>NW_024098281.1:0-1430985 GCF_016545835.1 Crotalus tigris | reverse complement strand
AGGAGAAAGTCAGCCAACCTGTGATGCCAGTCCCCGTAGGTGAGTCTTTTCAATAGGTCCTTTGTGATGCGCACCATACGTTCAGCCATACCGTTGGTGGACGGGTGGAAGGGTGCAGACTTGGCATGACGAATCATGTTTGCCTGTAAGAAAGCTTGGAATTCGGAGGAAGTGAATTGAGGGCCATTGTCGGACACAATGACATCTGGCAGCCCGTGTGCAGCAAAAATCCCCCTCAGTACCTGAATAGTCTTTGCAGTGGTGGTGGATGAGACAGGTACAACCTCAAGCCATTTCGAATGGCTGTCAACAAGGACCAAGAATAACTGGCCCTGAAAGGGTCCAGCGTAGTCAATGTGCACCCTAGACCATGGGGACTGTGTTTCCTCCCATCTATGCACGGGAGCTTGGGGCATCTCTGGGCGAGAATCGTTGCACAGGTGGCTGCGTGTACCTTAGCTTCAATATCTGATCTAACCAGCCACCACAAGTTGGCTTCGTGCAGAGCCTTCCATACGAAACAATGCCAGGATGACCTCGTGGAGGGATTCTAAGACCCTAGTCCTCATTGAGGTGGGAATGACAACTCTGTTTCCCCAAAGCATACAACCCTGAGAAAGGGACAGTTCGTTTCTTTTGGACCAGAAACTCTGAAACTCAGGACTAGGGCAGTGCTCAGGCCACCCGGACAGGACCCAGGAGCGGACACGTGAAAGTGTGTGATCTGTACCTGTTTCGGCGGTAACATCCCTGGCACTAAGAGGGAGCTCGGGCCAAGGCTTGGATTGAGTAGAATGTTGACAGCTGGCGCGGGTCAGCTTCTAATACTGGCAGAGGCAATCTACTGGGACATACAGCATGGCCCATTTCTTTCCCAGCTTGTGAGTATGAAAATCATAATGCAGACAAAAATAGACCCGACCTATAGCATTCTAGGGAAATGATGTGGGGAGTCTGCTTACGTGTGTTAACCCGTCCCAGCAGAGGCTTATGGTCAGTGGAAGACCGTGAAACGCCTGCCATTAGAAAATCGTGGAATTTTTTTAATTCCAGCAACAACAGCCAGAGCCTCCCTGTCTATCTGAGCGTAGGTGCGCTCGGCAGAAGACAGTGTTCTGGAGTAGTATGCAATAGGAACCTGAGTTCCGTCAGACCTGAGGTGACTCAGGACAGCTCCAACCCCGTAGGGGGATGCATCACAAGCGATGCACACAGGGAGAGACTCGTTGAAATGTGCAAGAACACTTTTAGAAGTGAGCAAGGCCTTGACTTCTTTAAAGCAAGCCTCATGTGCTTGTGACCACAGCCACACAGCTTGTTTGTCTAGTAGCCTGTGAAGAGGCTCAGATACACTAGCTTTATGTGGAAGAAAAGAATTGTAGAAATTCAGGAGGCCTAAGAAGGCCTGAAGTTCGGCCTTAGACCTTGGCCTGGGTGCTTCTAAAATAGCAGTTAGTTTGGATTCAGCAGGATGAATCCCAGCAGCATCAATTTTGAATCCCAGAAATTCAGTAGAAGTCACCCCATTCTGGACCATGTGTCTTTCTGAGCTTGTGCCTGATTTCTCTGGTCATTAACAGGACAGCAGGCCCTAAGCCTTTCAGCTAGAATGTGTGTGGAGTCCTCCTTCATCAAGACATCGGGTCAAGTAGGGCAGACCCCCTGGGATGCCTCGTAGTGTGTTTTCCATTACCTTTGGAAAATCCGCAGGAGGCGACATTATACTCCAAACTGTAGCCTTTTTACTTTAAAGGCTCCCCTGTGGGTCACAATTGTCTGAGCTATGGCAGCATCATCATCAACAGGCAGCTGTTGATATGCTTGAGCTAGGTCAAGCTTTGCAAAAACACGCCCCCCCTTGAGAGAGGCCAGGATGTGACTGACCACAGGAACAGGATAGGCATGTTGCTGCAATGCCTTATTGAGTGTGCATTTGTAATCAGCACAAATGTGAATGTCCCCATGTGCCTTTAGAGGCGTGACAATGGGGGTCTCCCACGGGCTGGAATCAACAGTTTCTAGGATTCCCTGTTGGATTAGTTTGTCTAATTCAGTGTCAATCTTACTTTTTAAAGCAAAAGGGACCCTTCTTGCTTTAATCCTACTGGGAGTGACAGTTGGGTCTAGCTTTAAGGACACAGGTGGTCCTTTGAATGTGCCCAGCTGGGGGCTGAAAACATCTGCAAATTCTTTGCAGACTTCCTGTAGGTCGATTGTTTGTAAGCTATTGAGTCCTGTGACGTGTATCCCCAGGGCCTCAAACCAATCGAGTCCTATGAGACTCGTTCGTTCACCCCCTACTACTAATAAGTCTAGTGGACCTTCAATACTCTTGTATTGCACGTTAAGGGTGGCCTCCCCCTTAACACACACTCTTGCGTTCTGAAAATCTGTTAATACAATATCAGAAGGCCTTAACTTGGCCTTAGACCCACTTCTGGAACAAATCTTCCTAAATGTATGCAATGAAATGATGGACAGGGCAGACCCTGTGTCTAGTTCCATAGATAATGGAACCCTTGTAGCTTCACGTTGAGTGACAGCTTTTTCTTCATGGGCTTGTGTGTGCCTGTTCTACAGATGCTTCTTCGCGAAGCGCAAAAACCTACCCTATTCTGGCTTGGGAATCTGGTACCCTTCAGGCGTTCTTCTTGGGGTTGTGCCTTTCGTCGGCCCAGGCACACAGCTGCAATGTGCCCTTGTTTACCGCATGCCCGGCAGGTAGCGGAGCGGAACTTGCAGTCGGTTCTCCTGTGGCGACCTCCACAGCCGATGCACTTGACCGGAGCCGAAGAGCTTCCCTTCTGGTTCTCTTCCCTCGCGTGGATGTAGACGAGTCGACTTGTCCTCGTTCCGATCCTCCTCGGAGTTTCGTCGGACTCTTCCTGGTCAACGGTACGCACCCTCTGCCTGTTTTCTGACGGTCCGCATGTTTTTTACATGGCGCGCCTGCTGCTCTTTCTGCGGTGACTTCCCTTAAGGCGTCCTTTGGAAGATAATTCTTCTTTGCGAAAAGTCTCTTTTGTAGCTCTCGATGCCTTAACCCGCACACGAATCGGTCCCTCAGTCGTTCCTCGAGGTCCTTGAACTCGCAGGGCTTTGCGGCCTTCCGTAACGCGGCGATGTATTCCTTGGCTGACTCACCGGACCGTTGATCCCTCTGTTCGAAGGTGTGGCGCCATGAGATAACGGACACCTTGGGGTTGAAGTGCTCCTTCAGCAGCTTCTTCAGTCTGCGTAGCTTACAGACTCTACTGGGACAGGTGCTGCAATGTTTTCTGTGATTTCGAAGGCGTCTTGGCCGCAAACGCAAAGCAGGGTGGCAGCCTTCAAGCTATCTTCCGTCACTTGGTTTGCCTTGAAGTAGTTCTCCATTCTGGATACGTAGGACTCCCACCGCTCTGGATGTGAGACATCGAATTCCGAAAGCCTTCCAATTTTCGCCATCTTCGGATCTTCAGGAGACGGGTCTATCAGCCAGCCTACCGCCGAATGCGCACCGGATTGGCGGGCAGCTGCCGAGTCGACGCCGTTCCTCTTTCGCCGCTCAGGACTCCTTGGATAAGCTTACACTTCTTCCTTTCCAGGTAGTGCAAGGCATCCCATCCTCGTCGCCAGTGTTGAGTCCGTGGCGGGAAAACAGACACGAGAAGCAGCTGGAGTTCTCAGTTTCATTTATTCAGCGTTTAGCTTACAGGAAGATGGCTTCAGCCTCGCCCAAACGCCTCGCAGCCTCTTATATAGGCAACTCCCGGGTAAATGGGTTACTTTTCCCGCGCCAGCACCCGCGCATGCGCACGGCGCTGGCGACAGCCTGTCTGGTCCCGGGCAGCTTTGCACTTGCCCGGGACTGCCTGCAAACGCCCGAGCCGTTTGCAAAGGCTCGGGACATAACATACACCATTTCAGACAAATAGTTGTCCTATCTCTTCTTTAAAGCCTCCAGTGTTGGAGCATTCACAACTTCTGATGACAAGTTGTTCCACTGATTTTGAAATATGTAGATGGATCCTCAACAAGAAGCGTTTATGGGGTTTTTTATTGCTTTTAGGTTTATTTTATTTATTGGTTTTATGGTTGTTGTAAACTGACCAGAGTTGCTTAAGATGGGTGACTATATAAATCTCAAAAATAAAATAATAAATAAAATCAAATCTAATCTAATCTAATCTCATCTAATCTAAACACTGGTTGCAAATTCTATAGCAGTGGTGGCGAACCTATGGCACGAGTGCCAGAGGCGGCACTCAGAACCCTCTCTGTGGGCACACGCGCCATCACCCCAATCTTAGGCCTTCAGCTGGGTTTTATAAAACCTTTTCGCTTTAGGCCTCCGCCGCTGTGTGCAAAAAAAAAAAAGGTTCAATCAATCAGTCAATTTCAACTTCTCGCGGGAAAAAAAAGATCTTACAAAGTTGGAATTGATTGAACATTTTAGTTCCACCCAGTCTGCCGTTACTACCACAGCCACGTCCAGCCAATGGGCCACACACCCCCGGCACCCAACAATGCATAAGTGTGTTTTGGGTTGCAGTTTGGGCACTCAATCTCTAAAAGGTTTGCCATCACTGTTCTATAGCATCCTTCAGACAATTCCTTTACTTGGTTTATTAGCATATACTTACTTGGATTCTCCCTCATAAAGCTTGAAGAGAGAGAAAGAGAAAGAGATTTTTGTAAGCAGTCACCTTGAACTAGATAAAAATACTCCTATGGCTTTTGTGCCAAAGCACTGTGACTAACAAACGTATTGGGAAACATTTAAGCTCCAGGAAATGACATAGAATATGATTGCAGTGGGAGAGTACAATTTTAGTCTAACCTCAGGTTCAGCAAGGTAACATTGGCTAGGGAGCAAGTGTATTTTCTCCATTCCTCCATGTCCAAGAGGAGTTGTTTCAGTTAGACATCTGCAGAATGTATCTCTCTCTCTCTCTCTCTCTCTCTCTCTCTCTCTCTCTCTCTCTCTCTCTCTCTCTCTCTCTCTCTCTCTCTCTCTCTCTCTCTCTCTCTCTCCCTCCCTCCCTCCCTCTCTCTCTCTCTGTAATATTCACTCCAGTAATGAGACTGTAGCAATGTACAAGAGAAGCAAACGAAAAATTAAAATTAAGCAAATAACAAAATAGAATCACACAGCCACCCAATATGAATTACCCAAATCAATGTGTTCGCTTAGGGCCAGAATCACCAGTTTAGCAAGGATGGTTTTACTGTTTGGCAAAAACAAAGACAAAGGACTCTATATCTATCTATCTATCTATCTATCTATCTATCTATCTATCTATCTATCTATCTATCTATCTATCTATCTACCTACCTACCTACCTACCTACCTACCTACCTACCTACCTACCTATCTTAGAGACAAGCCAATTCTATAACATGGGGACCACTACAGAGAAGAACTGTCACCTCATCCAGGTAGCATGAACTTGTAGGGAAGATGAATGTATAAATGTTGAGACCTAGTAGGCAGAATCAACCTTGAAAATAGAGTTTATTCTATCCTGTGATATGCTATAAAGGACTTGGAACTGGAGCCATCAGCCAATTGTTAATCAGTACACAACTCAAACTTGTAATGACTCTGTACCACCAACAGTTGGCCCTTGCATTCTGGACCTGTTCCGTGCAGTAAGGCCAGAATGCAGTTATTCCCAAAAGCTGCTTCTGTAAAGTGCACTGCAGAATCTAAACATACAATAATCAAGGCATAGGTTATTGTCATCAGAGCATCCTGGTCCACACAGTGCCTCAACTTGTGCATCAGATAAAGCTGAGCTAAGCACTACCACCATCCTCAGACACAGTTCCTATTGGGTATTAAGCAGGAGACAGGAATCCAGAAAGTCCCTCTAGGACTTTGCCCCAGTTCATGAATTACCACCCAAAATTCTTCAGAGGGGTGCATCTCAGGTAAGAGTCAACATTTGGACCAGCTTACAAGATCACCTAGGTGTTTATTCACAAAAAAAATATTGGACTTTTCAGAATTGGAAGAAGAAGAGAGCAATCTTCCTAGAACTGAGGAACAGGTTACAACTTAACTTAGCATGCCTTCTGGCACTGAAGTTATTTTTTGATAAGATGAGATGCAGATCTCCTTGAATTCAACTAAACTTCTATGGTAGCTGAATTCAAGACCTGGAGACTAAAACATATGAAGAATGTTTGCAGGATTTGGGTATGGCTAATATAGAGAAATGGAGGACTGAAAAGCAGTATTCCAGTATTTGGGAAGCTATCATAAAGAAGAAGGGGGTCAACTTATTTTCCAAAGCACTAGAGGGCAGGACAAGAAACAATGGATGGAAACTGATCAATGAGAGAACCAACCTGGAATTAAGGAGAAACTTCCTAATAGTGAGAACAATTAACCAATGAAACAGCTTGCCTCCAGGTGTTATGGGTGCTTCATCACTGGAGATTTTTAAAAAGAGACTGGACAGCCACTTGTCTGAAATGGTATAGGGTCTCCTGCTTGAGCAGGGAGCTAGACTAGAAGACCTCCAAGGTCCCTTCCAGCTCTATTCTATTCTATTCTATTCTATTCTATTCTATTCTATTCCTGGTAACTTCCTGGACATATTGATGTGATGTTCTTCCAAGCATTACCTTCTCCCCCTGATTTTTTTTTAATTCTACTATCCAGCCTATAGCATCAAGAATTCTCATCCAAGTCTAGATAGTGTTGGCCAGGCATTGTCTCTTGCACAGAGAGAAAATTAAAAGATAATTTCGATGATATTTCAGGCTAAATAAAGCCAACCTCTAAGTTTAGCAAATAAGGAAGAATCATGGCCTGCTGTGGTTAACTCTGTCCCCAAAGTTATGGTAAAGTCCCAACAAATTAGTTCCTTGCTGTGTGAAAAGCCATGAGATCTTTAAGTGTTTGGAGAAGGCAACATACAATGTAATGCATGGCCAACATCATCATTGTCCATGGCAGATAATGATGTCATTGATTGTGTGCCGTGCAGGATATACTCTCACCATTCTGCTGTGGTTCCAGCATGTGCCTTGAGATATGGCTGGTCATAAATCTTCCTGAGCATTTTAAGTTCCCTATAATATTTATTGTTTTGTCTCTAAACTAAGCTTCCAACTTGGTACTCTAGACATATCAGAAACTGCAGTTCCAATCTATTTCTTGGCACCGGGTTAAAAAAGGCTGCTTTAAATTGAATTGGAACTTGCAGAATCCCATCACATGGAAGGTCTGAACCTTTTGACCTCTAAAGTAATACACATATTAACAATATATTCACAGACTTTCACCATCTTCTTCATTGCTTCATTTCTTCATCTCCCTAATGGGCTCAGCTTTATTAAAGCATTATCATTCTGCATCAGAACTCTCCTAGACCCAGAAAATTCCTGGCTGACTTACCCAGATCTTGAACTTTAGCCCTGCTTCATCTTTCCTTCCTAACCTCTCTTAGGACCTGTTTTACATTTGAGGGTCAAGTTCCATAAGACAATCAACACAACTCTAGATCTCTGAATTTATAGTGGATGCTCAAAAGGAAGCTTGGGGTGAGAAAAACAGGACAGTGGTGGCATACACAGAAAAAGAACCAGGCCCTTCAAACTAAATCTGACTGCTAGTGGACACAATACTCTTATTGGAGAGCAACCATCCCAGCTGGGAGGAGGGGCCAAGTGAGGAATCAGTCTGGATTCATTACATAAACCCAAGAGGGCTAGGAGTGACCCCACCCCCTAAATGCATTAGAGTCTTATCTAGTCATTCCCAGGTGAAAATTGCCAGTCTGGGATGATTCCTGTGTAATAGGCAAAAAACAATAAAATAGCTAGCTTGAATTCTCACATGTGGGTCTGGTTATTTATGCCTGCCATCTCTGCAAATTAACAAGCAACTGGAAGATGGTTTTCATTGCAGCTGGGATATTCTTAGCACTTCTTTCATCCAAGACATTTTTTTTGTTTTTAGCAAATGTTATTGTCAAGATATCTTCATTTTGCTAGCAATAGATCTTCCTATCTATTAAGATGTTACCTCTCAACAATCCAGTGGTCCCTCCCTTAAACAACAAACAAGAGGAAGAAGAAGAAGAAGAAGAAGAAGAAGAAGAAGAAGAAGAAGAAGAAGAAGAAGAAGAAGAAGAAGAAGAAGAAGAAGAAGAAGAAGAAGAAGAAGAAAGAAGAAGAAGAAGAAGAAGAGAGAGGAGGAGGAGGAGGAGGAGGAGGAGGAGGCGGAGAGGAGGAGGAGGAGGAGGAGGAGGAGGAGGAGGAGGAGGAGGAGGAAGAAGAAGAAGAGGAGGAGGAGGAGGAGGAGGAGGAGTTGTATGATGATAACAATAATAACAATAATAATAATAGTAAAGTTGGAAGGGACCTTGGAGGTCATCTAGTCCAACCCCCTGCTCAGGCAGGAAACCCTAAACCATTTCAGACAAATGGCTGTCCAGTCTCTTCTTAAAAACTTCCAGTGTTGGAGCATTCACTGCTTCTGGAGGCAGGTTGTTCCAGTGGTTATTTGTTCTAACTGTCAGGAAGTTTCTCCTTAGTTCTAGGTTTCTTCTCCCCTTGATTAGTTTCCATCCATTGCTTCTTGTCCTGCCTTCAGATGCTTTGGAGAATAGCTTGACTCCCTCTTCTTTGTGGAAGCCCCTGAGATATTGGAACACTGCTATCATGTCCCCTCTCGTCCTTCTCTTCATTAAAACATTAGATTTTACCATAACCATTTAGCTCTTGCTAAGGATCTAGGCCAGGCATGTGAAACTGCTGCCCCACGGGCCAGATGCATCATACCAAAACCGCACCCACCCCATTGCCGGCAATGGGGAAAAAGTCGCAATATGTCGTGCAACATCGTGTGATGTCGCAAGTTTGACATACCTGCTCTAGACTAGAAACTGGGAGACCGTGCCAGTCTCTCTCTCTCAGACTTATGAAGTAGGCAATGGCCAAACCACTTCTGAAATCTTGCCAAAAGCCTATGGTAGAGGGAACAGCCAGTGGCCAAGATGAATTTAAAGGCACTCCCCACAAGATCCCCTTGATACGAAAGGCAGTCCTCAATTTACATCCCTTTGTTCAGCAACCATTCAAAAAGATACAGCCACACTGAAAAAATAGAGTTAACAACCAGTCTGCTCTTTCTTGCAAGGACCATCTTCCTGCTTCTTCAATAAACTGTAACCTTCTTCCCAAAGCAGTCGCTATATTGCTTATTTATTCCTGGCTTGGATGAAGCAGATGAAGACTTACTTCTGACAACAGGCAGTCCTCAACTTACAACCATTTGTTTAGTGGCTGTTTGAAGTAGTAATGGCACTGAAAAAAAAGTGACTTGTGACCAGTTCTCACACTTAACAACCATTGCAGCATCCCCACAGTCATGTGGGCAAAATTTGGATGCTTGGCAACTGATTCATATTTATAAGGGTTGCAACGTCCTGGGATCATGTGATCACCTTTTGCAACCTTCTGACAATCAAATTCAATGGGGAAGCCGAATTCACTTAATGACTGTGTTACTTAACAGCTGCAGGGATTCACTTCACTGTGACCAGAAGGTCATAAAACAGGGCAAACTGTCTCGCTTAGCAACAGAAATTTTGGGCTCAGTTGTAGCCATCACTCAAGGACTACCTGCACTCATCCTGTTATGAACTGAGCCTCCTCACCAGAGGTGTGGAGGACAACTTCCATCAATCATTGTGAATTCAGAGCATTTGGAGAACAGGATTGTGAGAGAGATTGGAGAAAAGGCACAGAAGTTTCCATGCTTTTTCCATCCTGTTCAGGGAAAGCTATTTAGGTGAGGAAATGAATAAAAACAACAAGCAGTGCTTGGCTTCAAAGGTGTGTGTGTGTGTGTGTGTGTGTGTGTGTGTGTGTGTGTGTGTGTAGATCATTCAACAACATTTCTAGCAGCCTGATCATCTCTTCTCTGAAGCTGTAAACAGCATCCAGAGCATTGACGTTTCTTGTCCAATCCCTGCCTGGCTTCGCTCAGCCTAACGAATCCTTCTGGGCTCCACCTGACAAGAGTGTTTCTGAGCAAGTGCTCTTAATTTCTCATTGTCCTCATATCCTCTGACTTGTTTTTCAAAGTGCTGTGCAGTTAAAAATTTCAGCCAGGAAAAACAAGATGTTTTAATGGTTTTTTTTAGAGTTTTAATTATTGTTATTGTTTTAATATGCTTCTAAGATTTTAATTGTAATATATGTTTCTGAACTGTGAGCCACCCAGAGTCATTCGCCGAGATGGGCAGTTACAGAAATCAGACAGATGGGGGGGGGGAGAGAGAGAGAGAGAGAGAGAGAGAGAGAGAGAGATGATAGACAGACAAGATAGATAGATGAGAGATAGATAGATAGATAGATAGATAGATAGATAGATAGATAGATAGATAGATAGATAGATAGATGAGAGAGATGATAGACAGACAGATAGACAGAGATAGAGAGAGAGAGAGATGATAGATGATAGAGAGATGATAGAGATAAATCATTGATAGAGAGAGATAGACAGACAGAGATAGATGATAGAGAGAAAGACATAATAGAGAGAGAGAGACAGACAGACAGACAGACAGACAGACAGACAGACAGACAGACAGACAGGTGGAAGAGAGATAGAATGAGAGAGAGAGAGGGAGGGAGGGAGGGAGGGAGGGAGAGAGAGAGAGAGAGAGACCCTGTCACAGGGTCCTTTTGTCTATACCCAATTCAGTGGGTTCCCACACCCCAGAGAACTCACTCCAGCCTTCCTGGCCTTTAGACAATCCACACACCAGCAGACCCTTGAATAGTAGTCCCAGTTGGTTTCCACACCCTCCCCAGGTCTATTGCTGTTTCTTACTATCAGGAGTAAACTACAATTCTCCTTTACTTCAGGTTGCTTCCAGTTTCCTATTCAGAATAGCAAAACCCTTCTCACTCCCAGAGCCCTCCCACACCAATTACTATTCCAGCATAGTTAAGACAATATTTTTTTCCAATTGCTAATTGTGGCTGTGAAATGTGGACTCTGAAAAAGGTAGATGTCACACCTGCCCCAATTTGGGTTCTTAGGAAAGAAAGACCCTCAACTCCATTCATAGGAAAGATATACCTTTACTAAAAGCCAAGTGGTTACATTACAACAAAGCCAGATCTGAAAGTTTGAGCATGAATGTTTCCCCAGCTAACTTCCACTTTTTTGCTCCTCCCTCCTGTTATCTCCCCATTATTGTTTGTCTGGCTGAAAGGAATGAATCAAAGATTTTTTTTTTCTTCCAATGTTGGGTACTGAGAACATGGTCTGACCGTTGATAAGCATTTCCCCATGCTACTATTTTTTAAAGATTATTAAGCAATGAAAGGAAAGGATATTTTCAGCCTTCCAATTGTCGGCCAAGCATCAGATGCCACTGAAATTTCGACTTCAGCAGTAGTTATCCATGATGATCCTATCTCAATTTTATTAAAAGAAGAAAGGAAATTGTTTTGCCCAACCTACCACATCAACAACAGTATGCAAAAGGCATTCACTTATTTAATTTGCAGCTCCTCCCACTCCTTTCTGCACTTTTTCTGGTTTTTTTTTCTTTTTACGACCCTGTAATCCCTTTTTATTGGGGTCAAATCAGGGGAACTGAATGGAGCTGAGCATTTACTGGCCGGATGCTTTCCTGATGCCTATGCAAAGTTCACAGCAGATATTTATTATTTGCGCCCAATAGAGAAACATCTGTCACTGCTAGAACAGAAGTCTCAGCCTCCAGAATGTGAGGTGAGCGTCTCCACCTCTAGGCCACCGTGCCAATCTCTGCACTTTCTCTGTTATTTAACCTAAAAGACATTACTTCAACTAGGGCCAGGTTGTTCACCAAAGCACCAGAGGGAAGAATGAGAAACGATGGTTGGAAATTGATCAAAGAGAGAAGCAACCTGGAACTAAGGAGAAACTTCCTGACAGTGAGGACAATCAACTAGTGGAACAGCTTGTCTCCAGAAATCGTGGGCACTCCATCACTGGAGATTTTTAAGAGGAGACTGGACATTCACCTGTCTGATATGGTATAGGTTTTCCTGCTTGAGCAGGGAGCTGGACTAGAAGACCTCCAAGGTCCCTTCCAGCTTCTATTCTATTCTATTCTATTCTATTCTATTCTATTCTATTCTATTCTATTCTATTCACTAGAGGTATGCATGGAAGGGGGAGTCAAAAAGTGTGAAAGGGTTGTTGTGATCACATGATCAAAGCCAACCCCCTTTTGCTGCATCACGCAGCTATTGCTCTTTTAAAGGAGGTGGCGCTCTGATTATTACAAAACTGACGTCTTGAAGTTTTTTTTATCCTTCTGTGGACAAATCTGGTTGCAAGGGCACAATGCACACAACACAAAGTTGTGTTTGCAGCTATAAGACCAGTTTTTCCTTAAGTCCAATTCCAGAAATTCATCCACATAATGTGAATATTAAGTGAGATTAACACTCTTGTCCAGGGGTTAAATGTTCTAGATATCTGGACATAGATTTAGTCATTCCAGTAACTACTGATGCATAATTTAATTTTATTCATAATTGTACTCATCACTCAGACTGCGTGTTTTTAAAATAATTCACTGCTCTGTGTTGTTTTGGTGAATTTTATGCACTATGCATTTTGCTAAGCCATACTAAATAAATAAATGTGGGATTGTTGTTGTTTTTTTAAAGAAAAATCTCAAATCTCTGTTAGTAGCAGATTCTATTTCAAAATTAAAATAGAGTTCTGTTTCAAGCAACATATAATTACTGGACTAGCTATAACCCTACCAATTATCCAAAACAGACTGCACCAATTGAAGAGAATATTTGTAACTCCAGGTTGATCTATGGAGTCCTTGATGCTGTCTGAACTGGGTAGTTTTCTTGTAGACATTTCATTACCCAACTAGATAATATCATTAGTGCTGCAATAGACTGCATCACTAGTATGGCCAGCAATATCAGATGTATATTTATGTATTTTTAGAAAAGTTTGTATCTCACCTATTCTCTCAGGTCTTTTCATGGTGACCATTCCCAGCTCCTATGTCTTTTCCACAACTCAGCACTCATAAACAACAGGGAAGGCACATATTTTCCAACATCTAGACATGGGCAGAGGTTTTGACTAAAAGACCTCCGAGGTCCTTTCCATGACATATCCTATGATTCTATGACATATCCTCTCTGTTACTGTCCATAACCACAGGATCACCGCCACTGATGAACGCTCTGGTGTTTTTCAAAAGAAGCTTCACGTTTTTTGAAAGATGCTCAATTCCAGCTGGATGGAACTCAGAGTTTGGAAACAGAGCTTGGTTGAGCAAAATCCTACACCCTGTAATGTTAGAGCTGCCTGATTCACTGAAATGAGCTGCTTCAACAAATGGAGGAAAAAGAGCACTAAATCTCCTTCCACTCCTGAAAATGGATGTGATTTACAAAAATGTGATTTTCCAAGTAAAAGTAAATCAGTTGGCTTAGCTGGAGACAGAAGACTGCACGTTGCACTAAGCTTTAATCATGTAACCTGGTGGTAAATATATATTATATTCTATCCATTCACTGTTGGTGGTGGTGATGGAATAGAGAAAGGAAGAGGGGGAAAAAATAATTGCCATATCCTACTAGCTAGCAAGGTGTCTGGCAGCAAGAATTTCAGGGACTGGCTGGCAATGTCCTTGCCTCTACAATGTACATAACAGTAGGGAAAGCACAGTTGGTAGCCATAACACCATTCATTAACACCATTCAAGTATTATTAGCTTCCTCACTAGATATATGATTTGTTCCTCTTCTCCTTGCAGAGTGGGGTGAAAAATGTCAAAATGGAGACCGTGATAGTTTGATCAAAGCTCCACCTGGTTTTTATGTGTGTCACACATGGAGTACATTATTTATTTATTTAACACACGGCATCTACAGAGGTCATGCAATTAGTGCAATACAACAGTAATAAAACACATAATACATAACACAAATATAAGTGTAAATAAAGCATCAGCAAATATATATCTGTATATAAAATATGTGGGCAATACCATTTTTTTTTTCTTTTGACAGCCCTGTAATCCCTTGCAGCCCTCAGGGTGGAGTCAGGGTGACTGAATGGAGCTGAGCATTTCCTGGCTGGATGCCCTTCCAGACACCTATGCAGAGTTTGCAGCAGACAATTACTCATTGCACCCAGAGAGAGAGAAATATCTCCCACTATGTAGGATCGAACTCACCGCCTCTTGATTGTGAGGCGAAGGCTCCACCTCTAGGCCAACACGCCATGTGGACAATACAATAGACAAGATAAACTATTAAATTAAACTAAAATCATAATAAAATCCGATTGAAACCAGATTAAGCCTCAATCACACCATTGTGGACATCACCTTGGTACCAATAAAAGAGAATATTTGTAGCTCAGAGTTGAAATGAGGGGTCCTTGATGCTCTCTGAGCCTGGTTGTTTTTTGCAGACATTTTATTACCCAAACTAGGTAGCATCATTACATCATCTTAGCATTGCAGATACCCATTTCCGTGAAAAACACTGCTGATCTATGACCATAATAAAGATTTACCTTGACTGGGAAAATACTTTTATTCGATAATGGTATGATTGCTCCAAGTATTTTATATGGAGAAGACTTAACCCAAATATGAATCGATATTTAAGATAATTAATGGCAATTCCTTTTATTCTAGACCGTATTTAAAATACTAATGTCAGTTCCCCTTATTTTAGGCAGTTCTCCTCAGTTAAAATATTTATAACTTATTTATAGTTCAAATTCTCAGGGCCACCCAATTCAGAGCAACTCTCACTAGCTAATTCAATATTTTAGTTTACCCAGACAGCCATGTTCACTGGGCACTGACTTCAGTGGGCATAAAAAAATAAGAAAGAGAGATATACTAACTATGCCATCACCCACCTCATTCCCATGAAGATAAAAGAGAGAGGAAAAATAACACATCCAAACATGCAAGATTCTGTTACTAAAGCTATTTTAATAAAAGTAATCTTAGATCTGCTTGGTATCTGTTTCTTAGTCTGGTAAACCTGATAGGATTAACCTCTGTGTCTCTTTTATTTCTCCATGAGAAGATATAAATCCTGTGTGGTAGCCATTTGCTTTGATGACCTGCCACATACTTTTCAAGGCCAACTGTATCCATTAAAGGTAGGGAATCCTTATACTAAAGGGTTTTGCTTTATTTTATATCAGTTAGTTAAATAAAAGTAAAAGCAATAGTTTTCAGAAAATAGAACCAAAAGAGAGAAGCAACCGAGAACTAAGGAGAAACTTCCTGACAGTTAGAACAATTAACCAGTGGAACAACCTGCCTCCAGAAACGGTGAATGCTCCAACACTGGAAGTTTTTAAGAAGAGACTGGACAGCCATTTGTCCAAAATGGTGTAGGATTTCTTGCCTGAGCAGGGGGTTGGACTTGATGACCTCCAAGGTCCCTTCCAACTCTATTATTATTATTATCGATCATCACACAGTCAGCCAGATGCTCAGACTGGGTTTGACATTTTGTCTACCTATTGAGTCCTTACCCAGGACCTGGGATAGGCAGATGTGGATGTTTGATGGTGTTACAGATATCGTCGCAGGATGGAAGCAGTTCCTAATAAGGCCGCCTTTTGCAATTGACTAATAGCGAATTTGTCAATGCCAATTGTGTTCAAGTGGTGCTCCAGTTGTTTTGGGATTGCACCCAAGGAGCCTATGACTATTGGTACTACCCTTGCTTGCTTTTGCCACAGTCTTTCTATTTCTATTTGTAGGTCTTTGTATTTTGTTATCTTCTCCAGTTCTTTCTCTTCTATTCTGCTGTCTCCAGGCACTGCCACGTCCACTATCCAGACTTTTTTGTCTTTCTTATCGACAATTGTTAAGTCTGGGGTGTTATGTTGCAGGTGCTTGTCTGTTTGAATTCTGAAGTCCCAGAGCAGTTTAATTTTATCATTTTCTATGACTTTCTCTATTTTATGATCCCACCAGTTTTTGCTTACAGGCAAATGATATTTTTTGCAGATCTTCCAATGCACCATTGTTGCTACTTTGTCATGCCGCTGCTTGTAATCAGTTTGTGCAATCTTCTTGCAACAGCTTACCAAGTGGTCCACTGTTTCTTCAGCTTCTTTGCATAGGTGGCACTTACTGTCTGTTGCTGTCTTCTCTATTATTATTATTATTATTATTATTATTATTATTATTATTATTATTATTATTATTATTATTATATCAGATTACACCCAAAGATGCTTTTTCAAAAGGCAACTGGACTTTGTTTTTGTTTTTCCTCTCAAAGATGTTTTGCTTCTCATTCAAGAAGCTTCTTCTGTTCTGACTGAAAGGTGGAGAATTTATAACAACTAACGAGTGCTAATGACCAGATCTGCAAGGAATATAAATCCTCCACCATTCAGTCAGAACTGAAGAAGCTTCATGGATGAGAAGCAAAACATCTTCAAGGGGGGGAAAAGTCCAGTTTTCTTTTGAAAAAGCACCTTTGGGACAACCGTGACCTGGATGACTGAGAATCTCCATAGACAAATCAGATTATATTTTTCCATCTGGATTTTGTAACACTCAGGTTTAGCGCTTGGCCAGTATTCACTCCCCTAATCAATGGTACCTGCAGGAATGGCCAACCCCACCACCACCCCATTTTAACATAGATGGCACTTTAATCAGTCTGCATCCACCTTGCACCCATACCCAGAGTGATTCCACACTGCAGATGTCCTTGCCGCTAGCCAAGTGATTCAGTATTTTTCAGATTTTGCTCCTGTAAAAGCTTCACTGGTTTTACTTCTGGAAATCTCAACAGCAGATTAATCACCAAAATAGCTCTGTGGGAAAAGGAGACACTCTCCTGCTTATATATAGATTATGCCTAGACAAATGACAGAGGGTGCAGGAAAGTAGACATCTCAAGAATCACCAAAAGTATCTCTTGAGTGCTTTCTAGAGTGGAGACTGGGGATAAAATATGTTGATGTCTAAAGAGAACAATGCTGGCATTTTTCCAAGGTAAGAGCAAAACAACACAGAATGAAGGATTGCTACTTTGGGGCAATCTGTATTTTAAAATCCTTTTCTGTATTTAAACATTTTTTTTCCTTCGGCAGAACTGTTTTTCTAATGGGTTGGGAGGCACCTGTTTAGTCAGGATCTGGAGTTGACTACTTTTGTAACCCTCCTGTTTATTTATGTGCTTATTTATGAATTTAGATTTATTGGCTGCCCAACTCCAACTTAAGACCATACTTGATCAGACAATGACGTGGAATGTTGATGAAACAAATATTATCTAGTATAATATCTACCAAACTACACACTGAAAGATCTAACTCCTTAGCCAAGTCTGTCATAATTTCAGAGATGTTGTAAGACCAAATAGGACACATTCATGTCGACTCTCAAAGGGAAAAATACCTTTATTACAAAAAAAAAGGCAATAGACATTTTCTTCATCTGGATGATCTCGTCTTCCATCATTTTATATTCTGCTGCCTGTTAATCTCATCAGTTCTTCTTGCCAATTGTTTTCTGTATCCCATACTCAGGAATAACCATAATGGAGTTAAAAAGACCAAGGTGCCAGCGTTGCAACCATGGTATGAAACCTCCAATTATTATGTGCATGCATTCACCAAATCATAGCTGCCATCTTGATTTTTGTGATCTATTGCAGCTGCCTCTGTGTATACCTCACTCTTATGTGTCTATGGAGATTTTCAGTCATCCACATCATGATTGTCCCAAAGGTGCTTTTTCAAAAGGCAACTGGACTTTGTTTTACATTGAAGACATTTTTGCTGCTTATCGAAGAAGCTTCTTCAGTTCTAACTGACCTCAGTCAGACTTCAACCAGCACCGAATCAGACCTCACTCCTATGTTTACATACAACAACAACAATAATAATAATAATAATAATAATAATTAATAAAGTTGGAAGGGACCTTGGAGGTCATCTAGTCTAACCCCCTGCTCAGGCAGGAAACCCTATACCATTTCAGACAAATGGCTGTCCAGTCTTTTCTTAAAAACTTCCACTGTTGGAGCATTCACCACTTCTGGAGGCAGGTTGTTCCACTGGTTAATTGTTCTAACTGTCAGGAAGTTTCTCCTTAGTTCTAGGTTGCCTCTCTCCTTGATTGGTTTCCATCCGTTGCTTCTTGTCCTGCCTTCACTCTTTTGATTTTATTATTTCTACCCCCCTGATGTAATCTTTGTAGGCTGACTTTAGATCTCATGTTCTAAATGCTATGTATTTTATGAGTGGCCCTCACTCTCTTCTGATGTCCTCCTTGCTTGTTCTACTTTAAGATTTCAACCATGTATTGCGTTTCTACAACCCTCCATTCTAGAATATCTAAAGCTTATACCATTGCTCTGTTTCAGCTTCATCTTTCCTTTCCATTATTATTATTTTCTCCTCTGGAGTCTGTCCCAACAATCCTCATTATTCTGGCTGGCTGTGCTGAGGGGATTGGCTTCAACAGCCAACTGGTTTTGCAGGATTAGCTACTGCCATGAAGACTACAACCACTGGCCTTCCCTGCTCCTCGGGCTCTGTTGCCACATTCCCAGCTCTGCCACCCTCTCTCTGGGTTGCCCTGATTATACCGGTGTTCTCAACTTTTTCCAGCAACTCCACTGCCATCAGGCAATGACCTTTTCCATGAGTCTGGACCACTCACCTATATCTCAAGCCTGCTAGATGATTCAGAATAGAGCTGGAAGGGATCTTGCAGGTCTTTTAGTTCAGCCCCCTGCTCAAGCAGGACACCCATACTATTTCAGACAAGTGGCTGTCCAGTCTCTTCTTAAAAACCTCCAGTGATGAAGCACCCACAATGTCTGAAGGCAAGCTGTTTTACTGGTTAATTGTTCTCACTGTTAGGAAGTTTCTCCTTAATTCCATTGATAAGCTTCCATCCATTGTTTCTTGTCTTGCCTTCTGTGCTTTGGAAAATAAATCAATGACCTCCTCCTTGTGACAGCCTCTCAAATACTGGAATATTGCTATCATGGTCCCCCTAGTCCTTCTTTTCTCTAGACTGGCCATACCCAAATCCGGCAACCGTTCTTCATATGCTTTACTCTCCAGGCCTTTAATCATCTTAGTTGCTCTTCTTTGCACTTTTTCCAAAGTCTTAACATCTTTTTTTTGTAATGTGGTGACCAAAACTGGATGCAGTATTCCAGGAGTGGTCTTACTAAGATTTTATAAAGCGGTACTAATACTTCAAGTGATTTTGATTCTATGCCTCTGTTTATCCAGCCAAGGATTGTATTAGCTTTTTTGGCTGCTGCCACATACTACTAACTCATGTTTAAGTGATCGTCCACTAGGACTCCTTCTCACAGTTACTGTTTTTGAGCCAGGTTTCACCTAATCTGTACTTGTACCTTTGGCTTTTCCTGCCCAGGTGTAAAACCTTGCTTTTCTCCACATTCAATTTGAGTTTGTTGGATATTCAATTTCATTTTGTTGGATGGCCACGCCTGAACTGCTTGTCTTTTCTGACTCACCAGCTCTCGATAGCTTGGCTGACACATTTTACGCCTTGCCATCAGTGTTGCTATCAAACGTTCTCCTGGAGGGAGTCAGATCTCTTTTTTTCTATGGCCAACCCTCCTGATTCAGGTAGGAGGAATGGCACAGACACCTTCACCAGGGTGTCTCCACTAACCGGGAAATATGTAGGCAAGACCTCCTTGCCATAGATAAGAAGAAGTGTTATTTAGACTCAGCGGGTGCTATTGACTCTCATTTAGTCTGGATTTGTTTGCCCTGTAATCTGGCTAGCTGATGATAAGAGAACTTGTTACAAGTGCCAGAACACTTCAAGAGATTGATCAGGTCCCCCAGGAATCTCCTCTATTGGCAGTCTGCAAAATGAAGCCTGTTTATCTATTTTGGGGTGAAGGAGCAGAAATACAGGTAGTTCTCGACTTACTACAGTTTATTTAATGACCATTTAACTGAAAAATATGACTTAAGGCTGTTTTTCACACTTACGACCATTGCAACATCCCTGTGATTGTGTGATCAAAATTCAGACACTTGGCAACTGACTGGTATTTATGACAGTTTCAGGGATCGCACGATCACCTTTTGTGACCTTCTGACAAGCAAAGTCAATGGGGAAGCCCGATTCACTTAACAACCAGATTAACTTAAGAACAAGCTAGTTGTTACTGTGGCAGGAAAGGTCGTAAAATGGGGCAAAATTCACTTAACAAATATTTCCCTTAGCAACATAAATTTTGGGCTCGGTTGTGGTCGACCATATATTGCCGACCATATATTGCATTTCTACAACCTTCCATTCTTTTTAGCAGTGAAAATAATTAACCAGTGGAACAGCTGGCCTTCAGAAGTTGTGGGTGCTCCATCACTGGAAGTCTTTAAGGAGAGACTGGACTGCCACCTGTCTGGAGTAGTAGATGGTCTTCTGCTTGAGCAGGGGGTTGGACTAGAAGATCTCCAACGTCCCCTCCAGCTCTATTCTGATTGACTGATTGTTTGACTGACTGACTGACTGACTGTAAATGAATGCATTCTAGGAAAGAACGTGCCCTTTGCCTTTTAATTTATTGAAAATGTGAAACAGATTTATTTTCTTGCTTGTGAAAATAGGTCCTTTTGCACCACTTAAAGGGTTCTTTCTGAGTCATCGCAGCACAATAAATGAATAAAAGTAGATGCCATGTTGTAGATTACAACTGGGAGTAGTTTTGATAGCCATGCTCACTTCAGACTGAAATAGCTGCCAGTAAGAGAACTACAGGTAGACCTCAACGTACGACCATAATTGAGACCAAAATTTTTGTTGCTAAGTGAGACAGTTGCTAAGTGAGTTTTGCCCCAGTTGTTAAATGAATTGCCACAGTGGTTAAATTAGTAATACGGTTGTAAATTGAATCTGGAGGAGCATGGACTCCCTAAACCAGTGTTTCTCAACCTTGACAATTTTAAGGCATGTGGACTTCAACTCCCAGAATTCCGCACCAGCATTGCTGGCTGTGGAATTCTGGGAGTTGAATTCCACATGCCTTAAAATTGTCAAGGTTGAGAAACACTGCCCTAAACTCTGAAGCAGATCCTGAGGTTCCTCATCTTTTGCTTGGCCTTCTTACCTGGATGTGCATCCATTTCTGAAAACCTTCCAGTTGCAGCAGTTTTCTTGGTGAGACAATTTTAGGGTTATTTCTACATTTATTTTATTTTGTTTTGTTTTTAAATGCAAATCAATCGCCTCTACACTCCAACCTACATGCTGGCTTTGTTTCTCAGAGATGGCTCCAATTCTTTCAGGTCATGTTCTTCCACGACTCTTCACCTCAATCTGTTCAGAAGCTTTTTCTCTTGTTAGTGAATTTCTTCAGGGCAATAATGGATCACTCTTGCCCATCAGGGCTCCAATACATCCTCCAGTACTTGTTCTATGCCCTTTGTACTCAAGTGATGGAAGAAGTACTTTGTCCCTGTCATCCTCTCCTGAAAACACAACAAGGCTGACATTATAGATTTTAATAGGATGACAGCAAAATGTCCACAGGTGAGACTTGGGAGCAATTGAAAATAGCTCTGGTTGTTGCTTGGACTACAAATTGAAAATAAGGGAACAATTCAGACAATAGTCTCTGGGAAAGTTAAAGCACAGCAATGTTACTTAGCTTCCAGTTTTTAAATCACCAAAGTATTGCTGTTGCTACTATATTTTTCATTTAAAAATACTCCTGGGTGCTTCACATTAACACAGTCATATTTTAAAAGTTTTGAAAAGCACTTGACTGCCCCATTTACAAAATATTTGCACATGTATTGATTATAATTTAATGTCAGAGAATTAAATTCACTTGCTCATGCTTTGTAATGGCTTTCACACTTCTTTACTCCATCTGAAACCGTTACTGTCAAAACTTCTAATTGGAAGAGGGAGCAGGGAAAGGAGGAGGAGGAGGAGGAGGAGGAGGAGGAGGAGGAGGAGGAGGAGAAGAAGAAGAAGAAGAAGAAGAAGAAGAAGAAGAAGAAGAAGAAGAAGAAGAAGAAGAAGAAGAAGAAGAAGAAGAAGAAGAAGAAGAAGAAGAAGAAGAAGAAGAAGAAGAAGAAGAAGAAGAAGAAGAAGAAGAAGAAGAAGAAGAAGAAGAAGAAGAAGAAGAAGAAGAAGAAGAAGAAGAAGAAGAAGAAGAAGAAGAAGTAGTGTTGAAATTTATATCCCATACTGTGTTTTTAGGTGAAATGCCATTTCCCAAAATATTATGAAAACTTCTCCATAAAAATCAAAATAGCCAAAGAGGCATTAAAGTATTACCAATAGAAGAGAATATTTGTAGCTCAGGAATGAACTGTGAGGTCCTTGGTGCTCTTTGAGCTTGGCTGTTTTCTTGGAGACATTTCATTACCCAATTAGCTAACATTATCAGTACTAGAACGGAGTGGGGTTTGCTCTCTATTTTTATACTAGTGGCTTGACCTGTCAATCTTAGTGGGAGTATTCTTGGTGAGTCCTTGTTTAGGCTGTCATTAGCTTGTTTGAGCTGGTAATTCCTTGACTGGAGTATTGTTTACTTCTTGACAGTCAGTCTAGTGTTAACCTTATAGTTAATCTCTGCTCATTTAGGTTTTAATAGTTGGTGAAAAAATGTTTGGGTCATTTTGTTTCTTTTCTGGCTTTCTGATTGTCTCTTCTGAATGACTGAAAGCATTGCACATAAAAATAAAGACATCAGCATTCACCTGTGAGACAGAATTCCAAGGACAATTTGTGGGAGCGAATGTATATATCTTATGATTTTGATCCATTCGATCAAATCAACAACTTTCTTAGATTAATTCAGAACATCTTAGAATCGACTCACCAGGCTTGAAAAATCGGAAACTCTTCAGTTCATTGAGCTTGGATAGGCTGGGAATGAAAACAGGACAGATGGCTAAGAAGTTAGTGACATGTAACAGAGAAAAAGCATGAGGGATAAGCTAACATGTTGCGATGATTAAGTCTGCCACAAGATTTTGCAACAAGTTGGGAGATGGGGCACATTTATAATCTTTGCTCCGGGTCTCTCCTGTTTTCAATTCCACACACATCTATAATTTTTCAGATGGCGAAAACGTTCTCAGCTCAAATCCCAGAGAAGTTCCTGACCGCAACCCAAAGCTATGTGATGATTTTTCATATCCTACTGGTATCAGGTATACATTTTTAAAGGCCACTGTATTTCCATACATGTATTTTCATGTGGGGGAATAAATATCCCAGCTTTCAACATCACAAATGTGTACCTCAAATATTGGTAGTCCTTGACTTACTGACTGTTCCAATTACAACAGCACAGAAAAAAAGTGATCTCGTGACCATTTTTCACAATTATGACCGTTGTAGCATCCTTGTGGTCATGTGATCAAAATTCAGACGCTTGGCAACTGGTTCGTATTTATGACCATTACAGTGTCCCAGGTCTCATTATGGGGCTGAGGGAGAAGACCGCCGCTGCACCCGCCTCCCCCACCGGCTCCCCGCCGCCACTCCCGCCATCACCCCCTCACGGCATCCCAGGTCATGTGATCCCCTTTTGTGACCTTCTGACAAGCAAAGTTAATGGGGAAGCCAGATTCACTTAACAACTGGGTTACTAACTTATCAACGACAGTGATTCATTTAACAACTGTGGCAAGAACAGTCATGAAATGGGTCAAAATTTGCTTAACAAATGTCTCACTTAACATCAGAAATGTTGGACACAATTGTGATCATAAGTTGAGGGCTCCCTATAAACTCAAATCCAGATGAATATCCTCACATGCCAATTTGGAGGTCACTTTGTCATTTTTTTTAAGATAAACATTAGTTGGAGGAGGAGAAAAGCCTTTAAAGTAGACTGCAGTAATATCATCATTAAAATGCATGCAATTTTGCCATCAGACCAGAAAACCTCACAGCTCCTCCGGATCCTTTAAACTTTTTAACTGTAGTTAAATGACTACATAAGTTTCCTTCCTGAGATTAATCTTTTCCTAATTATTGTGCTACAACAGCAATGTCCCTTATCAAAACAGCAGCCCATATAATATATCATTTGTCAACTTCTCAATGCTTTTGGTAAAACATATTTTTTTTAAAAAAAAGAAAACAGTAAATAAAGGAATATTTAAGGGCTTCAATTTGATTAAGTTCCGGTCAGCCTTTTAGCATTTCCAGGTGATATTTCATCTGAAATTTTTAAAGAACAAGTCAAGCCTTGCCGAGATATTAAATGGATAAATATGACTTTTTAGCCATCCGCTCAAAGGGAAGGCATAGATTCTGCAACCGTGTGACAGGATGCTTAAAAACAAGGGATACCCAATCCTGCATAGAATTGTGGGGATTCACTGGAGGCAGCAAAGTATAGCAAGCGACAAATCATGTTTGATGTCATGTGGGAGTTCATATCAATCAAGAAATAAACAATACCCCAATCAAGGAACTGCCAAACAAGCTAACAAAAAACAGCCCAACCAAAGAACCATCAAAACCATTCCCATCAGCACTGACCGAGCAAGCCTTTAGAACAGGGGTGTCAAACTGCTGGCCCACGGGCCGGACGCGTCATCAGGAAACCATGCCCACCCCATTGCCAGCAACGGCGAAAAAGCTCTGATATGTTGCGCAACGTCACTTGACATCGCGAGTTTGACATGTCTGCTTTAGAATATGAATTGAAAGCAAACCCTACTGCCTACTAGCACTGATGATGTTACCTAGTTTGCATAATGAAACGTCTGCAAGAAAACAACCAAGCTCAGAGAGCATCAATGACCTCACAGTCTCCTCCTCCTCCTCCTCTCTGCAAAGCCCACTCTCTTCCAGTGCTGATGATGTTACCTAGTTTAGTAATGTTTAGCAATGAAATGTCTGCAAGAAAAACAACCAAGCTCAGAGAGCATCAGTGGCCCCACAGCCCTTTTCCTCCTCCTCCTCCTCCTCCTCCTCCTCCTCCTCCTCCTCCTCCTCCTCCTCCTCCTCCTCCTCCTCTCTGCAAAGCCCACTCTTTTCCAGTGCTGATGATGTTACCTAGTTTAGCAATGTTTAGCAATGAAATGTCTGCAAGAAAAACAACCAAACTCAGAGAGTACCAAGGACCCTCAGTTCATATCTTGAATAAAATTTGCACAGATAGTCCTCAACTTAGCACTTAGCGACCATTTTGAAGTTATGACAGACACACCCCCATTTGTTTATTTATTTATTAGATCTACTTGCTGCCCATCTCACTTCAAAGCAACTGCCTATGACCCAGCTTCAAAGTTCCAGCTCATTCGCACATACTCCAGCCAACCAGCTCCCCTTGGTAGCTGGGTGGGAAGGAAACTGAAGGTCTGTACGAACCCCAAATAATGAAAAGCAAAGTAAGGGGTGCCTCAAGGGATGGAAATTTGGGTAAGGGCCTTCCCTAGCTTGAAGCACTCCATATTCCATTTAACAATCCATGCGGTTGCTAAACAACTGTATCAGGGAGAGCAAGGGTGGAGGTTGTTAAGCAAGGCAATCACACAGGTGCCTCTCATAATGACAGTCACAACTTGCAATTCTAATGGGTTACAGTCATAGCTCAAGGATTACCACATGATCAAGAAGGTACTGTCATTGCAGCCTAATAAATACATTATGGTTCTGTGTAAAAACACCAACCTGGACAAGGTGGGCAGCACATAAATCCAATCCTGGTAGTCCTTGACTTACAACCACAATTGAGCCCAACATTTCGGTAGCTAAGTGAGACATTTGTTAAGTGAGTTTTGCCCCATTTTACGACTTTTCTTGCTATATTTGTTAAATGAATCACTGCAGTTGTTAAGTTAGCAACACAGTTGTTAAGTGAATCTGCCTTCCCCATTGACTTTGCTTGTCAGAAGGTCCCAAAAGACGATCACATGACCCTGGGACATAGCAACCATCATAAATATTATCAAGCATCTGAATTTTGATCAATGTGACCATGGAGATGCTGCAATAGTCATAAATGTGAAAAATGGTGTAAGTCACTTTTTTCAGTGCCATTGCAATTCGGAATGGTCACTAAATGAACTGTTGTAAATTGAGGACTGCCTGTAACTAAATAAATAAATTTCAGAGCATGTAATGGGCTGAGCACAAAATAAATCCATTGTTTTATGAATCCATGAATCAACTGCATAAATTCTATCGGTAATTTATTAGAAATTAGAAAACTGTTGAAACAAATTGATTTTCAGAGACTGTAGTGGAAAAATATGATTAATCTGTGAGGTTAGGAAAACTCACATGCCGTTTAGCCATTAAGTCCTTGCTCATATGGAATATGTTTTGCCCTTTCCTGTCAGGAGTCATTAGCTCCTGCGTCTTTAAAAGATACGGTGTAGATTTCAGAGAGATTTTAAAAAACAATATCCAACATAGCTATGGTCTATTTACAGTAGATAGGTAATGCGGTAGATAAAGGTCAGACACTATGACACATAAGCACATATGAAATAATGATCAGCTCTATTAGAACATAAAAGGCATATCATTATCAGCAAGTTTCCAAAAAGTTTAAATCTCAGGTAGAATCTTGGCCTTAGCCTTAAATTTGGGGATTTCTCTCATAGAATTACACAAAGCCTCGAATGTGTGGCTCATCAAAGGAAATTCAGTTGAATCAACCCACCGAATCAAATCTTAAAATCAAATCTTCTAATCAATCTGTGGAGCTCAATCCAATCAGATGCTTTTGAGCTACCTTGGGGGAAAAGTCAGAAACACTTCAATGTTTTGATAGACTTTCCAGCTTTGGTGGAACTCAAACATAGCTACTACCGTTTGCTTTCCAGATAAAACTGAGAAGAATTTAAGTGTTCAGTTGAGTTCACTGATCCGGAAACAGCTAATCAGTTTTATCATCTCCATGAACCCTGCCTGTTACCATACCTGAGAAAGGACTACCCCCTCATTTCTGTTTCAACCTCTTCTTGCTCCAGAGAGAGTAATCTTTGACTGCAGTCCAATTCCTTCTTTTTTTTTTGACAAGAAAAAAAGTTGAAGTCCACACTGGGAGTTGAAGTCTACATATCTTAGAGTTGCTAAGTTTGAACAAGACTGGATTAGATGTAACAGCACATCTTGGGTTTAGTGAAGTCCAGGAAGACATTGTTGTTGTTAATTGCGAAGTCGTGTCCAACCCATCGCGACCCCATGGACAACGTTCCTCCAGGCCAGTGTTTCTCAACCTTGACAATTTTAAGGCATGTGGACTTCAACTCCCAGAATTCCACAGCCAGCAATGCTGGCTGTGGAATTCTGGGAGTTGAAGTCCACATGCCTTAAAATTGTCAAGGTTGAGAAACACTGCTCCAGGCCTTCCTGTCCTCTACCATCTTCTGGAGTCCATTTAAGCTCACGCCTATTGCTTCAGGGACTCCATCCAGCCACCTCATTCTCTGTCGTCCCCTTCTTCTGTTGGGGTACTGCTAATGAGGGCAGGATCGGTGTAGATGAGAACTTAAAGACTGTTCTTTGGAATAATAGCTACAATGGATATGGTATTTTTCCCCCTTACATTTTATTTTCTTTTCGTCTGGCTTCCTGGACCTGTTCTGGCCTTGCTGTATCTTTTTACAATTTAATCAACATTTTGTTGTCTAAATGTTTTATGGCTGAGCTGACAGTTTTATTATTACCCTACTCCCTGGGAATTTAGAGAGGGAAGATAACAGAATAAAAAAATAACAGAATAACAGACTTGGAAGGAACCTCAGAGGTCTTCTAGTCCAACCCCTTAATCAAGCAGAAAATTCTACACCATTTCAGACAACTGGTTGTCCAACCTCTTCTTAAAAACCTTCAGTGTTAGAACACCCACAATTTCTGAAGACAAGTCTGGTTAATTGTTCTCACTGTCAGGAAATTTCTCCTTAGTTCTATGTTGGTTCTCTCCTTGATTCATTTCCATCCATTGCTTCTTGTCCTGCCTTCTGTTGCTTTGGAGAATAGCTTGACTCCCTCTTCTTTGTGGTAGCCCCTGAGATACTGGAACACTATTATCATATTACCTCTACCCTTCTTTTCATTAGATATACCCAGTGCTTTTTTTCTTTTTTAAAAAAAGGTGCCGGAACTCACACACATCACACAACCCGCCTTGCCTACTCTACAAGGTTCCATCCAAAAAAGGTGCCGGAACTCCGTTCTGGGTGTTCTATGAGAAAAAAAGCCCTGGACATACCCAATATGATTTTTTTACCTGTCCTAACCCTCACCATTTTTTCTCCTTTACCACAGCATAGAAACTATGCTGTGAACAGCCATTTCCAAATGTTCCAAAATGACAGAATACGCCATCACCCCCCAAAAAAGATTATGGACCTACAGAATGTTGTATTTAGTAACACAGTACTTAAGACAGTGGTTCTCAACCTGTGGGTCGGGACCCCATTTGGGGTTGAACGACCATTTCACGGGGATCGCCAAACAATGCAGTCTGCCATTTTTTTCCCCTTTTCCTTAGCTGTGCTACTCCCTTTTATTCTATTGGCTTTTGAAAGCCAATAGAATAGACTCTCTTGAATAGAGTCTAATTCTATTTGCTTTCAAAAGCCAATAGGAATTGTCCAGGCTGTCTCTGCCCTGCTGAGCCCGCCAAAAGTCCTATTCTGCAAACGGTGCTGCACCAGTTGAGTAGTCCTCGACTTACGACCAGTTGAGTAGTCCTCAACTTACGACCGGTTGGGGGTCGCGGCATTAAAAAGGTTGAGAACCACTGACTTAAGATGTTGAGATGAAGCTTAGGAAATCCAGACTCCAGGTTGAAGATTCCAAGATAAAAATATGATTCTAAGATAAAGACGCTCAACAGATAAACCATTTATCATAAACCAATGCCATCGTATGCTAACAGAACAGTTGAATTTCCACTTAATTCATAAATTAAGTAAATTCCATTTTTGACTAGCCTAGCAGACCATTGAACCCAGCCTGTGTTTGTCTTTAAAACTATATTCAGGCTCAAGAATCTGCTTTATGGTGAGTTTGTACAAAACTAAAGTAACTTAATAGGAAAATGATTTAATTCTAAGAGAGACAATTTCTCAAGGAAAAATTAATTTAACAGTATCACTATATTAATGAACAATTATAACAATGAAATGTTAATAATGATAGAGAAATGATAATGAGTAATAATAGATAATGAATTGCTGGGTTATAATTACTATGCATGATAAATAATACATAAATACATATAATGTGAACTTAATAATGATAATTAATATGTGAAATGCTAAATGAGTGTTCATTATAACTGATTTATTTCATGCTAATAATGATGAAATAATTATAAAATCACAGTGATTGAGAGCCACTAACCCAGGCATTGCTCTGATTCCATTTTTGGCACCACAGTGTTCAATTTTGATTCAAATTCTGGTTATTTTCATAGGGATCCAATTCTGGAAATTCAGCCCCAACTCATGATTCTGCACACTCATTTTGTAAGTGAGTTGGGCAGTCTCTAAATTTGATAAACAAATAAAATAAAGTAGTCTGTTTTATTTCTAAAAATGTTTCCTGAAGCTCAAATAACTTGGCCACCAAATGAGAAGACAGGACTCCTTGGAAAAACCCATGATGATGGGAGAGATGGAAGGCAAAAGGAGAAGGGAACAATAGAGGATGAGATGGTTAGATAGTGTCGTCAACGCATTGAACATGAATTTGGGCAAACTCTGGAAGATAGTGAAGTACAGGAGGGGCTGACATACTGTGGTGCATTAGGTTGCAAAGAGCCACACATGACTTATCAACTAAGCAACAACAAAGTATAACTGTAATATCACTAGCCAGAGTGGGAAGGCAAGATATTACAGGACCCATCTATTAGGGAAGTACATTTAGTGGAGCCCAGAAGTAGGGCCCTCTCTGTGGTGGCTCCCTCCCCTAGAATGTTATTCCCCAGATATAAGATTGGACCCCACCTTGATATTTTTCTGGAAGGCCCCGAAGACATGGTTCTGTCTGCAGGCCTGGGGATCCCAGATTGACACAATACTGACTAAGTGATTTGTATGATTGTGCTTGTTGCAACTATAAGGGTGGGAGTCCAAGAATTTAAGGGGGGGTTACATTTTGGAATTTAAATGGCATAAGCCTCCTGGAATGTGTGAATTGGATGACCATAAAAATGAGTTTAATAAAGAAATAAATCCAAGCAGCCAGTCAAAAATGTCAAAATGGTGATCCAAAGTATGTAGCCAATGCTCTACCCCTTTTTATGTATAATTCAAAAGGTGGAGCTTCAGTCTCTTGATCATGGCTGCCATCTTAACTTTTTTTTTTTTGACTCCCCTCTGCAGGAGGGGAGCTGTTAGCAAGTTCCATTGGTGAAGAACTGTGGTGTAGGACAGAGTTCCCTAACCTTTGGGGGTTGGTGACCTGGAGCAGGGGAGAGGAGGGGAAAAAGGGATGGTTTTGTAAGGGGGTGAACGCATGTGCACATTCATGTGCATGAACACATGTTGCTTGAGTGAATGGGTCCACCAACACCCACAACACTCACGTGAATGGGGCAGCAATGCTTGCAGTGATGCTCGCACAAGTGGAGCTGTGTGCATGGGCACACATGCATGCACCGGCCAGCCACTCACAACCTGTGGCCCACAGGTTGGGGACCCCTGGTGTAAAATATGGTCAAATTATTTTCATTTACAAGTTGTAATCACATGGGAGGCTCTGCATAGATAAATAGGGCAAGGCATTTGAGTCTCATGATTGCCCATAGGGAACACAATACTTGCAAAAGCTACATGACACATTGCTGGAAATGTAGATGAACCAGAGACTTACACCAGAGATTGGTGATTTTTTAATGCTTCTCACTAGAGAAGAACATGTACTTTCAAACTCTGATTCAACATTACTGACGAAAAAGCTTATGTGCCTAAACAGGGAAGATTTTTAGTGAAAAGAAAGCATTTGACACATGGAGATACATTAGGCCTGAAGTATGAAACAGCAACAAGGCATTCCCCAGAAAGTAAGCACAGAAATAAAGAAAAGCTGGCAGAACATGGCTGCTGCAATATTTCCAACTCTTAACATGTCTGCTTTGTGTCACACAACCAGAAGAAATGCAGACTGGAGCAGCCAGCATTAGGGTATGTGAAAGAAGGAACTGATTCTTCTCTCTTGTATTCCCTTACTCAGGCCTGTCTTGTTGACTCTGCTGTCCCTAAAAATGGAGGAAAAAATATGCCATGGATTACAGGGAAAGGAAGGAATGTTCCCATCCTCCTCTGACTCTTAAAAAGACCCTGTTCCTAGGCACTTCTGCATGGTTATGCAGAAAGAGGTGATCTCCAGAGTAGAACTAATATGAAAGTAGATTAGCTCCAAGAAAAATGGCTGCATCTCCAATCCATACTGTGCCTTGGCAACCAAGCCAAGAATTTATTTTTATTGATTTCCTGGGATAGGCATGCTGCTCTGATTCAGCAGGATTCAGCAGGAGGAGACGTTTTGTCTGTAATGAGAAGTTAGGAAGGAGAAAGGGAGGGTGCCAGGTACTTGCAGCCAAAGATCAGTGGGTAGAATCAGGCAACTGGCACCAAAGAATTTTATCTTAGCTGCTTCTCCAACCATTTTCCTTCTGCCACTCATAGTAAGAGAGGCACAAGGAAGATATCTGGTCCTCTCTTCTCTTCCCCTTCACCATTCTTTTGCCATGGGGGGGGGGGGGAAGGATAATAGAATAGCAGAGTTGGAAGAGACTTTGGAGGTCTTCTAGTGCAATCCTCAAGCTGGAAACCCTCTACCATTTCAGACAAGTGGCTATCCAGTCTCTTCTTGAAAGCCTCCAGTGATGCCCCACAGCTTCTGGAGGCAAGTCATTCCACTGATTGATTGTTCTCACTATCAGGAAATTTCTTCTTAGTTCCAGGTTGCTTCTCTCCTTGATTAGTTTTCATTTGTTGCTGCTTGTCCTGCCTTCAGGTGCTTTGGAGAATAGCTTGACTCTCCCTTCTTTGTGGCAGCTCCTTAGACATTGGAACACTGTTATCATGTTGCCCCTAGTCTTTCTTTTCATTAAATTAGACATACTCAACAAAGGAGGACACAAGAATGGCAAAGAGTCTTCTCACTCTTTCTCTTAAGTCTGTAACATTCTTTCACCTGGCTTACCTTCCCAAAGGAGAAAAAATACTGGAGGAAGTTGTTCTCGGGTCACCATCCCCATACACACCCCACATCCTGCAGCAATGCTGCTTGAGAGTTGCATCTCTAAGATACAGGCACTGTCTCTACCTGGAAGGACTGACTGCTATACAACTGACCCCCAACTGTACGTTTCACAGTACAGCACTGAAATCATAGGAAGAGACCACTGTACTAAAAGGAGACATTTAAAACTTTGATATGGTTAAACAGAGTTTGGAAGTACAAGAAGAAAAATTTGGATATGACAATGCGATGCTTCACACCTGAAAATCCACCAAGCAGCAGTTGTAGAGTTGGATTTCATTGTCTAACTTCATCTGCCATATAATCCAAAGTTGGCACCATGTAACTTTTACTTTTTTCAGCAGTGAGGAAACACTTTCATGGGCATATACTTAACTTGACCGAAGAGGTGGAAAGGATTATAACAATCTGGTTGAAGAGACAAACTATGGAGTTCTACAGGAAGCTCGACCTCGTTGGCAGCAATGGGTGGCAACTTGTGGTGATTATGTGGAGAAGTAAATATTGATGATGATGGTGTTGGTGGTGGTGGTGATATCCATTCAGTTGTGTCCAACTTTTGGCGATTCTATGGGCCAGGTCTCTGCACATCTTCCAATCTTGAACTACTTCTTTGAATTGTTCTACATTTTGGCTGATGTCAGCTTTGATGGTGTCCGGCCATCATGTTCTTTGACAGCCTAGTTTCCTTTTACCACTAATTCTACCAAACATAATTGCTTTGTCCAGTGAATTCCCCCACATGACATGAACAAAATAAGTAAGACACAGTTTCGTGAATACAGAGAATAGGTCATTTCAAGGATGATGTTTCTGTTACATTTATGAAAATGTCCTTACTGAAACTAAAGTTATGGAGGTGGAGACCCTTGTACAATCCTCCTTCAGATACTCTGTAGTCTCTCCAGGTTCTCACTCTTCCATTCAATCCCAAGAGATGTCATTAACCTGTACCTCAACCAGCGGTGCTTTTTTTCATCAGCTGTGTCTCTGTCACTCTAACCTTTAACCTTCTTAAATGGTTGGAGAATGTCTCCTTCCCCTAAAGAAATTTAGAAAAAGCCCCATCTGTTTTTTTCCTCCCTTGGATCTGATAGAGAGTCTTGAAAGGATGTTTGTGTCCAGCTCTGCCTCTTCTGTCTACCAAGTCTGACTTAGGTGGTTGGCTAGACTAAAGAATCAAAAAGCACTCAGAAAGAACCCTTTCCATAACTATAATTAGAAAGCTGCATGAATAAGTCACCAAGAATCAACCTTAATTTAAGGAAAATTTACTTTTACTTCTCTCTCATTATCACTAATGCTCTCTAATTGTTATGGAGAAATTCAGTGACTGGGTGCTTGAGAGAGGAAGGTTAAACTATGCCTTCCATCATTAACTATAACTTTCTCTCCATCTCTCCCTTTTGTTGTAGAATTAGGCTTTGAAAAACAGTCTGTCTTTAAAAAAGAGAACTTTAAAAATGACAAGTTCCTGCATGAAGAAGAGAGTTGAACAGATGTCATGCTGCAAAGGTCCTCCCTCTCCACTCTAAAATAGCAAAGGAAAGGAACTTGAAAATAATTAATCATAAGAAGGAGCTTAAATTTTCAATTGCTCTGAAAACTTGCCCCATGTTTTGGCATATAAAGATGTTTTAGAACAGTGGTTCTCAACCTTTTTAATGCCGCGACCCCCAACCGGTCGTAAGTTGAGGACTACTCAACTGGTGCAGCACCGTTTGCAGAATGGGACTTTTGGCGGGCTCAGCAGGGCAGAGACAGCCTGGACAATTCCTATTGGCTTTTGAAAGCCAATAGAATTAGACTCTATTCAAGAGAGTCTATTCTATTAGCTTTCAAAAGCCAATAGAATAAAAGGGAGTAGCACAGCTAAGGAAAAGGGGGAAAAAATGGCGGACTGCGTTGTTTGGCGACCCCCGTGAAATGGTCGATCGACCCCCAATGAGGTCCCGATCCACAGGTTGAGAACCACTGTTTTAGAAGAAGAGGTTGTAACTTTTTTTATAAGAGCTGGGTATGTGGAAATGGGCTAAATCAGGAATAGAATTATATTTAATTTAAATCAGCCCAAGTAAATGTAATTATGGAGTCCTTGGTGCTCTCTGAGCTTGGTTGTTTTCTTGCAAATGTTTCATTACCCAACTAGGTAACCTCACCAGTGCTAGAAGGGTTTGCTCTCTGTTTACTGCAGGGGTCTTCAAACTTGGCCCTTTTATGACTTGTGGACTTCAATTTCCAGAATTCCTCAGCCAGGCATGCTGGTTTACTGTATATAGAGTAGCATGGCCTATTACTGTTGATGGAATGTTGTTTGCTTCTTGGTAATTCTTTGATTAGGCCATTTTTACTATTTGATTATTTGAGTTGGTAGTTCCTTGATCAGGGTATTATTTACTGCTTGATTGTTGGATTGGTATTAATCCTGGTGTTAATACCTGCTTATCTGAGTGTTTTGCTGGTGAGGGGATATTTTGGTATTGTTTCCTTTTCATCTTTTTGATTGTCTCTTTGAGTGGCATGTAAATGTTATTTATCTATAAGTGCCCATTGGTGGCTGATTTGTCTGAATGCCAGGTTTCCAGGAATTTTCTAGCATGGAAAGTATATATTAATAGTATACATTAATATTAATAATAGCAATAATACCAATAATTTAATTTTATAAATATTAAATAGGATTAATATTTAATTCAGTTAATTACACCTTGCTAACATGATTAGTGTCTTGGTTCTTCTTGATTCAACCCTTCCGTTAAAACTTATAAACTAAGACAACATGAAAGAACTGGGGATCATATATAAGATGTTTAGAGGATTTGAGTCACGTGTCCCTGTTTTAAACTCTGGGCTTAAAAATCCTTAATAATATTAATACTTTTCTAGTAAAAACAAGGCACGTACTGTATCTCTTCAACATAACAAGAAATCATACCTTTTATCTTCCAATGGAGCCCTAGAGATTAGCCCCACATTTCCAGAGTAGATAGCAATAGCACTTAGATATATACCACTCCATAGTGTTTACAGCACTCTCTGAGCAGTTTACAAAGTCAGCATATTGCCCCAACAATCTGGCTCCTTATTTTACTCCTTCCGAAGGCTGGGTCAACTCCTAGCTGTGGGCAGAGTTATCCTGCAATACTGTATTCTAACCATGGTGCCACCAGGGTTTCTGGTAGATAGTCTTCTTGTGCCAATGGGATGAACATTACTTTTCACTATTTTAAGGAGAATGGTCAATAAAGCACTGCCCTGTCCTGGTTCTGAAGGCTATAGCCAAGTCTTAAATAATCTGGGATGAAGTGAGCAAATTCCATAAGCAAGTTCAAAAGAACGAAATTGTTTAATTGGCAAAATGCATTAGGTTAAGTCTTTTAAACAGGAGGATCACTGCTAGTATCCAAGCAGAGTTGATACTAAGAGCTCAGACCACAAAAACAGGACTATTCAAGAGCATCCATAAATTTGCAAGCAAACCTTCTATTCCAAAGCAGCTCTTCATGCACCTTAGCAGTTTTCTATATTTCTATCTTCTTGACAAAACAGAAGAGGCCCTTTTGAAAGTGGGATGGTCAAGACACAAATTGGGGTCAACATGTAGAAGTGAAACTCAGAAGAAATAAGGATTCACCCTCTCCGTTGAGGCTACAACCAGATCCTCACTGTCAGATCATGCCATAGATGTTCATTAGAAGCCACAATGACATCCTTGTGGTGTCATATGCATCATGATGTCATTGTACAAATGGTGTGTGTGTAATTCTAGAGTTGAGAGTCTAGAAAGAGTGCAGAGAAGAGCAACAAAGATGATTAGGGGACTGAAGGCTAAAACATATGAAGAATGGTTGCAGGAATTGAATAGGTTTAGTTTAATGAAAAGAAAGACTAAGGGTGACATGATAGCAGTGTTACAATATCCAAGGAGCTGCCACAAAGAAGAGGGGGTCAAGCTATTCTCCAAAGCACCTGAAGGTAGGACAAAAAGTAATGGATGGAAACTAATCAAGGAAAGAACTAACCTAGAACTAATCTAGAAATTTCCTGCTAGTGAGAACAATCAATCAGTGGAACAGCTCGCCTCCAGAAGTTATGGGTGCTTCAACATTGGAGGTTTTTAAGAAGAGATTGGATAGCCATTTGTCTGAAATGGTATAGGGTTTCCTGCTTGAGCAGGGGGTTGGACTAGAAGACCTCCAAGGTCCCTTCCAACTCTGTTATTCTTTTAATTTATACAATGATGTCATGGTTGCCATGGTGTCATGCCCTTCCCAGAAATTCCTGTGCCTTGTACCTCAGCAAGTTGCTCCCTTTCTTCCTTTTCATATGCCAGGGAGGGGCATGATGATCCCAAAACTATATAAGGAGGAGAAACTACAACTTCATATTATGTCTTTCAACAACAGCGACTCCATCTAAGTTACATATTGGAAAGTTTACTATGCAGCTGCTCTCATTTCCTTCAGATGATAAAGTTACAACATTGCTGACTGTCAGAAGAAATGTGCCAATCTCTTCAAAGGTGCCCAATCTGTTTTGAGAATAGCGTGGGGCACGTATTGAAAGGTACACAGGTAGGATGAAACCTGTAGGGCAATCTACTTCATCCTCTTTACATGGATCTTTTAAAGTCATGTTTCAGCTTTAACTTTCTCGAAATATAAGCCAAGTTTCACTGATTTTACTGACACCCTGTTCTTCTAGATTCTGTATGTTTCCCAGGCTGCTTTCATGGCTTCAGTAGAACAGCAGGAGGGCTAGTGACATTTTCCAAAAGAGACCCAGCTGAAAAATTCTTTCCTTTGTGAGATTCAGTTGCCAGTTTGATTGGGGTAGCCCCACTGAGGGAGGGAACAATGAACTCTTTCCTTACATCGGTTTTCATAATCAAAATCCTCCCCTTTGTACTTTACCATATGCTAGGAGTACGATGGGAGACACAAACATCTGTATTTAAACACTGGATTCACACAAAACAGTACTGCTGAGATTACATAATTTCATGCAATAGCCATCCTATATTGCAATGCTTCTTTTATATTAAGGGATATTAATGTGTGTATGTATGTTTGTCTGTGTGTTTGTCTTTGTGTGTGTGGATAGATAGATAGATAGATGGATAGATAGATAGATAGATAGATAGATAGATAGATAGATAGATAGATAGATAGATAGATAGATAGATAGATAGATAGATGCAACATGTGACAAAGAAAGAGAGGGATGAGACAGACAAACAGAGACAGAGAGATAGATGAAAGAGAGATGAGACAGATGAGACAGATGATAGATAGATAGATAGATAGATAGATAGATAGATAGATAGATAGATAGATAGATATAGATGAGAGCAATGCGACATGAGAGAGAAAGAGAGAGAGATAAGACAGACAGACAGACAGAGAGATGAAAGAGAGAGATGAGACAGATGAGACAGATGATAGATAGATGATAGATAGATAGATAGATAGATAGATAGATAGATAGATAGATGTGTGTGTGTATATGTGTATGTTTGTGTGTATATATATATATGTATATATACACTGTATGTATTTGTGTGTATGTGTGTGTGGTTCTGTGCATATGTATATATTAATGTCTGTACACATATAAAAATAGCATATCCTGAGATTTTTTTTTTAAATAAAGCTTTCCACAAAACCTACATTCTGCTAACTTGGGATGACATTATGCCATTCTGCAACTTGCTCCTAACTCCCTGGGCATCGACCGATAGAATCAGCTGCCCATTGTTCCAATTTTATCACAGCTGATAAAATTATATGCCACCGTTTAAACACAAAACAACATTTCCAGGCTTTGTTTTTAAAAAATCATAAATCATGCCTGTGTGAAAATCAACAAATTAAAGTCCACAACACTGCAGTATAATAAGCAGGCAGTGAAAGTCATAAATTCAAATATTTCAAGACCACAGATGCAAAGGATTAACACATTAAGGAGGAAAATGCTGGGGAAGACAGAAAAAGGGACCATCAAAGTCTGCATCAAGTGAACTGTCCTGCCAGGGGCTCTCCACAAACAGGAGCCCACCGCTGAGGAAGACCTCCCCCCAATTATTGTGCCCGACACCATATTGTTATCTCGAGAAGAGGCTCCATAGGGGGCTAGCCAATCCTCTCCAAAATCCTCTAGGACTGGAGCAGAACTTCAAAGGCAATGCAATTCAAAGCAATCTCCTTATTGTGAGTCAGGCATTCATGGTGCCGATCATCAGAATGGGCTACAGTTGAGGGGAAGGAAGAATCTCAGGCTCAAAGGCGAAAGAAGCAGACTACAAGCTCCAAGCAGACATGACCTTTTCATTCCCAGCTGATCCATAGCTAGCTAGACAAGAAGAGCTGTGGTGGCACAGTGGTTAGAATGCAGGACTGCAAGCTAATTCTGCCAGATGCCAGCAGTTCGATTCTGACCAGTTCAAGGTTGACTCAGCCTTCCATCCTTCCAAGGTTGGTAAAATGAGGACCCAGATTGTTGGGAGCAATAGGCTGACTCTGAAACTGCTTAGAGAGGGCTGTAAAGCACTACGAAGTGGAATATGTCTAAGTGCTATTGCTATAGACATACATTAACAGAATAACAGAGTTGGAAGGGACCTTGGAGGTCTTCCAGTCCAACCCCTGCTCAGGCAGGAAACCCTTTAGCATTTCAGACAAATGGTTGTCCAATCACTTCTTAAAATCTTCCAGTGTTGGAGCACCCACAACTTCTGGAGGCAAGTAGTTCCACTGATTAATTGTTCTAACTGGCATAAGAATAATTTCTCTTTAGTTCTAAGTTCCTTCCTTCCATCCATTGCTTCTTGTCCTACCTTCAGGTGTTCTGGACAATACCTCTTCATTACAGCAACCCCTTCGATATTTGAACACTGCTAACATGTTATCCCTAGTCCTTCTTTTCATTAAATTAGACATACCCAATTAAGAGGACTAAGTTGTTTCTCTTGGAAAATAACATCAATATTGAAAATCTAGGAGATAGGCTGGCTCTTTACTGATTTTTCTTTCTCTTGCAAAGGTGATTCCCATTCTCATAGCTGCAGGAGGTGATTTTTCTATAACATTTCCTAAAACAACTTAATGACTGCACACCATGTAGAAGTTTCCTACACAATTGAGAGTTGGGCGTCATGTCACTACCACTTCACCCACTGCAGTTACCTTAACATCCTTTTTCTGCTTTGAAAAAAAAGTTAGCCTAGGTTTCTAAAGATTGCCTCCTCACCTTTAAAATTGTTTGTTAGCTCTATCCAACAAAATGAATTTGTTGGCAGGAAAAACCAAAGATGCAAGTACAGATTATTATTTTGAGCCAGGTGAAAACTGGCTCAAAACCAGTAACTGCGAGGGGGACCTTGGAGTCCTAGTGGACGATCACTTAAATATGAGCCAGCAGTGCTTGGCAGCAGTCAAAAAAGCTAATACAATTCTGGTTTGTATAAACAGAGGCATAGGATCAAAATCATGTGAAGTATTAGTACTGCTTTATAAAACCTTAGTAAGATCAACCCTGGAATATTGCATCCAGTTTTGGTCACCACGTTACAAAAAAGATGTTGAGATTTTTGGAAAAAGTGCAAAGAAGGGCAACTAAGATGATTAAAGGCCTGGAGACAAAAACATGAAAACAGGAATTGGGTATGGCTAATCTAGAGAAAAGAAGGACTAGGGGTGACATGATAGCAGTATTATAGTACTTGAGAGGCTGACACAAAGAAGAAGGGATTGATTTATTTTCCAAAGCACCAGAAGGCAAGACAAGAAACAATGGATGGAAACTATTCAAGGAGAGAAGCAACCTGGAATTAAGGAGAAACTTCCTAACAGTGAGAACAATTAACTAGTGGAACAGCTTGTCTTCAAAAGTTATAGGTGCTTCATCAATGAAGAGATTGGACAGCCACTTGTCTGGAATGGTATAGGATCTCCTCCTTGAGCAGAGGCTTGGACTAGAAGATTTCCATGGTCCTTTCAGCTCTATTCTTCTTTTTCAGTTCCAATGCATTTTTAAAAAAATATTTTTTCTTTACATAATTTATATACCATTTCTTTTAAGCGCAAAACAGTTTGCAGACTTAAACCATGTTAGAAGAATTGGCAAACAGAGAGAATGAGAGAATTAGTTCTTATACTATCAGTAAGAAACAAGACTAGAACAAATCTGGCCAGTGAAAAAACAAAATACAAATGGAGATAGTCTATTAGGGAGAGTTGGGAAAAGAGCTAAATATAAAGAGCTTTGAACCTTGCCTTTTATAAATAAGCCCAGAGAGCTTTGCATAATGTGTCCAAAGTAGGCTGATCTGAGCTTCTGTTGAAGAGCAGGCAGAGCCTGAGGGTGTAGTCAAGCAAGTAATCAGCCTAAAATCATTACGTTCCCACAGACAGTCTAAGTCCAACCCCTCTTGAATTCCATTGACGCTTATCTAGTGCCAATTTAGTATTGACCATTAGTTGACTGTATTCTTCTGGATAGGCATGATCAGTAAATCATCTTAACTGGAATTTAATGTGCAATCCAATTCTTTGCAATTGACAGTCTGTCTGTCATGAAGGAAGCTCTAATAAGAAGGTCCTACCTCTTTGCTTGCCAGATTGATGAATCTTGGCAGAGGGGTAGGCAGAAAGTAAAATCCTAAAAGCTGAGAAACATGTATGTGTCCTGCCTAATACTGCATAGACTGCCTCTTATACTGCTACTACACAGATGATCCTCAACTTACAGCAGTTTGTTTAGTGATCATTCAAGGTAACAATAACACTGAAAAAAGTGACATGTCCATTTTTTCAAGCTTACGACCACTGCAGCATCCCCATGGTTGCGGTGTCCTTTCTGACAAGCAATCTGGGAAGCCAGACTCACTTTACAACTGGGTTACTAACCTAATAACTGCAGTGAATAATTTATCAACTGCAGCAATAAAGGTTGTAAAATGGGACAAAACTCACTTAACAAATGTTTCACTTAGCAATAGAAATTTTGGGTTCAATTGTGGTCATAAGTCGAGGACTACCTGTATTGCATCATGGACATAAGTCTGGAAGTTGGGTGAGCAAGTTTGGGTCATTTTTTAAAATAAATAAATAAATACTATTGTAATTGTACGAATTGGGTTTGTAAGGACCTGCCCCACCTGTTCCCTCAGGAAAGTAAAAACACTTGACTCCATTGAGGTTAATCAAAAGAACTTTTGCTGAGAGAAAGTGGATGCAGAAAAGTCAGGCAGAATCTGAAGGTCCAGCATGAAGCACAAAGCAATTCTTTCAGTTTTCTCCAAACCCAACCCCCTGAACCAGTCCACCGGCAGCCAATGTGATGCTGAGAAGATATTTTGAGGATGCTGAGGTGCTGGGAAGATAACAGGTCACTCTCAGGGCACGACGGCCTTGGAACCAGGCTGAAACCAGCTGGGTGGGAGTTTGCTTTATCTCCAAAGACAATCCCCCTCCCTAATTCCCAAGCAGTTACAGAAAAGAGAAAGCATGCAAAGAATGCTAGCAAACGTCCTTCTCTCACCACCATCACCTTTCAACAGAATGGCAGGACACCAACATAGAGGACCTGACAGGTTTAGATTGTCCTTGCGTGCCATCATGTTATTATTGTGTTGTTTTTGTTGCTAGATGCTTTTTGCCTTCATTGGCTTTGTTGGTTTTAATCCTACGTTCGCCATTCAGAGTCACACTTGCGAGATGGGTGGCTAGTTAAATCAATACAATAATAGAGGTATGTCTTTCATCTGAAGTACATTACCGATAGGTGATCAGCATGAAAATGCTTGGAGGAGTCTTGCAGGTTGATTCAATTCCTGCATAATTTAAAGTGAAGAATGAGTAAGGTTAAAATTATTGCAGAAAAACAACAGTGGAGTCCCACTGACATGACAGTGGAAATTATTTAAACCGCATCCTTTTAGCAGTCTCAGAAATAAGGCTGTTACACACGTGTACTCTCAGGTTCGGCTTATAGTCACTCACTCACTCACAGCCCTGGAGAATTCCCACAACCAAATTACTTTTAACTGAATACTGAGGTACAAACAGTTCTTTAGAATACATGGAGAGGCAGTGAATTTAAAATAACACAAACTTTACTGATTACAAAGTATGTCTATTTGCTCTTTTATACAATCTCTCTCTCTCTCCCTCCCTCCCTCCCTCCCCCCCCTCTCTCTCTTCTCTCTCTCTCATACACATTTACGCCATGTCCTCAACTAGGCCGCCAGGCACTAGCCAGAGGGACAGAAGCCGTCAAGTTTGGATCCCCAAATGACTCAAAGAGTGGATAGGCTTCAGGACCCCTTTTATCCCCCAAAGTCTTTGCTTTGTTGGTGGAAAGGGTCTTTCCATGTGCTCAGGCCCATGTGCTCAGTTCTTTTGTCCTTTTGTTTCCTTAATGACTTAGTTCCTTCCTGGCTTTCTCTATCTTGTTTATATACATGCTTCACCTTCAGGTATGGTGGCTTAGGCCTTGTCTTGCAAGGGCCAGTTGCTATTAGCCAACAAAAATGTAGGTTGAAAATTATTTTATGCAATGCATAAGTATAAAAAATAGAGACTTTGACTGTGCAGTTTCAGTCACCATCTTGACTTTTTTGACCTCCCTTGGACATCCATGCTCTATACAAAAGCATTACCAAGAGCCCGATGGTGATTATTTTGGCATGAGAGAAAAAGAGTCCAGCAAGTTAACAAGTTACATCTGTTCTATCCAGACAGCCCATCAAGAAACTAATTTTATTTTGATTGATTGTCCTCTACCCTATCTAGATATGTATCTGCATGATTGAGAATTCTATTCCAATACATAAAATATTTTACTAGAAATCTAATAGTCTCATTTCTCATTAAAAAGGTCAATGCGGCAAACATCTAATGCCATATAACTTGCCTGATTTAATTTGCAGGTCAGGCCTGACTAGCTCAATCCCCAAATTAGTCTCTCAACTTTTTTCCATCAGAAGAAAGAAGGAAGCAGTTTTATAATCAACCATTAGAGTTAGCAAGTTCTACATTTCTCCCTTTTTTAATATGTTCTCATATTCCTCAAATCAAATGTTCATTATTAGCGAGCTTGAGCAATAATTTTACATTCTGCTCTATCCATTCCAGATCGATAAATACTGAAACCTATATGCAATGACCAATGATTTTAGGTTATTTGCTAAGCAATAAAACTAAGAAGAAAGTTTTGGAGGAGGAAGAAAGAGTAACCTCCTAGATGTGATGCCTGAAGATTTATTAAGTCACTGAAAGGAAGTTTCCAAGACTGATTATTTGCTAAACAACAAAACTAGGAAGAAACGTTTGGAGAAGGAAGAAAGAGTGACATTCTAAATGTGTACCTGCAGATCAACTATGTCAGCTGCCACCTTATGCTTGCTTGTGCTTCACAGACTGCCATGAACTGTGGGGAGAGAGGATGAAGGGGGGAAATAAGAATAACTGCTGTATCTCCTCAAGATGCTGCCTCAAGGTCATCCACCTGGAAGAAAGAGGGGGCTGCATACCAACCTGTGCTTGAACTGACTGCAGGAAAACATCTTGCCTGAACCAGATCGGTTACACTGGAGAAGCAATGGAGGGAAGAGTAGAACTTAGGAATTTTGGTGCACAATTTTCAGTTCTGGCTTTGCAATACTGCAATCCACTTGATCTCTTATAAACTATATAGTTCTCTACAAATGGAGCCAAGGATCATTTCTATTTAGAGGTTTAAGTTTTACAGGTCTGATAAATATTTTTTTCATGCTTTTTCTCCAGCTAAACCCAGTGATTACTTTTGTGCTCCATTTCCATCCAATGCCACCAACAGAGTCAACTTGGTATGATGGGAATTGAACATAAGTGCTGTATTCCCACATTATGTGGAAGATCTCTAGAAACATCATACAAGGACAATCAACTGTCATCTGTGATGGCTACAATTTCATCTACAATAAAGATTGACATAAGAGCAGTGTTCTAAGGGGCCACCACAGAAAAGAGCGGGTCCACCTATTCTCCAAAGCACCAGAAGGCAAGACAAGTAGCAATGGATGGAAACTAATCAAGGAGAAATCCAACCTAGAAATAAAGAGAAATTTCCAGACAGTTAGAAGAAGATAATCAGTGAAACAGATTGCCTTCAGAAGCTGTGGTGTTCTATTACTGAAGGTTGTTAAGAAGAGATTGGACAGCTATTTGTCTGAAATGGTATAGGGTCTCTTGCTTGAGTAAGGAGTTGGACTAGAAGACCTCCAAGTTCCCTTCCAATTCTGTTATTTGATTCTAATGTTAGCTAAGCAGCATCTGAAAATGTCCTGAGAAGTTAAGTGACGAGTCATGATAAGCCATGAAATTTTAGATCTGTGATTTCCTACTGAGTCTGTTGTGTTCCCAGCTTAGTTTTTCAGGTATTTTTTATGCATTTCTTGACATGAAAAAATGAAAGCCCAAATGCAAGAGCTCTTAAAAATGGAATCCAATATCCTTCTTTTTTTTCTTGGCCTAAATGCTAGCCCAATTATGAGGAAGATTCATCTGCTCTTAAATAGACCCCAAATTGAGGGTGAATGTTTGTTCTCCAAGCTTGTGGAGAATGAAACTTCACCCTGATCCTACACACGAGTTACACTTATTTACCACTATTGCAGACCCCAAATTGCTTAGGAGAAAGTAGGTGAAACAGTCAAGAGCTTCTTCAAAATCTGACTGGGTTCGCATGACTCAGTCAACTCAGTTATTGCATTAACTCATTTCTGTATTGGCATAATACATTAAATCACAAGCTAAGCAGAATGGCCAGCTTTGCCTCCACGTGAAGCCACACACACAAAAAAATACTCTTAACAAAGTTCAAAACTAACCATACTTAATATGTTAGACAAATTCACTTGTTATGTTTTTAAATGGTTAATATACTAATGTGGAAAGTCAGCCCCCCCCCAAGAAGGAAATATTAAAAGGGCAGAATATTATATTTCCTCAAAGGAGCTTAAAGAGGCAGAAAAGCAAGCCCCAGTTTTTCCCCCAAGCAGAAACCGGCTCTGTAGAAATGCAAATGTAATAATCCATTCAGAAAAGTTGGAGCCCTCCAGCTAGAAGCTTAGGAAGACAAAAACACCTAAAATCTACATACCCCACCCAAACTCTAGGACAGGACATAATAGGATTAACCCACAAATGCCAAAGAGGCACACTCAGACTCAGATCAAAGTACATGACACAGGAAATACAAAGCCTTAAACAGGAACAGGAAACAACCTCAAGAGCCCCAGAAAGTATAAAAGCCCATCACTCTCTAACCATGTAGTTAGTCTTTTCCAAAGCCATCTTTCTGTCTGGCTCTCCTCTTCAATAAACTGCAACCTTCTTTCTAAAGTAGTTGCCATGTTGTTTATTCCCGGCTTGGACTGAATCCTGACTTTTCCTCCAACACTATGTAAAGATACATGCAGAAAAGAAAATAAAGGAGTTCTGCTTTTTTATTCTTGAATAAACCAGAACAAGTCTGAGAAAATTTTGTTGTTTCAGACATGCAGGAACTTTATGGGACCTTTGGCTCCTAAGCCAAATGCCCTTCCTCCCCAATAGTGATCAAACCAGAATGTTGATGCAGCATGTGGTCTGTGGACAAATTTCAGAAGCATCTCTTGAAAAGAGTCCTCCTTTCACTGCTTCTTCAAAAATATGACAAAGAAAAAAGGGTCAAAGGCAGAATAGCTGCCTTTACAAAACAACGCTTAGCCTAGTTACTGAAGGAAGCTATTGTTGGTTCAAACAATGCATGAGAACTGTAGCTAAGCAAACAGGATACACTCAGACAAAAGAAGACCTTGGGTTGCCACAAAAAAAATTGCAAATGTGCCTTATAAAAATATTTTTAAACCATGCATTAATATTTGATACAAGATTTTAAAAACTACAGTACACATACTGTAAAAACCACATAAAATTCTAAAACCCTGTCAGGATAACATTCTGGGCCCGAAACCAGGCTAGGTCTTTTAAAGAGAGCATACAGAGCAAATGGCTAGAAGCAGAGGCAAAATTTATTTGGCAGTGTAAGGTACAGTACAACAATCGAAAGCAGGCGACGAAATTACAGTTGTCAAAGTGGTTATTTTTATAAGAAAAAAAATTCCTTTCTTTGTCCCATAGAGCCCATTCTCTAGGAATTATTGGAAACTGCAATCATCTGGATGGCCAAAGGGGAATGCTATGGGGTTATACCCTGCTAAGTTTGTGGGCTTTTTCCGTACTTATTTACCATATTGATTGGCTTCCTGCTTAATTAACATTGCAGATAGTAGCGGCAGTCACACAAGGAAAAATAGCTTTGGTTTATTAGGGGCTGGAAATTCTGGTATCCTGAAAGGAAGATTTATCTGAGTGGGCTGGTCTCAGCCTCTTTGTAAAGTTTGTTATACAGGGAATCCTCAATTTATAACCATTCATTTAGTCACCATTCAAAATTACAGCAGCACTGAAAAAAGTAAGTTATGACTGCTTTTCACACTTATGACCCCATGTTGAAGCATCCCCCTGTCATGTGATCAAAATTCAGTGCTTGGCAACTGGCATGTATTTATGGTGATTGCAGTGTCCCAGGGTCACGTGATCATCTTTTGTAACTTTCTGGTAAGCAAAATCAATGGGGAAACCAGATTCAATTAACAATGGTGTTGCTAATTTAACAACTGCAGTGATTCATTTAACAATTGTGGCAAGAATGGTGATAGCATGGAGCAAAACTCACTTAACAACTGGAAATTTGGGGCTCAGTTGTGGTCATAAGTCCAAGACTATAGGTAGCAAGTCCAGGACTAGCTCACCTTTTGTCCCTGAAATAGCTGTCTGGTTGGGACAGGAGGAACAAGGGAAGATGTAATAGAAAAAAGGTTTTGTAGGGGAAGTGGGTTTCCTACAATCTCACAAGGCAAAAACAAAAATCTGAATTTTTGTGAGGCCCTGTGGATGGTGAGGCTCCAAGCTATAGTTTGTTACAAAAACGATGCAGAGGCTCTATAAAGAGTGCAGAGAAGCACAAAGAAGATAAGAGGTTTGAAGACTAAACCACATAATGAAGTTAAGGGAACTCAGTAGGTCTAGCCCAGGGGTAGACAACCTTGGCTCTTTTATGACTCGTGGACTTCAACACCAGAATTCCTGAGCCAGCCATGGAATTCTGGGAGTTGAAGTCCACATGTCATAAAAAAGCCAAGGTTGCCTACCCCTGGTCTAGCCCAACGAAGAAAAGATTTAGGGGAGAACATGATAGTTGTCTTCCAGTACTTAAAGGGCTGTCACAGAGAAAAGAGGGTCAACTTATTCTCCAAAGCACCAGAGGATAGGACAAGAAGTAATGGGTGGAAGCCTGATAAAGAGCAATCCAACCTGGAACTAAGAAGAAATTTCCTAACAGTGAGAACATTTACTCAATGGACAGCTTGCCTCCCAGAATTGTTGGTGCTCCATTGCTGGAGAGTTTCAAAAAAAAATCTAGAACAATATAAGGTCTTGAGCAGGTGGTTGGATTAGAAGACCTGAGGTCCCTTCCAGACCTATGATTCTACGATAAATCTGGGCCAAATAGCATCTTCAGCTTCAACTCCAGCCTAGCCTTCTAAGGCATGCCAATCAGTTCCAATCAAGTAATGGACCACTCTCTAGAACAGGGATGGGAAACAAAAGCCTTTTTATGACTTGTGGATCTCAACTTCCAGAATTCCTGAGCCAGCCATATTGGTTCCAGAATTCTGAGAGTTAAACTCCACAAGTCATAAAGGGGCCATCGTTCCCTAACTTGGCTCTAAAAGAAGGAGAATTTGCCCTCTCTTTGCCAACAGAGTTTGCTTCCAAGGGGCTTCATTTTCCTTTGTGCATCCTGCCACTCCTGCTTTCGTTTGGGATTCAGAAGCAAATTCTCTCTCTTTCTATTGGTGAGATCTTCAAAGCTGCATCTCTCTGGGATGCAAGTGTCTCTCCAACATGTGCTGCTGTTTTCTTCCTGTTCAACCATAATCTCATTCTCTCACGGCGCCTGCTAACTGATCCACCAGTAATTAGGAGTTCATGCACTTAATGGGACTCAGCATGGCCTCTTTTTCTCCAAAAACCAGCTCCCAGCAACAGGAGTGGGGGGGGGGAGAGAATCCAATTGAACTCTTGTGCAAAGCAAAGCGTGCACCAGATTGCACCGACAGTAGATGTGAAAATAACAGGCACCGTATCAGTGCTTCATGCGCTTATCCATTCATTTCATCACATTTCAAAGTCTGCTTCCTAGGAGGTGCACAGTTTATCTTAGTCAAAATACATTTTTAAGCCAACCAGGGTAATATTTTTCTAAAAAAATAAAGCATTATCCAGATAAAACTATCACCACAGGGGCAATCATGATCAAATCCACACGATCAGTAGTCGGTTAAGGAAAAAAACATGGTAATATAATATTCGCTCGTTCTGAAATGGCTTCTAAAAATGCTTGGAAATGGGAAAGCAACAGGTGAGCTTCTGCAGGGAGGATGTTGCTCAGATCTGGAATCATCCCTGAAAATACCCCCTCACCTGTTCTTTTAGTTGGAGATTGCATACTTTCCTTTGTAGTACAGAACAGAGGAGAGATCACCTGGTGTCCTACTCTCCATCTCTATTGCGCTCCTGTTATGCACATAAAAGGATTAAAAGTGGTACAACCAAAGGCCCTTCGCTTTGGGATGGTCCATGCTGGTGGGAAAGCCATGTAAATCATATTATGAACTTTACAGCTAAAATATAATATCTGAGGGGTCTTTGGTGCTCTCTGAGCTTGGTTATTTTCTTGCAGGCATTTCATTGCACTGATGATGTTACCTAGTTTGGATAATGAAACATCTGCAAGAAAACAACCAAGCTTAGAGATTTACATGGCTTTCCCACAACACGAGCATGGACCAACCCAAAGAGAAAGGCCTCGGAGCTACAAATATTCTCCTTTACAGTAACATCTGAGAATACTATGAGATGCATTTAGTAAGGTCTAACCCAACCTTCTCCATTTCCAACTCCAACCAAGCTCCATGTTTCTACTGAGAGCAGCAACTTTTCATTTAAACAATGTCCATTATTGCACCTATATAGTACCCTTTTCACACCAGTGAAAAATGCAGCAGTCTGGTTCCTGCTATCAGTCTCCTTCCCCTTCGTTTCTTATCCCTGTTCTTCAAATGTGTAAAGTTGACAATTGGGAAAATTCCAATTTGGGTGTTTTAAAAAATTTAATAGGGAAATCCCAGCATTATTCTATATATTGTATCAAAATCAAAGTGATAAATCAGGCGCAGATTTCCCAAGTCTAGTTTTTAGCAAGAAATACAGTCAGAAAGTGTTGCTTCTTCTCATCTTAAGTGCCGTTTTTTTTAGCCATCATTCTTCAATCCTGCCTCTTCTTCAATTGCTATAAAATAACAGGGTGCGAACATTGTAAACATGTATTTGTCATGCAAACAACAAAAGGACTGTTTGTTAAATTAAAGCACAGCCATCAAAGTGATCAAAGCTTATATTTTATTTAATTTTATTTATAACCCTCCTTTATTGTTTTTATAAATCTTAAGCTGGTAAATATATCTAATTCTCCTTCCCCCTCCTATTTTCCCCACAATAACAGCCTTGTAAAGTGATTGGTCCAAAATCATCCTGCTGGCTCTCATACCTAAGGTAGGATTAAAATGTACAGTGTCCTGGTGATTGGCTCAAAGTCTCCCAGCCGGCTTCTATGCCTAAAGTGGCACTAGAACTCACAGTCTCCTAGTGATTGGTCCAATATCACCCAGCTGGCTTCCATGCCTAAAGTGGCATTAGAACTCACAGTCTCCTGGTGATCGGTCCAATATCACCCAGCCGGCTTCCATGCCTAAAGTGGCACTAGAACTTACAGTCTCCTGGTGATTGGCCAACCAGCTAGCTTTCATGCCTAAAGCAGAACTAAAACTCACCGCCTCCTGGTTTCTAACCTGATGTCTTAACAACTACTAGACCAAACTGGCTCTGTTTAAGTAACAATGTAAATTCGATGCTATTTAAGGATTGGTGGGTAAGTATCTAATATATCTAAATAATAGTAAGATAATAAAGAACTGAGCTATCTCCTTCTGATGGCGCCCCACATACATACTTTTAAATTATATTAAGAAAGAAGCAAAGCTTATAGTTCTGGCTGGTTGGTGTTTTTTTATGACTACTATTTATTTTCCCCATGACTTGTGCATTGATCTATTCAGAAAAAGAACCAACTTTCTGTTTGCCCATAATATGAGAATAACAACAGAAAATGTGGTTCTGTTTTTAGCAGTGGCAAAAACACATCAATCATCTGTGGAAACCAATCTAAGAGAGATGACTACAAAGACAAGCAAAAATTTTATTCTACATTTTGGTTCCTTTATTCTTTACTGGTGCTACAAGGACTGTCCCATGAAAAGTAATTTTAAAAAGCTCCTTTATCAGTTTTATTTCTTGATAGTCTTCTTTTCAAGCAAAAGAACAGAGGAATAAAAAATCCAGAAGAACAATTTAAAGACATTTAGGTAAGTGTGAATTATTCGTAAATAAGTTAACTGGGGTCTTTAAAATGAACTTTAGATCTAGTAGATTCTTATGAGTCAGAAACATTTAGATGTACTAATAATAATAATAATAATAATCCAGTAGAGATATACAACTGTTCTCATTTGGAAACCAGGCACCTCTTCCTCAGGAAGAACAAAACCCTCTAACTAAAGAAATAAAAGAATTGAAACAAAGAATAATTGAGCATCTAGAACAGCACAAAAACAACAGAATAAGGCTGCCTGCATTGAAGCTTGTTCCAAAGAAACAGCTAGCACAAGCATTAAAAGATGCAAATACTGCAATAGCAAGTATAAGCACCAATTCACTGCAAGAAACAAACCAACTAATGTACAGCACAGCTGCAGTTATAACTGAATACCTGGGATGCAAAATCAACAAAGAAGAAAAACAAACAAACAGTGCATCACAAAAATGGAAGGTTAGACTAGAAAATAAGATCAGCAAGTTAAGATCACATGCAAGCAAGCTAGAACAGATGAAAGAAAAGAAGCTGAAGAACAAGAAGACCAAAGAATACCTAATCAAGAAATACCACTTAGAAACAAGGAAGATCAAGGAAGCACTGGAAATAATAAAGCAACAAATAACAGCTATAGCCAGGAAAATCAGTAGATATGAAGCTCGAATTGCAAACTATAGGCAGAACCTCCAATTTCAATCCAATCAGAAACGTTTCTACCAATCCATCAATGGAGAAACTGCAAGGAATCAGTCAGTACCTGACAAGGAAGAAACAGTGCAGTTCTGGAAGCAGATATGGGATAACCCAAAGAAATACAACAAGGATGCGGCTTGGTTAAAAGAGGTGGATGCAAATAAAACAGAAGTTGAAATGAAAGAACTAGTAATAACAACAAAAATGGTAGAAAAAAGAGCAAAGAAAATCAAAAATTGGTCAGCACCAGGTGAAGATGAACTGCATGGGTTTTGGTTGAAACATCTAACTGTTATACACCCACTCATTGCCAAGCAATTCAACAATATACTACAAGGAGGAGAAATTGAAAAGTGGCTAACAACTGGGAAAACCTACCTAATAATGAAAAATCCAGCAAAAGGGGCAACACCAGGTAACTACAGGCCAATTACCTGCTTACCAACAACATTCAAATTACTAACTGGTGTGGTAGCTGATGCAGTACAACAGCATCTAGTTGAAAACAATCTCTTTCCACCTGAGCAGAAAGGAAACCGCCCCAATAGCAGAGGAACAAAAGATCAACTCCTAATAGACAAAATGATCTTGGAAAACTGCAAGAGAAGGAAGACCAACCTGAATGTGGCATGGATTGACTACAAAAAGGCATTTGACTCTCTGCCACATGATTGGATAATAAAGTGCCTAGAAATAACAGGAGTCAGTAGAAACATCAGAAAATTTGTGCAAAGATCGATGGCACAATGGAAGACACAGTTGCAGATCAATGGTGAGAGGCTGGGAGAGGTTAATATCAAGAGAGGAATATTTCAAGGAGATTCATTATCACCATTACTATTTGTTATTGCACTGTTTCCTCTGTCAACAATACTGAATAACTCAGGACATGGCTATCAAACATCAAAAACATCTGCCAGACTATCCCACCTCCTTTATATGGATGATCTGAAGCTGTATGGAAAAACATCATCTGAAATAGAATCGCTGCTCAACACTGTCCGTATATATAGCCAAGATATTGTAATGGAGTTTGGCTTGGACAAATGTGCCACACTTACTATCAAACAAGGAAAAATAGTGAAAACTGAAGGAATCAAGATGCCCCACGAAAATAACATTAAGAGTCTGGATGAGGAAGAGTACTACAAATACTTGGGTATCCTTCAAGCTGACAACATCAAGCACACTGAAGTCAAGAAAAAGATTAGAGGTGAATACATCAAGAGAGTGAAGAAGATCTTAAAATCCAAACTCAATGGAGGAAATACCATAAAGGCAATCAACACCTGGGCAATCCCAGTCATTAGGTACACAGCTGGAATAGTGGACTGGACTCAAGCAGAACTAAAAGCAATGGATAGGCAGACCAGAAAAATAATGACAATGAATCATGCCCTTCATCCACGCAGTGACATTGATAGACTTTATCTACCAAGGCAAATAGGTGGGCGTGGAATGCTACAAGTACATCAGATGGTTGAAGAAGAAAAAATGGCTTTGGAAGAATATCTGAAGAACAATGATGAAGATGCACTGAAATTAGTATATCAGGAAGGCTTACTAACTACTGGAGAGACCAAACTGGCCTACAAGAAAGACCAAATGAAGAACAGAATAGAGGCATGGGAAGACAAAGCACTACATGGCCAATACATGAAAAAAATAGCTGGGAAAGCAGATAATAATAAAACCTGGCAATGGCTAAGAGCAGGAAAATTGAAGAAAGAGACCGAGGGACTAATTCTGGCTGCACAAGACCAAGCCTTAAGGACAAATGCATACAAAGTCAAAATTGAGAAGACAGCAACAGACAGTAAGTGCCGCCTATGCAAAGAAGCTGAAGAAACAGTGGACCACTTGGTAAGCTGTTGCAAGAAGATTGCACAAACTGATTACAAGCAGCGGCATGACAAAGTAGCAACAATGGTGCATTGGAAGATCTGCAAAAAATATCATTTGCCTGTAAGCAAAAACTGGTGGGATCATAAAATAGAGAAAGTCATAGAAAATGATAAAATTAAACTGCTCTGGGACTTCAGAATTCAAACAGACAAGCACCTGCAACATAACACCCCAGACTTAACAATTGTCGATAAGAAAGACAAAAAAGTCTGGATAGTGGACGTGGCAGTGCCTGGAGATAGCAGAATAGAAGAGAAAGAACTGGAGAAGATAACAAAATACAAAGACCTACAAATAGAAATAGAAAGACTGTGGCAAAAGCAAGCAAGGGTAGTACCAATAGTAATAGGCTCCTTGGGTGCAATCCCAAAACAACTGGAGCACCACTTGAACACCATTGGCATTGACAAATTCGCTATTAGTCAATTGCAAAAGGCGGCCTTATAGGAACTGCTTCCATCCTGCGACGATACCTGTAATACCATCAAACATCCACATCTGCCTATCCCAGGTCCTGGGTAAGGACTCGATAGGTAGACAAAATGCCAAATCCAGGCTGAACATCTGGCTGACTGTGCGATGAATGATAATAATAATAAAGTTGGAAGAGACCTTGGAAGTCATCTAGTCCAACCTCCTGCTCAGGCAGGAAACCCTATATCATTTCAGACAAATGGCTGTCCAGTTTCTTCTTAAAAACTTCCAGTGTCGGAGCATTCACCGCTTCTGGAGGCAAGTTGTTCTACTGGTTAATTGTTCTCACTGTCAGGAAGTTTCTCCTTAGTTCTAGGTTGCTTCTCTCCTTGATCAGTTTCCATCTGTTGCTTCTTGTCCTGCCTTCAGGCACTTTGGAGAATAGCTTGACTCCCAACGTAGGTTAAAAATTATTGTACAGGTAGTCCTTGACCTACAACTATTTGTTTAATGATTGTTGCAAGTTACAGTGGCTCTGAAAAAAAGTGACTTATGACCTGTTTTCACACTTATGACCATTTCAGCATCCCTGCAATCATGTGACCAAACTTTGTAAATACTCAGCATGTATTTACAATGAATACAGCATCCTGAAATCCTAGGATTGTAATTTGTAACCTTCTTAAAAGCTTCTGACAAGCAAAGTCAATGGGGGAAGCCAGAGTCACTTAGCAACTTCAGTGATTTGCTTAACAAGGGCAAAAGGGTCGTAAAATGGCTATGACTCATTTAACACCTGTGTTGTTTAGCAACAGAAATTTTGGACTCAATAAATTGAGGACTACCTCTGTTAATCTGGATAAAAGGAAATGAAAGAAGGTAGACTGAGGTAGACTAAGAAGGACTTTATGGAACACATCAGATATCAATCTACAAGTAGTAATACTGGGGAAAATTGACTTTGACACCATAAAGAATTGAAATCTCACGTGTTGATCCCTGCAAGCATCATAGTTATAAAGATGTATTCATGTTACATCATAATCCAAGTTAGTAAACCATTTTTTTTCTTATTGTGGGGTTGGGCTTTTTTAACTACAGTTGTTCTTAAAAGATTTTAAGCTTAATTCCATAAACAGCCAACCCAGTGTCTTTCAGATCTTCAAATGTGTTTACTCAGTTGGTCCATTTACTAGTTAAAAAGTACAGAGAACCACCTTACACAAATTCCCACTCTTCTCCCTCTCTCTCTCTCTCTCTCTGTCTGTCTCTCTCTGTCTCTCTCTCTCTCTCTCTCTCTCTCTCTCTCTCTCTCTCTCTCCCTCACACACACACACACACACACACACACACACACACACATATTCACACTCACATAGCAAAACTGGAGTTTCCAGGTTCTCCAGTTCTTCTATCAACAAAATCTAATGAGCTCCACAACTGAGAAGTCCAGCTTAACCAGCATAAATGTCGTTTAATTCTTAATTCTCCATAAAATTTTGTGCCAGGCTTAAGGCTTGAATGAAAAGGATCCAAGTACTGACTGGATTTAATTTTAACTGGTAGTTACCCACTCATTGTGCCACCTGTGGATTGGCTGGATTTCAAATAGAAATTATGACTTTGGTAGAACAAGGAATATTGCTGGTTTAATTATACTGTTTTAGCGGGTTTTTCCCCAGATCTCATCTTGACTTCCCTACTGTCACTAACCCCTAATAAAAGTTTCCTTTTGAGACAATGCCTGTTTCAAGAGTTATGCTTTCTTGGATGGTTAGCTGAGGTGGGTCCTTTCATAAAGTGAGATCTGCATAGTACTCAACCTGGAGAAGCTACTGACTGATGATGATAGAGATTAAAATAAATCATTGTCATGAGCCCTGCTATCTCATAGGGCATAGACCTCTCTAAGAAGAAGGATCCATTAAAATGTGTTCAATAGACATCAGATAAAAGTTATAATAGCAGTGGTAAAATCCCACAGTGCTCTCACTTTAAGAATTTAGGTGGACAGATGAAACCCATATTGGCATCTGTGATCACCCTAGCTAATTCAAACCAGAATGCTGTGGATGGTACATCAGTACCACCCACCTGTCCACTTGTGTCTGACTCTAGGGGGCAGTGCTCATCTCCGTGTGAGCCAGCGTTGTCCAAAGACATTTCCATGGTGATGTGGGGTAGGCAACCTGGGCTCTTTTATGACTCATGGACTTCAACTCCCAGAATTCCTGAGTCAGCATAACTGACTCAGGAATTCTGGAAGTTGAAGTCCAGAGTCATAAAAGAGCTCAGGTTGCCTACCCCTGGGCTAGTATGACTATACGCCGAGGCATATGGAACTCTGTCACCTTCCCACCTAGGTGGTACCTATTTATCTACTTGCATTTGCATGTTTTCAAACTGCTAGGTGAGCAGGAGCTGGGGAAAGTAATGGGAGCTCACCCGTCATATGGCATTGGGTCTTGAACCCAGGCTGCTAGCTGACAAGCTTAGTATCTTAATCAATGGGCCATCGGGCCTCCGGTATCCTCTTATTTTATACCTCTACTAACAATGTATTCTATGAATCTAAAGTCTGAGCAATTGCAAAACAATGGAAATTTGGAAAGTTGGATGCATAAATTCTCCTCTCTTCCTACCCATGAACTACAGGTAGTCCTTGACTTGTGACCACAACTGAGCCCAACATTTCTGTTGTTAAGCAAGACAGTTGTTAAGTGAATTGTGCCCTATTTGATGAGCTTTCTTGTTAAGTGAATCACTGCAGCTGTTAAGTTAATAACATGATGGTTAAGTCAATCTGACTTCCCCATTGGCATTGCTTGTCAGAAGCCAGCTGGGATGGTTACAGATGGGAATCAGATGACCACAGGACACTGTAATTGTCATAAATAGGAACCAGTTGACAAGCATCCAAATTTTGATCATGGGACCATGGGGACCGGGCAGTGGTCGTAAGTATGAAAAACGGTCATAAGTGACTTTTTTCATTGATGTTGTAATTTTGAATGGTCACTAAATGAACTGTTGTAAGTCAGGCATTATCTGTAATTAATTCTTCAGAAATGAATTGAATTTGCTTCTCCAGGCACATTAAAATTCACAGAACCATCTTCCCAAGAAATAAAAGTCCCTCCCGACTCTTGCAGATCTTTGCTTCTCATTCCATGTCAGACCATTCCCAGCCAGTTGGTGTTCATCACAGCCAGAACTAATAAAGCGCCTGGCAGATAATTGATGAAGCCTCCCAGCAGCCATACTGCTTTCCCGCTGTCTTCCCAGCATGCCGTTTAATGTACCATATGGACGAGAGGGATCAAATAATTTCCGATGATGTAGAAAGGACTGTGAAAAGCCAAGCTGTTCTGCCTATCTACAAAGCTGAATCATCCAGATGACCTACCTGGGGGGGGGAGCATCACCCATATTCCTTTCCACCTTTAAAAGTTACCATATAGATAATGAGGTTGTGCAGAAATCCACATTTGAAAGGCACATGGCAATTTGGAGCACATCTGGGTGCAGACACATCACATCTGGTTGGCAAATCCTCAAAGAAGCTGTATCTTTTCCTGGGCTTCTTTCTTGGGGAATATCCTATAATCCCAAGGAACGGCATGGATCTCTGCACAGTCCTAACAGATACAATCAGATTAGTGAGACAATATGATTAATAAAGATAGTTCTCAAGTTACAATCAGTCGTTTAGCAACTGTTCAAAGTCAACGGTCTGGATCCAAAGTTCTGACAGTCACACATGCACACACACACACACACACACACACACACACACACACATACTTCCAATGCTCAGCAACACGGCTGCATTTACAGTCATTTGCACATGGCTGTCACATGACTGTGTTTTACAACAGTTTTGCTGAAAATTGGCACTTCTGGTTTTTGACAAAATTGTGCTAATAATGAACGATGGGTTCACACTTATGACTACTATCTTTGCCTAACAACCAGCATTCACACTTAAGTCCACAGTGATTCATTTATCAACCACTGCAAAAAACACCATAAAATTGGGTCAGTCTTATGACTCATTTGATAACCATTATGACATGACCATAATAAACAGGCTAACTCAAGGACTACCTGTACCCTAAAGCTGATAGTGAAGTGAAGAATGCTAGTTTACTTTGGTATTTTCTTCACAGCCTGAAAACTCTTGTTGAAGTGAACTTCACAAATGTTCAGCTGTGGATAAGCTCCATTATGCTTTGCCACCATATATGTTTTTCATCCCAGATCAAGGAAAACATACATTGACTTACAGATCAGAATAGAGCTAGAAGGCACCTGAGGTCTTCTAGTCCAGCTCCCTGCTGAAGCAGGAGACCCTATACCATAGAAGAAGAAGAAGAAGAAGAAGAAGAAGAAGAAGAAGAAGAAGAAGAAGAAGAAGAAGAAGAAGAAGAAGAAGAAGAAGAAGAAGAAGAAGAAGAAGAAGAAGAAGAAGAAGAAGAAGAAGAAGAAGAAGAAGAAGAAGAAGAAGAAGAAGAAGAAGAAAAGTTAGAAGGGACCTTGGAGGTCATCTAGTCCAACCCTCTGCTCAGGCAGGAAACCCTAAACCAAGACTATGGACAGTGGCTGTCCAGTCTCTTCTTAAAAACCTCCAGTGTTGGAGCATTCACCACTTCTGGAGGCAGGTTGTTCCACTGGTTAATTGTTCTAACTGTCAGGAAGTTTCTCCTTAGTTCTAGGTTGCTTCTCTCCTTGATTAGTTTCCACCCGTTGCTTCTTGTCCTGCCTTCAGGCGCCTTGGAAAATAGCTTGACACCCTCTTCTTTGTGGCAGCCCCTGAGATATTGGAACCCTGCTATCATGTCCCCCCTCATCCTTCTCTTCTTTAAACTAGACATACCCAATTCCAGCAGCCATTTCTTATATGCTTTAGCCTCCAGTCCCCTAATCATCTTTTTTGCTCTTCTCTGTACTCTTTCTAGAGTCTCAACATCTTTTTACATCATGGTGACCAAAACTGGATGCAGTATTCCAAGTGTGGCCTTACCAAGGCATTGTAAAGTGGTATTAGCACTTCACGTGATCTTGATTCTATCCCTCTGTTAATGCAGCCTAGCACTGTTGGCCTTTTTGGCAGCTGCAGCACGCTGCTGGCTCATATTTAGGTGATTGTCCATTAGGACTCTGAGATCCCTCTCACAGTTACTACTATTGAGCAAGGTACCCCCTACACTATATCTATGCATTTGGTTTTTCTTGCCTAAATGTAGAACCTTGCTTTTTTCACCATTGAATTTCATTTTGTTAGATAGTGCCCAGTGTTCAAGTCTGTCCAGCTCCTTCTGTATCTTAAGCCTGTCTTCTGGAGTGGTGGCTATTCCTGCCAGACAAGTGGTTGTCCAGTCTCTTCTTAAAAACTTCCACTGATAGAGCACCCACTAGTTCTGACAGCAAGCTGTTCCAGTGATTGATTATGCTCACTGTTAGGAAGTTTCTCCTTAATTCCAGGTTGCTTCTCTCCTTGATTAGTTTCCATCCATTGTTTCTTGTCCTGCCTTCTGCTGGTTTGGAAAATAAGTTGCTCCCTTCTTCTTTGTGGCAGCCCCTCAAATACTGGAACCCTGTTATCATGTCCCCCCTAGTCCTTCTTTTTTCTAGACCAGTGGTTCTCAACCTGTGGGTCGGGACCCCATTTGGGGTCGAACGACCATTTCACGGGGGTCGCCAAACAAGGCTGTCCACCATTTTTCCCCCTTTTCTTTGGCCACGCCCCTGGCACCCGGTGATGTATAAGTGGTTGGGGGTCACCACAACATGGGGAACTGTATTATGGGGTCGCGACATTAGAAAGGTTGAGAACCACTGCTCTAGACTAACTAAACACAAATCCTGCAACTGTACTTCTTCTGAAGGCATGATAAAACATACATCGTTTATAAATCACAGTAGCAGTGTACATACACATGTTAAGCAAAAATCAGTGATATCACATTAAGCCACAACAGATGGGTAAACTTAATTACAGATTTGGTTTAGTTGAGATTAACTATTATGGTTGGTTGCAGTCAATCACATGCTTAGATTTCTTCTTATTCTTATTATTATATGTGAGTAATCTGCAATTAGATTCACAGTCTAAGATTGGTGGAAATTTAATAATTTCAGTCCTAACCAAACACCTAAGAATTAGTAAGATAGCATCTAAGAATATTAGCAGTTTCAAGCAGGTGGGTTTTTTTGTAAAATTAAGGTGTTCAGGCTCAATAAATTCAACATTTCCAGATATTAAATTCAACATTTCCAGATACCTTTAGGTATCGCTCTAAGAGTTCCAATCCTGATTACTATAACAACAGATTTCTTTTTCTGTAAGCAAAAAGTCTGTGAATCCTGATATTTTATATTTTTTCCAATTGTTTTTCCTCAATCCTAGCATCAACTAAAAGAGCAACAACAATGAACCAGACCAGGCTGATCAAATCGTCAATTGTTTCATCCTTTTTACTAGAAAAGAGACATTTGCTAATGTTTGTTAGTTGATGAATTTTCGCTTTCATGCAATTAGTTGGCAAAGCTTGTTCTTAAGCCACTGAAATAAAATCTTTGGTGTCTTTCTTAAAACTTTTGATCTTAAACATCTCCATGTGGAGTTTTTATCAGCTTTTCCTTCTATAGCCTTCAAGTATTGATCATGCATTGGTTTGCTCTTCCAATTAACAAATCGGTTTTCAATTATTCTTTTTTCTACGCTCAGCCTTCACTTTTGTTGTTTTCAAAAGCTTGTCTTGACTTATTTCCCTCAAAGGTTCCTCGCTTTTCTTAATATGGTCATTCAAATCAAGTTTTTCTTCCTCCACTGTTGTTTCACCTGTAGCAGAATTCAGTATGTCCAATCTAGTGAAAAGAAAAACTAGGGGTGACATGATAGCAGTATTCCAATATCTAAGGGGCTGCCACAAAGAAGAGGGAGTCAAGCTGTTCTCCAAAGCACCTGAAGGCAGGACAAGAAGCAACAGATGGAAACTAATCAAGGAGAGAAGCAATCTAGAACTAAGGAGAAACTTCCTGGAGGAACAATTATTCAGTGGAATGGCTTGCCTTCAGAAGTTGTGGGTGCTGCAACACTGGAGGTTTTTAAGAAGAGACTGGACAATCATTTGTTTGAAATGATATAGGGTTTCGTGCTTGAGCAGGGGGTTGGACTAGAAGACCTCCAAGGTCCCTTCCAACTCTGCTATTATGTTATTCAGAGTCCTGTTGGAAGAGTTACCTAACCCAATATTATGTTTTGGTGAGTTTGGTTCTCTCCAAGGTTACTTAGCATAAAATCTTCAACCCCTATCCCTCCATGATCTTGGAGAATTTTTAACCACAAGGCAGCACTATCCTGTTTTCTGATTTCACGGGAATTGCCCTCCAAATAATATAGAGCAGGGGTGTCAAACTGCCGGCTTGCAGGCCAGATGCATCATGGCGAAACTGCGCCCACCCCATTGCCGGCAATGGCAAAAAAGTCATGATACATTGTGACACGTCACATGATGTTGCGAGTGTGACACCCCTAATATAGAGGATTTTTAAAAATCAATAAAGAATATGTGCAAAATGCCTTCATTTCTTTGAAACATTAAAAGATTTCATTCCCTCAAAAATATTACTACACAAATACATTTAATCCAATTCTATTAAAAAGTTTATAACTTTCCCAGTAAGAGCCACAATGATACAGAGCTTTCAGTTTCATATTAGGTTTGGCCTCAAATTAATTAATTTAACAGCATTTCTATACTGCCTCAATCTATATAAAGATCATGGTTTGTGTTCATAAACATCAAAACACTTTAAAAACTTTATGCAATCATAATTGTCAAACGTAAATTAAACATTGTATTTGTTTACTTATAAAAATTAGAGGGACACTTATATGCAATAATTCTAGTACTGTAGTTCATAACAAAACCAATAAACAGCTGTAAAAAAAATCCATCTGATCCATACAGAGGAACATCACACTCCCTACCATGGTGCCATAACTTCTATCAACTCTACATACACTGCTTGTTGTCATCCTAATCCCAAATTTGGAGGGAAAGCCATAGACTCTCCAGACTGACAGAGGATATAACTGAAAACCTTGACTTCCCTCAGCAGTTTTGTATAGATATTGAAATAACCTAGGAGAGAGGGCCAGGCTCTATGAAATATACAAATGAGGAAAATAGAACTGAGATAACTTGATCTTCACCTCTGTGTTTCCCTTCCAAAGCAAATCTATGAACCTATGTAAGATAAAGGCAGCAATCCCAAGGGAATTACCAAGTTTTGATGGTCTTATCCATAATGGAGTATTTCCCTAGATAAATAGCTTCTTGGAAGTAATGCACTGTATAAACTCTTTTTTGCAAGTGATACATTGAAATAAAAACTATGATGCTTTTTTTTTTTTTTTTGCTGAGAAGCCCAGCAGAATTGCATGAATATGTATGGCCAAACCAACAAATACAGGTTTGTTTCTTAAACACCAAGAGAAATAAATATGAAGTTTCTCCAATGTTCAAGTCTCTAGAGATATCATATTAAATCATTAAATGAATCCAATTCTTTTTCCAAAAAGAAAACATTCAAAGAAAGGACATTGTTAAATCATTGTGATGGCTTTATATACATACATACATGTACACGTATATAGACATACACATATACTCAAAACTGTACCTAAATCTTACTTTTATCCAAAGAACTTACATGAAGAGGCATCTTACAGATAGATGACCATCTGCAGAACCTTCCTGTTTATTTTATTATTATTATTATTATTATTGATCATCGCACAGTCAGCCAGATGTTCAGACTGGATTTGGCATTTTGTCTACCTATCGAGTCCTTACCCAGGACCTGGGATAGGCAGATGTGGATGTTTGATGGTATTACAGATATCGTCGCAGGATGGAAGCAGTTCCTAATAAGGCCGCCTTTTGCAATTCACTAATAGCGAATTTGTCAATGCCAATGGTGTTCAAGTGTGCTCCAGTTGTTTTGGGATTGCACCCAAGGAGCCTATAACTATTGGTACTACCCTTGCTTGCTGTTGCCACAGTCTTTCTATTTCTATTTGTAGGTCTTTGTATTTTGTTATCTTCTCCAGTTCTTTCTCGTCTATTCTGCTGTCTCCAGGCACTGCCACGTCCACTATCCAGACTTTTTGTCTTTCTTATCGACAATTGTTAAGTCTGGGGTGTTATGTTGCAGGTGCTTGTCTGTTTGAATTCTGAAGTCCCAGAGCAGTTTAATTTTATCATTTTTTATGACTTTCTCTATTTTATGATCCCACCAGTTTTTGCTTACAGGCAAATTATTATTATTATTATTATTATTATTATTATTATTATTATTATTATTATTATTTCACTCAAAATGACAAAAGCAGACTTGTGCCACTGTGTTGCATGCTCCACCCTTGGGGTCGCGTGTGATATATTGATAGGGTGGGACTTGCACCACAATGGTGTGTTATTCTTCTTCTGCAACCTCCCAGCCTTGACAATTCTTGTGGAGAATGCTGGCCATATACTGTGGTCCATTTATGCTTGGTGTATACTAAGTATTCATAATTCACGCCATCAAGATTTCCTGATTGTTATTTCCAATAAAGTCAGAATGGTTGAAGTCCAACACATCTAGAGCATGCCTGTTGGGGACATTATATCAACACAAACTAGCCATATTCTCAAGAGTTACAGACAACCCCAATTGGAGATGATTCAAACCTGGACTCTTTTGCCTACAAATCATGTATTTTACCATGAGATAATTCAATTTCTTCTCGGGTGATCCTTGAATCTGACCATGAAACTTACAAGAGTCTCCAATAGAATATCTTAGTTTAGGGTTCAATTGCAGAGTTCTTGGTGCTCTCTGAGTTTGGTTGTTTGCTTACAGACATTCCATTACCCAATTAGGTAACATCTTCAGTGTATGTGGATGCAAAGTTTGCTGCCTGTTTAGATATAGTAGCTTGCCCTCCCAATTTTTCTGGAGGTGTGGTTTGCTCCTTGGTGGTTCCTTGGTTAGATATTGTTTTCTGCCTGGTTGCTTTTCTGATATTGATCCGTGGTTGTCAGACTGTCGGTTGCTGGAAGAGATATGTTATATAGTCTTTTTATTTCCTTACTATATTTTTTTAATTGCTTTTTTAATTGTATGTAAATGTTGTTTATTTCTATGCATCTATTCATAGCTGCTTTGCTTAAATACCAAGCCTCCAGGAATTCCCTAGCAATTTTGGATTTGACTTGGTTTAGGATGCTCACGGTTCCCCATTTGAAACTGTGGTTGAGTCTTTAAATGCCTTGTAAGATTAAGGAGTCTTCATCATGTCTTCTGACATCTAGCTGGTATTCATGGATGTGATCTGCTAGCCTTCGATCTATCTGTCCTGCACAGTGACTTTTTCAGTCCTTGCATTGTATATTGTAGATGACTCTTATTCTTTCTCCTTGGGTTACTGTGTCTTTTAGTTTGCTTAAGATGGCTTTAGCTAGTTTGTGGCTACAGTGATGTTGTATGGCTATAATTGTTGGTTGTTTCTGAGATGTTTTTGATGTATGGGAGTATTAGCCTTTTCATAGGTTGTGCCAGTTATGATGCAGTATGTTGTGTGGTCAAGTACTTTTTGATAAATGTGCATGAATATCCATATTGTTGAAAGATGTTGTACAGATGGTCTGTTTCCTCCTTCTGTCACTGTGAGTTGCGACAATGTGTTTGTGCTCATCTGAATAATGTTCTTACACAGTTCCTCTTGCAGTCTTCAAGTTCAGAGATACCCGTTTGGAATAACTCAGAACACCATTACATGTTATGTCCAGTATGAAGTAAAGTAAGATGTATAGCAAGGGCCAGAGATTTGGGTTCAAAACCATCCACAAACCCTGGAAACTCACTGGGTGACCAAGGACCAGTTATTCTTTCCCAGCCCAAGGGAATAGGGTTGCTGTTGTATGGAAAAAAATAGAATTATAGGTTGTTCTCGACTTATAACCATTCATTTAGTGAAATAATTTATGACCGTTTTTCACACTTATGACCATTGCAGCATTCCCATTGTCAATGCTGCTAACATTGGATGTTCTTGCTTTGACACATATGAAGATGCAGCCTTTTTCTTTCTTATGCTTAACTCTTAGAATTAGATGATGCTGTGGGAGGAGGCAGAATGTGGTGGGAGTTAGTTAGACATAACAATATTGAAGTAGTGTGTGTGAATTCAGAGTTTGTAATAAGAGATGAGAAGGCATGGCGAAATGAAGAACTGGGCAGAAAGCCAGCATTTCAAACTAATTGGAGAATGTGATTTATGACTGTTAGTTGTAGGAGGGAATTGTGCTTTGATCTACGTGCTGAGGGGAGGGGAAATCAGATTTCAGCTTCAACCATGTACGTGCTGATGCCATGCAACTTGAATAAAGATTCTTTAAGGTAAACAATGCCTCGAAGTTCTTTGAAGAGTTTCATCTGTCGGAACCATGACACCCATGTCATGTGATCAAAATTCAGTGCAACTGGGGTGTATTTATGATGGTTGTGGTGTCCCAGGGTCATGTGATCATCTTTTGTGGACTTTCTGCCAAGCAAAGTCAATGGGGAAGCCAGATTCACTTAACAACGGTATTATTACCTTAACAACTGCAGTGATTCACTTAACAGTTATAGCAAGAAAGATCATAGCGTGAGGCAAAACTCACTTAACAACTGGGAATTTGGGGCTCAATTGTGGTGGTAAGCCCAGGACTAGCTCACATTTTGTCCCTGAAATAGCTGTGTGGTTGGGACAGGAGGAACAAGGGAAGATTTAATAGCAAGGAAGGCTTTGCAGGAGAGGTGGGTTTCCTACAATCTCACAAGCCAAAAACAAAAATCTGAATTTTTGTGGGACCCTGTGGATGGTGAGGCTCCATAAAGCTATAGTTTTTACAAAAAAAATGATGAGGCTCTATAAAGAGTGCAGAGAAGCACAAAAAAAAAACAATAAGAGGTCTGGAGACTAAACAAGACAATGAATAGTTAAGGCAATGGTGGCGAACCTATGGCACACATGCCAAAGGCGGCACTCAGAGCCCTGTCTGTGGGCACACACACCATCGCCCCAGCCCTGCCTCCTTCAGCAGCCCCCTCCTCCCCAGCAGCCCCCCCGGAGGAGAGTCACCTCTGGTGCGGCCCATGAGAAGCAGCGTAGCCAAGGACATGGCTGCCGTGCAGTGGGGACAAGACTCTGCCCTTGTGCCCTGTCATGCACAGATGATGCTATGGGGCACAAGCGGAAGGTGTGGCCACCATGGCGCTGCTGGGCTGCCTGGGTGATCTGTGGCAGGCCGTGGAGGTGGTGGGTGGCGGTTTTTGGGCACTCAGTCTCTAAAAGGTTCGCAGTCAGTGAGTTAAGGGAACGAAGAGATTTACAACATTTAAAACCATTGCAACATCCCCACATGATCAAAGTTCAGATGCTCAGCAACCAGCATGAATTAATGAAGGCTGCTAAGTCCCAGGATCATGTTATCCCCATTGGCAATCTTCTGACAAGCAAAGTCAATGGTTCACTTAACAACCGTGTTACTAACTTTTCAATTGCAGTGATTAACATAGCAACTGTGGCAGGAAAGATTGTAAAATAGGGCAAAACCCACTTAACAACTGTCTTGCTTAGCAACAGAATTTGGGGCACAAATGTGATCATCAGTCAAGGACAGCCTTTGTAGTGCATATTGCCTTGAGTTCCTGCAGGAAAAGTAGGGGTATAAATCTAAGAAGCAAATATATTTAGCAACAACCATCACAAGAGAGGTTTTTATTGCATTGACACCCTGCTTTTCTTGAGTGTCCAGCTTGTCACTTGAGAATAACATACCGCAGTTGACTAGAGTTGTAGTCTATATTTGCTTTTCAACTAGAGCTGAGTCAAATTTTCAGAGACACTTTTTTTTCCCCTGTGGGAAAAATGCTGATATTTTACTTTTCATTAAAACAAGGAGGGGGGGGGGAGAGAGAGCAATTTTGATTTAGCATTCCCTGCCATATGTATGTGTGTGCCTAGTATTTTCCCTAGAATAAATGCAAAGACCTCAAGAAAAATGTATTTACGCAAAAGAGTAGAAGCTGCCTTGGTATTCTGCTTGTTCCTACACTCCATATGGAAAATAGCAAGTTGGGGAAGGCAAAAGTTGTTACATTTGGTCTGATGTGCTGTGCAATCCAAAACAGGTACACTCAGAAATACATTCCACTGAGTGCATCAATTTGCTCTTTTTACCAAGAAATGCAGCCTAGGAACTTTAATGTATTAATGAATTCTACTCTGGCATGTTTGGGGAGCAGTTCAGCATGGAAGATGGCAGAAAATGCACAGGTACTGTCAGGAATCCCAGAAGCGGTTAGCTAACTGTAACAATCCCAGAAAAAAAAAAAAACACTAAGCGATGTTGAGCCTGGTTAGTACAGGTATCCCTCGACATACGACCACAATTCAGCTCAAAATTTCTGTTGGTTAAGCAAAGCAATTGTTGTTTTTTACAAATTTTATTTATAATACAGTTAAAAACAAACATTGGATTTAACGTGACATTCCAGTATATACATTCTTATCAGATTACTCCACTTTTTACAATCAATTCTTCATCTCTACATGTACATCTAAGTTGTTAAGTAAATTACTGCAGTTTGTTTAAGTAAGTAGGATAGCTGTGAAGTGAGTCTGGCTTGCCCCTTGACTTTGCTTATCAGAAGATCACAAAAGGGGATACATGATTCTGGGACACTGCAATTGTCATAAGTATGAGCCAGCTGCCAGGCATCTGAATCCTGATCACGTGACCTGCAATGAGATGCTGCAATAATTATAATTGTGAAAAATTGGCATGTCATTTTTTCCAGTGCTGTTTTAAATTCAGATGGTCCCTAAATGAACTGTTAGTAAGTCGAGGACTACCTGTATTCATACTATACCACTCCCAGCCCTGAACTCTCATAATTATTCTCCTATGTCATTGATTAATTTTACATTTTGGATTCCTAAATCTCTTACTCAGCTCCAGGACAAGGTCTCAGCCACCAAACGAACAGTCTAGAATTGCAGAGAAATTATGACACTGTTTTCCAACAGTAACAAAACAGGGAGAGCCATAATCCAAAATCTACTAAGAGGAGGAAGGAAAGCAACAGAGTATACCATGATGGTCCACTTGAAATAAAAGCAGCATCTCAAAGCAGCTTTTAAAAACTAATCTTAAATGGAGGCTGCCTTTTTAATTGTTAACCACTTGGGATAATTTTAAAAATAAATCAGATGCCTGCATGAGGCAGTTAGTGGAGACTCCACCTCAACCCAATTGTATATCAGTTCCTTCCTTAGCAATTTTGGATATTTTTAACATCAATATCTATTATTTCAATGTTTTATCTTGTAAGGCACATAGAGCTGCTTGATGGTGAGATGGGTGGCATAGGGGAGACATGATAGCAGTATTCCAGTATTTTAGGGGCTGCCACAAAGAAGAGGGGGTCATGTTATTCACCAAAGCACCAGAGTGAAGGATGAGAAATAATGGTTGGAAACTAATCAAAGAGAGAAGCAACTTGGAATCAAGGAGAAACTTCCTGACAGTGAGGACAATTAACCAGTGAAACAGCTTGCCTCCAGAAATCATGGTTGCTCCATCACTGGAGATTTTTAAGAAAAGACTAGACAGTCACTTGTCTGAGATGGAATAGAGTTTCCTGCCTGAGCAGGGGGCTGGATTAGAAGACCTTCAAAGTCCCTTCCAGCTCCTATTCTATTCTATTCTATTCTATTCTATTCTATTCTATTCTAATAAATAAATGATCAGAGCTCCAACTTTTAATGGGGAGTTCCCTATTCCTCCCTTTTTGGCCCCAATATCAAAGATGGAGTATTGCAAGCTATGATTCCCAAATTCTCTTTCTCATATTCTTTTTCTGATCAGATGTGCAAAGTAAGGTCCACCAAGGATGAGAGACCAATACTGTTTAGCTTTAATGTAAATGATCTGAATTTAGGACTATGCAGTGAAATGGCCTTATTTGCTGCTGAAGACCAACCACTCAAAGGATAAAACCCAAAGGGAGTATATAGAGCTCCAAAATGTTGTAGATGGGCTTCAAAACCACTGTTTAGTGCAATCCAGGGTTAAGTGATACATGCTTTTACCAAAAAGAAAAAAGAAAAAAAGGCCAAATTTCATTATTGGGATCTGAGCCAGCATTAACTGACCAGGAAAAGACCATGGAGTCATGGTGGACACCTTAACAGAATAACAGATTTGAAAAGGACTTTGGAGGTTTTCAAGTCCAACCCCCTGCTCAAGCAGGAGACACTATGCCATTTCAGGCAAATGATTGTCCAGTCTCTTCTTAAAAACCTCCAATGTTGGAGCAGCCACAATTCAGGAACTTTCTTCTTAATGCCAGATTGGATCTCTCTTTGATTAGTTTCCATCCATTACCTCTTCTCTTGTCCTCACGTGCTTTGACCTTGACCTTTGACTCCTACCTTGAAGAAAAGGGAGGGCAGTTTCCGTGCTTGGAACCAGTAGAACTGCCAATATAACAATGTCTTTGAACAACTCTAGGGCAAAATCAGACCTGGGATGTTGTATTCAGTTCAAGTCTCTGAGCTTTGAAAAGGCTACTACAGAGGTAGAAAGGGTAAACATGGGCCACCGAGAGGATTAGGAGGCTCCAGCAGGTTCCCTGCAAGGAGAAAATACAGCAATTGGAACTCCTTAGCTTTAAATGATAGAGTAGTATAAATGCATGCATGGCAAAGGAAGGGAGATTTTCTTGGTCAGGATTGAACGCAAGACAGTACATGCAGGGAGATTCAACAATGAAGGAAAGGTCTTTTCACACAACACGGAATTAAATTGTGTGAATAACAGAAGCCAACTGAGGTGGTTTTGAAAAGTGACAAATGAGTTCCTAAAGTATCAGGCTTTCAATAGCTCCTAACAACAATTCCTGATTCCTGACTCCTAGGCAGTAAACTGAAATGCAATGGAGAAATGGGGCTCCTACTGTCCAGTTCAGCCTAATGAACTTCCCAATGAATCCATTTAGTCAACATCATACAGAATGCTAGATAACGAGCCAATGGCATAATTCAACAAGAATCTTTTGGTGCTCAGATGCTCTAAAGCAGACATGTCAAACTCGCGATGTCACGTAATGTCACGCGATGTATCAGAGCTTTTTCCCTGTTGCTGGCAATGGGATGAGCGCGGTTTTGTTGTGATGCGTCCAGCCTGCGGGCCAGCATTTTGACGCCCCTGCTCTAAAGTATATCCTTATCTATTAGAAATCTAAACAGAACCAAGCTAGATCAGATCATCTAGCCCATCATTCTGATCCTACAATGGCCATCTAGACACATCCTGGAGGCAAGAGACGGGTGCAGCTTTTTATATAACCCAATTCTCAATTCAGTAACATGCAAAGTTATTGTAACGAATAGCCACTGATTGCTTTACCCTCTGTAAACTTACAACAGAATAACAGAGTTGGAAGGGACCTTGGAGGTTTTCTAGTCCAACCTTCTGCTCAAGCAGGAAACCCTATACCATTCCAGATAAATGGTTGTCCAATTGCTTCTTAAAAACTTCTAGAGTTGGAGCATCCACAACTTCTGGAGGCAAATCGTCCCACTAATAAATTGTTCTGTCAGGAAAATTGTCCTTAGTTCTAGGTTGCTTCTCTCCTTGATTAGTTTCCATCGATTGCTTCTTGCCCTGCCTTCAGGTGCTCTGGAGAATAGGCTGACAAACCCCCCCCCCTTCTTTGTGGCAGCCTCTTAAATATTGGAACACTGCTATCATGTCACCTCTAGTCCTTCTTTTCATTAAACTAGACATGCCCAATTCCAGCAACCATTCTTCATATGTTTTAGCCTCCAGTCCCCTAATCATCTTTGTTGCTCTTCTCTCCACTCTTTCTAGAGCAGGGGTGTCAAACTGCCAGCCTGCGTGTTGGATGCATCATCCAGAAGCTGCGCCCACCCCATTGCCGGCAATGGCAAAATTGTCCCGATATGTCTCAGAATGCCATGTGACATCGCGAGTTTGACATGTCTGTTCTAGAGTCTCAACATCTTTTTTATGTTGTGACGACCAAAACTGGATGCAATAGTCCAAGTGTGGTCTTACTAAGGCATTATAAAGTTGTACTAACACTTCACGCAAAACAAGTCTGTTGGATCAAACCAATGGTCCATCCATAACAAAATTCTATGCCACACCAGGTACAGTTAAGATTCTTCAAGGTTGCAATTCATGCAATGGTTTGTGGGAAATATCAGGAAGTCCATAGTAATCCATCATGGTGGCATTGGCATCAGTGGTGCCAAATACTAGAGCCAGGCTTGGCAAAAAATTTAATACTATAGAGATGATGTCGAAATACAATTGACTCTTTTGAATTATTTGGACCTTCAGCATTAAGAGGTTTATGGGCCAGAAAAGATATATTCTGATTGTTCCTCAATTCATCACATTTCTAGGGATTTTTTGCTTGACTTGGGTCAGCCTTATCTTCAGTTCACAATATTTTTTCTCATAGCCTTTAGTAGGAACCTTATTTTCAGTTTGGGCACTGGTATTTTTCTAGACATCTTGTTTAACTGACCGAAAAGAGAGTATCATATCATTAATGTAATGTCCACTCAGTGTATAAGCGGAACAATAAAATTCAATTTTCTCTTCGATTATCATATGCCCAGTGAGCGTTTAATGTTTTTTTAAAAAAAACCTTCATATTACCTATTCCTCCTGCCCTCCTTTCTCTTTCTCTCTCTCACTGTCTCAGTGATTCACAGTCAAAATAATGGTTTGCGATAGCCAAATTACAGTTTTCAAACTTGACTGTCACTTTTTTTCTAATTTCAGATCAGCTCTCTCTTCCAGTTAAATGAACATCTTGGGGAGAAGCACACCATTTGGAGTTAGTAATAAGATGGGGCTAGATCAGCAAGCAAGGAGACAAATGGAAACAGCAGGCAAGGTTTCAGCTTGGACAGCTGCTTTCATCCCCAAATCACAGCATGAGATGCTGAATATGGCATAAGATAAAAAAAAGGAGGGGGAGGGAGGGAGAGAAAGAGAAAGTGTGTGTGTGTGTGTTTTCTAGGTGCTACTAGGTGGCAGTGTAAGAACAGCACAATGCAGACGTTTCATTACCCAAACTAGGTAACATCATCAATGCTATGGACTGCAAGGCGATCAAACTGGTCAGTCCTGGAGGAGATCAACCCCGACTGCTCTTTAGAAGGCCAGATCCTGAAGTTGAAACTCAAATACTTTGGCCACCTAATGAGAAGGAAGGACTCACTGGAGAAGAGCCTGATGCTGGGAAAGATTGAGGGCAAGAGAAGAAGGGAACGACAGAGAATGAGGTGGCTGGATGGAGTCACGGAAGCAGTAGGCGTGAGCTTAAATGGATTCCAGAAAATGGTAGAGGACAGGAAGACCTGGAGGAACATTGTCCATGGGATCGCGATGGGTCGGACATGACTTTGCAACTAACAACAACAAAAATGGACTGTAACAGTGGAGTCCTTTCTAAGACATAAAAGGTTATCACATTTTTTTGGCCTACAAAAGACCTAAAGTCTATTATCAGAAGGATGAGGTGCCTTCTACAAGGACTAATCATTCTTCCTTTTAATCCAAGGCTGATTGAGTCAATGATGGGTTTCCATTTATTTTTTTTCAAGCAGAGGCTGTTTCCCATCATTTCAAAAGGTCCCATTTTAAATGATGTTCTTCACCCAAAGGATTAGTTCTTTACTATTGCACACAACAATGCCTCTTTGTTCCTGTTCTTGCTGCTGTTGTTGTGGTTATTGTGGTTGTTTGTTGCCCTCAAGTCGGTTTTGGATTCCTGGTGACTGCCTGAACAAGTCTTTGCAGTTTTTTTTGGCAAGGTTTTTTCAGAAGTGGTTTGCCATTCCCTGCTTCCCAGGGCTGAGAAAGAGTGACTGGCCCAAGGCCATGCCTGTTCTAGTCCTCAGAACAGGACTAGAACACAGAGTTTACCCGTTTGTATCCTAATGCCTTCTTCACTAAAGCAAACTGGCTCTTGAGACTAATTAATGACTGAATGCTAATGACCAGATGACTGCAAAGAATATAAATCTTTCCATTCCTCACCATTCAGTCAGAACTGAAGAAGCTTCTTGGATGAGAAGCGAAATGTCTTCAAGAAAAAAACCTCTTGAAAAAGGACCTTTGGGACAAACTGATAATTTCCCAGGGAGATTTAAAATCTGAAAAATGGGGTGCTGATCCCAATATTCCTGTTTCTAACAGAACAATTATTTATGACTTAGAAAATTGTTTTGTAACATGCACTAATACTTGCCCCTCCACATTGCATATAACCAGTAGAAGGCTATCATGGTTTCAAAACAATGCCTTCATCAACTATCACCTTCTCCTTTGAATAGGCTATTCTAGGAATGGAACATGAAATTTATGCACATTGTCATTGACCTATGGCAGGGGTAGGCAACCTTGGCTCTTTTATGACTCATGGACTTCAACTCCCAGAATTCCTGAGCCAGCCATGCTGAGGGAAAAGGGAGAGGTTTCCAAGCTGAGCCATGCTGGTTCAGGAATTCTGGGAGTTGAAGTCCACGAGTCATAAAAGAGCCAAGGTTGCCTACCCCTGACCTATGGATTTCCTTTGGTAGGAGATTTTTGGTGTATTGTTTTTTCCAATGCTGTTGATTTTTTTTTTCATGCAATAAAATGTTCCTTCTTTTTTATGACCTTTCCAACATTTGTTATCTGTTTTATGTAGTTTAGCTATCAGAGGCAGAGTGATATAGTATCCATAGAACATTTTGTACCAATTTTCCCTTAAATTGTAGCTTGGAGTAAATTGTATTGATTTTTTTTTCCATAAGGTTCCCACTGGTCCACCATCATTACCTCTTTTCAGTTTTGCATCCATTATATCACAGTTTTTAATTTGTCCTGTCTCTATGTCATATTTCAGCAACAATTTATAAATATGTACCTAGTAAATCAACTTGGTTTCATATAAGCATTTCAAATTCCATCTTCCTTTTCAATGTCTCTCCTTTTTTGAGTTGCTTTTTTGAGATTTATATTTTTCTAGTTATTTTTTAAATACATCAACTGTATTTTAAATACATCCACCCTTCGTTATGCAATACCTGTAGTGCAGGGTTTCCCAACATTAGCAACTTTAAGATGCATGGACTTCAACTTCCAGAATTTCCCAGTTAACATGGCTGGCTAGGGAATTCTGGGAATTGAAGTCCACATGTCTTGAAGTTGCCGAAGTTGGGAAACCCCACTGTAGTGACTTTAGTTTTGAATCCAGTTATATTATATTAGTAAATTTGATTAGTATATTTGATTAGTGGAAACTAATTAAAGAGAGAAGCAGCCTAGAACTAAGGAGAAATTTCCTGACAGTTAGAACAATTAACCAGAAGAACAACCTGCCTCCAGAAGTTGTGAATGCTCCAACACTGGAAGTTTTTAAGAAGAGACTGGACAGCCATTTGTCTGAAGTGGTATAGGGTTTCCTGGATTAGATGACCTCCAAGGTCCCTTTTGACTTTATTAATTATTATTATTATTATTATTATTATTATTTGTAAACATAAGAGTGAGGTCTGATTCGGTGCTGGTTGAAGTCTGACTGAGGTCAGTTAGAACTGAAGAAGCTTCTTCAATAAGCAGCAAAAATGTCTTCAATGTAAAACAAAGTCCAGTTGCCTTTTGAAAAACCACCTTTGGGACAATCATGATGTGGATGACTGAAAATCTCCATAGACACATAGGAGTGAGGTATACACAGAGGCAGCTGCAATAGGTCACAAAAATCAAGATGGCAGCTATGATTTGGTGAATGCATGCACATAATAATTGAAGGTTTCATACCATGGTTGCAACGCTGGCACCTTGGTCTTTTTAACTCCATTATGGTTATTCCTGAGTATGGGATACAGAAAACAATTGGCAAGAAGAACTGATGAGATTAACAGGCAGCAGAATATAAAATGATGGAAGATGGGATCATCCAGATGAAGAAAATGTCTATTGCCTTTTTTTTCTAATAAAGGTACTTGCCATTCACAGTGTTGTGAATGCTCCAACACTGGAAGTTTTTAAGAAGAAACTGGACAGCCATTTGTCTGAAACGGTATAAGGTTTCCTGCCTGAGCGGGGGGTGGACTAGATTACCTCCGAGGTCCCTTCCAACTTATTATTATTGTTGTTGTTGTTGTCAGCATAATTATAGTAAAAAGATTTAATTACTTATGCTAATAATAATAATAATGGTGATGCTAGATGTAACATTTCAGATTTATTCTAACTTTTAAAAGATTCTACAGTTTCAACAGGCTTTGCCTTATTATACGTCCTTTCAAATTACTTTCTTGTTTTGTTTTTTGTACCATACTTACCTATGAAATCCATTAACTAGACCTGCTCTTTTTATTATTGATGCTCTACTGTTTTGGAGATTTTATCCATTTTGTTATTCAAGATTGGCAATTTTCTTTATAGTAAAATTTTATTGATTTATTGATTCATTCATTTATATATTTATATGGTGCACATCTCACAGAAATATGACTCTGCTTGGCTTACAATAAACCCATAAAAACAATAATTACAAAACACTTTACAATTAAAACATTAATATTTTTATTATGAATAAAATAAAAGATGTAGGGAGAACATTAGATGTTTCACACAATGCAAACACCTCATTAAATCCCGATTTATTCTGTTGGCATAACCAGCTTTTGAGGAACTTTTAGATAGACATTAAGGATGGTGCCAATCTCACCTCACTGAGGGAAAATATGATATTCCACCAGGTGGGCATTATTCAGATTCCCCATAATCCTTTGTTGGAAAATGCTACTCCACAACTCTCCCTTGAATCTTCTCGAATTTTAAGTCTTACTCTTCTATTTTCTGTGCTTCGTAAATATCTGTTGATTGTTCTTTGTCAATGCCATGAGGTTTTGTCTGACTCTCTGTCATTTGGAATAGAAAGTTCCTTCTGAATAATATATTCATTTCAATTGCTACAGTAAATCCTAGTCAGGAACGTTGCTGACTTCTCCATCTTTCAAGATCATACTTTATTTCTTTCTATAATTTGTTTTGAAATATATCTTTACTATTTCCTGTCAGAGGGAGCCCTAGGTATTTCAAGGAGCCTTTGGTTATCTCACAAATGGTTTGTTGTTTTGTGTTTTTTTTTTCACAAAACGTACTTCATCAAAGGAGAAGTGCCTTGTTGTTGTCTCTATTTTCTTTTCATTAATTTTGCATCTAGAAAAGCAACCAAAGTCGTTGATTACTTGCATTAGCTGTCATGTAGAGTTTTGTGGTTGTGTCATTGTTAATACTATATCAACTGCTTAACACTTCATCATGTCTTCTTCCTCTCCTTGAATTTTAATTCAGGTTATTTGTTTGTCTCCTCTGATTTTGTTTGCTTGCTACAAGTTCTAAGGCAATTACAAATACTAAAGGAGAAAATGGACATCCTTGCTATAAGCTTTTACATATTGGAAAACTTGCAGAGAATATAGGTGGTCCTCAACTTACAACCACAATTGAGCCCAAAATTTCTATTGCAAAGTGAAACATTTGTTAAGTGAGTTTTGCCCCATTTTACAACCTTTCTTGCCACAGTTGCTAAGTGAATCACTGTACGTGTTAAGTTAGTAAAATGGTTGTTAAGTGAATCTGGTTTCCCCGTTGACTTTGCTTGTCAGAACATCACAAAAGCTGATCACATGACTCTGAGACACTGCAACTGTCATAAATCTGAATCAGTTGCCAAGCATCTGAATTTTGATCACATGACCATGGGGATGCTGCAGCGGTCATAAGTGTGAAAAATGGTCATAAGTCATTTTTTTCAGTGCTGATGTAATTCTGGATGGTCATTAAATGAGCTGTTGTAAATTGAGCACTACCTGTATTCCGTCTCCTACAATTTTTGCTGTTTGCTGTTGATATAATCTCTCTCCACCCAGATTTTAATTTTTAAAAAAACGTAGTCACATCATTTTGCATCATCATACTGGCAGTGTTTATAATACCACCCCTTCCAGATGTTCTTGCTACCATACCCAAAGGTGGACTTCTTAATCAAACACTTTGATTAAGTTGCTATTTAATTGGCTCATCTAATTAATGAGGCCCACTATGATGAAAAATATCAATCACATCTAGAAGTTAATCGCTAGAATGCAGTTTTAATAAAGGAGAATGTTTGTAGCTCAGGGCTAAAATGAGGGGTCATTGGTGCTCTCTGAGCTTGGTTGTTTTCTTGCAGATGTTTCATTACCCAAACTAGGTAACATCATCAGCACTAATAAAACATCTGCAACAAAACAAGCAAGCTCAGAGAGCCCCAAGGACCCCTTAGAAAGCAGTTTTCCTTCTCCATCAATATATAGGGAAGACATAGAGATACAATCTGGTTGAAAGTGAGCAAAATCAGTTTCCTGACAGGTAGGAATGCCATAGTTTCTCCTGCAAGGCAGAATGTGCAGAATTGAAAGATTGCTTGGTTGAGTGGCTGGACTGGAAACTGGAAGACTATGAATTCTAGGCCTTTTAGCACAGAGGCTGGCCAGGTGATTTTGGGCCAGCCCCTCTCTCTTAGCCCTAGCAGTCAGAAGACATGATGAAAATTCCTTAATTTCATGACACTTAAACAGACTTAACCATGGTTTCAACTGGGAAATTATGGGCATTCTAGACCAGGGCTTTTCAACCCTTTCACCCATTATATCACTTTTAGGATAAGGCAATATCCGAGTACCACGTCGCCCAGCAAGGTGTCAAAAACTTGATGACCCCAAAAAAAGGAAAAAAATGATAAAGTACAGGTAGTCCTCAACTTACAACAATTCGCTTAGTGACTGTTCGAAGTTACAGCGGCACTGAAAAAAGTGACTTATAACCATTTTTCACACTTATGACTGTTGCAGCATCCCCAGGGTTATGTGGTCACCTTTTGCAACTTTTTGACAAGTGAAGTCAATGGACAGGGGGGCATGGCCAGCTCATCACTCAGGTTGCAGGGTGCCTGTGGGGGGTGCGGGCGGGGATGTGGGGGGGATCCATGGGTCTCTGGTGGAGGGGGTGGGACAGGCATGGGAGCCTTCCTTCCCTCCCTCTCTCCCTCCCATTGTCCCTTCCTTCCTTCTTTCCTTCCTTCCCTCCCTCTTTGTCTCTTCCTCCTTCCCTCCCTCTCTTCCATTGTCCCTCCCTCCCTCATTGTCCTTCCTTCCTTCCCTCTTTGTCCCTTTCTTCCTTCCCTCCCTCCCTTCCATTGTTCCTTCCTTCCCTCTCTCTCATTGTCCCTTCCTTCCCTCCCTCTTTGTCCCTTCCTTCCTCCCCCCCCCTCTGTGCCCAGGAAGGGACAAGGGGAGGGGGACAGGCTGCCAGCATGGCAGGCAGCTGTGCTGCCGGTGGTCAGGGCGACATGCCAAACCTGCCTGTGCATGCACAGAGGCAGAAGAGAGCTCTGCCCAGCTCACTTGCTCGTGCTTGGAAAACATGCTGCTTGCTAATTTAGCAGAAGCGTCAGGATCAGCGCCAGGCTACAGCTGATTCACGCTTCTGCTAAATTAGCATGCGGCATGTTTTCCGGCAAAGCGCAAGCAAGTGAGCTGGGAAGGAGCCCAGGAAAGCAGCTACAGCTGATCTGCGCTTCGGGGCTGCTCTGCAGAAGCCCGAATCAGCTGTAGCTGCGTGCCCTGATCCTGGGCTCCTGCCCAGCTCACTTGCTCGCGCTTCGCCAGAAAACATGCTGCTTGCTTATTTAGCAAAAGCACCAGGATCAGCGCTGGGCTACAGCTGATCCGTGCTTCACGCCCCTAATAGGCATGTGCTCAGAAACGCCAATTCCGTTCTCCTGCTGAGCTCACTTGCTTGCTTTCCACTTGCTTTCTATCTATCTATCAACAGCTTTTGACGCCTTTCCGTGTCTTCTGAATTTTGTTTCTGCAAGCAAGTGAGATGAGCAGGAGCACGAGATTGGTGTTTCTGAGCACACGCCAATTCACACCCCTACCCTCTCGCTCATTTGCCAGTGCCCACAATCTGCCTGGCCTCCCCTCTGCCTGCTTTGCGCAGCTCCTGCTGGGCCCCCCATGCCCACCGTTAACTCTCCCACCAACATGCAAGGTAAGGTTGGCGCCCCTGCCCCCACCCCCTCCCAGATGCCCTCGCCTCCCCCAAGCATTTTTTTACTCACCTACTTTCATCTGCACTCCCTTTCTCCTTTTGTTTCTCTGCCTTCACCACATGTTTGTGGGTAAAAAAGAAAAAAAGTTTCATGAGACTCTCTAACTTCTCACAAGAAGTTAGAAAGTCTCATGGAACTTTTTTATTATCTCACAAACACATAAAGGCTGAGAAGGACAGGAGAAAGGGAAAGCTGCTGAAAGCAGGTGAGTAAAAAAACACTTGGGGGAGGTGAGAGCATCTGGGTGGGGGCAGGGGGACCCAGGTAATGCATCGCGCATCTCCAGTGGAATCTTCCCTGAAGACTGCTTGAGGCTGCCTGCTACCCCCAAGGCCGCCACCAATCAGCTGGAGCTGCACGCTTTGATCCTGGGCTCTCAGTAGGACCCAGGCAATATGCAGTTCCAGCTGACTTTGCCACAAGCCTGTGCGGCGCTGCTGCACTTCACCTCATCCACTTTTACACTTTTTTTAACATTTTGTTTTACATTTTTTACAGCACTGTTCAACCCGTCCTATGCGTACCACCAGCCTGTTCTAGATCAAACTAAGTCCAAAAGCCTGTTATTCAGACAAAGCAGCCATCAGCAGGCACATAGAGATAAACAACATCTACATACCATTGAAAAGAGATAACCAAAAAGCAAAAAAGGAAGCAAAAAAATAGAAAATACCTCTTCATCAGTAAATCAACATTCAGGTAAGCAGAGATTAATCACCAAGTTTAATACTAGATCAAGAATTAATACTAGACCAAATCAAGCAGTAAACAATATCCCAATCCCAACAGCCTAATAAAGGAATGCCCAAAAAGAAAATGGTCCCCATCAACACTTGTAAGTCACTGCATATAAATAAATAGAAAGCAAACTTCACACCCTTCTAGTACTGATGATGTTATATAGTTGGGTAATGAGATGTCTGCAAGAAAACAACGAAGGTCAGAGAACACCAGAGATCCCATAACTCAACAAATATTCTCTTCTATCAGCAACTTGTTGTTATGGGGAAAAAGAAGAAGACAGCATTAGATATGCTGCCTTGATATAGGATATAAATTAATAAATAAATATCTATTTATAAAGTATTATACAAGATGCCCTGCAAAATACTGTAATTCTGTCCTTTGATATTTGTAGTGCTTGTCCAGAAAACAAGACCTTTCTCACTTCTGACTTAACGAGGTTCATCTTTCTCCAATTTCCAATCAGCTTTTTAATAAAACCAAGTTCTGGGAGATGTAAAAGTCTAATGTGATTGGTTTTCCCCCATGTTGGGGGAGACTTTGCAGAGAAATTACTTTGTTACTTGATATAGATTTTGAGACTGAGCCAGATTTAGGAGCCAGAAAATAACATTGCATCTTAAACTTCCAAATAGCCCTCATCAACTAGCAATTAAAATTCAGGCAGACAGATTCCCCTTGTAATGCCCAAGTTTCAAACCCACAAGGGTATTGATTGTGAGGATCAATTGCGCATATAAATAGAAGTACGAAAACATGAACCAGGCATTAAACTATATGGGATCCCATTGTAAATGCAAAACAATCATGCTACAGTATATTGCTCAGATTGGGATCTCTGGTAGTTAGCATCCAAGGATAGAATAAATAGTGGAGTAGAATTGCAGCGTGTTGATTTTGGAAAAAGATCAAAAGGCCATGGATCAAGCAGAAACAAAACAATTTTATCTGGGCCATGTTCATATGGACAACAGTGCCATTTAACAAACATTACCTTAATAATCTTGAATTACAGTATTTCTTCTCATTTAATCAAGGCAAGGTGATCTTAACAGAATAACAGAGTTGGAAGGGACTTTGGAGGTCTTCTAGTCCAACCCCCTTCTCAGGCAGGAGACCCTATACCACTTCAGACAAGCGGTTGTCCAATCTCTTCTTGAAAACCTCCAATGGTGGAGCGCCCACAACTTTTGGAGGCAGGTCGTTCCACTGATTAATTGTTCTCACTGTTAGAAAATTTCTCCTTAGTTCTAGGTGTCTTCTCTCCTTGATTAGTTTCCATCCATTGCTTTGAATTGAGCTTATGAACATGTCCAGGAAAGTATGAAATAGATTGGTCATTCCTTTCTTCTGAGATATGCCATGTTTTTTTTTTTCAGTCTAGCCGTTCACTTGTTGTTCTATGATGGTCTGCAACTGAAGGACTAAACCAGGCTGAAGCAGATGCTCTCACTTATGTATAACTTGTCGTTTCCTCATTTGGTAGATTGCAGATTTTCTGCTGATGCTTATTTTTTGTTATTTTTATTGCCATCTGCTTATGGGTGCTTTTGGCCATCAGGCCGTAAATGAATTCCTTGCTCATTCTATGCCAGAATGATTTTTGCTTTGCAGGTCAAGTCAAGCACACAGCTCACTTGTTTTCCATCACTTCTGCTGCTTCACTATTTTTAGCTATTTTAAAGCATGGTCTTTGCACTCTTTCAGAAACACCGTTAAGTCACTAGGTGCAGAGAATGGTTGTACAAAGTAAGCCCAATCAGCAAAGCTCTCCTGGCTTCACTTTGCACCTTCTTCTTAGCATTTTGCTATCTGTTCATCAGGCGCCTTAAGAGGTGTTTTAAGCATCCCTCTGAACCTAATCCCATCCCACATGAGACAACTGTTGGTACTTGCTTTTCCATTGACCCAATGTGATTAGCCCACCCTGCTTGCTCCAGAAGAAGGTGGCTACTTCTGACCTCATCTGTTAAGGAATTTTGGCTGGTGGGGTCTAGGAGAAGAGCCTTTTATGATGTAGTCCCCACCTGTGGAACATTCTGCCATCAGAGGGGAGATCTGCTTCCACCCTCCTGGCCTTCCGGAGAGGCCTTAAAACCTGGGTTTGCCAGTTGCCTTAGGGTCCCAGTGGGGCAGCTCCTTGATGGAGATGGTTGATGGGATAAGAAGAGGATCTCACCCCCATGCTGTCCATCTGCTTGATCTTAGTTCTTATGTACAGTAACTCTTTTTAATTTCAATTGCTTTTATATTTACCTTTCTGTCATTGGTAAGCTGCCCAGAATCACCTTATCAGTGAGATGGACGGCATATAAATTTAATTAATTAATTAATTAATAAGCCATGCTTAGTAGGAGAGAAAATGAAGCCAAGGAACTTTTTGGAGATGATCAGGCTGAGTCCGAGGGAGGGATCAAATGCTTCATCAGTCATGAGTCTCTTTGTGCCCACAAGAGATCTAAGTCCTGTCCTCCTTGGATTCTTCTACTCTTAATCTCCCAGTAATTTCCCTTGGCCACTAGTAATTCAGATTCTTCTAGAGAGCTCAAGCTTACAATAAATCTTTATACCCATTTGAACTGTCTGGATCACCTCATTTTCCTGGTGCTTGACAGAATTCTTTAATTTGGCCCACAATAAAGGAGAGCACCATTTACCATCTTCATGATTATTGCACTGTAGGGATTGATCACAGGAGTAACATGATGCCAAGATACTTTCCTGTGAATTCATTCTGTTGAACAGTCCTTCAGTCCAATCATCTGAAACATTCCTCATTCATGACCGATCTATTCTACCAAACCTCAGTGATCCATTCAAAGTATCTGAAGTTTAGAAGAAGAAGATGCATTTATTTTATTTATCTGATTTTTATCTCACCTTTATTGCTTTATAATTAATTCAAGGTGGCGACATATTATTCCTTTCTCCTCCTCTTTTTCCCTACAACAACAATACTGTGAGCTGGGCTGGGCTGAAAGAGAGTGACTGGACCAACGTCAATCAATTGGCTTTCTTGCCTCAGGCAGAACTAGAATTCACATACTCCTGGTGATTGGCTGAAAGTCAGCCAGTTGGCTTTCATGCCTAAGGAGGGACTAGAACTCATAATCTCCTGCTGATTGGCCCAAAGTCACTCATTCAGCTTTCAGATCTAAAGCAGGACTAGAACTCACAATCTCCTAGTGATTGGCTCAAAGACACTGAGTTGGCTTTCATGCCTAAACTAGGACTAGAACTCACCTGCTCATTGGCCCAGAGTCATCCAGTCAGCTTTTATGTCTAACGTAGGACTAGAACTCACAATCTCCTGGTGATTGGCCTAAAGTCATCCAGTTGGCTTTCATGCTAAACTAGAACACATAGTCTCTTGGTTTCCAGTCCAGCACATTAACACTATACCAGGGTAGGCCAGGCATGGCTGGCTCAGGAATTCTGGGAGCTGAAGTCCACAAGTCATAAAAGAGCCAAGGTTGCCTACCCCTGCACTATACCAAATTGAAACCCAATGTGTCTTGCTAAAAGAATTGCACTGTGTTCCATTTAGAGTAAATTTGTCCTGTCGTTATTGATTTTCTTCTTTTCAGTCATGTCAGGACTATGGATGCCATGAAGCACAACAGGATATTAACAGTTGCAATAACCTTTTTATGGGCCTAAAAGGTTGGTATGCCCCAATTTGAGCTAATGATGAGTAATGAGAGACGAGAGGCTTTGGTAATTACTTTCGCTGCCAAGAGGGCTCAATTAACCCTGGTAGCATATCAAGGCCCAGGTGGCAAATCGAAGGGCAGCCTTTTACAAGAGATTTAATACAGCCTCTGGGGAAACCCATCTGCATAGACAACACCAAGGCCTGCATCAATTCACAACCTTCCCTGTTGAAGCCAACACAGAGAGAACCCCAAAAAGACACCAGTTATGCTCAATTATGAAAGAATTATCTTCTAACTTTAAATTGGGACGAATTGACAAGAAAGATATAAAGAGACCACGGATAAAACTAAAGCCTAGTGCCAGTTTGTGGGTTGTCTCCTGATTTGCTTGCTGATTTGAGGAAGAAATAAGCCATTTAACATTAACATTAAATGCTAGGAGACTTCCAGCTGACCTATGGATTGTTGTTGTTAGTTGCGAAGTTGTGTCCGACCCATCGCAACCCCATGGACCACGTTCCTCAAGGCCTTCCTGTCCTCTACCATCTTCTGGAGTCCATTTAAGCTCATTTGGTACTGTCCATGGGGTTTTCATGGCAAAGATACTGGAGTGGGTTGCCATTTCCTTCTCCAGTTGATCACATTTTGTCAGAACTCTCTGCTATGACCTGTCCGTATTGAGTGGCTCTGCACGGCATAGTTCATAACTTCATTGAATTATGCAAGCCCCTTCGCCACAACAAGGCAGTAATCCATGAAGGATTAGTCTAAATTATTCTAAAGAATTCTAAATCAGGGATCCCCAGCCTCCGGTCCATGAACCAGTACTGGTCCAGGGCCTGCCAGGAACTGGGTCATGCAAGTAAGCGAAGTCCCACCCATGCAAGTGTGGGATGCAGCCAGCACATGAAACCACACCTCCTCAGTCCACAGAAAAGCCACTATCCATGGAATCAGTCCACACCCCAAAGATTGGGGCTGCTGCTATAGATCAATGGTGTCCACAGTGAAACAAAACTAGTGATTTCCAGTGCTTTTTTTTTTTTTTGTCACAGAACGCACCGGAACGGAGTTCTGGCACCTTTTTTCGATGGATTTTCCAAGTTTTAAAAGTAACTTTTGAAAATTTGATGTTTGGTTCACATGGACTTGAATCGCCCTGTTGAGCATAGCAGGTTGGCGGCAAAATCATTAAAACGGTGCACGTGGATTGCTTGTGTGTCGAGTCTGATGTATGCGTACTTCATCCGCACTGGTTGTGATGGTGCTGCTCTGCTTTTGGCACTGCTCGTCTTGTGATTGGTCAAGTGGTCATGTGCTGAGTGCTTACTGCGGGCGCCGACCGTTATATTTCTTTACACTCCTTGCAGACATCTGGACATTTGCATTCTTTTAGAGAGTCGCTGACGCCAGTTGGAGGCTTATCTGTGTCATTGGAATATAAATCCTTCCATTCCCCTCCATCCGGTCAGAGCTGAAGAAGCTTCTTGGATGAGAAGCGAAACATCTTCAAATAAAAACAAGAAAGTCCTGAAAAAGCACCTTTGGGACCTGAATAACTGGGAATCTCCATAGACTTCAATTGCAAAGGGCCTAATGCGCCCAATTATATAATGAAACTAGGAACTTATACTTAAGCATATAAATTATCTAGGGTCAGTTTTTGTCTTCTGTTCAAGACTTTCAAAGCATACAGACAGTCCTCAGGACCAGAATTTCTGTTGCTAAGGAAAGCAGTTGTTAAATGAGTCATACTCAATTTTACAACCGTTTTGCCATGGTTGCTGGGCAGATTATTAGATATACAAATTTTATTTATAATACAGTTAAAAACAAACAAACATTGGATTTAACGTGACATTCCAGTATATACATTCTTATCAGATTATTCCACTTTTTACAATCAATTCTTCATCTCTAAATATACATCTAAGTTTTATATACAATACTTGTTCTAAAATAACATATATTTCTATCTTAACATTCATCTTTAATCCCGACCATCCTCTTCGAATTCCTCCAGCGGTAAAATTTATCCCAGGTTTCATAATAAACTGATCCACATTTGTCTTTTAATATCATTGTGAGCCTGTCCATTTCTGCGCATGCTAATATTTTATGTATTAACTCTTCCTCTGTGGGAATTTCCTTGCTCTTCCATTTTTGTGCTAAAGCAAGCCTAGCTGCAGTCAGGATGTGTAGCAGCAGGTAGATTGTTCCCTTATCGTATTTTTCTGTCGTTATTCCCAACAAGAAGAGTTCAGGTTTTAACTCTAAGTCCAGTGTTAATATATCCCTCAACCAGTTTTGTGTCCTGTTCCAATACTCACGGATCTTTGGGCATTCCCACCACATATGGTAGTATGAACCTAATGCTGTTTTACATTTCCAGCATAGGGGTGAAATGTTTGAACCCATTTTGGCTAACCTTACGGGTGGGAAATGCCATCTATAAAACATCTTGTAAAGATTTTCCTTATATGAGGTAGCTAAAGTGAGTTTCCTATTCCTTTCCCACAGTTCTTGCAAAATATGTAAGTCAATACTGAAACCAAAATCCCTAATCCAAATTAACATGGTCTCCTTAACCTGTTCTTCATACATTGTCTGATCTAAAAGAAAATGATATATTTTTTTAATCATTTTATCCTCGGGACCTAATAAAATTTTATCTAGTTCTGTCGGTTCTATCTTTATACCCCACTCTTTTTTATCTTGCCTATAGCTTGCTTGTAGTTGGAGGTATGCCCACCATTCTAATTCTATCCCTGCATCTTGGAGATTCTTCCTCGGTTTTAATTCTCCTCTCTTGTCTAGTATGTTTTTATAGGTTATTACTTTCCCCAACTGAATAAACCTTGGGTGTATGTACATTTCTAGTGTTGAGATCCAATTGGGACTTAGCTGGGCAGATTATTAAGTGAATCATAGTTGTGAGAAACAAAGAAATTTAAAAATAAAAGGTTTCAATTGTTTAACAAATAAGGGATTAGTTAAGCCGAAACTGCACATAGGCACTGAATTCCAGGAAGCTTGGCTATAGGAGACACTTAAGCTTAACAATTGATCCTTAAAGGGGAAACAGTAAACAGGACAAAAGGATGGGGAGAAATTTGAATTGATGTAATCAAACAAAAGGAGGGATAATGTATTCTGACTAGGCGTCTCGGACAGATTGTAAATCCAGAGGGCCTATCAAATGGGACCGAGGGGGAGGGAATGGGGCGTCGCAATAGAACTATATATAATATTATGAATTTGAATGCTTGTGTGTGGTCTCTGGTTTAGAACTTCCTGTTGAAGTCTCTCACCAGGATCCACCACGCTTTGCAAACCGCTTTTCTATTTTCTGCAGAATAAACTCTTTTCTTACCAATCCAATTTTGTTGGTGTTTTAATTCCATTCCCAACATAGTCATTAGGCAACTCCAGCTCCACCCCCATTGACTTTGCTTGTCAGAAGCTGACTGGGAAGGTTGCAAATGGTGATCACGGGACCCTGGGATATAAATTTACAGTTGTAAATTCATGGCAGTTGCCAAACTCCCAAAGTTTGATCACATGACTATGGGATGTTGCAATAGTCATAAGTGTGAAGATCAGTCGTAAATAACTTTTTTCAGTGCATTTGAACAGTCGCTAAACTCAGTTGTAAATTGAGGACTACGTATAGTTGGAGTAAAAAAAATATACTATTTGCACCAAAACATGTTTATTCTTCAAAGTAATGATTCATAGTGAATCAAAGACAGTTTTTATACATTAAAAAAAGCATAATCAGATACCATCTGGGATCAAGCATTACAAAGTAATAAGCATCTACTTTTCCTGCTTTTCCTGCATTTTTTCTCATCGGCAGGCAAGTTTAAAATTCATTATTCAAAAAGAGGAAAAGGAATGACAATTCTTGCTATGCAAAAGAGATTAAAGTTGACTATCATAAATTTATGTATAATTTATTATAACTCACAGATTTACAGCTGGCCTTTAATACCTGTCAGCTTTATACAAGAAATATTTGAATTTGGTTCCAGAATGACAACTTCAAGCAAGCAACATTCCAGCATGTTAACCTAAGCTAAAATAAGACAGAGCTTCCTACTTGTTTGCACTGGAGGCAGCATTTAGAGTTTGTATGAACCCTTCAAGATGCATCATCATCAATTGCTTACTGAAAATAATCTTCCAATTTATTTCTGGGTGCAATTCAAGGTGCTGGTAATCACTTTTAAAGTCCTGCATGGCGTGGGACAGTTGCAGGAACTGGGTATGTCTAGTCCAGGGCTTTTCAACCAATGGTATGGGTACCACCTGTGGTACATTGGCACCTGGCAGGTGGTACGTGACCATCCTAGAAAAGTGGTAGCAGGGGAGGGGAATGAGCTGAACCGGTGGCAGCACTGCACAAGCCTGAGCAAGAGATGGCTGGAGCTGCAGGGCTATCAGGGTTCAGCAGAAGTGCTAGGATCAGTGCTGCTTTCCAGCTGATTGGCACTTCTTCAGGACTGTCAGGGCTGAGCAGAAGCACCAGGATCAGCGCCAGGCTCCAGCTGGAGCTTGGCACTGATCTTGGTGCTTCTGCTGAGCCCAGAAGAAGCACCGATTAGCTGAAATGTTGCAGCATCTCCAGGATCTTGTGATTTACATTCAGATGCTTGGCAACTGATTCATATTTATGATGGTCACAGTGTCCCAGGGTCATGTGAAGTGACTAAAACCTGCTGCAACCACCCACCCAACGGGGGGAATAAAAACCAAACACCCCCCACCCCACCCCCACTGCCAATCCTCAACAGAAATGCTCACAACAATGAAAACCTTGGACAGGAGGAAGAGAGTGGCCGGTGGGCAGGCAGGTGTCTTGCTCGGCTGTGGCTTGGGGGGCACTTTTTTCAGTGCCATTGTAACTTCGAACAGTCATTAAGTGAACTGTTGTAAGTCGAGGACTACCTGTACTTTATCACTTTTTTCCTTTTTGGCGGGGTTCAAGTTTTTGACACCTTGCTAGGCGACTGGTGGTACTCGGATATTGCCATATCCTAAAAGTGGTACAGTGGGTGAAAAGATTGAAAAGCCCTGCTCTAGTCTAACTAAGAGAAAGACTAGGGATGACATAAAAGTGTTCCAATATTTGAGGGGCTGCCATGAAGAAGAGGGGGACAATCTATTCTCCAAAGCACATGAGGGCAAGAGAAGAAGTAACAGATGGAAACTTACCAAAGAGAGATTCAACTTTTAGAATTAAGGAGAAATTTCCTAATAGTGAAAACAATGGAACGGCTTGCCTTCAGAGTTTGTGGGTGCTCCAACTCTGGAGGTTTATAAGAAGAGATTGGACAGCCATTTGCTTTTTGGATGGGAAGCAAAACGTCTTTAAGGAAAAATAAGAAAAGTCCAGTGTCCTTTTGAAAAATCACTTTTGGGACAACCATGACCTGGATGACTAAGACTTTCCATCATAGACATTCAGTCCAAGATATTCTCAGTTATCTTCTCCAGCATAATTCATTTTTCATCACCCAGTCTTTCTAGTGAACCAGCTTTCACTGCCATATGTTACAGGTTGGAAAACCGTAGTCTTGTCAATAATGTATCTCTATTTTCAGTGTCTCTGCATGTTCCTATTTTGTTGAAGTTTGTCTTAGTCTTTTTCCCAAGTAGTAATCACATTGTTCATAGATATGATCACCACCCTATAAATGTTTAAATCCAGGAAGATAAAATATTCAACTTTACTTTCCAGTCTAGGATTGTGTTTACCTGTTGATTTTTTAAAATATTGAGTTGCTGGACTTTGCATATTTTTCTTTCACATTTAACAAGATATTCTTTATGTCTTCTTTAAGCAATCTCAATGCTATCGTCAGCCTATCACAGATTGTGGATATATTTATCAGCAATTTTAATTCCAATTTCTTCTGGATCAGTCCTTCTCATAATACTCGACTCTAACATTAGGGGCTATCTAACAAAGTGAAATTCAATGGTGAAAAAAGTAAGGTTTAGGCAAGAAAAACCAAATGCCCAGGTACAGTATAGGTGGTACCTTGCTCAATAGTAGTAACTGTGAAAGGGATCTCAGAGTCCTAGTCAACAATTATTTCAATATGAGCCAGCAGTGTGCTACAGCTGCCAAAAAAAGCCAAAAAGCAAGCTGCATTAACAGAGGGATAGAATCAAGATCATGTGAAGTATTAATACCACTTTAAAATGCCTTGGTAAGGCCACACTTGAAATACTGCATCCAGTTTTGGTCACCACGATGTAAAAAAGATGTTGAGACTTTAGAACAGCGGTTCTCAACCTGTGGGTTGCAACCCTTTTCGGGATCGCACAAGCCTTTCACAGGGGTCACCTAAGACCATAGGAAAATACATATTTCCGATGGTCTTAGGCAGGGCTTGTCAACCGTCTTCTCTCCCTCCCCCCCCCTCCGCTCCACCTCACTTGTTTATGGAAAATATGCTGCTGGGCGGCAGTCTGCACAAACTCTACCAAATGTGCCCTGCAGGGGGCTCATGAAGAGCGCAGGCGCAGAGCAAGGCCCCTGCCCTCCCCAGAGACTCATTGTGCAGCAACTGGATTGACTTCTTCTTGTCAGCTGGGAGGTCTGGCGATGGCTGCCGGTCTCCTTTGCCACCCCGCCCATCCTCGACTCCTCCTCCGCCCGTTCATGTCAAGCCCTATACTTTCCCATTTTTTCCTCTCTTTTTTTGGGTCAAGTTTTTGATATCCCCCGGCCAGCTGGATGGGGGGTTGGGGGTCACCACAACATGAGGAACTGTATTAAGGGGTCGCAGCATTAGGCAGGTTGAGAACCACTGCTTTAGAAAGAGTACAGAGAAAAGCAATAAAGATGATTAGGGGACTGGAGGCTAAAACATATAAAGAATGGTTGCTGTCTAGTTTAATGAAGAGAAGGACTAAGGGTGACATGATAGCAATGTTCCAATATCTCAGAGGTTGCCACAAAGCAGAGGGGGTCAAGCTATTCTCCAAAGCACCTGAAGGGTGGACAAGAAGCAATGAATGGAAACTAATGAAAGAGAGAAGCAACTTGGAACTAAGGAGAAATTTCCTGACAGTTAGAACAATTAATCAGTGGAACAACCTGCCTCCAGAAGTTGTGAGTGCTCCCACACTAGAAGTTTTTAAGAAGAGACTGGACAACCATTTGTCTGAAATGGTATAGGGTTTCCTGCCTGAGCAGGGGATTGGACTAGAAAACCTCCAAGGTCCCTTCCAACTCTGTTGTTGTTGTTGTTGTTGTTGTTATACAATTTTATTGTTTCAAATTTTGTTGTAACTGTAGCTTCCTAGTCTTTATATATATTCTTCAATGGACAATGATGTGCTCCATAACATCCATGTTTTCAGGAATGACTTAACTCTTAAGATCTCCTACCTGTGTTTACAAGTCAATTTGGAATGTGCACTTCCCATGTGAGGGTAGAGATTCTTTCATTAAATATTATAGGAACCTTTTGTCCTATTGCAGCAGTTAATGCAAAAAATCTAGTCCATCTCAGGACAACAGGGGAAGAAGATAGCAAAGAGTTACATCAGTGCTAAAAATATCTACTACATATCATAATTCAACTGGGAGCATTGTGGAGCTTCTACATTCCAAGCTGTGACCCTTAACCTACTTTATGCAGAAAGCACCTTAAGGCAAACGTTTTATGTTTAGTTATAGTGTACTGTCTGTATTTGAAGCACTAGACTAGACAAATCAGATCCAAATACTGGCCAAGAAACTAAGAATTCAGTTGCTGTTTAAAGAATGAGACATCAATGGGGTTGAGAAAAGGTTGGTTTCTAGTCCAGCCAAAGTCAATGATATAAGCCCCTTCTCTTTTTCTCTTCTCACCATGTCTTCCTGAAATCATTAAACAGGCAAGAAAAATTCCCTGTTGACTTCCTAGATCCCTGGTCCTTCTCCTTTGCCTTCAGGGACATTAAGAGATCTGGCAGAAACCCAGCCAAGACAGCATTCCCCCAGGCAATTGTTATTCACCTACCAACTGAAGGTCTCCCTCAGGAGAATATCCCTTGGCCAATTTCTTTTCTTCTTCTTCTTCTTCATCTTGACTCCTGGGACATTAAAATAGCACTTCAGCTCAGCAAAACAGCAGCCAGCCATGAAGTCACTCTTGAAGGCCTCCAGGCAATGAAGCTTTAAAGGCAGGCCACAGTGTTTCAAAACAGTGTGTCAGAACTGAAAGGGTAATAGCCTTCGTTTTCTTTCATAAAAAAAATAGCAGGGGAAATCTGGGTCAATACTGTAGTGTGAGGAAGGAAACTTAAACCACAACCTCTGATTGTAGAATCAAAGAACTGAACAGATTCCCTGAAGCCAACCCAATGCTCAGCACAGGAATTCCAATGAAAGTATCTTGGACAAATGCCTGACCAGCTTCTACATGCATTATAACCAGTGAAAGGTAAACTATGACCTCTTTGGGTCACTGGTTCCACTGTTGACTTGGTCATATTGCTAGAAAGTTATTGAGGGTGAAGGTTCATTCTCTCAGCTTGTGGGTTGGTTTCTGAACATTTTGTAGAAAGTTATTTTCAGTGGAAGCTACCTTTCTAGAATACAGTCCTTTATTCTGCATTCTGAAATGAAATCTGCATCCAACCTTGGTCACCATATTATAAAAAAAAAGATGTTGAGACTCTGGAAAGAGTGTACAAAAGAGCAACAAAGATGATTAGGGGGCTGGAGGCTAAAACATATAAAGAACGCTTGCAGGAATTCGGTATGTCTAGTTTAGTGAAAAGAAGGACTAGGGGAGACATGATAGTAGTGTTCCAATATTTGAGGGGCTGTCACAAAGAAGAGGGGGTCAGCCTATCTTCCAAAGCACCAGAAGGCAAGACAAGAAACAATGGACAGAAACTAATCAAGGAGAGAAGCAACCTAGAACTAAGGAAAGATTTCCTGAGAGCGTGGACAATTAACTCGTAGAATGGCTTGCCTTCAGAAGTTGTGGGTGCGCCATCACTGGAGGCTTTTAAGAAGAGCCTGGACAGCCATGTCTTGAATGGTATGTAGGGTCTCCTGTTTGAGCAGTGGGTTAGACTACAAGACCTCCAAGGACCGCCTTCAAATTCTGTTATTCTTCTGTATGACGTCTTTTTAATATGACAGTTGCTCAAACTTCGGTTCTCAGGGCTAAACTGGCTCAGCTTTTTCCATCCCTTTTCACAGAATTTAATTTCTAGCTTGCTGAATATTCTCGCTGCTCTTCTCTGAACCAATTCCAATTTTAAAGCTTTCCTTCAGATGTGATGTCTAGAATTGAACACAAGAGTCAAGCTGAGGCTCGCTTGAATTAGAATAATTGTTTCCCACAATTTGGAGGCCTCACATCAATCTGCCTTCTTGCAGTTAGATCATACTGTTGGCTCAATTTAATGCGCAATCAACTATCATTCCAAAATCTGCTTCACAATTTCAATTATCTGGCCTGGAATCCTTCCTCCCTCCTATACCTGTGAAAAATGTATATTTGTCTCTGAAATTTCATTCTGTTACTTTCAGCCCATTTCATTTGTCTGGGAAGATTCTGTTGAGATTTATTTCTATCTTCTTAAATACTAGCTATTTCATCTAATTTTGTTTCATTGGTGAATCCGATCAGTATTTCCTTTATTTTTTATCAAGCAATTAAGAGTATTGTTTAAACCTACAAAACTAAAACAAACCCTATAGAACTCCATTGCATATCCTTTTCACTCTGATGGAATAACATAAATGAAAAATTCTGATTTTCAAGGCCACCAAATATTCATTTTATTATCCTACTGTGAAACTAGCTCATACTTTAGCTTGTTAAACAGATTGCCTTGATGTTCTGCTGAATTTAAGATCTACTGTGTTTACAGCATTCCTACACTAAAGGGTTTAACAAGGCAAAAAAAAATACAAAAGTTTAGCCTATCTGCTGTTGACGAATCCATGCTGACTTCTGATAATTACCTCAAATTGCTTACAGATCAATCCCTTTTTGATCTGCTGCAGAACCACTCCAGGTATTCACTGAACTATAATCATACAGCTCCTTTCTCCTCCCCCTCACTTTGAATTCAGGAATAAATATTACTTTCTTCCATTCCTACGTTGTCCAGATTTTTCAAAAATTTTACACAATGGTTCAGCAAGACCATCATCTAGCTCCATTAGTGCAGTTGGGTGCTATTTGTATGGTCTGGAGATATAAAATAATGAGATTTCCTGACAAAGTTTCTGTCATCCTCAGATTTCAGTCCTACCCTCCTCAACTTGCTGTTCACAATTTCCTTTTGAAGGAGGACTGAAGCAAAATAGAGTTAAGTGCGTTTGCTTTGTTATTTGTAAGCATTTTGCTATCTGCACTGAACAGCTGATACATTGATTCTTTATTTTCCTTTTATTTTGAACATATCTAAATAAGTTTTGGGAGAGGGATTCTTAACACAATTTGCCAACTGGATTCATTCAGGGAATTAACTTTCCTGACACCCTCTCCACAGGTTCAGTTTATTTAGATGTATTTTTCCTTGATGAGCTGGTGTTCACTCTCTCATCTTTCCTTTGAGTTTTATGACACTGAAAAGCAGGGAGGGAAGGAAAATTGTAAGATGTTTGCTTTCAGAAAGTCATCCATTCATATCTTGATTTGACTTATTCACTAAAGCAGTGGTTCTTAACCTTTTTGAATGAATCGCCCCCTTGAGCCAATGAGGAAGTTGTCATCGCCCCCCTCCCCCAACATAACCGCTCAATCACAACATAGTAAATAATTCTTCAATTTATGCAAACACTTTTTTTGTTTTCTTTAAAACTGTCATCAGGACATATCAATGCAAATAATTTATTTCCAATCTTTTTCCCATATCTCCCATATTCTGGCCAATGGCGCGCCACTGTATGGGTAGAGCTGCTGCGCAACGTGCATGAAGATAAGCAATGCGTATTCACATATGTACGGCGTTCTGTACTGAAGCTAGCTGGAGGAACATTTGAAAAACACAATTCAATCTACTAATAGGGATCATCTGATGTTTTTGTACGACAGATATACAGCGATTCACTGTATGAAAAGATCTCAAGTATCCCCAAAACTTCTCGCTCCATCGCCCCATATCGCCCCCTTTTCGTTCCTTTGCCCCCACGTCACCCCTTTTCATTCCATTGCCCCCTTGAAAAACAAAATTGCCCCCTGGGGGACAATATTGCCCAGGTTAAGAACCACTGCACTAAAGCACCAGAGGGCAGCACAAAAGGGAATGGGAGGAAGCTTATTAAAGAGACCTTGAACTAAGGAGAAATTTCCTAATAGTGAGAAAAATTACAGTAGAACATTTTGCCTCCAGAAGTTCTGTGTGCTCCATCACTGGAAGTTTTCAAAAAGAGATTGGACAGCCATTTGCCTGGAATGGTATAGAGTCTCCTGTTTGAGCAGAGAGGTTGGATTAGAAGACCTTCAAGATCTCTTCCAACTCTATTATTCTGTAATTCTGTATCTCCATTTAAGAGTGATTGGGTAGGAAGCTATGACAAAGGGTTCTTCTAAAACCCTTTTAACCATATAGTCAGTTGAGAGCTTCTTGATGGACCTCTAAGAGGCATAGTGTTAATTAGCCAGATCCAAGATGCATTCCCTCCTCACATAAAGAGGAATAGATTACACTTAAAAATTAGAGTTGTCAACAATAAAAAGGAAATTTGAAGAGTTCTATCCTGATTAAGCATCTTTAGAATGTCAAGAGGAACAATAAGTATATTAGTTATAGGGAAATGAGCAGGATAATGTAGGAGAAGGAATGGCAGAACCTAGGGGTAGAGTCAAAAGAGGAATCAGCCTAGAGTTGTTATGTAGTCATAACCATAAACCTCTTGAATTCTGTTAGAGCTTATCTACCACCAAAACTGTGCTAACCATTAGTTGATTAAATTCTGTGCATAGGCATGAAAAATAAGTCAGTTTAATTGGAATTTAACACATAGCCCTGGTCTTTCACACCTGACAAATAACTTCCATTCTAACCCAACAATCAAGAATAATATTTTTAGAATTTAAATGTATCTAAGCATTTGCTTTTTTTTAATTTAAAGCATTTCTGTATAACTTCCCATTACAAGAAAACTCAAAAACTTTATTTGAGGGAGATGGGTGGTCTATAGATGTGGAATATAAATGTAAATAAAATGTTACAATTAAAATTATAATTACAGGGGGAAATGATTAAAATGGTAGATTAACATGACTGATAATATACTACATATATCCATGTATAAGCTCATCAGCAGATAACCCAACTTACATTTTTCATGGTATTTTGGTTAAAAAAATTGAGGGGCAGCTTATTTGGTGAAGGGTTTAACAGTAGATACAGGATATACAGGAGAAGACTCCTGCGAATCCCTTGGACTGCAAGGCGATCAAGCCGGTCGGTCCTAGAGGAGATCAATCCTGACTGCTCTTTAGAAGGCCAGATCCTGAAGTTGAAACTCAAGTACTTTGGCCACCTAATGAGAAGGAAGGATTCACTGGAGAAGAGCCTGATGCTGGGAAAGATTGAGGGCAATAGAAGAAAGGGACGACAGAGAATGAGCTGGCTGGATGGAGTCACTGAAGCAGTAGGCGTGAGCTTAAATGGACTCCAGAAGATGGTAGAGGACAGGAAGACCTGGAGGAACGTTGTCCATGGGGTCGCGATGAGTCGGACGCGACTTCGCAATTAACAACAACAACAGGATATACAAAAACTTTTTTAAAGTATTGCCATATATACTCATGCCCAACCATAGAGATGCCACACAATTTTTGGATATATTTTGTCAGTTAAAATTCTCAGGTTATCTGCAAGTATATACAGAATAGGTCATTCTTGTTTAGTTACCACACTTTGGACCAATAACTAAGTGGCAAAGTGGCAAATCATGTGACTATAACTTTGCTTTGCTTTTCCCCACTCCCACACCCTTGTGAATCATCACCCAAGTGCTGGGATCAATAGCAAGAATGGAATCGATGAAGGTGTTTACATTTATTGGAGAGGAAAGCATTACAAGAAACTGAGCAGACAAATAATGGGGAATTCATATCAAAAGGAATGCATTAGTGCCAGAATTCACAACCACACTAAGCAAACAGCCAGTGTATTGTTATCGATGTATATTCCCCACTGTGTGCTGGCTTACTCTTTTGTAATCCCTTCCTCTCCACTCTCTCTGCTCTGTGAGGGGGAAAGAGAAAAAACAGGTCAGGGATAAGACATTATGTACCAACTGACTGTAATGGTGAACAGAGAAAGAAAAACACTGCAAAGTTTGTAAATGCACATCTTGGTAGCAGTTATCTCTTCAGTACCATTGTAACTTCAAACATTCATTGTATGAGGCAATCGATGAAGTCTACCCGTATATGTTAAAACAATTTATAAAAATGCAGTACAAAAATACAAAACAAAATTAGCAAGATAAATCTTAAAACAATAAGATGAAATAAAAGCAATAATTAAAAAGTTAACAATCATCAGAGCTGTATTTTTGTTTTGTTAAAAATCCCTGGCAGAATAAAATGTGTTTGTCCAGGGTGCACTAGGCAGAAAGGGCAGCACCAGATATATCTTACTGGGAAGGAAATCCCAAACTTTGGGCTACCACTGAAAAGGCCTACACCCTGGCATCAATTCATCACTCTTCAGATGGAAGAGCATCTGGAGCAGGGTCTCCAGAGATTATCATAGGGCAAGGGTCTTCAAACTTGGCAACTTTAAGACTTATGGGCTTCAACTCCCAGGGCTGGCTTAAGAATTCTGAGAGTTGAAGTCCACAAGTCTTAAAGTTGCCAAGTTTGAAGACCCCTGTCATAGTGTATGGATAAGATCATTGGAAAAGGTGTTTAATCAGATATTGTCATCCCAAATTGTGGAGACCTCATACATTGATAAGAAACAAAACAGGAGACAGGAAATATCATAAAAAGCTGAAATAATTATCACCTAACTCCAATTACTGCTTTTTGCACTAAATGAAATGTCAAGGAACCCTGACTTACAATAAATACAGTCTCTAATCACAGATAAGCCTTCAAAATTTCAACCAACATATCATGAAAAATGTGTCACCCATAGATAAACTGACCCTTGGATTTTTAACTGCAGAAAAAGGCAAACTAGTACGTCATTCTTTATAAAATTGTGCACTTTTAAGGCCATGAAAGGTTTTTAAAAATCTGAGCTTTGGTCTGCAGATAAACTGAACCCAATTTAAGATATGTGTATTTTTTGGGAGGGAAGTGTATTTTGGAACTTAAAATTCTCAGCTTATTCTCAGCAGTGTGGTGGTCTAGTAGTGAAAATGTTAATCTCCCACTCAAAAGGTTGAAAGTTCAATCCTAGATAGAGGCAGATGTTTCTCTCCTAGGGTGCAAAGAAAAAAATATCTACTGTGAACTCTGTGTGGTGTCAGGAAGGGCAACTAGCCAGTAAATGCTCAGGTCCATTCAGCCGCTCCAACTTCACCCTGAATGAAGGGATTAAAAAATTGCAATTAGAGTTGTAGATGATCCTTTGCAACTCCATCCAGAACAAGTTCAACTACAGTCACCTGGAAAGATATATGTCTACTAATAGCACTTCTCACTTGTCTGGACTGAGCTTCATTTCCTTACATTTATGTAGCAATTCACTGATTTGCTAGATAATTCCTGGAAGCCTAGCACACAGACAATTCAGTCATCAACAGGCATATAAAGATAAACAACATCTACATACCATTCAAAAGAGGCTATCAAAAAGCTAAAAGATCACAACACCTCCTCACCAGCAATCAACACGTAGATAAGCAAGCAGTGAACAATATCCAATCAAGGAATTATCAACTCAGTAAACAACAACCTAATCAAAGAACCATCAATAACACTTCCACCAACTTTGAAAGGACAAGCCACTTATATATAAACAGAGCAAACCCCATTTGCTTGTAGCTGATGATATTACATAGAATAGAATAACAGAGTTGGAAGGGACCTTGGAGGTCTTCCAGTCCAACCCCCTGCTCAGGCAGGAAACCCTATACCATTTCAGACAAATGGTTGTCCAATCTCTTCTTAAAAACTTCCAGTGTTGGAGCATTCACAACACTGTGAATGGCAAGTTGTTCCATTGATTAATTGTTCAAATTGTCAGGAAATTTCTCCTTAGTTCTAGGTTGCTTCTCTCCTTGATTAGTTTCCATTGGTTGTTTCTTGTCCTGCCCTCAGGTGCTTTGGACAATAGCTTGACTCCTTCTTCTTTGTGGCAATATTGGAACACTGCTATCACATTACTCCTAATCCTTCTTTTCATTAAACCAGACATACCCAATTCCAGCAACCATGCTTCTCAGATCATCTTTGTTGGATAATGAAAAGTCTCCAAGAAAACAATCAAGCTCAGAAAACACATTCACCCATCCCACGGCCTCTCCTGGATCTGAAGGGAAAAAAAGATAGAAAACAATCTATGTATTGATGACTTTTTATTCTTCATCTATGGATGATGTCAGAGGGTTTGCTCATAGGGTCTTTGAGGAACCCTACAGCATAAATTCCTGCAAGAGTATATTCTCATCCAGTCATTAAAAAGCAAGATAAGAGCATACCTGAATACTAAATAAACAAAGAACAAACCAGGAGAAAAGAGGAGAAAAGTGAAACAAGAAAAGGAAAAAGAAATATTAGTGGATTTAGACATTGCTTGTATAAATATAGTACATTTAAGTTGGGGTTGTTGTGTTTTCTGAATCCCAGGAGTTGTTGAAATTCTTTTCTTACAGTTTCACAACTTTCTTCAGTTGTACATTTCTGGATTTGTAATAAGTTTGCCAAATAGTTCTAGTGACACTATCCTGGGTGGGAGCCTGTCAAGCAGACATCACCACCATCTGCTAGAGCAGCAATCAACCCATATTGTTTTCAAGAAACCAACATGGTCATCCCATTAGTCACCAAGAGGTGAGCTTAGCTTGAAAGAGACTTTGATTGTAGGCTTCTCGTCTCCACTATAATTATCCACATGGTCTTATTCTTCCTATGCTTACTTTGGGGAGAAACTAAAAGAATTTGCTCTTTATTGTTGATTTCAATAAGGTACCTTGGAGGCCTTGGTGTCAAATGATAAATTATAAATTGATAAAATGAGAAAGAGAAGGAAGGGCTCATTTGCACATTTGATAGCTGAATATTTTTCACAACCCACCCATCACAAAGCCAACCATTGCAAATGCCAGGCAGGTAGTGCTGTTGCATTGTTCGCAGGCAAACCAAGCAATCCTGTGCTTGATGTATGTCTTTTAGATGTTCCAGCAGAAAAGATCATGAATTACATCCCCACTTTTTAATCACAACACATCTATTTGTCACTAAGGTGCCTCAAGGCTCTTCACCACTTTGAAACGAACATTCACTCCCAAATCCTGGAGCCAACAAAATCCAAAGCAACTGCCAGCAATTAAAACTGAAAGCAGCTTGCAAGGTGGGGTGGGAGCCCGAATTAGCACTTCCACCCACAGAAGAGAGGAGCATCTGCCATTGCAAATTGCTGATTTAGGAGGGATTGGAAAGCCAGTGGTAATAACAGTGTCATTGGATGCTCTGCTTTGTTTGGCGGGTGCACTAAGGGGCATGAAACAAGGAAGTCCTTAGACTTGCAAGAATTCCCTGGAGCAAAAGAAAACTGAAAGTGACCTTATCACCTTAAACTTCTTAGCCTCAAAGCACCATAATGCTAATTTTCAAGCATGACTATCTTCATGGTCATTAGCTAATTATATCCCCGAGGCCTGCAGTACGCTGAGAGCGTGCTCTTTGTCACTGAGGCAACTGCTCTAATGGAAAAATGTATGCCTATAGAGATTGCCCTGCTTTGTTGCTATTCCACAACTTAAGATGCCTAAACATCTCTCTACGAAAGTTAGTCTGGTCATCACTTCAGGTAGAAAGAGAATTAAGATGCAATCAAAAGCAATTTCAGGCTTGCTGACTTGAACTTCAAGTAGACCAGGAGCTCAGATGAAAGGAAGAGAAGAACCCGATACTCGGGGGATTAAAAATGATGACAGTCTGTCTCTCCCTCTCCTTCTCCCTCTCCCTCTCCCTCTGCCTCTCTCTCTCTCTCTCTCACACACACACAGAAACACTTTCTCTTCTTCTACCAACCAACAAAGCCAGCTTTTTCCAGAATACTCTTGATCCATTGCTTTCAAGTTCTTCCTTCAGATGGACCACTGCATCATTATCAAGGTGTCCGCCTTGTCACCATGCCTTTTCGCAGATCCTTTTTCTTTCTACAAGACAAAAGTCACTGATCCTTTTTTGATTGCCATATGTATTCACCACTTGAATGTGCAAAAAGTCTCAGTTCTCACTGATGTCACACCAAAGATTTCCCAGGGAGATTCAGAGGCTGCTATTTACAGAAAAGCATCTGACAAGCAAATGCCAATGCCAATGATAAATGCCACCACTGATAATAATGTAACATGAAATAGGATATATTAAAAAGTGCATCATATTTCATTATCACATTTATCTTACCCAGCATGCACTGAGAGACCATTAGATTAGCAGAATTTTCTGGGGATCCCTTTTTCACCCACAACGTCCTAGAAAGATGCTACTTCCAAAACATTCCTTTAAAAAAAAACAAAATAGAAAAACTGTGAGCTTCACCCCAACTCCTGAAAATTGTATCCTTAGTTATGTAGTTTACAGAGTATCATCAAGCGCCAGAATACAACTGGAACTGAGGTGACGTGGGGGGGAAACAGACTTCATAGCCATGAGCCATAAACAATCAGCTTTTATGTATCCGTGTGCGTAATTTATAACAGAAAAGAAAAAGAAACAATAACCTGCTTCAGGGACAAGTGACATTGCCAAAAAAACAAAGTGAAATACACCAGAAAATAGCTAAAAGGTAGAAAGAAAGGAAAAGGAAACAGAAAAGAAAAATAGTATCAAAATAACTAAATACGTAATGGTATTGAAGTCATAAACAAGTTAAACTTATTGTTTTAAAATAAAGCACTACAGGAAAAAGATTACATTATCATCGGAGAAAAAACGGTCAATATTTTGTGAAGAAAAAAAAACCCTTAAACCTAATACAGTGATAAAAATAAACATGACAAAACACTAATTAACAAAAAGAATCCATAAAATAGCTATAAATATCTAAAGTAAATTCAATCCTTAACTTAATCATTATATCTAGAACAGTGATGGCAAACCTTTTAGAGACTGAGTGCCCAAACTGCAACCCAAAACCCATTTATGCATCGTCGGGTGCTCGGTGGGTGTGTCTATTGGGTGGATGTGGCCCGTTGGGTGGGCGTGGCTGTGGTGGTAACGGCAGACAGGGTGGGACTAAAAAATTCAATCAATCAATTCCAACTTTGCAAGATCTTTTTTTTTTCCCGTGAGAAGTTGAAATAGACTGATTGAACCTTTTTTTTTTTTTTTTTTTTTCACACGGCAGTGGAGACCTAAAGTGAAAAGGTTTTATAAAACCCAGCTGAAGGCCTAGGACTGGGGCAACAGTGTGCGTGCCCACAAAGAGGGCTCTGAGTGCCGCCTCTGGCACCCGTGCCATAGGTACGCCACCACTGATCTAGACTATATAGTAACAAATTGTGTCAGCCTCCAGACCCCTGATCTCCTTTGTTGTTTTTCTTTGCATTCTATGAAGGATTTTAGCATCTAGCACCTCTCACAAATGAAAGTAAAGAGTATGGCTGGCTGAGGAATTCTGGGAAGTCCACAGGTTTTAGGACACCCCTGAGCTAGAACAAACTTGTTGATATGATTGGCAATTTCTCTTGTTAGTTTGAGGCCAGCCTCCCTGGAGGTCCACTGAGCTACAGCTAGTTTAAAAGAAAATCCAAAAGTAAGTGTAATTACAGTTGTCTGACTGTCCCCTCAGTAAAATATAAAGCAGCGCATCTTCCCATTTCATGGGCCCAAGCTAACCCAGTTTTGATTTCTAGCACTAACAACTGACCATTTCATCCAAGGATTGGTTATTTATTAGATTTTTCTTATTTTGCCTTTATTACTTAATAAGTGAGGCAACGAACGTATCTAATACTCCTTCTTCCTCCTATTTTATTCCCACAAGAACCCTGCGAGGTGGTTTACAGTCTCCTGGTAATTGGCATTACATAACATAACATTGTAAGGTCGCTGGCCCTTGGTGAAACTTGAGAAATCATAAGAATCCAATCATGAAAACTCAAGCAGCGGCTTCTTAAAGAGACAGTACTTTTTATTCGATCAAATTAAGTCCTGGATGGGACACAATCTGAACGCTGGCAGATAGTTACGTTCAGGAGTGCTACATCTTAGAAAGTTAGTAGCATTGCTTTATAAACTTTGTTAGCCAATCAACATCAGACAACAGAGTTATTACAATATAAGGAAGACATCAATCAACCCTGTACACTCCCTTATTCCCTCCTTCAGTACATCCCATGCGTGTACATGTTTCCCACGCATGCATGAAATTGGTCTCTGATGCAAATGCTGATTTCAGAAGTGAGATAGCAATAGTTAGGCAAGGCTACACAATTTGTTTCTTTTTCTAGTTCCAGTTACAGAACCGCTACAACATAATGTAATGTAACATAATGTAATGTAATATAATATAATGCCTTCCTTCAATTAATGTTACAGCTTTCCATTCATGGTATATTTCAGATAGCAAACATTTTATGTAACAGAAATTTTAAAAAAGTAAAATAATAAAAATGAAATTATTGAAGTTAAAGGTAGATGAAATTGATATATACCTCCAAAACAGTTTAGCATAGTGTTCATATAGCAGAGAAAGACTTGCACCTACAATATTTTTGTGCTGTCTTCAATAACCACTGTCGGACTCCCAAATTAACAAAAGCAAAACTGGGCATTTTAGTTCCCTCTTCTGTATTATTGTTTCCTCTGCCTTCCCAACTCTACTGCCTGTTTGTCCAACATTGATCCAGCATTGTGTTAAGTTGCACGTCTTTTCTGCATAGTAACGTCTTCCAGTTCATCAGTCTTGTAAACCCAATAAACCTATTTTCTGTAGTCCATCATAACTAAGGATTAAAAATTGAAGGGCCTAAAAATTGAAGGCGTAAGCAATTATCTCACTCATTGGCTCGATTCATTTGATATCTTTATGACAGCTTTTCCCTGCTGTTGTTTTTTTAATGTTTAAATTATGAAATAAGTGTGTCCTGTCAGGCTGAAAAATCTTGGTGCACTGGAGTTGCTGTTTTCAATAAATAATAGGGTTTCAATTTACGTGTCATCTGACACATAGCTTGATCGACTTGTCATTTCCCTTCAGGCTTCATAAACCCATTTTTATTCACCTTTATTATGTCAAAAGAGAGTGTTTTAGAGTGTAAAAGAAGAAAAAGCAGCCTTAAATTTTTCTTCTGCATTAATCCTAAATAAATGGAAGGGCGGGAGCCAGCAACTAATATGTAAAAGGACCTTTACTCAATTTATTTGCACAAAGTGTGCTAAGGAGCCACATGGAGAAATGGTGGGAGGGATGTCTCACTATGTTGTTATCTTTGGTTTCACTTGTTATTATGTTTTGCAGGCATAATTTTTCAGAGCTTTAATCCGCAAGTTGTGTGACATTACAGAAAAGTTTGTGTTCTCTAGTGGGTCATGGTATACTCATAAACATTAGTTCAGTGTTTCCCAATCTTAGTCATTTTTAAGATGTGTGGACTTCAACTCCCAGAATTCCCATTGCTGGTTTGGGTATTCTGGGAGTTGAAGTCCACCCATCTTAAGACAACTAAGGTTGGAAAACATTGCATTAGATTTATTTTTGACCTAATCTGGGAACACTTCTGATCTGATCTAAAACTTGCAATATAGGTAGTTCTCAACTTACAACAGTTCATTTAGTGACCATTTGAAGTTACAATGGCACCGAAAAAAGTGACATATGACCGTTTTTCACACTTAAGATCATTGCAGCATCCCTATGGCTACATGAGCAAAATTCAGATGTTTGGCAACTGACTCATATTTATGACAGTTGCAGTGTTTTTGGGTCATGTGATCACCTTTTGTGAGCTTTGCAGAAAAGCAAACCCAGATTCAATTAACAACTGTGTTACTAATTTAACTGCCGTTAATCACGTAACATCTGTGGCAAGAAAGGTTGGAAAATGAGACAAAACTCCCTTAACAACAGAAATTTGGGGCTCAGTTGTGGTTATAAGTCAAGGACTACCTGTATTGCAAGTTTTAGATCAGATCAGGAGTGTTCCCAGACTAAGTCAGAAATAAATCTAATGCCATGTTTCCCAGCCTTAGTTGTTTTAAGATGGGTGGACTTCAACTCCCAGAATATCCCAACCAGCAATGGGAATTCTGGGAGTTGAAATCCACACATCTTAAAAATGACTAAGATTGGGAAACACTGATTTAACGTTTATGAGTATATCACAACCCACTGAGAGTTCACTCAGTTGGAGAACACAAACTGTTCTCTAACGTCACACATCTGAAAAAGGTTAAGCAGGCCTCTCCGTGACAGATTTTGACAAAACCTGAAAACATATTTACAGGCATACCTCATTTTACTGTGCTCTGCTTTTATGGCATTTTGCAGATATATAGCATCGTGATTGTTTTTTTAACAAGATTCTCCACCAGCAAAAAGATTACAACTTGCTGAAGGCTCAGAAGATAATTAACATTTTTAGCAATAAAATATTTTTTTAATTAAGATAGGTACATGGATTTTTTTAGACATAATACTATTGACTACAGTAGAGTGTAATCATTCCTTTGATGTGCATTGGGAAACCAAAGGCTTTGTATGGCTCTTTTTATTGCATGTGGGAAGAATCCAGAGAAAGAAATATTTTGGGAACTATTAAAAAGGCAGAATATATTTCTCCAAAGGAATAATGGAGAAGATCTTTAAAAGGCAGAAACTTCTCCCTCCCCCCAGCCAGAAAACTCAGCAGAAACCAGCTTTTAGAAATGCAGATGTAACAATCTATTCAGGAAGGTTGGGACCAGAAAGCTAGAAGCTATGAGATTAAGAAGACAAAGACCTCTAAAATCTACATACCCCGCCCAAACTCTAAAAGACATGACCTTTGGGGACATAATAGGATTAACCCACCAACACCAAAAGGGCACACTCAGACTCAGGTCAAAGTACATGACACAGGAAATATAAAGCCTCAAACAGGAACAGGAAACAACCTCATGAGATCCAGAAGGTATAAAAACCCACCATTCCCAGCAACATGTGGTCAGCTTTCCCAGAGCCACACTTCTGTCTGGCTTTGCTTTTCAATAAACTCCAATCTTCTTTCTAAAGCAGTCTCCATTTTATTTATTCCCAGCTTGGACTGGACCCTGATGGACTTTTCTTCCAGCATGCGATATTCAGTTTATTGCAGTGGTCTGAAACTTAAACTACAATATTTCCGAGGTATGCAGGATCCAATCTGGGTTGGTCACTGGTACCAGAGGGTTAATCTTCTGAGCTTTTGGAGGCCATCCTCGGGCAACATTCTGAGAAGTTCCCTGAGGATGGGTTTCAGCACAAGTCCAAAATCTCAGAATACTAAATCTCTGGTCTTGGTGACAAACCCACATTGGATCCTGCAACATTATCCTAGGAGACGTATATTCTCCACCTCCAGAATACTCTTGATATTTTTCTTTTTATATACATACATGTCCATAGTGCCTTTCCATACTCATACCTGTGAACTCACCTTCTCTCTTATTAGCCCTTCATCTCTGGGATGCTCAGAAAAGGAAGCTGGCATTCTTACTTTCTTATTGAAAAAGGTAAAGGCCCTTTCAGATCAAGCTCAGCTCCAGAGAACAAGTGAAAAGTTTTATGATAACAGTACAGAACTGGTTTTCCTTTATTTATAATATTTTTGATAGCCTTTCCCCCCCCCTAACTTTAAATAACAGAATTATGGAGATTTTGGTACTCAGCACAGAGATTGCAATCTTTTTTTTAATTGTTAAAAGAATTTAAATGTATTTTGTTTTTAAGGTAAATTCCTTAATAAGGATATATTGAGCACAACCTTGGTAACTCCTTTGTCAAATTACTAATATTATATTTCAGCATCAATTATTTTTTATTTTTATCTTTCCTTCTGCTTGCTTGTTACCTTTCTTTTCTTTCTTTAAAAATAATCAATATTAAAAAAATAAAAAGAAGTAATTAAAAAATAGATATGATAAAAACAAGTGGTTTACCTTTGCTTTTTTCCATGAATACATGCTGCACAGCTTTACAGTCTAGTCTACTTTTTGGCTAGTTCTCATGCAGATACTAACTAGACATAATGCTACTTAGCTTCAGTGCCTAGACAAAACTGTTTCTTCTCACTTTTATGCAATGAGTTCTTTATTTTCACAAATCTTTAGAAATCTTAATTTTACATTCAGCTTGCAATGTGGTCTTTTGATTATTTTTTGCTATTTTGGGTGCTTCTGTTTTAACCACTGTTTTAATTGACTATTCATCTGTTACTTTGATGTTGCTCACACTGGGATTAGTTTTAAGCTTCCTTTTAAGTCTTTAAGCTTTTGAGACATTTATTTTAAAATGCTTTACTGAATTCACACAAAAAGAAAGGCAGTTCTGAATTTAAGACAATCCACTCCTCGAAAGAGGAAAATTAGATAGGAAAACCTGGCCTGTTTTCATTATGGTATTCTCAACCAATCTAAGACCTCCTTCCCACTTAATGTCAAACATTTAGGGGGAGAACCCTAATCTTCTCTCCAGAGAATCACAGTGTTTTAAGCTATCTCAGAAACATTTCGTTTTGAAATGCATACGCGTCCTGAAACAAATAACAATAAAAATACTGACTCAGCTGCAGGAAAAATGACATTAATTGCCCATCCAAACTTCAGCTGTCAAAATCTTGCAGACGTCCTCCTACTTATGGAATAGTAACTCCACAAAAATTATCATAGATTGACTAATGACTGTACAGTTAAGGATAAATACTATATCTTATTTCAACCCTGACTGCTCTTTAGAAGGCCAGATCCTGACATTGAAACTCAAGTACTTTGGCCATCTAATGAGAAGGAAGGACTCACTGGAGAAGAGCCTGATGCTGGGAAAGATGGAGGGCAATAGAAGAAGGGGATGACAGAGAATGAGGTGGCTGGATGGAGTCATTGAAGCAGTAGGCATGAGCTTAAATGGACTCCAGAAGATGGTAGAGGACAGGAAGGCCTGGAGGAACGTTGTCCAGGGGGTCGTGATGGGTCAGACATGACTTCGTAACTAACAACAATTTCAAAATTAGCAATGGATGCTTATTCATCCAGTGGGATTTCTGCTGAATTCTCATTTCAACCCTGAGCTACAAATATTCTCCTTTATTAGTAAATATATATATATTCTTCCTCTTAAAAACACTAGGATGGGATGACATAAAATGAGGTTCCTTGGAAGATATTGAATGCAGATGATTGTGTCATGCAGGACATACTTAACTTGTGAAATAATTGCCATGGTTGTGTAGACCACTAAGTTAGATAAAGGTAAAGGTTTCCCATGTACAGTCTTGTCTGACTCTAGGGGGCTTATCTCCATTTCCTAACTGAGGGAATCAACATTGACAACTGAAGACACTTCTGTGGTCATGCGGCCAATATTATACACCGAGGCACATGGAGTGCTGTTACTTTCCCACCAAAGTGGGAAAGTATTTATCTACATGCTTTTGAACTGCTAGGTTGCCAGAGCTGAGGAAGGAATGGGAGCTCACCCCATTACATGGTACTTGGGTCTCAAACCACCAATCTTCTGGTCAACACCCAGCATCTTAACCACTAGTTCAGGGGTAGGCAACCTTGGCTCTTTTATGACTCGTAGACTTCAACTCCCAGAATTCCTGAGCCAGCTATTCTGGGAGTTGAAATCCATGAGTCATAAAAGAGCCAAGGTTGCCTACCCCCACACTAGTTGGATGACTTTGAAAGGGGGCTGGATAACTACATGGCAGAGGATTCCCTCAAGTCTTGAAGACCAAATAAAAATACAGGCAGTCCTTGACTTACAACAGTTCACTTAGTGAGCATTCAAAGTTACAACGGCACTGAAAAAAGGGACTTATGAAAATTTTTCATGCTTATGACTATTGCAGCATCCCCATGGTCACGTGATTTACACTGAGATGCTTGACAACTGACTCACATTTATGACGGGGGTCATGTGATCTCCTTTCGCAGCTGTCTTACAAGCAAAATCAATGGGGAAGCCAGATTCACTTAACAATAGTATTGCTAATTTAACAACTGCAATGATTCACTCAACAAATGTAGCAACGGAAGTCATAAGATGGGGCAAATCTCACTTAACAAATTTCTCACTTAGCAACAGAAATTTTGGGCTCAGTTGCAGTCATAAGTTGAAGACTGCCTGTATTTTCTTTGGGCTGGGAAATGTAAGCTGCCCAAAAATAACAGCAGGATAATTTTCTCTCTCCATTTCCTTCTTGGGACCATTTCAGAGGCATCTGATTGATCACTGCAAGAAAGAAAATGCTGAACAAATATGGGCCTTGACCTGATCTAACCAGATTATTCTTGTGTATACAGTAGTCCTCAACGTATGACAGTAATTGAACATGAAATTTCACTTGTGAATTGTGATGTCGTTAAGTGAGCCACCATGTGACCCATCTAATTTTACAATCCTTTTTCAGGTGGTCATTAAAGTGAATACCATGGTCATTAAATGAACACTATGGTCATTAAGCAAGCCCATTGTTCACGACAGGATTTCTTTTTTTGCTGGAAACTGGAAGTCAATGCTAGTTTCCAGCAAAAAACATCAGAAATTGTAGTCACATGAGCACGGGACACGACAAATGGCGTAAACATGGGCAGTTGCCTAGTGCCCACAATATGATCACATGACCACAAGGGGCATTGGAACTTCAAATCCAAGTCATAAGTCCTTTTTCTAGAGTTATAACTTTGAACCAGTCACTAAGAGAATGATCATAAGTCTGTGTATTAATTATGCATGGTTATGTGTATTTCCTATTTATCCCACTTATCCCATGATGCTTATTTATCCAGGGCAGGGGTAGGCAACCTTGGCTCTTTTATGACTCGTGGACTTCAACTCCCAGAATTCCTGAGCCAGCCACTCTGAGGGGAAAGGGAGAGGTTTCCAAGCTGAGCCATGCTGGCTCAGGAATTCTGGGAGTTGAAGTCCACGAGTCATAAAAGAGCCAAGGTTGCCTACCCCTGGATCAGGGTGATTGTTTAGATAAAGAACCTGCATGACTCTCAATGTTGGGTAATCTTCCAGAATCCCTCTCCATTAATCACACTCAGAAGTGTAAACCAGCATCATCTAGATTCTAGAAGACTGCTGGTTCTATGTAGGAAACTGTCTATTCTCCAGAGCTTTTAAAAATAGAATCCAATTCATAGCAGCCTTCCAAGCTTGAAGAGAAAGTCAGCATGCATTGGAATCCATAATTGCCTGTTTGCATTTCTTCAATAATGTGCCAATTTCATTTCCAAGTCAGTCCAGGAGCACATCCAAAAATTATTCCAAGCTCAGCACAACATGCCATCTCCAGCACATTTGCTGGCAACAATCGCCCTGTGAAATGCCAGTAGAAAGCATCTGTGCACGTCCACTACCTTGCATTTCTGAACAGTGGCCTTTTCATCCTCCCTTAAAGACCCAATTAAGCTTCTTGCCATGAATGTCCTCACTCTCCTTTGGTGAGTAGCACCTTAATAGCTGGCCATCAACACTCCAATCAAGAACTAAAAAGCCACACACAAGCAGCACCACATAAATACAGGTAGTCCTCGACTTACAACCCAAAATTGTACTACCCAAAATTTCTTTTTTGAGGAAAATCCTCAGGGACGACTCACACCCTGGTCAGCACTTCTTTACTCTCCTACCATTGGGCAGGAAATATAGAAGCATAGCCAGCCGCACCAACAGGCTGAAGAACAGTTTCTACCCATGGGCTGTCAGACTCCTGAATGGGAAATAACTCCATGTATGATAGACTTGCGGGGCCGGCGCATTGTGCAATAAGTTCACGTGGTATAATAAGATTGTGTGTTGGTTATCACTGTGAGTTGTGTCGGGGATGTGCACGAAAGGGAGGCTTAGCCAATCTCATTGTACACATGTTGTACTTTGACAATAAAGGTTGATTTGATTTGATTTGTTAAGTGAGACATTTGCTTGGTGAATTTTGCCCCATTTTATGACCTTTCTTGCCACAATTGTTAAGTGAATCACTGCAGTTGATAACTTAGGAATATGGTGGTTAAGTGAATCCGGTTTCCCCGTTGACTTTGTTTGTCAGAAGGTCGCAAAAGGGGATCACCTGATCTTGGGACACTGCAACCGTCCTAAGTAGGAACCAGTTGCCAAGCATCTGAATTTTGATCATACGATAGTGGGGATGCTACAAAAATTGTGTGAAAAATGGTCATAAGTCATTTTTTTCAGTACCATTGTAATTTTCAACAGTCACTAAATGAACTGTTGTAAGTCAAGGACTCCTGACAGTGAGAACAATTAATCAGTGGAACAGCCTGCCTCCAGAAGCAGTAAATGCTCCAACACTGGAAGTTTTTAAGAAGAGATTGGACAGCCATTTGTCCGAAATGGTGTAAGGTTTCCTGCCTGAGCAGGGGGTTGGACTAGATGACCTCCAAGGTCCCTTTCAACTTTACTACTATTATTATTATTACCTGTACTATACATAGAATATCTAAAGCACACTTTCTGGTAAGAGAGAGGTTCCCTGAGGATGGGCTCCAGCATGAGTCCAAAAGCTTGGAAGACTAAACCTCTGAATCTAGTTTTCTTTGCCTCCCAGGTCCAGCCCAGCCCACCCACCCTGACATTCTCCACCCCCCACCCCCCAATTCTTTTCATTGCTACGATGGCGTCATTTCCTTCAGTGTTATCAGGCCATTTTTTTTTATTAATGCCATTTGCATTCTGTTCACAGACCTGTTTGTAATAATGCGGTTGCAGGGAATATATATATATATATATATATATATATATATATATATATATATATATATATATATATATATATACAAGAATCTCTCTAAGTCTCCATTTCATCCTCCCCGTTCAGGGGAGAAAGAAAGGAAACAAAGGCGATGGTATCAGAGGTTTCATCAGATGCCTATTGTCCTGTTCGGCTAGATTAATCTGAATGGTTTTCAAAAGAAAGCTGCTGATATCTGATGGGACCTGCCAGCTAATGGATGTCTGGCTTTTGTTGTCTGTAACTTCCGTAATTACTCTACACAGACAGGAAATCACAAACTCTGACTGCTCCAAATGGCTGTATTCCATTCAGAGGTGGACAAAATGAGTATACTGTGCACAAACACTTTTTAAGGTTGCCCTTCTATTGAGTGGACTTTTTACAGGGAGATTTGTATGATTTTTTTTTCCAGCTTTGGCTTTACAAACAGAGCCTCATCTTTCATTATTGCCTGATTTGGAATTATTGCTATTTTTTTTTTCACTGCGCAAGAAATCAGTTGCAATTTAAAGGACATTTGTGGAGGCCAGCTTTCGCTTTTACAACACACTCCAACTGCATCGGATTCCAGGTCTTAACTTCCAAGCTAACATACACAACAGATGGTTTTGTAGAGGATACTCTACACTTTAGATATAGCTACAAGAAAAAGCAAGTGATGGCACACTTGCAAATACATGTGTGTGCCAATGAAGCCTTCTTTAAAAGAATTAATGTATTTGCTGATTTTGTGCAACACAGTAGATGACCTAAAGTTGCATTCATGCAACATGTTTATTTGCTTGAGTTAAACTATCATTCTCTTATTCGCTTTACCTAGGAATGTTAGAGATTGGCCTACCGATTAAAGGGGAATATTTGTACCTCAGGGTTGAAATGAAAAGTCCTTGGTGCTCTCTGAACTTGATTATTTTCTTGCAGATGTTTTGTTACTCTGAGGGACAACAGTACAACCTTCATAAAAAGATATCTAAATCTGCATCAAAAATAATTAAAAGGAAGGAGCTTCACTGCCACCTCCTCCTTTTCCTTCTCCTTTTCCTTCTTTCTGTTTGGTCAAGGATCTGTTGACCACATGGAAGACCAAATATGGGTTGTCAATATTCAGCTCAAGAATCCAAATATAACTCCAGATTCATTTTGTTTCCCAAAATCTTACTGTTTATTGTTTGATTATGTCGAACCAAAACTAACTCTGAGGTTCCAACACCAATTCATAGACTTAAACAATAATTTTCCCAGCCAAACCCCCAACGTCTTACATAATCCATATCACTTTGTTATGGGAACCATCTGCTTCCAATGCACACCTGTTCTGGTGTCCTTGAAAAGGATTCAGGTTCATGATCTTCAGCTGAATTGAAGAAGTTTCATTTCTCCTTACCCACTTGAAAGTGACACCTGCCCCTGTTAATCTAAAGGCAAGTTGAAATACAGAGGCACATAGCTGTCAAAGTTTCATCCTTGACATGGGTTCTCCGCCAGATCAACATCTCTACTAGTAAGCAGCTTGTGTGCATGATGCACCAACCACAGCCAAAAGTCACATCTTGCAGAGCACCCTGTATTACCTCATCTCTTCCCATTTCCCTTGCCCAGTCTATGCCCAACAAGGGAAATTAATAGGTATTACAGGTGGTTCTCAACTTACAACCACAACTGAGCCCAAAATTTCTATTGTCAAACAAAAAAGTTGTTGAGTTTTGCCCCATTTTATGACCTTTCTTACCACTGTTTTTAAGTGAATCACTTCAGGACTTCACATGATCATGAAGTGAATCTGGCCACCCCCTTTATCTTGCCTGACAGAAGGTTGCAGATCACATGACCCTGGGAACATGGCAACTGTCATAAATATGAGCCAGTTGCTGTGTGTCTGAATTTGTATCACATGACCATGGGGATGCTGCAACAGACATAAATATAAGAAACAACCATAAGTCACTTTTTCAGTGCTATTGTAGCTTCAAATGGGCACTAAATGAACGGTTGCAAATTGAGGACTATCTGTACCATATTTGACCAGCAGAAAATTAAATGAGGAGAGCAGAGATAACACCATATTTTGGAGTAGGATAGCACAAATTTGTTAGACACATTTTTGTTACCAATTTTACTTTTCTCCAAATTTCTTATGCATATTAGATCAAGTGTTTCTCAACCTTGGCAACTTTAAAATACGTGGACTTCAACTCCCAGAATTGAATTGCTGGCTGGGGAATTCCGGGAGCTGAAATACATGGCCAAGGTGGGCATGATCACCTTGATGTTGCTCATGGGGAGGGACGAATGTGAGAGCTGGGCAGGGTTGGGGGAGATCCAGGGGGTCTCTGGCAGATGGGGCGGTAGGCAGGCTTGTCCTGCAGGGTGAGGCGAGGCGAGGCAGGGTGGGGCTGTCATTGTCACAGGGCAAGGCAAGTCAGGGGCCGGGGTGGCTTCTGCCTGACACCATCAGCCCCCGCACACAGAGACCAGTGAGCACATAGGTGCTGGGATGCATCCGGCTACGTGGGACCTCAGCGAGTTAGCGGGCGGCTGGTTGAAGAGGGATGGTTGCCATTTCCGGGGTATGGCTCACGTGCCCACAGAGAGGGCTCTAAGTGCCACCTCTGGCACGCGTGCCATAGGTTCACCACCACGCCTTAGACCAAGGGTGTCAAACTGTCAGCCGCGGGCCAGATGCATCATAGCAAAACCACGCCCACTCCATTGCCGGCAATGGCAAAAAAGTTACAATACATCACAACACATAATGTGAACATTGTGAGTTTGACATCCCTGCCTTAGACCATCTCAATAAACAAGTATGGTCCACTAACAAATTCACCTTCAGCTCATTTGATGGCTAGATAATGCTGTCTTTCTTCTCAGGGTTTAGCAGAATTGCCTTGTGCTTGAGGGATACAGTAACTGAGAAATGCTGCTTCTAGTCTATGCTCACAGCTCCTTGAGAAGACCTGCCTTGGTTTGCCAGCACCATCACACTCGACTAGAGAATAAAGATGAAAGGTGTTGAATTTAGGAGACTTCGGTAACATAATCACAGCTGGAGGGTGCATAAATATCTAAACAAACATGATTGTGCCAAGCAGAATTGTACTTTGCCATTCAAATGGTATTATTTGAAGGGATTTCTGAGCATCTGTTGCACAATTAGCTTGCCATTTAGCTATTTTTTCATTTTGTTGGTAGGGGTTTTTTTTCTTGACTTGGTTCTTCCATATTGTACATGGCGTAGTTCATATTTACCCACAGGCCATGCCAATTTGTCTTATACCCTCATCTTGATTCAGAATTTAGGGTTTGTTATGTTCTGATATATGGTGCAGTGGGAATTGTGAAAGCCTGGAGAAAGTGGGATCTTTGATGGCAGTTTCTATTTTGTAGAAAACCTTTTCCTTGGAGGCAGTGCTTTTTTTCTAAAAAAAAAAAAAAAAAAAAGGTGCCAGAACTCACACACGTCATACAACCCACCTTGCCTACCCTACAAGGTTCCACCCAAAAAAGGTGCCAGAACTCCGTTCTGGGTGTTCTATGAGAAAAAAAGCCCTGCTTGGAGGTAAGATTATCACTGTTGTTGTTCTGCAAGGCAGTTAAAAAAGAAGCCTTCCATTAGCCTGCGATGTCTGTCATCCAGTCTTGCTAGGATTACTGTTATTTTAATAGATTTTATTATTTTATGTTGTTTGATATATTCGTTGTTGTTACATTTTGTTTTATGGTTACATACACCCTAAACGACTCTGAATTGCTTTGGCCATATGAAAATTGAATGAATGAATGGCATGTGGGAAGAATTTTAATAACCATCAATTGCAGATTTTTTTCCCCCACTGTCTCAAAAAATTGACCAAGACTAGAAACTATATTGCAATCAAATAGGTACATTTTAACAAAGCTAAGATTAATCAGTCAATCAACGGATAAATAAGTAGAACCAATTAACTGGGCAAGAGTGCTTAACCAAAGAAACTGTTCGTCCACACATCTCCAAACCCACAAATAGGCTGCCCAGACAGCATCTACACAACACAGATAAGCCAACTCACAGAAGGACAATTAAAATTGATCTTTTCACAGCCACACACTAGAATCAATACATGCACACATCCATATTCCTCAAGCCTACACTAAGGATCAGTTCCCCCCCTCCCCGTAAAACAATCTCCTTCACCTCATTTTCTGTGCTGTCCTACTCATGCACACACACACACCATGGGTGTAAGGAGTCTTTATTAAAGCTTCAGAGCCTGAATTGGAATTCCCCAGCAATTTCCTCTGCTGGCACCAGTTCAACCCCAATGAGTTCCACAGGCTACTCAAATGACAGCAACACACTAGTCCTCAAGGCAAAGGCAAATCCAATCGACTAGGAACAAGCAAGTTCCCAAGGCAAAGTTTCAAGACAAGGGCAAATCCACAGGGCAGAGCAAGGCAAGACCAACAGCTGAAGAGACACAATCCAAAGTTTAAAGCAAGAACACACTGCAAAGAAATGAACGCATTGTTCCCAGCATTGTCTCCATCTGTCTGCTGTTCTAAATAGCCAGCTTCTGGTGTAGCTGGAGGGATGAGGCTGCCTCTTCATAATCTGGCTGACCTTCTCTGCTCCTGCCTTTTCTCTGCCCTATGTATTCGTGGATCAGGTGCGGAAGGCAGTTCCTCTTCCTTATTGCTGACTAGCTCCAGCTGCATGCTTTCCCCACCTGAAGCCTCAGGCCTGTCCTGCTGCAGCCAAATCCCTCTCAGATGGCTACTTGGAGCCATTGACCAACTCCCCTCCTGACGTGTCCAGAACTGGTTCACCCTGTGAGCTGACATCTGAAGAAGTATCTGGGGAAGCATCCAGGGGAGCCATCACATTTTCTCTGTAACTGTCCCCGCAAACAAACCTCTTTGCTTTTGGAAATAAATAAATCTCCTTTCTTCGCAGCCTGTCTGGATTTCATTTGATTTGTTCTTGCACAACCCCGGCTCAAACTGGGATCCCAAATTATTCTTCTGACAGACCAATTCATTTTTCCTGCAATAGCTTCCTAAATATATACCATCCCACTAAAATTCATGTTCCTTAAGCCCTTCTGTTTCGGTCTTGACTGGATTAAATCTTTTTCTTAATCTACTGTTGCTATCACCTGACATGTCAAACCATAGGTAGCAGCAATGTGATTTCACCCTTCAGACTTGCCTTTTTTCCTTGTTTGTATCCATGTGTTCTCCAACATTAAGAAAAGAACAAGTAGGATCCATGGTCGATTAATCTAAAGTTTGGGATCAAATGGCATGAAGCTGGGAGTTAGAAAGTCTAGTGGAGATTCAGAGGAGTCCACAGGAAGGAGCCGTCTCACCCAAAATACAAAATGTGCATTGTGACATCATAACACCCATTCTGCTCCTTACAGACTTGCAAACAATGTCATTAAACAAGCAGAGTTTGCATTGCAATTTTGACATTTCTTTCTATAACATTGCATTTCTTTCCCCTTCCCTCCACAAACAACCATGTTGTGCCTTAGGCCATTCAACACAGGTTGATAATTATCAGAGCCAAGGTGCACGAATAAAACAAAGCCTATTAAAGGCCAAGAGCATTATCTCTAAATCTAAAGAGAAAACTAATTGAGGAAGTTTCACCAGCTTTGTTAGAAAACCTGCAATTTTGAGCTTTTTATCCTTAGAGTGGGAGAAAGGAGAAGGAAGGGAAGGTGTCTTTCCTGCAGGAAGCAGCTGAATGGATAGAAATTAAGAGTGTCAGTTCTATTCAAACCTTCTTCAGGAATATCAAACTCTATTCAAGGGAAAACAACGAAGAAGCAAAGAAAGAACAATGGAGGAATCCCTTATTTGCAATCTCCGTAACTAACGTCTCCACTAGTTGATCAAATAAAAAGAACAAACACTTAAAGAATTGCATCTCTAACAGATTAGGGGTCCACCTACTTCAACGTGGACCATATTTGCTAAGCCAGTGGTGGCGAACCTATAGCATACATGCCAGAGGCGGCAGTCAGAGCCCTCTCTGTGGGCATGTGCGCCATCGCCCCAGCCCTGCCTCCCCTCGTGGAGCCCTGCTCACCAGAAGCTCTCCTGGAGGAGAGTCGCCCCTGAGTGTGGCCCACGCAGAGCAGCGCAGTCAAGGACATGGCAGCCGGGCATCAGGGACAAGACTCCACCCTAGCACCCCATCACATGCTGTTGATGCAGCAGGGTGCGGGTAGAGGGTGTGGCTGCCATGGCACTGCTGGGCCAACTGGACATCTGCGGCTGGCCGTGGAGGTGGTGAGTGGCTCTGTGGGCTGGTGGGGTTGGGGCGGAGCATGGGTGGGCTGGGGGGCAGGGGGCATGGCCGGTTTTGGGGCACTGAGTCTCTAAAAGGTTTGCCATCACTGTGCTAAGCTAATGAAATTACTGCACAAGAAAAGAACATCCCAGGGCAAAATATTCAGAACAAGCCGCAGCCTCATCTACACCATGACAGTATTTCATCCATGACTCAAATCATTTATTTATTTATATTTCATGTTTCTAGACTGCCTGCTGCCTCAGAGAGGGGGTCTGAATGCTGTACAGTATAATTGACATACAAAACAGCATGTAAAATTAACATTAGAGCATTAAAAATAGTTTAGGATTGGAACATTTTAAATTATGAGATTGTAGCATTATAAAACTTTGAAGTTTTATAAATAAAAAAAAATCTGAGATGGACATTTAACATTGTTTAAAGGAGGGCTCTCATAGTGCCAGCCAGCCCCACAATTCCATGGTCCTTTGTGCTCCCCACACAAAGGCTGCAGAGCCACGTTAAGATAACAGAATAACAGAGTTAGAAGGGACCTTGGAGGTTTTCTAGTCCAGGGGTCTCCAAACTTAGCAACTTGAAGACTTGTGGACTTCAACTCCCAGATTGTGGACTTCTGTGAGTTGAAATCCACAAGTCTTCAAGTTGCCAAGTTTGAAGACCCCCCCCCCCGTTCTAGTCCAACCCCCTGCTCAAGCAGAAAAGCCTATACAATTTCAGACAAATGGTTGTCCAATCTCTTCTTTAAAATCTCCAGTGATGGAGCACTCACAACTTCTGAAGGCAAGCCGTTCCACTGATTAATTGTTCTCACTGTCAGGAAGTTTCTCCTAGGTTGCTTATCCATGGTATTTGCACGAGAACAACATGGTGCATGTAACAGCACTTCCCCTTCTTGTCCCCTCTTCTGGTGGCCTATATTGTCCATGTCTCCTGAACATAATGGTAGGTTCCTCTGCAATACTTGAAGGACCTCGTTTGTGCAGAGCTGACCTGCAATCACTTCCAGATGCTGCACATAAGGTGGTAAGATGGAAGCAGGGGATATATTCAATTTTCAGAGACAGAAAAACAAATCCATCTTATATCTTGCCAAAAGAGGGAGGGAAGGGGAGCCAGACTGAATAATTTAATACATGACTGCTTATGCCAAGAATGGAGGTGCTACAGACTTAGCCGCAGCATCCAGGTTTATGATTAGCAATTGAATTTAAAAATGTTGACTTGCTTAATATGGCATGAGTGGCATTTTTAAACAGCCAAGTGCTGCAGGAAACATGGATTTATTTATAGTGCTTATAAACTAATGTTTGATATTGCCCTTGCAGTAGAGAACTGACTGAAGTGGTTTTTGAAAACTAAATACCTGAGATAAATTAGCAGATTAGAAGTGGATTATTATCTTCAAGAAAATGTGAAAGAAGCTGACCACATGGTCTTTATTATTTGTAAGCTGCCAGGATTAATTAGTAACTTAATCTGTGAAAATTCAGTTGATTAGTGGGTACGGGTGAAATTTGATCAGTGAGATTAAGAATCAAGAGATTTTATTGCTGATTTATTTATGTTATTTTGATCTCTCCTGAAAAACCCTGCATGCATTATTTGGGAAATAATGTCTAGGCAAGATGAAGGAGCCATGTGGTGGCCTATAGGGGTGGCGCTCTTGTCTCACAATTGGTAGGCTGTGAGTTTGATTCTAGGTAGCGGCAGATATTTCTCTCTCTGGGTGCAAACAGAAAATATCTGCTGTGAGCTTGGCATAGGCATCAGGAAGGGCATCCAGCTCAGCTCCATTCCGTTGCCCCAACTCCACTCCGATGCAAGTGATTACAGGGTCCTTGAAAGAAAAAAAGTGTCTTGGCAAGATGTAGCTTGGACAAAGACCTCAAGAAGAATGGAACAGATCTGGAATCTTGCAGGATTCATCTCTCCCCAGTTCTACTTTGTCCAACTCTCATCACCTATCTTTTTCAGCTTAATAAATTTACAATGAACTTCATGTTTAGACTTCAAACCATAGTCTCCCATTTTTCTATTTAAAAGGTTTGCCAATGCCTGATATTTGCAAATCCTTGCAGTGGATGGTGGTTCTTGGCAATACCGATGAGATGACAGACAGACAGACAGACAGACAGACAGACAGACAGACAGACAGACAGACAGACAGACAGACAGACAGATAAATAGAACTGTTGATGTAGATGTAGATATAGATTTTATCTCTGCCTCTATTATTATTAAAGCTAACATACAGTGTTAGTATGAGTAGATCTTAAAGTTTGAGAACTGTAGTTAGTCACCATAGCAGAGACAAGTGAGCTCCATCACTTTTATACTTACATGGGAATTCATAGCCAATTTGGTCTAGTGGTTAAGTCACTAGGTTAGAAACTGGGAGACTGTGAGTTCTAGTCTTGTCTTAGGCATGAAAGCCAGCTAGGTGGCTTTGGGCCAATCACCAGGAAACTAGAAGTTTTAGTCCTGTGTTAGTCATGAAAGCTGGCTGGATGATTTTGAGCCAATCACTCTCTCAGGCCAGCCCACTTCACAGAAAATAGGAGGAGGAAGGCATCTTAGATATGTTCACAACTCTGAGTAGTTTATAAAAATAATAAAGGTGGGACAAGAATAAAAAAAGTAAATATAAATTAATTGATTAAAAGCATGGAGCTTGCACATGATATCGTGACACAATGACATATGTTTCATCCTTTTGCTGTATCTTAATCAGGAACAGATCGCTGTGGGTACCATCTATGTGTTAATGAACTGCTACAGAGCATGCTGCTTTTCATATTTCTCTTCGACCTATTATTATGAAGTAGATTATTTAAAGTTTTCTAAAATAAGGCAAATCATAGTGGTACATTAAACCACTATTAGCTCAAGTTTTTATGCAAAAATATCACCACCAATGTGCTGTAATTAACCTGCCAATGATTTAAAGTGTTGTTCTTTGTTGTGCCTTTGCTGCAACAATATAAGATTTTTCCTTACCAGGTTGCCTCTGGGTGTGCGTTGGAACTACATTTCCAAATTCCCAGCCACATTCAACACATCTGGAAGACACAAAATTGGGAAAGATGACGCCAAGATTTTCTGCTTGATTCCAAAGTAGGATTACCATAGACAAGTGCCTGGGACAATCCCAAAATTCAATAAACATCTTTTTTAAAAAAATAAATATTGGATGCCTCAGTGTAGTCAAAACTCATATGATCTGGGCAGTGGTGGGATTCAAATGCCTGAACAATCAGTTCTTTGCATGGATGTCACCTCTGGAAGTCTGTTCTCAACTGGGGAGGCTTCACAAGTCCAGAACAGCCCATCAGGAGTGGCTTGGATGCACTTCCAGTGGGCTGTTCTGGCCCTGGGAGGCCTCCCTGGCTCAAAACGGACTACCAGAAGTGGCATCCATGCACTTCCAGTGGTCCATTCTGAGCCTTGCAAAAAAAGGCTAGGGCATCAGCCGGTTCGCCAAAGTCAACAGAAAATTAGCTACCGGTTCTACCAAACCGGTGCGAACCGGCTGAATCCCACCACTGGATCTGGGGGGAAATTCACAAAAGCATAAAAAGGTGGCAAATTCTTATGATTAATTGGGAGAGAGTACAGATAGCCACATACACAGAGATATAATTGCCAAAATTTCATGAAGTTTGGGGATCTCCTGAGATCTCCAGGTATGATTTAAACCAGTATTTCTCAACCTTAGTTTATTTGGAATGTAGCATTCCAAATAAAAATAAAACTGTTTAAATCAGTGTTTTTCAACCTCAGACTTTTTAAAGCAGGTGGACTTCAACTTCCAGAATTCTCCAGCCAACTCCCCAACTCTGGAAGTTGAAATCCACCTGCCTTAAAGTGTCTGAGGTTGAAAAACACTGATTTAAAGTTTTATTTTTATTTGGAATGCTACGTCGGAAAGGATTGCTGTCCCTCTCTTAAGCCCAAATGAATTTCTTTCTTGCTTTAAACCTGTGCTGGGCAGCCCTTGGCAGAGGAAATAAAAAGGAAAACAGAAAAATCAGGGGAAAAAAACCCTTTCAACAAATGTTTAATAACCAAGATGGTCATAGGTTATATTATTTGGGCTGACTATGCGGATCTTTCCTGCTTTCATCTCTGAAAGTTGAAGGCTAAGCCATAAACCTTGGTCAAATATCATAACATCTGATTCTAGATGCAGTGTTTCTCAACCTTGACAATTTTAAGGCATGTGGACTTCAACTCCCAGAATTCCACAGCCAGCAATGCTGGCTGTGGAATTCTGGGAGTTGAAGTCCACATGCCTTAAAATTGTCAAGGTTGAGAAACACTGTGCTAGAGATTCTTCTTCTCACTAACACTTTTCACGAAAGTGAGTGGCCGGGTTTGTATTTGAATTGGTGTTTTAAAAAACAAAACAACTCCTCAGTGATAGAAGATGGTCCTCAATAAATCCAAGAATTATGGGTTTGGATCTTGCCTCTGCTCTTCGTTCCAGCCCTTCAGCAAATTTATAGACTGTTGACTTCAGGAATTAGCCTTTTTGTTAAATTGAAATTTGTTTCAAATTGCTCCCCACCAATATTGCTTCCAATACTTTCTTAATATTTCAAAAGCCTGGAGTGACTAAGCATGAGGACAGGTTGATTATAAATATTTATTTATTTATTCAGTCAGTTAATCAGTCAGTCATTCCATCTTCAGTTTCCATAGCTACCCATCTCAGACAAGAGATTCTGGGTGACTTACAACTAGAACAGAACAGAATAACAGAGTTGGAAGAGACCTTGGGGGTCTTCTAGTCCAGAGGTCCCCAATCCCCAGTCCATGAAACAGCACTGGTTGGTGGCATGCCAGAAAAAAGGGCCGCACAATCAAGCAAAGTCCCATCCACTGGATGCAGGCAGCACACAAAACCACATTCCCTCCAGTCCATGGAAAAAACTCTCTCCACGGAACCAGTCCCTGGTACCCAAAAGGTTGAGGGCCACTGTTTTAGTCCAACCCATTGCTCAAGCAGTAAACCTTATACCATTCCGGACAAATGGTTGTCCAATCTCTTCTTAAAAACCTCCAGTGTTGGAGCACCCACAACTTCTGGAGGCAAGTGGTCCCACTGATTAATTGTTCTAATAATCAGGAGATTTCTCTTTAGTTCTATAAAATAGTTAAAACAATGAAAAACAATGATACAGTAAAACATCCAGAAAAACAAATACAGACACTAGCCAAGATAGTTAACCAACTAACATTAAAGCCAAGATATAGGACCGTAAACAGCCAAGTTTTTAGAGAATTGCAAAAAGCTCCAGGGTTGAGGCCATTGTAATTTCTGAGTGGAGGCTATTCCACAGAGCAGGGCCTACAGCAGAAAAGGCCGTTTTGTTGCCCAACTCATTTTGTACCAGCTGAACTTGTCGAATGCTCTTCAAGGGCTGCGCCACGTGGAGCGATTGTAGTCATCTAATCAAGAGATTACGAGGGCATGGTTGACAGTGATCAGTTGAGCAGGGCCTCCCTGTCCAGGAATGAAAACCACATGGTCAAGACGCCAAATGACCAGGAGTGAAGCAAATGGGGTAGTCAACAGCATCCAAATCTAATGCCCATGTGCCTCTCCATAGGATGGGTTGGAGCCATTTCTCTGGAATTTTGAACTCTGCAACATCCAGCTCATTTTCAAACCCAATCTTCCATTGGCCAGCTTCTCCCTCTTCCCTTCATTCAATTTGGCCCTATTTTGCATCTGAATATTTTTTTCAGTAAGGCAGTAGAATATTACATGTATGTTTGTGTGTATGTGTATATGTAAGAGAAGGAATGGCAGAACTTGGAGTAGGAATGAAAAGAGGAATCAACCTAGAATTCCTACATAGTCACAAGAGAACTAAGACCAACCCTCTGTTGAATGCCACTGGCCCTTATCTAACTCTAAGCAGGTGATGATATTTACCTGAGAAGATTGCTGGGCATAGGCTTTTATCAATAAATCAGTTTGATTGAACCTCCATGTGTAGATCTGGTCTTTCATATATGTGTATTTTCTCCCCAAGGCTAATCAGTGTGTGTGTATCTGTGTTGCCTGAACACACAGAGAGAGAAACAGAGAGAGTCAATACAGGTGCACTGCTCTGATTAGACCTTTATTTGCTCTTACAGACACATACACACAATGTAAGTACTTGGGGAGAAATCCTCACAACTACTGTAACCACACTATTTGATTACACAGAAGAAAATACAAATATTTACTCTGGCCATGGCTGATAAAGAATTGAAAAGAAGTCAAAAAAGAGAAGCTTTCCCTATAATTTTTTTCAGTAAGTTCCATTGATTTTCTTAACTTCATCTTCTACATTTGAAATTCTGATATTTTAATTATATTTTCCAGTTAGAAGGACTTATCTGATTTTCTACTGTATTTTTGCCTTAGATGCATTTGTGAGGTGCTATGTTCATTGATAGTATGTTGAAATCCACCATTTCTTCTATATTTTCTTCCTCTGAGAAATTATTTTATTTCTGGGATGCTTAGGGAAAAATGACCTTGGGTTGGAAATATTCTCTCAGGCCAATTCACTTCACAGGATTGTTGTTGTTGGGAAAATAGGAAGAAGAAGGAGGAGCATTAGGTATGCTTGTCTCCCTCAGTTACTTATAAAAATAATAAAGGCAGGATATAAATACATTAATCAAGATAACATGAACTAGGACCGCTTTATAAAGCCTTAGAAAAACGACACTTGGAATACTGTGTCCAGTTTTGGTCACCTCATTATAAAAAAGATGTTGAGACTTTGGAAAGGGTGCAAAGGAGAGCAATGAAGATGATTAAGGGCCTGGACTGGAGGCTAAAACGGTTGCAGGAATTGGGTATGGCTAGTTTAATGAAAAGAAGGGCTAGGGCAGGCATGACAGTAGTATTCCAATATTTGAGGGGTTGCCATGAAGGAGAGGTCAACCTATTTTCCAAAGCACCAGAAGGCAAGAGAAGAAACAATAGATGGAAATTAATCAAGGAGAGAAGCAACCTATCCAGAGAATTTTTAAAAGGAGGGTAAAATTTACTCCACAATTATTTTTGTTAGGTATAGTTATTGATTGTGATACAAAGGAGGTTATATTGATGTTAAATTTGATTACAGCTGCGAGGCTGTTAGTAGGACAATATTGGAAGAAGGAATCTTTGCCTACATTGCAGGAGTGGTTTCTTAAAGTGTCTCATTTGGCGGAAATGGCAAAGATTTCGGCTTTCTTAAAGGGACAAACGCAAGAGAAATTTCTTGCTGTTTGGGATAAATGGATAAAATTCATACAATTTAAACTTGATATAAAAAAATATTATATAGTTTTCTCATAATTTTTAATTATATATACATATATTTTTCATTTTATATTCTTTTTTTTTAAATATAAATTTTTTTTAATTTTTTTTAATTAAGCCTATATTCTGCTCTGGGAGGCCCTGGGGGGGGGAAGGGGGGGTTTGGGTAGGGGTGGGGGAAGGGGGGTTTTTGTTGGGTAATGTTTGTTTTTTATTTGTATATGTTGTTTTTTTGTTTCTGTATTGTCTTTTATTTTCTGTAAAATTTATAAAACTTTTTAATAAAAAAAAAAAAAAAAAGGAGAGAAGCAACCTAGAACTAAGGAGAATTTTCTTAACTGTGAGAACAATTAACCAGTGGAATGGTTTGCCTTCAGATGTGGGTGCTCCATCACTGAAGGCTTTTTAGGAAAAGCTGGACAGCCACTTGTCTGAAATAGTGTAGGACACAGGTGTCAAACTCGATCATGTCACATGATGTATCATGATGTATCGTGATGATTTTTGCCTTTGCAGAGCCGTGGTAGGTGTTGCCTGTGTATGACACAAGCCGCCATTTTGACACACCTGGTGTAGGGTCTCCTGCTTGAATAGGGGGTTGGACTAGATGATCTCCAAGGTCTGTTCCTACTCTGTTACTCTGTTCTGTTAAATAAAATTATTAATATTATAGTTTATCACCCAATCAGCCAGATGTTTAGACTGTATTTGGCATTTTTATCCACCCATCAAATCCTTCCCACTGACCCAAGATAGGCAGATGGTGTTATCTGATGATATTAAAGCTATTGTTGAAAGATGCCTTCAGAAGTTATGGATGCTTCATCACTGGAGGTTTTTAAGAAGAGATTGGACAGTCGCTTGTCTGGAATGGTATAGGATCTTTTGCTTGAGAAGGAGGTTGGACTAGAAGACCTCAAAGGTCCTTTCCAGCTCTATTCTGATTGAGATGTGAGCTGTTCCAAATAAATCTGCCGTTGATAGATGATGATTGTGTAAATGCCAATAGTGTTCAAATGGTACTCCAGATGTTTTGAGATTGCATGCAAGGCACCTATTATTATTGGTACTATAATTGCTTTCTTTTGCTACAGTCATTCTATTTCCATTTGTAGGTCTTTGTATTTTGTGATTTTCTCCAGTTCTTCATCTTCTATTAGGGTTCATCACATAGTCAATCAAATGTTCAGACTGGATTTGGCATTTTTATCCATCTATCAAGTACTTCCCAAGTACCTGGGATAGGCAGATGTTGATGTTTTCTGATGTTGTCATAGGATGTAAGTTGTTCTGAGTAAAGCTGCCTTTTGTAATTGGTTGATGGTGAATTTGTCAATGCCAATGGTGTTCAAGTGGTGTTCCAGTTATTTTGGGATTGCACCCAAGGGGCCTATTACAATCAGTACTATCTTTTCTTTTTTTGCTATAGTCATTGTATTTTTATTTGCAGGACTTTGTATTTTATTATCTTCTCCAGTTCTTTCTCTTCTATTCTGCTGTCTCCAGGTACTGCCATGTCCACTACCCAGACTTTTCTCTCTTTCATATCGACAATTGTTAAGTCTGGTGTGTTATGTGGCAGGTGCTTGTCTGTTTGAATTCTAAACTCCCAGAGTACTTTAGCTTCTTCATTTCTATGACTTCCTCTGTTTTATGGTCCCCACCAGTTCTACATTATTATTGTTATTATTTTGTTGTTCAACTCCTAGCAATTCTGGGATTCCCTCGCCCCAAGTATTTTCCTTTAAATTCAGAATATTTCATTTTACAGAATACAGGATAATAGAGTTGGAAGGACCTTGGAGGTCTTCTGCTCAAGATCCTTTACCATTTCAGACAAATTGCTGTCCATTCTCTTCTTGAAAGCCTCCAATGATGTAGCATCCACAACTTCTGGAGGCAAGCTGTTCCACTGGTTAATTGTTTTCATTGCTAGGAAATTTCTCCTTAATTCAAGGTTGCTTGTCTCCTTGATTAGTTTCCATCCAATGTTTCTTGTCCTCTGATGCACTGGAAAATAGGTTGACCCTCTCTTCTTTGTGGCCACCCTTCCAATATTGGAACACTGATATGATATGATGATATGATATGATATGATATGATATGATATGATATGATATATGATATGATATGATATGATATGATATGATATGACTTGACATGACATGACATGATTGGGATGGGATGGGATATCATATTATATATCTTCATATCATATGCCTTCTCATATTTTTGGAATCAATATTTTGCAAGAAAAAAGGGCAAGAGTCAGGACAGATATTCATCCTTATAACGTGCATTTAAATCCACGGATGGAGTCCTTCTTTCAATGGCTAGTTTCAGACTGATTTGAGCCCAAGGCAGATTATATTTGGGACTGTAAAAAGGATGTCTGGCTAGTAAACTGGCAGCTGATATACCTGGGACCATTCCAGCTGCTTATAATTCCTGGAATGGGATATGCTTTCCATTGGCATTGACCATGTAGGGGGCATTAATTGAATAATTGTTAATTTTTCTCCAAGAGCCATCTGCTGAATGGTGGGCCAGTAATTTCTTTGTAGGAAAGCTGTGCAGGAGTGACATCTACTGGCATATGATTTTTCTCATTGACTACTACATTCAGCAAAAATGGAAAGCACAATAAACTATATCCAGAGATTAATTTCTCCCCAGTAATGCCTAGTAGAAGCCAACACAGAATGTGGCCACATCACGAAGGAACAGGAAATATAGTAGCAAAAGATGGAAAAATTATATTTCATTTTGGGATGTAAGGAGCTATTCCTTACAACATTTCTACAGTTTTTCCCATTCAGCTAACTTTTAGTTTGAAATTAATTCTAGACAGAATTATGGTTAGTGTTCCTTTTCAATTTTCTGGTTTTTGAGTCTCAAAATATTTTTTTAAAAGCCATAGTGACTAATTCTAATACTAAAATAATAATGTCTTATATAACAAAAAGCTTTATTATGATTTGTGCAATTCTCTGATTCTAATACATTAAAGAAAAACATGGGGACAAGTACAGTGTGCAGAATATGTCAAATCTAAAATATTTTAAGGTGTTCTTCTTTTTTTCCAAATTCAGGATATATTACGATCTACCCCAAACATTCCAGGGCTGTTTTGGCCATTGTCCCGTGTTTGAAACAGCTCCATTGCAAGCTTTAAAAAACTCAAAACAGAATTTTTCAATTGTGAAACTTTTCTGAGGTGCTGAGAACATCACTGGAATAATTTAAGAAGCAGAAGGTGTCTCATTCAACTACTTTCAATTTGAATGGCTTCGCACCTTGTATATCCCTATTAAAAATTGGTGCTATAACACTAAAGATAAACCTAGCAACCTGGAGGTTATCAAAATCAGACAGATGTATGTTAAATATTTATTGATTTTTTCAATTATTTATTTCTTTATTAAACGTATTTGCCACCCATCTCACCTAGAAGCACCTCTACACAACTTGCAACAGAGTAAAAACAAGGTAAAACATAAAAATAGTCAGATCATAAAGATTAACATTAAAATTAACAAAGGGAGGAAGGAAGGGAGCAAGATACTCCTGGGAAGGGAATATTTCAGTCCATTAAGCACCTCCAGGATGGTACATCTCCATCAGGGCTCCAGGCCAAATAGGAGAGCCAAATAAAAAGACACTTGGGAAGAAAGCCATAACAAACCTAGATAGCATATTAAAAAGCAGAGAAATCACCTTGCCGACAAAGGTCCATATAGTCAAAGCTATGGTAATGTAGGACTATGAGAGTTGGACCTTATAGAAGGCTGAATGCTGAAGAATGGATGCTTTTGAACTATGGTGAGAAGACTCTTGAGAGTCCCTTGGACTCCGAGGAGATCATATCAGTCTATCCTAAAGGAAATCAACCCTGACTGTTGTCCTAAAGGTGCTTTTTCAGGAGGCAACTGGACTTTCTTGTTTTTCTTTGAAGACATTTCACTTTTCATCCAAGAAGCTTCTTCAGCTCTGACTGGATAGTGGGGAATGGAAAGATTTCTACTCCTTGCAGACAACAGGTCATTTGCATTCTTTTGGAGAGTTGTTGAGGCCATTTGGAGATTTACCTGTGTTCTCAGGGTCACCCAAGCAGTGCAAATGTTGTGGTGCCCTCTTGACTGCAGGATGTTTTCTGCCCTGTGTCCCTTCACTGTTGAAGACAGGCAAAGGCTGTTGGGCTGTACCATTCCTCACTGTCCAGTCAGAGCTGAAGAAGCTTCTTGGATGAGAAGTGAAATGTCTTCAGACAAAAACAAGAAAGTCCAGTTGCCTCCTAAAAAAGCCCCTTTGGGACAACCATGACCTGGATGACTGAGAATCTCCATAGACATTTAACCCTGATTGTTCTTTGGAAAGACAGCTACTGAAGCTGACGCTCAACCAAATGACAAGAGAGGACTCATTGGAAAAGACCCTGATGCTGGGGAAGATTGAAGGCAAAAGGAAAAGGAGATGACTGAGGATGAGATGGTTAGATAGCATCAACCTAGTAGGCATGAATTTGAATGAACTCCAGGGGACAGGGGAGGACAGGGCAGTCTACCACACTGTGGTCCACATGACTGCAAAGAATCAAACATGGCTTAGTGATTGAACAACAACAGAAGGCCAAGAAAGTAGGTGTGGTTCTCATCTTGAAGTGCACAAGGTGAGATTCCCCACCATCTTGGACCTCTGAAAGAGCCTCAGTAATTGGCTCTGCCATTTTACTTGGGGCCCCAATGGGGGCATTCCACACTCGAGATGGTTGGCAGACATGATCCTATGGGCACCCCATTGTATTTTTGGTTTTTAATTTATTTAATCTCTGTTTATTTTAATATTTAATATTTTCACATTTTAGCATTTCGCATTTGTTTTTTGCAACATTGTAAGCCACCCAGAATTGCTTGACAGTGAGACAAGCGGCATATAAATTTAATAAATAAATAAAATTTATAGGGGCGTGATCCTGCCAACGTGTCATTTGAAACTGGTGATATGAACTCTTTCTTTGGCCGGAAAAACATCGCAGTCCCCACGTTCCTAACTTTTCAACATATGGAAGTAGGAATCATGTGAACCTACCTTATAAAGTGGTTAGTAGAGAGGATATGTAGTTGGGGGTTTTTTCCAGTCATTAATGCATTGGAAAATCTACATTTAAATTCCAATTCAACCAGGAAGTAGCCTGTACCCTCCATCCTGCAGACCCTCAGAGGAAAAGTAGGCTATAAACGTAGTAATAAATATTATGTTTTCTTTCTTGCGAAATCTGCAGAGAGATTTCTAGTAACATTTCACACCAAAACACAGAAATGGACCTAAATCTATGTGACAAGAGCCAACTGCCCGATCTTTATCTGCTACATTCCAAATCTTTCTCATTCTTGACTACAGGGAATTCTTAGCAATAGGCAGAAGCACAGCCTTCCCAGGTCTAGCAGAGCAGTGATTTTTAATTTGCTGGTTTTGATCCATCATAAATAAAACATATTTGAGATCTGTCAGGAAGACTTAAGCTCTAGCCTGCTGCTGTCAGAAATTACTCCATTAGGCACAGGACAAAATGCCACAGGAGGTCACCATGTCAGCATCTTTGCTGGGCTGTTCAAATCAGCCAGCATAATTTCAGGTCTGCTAACAAGGTTCTGGTGACACAAAAATCAAGTAATTAAAGTGAATTAAGGGGTCGTCGAGTATGCTAACTGATCATCCAAAAAGAGGAAACTAATTGGTTCTTGTAGAACTTGACATAGATCAGGGGTAGGTAACATTGGCTCTTTTATGACTCGTGGACTTCAGCTCCCAGAACTCCTGAGCTAGCATGGCTCAGCTTGGAAACCTCTCCCTTTCCCCTCAGCATGGCTGGCTCAGGAATTCTGGGAGTTGAAGTCCACGAGTCATAAAAGAGCCAAAGTTGCCTACCCCTGACATAGATGATGAGGAAACCAAAGGTCTTCCTTGGATGGCGAAAAAGAAAGCGGGTATCTTGCGTTCTAGAGCTTAGCATACGCACAGTATAGGCATGGGTCCAGGTTACTTGAGGAACCATCACCATCCAATGGGACTGGCCTGTCCCACCCATGCTGGCAGAGGAAGCATGCTGTGGATCCCATCAGTCAGGGTATTCTGGCTGGCTGCACAAAAATGGAAGGATAATTTGATTCCCGCAATGGACAAATGGCTGCAAAAGTTGATGGAGATGGCCAAATCGACTGCTTTGATTCAAGAAAAAAGCACAACTAATTTTGTTTTTACTTGGAAACCTCTTTTGGACTTTGTGCTTGTGGTGGAAAAAAATGAAACTTTGACTTTGGGTTTTGCCGGTTAGATAGGGTTGGTGTTATTGAAATGGCTAGTATATGTTATTATGGAAAAGTAAAAAATTGAGGTCTTAAGTTACTGCCATGTTCTACTGCAGAGGTCACCAACCTTTTCATGCTGGTAGCCCGGAGGAAGTGGGAAATTTACGTGTGCGTGAATGGGGCCGCACCCACCCGCATGGCATTAGCAACCCTGTTTGCACAGGCACACAGGCACTAGCCACCGCCAGCTGTCGCCAGCCCCACGTACATACACAAACGGGCCACACAACCTGCACGGTGCTAGCAGCCCCATTTATTTATTTATTTATTTAATTTATTTATATGCCGCCCAATCCCAAAGGACTCAGGGCGGCGTACAAAATTAAAACAATCATCGAGAATAAGACAATAAAATAATTCAATCATACCACAAGTCCGATCATGTCCAGGCCCCCCCGGGGACATCAGCCCCAGGCCTGCCAGAACAGGAGAGTTTGTGCAGCTGCACAAGCGCTAGCTGCCATCTTTGCTAGTGCTGCATGCATGCGTGAATGGGCCACACATTCATGGCAAGTTTGCACATATATGCATGCACTAGCTGCCACCTCTGCTAGCACCGTGCACATGTGCAAACAGGCTACGCAATTCACGTGCGCTAGTGGTCCCATTTACACATGGTGCGCAGGTGCTAGCCACCGCTGCTGCTAGCCCCATGTGTATGCGCAAAGAGATCTGTGGGGTCTAGCATGAGTGGGGGAGAGTTGGCCAGCCTGACCCATGGCATGGTGGCCAGTAGCCCATGGCCCAGCAGAGGGCTGCAGACCATAGGTTGGGGACCCCTGTTCTACTGCACCAAAAAGAATTGGAAGTCAATACCTTTTCTTTTTCCCTCTGCCCTGCATTTTTTTTCTCTTCCCCTTTTCCCACCTTATTTTTCAATTACCGTAAATGCCGGCATACAAGGCGACCCGGCGTATAAGACAACCCCCATCTTTATAGCTGGGCCGCATTCCTAGAACGTCGTCTTATATGCCAGAATCTACCAGTATATTATATAGCCTTTTCATAATCTTCATTTATATATATATATATATATGTTTTAATGTTATATTTTCTTTTTTTATAAATATAATTTTTAATTGTTTTTTAATTAAGCCTATATTCTGCTCTGGGAAGCTCTGGGGGGGGAAGGGGGGTGTTTGGGTGGGGGGTGGGGAAAGGGGGTTTTGTTGTGTAATGTTTAGTTTTTTTTGTATATGTTGTTTTTTGTCTTTGTATGGTTCTGTTCTTTTTGTAAAACTTATAAAACTTTTTAATAAAAAAAAAAAACTTAGAATAATAGGGTTGGAAAGGGACTTCTAATCCAACTCTCTGCTCAAGCAGGAGACCCTATATCATTCTGGACAAATGATTGTCCAATCTCTTATTGAAAACCTCCAGTGATGGAGCACCCACAACTTCCCAAGGCAACCAGTTCCACTGATAATTTGTTCTCACAATCAGGAAATTTCTCCTTAGTTCTCTCTGTAATGATGTTCCACCAATTACTTCTTGTCTTGCCCTCGGGTGCTTTGGAGAATAGGGCGACCTCTTCTTCTCTGTGATAGGCCCTCAAGTACTGGAAGACAGCTATCATATCACCTCCAGTCCTTCTCTTCAGTAGGCTAGACATACCCAGTTTCCTCAATCATTCATCATACAGTTTAGGCTCCAGACCCTTAATCATCTTTGTTGCTGTTCTCTGCACTCTTTCTAGGGTCTCAACATCTTTTCTGCATTGTGGTGACCAGAACAATATTCTGAGTGTTGTCTCACCAGTGCATTAGTGTGGCCTGCGGTAATGCAAGGATCCAAGAGTCATAAAGAATTCTAGCAATCAGCATGCCCACCTCTAGTGGTTTTTGAGGTTCTTTCCTAACAATCTTTAGATGTCCTTATCTGAGTTCCCAGTTCCCAGTTCATTCATGACACTTTTGGACTACTCTACCTGCTTTGTCTGAAGTTGAAACTCAAATACTTTGGCCACCTAATGAGAAGGAAGGACTCACTGGAGAAGAGCCTGATGCTGGGAAAGACTGAGGGCAATAGAAGAAGGGGACGACAGAGAATGAGATGGCTGGATGGAGTCACTGAAGCAGTAGGTGTGAAATTAAATGGACTCCAGAAGATGGTAGAGGACAGGAAGACCTGGAAGAACATTGTTCATGGGGTCGCGATGGGTCAGATACGACTTCGCAATTAACAACAACAACAACCTGCTTTGTAATAGCCAGGCAAACCAACCATATTTTTCAATTTCAGCACCTTCCCAGACAATCTCTTCATGTAACAATTCCTGATATAAATCCTCCTCAGTAGACTTATAGAATCACTGGCCACCCTTAACAAAATTCTTAATGGGGGAAAATTATCAAACATTAAGCATAGATCAGACCTGGTAGAAATTTGTCTTATCGTCCATCTTTCCCGTTTCTTCTGTCAGAGACAGATCAAGCCCAATGTGACAAAATGTGTGAAAGCTTCATTCAGCTGGTGTCTCTTCCTCAGGCAGTGCATTTATGCTCCTGCAGTTCAGGTTGAAGAATTGCTTCCGTTAGTGGCCTTCTCTGCTTCCTCTCCTTTGATTGCATCTCTGGCTTGTAACTTGGTGGCAAAATGTAGCATTGTCAGAGTGGTGTGTCGCAAGTTGGCTTGTAAATCAGGATAATGACAGAAAGGGCATAAAGCTATGTGGGGAGACCTTGGGAGATAATAAGACACAACTAGATAAATTCTACTTTATTGTAAAGACACATAAATCAAATCTTGAAAGTCTGAAAGTACAATTATCCTGTCATTTTCTTCACAGCCCAAGAACTTAGGAAGGGTTTCTTTGGCCACGGTGTCCCTCATCTAACTATTCCCTAAGCAGCATCTCTTCATCCCATCTCACAAGGACATTCTCACATACCACTACAGAAGGAGATTGAGACATTCAATCAATCAGAATAGAGCTAGAAGGGACCTTGGAGATCTTCTAGCCCAACCCCCTGCTGAAGCAAGAGACCCTATACCAGTGGTTCTCAACCTGTGGGTCGGGACCCCATTTGGGGTCGAATGACCATTTCACAGGGGTCGCCAAACAACGCAGTCCGCCATTTTTTCCCCCTTTTCCTTAGCTGTGCTACTCCCTTTTATTCTATTGGCTTTTGAAAGCCAATAGAATAGACTCTCTTGAATAGAGTCTAATTCTATTGGCTTTCAAAAGCCAATAGGAATTGTCCAGGCTGTCTCTGCCCTGCTGAGCCCGCCAAAAGTCCCATTCTGCAAACGGTGCTGCACCAGTTGAGTAGTCCTTGACTTACGACCGGTTGAGTAGTCCTCGACTTACGACCGGTTGGGGGTTGCGGCATTAAAAAGGTGAGAACCACTGCCCTATACCATTTCAGGGAAGTGGCTGCCCAGTCTTTTCTTAAAAACCTCCAGTGATGAAGCACATACAACTTCTGCAGGCAAGCTGTTCCACTGATTAATTGTTCTCACTGTTAGGAATTAATTCCAGGTTGCTTCTCTCTTTGATTATTTTCCATCCATTGTTTCTTGCCTTCTGGTGCTTTGGAAAATAAGTTGATTCTCTCTTCTTTGTGGCAGCCCCTCAAATACTGGAATACTGCTATCATGTCACCCCTAGTCCTTCTTTTCTCTAGACTGGCCATACCAAATTCTTGCAACCGTTCTTATGTTTTTGTCTCCAGACTTTTAACCATCTTAATAGCTCTTCTTTGCACTTTTTCCAAAGACTCAACATCTTTTTTGTAATGCGGTGACCAAAACTGGATGCAGTATTCCAGATATGATCTTACTAAGGCTTTATAAAGCAATACTAATACTTCACATGATTTTGATTCTATGCTTCTGTTTATACAACCAAGGATTGTATTGGCTTTTTTGGCTGCTGTCACACCCTGCTGGCTCATAGTCAAATGATCATCCACTAGGACTCCAAGGTCCCTCTCACAGTTACTATTTTTGAGCCAGATTTTGCCTAATCTGTACTTGTACCTTTGGTTTTTCCTAGCTAGGTATAACTTCATTTGTTTTTAGATGTTTGCAGATCTGTTTTTTATTATCTTTCCAGTATTTTCCAAGGAACTGATGTTAATCTTTCAGTCTTCATGAAATTTGAATTAGAAGGTTGGTTTGTTCTTCTTGCTTCAACCCCCAGCTGATTGAACTACAAAAATAGAGGCTCATCCATTGTTATACACTGCTAAAGGTATCTATACAGCAGGGATGGGCAACAATGGCAACTTTACAACCTGTGGACTTCAACTCCCAGAATTCCTGAGCTAGCCATTCTCTTTGTTCTTCATCTATAGACAAATCTTGCCAGACTAAAGCAACTTACAGAGCAGAGTATGTCAAAAGTACTGATGTCATGGTTCCGACAGATGAAACTCTTCAAAATAACTTTGAGGCATTGTTTACCTTAAAGAATCTTTATTTTAAGTAGCATAATATCGGCATTGCATAATCGAAGCCAAAAACTGAATTCCCCTCCCCTGAGCACATAGTATCAAAGCACAATTCCCTCCTTCAATTAACAGTCATAAATCACATTCCCCAATTAGCGTGAAGCTCGGGCCTCCTCTCAAGTTCTCCAGCCCACCAATTCCTTATCAGCTCTGGTTACAATAACCTTGTTTCTCACGCTAGGCTTAGTGTTGTTATGTCTAGCTGGACTCTCGTTCACATCCCCCCTCCCAGCATCATCTAACTCTAAAAGCAAAAGGTAAAAGATGGCTACATTTCTCTCTGTTGTCAATGCAAAAACATTCAATGTTAGCAGCATTGACATCTGATATACTCTGGGAATGGTTTTAACCCACTTCTTGCCAAGCTTCATTGCCCTCCACAATGCAGCCCCTCCCTCATGGGAATCCAGATTAAATTCTACCACAAGCACCTTCCTTAAGATCATTGAACTTCATCTTAGACTTCTCAGTCTCTCCTTATCAGATCTGTTTCTTATGCTGTTTTAGCTGCATCTCCCTAACAAAGATTTTTGACAAAGCTCCAGGATACCATTTCCTAGTTGGTTGATATTTTCTTTGTCTTTCAATATATTCTATATAAAAATGACCCTTTTTCCCTTCTGCTAATTTATCACTATTAGCACTATTTCAACTGAAGTCATAATTAATCTCTCACTAGACAATGACTTAACCACACTGTTTCAGAGAGGTGCTTATTTTGAACAATAGGGATATGAGAATAAAGCCAGTTGTATACATAGATCCAACTAAAACCAATCTGTTTCAACATTTTTCTCCAACGTTGGACAACATGGTTTGTTGGATTATAACATCCATAACATCTGTAATACTTAACAGAACTCAAGGGGAGAAGGGGACTAATGATACACATATACTGTAGCCAAAAGAGAAAGCATGAATTTTAATGAAATGAAATCAAATTTAGTCTTTATCCTGTTCCTACCCACTACTTTTCAGAGCATCACTTTCCACTGAAAAATAGGTATTTAATCTTATATTAATGGCTATTCTAGTAGAGCAGTGGTTCTCAACCTTTTTAATGCCGCGACACCCAACCGGTCGTAAGTCGAGGACTACTCAACCGGTCGTAAGTCAAGGACTACTCAACTGGTGCAGCACCATTTGCAGAACGGGGCTTTTGGTGGGCTCAGCAGACAGAGACAGCCTGGACAGGTCCTATTGGCTTTTGAAAGCCAATAGAATTAGACTCTATTCAAGAGAGTCTATTCGATTGGCTTTCAAAAGCCAATAGAATAAAAGGGAGTAGCACAGCTAAGGAAAAGGGGGGAAAAAATGGCGGACTGCATTGTTTGGCAACCCCCGTGAAACGGTCATTCGACCCCAAATGGGGTCCCGACCCACAGGTTGAGAACCACTGTAGTAGAGCGTGATGACTCAACAGTTAAAGACATTGAGCTTATTAGCTGAAGAGCTGACAGCCCAGGTTTGAGACCTGAGCGCCGCACAACAGGATGAGCTCCCATTACTTGCCTCAGCTCCTGCCTACCTAGCAGTTTGAAAGCATGCAAGTGTGAGTAGATAAATAGGTACCACTTCGGTGTGAAAGTAACCGCATTTTGTGCCTTTGCCATTTTGGTCACATGACCCATGGAAATAATCTTTGGACAAAGCTAACTCGCTCTGCCAAGAAGGGGAGATGAGCAGAGAAGCCTTTACCTTTTCCTCTAGTAGAAGATTGATGAAAAAAGAAAATCAATAGAGAACTGGAAAATAAGAAAATACAAAAAAATACTTGAGGCTGCAAAATGGACAGTTTCCTGCCTGTGTCAGTTTCAAGTATGCTCATTCACAGTCATCTTTGATCCCATCTCTTTATTAATACATATTTTTATCATGCATGAATCATTGTATTTACCATGAATGAAACATTCAAAACTGCACCTAGGTACCTCATATTCAAAAATGTATTTAGGTATGCAGTTTTTATTTTTCTAACTGTATATGACCTTGCCATACCCCATAAAGCGTGTGTGTGTTTTATCTGGTTGTTGTTGTTGTTTCAGGTTGGGACTGGACTGCAAAATTCAGACAAATACAAAATTCAAGAAAGAATTGCATCCAATCTTAGCAAGACTGGAAGAACTGGGAGTACTTGACATGATAAAGACATGTTCACATATTGCTCTAAATCCCAATCAACTTCCTTCATAGTCTTCTTACCTATTCAGTCTTACTTAAAGTTCTTATCTGATGGGTTATACTTATGAGATAGCAATAGCACTTAGACTTATATACCGCTTCACAGTGCTTTACAGCCCTCTCTGAGCGGTTTACAAAGTCAGCATATTGTCCTCGACAATCTGGCTCCTCATTTTACTGGCCTTGGAAGGATGGAAGGTTGAGTCAACCTTGAGCCAGCATGAATCGAACTGCCAAACTGCTAGCAGCCAGCAGAAGTAGCCCTCAGTACTGCATCCTAACCACTGCACCACCATGGCTCTATGTTTCCTTATAGTGTTGATAGTGCTTTTGTGTATTTTTAGTCCAAGAAAAAGACTGAATTATCATCAATACTTTAAATGCTGAGCTGGAGTCAAAACGTAACCCTTAAGAAATCAGAAGATATTATCATGGTTGAGTGAAACCAAAAAAGAGAGAGAGATAAACAGTCCACTGAAAACCAAACACATACAATAGTCCCAAAGGAGTTATGAAAAATGGGAGAATACTGGAATATGCAAGAATAAAGGAATACATTTGGCTGGAGGGTTAACTAGAATCTTGATGATGGCTAGTCTTTGATTTATAACCACAATTGAGGCCAAAATTTATTTTGCTAAGCAAGATGAGTAAGTTTTGCCCCATTTAACAATCTTTCTTACCACAGCTCTTAAGTGAATCACTGCAACTGTTAACGTTAGTAACACAATTGTTAACTGAATCTGGGTTCCCCATTGATTTTGCTTGTCAGAAGGTCACAAAAGGGGATCGCTCACATGACCCCGGGACACTGCAATGGTCATAAATGTGTACCAATTGCCAAGCATCTGAATTTTGATCACATGACCATGGGGATGCTGCCATGTTCGTAAGTGTGAAAAATGGTCATGTTACTTTTTTCAGTGCCATTGTAACTTCAAAAGGTTCTTAAACGAATGAGCATAATTCGCAGTCTACCTGTATTAGGGGATAATAACACATGTCAGTTTTTGTTGTAAGTTGAATTTAAAAACAATTGGACTTATATTTCCAAAAGGAACATGCCCAATGAAACGGCTGAGTGATTTAGCATATTCCTATTGTCTATTGAGTTTCCTTAAACATTAATGTCTTTTTCTGGGTGTTTATATAAGCATTTTTTGCAATTGCTCAACCTGTGAAAGTATGTTTACAGGTAGCAAATCATTTGTTACCAAATCACTAAATGACTTCTACCCGACCTGAATGAATTTAATAAGGACAGGTTTCTGAGAAACTATAAAGGACCTACACGCCCCCACAAAGTTTGAACTGAAGTATAACAATCCAATATATGAATTAAATCTGGGATTTCAACTTCGGTTTGTTTGCATTCATATTAAGCATGCATTTTTATTGTACACTGCCCAGAGTCACTTTTTTGTGAGACTGGCAGCCATATAAATTTGAGGAATAAATAAAGTCTAGAGAAAAGAAGGGCTGGGGGGGGGGGAACATGATAGCAGTATTCCAGTATTTGAGAGGCTGCCATAAAGAAGGGGGGGGATCATCCTGTTTTCCAAAGCACCAGAAGGCAAAACAAAAAGTAATTGTTGGAAACAGACCCAGGAGAGAAGCAACCTAGAACTTAGGAGAAATTTCCTGACAGTGACAATAATTAACCAGCAAAAAGCCTTGCCTTCAGAAGTCGTGGGCACTCCATCACTGGAGGTTTTTAAGAAGAGACTGGACAGCCACTTGTCTGAAATTGTATAGGGCAGGGGTAGGCAACCTTGGCTCTTTTATGACTCGTGGACTTCAATTAACCGAATTCCTGAGTCATGGTATAGGGTCTCCTGCTTGAGCAGCATGTTGGACTAGAAGATCTTCAAGGTCCCTTCCAGCTCTATACTGATTGATTGATAAATTTCAGGTTGTCTTTTTGCATAAATGAATTCCAGAATTCGGTTTACAGCTGATTTTTTTTTTCATTCTTTTCCACCTGATTTTTCTCAAAATGGTGGCTTTGATGAACAGAAAGAAACTAACGGCGTTTAAAAATCATTTGTTTAGTTATCTTGAAATAAGCAAAAGAGGGAGAAATCCCAACATTTTACTGGACCAAATAAATGCCTGTGTCCACCGTGCAATTTGATTACGGTAGTCATTTTTACAGAATGCATTTTTAAACATTTTTAAAAACATAAAAGCAGTAAATAATTTGGTGAGCAATGTATATCACCATTAAGGATTTCTGCACTGCAGTCACAGTTTTCATATGTCAAATAATAAATGGCTCTGTACTTCAGGATTTCTGTATGCACAGCATTTTAAAGGCTATAGGAAACTTTTATTTCAGCATAGTTTATAATTTATTTAAAAATCAGCATAGTTTATAATTTATCATTTTTAATGCTCTAGGCTTTATTTACAATTCTGCATATCAACTAGGGGGTTGCTGAAATCTGCAATGTGCAGATTGTTGGTTTTTCCTAATGGGTGAAAACTTCAGTGGTGCAACGGTAGCATATTTGGTCATTTGTGTTGTTCTGTTATACTGTTTGGGCACTGTGGCTGTTCAAAGATAAATCCAAAACTCACTGTGTTGAAAGAACAGAAGTAGGGAAGGTGCTGAAAGTAATATCTGCGAGAGTTACAGGCATGCACAGCAACAAGCTGATATCAGTCGAAATCAAAGACCAAATGATATACAAGGAATGAAGGATACCACCAAGATACCATCTTCTTTCTTTTCTTCTTCCTGCCCTCTTTCCTTCTTCCCTCCCTTCATCTTCTTTCCTTCCTCCTTTCTCCTTTCATCTTCTTTCTTTCCTTTTTCCTTTCCCCCTCTTTCCTTCTTCTTTCCCTTCCTCCCTTTATCTTCCTTCCTTCATCTTCCTTTCTTCATCTTCCTTTCTTCATCTTCCTTCCTTCTTTCCTTCCTTCCTTCCTTCCTGTGACATATGATGAAGGACACTTTTATGAAATAAAATAAAAAAAGAGTTATCAAAAGTCCTCAGCTGTGCACACAACTATCTGTTGAGGACTCCGTCTTCTCCAATATCTTTAAATCATCCCATCAGGATTGTAAGGAGCTTGGTGAATATGAATGTGTGAGTATGCGCAACTTAAACCATTGTACTCAATAAAGCAAAGAGGTTAACCAAGATTCTCTGTGTACTTTTAACTTGAGTTCTCAGTTACTGCATCAAATCCCAAAGTTCAAATCTGTAACAAGATCTGTAGAAAAGATAGATTTTTGTTGTAGTTTAATTTTCCTCTTGAGAAAAGAAAATAATGTTTGGCATCCTAAAGCCAAATGTTGCAGAAAAAAAAGACTAGGTTGGAGATGGTCTTTCTTTATGAAACATGTATATTTTAGGGTCAAGAAGCACGGTTCTTTTGTTACAATAATCTTTCTGAAACTAAACTCTCTGCCTCTTCTCTGAAATGGCACGCTTAAAAAGTCAGTGTTCTACCAACTCCTGGGAGAAATGTCAGATGTAATTACTTTTATTTGTGTTTATTGATCAGGAATAGGGTGATAGAAACACTATCTTGGGATGTTAAAATGCCAGTGCTGCTTTGAATAGTTTGTTCACAAGGATGTCAATGTAAATGACAGAGTCAAACAAAGTCAAACATCCAAATTAAAGGAAAGAAGAGGAAAGAGGGAAGGGTAAAGAAAGTCTTTCTGAAATGTAACTTTCTTTGAAGAGAGAACAGTTACTAAGGCATCCTAAACTAGTACCCTGCAAATTGTTTGGACTATAGTGCCCGTATTCTCTGGTCAACACAAGCATACATTCTGATGTCCAACCTACCTGGAGATGCAAAACTGAAAAAAGGTGGACTAAGATCTGAAGCCAGAATCTTCATAGGAAAGAGGGATGGAGAAGATGCTTTGAAGGACACAGAAGAAGTTCTAATTCACCACTACTAGAGAAGAAGTTCCAAGTATGAGGGACAGGGAAAATATGAAACCAATTGTGTTGGATCTATCAAAGGCTAGGAATGGAGAGACCTAAGGGTGGAGCCTGACACAACCATGAAACATGCTATCTCTGTCTAAAGTCCTCACTCTTTCTCAGTAGAAATCTCACTGCATTTCTGGGAAAATATGATGCAGGAGGACAGTCATGTGCATGGCCTTGAGAGGTAGCACTGTAGGAAGCAAAAGAAAAAATTGGGTGAAGACTCCCCCATAGACATATGGGAAAGGATGGACATTACAACTTGAAAACTAACAATATAGCATTCTTTGGACTATTCAACATTGAATTGAATGTTCAGAATAGGGAAGGAACAAACATAAGGCAGAATTGGGTTGTTTCACAAATAAAATAGAAATAACAGAATAACAGAGTCAGAAGAGACATTGGAGGTCTTCATCCCCCTACTCAAACAGGAGACCCTACACCATTTCAGACAAATGGCTATCCAGTCTCTTTTTTAAAGCTTCCAATGATGGAGCACCCACAACTTCTGAAGGCAAGTTGCTCCACTGATTTAATTTTTCTCACTGCCAGGTGAGTTAGTTCCAGGTTGCTTCTCTCCTTGATTACTTTCCAATCGTTGCTTCTTGTCCTGCCTTCTGGTATTTTGGGAAATAGGCTGACCCCTATTTGTGGCAGCCCCTCAGATGTTGGAACACTGCCATCATATCACATAACAGATTTGTTCTTCCAACAGACCCTTGATGAGATGAACACCGGCAGGAATAAAGTCTAGTGATGCTCATCCATTCCCCAGCAAAGTAATAGTTGGTTTTCTACACGGAATGCCTGGTGCTCTCAGCTTTTCCTTCTGTGTCCTGCCTTGAAGATTCCCTAGCAGAGCTCAGTTCTCCACCAAGCCTGCTTCTCCATTCCTGCGTTTCCTGGCCTGAGCAGTTGACCCAGCAACATCACCCCCTTGCTTGTGCCCCCCCAAAATTGCAGGCACCCTCCCCATCCCAGCTTCTAAACAGACAAGTAAATTTATGCCTGAAAAATTTATTAAAAATCCAGGCATAAATCTGCTAGAATATAAATCTGCCTGGAAAGAAAGCAGTAAAATGGATTTGATTTACTTCAATCTGCATATGCTTCATTGGAGGAAAATTTCTCCTCCTGCATTTAAGCCTCCCTAAAGAATCAAGGTCCAACATCACCCTATAGGGTGTTAGTTCTAGTTCTCTGCATCTTCAGATAATGTCTAGGTCAGGGGTAGGAAACCTCGGCTCTTTTATGACTCATGGACTTCAATTCCCAGAATTCTGGGAGTTGAAGTCCATGAATCATAAAAGAGCTGAGGTTGCCTACTCCTGGTCTAGGTAGTTCTCAACTTACAACCATTAATTTAGTGACCGTTCAAAGTTACAACAGCACTGGAAAAAAGTGACTTATGACCATTTTTCACACCTACACCATTGCAGCCTCCCCATGATCACATGATCAAAATTGGGATGTTTGCCAACTGGCTAATATTTATGACGGTTGCAGTGTGTCCCGGGGATCATGTGATCTCCTCTTATGACCTCCTGACAAGCAAAGTCAATGGGAAACCCAGATTCACTTTACAACCACGTTTACTAACTTAACAACCGCAGTGATTCACTTAACAATTTGGCAAGAAATGTCATAAAGTGGGGCAAAATTCACTTAACAACGGTCTCATTTAGCAATGGAAATTTGGGGCTTAGCTGTAGTTGTAAGTTGAAGACTATCTGTAAATGGGGGAGTCTGATGTGAAGTTTGCAAAGAACTGTTAGGTGTCAGTTTTGACATACAGTTAGTCTTCAGCATATGGCCATAGAGAGACCTGCCCATTATGTTGTTGTGACGGTCATAATTCAAATCAGTCATGTAATATGGGAAGAAGATGTATCTGTTTGCAACCTTACGGTAGGTGAACAGTTACTAAATTCGTTTATGTTTTTTGTGATCAAGATTGAAAGTCATTTTTGTATATATTCCTCTTCTTTCTCTTCTTGATATTCTTTTTTTCTTTTTATGTTTTCCTGCACTTTTAACTTTTTTATATTCTCTTCTCTTTCTCTAAGTATAGTTTGCATTTGTTTTTACTACTATAATCAAAAAATTTAATTAAAACTATGTTTTTTTTAAAAAAAAGAGAGAGAGTAGACCAGTATCAGTTCATACATTTCATACAAAAAGTCATCAATTTATTCTCTAGTATTTAAAGATAAGGTTAGAAAATATATTTCTAAATCCTCAGTCCTAGCTAGTGAAATCAACTCTGAACTCGCATTTTCTAAGTTGGGTGATTTCTAGATGTGTAGGTTTCAGCTTCCAGAATTCTCACCTGTGGTCAAACTGGCTGGGGAATTCTGGGAATTGCCCAAATTGACAGAATAAGAGAAGGGACCTTGGAGGTCTTTCAGTCCAACCCCATGCTCAGGAAGGAAAGCTTATAACATTTTAGACAAATGGCTGTCCAATTTCTTAAAAAGCTTTCAGTGCTGAAGCATTACAACTTCTGGAGACAAGTCGTTCCATTGATTAATTGTCAGGAAATTTCTCCTTAGTTCTAGGTTGGTTCTCTCCTTGATTAGTTTCCACCCATTGCTTCTTGTTCTTCCTTCAGGTGCTTTGGAAAATAGGTGACCCCTTATTCTTTGTGGCAGCCCCCCAAAATATTGGAACATTGCTATCATGTCATCCCTAGTCAGTCCTTCTTTTCATTAAACGAGACATATCTGCAACCGTTCTTCATATGCTTTAGCCTACAGTTCTCTAATCATCTTTGTTGCTCTTCTCTTCACTGACTAGAATAGAATAGAATAGAATAGAATAGAATAGAATAGAATAGAATAGAATAGAATAGAATAGAATAGTTTCTCCTTAATTCCAGGTTGCTTCTCTCTTTAATCAGTTTCCAACCATTGTTTTTCGTCCATCCCTTTGGTGCTCTGAATAACGTGACCCCCTCTTTCTTGTGGCAGCCTGTCAAATACTGGAACACTGCTATCATGTCTCCCCTATTTCTTCTTTTCTTTAGACTAGCCAAACCCAAGTCCCGTAGCTATTCTTTGTATGTTTTAGTCTCCAGGCCCCTGATCATCTTAGTTGCTCTTCTCTGAATTTTTTCCAAACTCTCAACATCTTTTTTGTGATATGGTGACCAAAATTGGCTGCAGTATTCCAAGTGTGGTCTTACCGAGGCAATATAAAGTGGCACTATACTTTATATATTATATGTGTTATATACTATATAAAGTTGGAAAGCACAGATTTGGTCTAAACAACAGATCCAGTTGATCTCACCTTCCAAGCAGTGAACTCAAGGCTGAGATCCTAACAGTGCCTCAGTAGATGTTACAACTTGGCACTGAGGTAAACTTTGCCCACCAACACCCTCTTGAGTTCCATTTTTATAGTAAAACAGAATATGGGGGGGGTGTCTCCACTATAAAACCATCCACTCACTCAGTTGTTTCAGAAAATGAAGACATTGTTCCCTGCACTGTCATCCTAAATGAAAGAGTGATAAACTTAGTGGAGTGTGACAGACACTCAGACATGGTCTCTTATCCAATATATAGAATTATGCAGAGCATGAACGGGCGGGGGAGATCTCCTTCTAAGATTAGAACCAGGAATTGCCCATCAAAGCTAATTTGGAAAGGATCTGCTAAAAGAAAGTATCCAATGTAGAGTTAAGATACCCCAGTTAATACCATCAGATGTGGTGATGGCCACCAATTTAGATGGTATTAGTTAATTAGGTGCCACAGATTTGTTCCCTAATGACTTATGGACAAATGACCAGCACCTCAGCTTCAGCGATAATCCCCAGTTCTTTTATTTAAAAAGAAGAAGAAGAAGAAAAGAGAACTCACATAAAAATTCAGTTCCCAAGGTATGCCTGAAGCTTCTAGAGCAGTATTTCTCAACCTGGACAACTTTAAAATATATGAACTTCAACTCCCAGAATTCCCTCCCAGAATTTTTCAGACTGCCAGAACTTGTTTTTAAAAACTTCCTAGAACCTCTAATTAAGATGCAAAGCTCTAGTGATAGAAAATAGGCAATAGAACAAAGATTGTGCTTGCTATAATTTATGTCCACGAAGCCGAAAACACCAGCCTGAAGATGACGAATGGGACTTCATCAAAACGTCGCCAAGACACTTCCAATTTTACGCGGGAGAAAACCCGAACAACCAAAGACCTACACACACACACACACACACACACACACATACATATATATATATATATATATATATATATATATTCAATACGACACACCACGTAGGTTTATTATTTGGTGATGTATATCGGTTTTCGGTTTATTCCCACGTAAAATTGGAAGTGTCTGAGGTGGCTCGGGTTGTAAAATTGGAAGTGTCTTGGCTGGGGGGTTGGCTGTGCTCTGATTGGCTGGGGGAGTGTTCTGTTTGGTTGTGCTCAGGTTAGTCTGAGTTGCAGAGGGGTTTAAGATTTTGGGCTGCCTTGCTATTTTTAGGCTTTGCGTTCGTGGTCGTGCCTCCTCTTCATGGAGGGTGTCAGTTTGCTTCATGTATGGATTGGAGGGGTTTAAAGTGGCTAATGATCTCTCTAAGCGGTGTACACCAGTAAGCAATGTATATATATATTTTACATTGCCCCCAACAATCTGGGTCCTCATTTTATCTACCTCGGCATCAACATATAACCTCTTTTCTAATCAGCTTATGTTTCAATTGTATTTATAAAGATCATCTTATTAGGTCATTATACAGTATGTCCTGTTTTCATGATTCTTATTGAAGGTTAATTTCCTCTCAGTTTTCAAACCACTCTTATCAGTCATAGTTTTCTCAAAATTCATTAACTTTGAATATCCAAACTTTTCATTCAAATACACCGTCTCAATATTTTTACATTTCATATATTATAAAAGCATTATACTACTTATATATCTTATTCCTCTTACTATAGGGCCCCTTATGTCCAAGCTTTGTCTGTTTTTTTGACCATATTCAAACAAATATTTAATCATACAGTACACCATCTAATAATGTTATTATAGGGCCTCTTTATATCAAACTTTATATTTTTAACCGTATTCAAACAGGTATTTAATCATATAATATTCCATTTGATAAGTTGAATCACATCTCTAGACACCAACTCTGATCTTCTTCTTTTGCCAGCTCGCTTTACAAATCAGTAAGTTTAGCTTGCCAAGTTGTATTTTTGTAAATGTTGTTAGGGATAAAAAAAGACAAATTAAGTAGAGTATTTGTTTTTTGTCTCCTGTATTTTAATGATTCTCCTGACAGCTCTTTAATCTATTTTATTAAATCTTCTTTTTTGTCCTCAAGTTTGTTTTGAAGTCCTGGAATATAAAACGTCTTTTTTTTTGTCTTCTTTGTTGTAGTAAAGTTTTGCAGATTTTCTTTTGTTTCTATTAAGTTGTAGTTCTCTTCATTTGTAGCTTTCATATTTAAGTCACTTTCCTCTTTTATATTTATTTATTGCTCTTCGTCTCCCTCTCTCTCTTTGTCAAGAAGCAACTTTGAAAAACTTTTGTTAAAGGCACCAAATTAGGAACTGGGGGGGGCTACAAGATGGGAAGAACTAGGGTATTCATGATAACTGTCTTCCATTATTTGAGGGGCTGCCTCAAAGAAGAGGGGATTGACTTATCCTCCAAAGCACCAGAGGACAGAACTGTGATGACCATATTTATATATGATCATCACAGCATCCTCAAGGTCATATGATCAAAATTCAGGCACTTGACATCAGCATGCTTTTACGATGGGGGTCATGTGATCACCATTTGCAACCTTCCCAGCTGGCTTCTACAAAGCAAAGTCAATGGAGGAAGCCAAATTTGCTTCATGACCATGTGATTTACTTAAGAATGTAAGTTATTTGTTTATTTATTTATTTATAGTCCCGGTGGCCCAGTGGTTAGAATGCAGTACTGCAGGCTGACTCTGCCCACTGCCAGCAATTCAATTCTAAATGGCTCAGGGCTGACTCAGCCTTCCATCCTTCCAAAGTCAGTAAAGTGAGGACCCAGATTGTTGGAGGCAATATGCTGAATCTATAAAGCACTTAGAGAGGACTGTAAAGCACTGTGAAGTGGTACATAAATCTAAGAGCTACTGCTATTTATCACTTGTGGCAAGACAGGTCATGAAATTGGGCACTACTCACTTAACAGTTGTAAGACTTTAATATATGTTTTAATAGAGGACACCCATATGGAGGGAGGGTCAAAAAAGTCAAGCTAGGGGCTACAACCATGTAATCAAAACCCTCCTTGATGCATGCCAAAAAGTGTGATTGCGACTCCTATTGTGATTTTTTTTAGTCTACAGCCAGATCTCCCTGGACCAGTGGTTCTCAACCTTTTTAATGCCGCGACCCCAACCAGCCATAAGTCGAGGACTACTCAACCGGTCGTAAGTCGAGGACTACTCAACTGGTGCAGCACCGTTCGCAAAATGGGACTTTTGGCGGGCTCAGCAGGGCAGAGACAGCCTGGACAATTCCTATTGGCTTTTGAAAGCCAATAGAATTAGACTCTATTCAAGAGAGTCTATTCGATTGGCTTTCAAAAGCCAATAGAATAAAAGGGAATAGCACAGCTAAGGAAAAGGGGGGAAAATGGCGGACTGCGTTGTTTGGCGACCCCCATGAAATGGTCGTTCGACCCCAAATGGGGTCCCGACCCACAGGTTGAGAACCACTGCCCTGGACCAAGCCAAGTCCAAAAAGGCTAGAGAATTCCTGGAAACCTGGCATTCAGACAAATCAGCCATCACCAGGCACGTAGACATAAATAATGTTTACCTTACATTCAAGAAACAAGCAAAAATCCAAGAAGGAAGCAAAAAGACTCAAACAGCAGTCAACACCCACATAAGCAGAGATTAACACCAAAATCAATACTAAACAAACAATCAAGCAGGAAACAATAACCCCATCAAGGAACTACAAACAGAAAACAGCCAAATCAAGGAACCACCAAGGACACTCTCACAAACACTGGCAGGCAAGTCAGTGGTATATAAACAGAAAATAAACCGCATTCCCTTGTAGCATGGATGATGTTGCCATGTTGGGTAATGAAACATCTTCAAACAAACAAACAGGCTCAGATAGTACTAAGGACCCCACAGTTCAACCGTGAGCTACAAATATTCTCTTCCATCAGGACTCTCTGTTTGCTCTCTTACTTCTCAGCAGTTTTAATAAAAGAGATTTGCACTGTTCAGCTGTGTCTGTGTCCGTTTGTGTTTGTCTGTGTCTCCTTTATTATATCAACATTCAAGGAACTGTGCCATTCACCCCTAATTTGTAACATGGGGTCTGAGGCCCAAATGACAGCTAATGTGCTGCTAATGGTAGGGAGGGAGAGAGTCTTAAATTAATTCCACCCTGGGATTCATGAAAGTAATACACAGTAAAAACACACTACATTAAAGCATTTTCAAGAGGGTTATCAGTTGTTTCATGGAAAATGTCTTTTATCCCAGCAACAAGAGACTTGTAATTAAATGAAAATGAGACTATTAACGCTAAATGCATTGAAATGTAATTTGGGTGCTTTCAGAGAGAAGAGCAGAGACACAGCAAGTCAATCACTATGAAATATACATGAAGAGCCTGATATCGTTCAAAAATACTTGGGCATTTATCATCAGGCGCTGCAATTTTTTTGTGCCTTTTCGCCTTCTCTTGTGGAGGCACGCTGCTTTTAATTGCTCAAAGCTCAAGAAGAAACAGATGAAAAGTCCAGCACTCGGCATTAGATGGGAAGATTACAGAAAGAGCAGCCTTGATTTGTTTAAGGAGGAAAAATACTGGTTATCATTATTCATAAAGCCCAGAGGACCACAATTTTTTGAACTGACTTTTTCATTCCCACCATTATGCACGTATAGATTAAAGGTATGCGGAATCAATTTATCTGTCTCTTCTTATACAGAAAAAGTCAGAGCAGATTGGACAGTATTTATTATTCTATGCTTCACTGGTTTCCACACACACAAATTTGCCTCCAGCCCTTTGAAACATGCTAGTCACCCATTTAAGGAAGAAGCTGACTCTTAACCTAGGTTCCTGCTGCCCCCTAGTGGGCACAAGGAACACTTTCAAAATGTAGCCTTGGAAAATTCACTGAAGGGGTAAAAATATATAACAAGTGATGGCGAACCTTTTAGAGACCGAGTGCCCAAACTGCAACCCAAAACCCACTTATGCATCCTCGGGTGCCGGGTGGGTGTGGCCCATTGGGTGGGTGTGGCCCATTGGGTGGGCATGGCTGCAGTAAAAGCAGAGTCGGTGGGACTAAAAACTTCAATCAATCCCAACTTTGCAAGATCTTTTTTTTTCTGCGAGAAGTTGAAATTGATTGATTGATTGAACCTTTTTTTTTTGTACATGACAGCAGAGGCCTAAAACAAAAAGGTTTTATAAAACCCAGCTGAAGGCCTAGGACTGGGGCGACGGCACACGTGCCCACAGAGAGGGCTCTAAGTGCCACCTCTGGCACCTGTGCCATAGGTTCGCCACCACTGATATAAACAGAGAAAGTTTGGAACAGAAAAAAGTTGCGTCAATAGACTTAAATTCAATTCACTTCCAGAACCGAGCAGCATGATTCATCTTTGAAATCTCTTTTTGACAGTTCAGGAGAATTATTTAAATTAGGCAACTGCCAGTTTTTGACAATAATTCACCATGTTGGTCCTTCCAAATTAGACACTGAAAGCATCATCACAAGGATATACCAGCATTCCATTTTTAAAAGCTGTATTATTTCAACAAGGATAAATAACACAAGAAATCAGCACCACACCAGTAAAAGAGTTTTCCAAGGTTCTGACTTTGGGCCAGTCACTCTATTTCAATCCAACTCACCTCACAGGGTTGCGGCTGTGAAGAAAATATATGAAGAAAGGAATATTAGGTGTGTTTGCCACTTTGACTTATTTATAAAATAAATAAATAAAGGCAGAATTAAAAATAATAATTAAATTGCCACATTTCACTCCTGTCACTTCAAGACCTGGTATCTTTCTAATACTACTCACATGTCATTTCTATCTATTTTTTTAAGAAAAGAGGTGTTAACAGGATGCAACTCAGTGGAATCCTTACCTCAGAAAAGTGAAGTCTCTCTCCCACCCATCAGTGACAACCTCAAGAGAAGAGAGCAAGTAGGACAGAGATGTCCAGCCTTGGCAAATTTAAGACTTGTGGACTTCAGCTCCCAGAATTCCCCATTAATAGCTAGGGAATTCTGGGAATTGAAGTCTGCAAGTCTTAATGTCTATGGAGATTCTCAATCATCCAGGTCATGGTTGCCCCAAAAGTGCTTCTCAATAGGCAACTGGACTTTGGTGTTGTTTTTCCTTGAAAATGTTTCGCTTCTCATCCAAGAACTGAAGAAGCTTCTTGGATGAGAAGCAAAACATTTTCAAGGGGGAAAAAAATCAATAAAATCCAGTTCCCTGTTGAAAATCACCTTTGGGACATCCACCCCTTAAAGTTGCCAAGGTTGGACACCCCTGAACTAGGACATTGAGGTTAATACTTCTGGACCCAAGAAAGAGCAGTAATGGCGCAGTGGTTATAATGCAGTACTGCAGGCTACTTCTGCTGACTGCCAGCTGCCAGCAGTTCGGCAGTTCGATTCTCACTGGCTCAAGGTTGACTCAGCTTTTCATCCTTCCAAGGTAGGTAAAATGAGGACCCAGATTATTGGGGGCAAATATGCTGACTCTGTAAATCGCTTAGAGAGGGCTGTGAAGCACTGTGAAGCGGTATGTAAGTCTAAATGCTATTGCTTGCTATTTCTATTAAATGCCTAATTACATTCCATCTTGCTGTAATAAGCAGGCTTTGTAATTTGGTGGTTAAGGGCAATCAAAAATCTTTTTCTTCCTTCTCCTGGATCATCTCTAGCAGGGGTGTCAAATTACCGCCCCACAAGCCAGATGCATCACGTGGAAGCTGTGCCCACCCCAGCTCCGGCAAGGGGGAAAAAGTCACAAAATGTTGCGACATATCACATGATGTGGCAAGTTTGACACTCCTAATCTATAGCAACTAGCAATGAGAAAAACACCTGACCCCCATTTCTTTTTTCTTTTCTTTTCTTTTTTTTTTTTTTGCCATTGTAATTATTGCAGACTCTTGTCAGCCACAAAAACACACCCAGATGTGCTTTTCAGCATTCAAAAGGGAAGGTGCAGCTCCTTTGATGAAATTGGAATTAGTCTGCAAGGAAAGACACATTTTATCAACATCTTGCTTGACCTCTGTGGCATCCTACCCTGGAGCCTAGAAGGAAACAGTCATTTCTTTGCATTTTTAATATCAGGCACTGGCCACAGATAGTAAATAGAAGTGATTTCCCCAGGCTAATCTGTGATGCCTTGAACAGCAACTTGAGGAAAGAAAGAAGCAAAACTAAACATATTGCACTTCCAGGTGAATTCCTATTTCCTGCTCCCTGAAATGAGAGTTTCTGGAATTTTGGAGGCAACATCTTCAGCAATTTTTTTTTCTTCATCTATAAATCAGTTTTTAGATGCTTTGCAATTAAAAAAAAAAAAAACACCTGTGTTGTTTTTCGTGCATGTCTCCTCCTTGATCTCTCAGCCTCTGAGTTCACATGGACCATTACTTGCTTTTTCTGAGCAACTAAGAGAAGGACTAGGGGGGACATGATAGCAGTGTTCCAATATCTCAGGGGTTGCCACAAAGAAGAGGGAGTCAAGCTATTCTCCAAAGCACCTGAAGGCAGGACAAGAAGCAATGGATGGAAACTAACCAAGGAGAGAAGCAACCTAGAACTAAGGAGAAATTTCCTGATAGTGAGAACAATTAACCAGTGGAACAACCTGCCTCCAGAAGCTGTGAATGCTCCAACACTGGAAGTTTTCAAGAAGAGACTGGACAGCCGTTTGTCTGAAATGGTATAGGGCAGAAGTGGCGAACCTATGGCACATGTACCAGAGGTGGCACTCAGGACCCTCTCTGTGGGCACGTGCACCGTCGCCCCAGCCCCGCCTCCCCCACAGCCCCCTCCTCTCCAGCAGCCCCCCTGGGGGGAGAATTGTCCCAGAATGTAGTCCATGCAGAGCAGCACAGCCAAGGGCGTGGCAGCCAGGCAGCGGGGACAAGACTCTGCCCTACACCCTGTCACACGCAGATGATGCTGCAGGGCATGGTCAGAGGGCATGGTCACCATGGCACTGCTAAGCTGCTTGGGAGATCTGCGGTGGGCCGTGGAGGCAGTGGGTAGCCATGCCAGTGGGTGGGGTGCAGAGCAGAGGTGGGTGGGGAGGCCAGGGTGGTTTTGGGGCACTTGGTCTCTAAAGGTTCGCCATCATGGTATAGGGTTTCCTGCCTGAGCAGGGGGTTGGACTAGATGACCTCCAACGTCCCTTCCAACTTTATTATTATTATTATTGTTATTACTACTACTACTACTACTACAAACAAACATACAAACACATGAAAAAACAACCCACTTAAAGACATACATATCAGAAGACTCTACATTGTACCCTACAATCATGGTTTTGCTGCTGGGAAAAAGACCAACCTACAGTATCATGCGGGTGGGTGTAGGGAGCTATTGTGATGGAGGGAATTTGTGTTACTTCTAAGGCTACAATAGACTACAGAATAGGTAGTCCTGATTTAGCGACTGACTCATTCAAGTCTGATTGCAGTTACAATTGTGATGAAAAAGTATAACTTTTGCAAGGCTGTAAAGCAAAAACAGGTGAAGGAAGATTGTAAGCACAATCATAATTTCATTTAGTGACCATTTCACTTAATGACCAAGTTGCAAGTACCAAGCTAAACAAGGATCATTTGTACTGATGCAGTGATATGTTTAGCACTCTCCTATTTATCATCTGGAGGAGGTATTGATTGGTTCATAGTTTTCCCTGCCTAATCTGATAAAATATTGAAGATAGCATAGAACAGTGGTGGAAAACCTATGGCATGGGTGCCAGAGGTGGCACTCAGAGCCCTCTCTGTGGGCACGCGTGCCATCGCCACAGTCCTAGGCCTTCAGCCGGGTTTTATAAAACCTTTTCGCTTTAGGCCTCTGCCATCGTGTACAAAAAAAAAAGGTTCAATCAATCAATCAATTTCAACTTCTCGCGGGAAAAAAAAGATCTTGCAAAGTTGGGATTGATTGAAGTTTTTAGTCCCACCCACTCTGCTGTTACCACCGCAGCCACACCCACCCAATGGGCCACACCCACCCAATGGGCCACACCCACCCAGCACCCGATGATGCATAAGTGGGTTTTGGGTTGCAGTTTGGGCACTCGGTCTCTAAAAGGTTCGCCATCACTGGCATAGAATGAAAACTATGCCATGTGTAAAAATCACAGATCTCTTTCCTACCTACAGAAATTTTCTTGGTAGAAAAGATCACAAAGGTGCCACTAGAAACATCATGCTTGTGATCTTGATAGGTTCTTCCTTCCTTCCATCCAACAAATCAACCCAGAATTCTCAGTTGAGGCATACAGGCTCAAATTATTCTACTTTGGATACATTATCCCTCTTCTGTGCAGAAGGCTCTAATGCTAAGAAAGATGGAAAGAAAGAGAAGAGGATAACCAGGAGCAATGTGGATGGGCTTGATTAGGTGGTGATGGATGCATCATCGGTAGATCTGAAAGACCCAGCTCAACATGGAGAATATTTTGCATCTATCTAGCATCTATTTTGCATAGAGTGTCTACACTGAACCACTAGGATGACATACTCTATTGTTGAAGGAAAAGTCTTCATCATGGTTCAGTCCAAGCCCGGGATAAACCACATGGCAACTGCTTTAGAAAGAAAGGTTGCAGTTTATTGAAGAGGAGAGCCAGACAGAAAGATGGCTCTGGAAGAAAAGAGAGAGAGCACTTGTAGGGAATGGGTTTTTATACCGGCTGGGCTCTTGAGGTTGTTTCCTGTTCTGTTTGAAGCTTTGTATTTCTTGTGTCATGTATTTTGACCTGTGTCCCTTTGGCATCTGTGAGTTAATCCTATTATGTAAGGTGACCAACCATCCTCCTTTTGGGAGGACAGTCCTCCTTTTTTGAGTTCTGTTCTCCCTCAAAAAGTGTCTTCCTAAATGTGCTCCTTTTCCATATACCGTCCTCCTTTGGGGAGGACAGTCCTCCTTTTGGGAGTTCTGCCCTCCCTCGAAAATGTCCTCCTAAATGTCCTCTTTTTCTATATTTGAAGACTTATCTGCAGGGCTTTTTTTTCCTCATAGAACACTCAGAAGGCGTTCCGGGACCTTTTTTTGATGTTTTTTTTTCAACTTTTGCCTGAGCTGTGCTACTCCCCCATTGGCTTTCGAAAGCCAATAGGAATTGCTGCTGAGCGCGCCAAAACACCCGGGCGGCAAACTTTGCATGTGCAAGTTGCAGGAACTTTGCACCCCTCACTGCTACCCAACTACACCATCTCTTACTTAGTTCCGCAGATAGTTGGAGGAGACTGGAGCAGTAAGTTTCTCTTGATCCTCCCTGTTCGGTTCTACACGGGGATGCACAGGGTAGGCAGTGGTGCTGGGGGGTGGCTGCAGGGCCAGAGCCGGCATGGCTGGTGCTTTGCGAGCTGCGGGGCCGGCTCTACGGGAATGCACAGTGTGGGCAGTGGTGCTGGGGGGCGGCTGGGGAGACAGCTGCAGGGCCGGAGCCGGGGCAGCTGGTGCTTTGCCTTTGCGAGCCGTGGGGCCAGCTCTACGGGGATGCGCAGGTTGGGCGGTGGTGCTGGGGGGCAGCTGGGGGGGACGGCTGCAGGGACGGAGCCGGCGCGGCTGATGTTTTGCCTTTGCGAGCTGTGGGGCCGGCTCTACGGGGATGGACAGGGTGGGCGGTGGTGCTGGGGGGGCGGCTGCAGGGCCGAAGCTGGCTCAGCTGGTGCTTTGCAAGCCGCAGGGCCAGCTTTCCACGGCAGGGCAGCGGTGCTGGCGGGGGAGCTGTGGGCGGGGGCGCGGCGGGCAGTTGACCTTCCATGGGCCGCACCAGCTGGTGATCTACGCAGTGCTGACCTGCGCACCTAGGTGGCCATCTTGGAGCACCTGGCTCAGAACACCTGCCTCCGCCGCCCACCCCCGCTCAGTCCAGCTGTGTAGATTTTTGGACAAGTGAGAAATCGAAATTGAATGTTGATACTCTAGCTGCAGCACTTGCCGTAAAATTCAATATGAAGGATATTTCTTGTTCAGATATTTCCAATATATTGTTAGAAGATGATACATTGACAAAAAAAATTCATTCAATGGAAAAGTACTCATTTAAATAATTAATAGGCATGTAAGCATAATTACAATATAAAATGTTATTGTTACAAATGTTTTTTATTATGCATTTATCATATTATAGTGTATTCTGTATTATTTTTGGAATAAATACAATGTTTATTTTATTTACGATATTTTTTTCTTCAATTTATTCGTGTCCTCCTTTTTGTTGTAAAAAAGTTGGTCACCTTATATTATGTCCTGTCTTAGAATTTGGGTGGGGTATGTAGATTTTAGGTGTCTTTGTCTTCTTAATCTTCTAGCCTTCCTGGATTATCTACATCTTCATTTCTACAGAGCTGGTTTCTCCTCGGGGGAGGGAGACTTGGGGCTATTAAGAAAAACTGGGCATACTTTTCTGCCTCTTTAAGATCCTTTGAGAAAATATATTTTTCTGCCCTTTTAATATTTCCTTCTCTGGGGCTGACTTCCCACACTACCAAGGTAAGACGTCGTGGGTACTCCATCACTAGGGGTTTTAAGAAGAGATTGGACAACTATTTGTCTGAAATGAACATAGGGATTAGATTAGAAGTTACTCCAAAGTAACTTCCAATTATTCTGTTCTGTTTTATCCCACTCTACTCTACTCCACTGTGGAGGTACTGTTTGCCCTATGTGGTTTTGGCCAGATGGATCGCATAAGACTAGTTAAAACAATGTTTTTTTCTTCAAAGTGGGGTAAAGAGGGGGGGAGGAGGAGAGAGAACCATGCCTCATGAGTCTTCATGCTACTTAAGAACTGGCTCTACATCTAGGTAATTGCATCATATTAACTTGGTTGAGTAAATGAGCTCCTTCGTTTCTGGTTCAGCTGCAGTTCAGTAAGAAATACACTGAGTCTAATTTTCTGATAGGCTCTTCAAGGTTTCACTAAAGTCCCAAGGGAAGATGTCAGGAGTTATCTGCTCTATCAGGGTCTTTTCAAAAGCTGGACAAGTGTTACCACAGAGGAGGAAACATGCTCTTGTGAACGTGTGACAGAGGATTTTCCCCTCCCCTTGAAAAACTCAGAAAAATTGCCCACCCAGTTTTGGTATCCATACATTTGATGGACAATTTTTGAAAGACCACTTCTGCAGCTCTCCTATCATAGCATAGACCAGGAGTCTTCAAACTTGACCCTTTTATGACTTGTGGACTTCAACTCCCAGAATTCCTCAGCCAGCGTGCCTGGCTGAGGAATTCTGGGAGTTGAAGTCCACAAGTCATAAAAGGGCCAAGTTTGAAGACCCCTGGCATAGACTGCCTTCCTCATAGTACTGTCCTATGTTTAAGTATATTCACTCATGATGTATGACTGTAGTACACGTAGTCCTTGACTTATGACCACAATTGAGCCCAAAATTTCTGTTGCTAAGTGAGACGTTTGTTGAGTTTTGCCCCATTTTACAACCTTTTTTACCACGGTTGTTAAGTGAGTCACTGCAGTTGTTAAGTTAGTAACATGGTTGTTAAGTGAATCTGGCTTTCCCCATTGAGTTTGCTTGTCAGAAGGTTGCAAAAGGTGATCACGTGACCCCAGGACATTGCGACCATCATAAATACGAATCAGTTGCCAAGTGTCTGAATTTTGATCACATGACCACAGGGATGCCACAAGAATCGTAAAAGTGAAAAACTGTTCTAAGTCACTTCTTTCAGTGGCCATTATAACTTTGAACAGTCACTAAATGAACTGTTCTAAATCAAGGACCACCTATATTATTATCATCCTTCTCATCACCTCTACTATCCCTCTAATTGGTATCATTATTATGATTATTATTACCGTAAATGCCGGCGTACAAGGCGACCCGGCGTATAAGACAACCCCCGTCTTTATAGCCGGGCACATTCCTAGAACGTCGTCTTATACGCCGGAAACTACCAGTATTTCCGGCGTATAAGACGACTTGGCGTATAAGACGACCCCCGTCTTTATAGCCAGGCCGCATTCCTAGAACGTCGTCTTATACGTCGGAAACTACCAGTATTTCCGGCGTATAAGACGACTCGGCGTATAAGACGACCCCCGTCTTTGGCGCCGATTTCAGCGCTCGCGGAAGTCGCCTTATATGCCGGCATTTACGGTACTCTGTTGCTTTGCATGGGAGCTTCTACACAGGAGACAAATTCCTTGTGTGTCTAATCACATTTGGCCAAATAAAGTATTCTGTTCTTCCTGAAATGCATGTCAGCTTCACTAGCTGCCTCCCCTTAATTAATGGGGCAATTAGAAGGTCATCTTCAGGTATCATCTAGGACAGGGGTCTTCACACGTGGCCCTTTTATGACTTGGGGACTTCAACTCCCTCAGCCAGGCTGAGGAATTCTAGGGGTTGATGTCCACAAGTCATAAAAGGGCCATGTTTGAAGACCCCTGCACTAGACCAAGGGGTGATCTGTGGACTTCAACTCCCAGAATGCCCCAGCCAGCCATTCCCTCCCAGGAATTCTGGGAGCTGAAATCCACAGGTCTTAAAGCTGCCCAGGGTTGGACACCCCTTGGTCTAGTGCAGGGGTCTTCAAACTTAGCCCTTCTATGACTTGTGGACGTCAACTCCCAGAATTCCTCAGCCAGCGTGCCTGGCTGAGGAATAATAATAATAATAATAATAATAATAATAATAATAATAATAATAATAATAGTAATAATGATAATGATTCAGTGCACAATGATGAAGATGCACTGAAATTAGTATATCAGGAAGGCTTACTAACTACTGGAGAGACCAAACTGGCCTACAAGAAAGACCAAATAAAGAACAGAATAGAGGCATGGGAAGACAAAGCACTACATGGCCAATACATGAAAAAAAAATAGCTGGGAAAGCAGATAATAATAAAACCTGGCAATGGCTAAGAGCAGGAAAATTGAAGAAAGAGACCGAGGGACTAATTCTGGCTGCACAAGACCAAGCTTAAGGACAAATGCATACAAAGTCAAAATTGAGAAGACAGCAACAGACAGTAAGTGCCGCCTATGCAAAGAAGCTGAAGAAACAGTGGACCACTTGGTAAGCTGTTGCAAGAAGATTGCACAAACTGATTACAAGCAGCGGCATGACAAAGTAGCAACAATGGTGCATTGGAAGATCTGCAAAAAATATCATTTGCTGTAAGCAAAAACTGGTGGGATCATAAAATAGAGAAAGTCATAGAAATGATAAAATTAAACTGCTCTGGGACTTCAGAATTCAAACAGACAAGCACCTGCAACATAACACCCCAGACTTAACAATTGTCGATAAGAAAGACAAAAAAGTCTGGATAGTGGACGTGGCAGTGCCTGAAGATAGCAGAATAGAAGAGAAAGAACTGGAGAAGATAACAAAATACAAAGACCTACAAATAGAAATAGAAAGACTGTGGCAAAAGCAAGCAAGGGTAGTAACAATAGTAATAGGCTCCTTGGGTGCAATCCCAAAACAACTGGAGCACCACTTGAACACCATTGGCATTGACAAATTTGCTATTAGTCAATTGCAAAAGGCGGCCTTATTAGGAACTGCTTCCATCCTGCGACGATACCTGTAATACCATCAAACATCCACATCTGCCTATCCCAGGTCCTGGGTAAGGACTCGATAAGTAGACAAAATGCCAAATCCAGTCTGAACATCTGGCTGACTGTGCGATAATCCATGATAATGATAATGATAATAATGATGGTGGTGGTGGTGGAAGGGACCTTGGAGGTCATCTAGTCCAACCCCCTGCTCAGGCAGGAAACCCTATACCATTTCAGACAAATGGCTGTCCAGTCTCTTCTTAAAAACCTCCAGTGTTGGAGAATTCACAGCTTCTGGAGGCAGGTTGTTCCACTGGTTAATTGTTCTAACTGTCAGGAAGTTTCTCCTTAGTTGTAAGTTGCTTTTCTCCTTGATCAGTTTCCATCCGTTGCTTCTTGTCCTGCCTTCAGGCACCTTGGAGAATAAAAGGGCCAAGTTTGAAGACCCCTGATCTAGGATTTGGGGGACTGTCCCTGAAACTATCATGTTACTATTGACTGTTGTTCAGATCCTAGGAGGCATTATCACAATTACAGCTACATTAGCAGCAAACCTACAGTCAAGAATAACGTAATTTGAAAACATTTTTATTAATAATAAAATGAAGCATACCTGTAAATAATAATGCATCAAAGGCTTGGGGAAAACTGAAATTCCAATCCTCAAAAGTTTAAGAGCACAACTGAAAGGCAAAGCAGCAGTTGAGTGCAATTTGATTGCTTGGTTCCTGTGTCTGCCCCCTCCCCTCACCATTTCTGTCCTAAAACTAGTTATTTCTGTTAATTCCAGTCAATTTCTCTTTGTCCGCAACCACAAAATTAATACCACCTGCAAGGCATAATATTCGCTGTTAGCAGCAAACACTTTTTGAATTATTTTCACATGCTGTTAACACAAAAGAGATTTAATAGGATCCATATCAAAATAAATGAAATTTCATTAAAATAGGGCAGGCAATCTGTAAATGAATTTTTCTCCTTTGCAGAGGTAGCTGACTCTCTTCCATTTTGCGGTGAAAGGGACTATGTTTGTTTTTCTAGGTTTCTTTGGAAAATAACTGTATAATTATTCTGTATATTGCCTTTCCTTAGCCTGGTATCTTCCAGATAGGATAAACTTCAACTTCCATAACTACAGTACAGGTAGTCCTCAATTTACAACCACAATTGAGCCCAAAACTTATGTTGCTAAATGAGACTGTTAAATGGATTTTCTCCCATTTTACAACTTTCCTTGCAACAGGTGCTAAATAAATCATTACCATTAAGTTAGTAATACAATTGTTAAGTGAATCTGGTATCCCCAGTGATCACAAAAAGGGGATCACATGACCCCAGGACACTGCAACTGTCATAAATATGAGTCAGTTGCCAAGCATCTAAATTTTGATCATGTGACCATGGGGATGCTGTAACAGACGTAAGTGTAAAAAACAGTCAGAAATCACTTTTTTCAGTGCTGTTGTAATTTTGAATGGTCACTAAACAAACTGTTGTAAGTTGAGGACAATCTATACTATGTAGGAGATATAGAGAACATCAATGAGGATATCATTATACTACAAATTAGAGCATTTTATTTGATTGGCTCCTTCTTCAAAAGTTATTGGGTTGGATCATATTTGTGACAGATTTATTGTATCTTCTGAACTTTACAAACTAAGGTACATGCAAAGAAACAAATAAATTCAGTTTAAATTATGCAAGAATTATGTAAATATCTTAAGATAGTTCAACTATACATATTAGAAAAAAATATTGTGTACTAATTTAAGATCAGAATCATGAGCACTATGATTCTCTGTTACACTCTGTGGAAGCAAAAGTTGGACTTTGAAGAAGCAAGATAGGAAGAATGTTGATGCTGTTGAACTTTGGTGTTGGAGAAGACTCCTAAGACTACTGTGGACAATCAAGAAATCAAACCAAACACATCAACCCAGAATTCTACCTCAAGGAGCAAATCACCAAGCTCAAATTATCTTCCTTTGGAGAGATTATCTGAAGATCTAACTCTTTGGAGAAAACTCTAGTGCTAGGAAAAGTGGAAGAAAAGAGAAGAAGGTGACCAGCAGCAAGATGGATGGACTTACAGTGGTGATGGATGCATCGTTGGAAGACCTGAAAGATCAGAACAGCAAAAGTTGGAGTGCACCTTAGAGGACTTCTAGTCCAACCCCCTGCTCAAGCAGGAGACCCTATACCATTCCAGACAAGGCTGTCCAGTCTCTTTTTAAAAGCCTCCAGTGATGGAGCACCCACAACTTCTGAAGGCCAGCCATTCCACTGATTAATTGTTCTCACTATCAGGAAGTTTCTCCTTAGTTCTAGGTCACTTCTCTCCTTCATTAGTTTCCATCCATTGTTTCAGACTGGGGACAGCTCAACATGGAGAATATCTGTCTACAGTATATGATTGCTAAGAGTTGTCACTGACTTAATGGCAGATAATCAATCAATATCAGCATATACAAATCTCATGAAAAGCCATCCAACAGCTCCTATATTTATCTCTAATCCATTTATAATTCAGATCCAGATGTTAATCCCAGGGAAGGATTCTTAACCAGTTCAAGCCTGGCTCTAGTTTTTCATAACCCCCAAATTATCACTTTTCAAGAACTGAGACAATATGTTTCCAGCTCTCAGTTCTTCCTCAAACTTTCAATCCCCGAACTGCCTGAAAAGCATGCTGACATAAATTGTGTTACCCTTGCAAATGCTTGATTTATCCAGCTTTTATGGAAGATTGTCAGAACTCAGTTGTTTGTTCCAACTCCCCAATTCTGAGCAATGGAGCCAACCTACCATATTGTGCAGGCCTGGAGAAAATGCATAATTTTTATTTTAAAAAGAGAGAGGAAAATAAAGCATTTTGTTTCAGCTGGAACTTTAGAAGTCACTGCCTCTATGCTGATTGCATGAAGTGGTGAAAGAAGTAATGGCAGTATATGTAACCAGCTAGAACCAAGGACAAATTTCCTGACAGTTATAACAATTATTTTATTTATTTATTTATTTATTTATGAGACTTATATACCGCTTTAAGTGCAAGCACTCTCTAAGCGGTGTACACCAGTAAGCAATGTATATATATATATATATTACATTGCCCCCAACAATCTGGGTCCTCATTTTACCTACCCGGGAAGGATGGAAGGCTGAGTCAACCTTGAGCCGGTGAGATTTGAACCGCTGACCTGCTGAACACAGTCAGCTAAAGTGGCCTGCAGTACTGCACCCTAACTGCTGGAACGGCTTGCCTCCAGAAGTTGTGGGTGCTCCGTCACAGGAGGCTTTTAAGAAAAGATTGGACAACCATTATTCTGTTATTCATTAGGTTCAAAACCTGGACTTCCACGTCTCAATTTTTGGTGATTAAGCCAAATCACTCCAATTATTTATTTATTAAATTTAGGACTTGAATTGGAAGGGGAATTTATCTAAACATCTTGAAGAATCTCTCTTTTATTTTCTTGGAAACAGTAGTAGAAATTATAGTACAAAGGAAAGGAATGTGTAAAATTGCCTTCCAAAACAATTTTATCAATCTATTAAACAGATGTTCATAGATTCTGTAGACTTAGAGAGGTTAAAATGTAATAATACATAAGTGCCTTGAGAAAAATCAGAAGTCACTTCTTGATATCTTTATATCATTATTTTTCTTCTTTTTCTTTCTTTCTTTCTTTCTTTCTTTCCTTTTTTCTTTCTTTCTCTTCTTTACATTCTTCTTATTTTTTCTTTTTTGCACTTTTAGATTTTTTTTGTTTCCCCTTTTTTTTCCTCGTTCTCCTTTCTTATTCTACTTTAGTTTGCATTAGTCCTTTTTAGTGTTGTTAAAACACTTAAAAATTGCATCTCAAAAAAATGAAAGGGTCTCATGGATTCTAATTCATTTTAGGTGTGACTAAGCCTGTTAGTCTCCAAAGGGCTATAGGATTCTCAGTTGTTCAAGGACTGGATTTTAGTAGCTTCTTGAAGACATTGTCAATAACAGCAAGAAACCCCAAATGCACTATAAAGAAGGGATTGGGATAAAGTGACCCTGACGTAAATCTGCCAGGTCTTGAGCTGTAGGCGATTATCAAGACAGAATCAGGAAACAAGTGTTTCCTAGAAAACCGACCAAACATCACAGTTAAGCATTTGGGAGCTGCCCAGATTTCAGCATAAGATGGGCAGTTACATAAATGTTTTAAATAAATAGAGCCATGGTATTCTGGCTGATTCTTAAACGAACTCCAGAAATTGCATTAAAGCAGATTGCCATCAGGGTTGGGAATCTTGACTTCCATCACATAATCTAATGGGTTGCCCCCTGTTCCTTGCTCTTCCTATCAGGCAGAGAAAGGAAGCATTCTTTTCAGATGTGTTAATACCACTTTATAATGCCTTGGTAAGACCACACTTGGAATACTGCATCCAGTTTTGGTTTCCACAATGTAAAAAAATTTTACAAATTTTACAAAGAAGAGGGAATCAATCTATTCTCCAAAGCAACCTATTCTCTAAGGCAGGACAAGAAACAATGGATGGAAACTAATCAAGGAGAGAAGCAACCTAGAACTAGGAAGAAACTTCCTGACAATTAGAACAATTAATCAGTGGAACAGCCTGCCTCCAGAAGTCGTGAATGCTCCAACACTGGAAGTTTTTAAGACGAGATTGGACAACCATTTGTCTGAAATGGTAAGGGTTTCCTGCCTGAGCAGGGGGTTGGACTAGAGGATCTCCAAGGTCCATTCCAATTCTGTTATTCTGTTCTGTTATTCAGAGATAGAGACAGATTTCCCCACATTTACTAAAGTTCTTCTTGTTTTCTGTATTCTACCTTCGCAGGTCCAATGCTATAATAATCCAGGCTATTCTTTCACTCTTACATTTCTCTATAGGACTACAGAAACTGAGAAGCAAGGAAAAATAGACCCTGCAGATGTAAAATAAATGCAGGAAAGGAAAGGAAGGTGAGCTTTGGTATACTATGGACAGGACATGAGAAAGCAAGGACAGCATGCTTCACCTAGCCAGGAGTGCCCACTGGGAGATGTAAGGGTTGAATGGGGAATGAGCTTCTAGGGTTGATGAGAGTTCATTGACTTAATGGGTCATCAACTGTAGGACTATTTTTTTTTAAGGTAATTGCCAATCACCTGGGAATATAAAAGCCTGGCAGCCCAGAATGAAATTATAGCCTTGGGCAATAACCAGCTGCTGGAGAAGAGGGATCAGATCCTGCAGCCAACCAGGTGATCCTTTCTGAACGGCTTAATACAGCTCAGGTTAGAAAAAAGCAGGTCTGAATGAAGCTAGACAACATAGGAGCTGAGTGCATTTGCAATAGGCTGAGAATGAGAGGAAGACTATGCATTCTTTTCTGCACTCAAGAATCACTCAAGAGTGACCCCGTGCTAGCAAGCTGGGCAAGCTGAAAGTTTTGAACTGTACAAAGTGTCAGAATCTGGAATGTTAAGAATCAAACTGTTGGGAGATGATGAGGATGTATTGGTTTTGGGTGCAAGGAACCAGAATAACTCCAAGAATGAGTGAGATAAGTTTCTTTATTGTTGATCACCAGCTTACAAGAATCTCACCAGATTGTCTGTCTTCCCTTAGGAAAGCCAAATATAAACCTAAGCATATGGCTTCAAATGTTTCCTCTCCCTAAGACGGAATGCCTTTTAATCCCCTAACTGGGGCCTCCTCTCCTTCAGCTGGTGATTGCATTATAATTGGAGAGGAAGGCTATATACTACATGGCTCACCATGGTGGCTGGGGAATTCTGGGGGTTGAAGTCTACAAGTCTTAAAGTTGCCAAGTTTGGAGATCCTTGCTTTAAAGCTAGGTTGCTGACTTCTAGCATGATGCAAGATGCAGACCCATCACCCTTATTGAAGAACAATTCAATCATGGGTATGGAACACGTGTGCTACCATCTTGTTCTTTGCTTCATGACACAAAATGCATTTAGCTTATACTGTAGCACATGTGTCCAGACCATTAGATGTGGGAAGTTATTGCTGAAATCTCCCCAAATAATTAGAATGACACAAAATGCAGCATTGCAGGATACTAGGAGTTTATCATGACAGCAGTCTGGGCCAATATGAAGGCACTGGCACGTGGTAAATACCAACAGTTGGCATAGTGTCAAGACCCACTTTCCCCTTGAACATAAACATCCAGGCAGCCATTAAAACCAAGAAACGCATCAAAATAAACCCACCTCCAGAGCCAAGAACACCTAAACAAAGTCACAAACAATCTGAAAACTTTTCTCTTCTTTTTTTTATAAAAAAATATTTTTGCTCAAAAGTTAAAATGCAAACTCCAAAAAAACACACCAAGAACAAAACAAAGCTAAACAGCACAAAAAGAAATGAACAAAAGTCATTGAAGAAAAAAAATTAAAAGAAAAAATAAATATATTGTCCCCCCTAGTTGATTACTGATAAATATATCTCAACATTAGTAGTTTTCTCCCCTTGCAAAACAAGTCTACAATATCTAAGTGTCTACATCTGATTACCCAAGCAATCTGACCCATTTTTTTTTTTACAGAAGATAGATGGCAGGTCAAATGGCTCAGAAAGTTTTTCTAAGATTTTGTCGAGTAATAACTATTCTCTCCCTTAGAATAATCCAGTGCCAATTCATCTGCATAAGAATTCAACATTCCCACATCGTCCCAAGCTCTCTCAATCCAAGAGGACAGTATTTTGGATACCTTTATAGCTGACTTGTCTGTTGTTCTTCTTTGCTCTCTTCTTCATCTCCTATTGCATCATTTATAAACCTTGCAAATCTTACACTTATCTCAAAGTGACAAAGATGTTCTCTTCTCCAAACAGTGCTTGAGTTCCATCCAAAAAAGCCCCATCAATATTCTTTAATGACAGCCTATTTCTAGAGCTGGAAGGTTTATTGTGTCTGGGAACCATTATCAAGGATGCTTATTCCTGAAAGTCTCACTCATTTGTTGTAAGCATTGATGAACACAATGGACGCCACACTGCTTTTCCCAAGAGTGACACCATTTGCCTTAAGCCCGTATCACATCATCTTGGAATTCCGGCAATTCAATTCGTATGGCTATCCGAGAAATTCTACCAAATCTGGGTTACGGTTACTGACCCAACTACAAATCTGAAAACTTTTCTCTCTTTTTTTTTCTAAAAAAATTATTTTTTGCTCAAAAGTTAAAATGCAAACTCCAAAGGGGGTTGCCCTTTGCTTATTATAAGGCAGAGGTTAGATCATCTGGTCCTTAGGGTGTTGTTATAATACAGCTCCCAGCTGCCCAACCAATACAGCCCATAATGAGAGCTGCTTTGCTTCCTAAAGATCACAGGTTACACAACCCATTTCCAGAGGGGTTATTTTTCTATAGTGTAAAACAAAAAGAAAGGTATTTCTGACCCTGGCAAACAATGCAGCCTTTAACAGAGAGCAGAATGTTTTTTGTAAGACAAAGTCTTACCAACCTACTTCTTCTTTTTTCCTTTTCTTTTTTTATTCGGTAACTACCTTAGTTGATTGTGGACATGTTCCAAACATAATATATATTGATTTCAGAAGAGTATTTGACAAAGAACCACATGAGATTCTGATTAGCAAACTAGTTAAATGAAGAGTGGATAGCATGACAATTAAGTTGAGACAGAAGCTAGCTTAAAAATTGTTTTCAGCAAGTGTTCATCAAAAGTCCTGCCTCATATTTGAAGTGAAGTGTTGAGTCCTAAGTCCTATATTCTGTATAATATTGTATATTTCCATGTTCCATCCCCCCTTATATTTGTATTACAAGTACTTATTTAGTGACTATAATTGGGCCTGGCAACCCTGTTATTAAGTAAAATGATTGCTAAATGAAACAGTGAGCATGCTTACGCTCTTACTTCAGCTTTCTTTTGCTTTACAGACCTACAAAGGTCATAAATTGAAGGATTGCTTGCAAAGTTCCTTTTGGTTCATATTGCAGTGTTTTGAACGGTGCAATGGCATATGCAAGTCCTTATGGCTCAGCTACAGAACTGCAATCAAAAAAATTTCCTGCTGCAGATATGTGAAATGCAAAACTGTTGCCAGGTTTGACATAAAACTCTGCCTTTGAGAAGGAACACAGATATTGAGAAAGATCAACCTATTATTTATCACTATTCAGGCTATTGCCTAACTGGTATGTCATTTTTCAGATCTGTGAGTTGCAGAAAAATATGAGAGTCACATTCTGTTTGACACTGAACAAGTCAAATATAGTTGGATAGGTAGAAACGTGATCTGGCAGATGAGTGGTGTTTTCCTTCAGAAAATGGAATAATATCTGTGTCAATGAAGAAAGAGCCTAAGGGAGGTTAGTGAGGTCGTTGGTGTTCTCCAAGCTTGGTTGTTTTCTTGCCGATGTTTTAATACCCTACTAGATACACTGCTGATGTTACCTAGACAAGTAATGAAACATCTGCAAGAAAACAACCAGAGCACCAAGAATCCCACAGTTCAACCCTGAGCCACAAATATTGTCTTCTGTTGGAGTTTAGTGATTTGCAGAGCTCCAAGTGGCTCTTTAGAAGACCACCTTGTCCCACCTAACCATTGGCTCTGGACCTCTATATAGAGAACACTGACCCTCAAACAGAAGAGAGGCAGTTCGGAGACCACCTCCATCTACACATCCACTGGACAAACTATCTCTCATTTTGCCACACAGTAGAGCTGCTCTCAGCTATCAGACCAAAAGCTTGGTCTAAAGAAGAAAAGAATTCTCTGCTTTGGAGCATCCCAAAATAATGTCTGTCTTTACCACTTTCTGTTTAAACGTTGCATGTTTTATCAAGTCCTTGATGGATCTCGCAGAATGGAACTAAAGGAAGAGGTAGTACAATGGAAGAAGAGGAGGCAAGGATGTAGTGTGGGTGGGACATGAATAAAAATGGATGGGCTTTGATCTCCCAGCCACAGCTACCATTTTGATTTTATTTATGTATTTATTTGTCTCCAGAAGACTTTAAATACATGAACTGGAATTGCGGAATTGAAAAGTTTTCAAATGTTAGAATTAAAACTCACGGATGCCTCTTCTTTCAGGTCTGCAACCACCCATGGCCTACAAATAGCCAATACCTTTACTCGTCAATTTAGGATTCTTATAGGGTCATAAGGCAGAGAACTGGAGCAGCTGTTGAAGCAATGATGCAATATGCACCTTTCTCTAAACAGAATATGGTACCGTATTTTCCGGCGTATAAGACGACTCGGCGTATAAGATGACCCCCGACTTTGGAGAAGATTTGCATGGTTAGAAAGTCGTCCTATACACTGGAAAATATGGTATTTTCCGGCGTATAAGACAACTCGGCGTATAAGACGACCCCCAACTTTGGAGACGATTTGCATGGTTTAGAAAGTCGTCTTATACGCTGGAAAATACGGTATTTTCCCCCTTGCCATTTTCAGCAGAATCTCATCTCACATACATCCCCGTATATGGAACTTATTGGTCTAGTCCAGGGGTAGGCAACCTTGGCTCTTTTATGACTCGTGGATTTCAACTCCCAGAATTCCTGAGCCAGTCCATGAATCATAAAAGAGCCAAGGTTGCCTACCCCTGGCCTAGTGGTTAAGGTGCTAACCTAAACTAAGGAGACTGTGAATTCTAGTCCACCTTAGGCATGAAAACTGACTATGTGCCTCTGAACCAATCACCAGGAGACTGTGAGTTCTAGTCCAGTCTTAGGCATGAAAACCAGCTAGGTATCTTTGAACCAATCACCAGGAAATTATGAGTTCTAGTCCTGCCTTAGGCATGGAAACCAGCTAGGTATTTTTGAACCAATCACCAGGAGACTGTGAGTTCTAGTCTTACCTTAGGCATCAAAACTAGCTAGGTGTCTTTGAACCAATCACGAGGAGACTGTGAGTTCTAGTCCTGCCTTAGGCATGAAAACCGGCTAGGTGTCTTTAACTAATCACCAGGAGACTGTGAGTTCTAGTCCTGCCTTAGGCATGAACAGCCAGCCAGAAGACCTTGGGCTGGTTACTCCCTCTCAGCCCACCCTTCTCACAGTATTGTTGTTGTGGGGAAAATAGGAGAAGGAAGAAATATTAGATATGTTTGCCACCTTGAGTTATTTTTAAATACATGCCAGCTGCCAAATGCCTGGATTTTGATCACATGACAGTAGGGACACTGCAATAGTCATAAATGTGAGGACTAATTGTAAGTCACTTTTTCAGCATGGTCATAACTTCAAATAGCCATAAAACAAATTGTTTTAAGTTACAAACTACCTCTATTGTAATAACGATGGCATCCTCGCATTCAAAGTAATGCCCTGGCGAATATGCAGGCCACTGTACTTCTTACAAATTGTATCTTTATAACTACAATTATAAAGTGGATCAGAAACCAATTCATGATATGCCTTTATATTAAAGCAGCTCCTTAACACCGTTTATGTTCAGCAAGTACATAGTACAGAAATCAATGTTCTGTACAGAACTGGAAATGTGTTCTTGCTAATTATTTGTGGAACATTTCATTTTACAACCAGCCACTTCCCACTATGATTTGTCTATTAACGTTTGATACACAGGAAATACAATGGAGTTGTTGGTGTTTAATTAAATCCATAGACGGCTCTTTCTTTATATGAAGCAGCCACTAGAGGGAAGAAACAGTTCACATTTTTTCCCCATTCTTTTTACCACATTGGTAAAATCCAGCCACAGATATACCCGGGCAATATTCATTTCCCATTTTGGATTGAATAATACAAAAATAAAACACTACAGTAATTAAAATGAATCCAGTTTAAGAAGTTGCTTAATAATTCATGTAAATTAATTTGCTTCCAAGCATTCGTATATAATATTGTTGTGAATATCTGCATTTGTTTCTCAACAAAAGCAGTACAAGTAGTCCTCAACTTAAAACTATTCATTTAGTGACAGTTCAAAGTTATAACGGCACTGAAAAAAGTGACATGTGTTTTTCACAGTTATGACCATTGCAACATCCCCATGGTCACATGATCAACATTCAGATGCTTGGCAACTGGTTCCTATTTACGATATTTGCGGTGCTTTGATGTTTTGTGACCTGATGAGCAAAGTCAATGGGAAAGACAGGCTCACTTAACAACCATGTTACTAACTTAACAACTATAGCAAGAAAGGTCACAAAATGGGGCAAAACTCATTTAACAACTGTCTTGCTTAGTAACATAAACTTTGGGCTCATAAGTCAAGGACTACTCATAATGCACATTGTATTACATGTGCTAAATAATTTGGGCCAGTCTGTGATAACTGAATTTAGGAATAACATTTAGAAACTTTTCTAATAATTTGTCCCAAATCAGTTCCTGTACTGGAAAGCAAAAATGTCAGAAGCTGAATTTCAAATTTAAGTCCATTAAAAAAAAATGAAAAAGGGATAAAATCACTGGATACAAATTCAGTGTTTATTGAATAGAAAGTCAAGGCAATGTGTTTTTCTTGGCAATATTAGGAAAACAGTTTGCCACGGTCTTTTCCTGGGACTATTTAAATTATTCCTGGTAGTCGCCCATCACATATTAATCATTTCCAACTGTGCTTAGCTTTCTAATATTAGTTAGGATCTCTTAAATCAAGTTACAAAGTGATTTGATTTTAAATTTCCTTCTGTGAAGATTTTATTTCAACTTCAGCGTTCAGTCACCTGGTTCCTTGAGGCTTGTAATTCCATGTTTGAAATACCGTAATAAAATTAATATCAGTTTGGAACTGAGTGATGGAATTGCCTCATAAAACTGAGCTCAAAACTCTTCCCTGCTTTGAATATCCTATGCAGTGTTTCTGGATCTTGGCAATTTGAAGAGGTGTGAACTTCAACTCCCAGAAATCCTCAGCCACCTGGCTGAGGAATTCTGGGAATTGAAGTCCACACCTTTTCAAGTTGCCCCAGCTGAGAAATGCTGCACTAGAAGGAAGCAAAGAGACACAGAAAACTTTAACTCTTGTGATCATTAGTAATTGTGCTGATTTTTGCTGTCCAATAAGAAGTCATAATTGTAGGAAAACATTGCAGACGTTTTAAGGGACAAATTGATATTTTACACACCTGTATGACTTATGATACTCAAGGGCTTCTTAAAACCCCTAACTCTAAGAATAATTCAAAACTCTAAAATTATTGTCCCACCCAACCTCGGTCTTCTTTTCTTTCATCATAGGACAGTGATGTCCAAATGGTGAACTTCAGAAGTGTTGGACTTTAACTCTCAGCTGGCACATAAGGCTTAGATTGACCCCTGCTAGAAATAAGGAGAAATTGATCCTGCTAGAAATAAGGAGAAAGTCCCTGACAAATAAAACAACGGATCAATGGAACAGCTTGCCTTCAGAAATGGTGGATGCTCTATCTCTGGAGGCTTTTAAGAAAAGATTAAACTGCCACTTCTATGAAATTATATAGGTTCTCCTTCTTGAGCAGGGTATTGGTCTAGAACAGGGCTTTTCAACCAATGATACGGGTACCACCTGTGGTACATTGGCACTTGGCAGGTGGTGCGCAACCATCCTAGAAAAGTGGTACCTGGGGAGGGGAATGAGCTGAACCGGTGGCAGCACTGCACAAGCCTGAGCAAGAGATGGCTGGAGCTGCAGGGCTGTCAGGGCTCAGTGGAAGCGCCAGGATCAGCACCAGGCTCCAGCAGGAGCTCAGCGCTGATCCTGGTGCTTTTGCTGAGCCCAGAAGAAGTGCCGATCAGCTGGAATGTTGCAGCATCTCCAGGGTCTTGTGATTTACATTCAGATGCTTGGCAACTGATTCATATTTATGACGGTCACAGTGTCCCAGGGTCATGTTAAGTGACCAAAACCTGCTGCAACCGCCCAGCAAATGGGGGGAATAAAAACCAAACACCCCCCCACCCCACCCCCACTGCCAATCCTCAACAGAAATGCTCACAATGAAAACCTTGGACAGGAGGAAAAGTGCCGCCGGGTGGGCAGGCAGGTGTCTTGTTCGGCTGTGGCTTGGGGGGCACTTTTTTCAGTGCCATTGTAACTTTGAACAGTCATTAAGCAAACTGTTGTAAGTCGAGCACTACCTGTACTTCATCACTTTTTTCCTTTTTTTTTTTTTTTTGGTCATTATGTTTTTGACACCTTGCTAGGCAACTGGTGGTACTCAGATATTGCCATATCCTAAAAGTGGTACAATGGGTGAAAAGGTTGAAAAGACCTGGACTAGAAGACCTCCAACGTCCCTTCCAACTTTATTATTTGCTTTCTCCAAACAGTATTATTGGCTTTCTGATATATGTTCCTGGTAGCAGTGGTAGTTTTTATTGTTTCCAGGCCCAGAATTAAATTTCTTTGTATAAAATATGAATTAAGGTTGGTTAACTGTTCTTTGCTCTTTAATTTTATTAGCAAGTTATAGATGAAGCCAGTGATCATTTGTTTACCAATTGATCTTACATTAATACAAAAGCAAATTTATTCACAGAAAACATGTTTTCCATGTAACGTTAATTAACAATACTGCTTGCCAAGACTATATTTTTTTCTAACATTATTGCACAGATATCTGTGCGGAACCAATGCTATCTCAGGTGTACCTGCTTGCCTTTGGCTTATGCTTCAGTGCTCGGTCTTCTTTTGAACATCCCCAAAGAATAACAGCTGAAAATCTTTGCATTCCTCCATTAAACACCAGACAGGACTGTCGATCACCAGCTAGATTTACACTAAGCCATAATGATTTTGATTTTGGATGTTGTCTAATTCCAGACATAAACCAGTTTATATTTCAGTGTATTGTCTGAACTAGACAATGGTGCCTTATTCAACAATCTATAGTTAAATAGCGGAATAACAGAGTTGGAAGGGACCTTTGGGGTCTTCTAATCCCCTGCTCAGGCAGGAAGCCCTATATCTTTTCAGACAATCTTTTCTTTAAAACCTCTAATGTTGGAGCATTCACATCTTCTGAAAGCAAGCCATTACGCTGACTGTTGGAAAATTTCTCCTTAATTCTAGGTTGCTTCTCTTCTTGGTTAGTTTCCATCCATTGCTTCTTGTCCTGCCTTCAGGTGCTTTGGAGAACAGGTTGACCCCCTCTTCTTTGTGGCAATCCCTGAGATATTGGAACACTGTTATCATAGAAACAATGCTTGATTGAGCATTTGAGCATTTATAAAATACACCACTATCAAATAAACAGTGGTTTTGTATGTTGTAGAGTACTGAACAAGATGGACCAATGGCTGGTCTCAGCAGAAAGCAGATTCCTATATTTCTATGTTCATATGAAATAAGAATATGAGAAGATAAGATTTGTGCTGGATCACATGAAAGATCTACATGGTTAATAATAATAATAATAGTAAAGTTGGAAGGGACCTTGGAAGTCATCTAGTCCAACCCTCTGCTCAGGCAGGAAACCCTATACCATTTTGGACAAATGGCTGTCCAGTCTCTCCTTAAAAACCTCCAGTGTTGGAGCATTCACCACTTCTGGAGGAAGTTGATTGTTCTAACTGTCAGGAAGTTTCTCCTTAGTTCTAGGTTGCTTCTCTTCTTGATTAGTTTCCATCCGTTGCTTCTTGTCCTGCCCTCAGGCGCTTTGGAGAATAGCTTGACTCCCTCTTCTTTGTGGCAGCCCCTGAGATATTGGAACACGGCTATCATGTCCCCCCTCGTTTCTTCTCTTCATTAAACTGGACATACCCAATTCCAGCAGCCTTTCCTTATATACTTTAGCCTCCAGTCTCCTAATCATCTTTGTTGCTCTTCTCTGTACTCTTTCTAGAATCTCAACATCTTTGTTACATCATGGTGACCAAAACTGGATGCAGTATTCCACGTGTGGCCCATTACAGATAGTCCTCAACTTACTACCATAACTCAACTCAACATTTCTGTTACCAAGTCAGACATTTGTTAAGTGAGTTTTGCCCCACTTTACAACCTTTCTTGCCACAGTTGTTAAGTGAATCATTGCAGTTATTAAATTACTAAACACTGTTGTTAAGCGAATCTGGCTTCCCCGTTGACTTTGTTTGTCAGAAGGTCGCAAAAGGGGATCACGTCGTAAGACTCCGTTGCCTAGCAACTGAAATTTGATCATATGACCATGGGGTGTTACAACTACCGTAAGTATGAAAAATGGTCTTGTTAGTTTTTTCAGCGCCGTTGTAACTTTTAAACAGTCACTAAACGAATTGTTGTAAGTTAAGGATTACCTGTAGTTCTTGCCCTGCCTTCAGATGCTTTGGAGAGCAAGTCGGTCCCCTGTTCTCTGTGACAGCCCTTCAAATATGGAAGGCTGCCATCATATCAGGCTTGTTCTTAGACTAAACATACCTAGTCCCCTCAATCTTTGTGATATGGTTTAGTCTCCAGATCCTTTATCATCTTTTTGCTCTTCTCTGCATTGGATTTAATATTTTTTTTTATTGAAAAGTTTTACAAAAGTTTACAACAAAACAACCCCAAACCAGCCCCCACCCCCTTGCCCTCCCACACTTCCCAGAGCTGAATACAGGGTTACAAATATGACAATCATAATCTAAATAACATTAACCGACTATATAAAAACCAAATCCATAATACACTTTAACTCCCTTTTAACAAAAATAAACAAATTCTAAATAAGCATAATACATAAACAAATTAATATCCTAATTCTTAAACAATACAATATAATAAAAATTCCACTATAATAAACTATTAATAATAATAATGATGATGATAATGATAATAATAATACTAGTAATAATAATAATACTCATTATTCAAAAAATAAATGACACTTTTTATTCCCATATTTATTTTGAATATAGTCTATCCATCTTCTCCAAACCGAAATATATCTTTCTTGTGAATGGTCCTTCAAATAAGCAGAAATTTTCGCCATTTCTGCTAAATTAGACACCTTAAGAGTCCATTCTTCCATAGTGGGCAAAGAATCTTTCTTCCAATATTGCCCGACCAATAATCTTTCAGCTGTTATAAGATTCAACATCAAATTAATTTCTTTAACATCACAATCTTCAATAATACCTAACAGAAATAATTGTGGCATAAACTTTATCTTTCTCTTAAAAATCTTTTGAATGTTCCACCAAATCTTAATCCAAAAGGCTTTTTATATTTCTACACATGCATTGGATTTAATATTGAAAAAGCAAAGAACAGCCGAGTTGTAATAGAAGAGCAACAAAGATGATTAGGGGACTGGAGGCTAAAGCATATAAAGAAAGGCTGCTGGAATTGGGTATGTCTAGTTTAATGAAGAGAAGGATGAGGGGGGACATGATAGCAATGTTCCAGTATCTCAGGGGCTGCCACAAAGAAGAGGGAGTCAAACTATTCCCCAAGGTGCCTGAAGGCAGGACAAGAAGCAACGGATGGAAGGTGATCAAGGAGAGAAGCAACCTAGAACTAAGGAGAAACTTCCTGACAGTTAGTACAATTAACCAGTGGAACAACTTGCCTCCAGAAGGGGTAAATGCTCCAACATTGGAAATTTTTAAGAAGAGACTGGATAGCCATTTGTCTGAAATGGATTAGGGTTTCCTGCCTGAGCAGAGGGTTAAACTAATGACCTCCAAGGTCCTTCTAACTTTATTATTATTATTATCGATCATCGCACAGTCAGCCAGATGTTCAGACTGGATTTGGCATTTTGTCTACCTATCGAGTCCTTACCCAGGACCTGGGATAGGCAGATGTGGATGTTTGATGGTATTACAGATATCGTCGCAGGATGGAAGCAGTTCCTAGTAAGGCCGCCTTTTGCAATTGACTAATAGCGAATTTGTCAATGCCAATGGTGTTCAAGTGGTGCTTCAGTTGTTTTGGGATTGCACCCAAGGAGCCTATGACTATTAGTACTACCCTTGCTTGCTTTTGCCACAGTCTTTCTATTTCTATTTGTAGGTCTTTGTATTTTGTTATCTTCTCCAGTTCTTTCTCTTCTGTTCTGCTATCTCCAGGCACTGCCACGTCCACTATCCAGACTTTTTTGTCTTTCTTATCGACAATTGTTAAGTCTGGGGTGTTATGTTGCAGGTGCTTGTCTGTTTGAATTCTGAAGTCCCAGAGCAGTTTAATTTTATCATTTTCTATGACTTTCTCTATTTTATGATCCCACCAGTTTTTGCTTACAGGCAAATGATATTTTTTGCAGATCTTCCAATGCACCATTGTTGCTACTTTGTCATGCCGCTGCTTGTAATCAGTTTGTACAATATTATTATTATTATTATTATTATTATTATTATTATTATTATTACTATTACTATTATTACTATTATTATTATTATAGATTATCGCACAGTCAGCCAGATGTTCAGACTGGATTTGGCATTTTGTCTACCTATCGAATCCTTACCCAGGACCTGGGATAGAAGTCGCTGAACAACCATCCCCCAAAAAGGTCATAAAATCAGTCCAGTCATGTGACTGGCCCGGTTTACAACTGTCACAAATTACGACCCTGATGGACTGACTCCATTACGGTTGTAACTCAAGGACTGCCTGCATTCCGAGAGGACTTAAAGCTTTGAAAAGAGGACTAATGAGTTTCCAGATGGTGTTGGACTTGACCATGGGGGATGGAAGTGACAAAGATTAGGAGCCCAACTTAATCTGGAGGACGTTGAATTACCCACAATTCTTAGGGAAAATGGTTTTGTATAGACATCTCCTACCAGGGCCTTTAACATAAAATGATGGCCATTGTTGAGGCTTTATGCCACTGTTTCCCAATCTAGCAACTTTAATATATGTGGACTGCAACACCCAGAATTCCCATGTTGGCTGGGGAATTCTGAGAGTTGAAGTTCATATATATTAACGTTGCTAAGTTTGAGAAACCCTGGTTTATGATAAGAAGCAGGAATTACAAAGAATGAGTGATGACTATTTTGCAGCTATGTTACATTTTCCAAGCAACAGTCCTGATTTAAACTGACACAGCTCTTTTTGCCTTCTGCTGAAATAGATTCCCTGGGTTATTTTATTTATTTATTTATTTTTGTAAGAAAAACATGGTCACAATTTGTGCCAAACATCATCCTGATAATGTATGACTGTTCAAATATTCCTAGAAATATTCAGAACTGAATTTAACATTCAGTTCAGTTTGATTTTGGCTATGACTAAGCAGGAAGAAAAGGAGGTGTAGCATCAACAGATCATTTGGAAAAGCAGCAAAACAGTCAATCTCTAAAGTTTCTAGAATTTTGTTAGAATTAGAATTCCAGAAAAGATATATAGTACTGAAATCCCTATTCATAATCCTAAATAACCATGTGAAGGTCTTTCTTCAAATGCAAATGCAAATAACGATGCTTAGAGGAAGCTAATCAAAATACTAAATTAGTACTTTGTACAAGTTATCAGTATTAAGTTTAATGATTCTTGGATAAGAGCCTTCGGAATCAATGGGCTGAATTTGCTCATTCTTACTTATTGAAACTGTTCTGTTTTAGAATCAGAGACATCGAAGCGAGGCAGGAGTAACAAAACACAACTTCTTTATTGAGATCACAAACAGAACAGAACAGCAAACAAAATGGTGCTGGTTCTTTTATACTTCCCTTGCAGGGAAAGCATCAGCCTATATCAATGCAAGGCTAGTCTCCCACCTTGCACGTGCTCACAAGGCTGGAGACAGTCTATCTGGTCCCAGGCAACCACATAGTCTGCCTGGGCCTTCTGCAGCCTCCTGAGACTGCTGAGTCATTCAGCAGGCCCAGGACATAACAGAAACTATGATAAAATTTGGAATCAACCCATGAATGTTGGTCTCAAGAGAATTCTAGAATGCTCTATATCAGTGACGGCGAACCTTTTACAAACCAAGTGCCCAAACTGCAACCCAAAACCCACTTATTTATCGCAAAGTGCCGGGGCCGCATAAGCAATGTGGTGCCCTCGGGGGGGGGCAGGGAGGCATCTCTGAGTGCCACCTCTGGCATGCAAAAACCGGGGGCACAAAAATGGACCACCATGCTGCAAGTCACAAAAATGGCCACTGCCGCACCACGGGGTGCAGATACAAGGCGCTGCACCACACAGGAACGGGGCAGGGCTAGTGAGTAGGCCCTAGGCCAGTGGTGGCAAACCTATGGTACACGTGCCAGAGGCGGCACTCAGAGCCCTCTCTGTTGGCACGTGCGCTACCGCCACCAGCAGCAGGTCTATAAGGCCGCCACCGCCGCCCGGAGCAGGAGCCCCACCCAACACAAAGGAGGCAAAGCAACCGACTAGCAAGCTCAATTAGTGGTGGTAAAGCAGAGGTCACCAACCATTGTCGATTGGTGGACTGGAAGGGAGGGGGAAGCATTTTACATGTGTGCATGCACACATGGGGCCATGAGCACGCACACACTGCAAATGGGGCAGGGCTAGGGCAATGATGGCAAACCTTTTAGAGACCGAGTGCCCAAACTGCAACCCAAAACCCACTTATTTATCACTGGGTGCCAGCTGGGCGTGGCCCACTGGGTGGGCATGGCTGTGGTGGTCATGGTAGATTGGGTAGGTGTGGCCAAAGTGGGTGTTGCTTGTGGAGAGGGACGCCTGTGGGGGCTGGGCAGGGCTGGAGGAGATCCAGAGGGTCTCTGGCAGGTGGGGCGGTGGGCAGGAGACTCATCCTGTGGGGTGAGGTGAGGCAAGGCGAGGCAGCGCAGAGGTGCCATTGTCACAGGGCAAGGTGAGGCAGGCCGGGGCGGCTGCTGCCTGACACCATCGGCCCCTGCACACAGAGGCCAGCGAGCACATGGGTGCTGGGATGCATCCGGCCATGTGGGACCTCAGTGAGTTAGTGGGCAGCTGGTTGAAGAGGGACGGTTGCCATCTCCGGGGCATGGCGTGCGTGCCCACAGAGAGGGCTCTGAGTGCCGTCTCTGGCATGCGTGCCATAGGTTCGCCACCACTGCTCTATATTGCATGAATGTTGGCTAGGGAAAAACAAATGGATACAGGTTAATGTACAGAAAACAGAATGATGCCGAAAACAACCCTAGGAAAGTAAGGAAAAAAAATGTGTGTATATAGGAGGGAGGGAGTGCTTAGTCATAGCCAAGCTGAAAGCAGATCTTGAAAATGGAGATTGCAATTGTGTGATTGCAAAAAGCACCAAAGGTGCTTTTCAAAAGACTTATCTTGGTTTGAAAAAGCTTCTTGGATGAGAAGGTAAATGTTTTCAAGGAAAAAAAGAATAAGAAAGTCCAGTTACATTTTGAAAGGCACCTTTGGGACAGCCATGATCTGGACAATTGAGAATCTCCATAAACAATTGTGTAATCAAAACCCTGTCCTTTTTACACTATCGTGAAGATCATGGCTTAAGTCACGTGGGCACAATCATCTTCTTGACTTTTTAGACACACGAGCTCCCCATAGACACCCTGCCAAATGAGCTCCCCATAGACACCCTGCCCCATAGACACCCTGCCAAACTGTCTTCCTAAGTCAAGCGTTCCTGAAAGTAAATTTAATTCACTTCAATGGAACTTGATTCTGAATGTATGTATGAATTGGGATTATTTCTGTACCTCTGTTCTCTTGTCCTACTTTGAGCATTTCAGCTTGACTTTGGGGGGGGGGTCTGCTTTAGAGTTTTTTCAACTTTTGTAAAAAAAAAAAAAAAGGTATGTTATTCCAAGAGAGCTTATTGAGTTTGATACTGAAGTAAAAAGAGGGAGATTATTGGAAAACAGTACTTGGCTATGAACCGCCCAGATGACATGGGCAGACAGAATCTCTTCAAGCTAAGGTTGAAGATTGTTGTCAGAATAGTTTTGGAAGATATTGAAATTCTGTTTGATATTCTAAGTTGATCCTAAAATGATGGAGTCCCCTGCAGATTTTACTCCGCTAGTCGTTGCTGACTATAGAGGGTGGTGCTCATGCCTGTTTCAAGGACATTGAGCCAGCACTGTCCGAAAGCATGAACCTTTCCACCAAAGTGGTACCAATTAAACTACTCTCATTTGCATGCTTTGGAACTGCTAGGTGGGCAGGAGCTGGAGTGAGGATGGGAGTTCATCCGTTGTGTGGTGCTCAGGTCTTGAACCCAGGCAGCTGGCCCACTGTCTTAACCACTGAGCCACTACACCAGTGGTTCTCAACCTGTGGGTCGGGACCCCATTTGGGGTCAAATGACCATTTCATGGGGGTCGCCAAATCATGCTGTCCACCATTTCATTCCCTTTTCCCTAGCTGTCCTACTCCCTCTTATTGGTGGCCACACCCACTTGGGGGTCACCACAACATGGGGAACTGTATTATGGGGTCACGGCATTAAAAAGGTTGAAAACCACTGCACTACACCATTCACCTTAGGATGTTGTTGTTAGTTGCGAAGTCATGTTTGATCCATCACGACCGCATGGACAACATTCCTCCAGGCCTTCCTGTCCTCCACCATCTTCTGGAGTCCATTTAAGCTCACGCCTACTGCTTCAGTGACTCTACCCAGCTACCTCCTTCTCTGTCGTCCCCTTCTTCTATTACCCTCAATCTTTCCCAGCATCAGGCTCTTCTCCAGTGGGTCCTTCCTTCTCATTAGGTGGCCAAAGTAGAGTTTCAACATCAGGATCTGGCCTTCTAAAGACCAGTCTTTACCACCTTAGGATGGTAGCATATAAATAAATAAATACCACAATGTTAATAGTGGGTGACAATTATTGTTCTTTAAGAAAACACTGACAGTAAGTGGACAATATACAGAATGCAGCTTTTCAGTAAAAATTACAGCCAGTCACTGATCATGCAAAATTTTCAATAACTCAGAAATCTTCCTGGGATTGGGATATTCAAGATATGGATATGGAAATAGCATTGGGGGAACAGTCACCCTAAGTCAAATGAAGTGCTGAGCAGCAAAATGTTGTGTTTTATAGAACAAAATGATGCGGTTCACGTATTGCTTTAAGCCAGGGATATGTAGTTTCTGTGGCATGTTGAAGGCTGGATTGGGAAGTGGGTGAGGCCAGATCCTCTTTCTGAAGGGAATTCCAGAGTGTTATGGAGAGAACTGGCTTCCTTCAGCATCTATAAGCATTTAGGCATCCATTTTGCTTTTTAACCTCCCATCCTCTAAAGTACAAACCAGGGCCCATGTTTTGTCCCATCCCCCGTGTAATGTTACTGGAGGCCACAAAAAGGATCCTGGTAAGACTTGTGAAGACTTTGCACTAAACTATAACATGGTTTGCTGGAATTACTGGAGGATTATGATTTATTTATGATTATGTTTTATTCATTGAATCAGAGGAAGGGACATCCTTGTTATTCACGGATTCTATATTTGTGAATTCGTCTGCTCTCTAATATTGATTTCTAAACCCCAAATCAACATGTGCGAGGTTTCTAGGATTATTCATGGACGTGTGCAGAGTGGCAAAAATTTAAGTCACAATTCTACGTGTCTGCCTTTTCTTAGTGATCTTGCTGGTTAAAATGGACATCAAAAGTAAGATTTTTTAATATTATATAATAATAATAGTAATAAATAAAAAATACATAAAAGTAAGATTTTTTAATAAAACTTTACAAGATAGATAGATAGATAGATAGATAGATAGATAGATAGATAGATAGATAGATAGATAGCTGTGGCAAGAAAAAATGTAAAATGGGGCAAAACTCAGTTAACAACTGTCTTGCTTAGCAATGGAAATTATGAGCTCAGTTGTGGTCATAAGTCAAGGACTATCTCTATTTGTTAATTCTGTTTGAAGCAATTATATTGTAGTTTTGCTATAAATATTTCAAAACCTTCTCCCAGAGGAGAGCAACAGAAACAGACCGTGAAGTGGGTGTGTAGTGTCTTTAACAATGCTTCGAGTTTTAAGCGAGCTTCCTATAATCTTCTCAGCTGTCCTTACCACTTTCTGTATGGACCTTCTATCTGATGCACTGCTACCACCAAACCAAACAGTGATGCAGTTTGTTAAAACATTTTCAATCGTGCCTCTGTAAAAAGTGGCCAGGACAGGAGAAAGATGTGCTCTCCTATCCATTTGTGTCCAACTCTAGGGGCCAGTGCTTATCTCCGTTTCCTAGCTGAGGGAGCCAGCATTGTCTGAAGACACTACCATATTAATGTGGCCAGCAGGACTATATGCCAAGATGCATGGAACGCTGTTACGTTCCCACTAAAGTGGTACTTATTTATCTACTCGCATTTGCATAACAATAGTAGACTTATATACTGCTTTATAGTGCTTTACAGCATTCTCTAAGCCAGTGGTTCTCAACCTGTGGGTCGGGACCCCATTTGGGGTCAAATGACCATTTCACGGGGGTCGCCAAACCACGCTGTCCGCCATTTTTTTCCCTTTTCCCTAGCTGTCCTACTCCCTCTTATTGGTGGCCACACCCACTTGGGGGTCACCACAACATGGGGAATTGTATTATGGGATCACGGCATTAGAAAGGTTGAGAACCACTGCTCTAAGCAGTTTACAGAGTCAGCAATCTGGGTCCTCCTTTTACCGACCTCGGAAGGATGGAAGGCTGAATCAACCATGAGCCGGTTAGGATCGAACTCCTGGCAATGGGAATGCAAAGTTAGCCTGCAATACTGCATTCTAACCACTGTGCCACCACAGCTCTTTGCATGCTTTGCAACTGCTAGGTGGGCAGGAGCTTTGGGCAAGAACAAGAGTTCACCCCATTGCACAGCACTCAGGTCTCAAATCTGGGCTGTCAGGTTTCCAGCTGACAAGCTCAGCATCTTTAACCACTGAGCCCTTCTACCCCTTTTAACTGAACTTGGCTGATGTCAAAAAGTTCAACCTACTTAGGTAGCAAATTCAGTTTTCTTCTGGCCTGCCTACTTGTTATCAGTGTTTCCATTTGAACATTAAATGGGATAGAAATGAACAGGTCTTTCACCCCTTCTTACATAAAAACTGGCTGTAATTTAGATTGGGGGCATGGGGGGGAGAGGACAAAGACAAGAAAACTATTTCACCTCTGTCCTGAATTCAAAAAGGGCTCCAAATGTGGGTTCTTTAAAAATGTTTAAATTATGTCTCATTCAGTGTTTTATAGGTTGCCTGATTAATTTTTATTACACTTGGGGGCTCAAAAGCTGGAAGGAGTCCAAATCTTGCTCAAGAGTTGAGAAGGCCGGGGACATGCAGTTTAAAACTTTAAACGGAGCAATAATGCAGACATATTAATTAAAGTCTACTACTCCCTGCTGAGTATTATTTTAAAATGTTAGCAACCAGCAAAGATTTATAAAAAAAAAAATCATCAAAGGCTGATTATAGAGGCCATTCACATAATTCTAGGTTTGCAAATAACTTATGGTCTGGCAAAGCTTTTCATATGATGCCATAGGGGGGTTTCCAAACATGATTCTTTCAGTGCTATTTTTAAATGATCTTTTTTGCACTAAGGAAGAAGTTGGATCAAGGCCTTAAATGCCCCCTGTTAAGTTCTGGTGATTCCTCATTTTAAACAGAAGAATCAGCCATGATTGTGTTCAGTGTTAGCTGAAAGGCGATAGTTAATTTGCCAAACAAGGAGCCTTCAGAACTTAAGTCTGCCTGGAAACAGCCAGGCTAGATAGGAAATATCCCTAACTCAGAAAAAAGCGGAAAACATCCAACCACAATCAGTGAGTCACAACACTGTGTGGAAGGAGCAAACTCAAGTTATAGGTCAGTCGCCTTCTCTATTAAACAAGCAAACTCCCAAAAATCTTTCTCCCTAGCTCCCCTTTGGAGTGTTTGTGCTTCTGAATGGAAATGCAGAATCCATAAATTGGATAGAACACTATCACAGAGATTACATTGCCTCACACAATGACCGTTCCCAGTTACAACGGTGATGAAAAAGTAACTTTATAAGCAAGTCTCACATTGACAACCTTCACAGGTCTGTAAAGAAAAGGAAAACTGAAGTCAGATCATAAACACAGACAGTTTCATTTACGGACCGCTTCACTTAACAACTGATTTGCCAGTCTCAATTGTGGTCACTAAATGAGGACTACCTATACAACATTAACGTTTTTCTTTTTGATACTCCAGATTTCTGCATGTAGGGACCATTGTTTCACAAAGAACTGCACCCGTATCTTTGCAACCTGACCAGCTAACTCAGGGAATGCATTTCATTTCCTGATTGTATGGTTAACAACCTAGAACTAAGGAGAAATTTTCTGACAGTGAGAAAAATTAATCAGTAGTACAACCTGTCTTCAGAAGCTATGAATGCTGCAACACTGGAAGTTTTTAAGAGACTGGACAGCCATTTGTCTGAAATGGTATAGGGTTTCCTGCCTGAGCAGGGAGTTGGACTAGATGACCTCCAAGGTCCCTTCCAACATTATTATTATTGTTGTTGTTGTTGTTGTTACTACTACTACTATTACTATTACTACTTTCCTCGCATTTATTCTCCTCTCCCACCCATCTCTAGATGATCTAAGATCACAATACATCTTGTAAAAGATTAGGATTTCCAACAACTGGAATAAAAAATGTGTCTGGAAATGCAGAGTGGAGACATCTGGGTAAAGAGGCAGAATCCAAACTACAGATAGCCCTCTACTTACAACAGTGACCTTTCAAAGTTACAATGGCACTGAAAAAGTGACATGACCGATTTTCACACTTATAACCGTTGCAGATCTCCATGGTCATGTGATCACAATTCAGACGCTTGGCAACTGCCTCGTAAGGGTCACAGTGTCCTGGGGTCACTTTCGCAAACATCTGACAAGCAGAGTCAATGGGGAAGCGGGATTCACTTAAAATCCGTGTTACTAACTTAACAACTGCAGTGATTCACTTAACAACTGTGGCAACAATGTTCGTTAAATGGGATAAAATTCACTTAATAAATGTCTCACTTAGCAACAGAAATTTTGGGTCAATGGTAGTCTTAACTCGAGGGCTACCTGTATGAAGCTTAACGTACAGGTAATGCTTGTTGATAGTAACTGGGATTGGAATTTTTGTCCCTAACCAATGTGGTCATAAAGCACCGCATCCAGTGATGGGATTCAGCCAGTTCACACCAGTTCAGTAGAACCGATAGCTAAATTTTGTTGAGTTTGGAGAACCAGCTGAATGCGCACCAGTTCTGGAAGTCCGTTCTGGGCCTGGCCTAGAATGGCCCATCGGAAGTGCGGGGATGCCACTTCCAGAAATCCATTATAGGCCTTGGATGCCCAGGCCTGCATCCACATAGAGAACCAGTTGTTCAGGGATTTGATCTCACCACTGACCATATCACATGACCAAACTACTTAATGATGGCAGTTCAGGCAGTCCCTAGTTACCTCAGTTAAGCAAGGACCTCACCATGAATCCTGGCAGATTGCCATCGATTTTGCTTGTGGAAAGCCAGGAGTGAAGGCCACAAATCATGATTACATGACCATAGGATGCTGCAACAGCCAGAACTTTAGGATCAGTTATAAAATGCAAGTTCAGACATTGAACAACCAACTGGTCATTAAACAAGGATAACCGGTATCCGGTTATTCATATAACCAACAATTTTGGGGGGGATTTGATTTAGTTCAACACGTAAGCCTAGCCTTTGTGATGTGTCAATCATGGTTCTACTTTAGCTTATGGTTATTCTTTAAGATTATTTAGCTTAGAATCCAAATATTTATTTATTCAGGCAAGCATTGATTAAGCAAAATGTTTTGACTGAGACGCTAACCAGCTGGATAAATAAAAGGCTTCAGTAATCAATAGAGAGCAAAGAAAATTACAACATGGTCCTTCATTTGTCAGCAAATAAAAAACTGACAACTGAACCAGGCTGATTTTTTTTATTTGTTTATAAGAGCTGAGGTTGCAAAGAATAAGACCGTACCAGCTTCTGAACTAAAATCTAAGCTAAATATTAGCTCAAAGGAAATGATGCAAGTATAGCAGAGGCTGAATTGACCTACCTTGCTTAAACATAATATAGTTTATACATGATAAGCCATATTTGAAGGTTTCAAGTCAGAGATATTTGTAAGGGGCATCAAAAAAAAATCATGAGATTGAAGTCCCACATCTTTGTTACATCTCATAATGTATGAAAATAGGAGGTGGGGTTTTGATCTCATATTAGTGGCTATCTTGATTGTCTTAACACCCCCTGCAGGTGTTTATTTTATGTGCTCTGTGTGAATCCAGCTGATCGAAGCTTAGTCTTATAAATAACCATGCCTTGTAAGCCAAGTCAGATAAATATTATGTCTCCACACGTCCGACAGAGCAAAAATCACCTAACTTTAAAAACAGAGCACACATCAAGGACCAGCAAGATAGCCTTGTTATGGGGATCCTTGTTAATTTTATACAATAAGTAATAAAGAGATCTCTATTCCCAAGTCACTTAATATGGATTTGTTAACATTATGGTAGTATATAAGAAATTAAATAAAAACATGGTGTAAAATATGCACTATCTGTTCACATTTTTAATAGCAGGAGCATGACCTGCATTTTAAAAAGCATTCCCCGAACAGCCTAGCTTCCTTTCCTTCACTTTGTAATTTTTATTAGATTCTCCATAAGACCCTCATTCAAAATCCATATTTCTCCTCTTTCTTCTTGGGTTTACAGTTAGTCCTTGACTATCATTGGGATCAGAATTTCCATTGCTAAGCAAGCCAATTATTAACTCATGCCCAATTTTGTGACCATTTTTGCCACTGTTGTTAGGAGAATCACTGCAGTTGTTAAATGAATCGTATCGTCATTAAGCAAATCTTTGCTTTTCAGAAGTTAGCTGGGAAGGCTGTAAATGGCAAACACGTGACCCCAGGGTGCTGCAACCTTTGTAAACAGGCGCCCAATGCCAAAAAATTGAATTCTGATCGCATAACAGTGGGGAAACTGCGATGGTTCTAACTGCAAGTAGCGAATTACACTGACTGGCAGCCAATGCAATCTGCATTGCAGTGGTACAGCATGGGCATCCCAAATGGCCACTTCAGTTTGAACCAGCTCTAGTTTATGGGTGGTCTGCAAGGTGTTAGGTGATTAGGGTATGAGTAACTTCCTGAAGGACCTTCTGAGCAAGGAAGGGGAACAACTTGTGGACAAGATATATAAGGAACGGTTGCTGGAATTGGGTATGTCTAGTTTAATGAAGAGAAGAACAAGGGGGGACATGACAGCAATGTTCCAATATCTCAGGGGCTCCACAAAGAAGAGGGAGTCAAGCTATTCTCCAAAGCGCCTGAAGGCAGGACAAGAAGCAAGGGATGGAAACTAATCAAGGAGAGAAGCAACCTAGAACTAAGGAGAAACTTCCTGACAGTTAGAACAATTAACCAGTGGAACAACTTGCCTCCAGAAGCGGTGAATGTTCCAATAGTGGAAGTTTTTAAGAAGAGACTGGACAGCCATTTGTCTGAAATGGTATAGGGTTTCCTACCTGAGCAGGGGGTTGGACTATATGACTTCCAAGGTCCCTTCCAATTTTATTATTATTATGAATCATCGCACAGTCAGCCAGATGTTCAGACTGGATTTGGCATTTTGTCTACCTATCAAGTCCTTACCCAGGACCTGGGATAGGCAGATGTGGATGTTCGATGGTATTACAGGTATCGTCACAGGATGGAAGCAGTTCCTAGTAAGGCCGCCTTTTGCAATTGACTAATAGCGAATTTGTCAATGCCAATGGTGTTCAAGTGGTGCTCCAGTTGTTTTGTGATTGCACCCAAGGAGCCTATGACTATTGGTACTACCCTTGCTTGCTTTTGCCACAGTCTTTCTATTTCTATTTGTAGGTCTTTGTATTTTGTTATCTTCTCCAGTTCTTTCTCTTCTATTCTGCTATCTCCAGGCACTGCCACGTCCACTATCCAGACTTTTTTGTCTTTCTTATCGACAATTGTTAAGTCTGGGGTGTTATGTTGCAGGTGCTTGTCTGTTTGAATTCTGAAGTCCCAAAGCAGTTTAATTTTATCATTTTCTATGACTTTCTCTATTTTATGATCCCACCAGTTTTATTATTATTACTATCGATCATCGCACAGTCAGCCAGATGTTCAGACTGGATTTGGCATTTTGTCTACCTATCGAGTCCTTACCCAGGACCTGGGATAGGCAGATGTGGATGTTTGATGGTATTACAGATATCGTCGCAGGATGGAAGCAGTTCCTAATAAGGCCGCCTTTTGCAATTGACTAATAGCGAATTTGTCAATGCCAATGGTGTTCAAGTGGTGCTCCAGTTGTTTTGGGATTGCACCCAAGGAGCCTATGACTATTGGTACTACCCTTGCTTGCTTTTGCCACAGTCTTTCTATTTCTATTTGTAGGTCTTTGTATTTTGTTATCTTCTCCAGTTCTTTCTCTTCTATTCTGCTATCTCCAGGCACTGCCACGTCCACTATCCAGACTTTTTTGTCTTTCTTATCGACAATTGTTAAGTCTGGGGTGTTATGTTGCAGGTGCTTGTCTGTTTGAATTCTGAAGTCCCAGAGCAGTTTAATTTTATCATTTTCTATGACTTTCTCTATTTTATGATTCCACCAGTTTTTGCTTACAGGCAAATGATATTTTTTGCAGATCTTCCAATGCACCATTGTTGCTACTTTGTCATGCCGCTGCTTGTAATCAGTTTGTGCAATCTTCTTGCAACAGCTTACCAAGTGGTCCACTGTTTCTTCAGCTTCTTTGCATAGGCGGCACTTACTGTCTGTTGCTGTCTTCTCAATTTTGACTTTGTATGCATTTGTCCTTAAGGCTTGGTCTTGTGCAGCCAGAATTAGTCCCTCGGTCTCTTTCTTCAATTTTCCTGCTCTTAGCCATTGCCAGGTTTTATTGTTATCTGCTTTCCCAGCTATTTTTTTCATGTATTGGCCATGTAGTGCTTTGTCTTCCCATGCCTCTATTCTGTTCTTCATTTGGTCTTTCTTGAAGGCCAGTTTGGTCTCTCCAGTAGTTAGTAAGCCTTCCTGATATACTAATTTCAGTGCATCTTCATCATTGTTCTTCAGATATTCTTCCAAAGCCATTTTTTCTTCTTCAACCATCTGATGTACTTGTAGCATTCCACGCCCACCTATTTGCCTTGGTAGATAAAGTCTATCAATGTCACTGCGTGGATGAAGGGCATGATTCATTGTCATTATTTTTCTGGTCTGCCTATCCATTGCTTTTAGTTCTGCTTGAGTCCAGTCCACTATTCCAGCTGTGTACCTAATGACTGGGATTGCCCAGGTGTTGATTGCCTTTATGGTATTTCCTCCATTGAGTTTGGACTTTAAGATCTTCTTCACTCTCTTGATGTATTCACCTCTAATCTTTTTCTTGACTTCAGTGTGCTTGATGTTGTCAGCTTGAAGGATACCCAAGTATTTGTAGTACTCTTCCTCATCCAGACTCTTAATGTTATTTTCGTGGGGCATCTTGATTCCTTCAGTTTTCATTATTTTTCCTTGTTTGATAGTAAGTGTGGCACATTTGTCCAAGCCAAACTCCATTACAATATCTTGGCTATATATACGGACAGTGTTGAGCAGCGATTCTATTTCAGATGATGTTTTTCCATACAGCTTCAGATCATCCATGTAAAGGAGGTGGGATAGTCTGGCAGATGTTTTTGATGTTTGATAGCCATGTCCTGAGTTATTCAGTATTGTTGACAGAGGAAACAGTGCAATAACAAATAGTAATGGTGATAATGAATCTCCTTGAAATATTCCTCTCTTGATATTAACCTCTCCCAGCCTCTCACCATTGATCTGCAACTGTGTCTTCCATTGTGCCATCGATCTTTGCACAAATTTTCTGATGTTTCTACTGACTCCTGTTATTTCTAGGCACTTTATTATCCAATCATGTGGCAGAGAGTCAAATGCCTTTTTGTAGTCAATCCATGCCACATTCAGGTTGGTCTTCCTTCTCTTGCAGTTTTCCAAGATCATTTTGTCTATTAGGAGTTGATCTTTTGTTCCTCTGCTATTGGGGCGGTTTCCTTTCTGCTCAGGTGGAAAGAGATTGTTTTCAACTAGATGCTGTTGCACTGCATCAGCTACCACACCAGTTAGTAATTTGAAAGTTGTTGGTAAGCAGGTAATTGGCCTGTAGTTACCTGGTGTTGCCCCTTTTGCTGGATTTTTCATTATTAGGTAGGTTTTCCCAGTTGTTAGCCACTTTTCAATTTCTCCTCCTTGTAGTATATTGTTGAACTGTTTGGCAATGAGTGGGTGTATAACAGTTAGATGTTTCAACCAAAACCCATGCAGTTCATCTTCACCTGGTGCTGACCAATTTTTGATTTTCTTTGCTCTTTTTTCTACCATTTTTGTTGTTATTACTAGTTCTTTCATTTCAACTTCTGTTTTATTTGCATCCACCTCTTTTAACCAAGCCGCATCCTTGTTGTATTTCTTTGGGTTATCCCATATCTGCTTCCAGAACTGCACTGTTTCTTCCTTGTCAGGTACTGACTGATTCCTTGCAGTTTCTCCATTGATGGATTGGTAGAAACGTTTCTGATTGGATTGAAATTGGAGGTTCTGCCTATAGTTTGCAATTCGAGCTTCATATCTACTGATTTTCCTGGCTATAGCTGTTATTTGTTGCTTTATTATTTCCAGTGCTTCCTTGATCTTCCTTGTTTCTAAGTGGTATTTCTTGATTAGGTATTCTTTGGTCTTCTTGTTCTTCAGCTTCTTTTCTTTCATCTGTTCTAGCTTGATTGCATGTGATCTTAACTTGCTGATCTTATTTTCTAGTCTAACCTTCCATTTTTCTGGTGCACTGTTTGTTTGTTTTTCTTCTTTGTTGATTTTGCACCCCAGGTATTCTGTTATAACTGCAGCTGTGCTGTACATTAGTTGGTTTGTTTCTTGCAGTGAATTGGTGCTTATACTTGATATTGCAGTATTTGCATCTTTTAATGCTTGTGCTAGCTGTTTCTTTGGAACAAGCTTCAATGCAGGTAGCCTTATTCTGTTGTTTTTGTGCTGTTCTAGATGCTCAGTTATTCTTTGTTTCAATTCTTTTATTTCTTTAGTTAGAGGGTTTTGTTCTTCCTGAGGTAGAGGTGCCTGGTTTCCAAATGAGAACAGTTGTATATCTCTGCTAGATTCCTTCACTGCCAACTCCCCCTGGTTTGCCTCTACATTCTGAATTACTTCTGGTAAGGCTTTGATTTCTTTGCCCTGGGTAAACCTTTGCAGTTCGTCCAATTCTGTTTCTGTGAATACTTTATTTCGTGTTATAAATCGGCGTTGATCTGCTAGTCTCTGTTCTGTTATTTCTGATTCTGGATGTTGTTCTTTCCAGAACTGGTGCATTCGTTTTAGATATCCTCTTCTTGTTGGACTTGATCTGTAGTAACAGATCATTATTTCTTTGTTTTCCATCACTGTGTATCTGCGACGGGTAAACACCTTTTCTTCCAGTAGTTCTGCAGCTGCTGGCCCTGGTTGCTCAGCCAACAGTCCTGAGTCCTGTAACCCATTTTTCACCAGATATCCAGGAACTCCAATATCTAGCGCGGACCTTACTATTATTATTATTATTATTATTATCTGTGCAAAGGTTCTCAGGGCCACAGGTGCCACCTGCACTTTGAAGAATAAAGGTAGTGCTCAACTTACAACAGTTCATTTAGTGACTGTTCAAAGTCACGATGACACTAAAAAAGTGACTTATGACCATTTTTCAGTTACCACTGTTGCAGCATTCCCCATGGTCACATGATCAAAATTCAAACACCTGGCAATTGACTCATATTTATGACGATTGCAGTGTCCAGGAGTCATGTAATCACCTTTTTCAACCTTCTGACAAGCAAAGTCAATGAGGAAGCCAGATTCATGCGATAGTGGTGGATATTTACAGCTCATGTGTAGGATGACGTGGAAGTTTGTTCTCCAAGCTTGTGGGTTGGTTTCCGAACATTTTGTAACAGGCTAGGGCAGGGGTCTTCAAACTTGGCCCTTTTATGACTTGTGGACTTCAACTCCCAGAATTCCTCAGCCAGGCACGATGGCTGAGGAATTCTGGGAGTTGAAGTCCACAAGTCATAAAAGGGCCATGTTTGAAGACCCCTGGTCTAGAGGATTTAGGGGATTCCGCTGATGTTAGTCAAGCCGGATTCACTTACAACCATTTTACTTACTTAATAACTGCAGTGATTCACTTAACAACTGTGGCAAGAAAGGTCATAAAATAAGGCAATATTCAAACAATTGTCTTCCTTAGCAACAGAAACCTTGGGCTGAATTGTGGCTGTAAGAAACAGCCCAAGTTGTGCATCATTCTTGTAAGTTGTGCATCATTCTATAAGGAACAGCAGTGTAGAGTTGCTGTCATCATGATGCTGAACCCAGAACCAGCAGATGACCTCATCCCAGTGGTTTCATGTAGATAGTAAACAGAAGAGAGCATTGAACCCTGAAGCACCTCACAAGGGGCCGCAGTCACAATCTCTACCACCCTTAGTCAACACCTCCAATGTTGTTCCCCATTAGAATACAGCAATAAAAAAGAAAAGCTTCTTATTCCATAAATCATACAAAAAGCAGAATTCTTCCCCAGTCAGGAAATTTGGAGATGAGGCCTAGAGGTGGAAAGAAAAAAAAATGGGTCAGAAGTAGTAGCAATTCATTATATGCTTATTAACTTAGTTATATCTAGTTAACCATTTCATTTCAGATGTATATCAAGAGGTCAGTTTTCCTGAAAAGGTCCCTTCTTATTCTATCCAGACAGGAAAGTATGTTCCATGACTTTTCCTGTAAGTGCCGTAAACTTTAATCTAATAATGACGCTAAGACTATTATTTCTCTGAGGTTCATGCTTCAAATCTGCTTTTCCAGCTGATGCAGCTGTTGCAAGTCAGGTTTTTTTATGTGGAAAAAGGAGCGACATGAGTCTTCCATTCATCTTGTAGCTCCTACCTCTGATATACTGTACAGGGTATAAGACATCACTGCCTTTGGGCACCAATGTTATTTCAAAAGCCAATTATCTATTTGCTGAGATCCTTGAATTGTGCATATAAAATGTGAGCCACTAAATGTCCTGTTTTACAATAAAGCCTTTTCTTTTAAAAAGCACCTTCCCAAAAAATGCCATAAAGCAAGATACTTCACACTCAAATCAACCCTAAAATCCAAATGAAATAAATCCTTATGCTAATGTTGAAGGAAAAATCTTCATCGTGGTTCAGTCCAAGCCGGGGATAAACAACATGGTGACTGCTTTAGAAAGAAGTTTGCAGTTTATTGAAGAAGAGAGTCAGACAGAAAGATGGCTCTGGAAGAAAAGAGAGAGAGCACATATGGAGAGTGGGTTTTTATACTCTCTGGAGCCTTTTGCTTGGAGTTGTTTCCTGTTCCTGTTTGAGGCTTTGTATTTCCTGTGTCATGTATTCTGACCTGAGTCTGGGTGTGCCCTTTGGCATCTGTGAGTTAATCCTATTATGTCCTGTCTTAGACTTTGGGTGGGGTATGTAGATTTTAGTGTCTTTGTCTTCTTAATCTTCTAGCTGAGGGCTTCCAACCTTCTTGGATTATTTACATCTGCATTTGTACAGAGCTAGTTTCTGCTTGGGGGAGGGAGACGTGGGACTATTAAGAAAACTGGGCATGCTTTTCTACCTCTTTAAGATATTTTGAGGAAATATATTTTTCTGCCCTTTTAATATTTCCTTCTTTGGGGGGCTGACTTCCCACATTAATAAGAGTACTTTGTTTTATAACGTCATTAAATGCCCAGCAAAATCAAAATGACCATGTTTGTAGAAGGTAATTAGATTTCATTTCTTTTTGCATCTGTATTTCCCCTTCCATAGACACCTTTATGGGGGCTCTTAAAAACGATGGGGAACTTATTTTCTAAGATATTTGCATTGGTAGCTTTTATCCTGGATCCTATTATCCATGGCATTCACATATTGGTATTTGATTTATGCAGCTGTTGGGACACAAAAAGCAATGAAAACAAAAAGCATTTGGGAGATTGGCATGACCCTAAGAAGCATGGAGTCCACCAACACTTTCTCCTGAAAGGCAGCCCTTCTGAACCAAGGTAAAACGTCAGTCTTACATTTAATTGGCTCCAGTGTCCTTGGTGCATAACAAGAGAGGAAAATGGGGCGGGAACCAGTTTGGTCTAGTGGCAATGTTTCTCAACCTTGACAATTTTAAGGCATGTGGACTTCAACTCCCAGAATTCCACAGCCAGCAATGTTGGCTGTAGAATTCTGGGAGTTGAAGTCCACATGCCTTAAAAGTGTCAAGGTTGAGAAACACTGGGTTAAGGCATCAGGCTAGAACAGGGGTCTTCAAACTTGGCCCTTTTATGACTTGTGGACTTCAACTCCCAGAATTCCTCAGCCAGGTCGCACCTTAGCCATGAAAGCCAGCTAGGTGACTGAGCCAGCCACTGTCTGTCAGGCCAACTTACCTCACAGGGTTGTTGTTGTGGGGAAAATAGGAGGAAGGTGTGTTGGATATGTTCACTGCCTTAATTTATTTGTAAAATTAATGAAGGCAAAATATGAAGGGATAAATGAATGAAGTGTTTGGCTCTATCTAACATTGGATATCATGCTGTCTTCCCACCTCATTGGCCATCAGCCACCATTGACAAGATGATAGCATTATTGATTCTGAAGCCCCTGCAGTTTTTCAAAAATTATTATCTATTAATTGAACATATGTAAGTTAGTATTTTTATATATTTTTATTAAGACTTTTTAAAAAGGAAGATTAAAAACTAATACAAACCAATGTATATTAAGGAAGAAAAAAGAAAAAGGTGATCAAAGAGAAAGCTAAAAGGGCAAGAAAAATAGAAAAACTGGAAGTAAATGCTGGTTTCTGGAAAAAACAAAATAAATTCATAAAGTAGTCATGTGACATGGAAAGCTGCAAGCAGTAAACATGGCCCAGTTGCTAAATGCCCAATATGCAATGATGTGACCATGGGGGGGGGGGACAAGCCAATGGAACCTTGAAGCCAGGTTGTAAGTTATCTTTTGGGGGTGTCCTAACTTCAAATGATTGCTAAGCAATTGCTAAGTTGAGGACTACCTGTATAAATTTTGGCACCCATTTATACTTCACTAAAGATGTAACTCCGTGATAAGTAAAATTGCAGTTACTACAGCCAGTCTTTGACTGACGACAATTGAAATTTTGTCTAGAAATTAGGCAGTTTTGCCCCATTTTACAATTTTTCTTGCCACAGTTATTAAATGAATCACTACAATTGCCAAGTTAGTAATGATTATTAAAAGTGAATCTGGCTTCCCCATTGATTTTGCTTGTCAGGTGGTCACAAAAGGGGATCACAAGATCCCAGGTCATAAATATGAGCCGGTTGACAAGTATCTGAATTTTGATCATGTGATCATGGAGATGCTGCAATGGTCGTTAAGTGTGAAAAATGATCATAAGCCACTTTTTTCAGCGATGTTGTAACTTTGAACAATCACTAAATGAATGGTTGTAAGTTGAGAACTACGTGTAGCCCACTCAATGGAAGCTGCTTGAAAATATAGCTGCACGCAAGCTGCTGAAAGTGTGAATTGACTGAAAAGCCAAAAATACCTGCACTTACTTTGATACTCAGGGTGCATGTTGGAGCAACAGCTTTATTACACACAACATATAATGTTTAAAGCCAGACTGGCGTACCAGCTTGTTGGTGTTTATCAAAGCATTTTTATAAGTATAAAATTACTGCAAAAATTGCTACCCATTGAAGCTATATTAGCACTTAATCTATTTTTTTATTTGCTTTTCAGTCATTCCCCAACGGAATATAATTATTTTCAAAATCTGGCTATATGCTTGCATAGCATGAACAGAAGCATGACTCAAGACCATATAATTCATATTAGCAGTCTCTCAGGGCACATTAGATATCCCTGAGCAGCTAACTCAGACAACGAGAAGAATGTGGGCTCTGAGCATCTTGGTATACATGGAAACTGTTATGTGGTCATTTAATCACATGCCCAATTTTTGAGGCAAGTTGGCATACCACCAAACAGCTTCTGAAAGTGAGTCTACGAAGCCTGGTAAATTGCCAAAATCTACTGAGCAGTAACCAGTAATCATACTGTGGCAGACCATGCAAAATAAAGGCAAATTGTTGGTGTAAAAAAGTATAGTATATCATAAAAATGTAACAGATATCAAAAAACTTTTTAGACTTAAAAGATTAATTTGAACTCCTACTAAGAACGTTATGAGCTTGGCTTATTCATTCAATTATTTAAATACGAAGTGGGAATAGTAAACGGCATTAGTTCCCGTATATGCAGACAACAGCTTTTTGGATTTACAGATTTCAACTTTGCGTAATTTATGTCTCCCAGACCCTTCCCCTTCCCTACTGCCTCCTTATATATTGCCAAAGATCTGGAAATATTTTAAAATATGGATTCCCAATTATTTGTATTTATTTCAAAGATTGTGAATCACTGTTCAAAATAGCATACAAAACCCACAGCAGTAACCAAGTCCATGCAAAATACTTACTGGGAGCAAGAAAAAGGGGCTAAATTCACAATGCAAGATTTAATGACCCCCCCCCAAAATTAAGCTATTCCCCTGTGTTAATTTGGGGTGAGGGTATTGCCCTCTTTTTAAAAAAAACTTGATCAGATTTGGGCAGCTAAAGCAAGTTTAAAAATTGAGCAACTTTTGCAAATGGTTAAAAGCACGCTCTAGCTATCAGTTTAAATCAGTGAAAAGAATAGGAGTTGTTACAAAGCCACAAGGAATTAGAAAAGTTAGGCAATATTTAAGAGTAGATTTCAGAAAAATACACCCAAGAATGAGAATAAACTTAGGCTATCTGCCTAAATTTAAAGCACCTAAACTCTTTAAAGCACCTACGCCTTTTCCTATTCAAAGAAGCAAAAAGATCAAATACTATTTATGGCTAGATTTTAATAGAATAAAATTGTCTATAAGATAAATGATTTTATTCCCCACTTCTCTTATTTAGCAGCTCACAACACAGTGAGACACGTACCTTATTTAAACAGATGCACACAAATTATCTCATTTTCAGTTGATACAATACAAAAAGAAAAAAGAAAACATGCTGAGGACATAGAAAGAGTGCAGAGAAGAGCAACAAAGAAGATCAGGAGTCTAAATCATATGATGAAGGGCTAAGCTAGGAATGTAGGTATGTTTAGCCTAACAAAGAAAAGGCTTAGGAAAGAACTTCAATACTTGAAGGGCTGCCACAAGGAAGAGGGCATTGATTTAGTCTCCACAGCACTTGAGGGCAGGACAAGAAGCAATGGATGGAAGTTTGTCAGAGGGAAATATAAAGATAAATTTCCTGAAAGTGAGAAGAATTAATCAGTGGAATAGCTTGCCTCCTGGAGTTGTGGATGCTCCCTCAATGGATGTTTTCAAGAAGAGATTGGACAACCATTTATTCGGGATGGTATATAAACTCGTCTTGAGCAGGGGATTGGACTAGAACAGAGTTCCCCAACCTTTCCAGGTTGGCGACCTGGACGGGGGAGAAAGGGGATGATTTTGTGGGTATGATAGATGCATGCATGCATGTACACAAGCGCCCGTGATGTTCGCGAAACTCATGCAAGTGGGGCAGCAAGCATCTGCAACGAGGCTCACGCAAGCCGGGCTGCAAGCACCCGCAACAAGGCTCATGTGAGGCTGCACATGCCCCAGCAACGCTTGCGTAAGTGGGCCCACAAACAACCGATGTTCAAGATGCTGCTCGTGTAAGTGGGCCATGTGTGCGAGGGGCTGTGCACACGCCCACAGACGCATGTGCACCAGCCAGCCACTCACACGGCCTGAAGGCAACTAGGCCTCGGCCCAGTAGTGGCTCACAAGTTGGGGATCCCTGGACTAAATTTCAAAGGTCCCTTTTAAACCCCATTATTCTATGTTCTAACACTAGAGATAACAATCTGGGAAGAGCTTTATGTTGGAAAGATGCTTGGTTAGTTGCCTCTGAGTCTACCTCAGAGAAAAGGAAAGCTCAAACAAACTCTTAGATCAAGATCTAATTAAAAATAGGAGAAGGTTCCAATCTAGAAAATGACTGAAGTAACTGCTCTCTGATAACTCAATTCCTTTTCTGGCCTGGCCAGTAATGTAATTTGTGTAGATTTCCCTGCTATCTGACTTACACACACAAATACAGACACACACACACCCCTCAGGTTCTATTCCAATAGCCCTGGCAGAAAGTAAAACGGAGTGGTTTCTCCTGTCACCAACCCAGCTGCTATAGGCCTGGAAACTATCATTCCCAGTTGATGGCTAGGTTGAAGGAACACACAGGAATCAGGAGAACATGTTCAGAGCGCCTCTTGCAGGGGGTTCTTCTCCCAGAAGCCTCCCAGTCCAAGGACCAAAGTTCAAATTTAGGGAAGAACAGCCTTCTTTCGTCTTTTTCAACCCGTCCCTCTCACCACGCCTTTGAACACATTCCCCATACTCTTCAACAGCTCCATTGCCACAACCCACTAAACCTGATTCATGCTAACCAACGCTTGGGGCGAAGAAGAGCGTTTAGCATGGTGCAAGCCGGCCCAGCCAGCCAACTCAGTCAGGAGTTCCCTGCCGCCATGCAGGGCTGCAAAAAAAGGCCGGTTTCGGCTCTAGGTCCACGGAACCGTCTGAAGACCGCCCCTTTCCGCCTCCCGACCCCAACCGGTCTGGGTCCGCGCCCGGTTTCCCGCCTTGCGCCGCCTTTTCTTCTCCCCGGTTTTCCCTAGCGCCCCGTCACAATACCCGCCGGGCCAACCCAACAATCCGGGGCCGCCCTCCCCGCAGCCGAGATTGGGCAGAGCCAGAAGGGTGCGCGCGTGTGGATGCTGTCCGCGGGGACCGGACCGGAGGCGGAGCGAGAGAAGCCACCGCCGCCCCCCGCAGTCGCCGCTGGCCCCGCGCCCACCCGCCAATCCCAGGCGCAGCCGCCGCTTCCCGCGCGCCCCGACGAGCCCCGGCTCCTGCTGCCCCCGCGCGGCCGCCACCCAATCGCCCAGCTGGGGGAGCGGCGCGGGGCGGGGCTGGAGTTGCCCGGGCCGCCACTGCCGCTGCTGCCTGCGGCCGGAGCCGGCGGGGGGAAGCAGCAGCCGCCGCCGCCTCCTCCACCGCCGCCGCCGCCATGGAACAAAGAAAGCGCTGAGCCGAGCGCGGGCCGTGGCGGCGGCAGCAGCAGCAGCGCTATCAGCGTCGCCAGCGGCGGCGGCGGCGGCAGCAACGCCCAGGCCGCCCCCCAAGAGACAGCGGCGGCGGCGGAGGAGGAGGAAGCAGCGGCCGGAGAGCCCGCCGTCGCCGCAGCAGCAACAACAGCATGTCTCCCGGCCCCGTGTAGCTGGAGCGCTTCGCCGTCCCCGTCTTCTCCGCCGCCTTGGCCGGCCATGCCGAGCGGCAGCGCCTCGCCGTCGCCTCCTGAAGAGCCTCCCGACCCGGGAGCGCGGCTGCTGCTGCCAGCCCCACCCAGGCCGCCGCCGGGCCTGCTGCTCCAGTACCACCACCACGCTCAGCCGCCGCCACTGCCGGCTCCCCCTCAGCCGCCGCTGCTGCCGGACACGGGGCTGCTGAGGGAGCGCCTGGCCGGCCTGGGCCTCCGGGAGTGCGGGGACGAGGCCGCCCAGGAGCCAGACGAAGAAGACGAGGAGGAGGAGGAGGAGGAAGAGGAGGCGGCGCCTGAAGAAGGAGAAAGAGACGGCGGTGACTTGGAGCTGGACTTGGAGGAGCCGCCGGACGACGAGGAAGACGAGGCCGCCGAGGAGGAAGAAGAGGACGAAGACGAGGAGGGCTTCCTGGAGCCCCGGGAAGACGGCGGCGGCGGCGTCTGCGGCCCGGTCTCGCTGCTGTTGCTGCCCCCGCCGGCCTCGCCGCCGCTGCTACCCCCGGGGCTGGGCTCGGTGCTGCTACCCCCGCCGCCGCCCGTCCCTGCTCTGCCTCTCCCCGCCGGCTCGGCCTTTGAGGCGCCCGAGGCGGGGGCGCTGGGCGGGGCGCTCTACGGGCCCGGCGACGATGTCCACGCCGGGGTGATGGCGGCGATGCTCTCGCAGTCCTACGGGCTGCCCGGAGTGGCGGCGGTGGCCGGGATGCCCCCTGGATCGGTCTTGAACGGAGAGCAGGCGGCGCTGCTGCGAAGGAAGAGCGTCAACACCACCGAGTGTGTCCCGGTGCCCAGCTCCGAGCATGTGGCCGAGATCGTGGGCCGGCAGGGTGAGTTGGGGCGGCCCCGCGCGTGGGCCTCGAGGTCGACCGGTCTCGGGGGGATTCCTTATCGGAGGGGGGCGGCCCGTTGGGGGATCATGCAAGCCGAGGTGGGGAAGCTGGGACAGCGATTTCTCCCAGACTGGGGACTCCTAGTCGACCCCAGCTGGGGAGGAAGATGGGAGTCCGATCCCAAAGCACTTGATGGGCACTAGATTATTTTAGAAAAGGTGATAAAAGATGAGCGGGTGGAGGAGAAGGGGTGGCAGGAAAAGGGGAACCATTCTCTTTCGCTGCCACCCCAAAAAGAAAGCTGGAATTCTATTGGAATTTTTTCCTCTATGGGTGTTCACTTTGGGAGTTGTGAAGGTTTGCTTTGGGTGGCTTCTAGCTGTGAAAAGTTTGGGGAAAGGTTTGGCTCTGAATTGGTGAAAATAGGGTGCCCTTGCAGAATCGCTCTGCCTTTTATTAGGGAGTGGATAATGGTGTTCAAAACTTAGTTCTGGGTTGCAACATTGCATGCTGAGTAAGAGGAAGTTTGGCCTGAATCGGGATGGTTAGGTTGGGAATGTGGCTGGGAGAAATAGAGAAATGGCCTAATTTGTCAAATCTAAATTTGACAAAAGGATTTAATACAGGATCTAGATAGCTAGATAGGAGGAAGAGAGGGAAGTATGTTGAAATTGTAGGGGAAGCTTGGTTTTGAAATGGTCTTGCAGGTAAAGCAGCTGAAGCAGTGACACTTTGAAAAATGGGTGTGGTTTATAAGGAAAGGTCTGGGAAACAAATCTTTTATACAGGAGGTTTTCACCATGTTGGGCAACATTTGTTGATTGTATTTTCAGAGCAGAGGTTTAGGGTGCTAGGAAATTTCACTACCAAATAACTATTCAGGTATGAGGTCCCATGTTTTGGGGAGGAAAGGCCAGACAGAATATTCACAATCCATACATACCCATCAAACAAAAACACAGAAAATAAATAAGAAATAATAAGGTAAAGAAATGAGTGGCATGGCATAAGGAAAGGATATATAGCTAAATAAGTTAACACCAACACAATTCATTGTACACGGAGTTGTCATATAGTCACCACAACTGAGACTGGCAACTTAATCAGTAAGTGCCGTGCTTGTGATCTAAGTTTAGCCTTCTTTTATTTAGAGACCTGTGAAGGTTGTAAATGTAAAGTTTGAACTGAATTGAATTGAACCTTATTTGGCCAAGTGTAATTAAATACACAAGGAATTTGTCTCAGGTACAAAAGCACTCAGTGTACATAGAAAGCAATAGAATAATCATAATCATAATACCAGTAAAGGGGGCAGTAAGGAAGATAATAAGGATAAATAATAATACTAGCTTGGTCCTAAAGTTACTTTTTCATCACCATTGTTAACTGCGAAGGGTCATTGAATCATTTGCTAAGGAGGAGTATCTGTCATCGCTATGGTAAATTATTTTCTGTGCAAAGTGGTCTTGAGTCCACATTTTGATTCAGAAACACCAACTCTATGAAGGGAATCTAGGGGGAGGGATATAACTTGGGTTTGCTCATTCTGCAAAATGTTCTGAGAGTCACTAATTGTGGTTGGATGTTTTCCTCTTTCTTCTAAATTGGAGATGTTTCCTATCTAGCCTAGATTATTTTTAAGCAGAGTTAAGTTCTGAAGAATCCTTGTTTTGCAAATGAACTATGGGCTTTCAGTTAACACTGAACACAATTGTGGCTAGTTCCATCTAAGTCCATTTAGAAAGCCAATTTAGTGTGGAAATTAAGGCGCCAGGCTAGAAACCAGGAGACCATGAGTTCTAGTTCCACCTTAGAGGTAAAACTACATGATCTTGGATTTGTCTCTTTCAGGCCTAAGAGGAAGGGCAAATGACTTCTCAAAATTTTTTGCCAAGAAAAGTGAGCGGATTACTATTTTGTAGGTAACTGCCAGGAGACCACACTGACTCAAAGACACACACACACACACACACACACACACACATACACACACACACAGAGAGAGTAGAATGTTCAAAAAATAAAAGTAATAGACTTAATATAAAGTGTTTTCTCAATTAATTTTTCCACTTTCATCACATTTATTTATTCAAATTCTATAGAGGTAATCCCCGAGTTATGAGCATTCACTTAATGCTCGTTCAAAGTTACATGATAAGCGCCCCCTAGTGCTTACGAGCAAGTCCTGAAATTATGACTATTGTAGCACCATGGTAGTCGTTCCAGAACAACTACAGAGGCTCTCCAACATTCACCCTATTCCTCCCCGCTCTCCACAACTGCTTCTCCCTCCCTTCCTGCCGCCCCGGACTCACTTACCTTGAGAAGATCTGTCTCTCTGCCATGGTTTCTGCCTTTGAGGGAGAGGAGAGTCAGTGGAAGCTCCTGGATGACATAATATCGCACGAGTTCAGGCACCCATCCTATTTTGCAGAGAATAGGTGCCTGAACTCGCGAGATCATGGACCCCAGAAAAGTTCATCTTCGGTGCAAACACTGTGCCTGTTTCCTGTTCCTCCCCCACTCCTTTCCGCCACCACTGGAACACTTTTTTATCTGAACAGGGACCTTGGGGAGACCGGAAGCTGCATCTAGGAGCAAATGGGGTGCTTGAAAACACAGTGGATCACTGCATCTCTGTTCAGATAAAACGTTTGAGCGTCTGTGTTTGAGCGCCTGTGGGACCCTTGGAAATGCAGTGAATCCGGTAGTAGTGGAAAGGAGTTGGAGGAGCAGGAGAAAGACACAGTGTTGTGCCAAAAATGAAAATTTCTGGGGTCCATGATCTCGTGAGAGTTCAGGCACCCATTCTCTGCAAAAGAGGATGGGTGCCTGAACTTGTGCAATATTACAGCATCCAGGAATTTCCATTGACTTTCCTCTCCCACCAAGGCAAAAATCACGACAGAGAAGAGACAGATCTTCTCAAGGTGAGTCCGGCGTGGCAGGTAGGGAGGGGGAAGCATGAGGTAACTTACTGGGTCAGGGGGGCCTGTTCCATCACTTCCCCACCCTGAGATACACCATGCGCACATAACAAACCATGGATTCGCTCACCCATTCTATTAGCAAACATGTGGGCGAAAGCGGGAGTGATCTTGTTCAAGATACAAGATTCATCCCTACAAGTATTCGAGTTACGAGTAAAATGGGCAGGCTCCATTAGATTCTTAACTCGAGGATTACCTGTAGTCACCCATCTCAATCTAATTGACAAATATAGTTCAGTCGCCATAGGAAAAGAAAAATTCTAAACACACACATGCTACTTTTATTCTTTATATGTCATTCTTGAAATTACAGGAGCTGATCACATCTAGCAGTTGTAGGGGATGAAAGCCTATATCTAGCTGTCTGTTGGTGTTATGATGGCCTCATCCTCTCTAATGTTTCTGAAAGCACCTGAAATGATCCAGGGACTGTTGCCAGTAAGATTCCTCTGCCCTTATACAGTGTGAGAAAGAAATGAAAATAGGAAGGAGGAGATTTTGTCATATACTGGTAGCATGGAAACTGAGTGGCTAAATTAAGCATTGGTTGAAAATTGTGATAAGGACCAAATTACAGAGTAAAAGCAGAATGTCAAAAGAATTTCAAAGGAGAAACAATAATGAGGCCAGAAAAGGAATCTGAACAGAATTTGTTCTAAAATGAGGAAACTAGCAATTTTCTTACGTTTGCCCATTTTTAGCATCAAGTTGCATTGTGAGGACTGGGTGGCTAAAGACGCTGGTCGCTTTAACCATAGTTAGAATAATTTGTTAAATCTCATATATAATTTTCCCACTCTATTGGTTTCAGAGAGGACTCACAATTTTTATAGTAAATGATATGTGCACTTAGAGATATATCCTTTTCGGGATTAGTGAAAGATATTTTTTTAAAAGGAGATAAAAAAGAACTTTTTTTCACAAAGTCTAGCCTACATTGCATAATACATTTTCTCACACAGACACAAGTACAGAATACCAGGCCAGAGTTCACTTGAAAGTAAAATTATAATATTTGGCAGGAACAACTCCATTCACTTGGTATATGGGTGCAGAGTGTTTGTATCCAGTCACAGTATTTCTAGCAAAAAGGATTTCCAGGAAATAAGAATGGAAACATGCTAGAAGATGGGTAGACCAATGATTTGTGTTTCATATTCGTGAGGTTGAGAGGAACATTCCCAAATCTAGAGACCACTCACACCTTGGAAATTAAGGTGCCACTGAAATTATAAATGTCAGTAGAGAAAGTGTGGGCCTTTTGTCCATACATTTAAAGGTACAAGGCCCTTTGATTTGAACAATATATCTAGAACATAGTAACTCAGCTGCTCCAAATCAGTTATCCCAAGAATTTGAAAAACTTCTTCCTGTTATTAACAATAGTAATAGTGTGAAAGGTTGTTTTGTCTGTAGCACTGATTTAGTTCTAAAAGTCTGAAAGCCCCAGAAAAAGTCAGAACAGGAAAGCAAAGGTGCATGTTTCTAAAGTTCACAGTTGATTCCAAATAAGCGTTTCATGAATAACTAATGTTGCTACACCTGACATGCTCTTCAAACTCCTTGTTGGACATAGTTGATGCATCTGAACTCTTGAACTGAGTTTTATAGCAATTCTAGTGGAAACGTGTCTTGCTTGTGCACAAGAGCCTCAGTACTTTGAGTTGTGGATTTGGCAGGACAATTTATAATTTTAATGGAGGCAAAATGCCTGGCAGCTTTTAGGATGGAATAAGAGGAGAGGAGAAGAGGGTCTTCAAATCCAACTCCCTGCACTATGGTTGTCCAATCACTTCTTAAAAACTTCCAGTCACAACTTCTGGAGGCAAGTTGTTCCACTGATTAATTGTCAGGAAATTTCTCCTTAGGTAGCTTCTTTCTTTGATCAGTTTCCATCCGTTGCTTCTTGTCCTGCATTCAAGTGCTTTGGAGAATAGCTTGACTCCCTCTTCTTTGTGGCAATCCCTGAGATATTGGAACATTGCTATCATGTCACCCCTCGCCTTCTCTTCAATAAACTAGGCATACCCAATTCCAGTAGTCGTTCCTTAGATGTTTTAATCTCCAATCCTCTGATCATCTTTATTGCTCTTCTCTGCATGTTTCTAGAGTCTGAATATCTTTTTTACATCGTGGTGACCAAAACTTTTGTCAGAGCCCATAATGTGTTCTCCTTAAAATGGAAGAAATAGGTATGGCTCTTAATTTCTAGTTTCTCACAGGAGGATCCTGTGAAAAATTAATTCATTCCTGTCATGTTTAATTTATACCATTACATTTTCCCAAGTCCTTTGTTCACTTTTTGTGGTAGTGATGGTAAACTTAAGATTCTAAATAGGGCATTTCAGAATATGTTTTTAGCTGCAATCCAATAGACCACACAGTTATATCTCTTAAAATTATCTAATTCTATAATTCTTGTTATAGATGTAATTAGAAGAAATTAGGGAATTCTGTGCCAAGTTAAGTGTTCAAATGTAAATATCTAAAATTATGTACATTTAAGGGAGCCTAGCATTACAGGAAGATTTATTTGGATAAATAGAATAATAGAAGAAAATTTGCAGAGAGAATTACTTTTTCATTGCCGAGATCTGCTTTAAGCAACATAAATGAGGATTCTGCATCTGGATATCACCAGATGGACAACATTAGCTAAATAATAGGAAACAGAACCTGGAGAAATGCAGTTCAGTCAGATAAAATATTTTCAGATGGTGAAAATAATCATGAATTATTGGGGTCATATATGGACTTAGAAAATAAAGCAAAAAACACATGTCAGCAAGTTTCAACTGAAGGCTATATATCAAAATATGAAAAAGATATTTGATCTTATGCAAAATAGAGCTTGCTATGGAAAAGTGGAAGCCGAATTTTTTAAAAATTTCCTAAAATTTTAAAGGAAGAAAAGGTCCAAGTAGTTTCAGAACAAGTTGTTACGCTAGCTGGAAAAAATGGAGGGTAAATCTTGAGCAATACGGATACAGACAATTAACATTATTCATGGTAATTACATTCTGTGAAAATGCTGCAAATTCCAAATTAGTTGGGCAATTCCAGTGTTTTGCTTCTCTGCATATCCGCAGATAAGTGTGACAGCCCCGGGAGTATTGATTTTTGGGGTTACAAAAACATTTATGTGAATTTGCAAAGACAGATCCTGCAAATTGTAAGGGTTGCCTGCATGTGACTACTGAATGCAAACGACAGTTTTAAAAGGACAAAGAGAGAGGTCTCAATCAAGAACGTGAACATATGGACAAAAATAGGAAGAAAATGAGAGAAGCTTTCAAGATAATCATGGAAATTAGAAGAAAATTTAGAAGTAAAATAAGATTACTCGGAATTAATCCTGGAATAGATCTAATCCAAGTAAATAAACTATACTGAAACCATTTCCAAACAGATTTATAGAATGACATCAACGGTTGTAGAGAAAGAATACTGTAGAGTCAGGAACAAATTCCATTAAAGAATGAGGTATAAGAAATAACAGAGAGTTGTTCAATAAAAAAGCACCACATGGGAAAGAAATCCCATTGTTGGACAAGAAGCAACTAAAGTGCTGACGCTTCACAGTGTGGACAAGGTTAGATGACAAAAACTCAGGAGATTCTAGAGAATGAACTAATTACCAAAATGTTGCATAAAGCCCTCATGCCAATCAACTTTTGTTTACATTCTTACAAAGAAGACTAGAGCCATACATGGAAAATAGAATGTCAGATGATCAGGTAAATATTAGAAAAGACATATGGCAGTTTGGTATAGTGGTTTAAGTAAACCAGGAGACTGAGTTCTAGTCCCACCTTAGACTGGGTGACTTGTGATACCGATAGTCGCTATGTTAGCCCAACCCACGTCACAGGGTACTGTTGTGGGGAAAATAGGAGAAATGAATATTTGCCACCTTAGGTTGTTTATAAAAATAACAAAGGTGGGGTTAAAAAAACATCTAAAAAATTAGTATTAGAAAACTAATTATAGGAATAATGGAGAGAACAAGAGAATTTTAGATTTACCTTTGCTTTACTGACTCCAATATGGCCTTTGATAGTACAGTTCATACCAGAATGAAGAACATATTAAAGTTAATGGATATAATTGGAACACTTGGTTATTTTTTGAGGTATCTTTACAGTGAATAAGAAGCTACTGTAAGAACTGAGTTTGGAGAAACACAGTGATTCAGGGTAGGGGAGGAAATGAAACAAGGATGCATTTTGTCCCCATGACTATTTTAATTTACAGTGAATATATTGTAGGAATAGCAGGTCTGGAAGAACTGAACAACCAGCGATGTTGAAATGCTAACAATATGAGATATGCAGACGGCACCACTTGATCAGATTAAAAGCTTAGAAGTGCTCATTAAAGAAGTAAAACTGGAAAGTAGAAAATCTGGGTTAATGTTAAATATTAAAAAGACAAAAGTAATGTCAACAAGCACGCTTTGTGAATTCACAGTTGACTGCTAAGAAGTGAATATGATAAACGGTTTTGGTTTCTTGAGCTCAAGAATAAATGTAGGATAGTGTGCTGGAGAAAACAAAACAATTGTAGGCAGAAAGACAATTGTAAACTTAGACTAGATCATGAAGTATGAAGGAATTGCTATTACAACAAAGGTTATACTACCTGAATAAATCCATTCAGTTTTCTTGACAGCACTCCCTTGCCTTTTTTTAGGACTGTTTAAGAGTGACTGGCTAAGGTCAACCACTTGGCTTCCCTGTCTAAGGCAGCACTAGAACTCAGTTTCCAAGCTCCTAGTCCAGTATCTTACCTATTAGATCAAACTGGCTCAGTACAGTTAAAGCAATGGCTTTTTCGATGGTAATATATGGTGGAATAAGGGTGGATGTTGACAAGGAGGAAGAAGGATTATGTCTTCAAATTCTGGATTAAAAGATGGTTACCAAAGAGTTCCATGATATGCAGGAAGAACCAGTTGGTTAGTCCTGAAAGATTGTCTGCTGCCTTCTAGCAATCACTAGCAAGCAGAAACTTGCATACTCCAGACACATGATATGCATGGATAATGAAAATACTATGTGCTTTGCAAATTTGAGGGATGTAGAATAAGGGTAGATAATAGATGAAGGTTGATTGAAAGATTTTGCAGAGCTATCTATGGAAGAATCACAGCTTGTCATTGGGAACAGGTCTAGATGAAGGACATTTATCAACCGACAGTGCTGGCTAAGTTCCCATACAAGTTCCTCATATAGGCGTTTTTCAGCTTATTTCTCAACAGAAGTGACTATATCCAAAGTTTATTTCATCCACCACCACATTTCTTTTGTGGCCTTTCGTGTGTGTGTGTGTGTCCGTGTCCGTGTCCCATACTTTTTTTCTAAAATAGCTGAATTTCTCATTTTTATTTTATCACTGATTTCTCTTTAACACGTGTTTCTCAACGTCTGTGGATATTCTCAATCATCCAAGTCCTGGTTGTCCCAAAGGTGCTTTTTCCAAAAGGCAGCTGGATCAAAGGAAAAAAAAACAGTCCAGTTGCTGTTTGGAAGAAGCACCTTTGGGACAGTGTTTCTCAACTTTGGCAATTTGAAGATGTGTGGACTTCAACTCCCAGAATTCCCCACTCAGCAGAATGAGGTCTCTGCTTTTGTTTTTTTTACCCAGTAATGTAAATTTGGCTTTCAGGAGTACACATCTGTATTTTCTGCAAGCCACTGGTACCCAGCTACACTTTAGTGGTTGACTCCAACACATATTTACACAAGGCTATCCATTTCACATAAGTCTCCAACCTTTGGTTTATACAGACATTCCCTTGGAAGTTAACCCATCACAAATTCAGTGGTCTGTAATACTTGTGTTACCCAATCTGTAAGCCACTGAGTTCCAAAAGAGTATCATAGTGTGTAGCAAGAGATTTATCTCCAAGAAAAGGATCATTTTTTACTATGACTTCCTGCTTTTCTGATACCTCCACCCTTGATTCATATTATCATACAGATCCATGGCTTTTATATAAAGCAAAATTGGCTCAGTTTGGATAACATACAGAGCTAAAACGAGTCCTTAATATGAGCGCCAGCACAATGTACTGAACCAGCCTAAGTGGCGTGGAATCATCACATTCTTGTATAAAACTACAACTTGTATAAAACTTGCGTAAAACTACAAGAATGTGACAATTCTATGCCACTCAGGCTAGTTTAGTACATTGTGTTGGCACTCATATTAAGGACTCGTTTTAGCTCTGTATGTTATCCAAACTGAGCCAATTTTGCTATATATAAAAGCCCTGGATCTGTACGATAATATGAATCAAGGGTGAGGGCATAATCTGTCCCTCCCAGATTATATAGGTCAGCTATCCTCCTTCAAAAGAACATCTTGTAACTGGACCTGAATACGCTGAGCATAATTTCTATTTAATAGGATGATAGTTGCACATGTAACATTCTTGGTAAAACACTGAGTGCTCTCATATCCCTGCTGGCTTTCTAACATCATAGCTACACCCCGTCCCTCCCCATCCAATTTTGGCTCAGAAAAACAGGTGCTCAAATCCTCCAGTTTTCTCTTACAAAATGTTATCATATGAGAATAAAATGTGGCAGCCTGTGCATTCTTGGGCTTGGAAGAGAAATAGAGATTGAAACTACCGTAATCTGAGAGGGAGAAATTGCTGCAAATGGGGGGGAGACCCTATAAAGCCTGATGAAGCGAGGAGGTGAAAGATGAGGTTAACACTCTGAGACAAGGAGACCGGCCTGCAGTCTAGGCTAAGGAATTGTGCTGATCAAGGCAGTTCTGCCAGTGATTCCTACTCAGATCATCTCTGGTTTCAGTCTTTTGGCACATGCTGGCTGTTGATGATACTGCTTTTGTTTGACAGCTGTGAGAGCTGAAAGTAGGACTTTCTGCATGTATTTTAATGAAAGTTTTTTAATTTAATTAATTTGTAACCTATTTATTTTTATTCCATCTTTCCTATTTTTGCAAATAACTCAAGCCTCAGAACACACCTAATATTTTTTTCTCCTCCCGTTTTCCACACAACAACGACCCTATTGGGTGGGTTGAGCTGAGAGAGAATGACTGTCCCAAAATTACCCAACTAGTTTTCGTGCCTAAGGCAGGATTAGAACTCACAGACTCCCAGTTTTCTAACCTTTTCTGGTCTGAAAACTTGGTCATAAGTCATTGCTGTCATAAATTGAGGCACCCACTGACCCGATTTTTTTTTATACTTTCTGTGATGGTCATTAAGCAAATCACCACAGTTGTTAAGCAAACTTATTATTCCGATTAGACATGGTTTTGGCAGAAACTAGCAAAAAAATGCTGTAAACTATGGAAAAAATAACCACAAATTATGGCCACATGACCACAGGAAGTTGCAATCAGTCATAAAGGCAAGCACCCAAAATGTTGTAATGTAACTACAAGGGGCATGACATTTTACAACAGATGGAATGCTTTACAGGCCCTAAGCACACCCATTCCACAGCCATGGTTACTCCAAACCAGGGGTAGGCAACCTTGGCTCTTTTATGACTCATGACTCCAAACAATTGTAAAATGATGGTCATAAGTCAAGGCCTATTTGCATAACAAATGTTTGTGTCTTCATGCTTCATTTTGTTTATGAAGCTATCATTTTAAAAATACCTGAAATATTGTGTTATACGTTGATTGAAAACGATCAATAAATAATAGATTCTCAAAAGTTATGATGATGGGTTTAGCTCTAAAATACGTTTGCACTAAGTTTTATTATAAATAGACTTACCTAAAATATTTATACCTGACACTTTATAGCTGATTCTTCTTTTTTAAACATTTGCAGGCAAACATGGGATAGCATAATCATGTGGTCTAATTTAAGTCTGTTGAACTCTAGTTAAAACATTTTCAGAATTGTTCTAATTTGATTTTGAGGCTAAGATAGATTAATAATAATAACAATACTAATACTAATAATAATAATAATAATAATGTTGGAAGGGACCTTGGAGGTCATCTAGTCCAACCCCCTGCTCAGGCAGGAAACCCTATACCATTTCAAACAAATGGCTGTCCAGTCTCTTCTTAAAAACTTCCAGTGTTGAAGCATTCACCGCTTCTGGAGGCAGGTTGTTCCACTGGTTAATTGTTCTAACTGTCAGGAAGTTTATCCTTAGTTCTAGGTTGCTTCTCTCCTTGGTTAGTTTCCATCCGTTGCTTCTTGTCCTGCCTTCAGGCGCCTTGGAAAATAGCTTGACTCCCTCTTCTTTGTGGCAGCCCCTGAGATACTGGAATACTGCTATCATGTCCCCCCTCGTCCTTCTCTTCATTAAACTAGACATACCCAATTCCAGCAGCCTTTCCTTATATGCTTTAGCCTCCAGTCCCCTAATCATCTTTGTTGCTCTTCTCTGTACTCTTTCTAGAGTCTCAACATCTTTTTTACATCGTGGTGACCAAAACTGGATGCAGTATTCTAAGTGTGGCCTTACCAAGGCATTGTAAAGTGGTATTAATACTTCACGTGATCTTGATTCTATCCCTCTGTTAATGCAGCCTAGCACTGTGTTGGCCTTTTTGGCAGCTGCAGCACACTGCTGGCTCATATTTAAGTGATTGTAAACTAAATCTAAAAAAAAACGTTGCTGTTTTCCTAAGTACTATTAAATATAATGCCTACATCTGTCTCACTACAGTGATTATATGCTTCGGTGTCATTAAATTTTCAAATATCTGCAGTTTACCACCTGCTCTCAAATAGTATGTCTACATTAAAATAAGACATTGAGTCAGAGATCCATTTTAAGTTACGGATTTTCACAACCACTTCTGTAGAGAAGTGATTCATAACTCAGAAACAGGTCTTTCGGTATCTGCCAGAAGCATTGCTTCGCTTACGGTCAATGAATAGTATTCCCAAATCAGAAGGCATAAAAAGCCATACTTCGCTTTTTAAAAAATAATGCTGCGGTGTCAGATCCAGACCATATAGAGACAGCTCTGGGAGGGAGCAAGAGAGATCCAGCTAGCTGATTAATTATACCAGATCCAAACATGGAATGCCTCAGAAAATGCTGAGAAGCAATGAGGAAGGAAACCATAACACATGACAATAGCACAGACTGCTCCAGCAGCCAGGCTGCAAAACCCACAACAAATAAAAAGATTGAAGATTGAGGTTGTGTTCATCAGCATTGGGGGACTGTGCTCGGGAGGCCAAGAGGTCAAGGAAGGAGAACCTGAAGCCAAAAGGCTCCCCATTTCTGTGGTTCACGTTTGAAGTCTTCGCCCTTTTCTCAGTTTAAGTTGAACGCGTAGAAAATCGCTATGCTTTTCACTAAATTCTGCTCCACCCCATTTTTATAATCAAAAGTTAATTACTCCGGTAATTCTTTTTTGCTAATCATAATTACACTGTTAAGACAAGCTAAGCCAGTGTACCCTCATATCTGGCATTCCAATCTGCAGAACAGGAGGCCAACAAGTTCCATTTTTAAGAGCAGGGAAATTAAAAAAAAACTGATTCATCTTATCTCCTGGTATCAATAGGAAGTAGACTTCACGGGGTTTACTGTGTAATTTTGTTCAGTCCTTAGGTATAGATGGATCTTCACTTGAATTTGTTCAAGCATTAGTTTTTTAAGTGTTAGCATAAGAATAAGTATAGTTTGGTAACTTGGTGTCTTTTGGATATATAACCAGCCTATGAGCCTTTGCCATTATGGCTTGGATATGTGGAAGTTAAAGTCTGAATAGCTTGAGGGATGTAATAATAATAATAGTAGTAGTAGTAAAATTGGAAGGGACCTTGGAGGTCATCTAGTCCAATCCCCTGCTCAGGCAGGAAACCGTACACCATTTCGGACAAATGGCTGTCCAGTCTCTTCTTAAAAACTTCCAGTGTTGGAGCATTTACGGCTTCTGGAGGCAGGCTGTTCCACTGATTAATTGTTCTTACTGTCAGGAAGTTTCTCCTTAGTTCTAGGTTGCTTCTCTCCTTGATTAGTTTCCACCCGTTGCTTCTTGTCCTGCCTTCAGGTGCTTTGGAAAATAGCTTGATTCCCTCTTTTTTATGGCAGCCCCTGAGATATTGGAATACTCTATCATGTCCCCCCTTGTCCTTCTCTTTGTTAAACTAGACATACCCAATTCCAGCAACCGTTCCTTATATGTTTTAGCCTCCAGTCCCCTAATCATCTTTGTTGCTCTTCTCTGTACTCTTTCTAGAGTCTCAACATCTTTTTTACATCGTGGTGACCAAAACTGGATGCAGTATTCCAAGTGTGGCCTTAACAAGGCATTGAAGAGTGGTATTAATACTTCACGTGATCTTGATTCTATCCCTCTGTTAATGCAGCCTAGCACTGTGTTGGCCTTTTTGGCAGCTGCAGCACACTGCTGGCTCATATTTAGGTGATTGTCTACTAGGACTCCGAGGTCCCTCTCACAATTACTACTATTGAGCATGGTGCCACCTATGCATGCAATACTTTTGAGTCAGTCTTGATTCCTGGCCACTAACCTGGACAAGTATGTACAATTTTCTTGGCAAGATTTCGGAAGTGGTTTGCCATTGCCTGTTTCCTAGGCAGAAAGGATTGTCCCAAGGTCAATTGGCTAGCTTCACGCCTAAGGCAGGATTAGAGCTCAGGGCCTCTCAGAGTCTCTTGCCTGGTGTCCTAATGATTACACCAAACTGGCTCTCGTTTAGTTGCACGGTAGTAGTGTGCAGTCTTCTGTGTATGGAACAAACACTTTAGGGTGATCCATGCCTGAACCAAGTATCAGATGTTCTCATTCCTGCATAGAACAACAAGGTGCTCTCCTGTTTTGGGCAGAAATGCTTCAGAGGATCAAGGAAAAATCTAAGAGTGTAGGCAAGTGAGAGAAGGAAGGTGCTGGGAAATTCAGGAGCAGGAAAGCCAGACAGTTAGGCCTTGCTAGCAGCTGTTGCAGAAACAGTGTACACCAGCCTTACCATTTAGAATAGAATTAAAATAGAATTATAACTTTATTGTCGCTTTAATCACCATACAGTAAAATGAGATTTCATTGCATATAGCTCTCAAAGGGTAACCACCTCCAATATATACACTGCATAAACATGACAAAAAATATGCATATACCCACATACACATATATAACGCAGAGAAACAACACAGTCTAGTTCGGATGTATACATACACATGGCAAGAAAAACAAATTTGAGATTTTACCAGACGGGTGGCATAAGGAACAAATCTACTACAGAATCTGGTAGTCCTGCTAGAAATACTTCGAAACCTCCTCCCAGAGGGGAGCAACAGAAACAGACCGTGAAGTTACCTGGGCAGTTTCTGTTTCATTTGAAACCTGAAACAAGCCAACAAGTATTGTTAATTCTAAAGGTTTGGTACAATGTCCAGAATGTGATAATGTGTGATGACATCCATGCTGCATGCAAGTTGGGAATTTCATGTTAGCAAATGAGTTGAGAGATAGAAGAGAAAAACGCTCATACCATCCCTGTTGAATGCTCCATATGGAAATAAAACTGGCTGCCAGGAGAGGGATGAATTTCTCTGCCTTTCCTTTATGAGCCTTTATGAGCCTTTCCTTTATGTCACTGGCTGTGACATTTTCTTGAATATGACTGGCATGTGTAGGCTTTTCCCAAAGGTATCATTCAAATATGCAAACCAGCATATTTTTGGCTTAGTTTGGAATGTTCCAGTGGGTATTCCAGCACCTGTGGTGAAGATGACCTCTCCCTAAAACGATGAGTTACCTAAGAAATGCCTATATATCCTGTTGCCTCTGGGATCATTATTTTCTTGTATACTGTACTCCAGTAATAACATCCATAAATAGACACATTTCATTTTGGAGACGGTCATAGCAGCTTGATGTGCATTGCAGAAACAAGCATAGACTTGTTTCGTGCTACAAGAGAGAGAGAGTAGATGCTAGACATCTTTTGTTTCTTCGTTGGGTATCTCAGACGTGCTAAAGTGGAACACATAGTTTTAGCCTGCTTTAAGACTATACTATAAAACTATTAACAGAGTCAAAGCAAGATGATAGTGATATATTGACACAAAGCCTACAAAGTGTAAAATATTAAGGAAAAGAAGTCTTGGTGTTGTCTATCTTACAGAGACAGGATCTGATATATTAGCTGAGAAACAAATCTTGGGTATGAGGTTGGTTCCAACCATTCCTTGGCTTATAACAATGTTTGCACACTCTTCTAAACTTTGTAAGGTCCATCTTGGTCCAGCATTTTGCTTCTCACAGTGATCAACCAGATGTTTCTGGATTTCTTACCCTTCCACATTGTTATTGTGTTCCAGCTGGTACTTCAAGGTATGCTGACCCCAATCCAAAGGTAATACTGAATCTTCAAGACCAAATAGCTTTGGATAAATGTACTGTATGCTCATCCATTGCTTGCTATGGGATGTTTTTGCCAAAACCCAGAAATAAATACTGCTTTTCTAAAAAGCTTTGCAAATCAGTCACATAGCTAGGGAACATTGCAAACAGCTGTAAATGCGGACTGGTTACCAAGCACCAAAAGTGTCATATGACCTCTTCTTAGTTGAATGTTATCTTCATTTTTTAAAATGACCCAATTTGAATAATTATCCAGCTGCTTCTAAAATAATTTTTCTCCAACTTGGAAACTTCATAATACCTTCAGTACCCAGAATTCTCCAGCCAGCATGGTCATTGCTGATAATTCTGGAAGTTGAAGTCCATACATCTGAAAATTGCCAAGATTAAGAAATAGTGTTCCAGAAGCCCAACATATTTTAATTGTCTTCACTCTCTAAGTCAGAGGTCTTCAAACTTGGCCCTTTTATGACTTGCCGACTTCAACTCCCAGAATTCCTCAGCCAGCATGCCTGGCTGAGGAATTCTGGGAGTTGAAGTCCGCAAGTCATAAAAGGGCCAAGTTTGAAGACCCCTGCTCTAAGTATACCCCCTCCTTGAGGCAGTAGAACAAACATGCAATATTACATAAACACATACACACAGTATCTACTTTTCAAGAAAGCCAAAAAGATTTGCTATATCTATTCAGAAGTTAAGAAAGACACAAGAAGTGGCAGCCATTCTGTTTTAACTTGAATTGTTTTTCTTCTTTCAAGGCAAGTAAAGAGATTTTTGGTTGGCTGGTTTCATTTCATTTGCTCCCAGGAAATCAATAGTTGCAGAGATGGAGTCAGTCTTTTTTTTTTTTTTTAATTGAGTGCTTCCTTTCCATTTAAGGTGAACTAATCTGGTCAAAGGGAAAGGGTAGAAGTAGCTGTGTAGAAAAGCTGTGCATTTTAGCAAGCAGCCTGATGCCTGCACACAGCTGCACACGGACGCAGAGCTCCTGGAGCTTAAAGAGTTGACTGAGAAACTCTCAGCTGGGATATTTAAACTGTGGAACTGCTGTGACCTTGCTGTGCCTGAGGTCACTGGCTGCAAATGTTTACACTTGAGGTTTTTATTCTCATGAATGAGAGACGGTTCCTTGCTTGCACTTAACTGCCCTATAAGTATCCTAGACAGCAATTAGTTGGCTCAGGATATTATTAGCTGTAGCTGTAAAAATGATCATTTATGCCTGACATGTGTAGGTGTTTAGAAGAAACCCTTTGCTGAGCTGCATACCTTTGAGAGTTTTATTTTTAAAAATTTGTGGAATACCTTCAGTACTGTACAAAGGAATGTTTATTTTAGGTGGAAGTAGGACTCAAGAAGGTTATTTGTAAGGTAAGTGACTATTATGGAAAAAGAAATATACAGCAGCATATAGAATTAGTGTTTATATTTTCCCATGCCTTAACGAAGATTGAGGAACACTGTGTTCACTAGTGCCAGAAACGCAAAAGGCACTTGATACAGAAAAACCAAATCATCCAACTCCCAAACTATCTTAAATATAAAGATTTCTGGGGGTAATAACAATTGTGTTATTAAGAAAAATAAAAGCCTTTAAAAGAGTAGACGATGTTTCTAGGAGAGAATTTGGTTTTCTTGCCTTTCAAGAGATGCAGAGGGCCTCCAGTAATATAATCTCTGGAAGGGACCAGAACTGAAATTATTCCATGTTTTTATACTATTTTATTTTGGGGGGGGGGTTAGGTTTAAGAGTTAGGGGAAAGGACAGCAAAAAGCTTCTGAGAAGAAACCAATCCTATTCCTTTCCTTATAGTCCCTGAAAATGACCCAGAGTTACTCTTTGGGATGCTAATTTCACTCCATTTTTGGGGGCTTTAGCAAAGCTTTAAGGCTGGGAAAAGGAGCATTTTATGTTCCATAATCCCACTCTTTTATTTGAATTAAAAGATATTTTAAAATGGCATCACCTTAGGATGCTGGAATAGCACAGATAAGTGTTGGGGGGGCACTTACTTATTGGTTGGGGCATTGATTTCCCCACTCTTGCTTTTTTAAAAAAGCCAAATATACTATTGGCTTATGTACGAGGTTGCCTTTTTCAGTAGCTGAAGACACTGGAGAAACTGCTGCCTATTGCAATACATCTCTGACACTTAACAAAATGTATACAGGTAGTCCTCGAGTTATGACCACAATAGAGCCCAAAATTTATGTTGCTAAGAGAGTTTGCCCTATTTTACGACTTTTCTCCCACAGTTGTTAAGTGAATCACTGCAGCTGACAAGTTAGTAACCTGGTTGTTCAGTGAATCTGGCTTCCCCATTGACTTTGCTTGTCAGAAGATCGCAAAAGCTGATCACGTGATCCGGAGACGCTGCAGCCATCCTAAATATGAACCATCTAAATTTTGATCATGTGACCATGGGGATGCTGCAATGATTGTGAGTGTGAAAAATGGCCCTAAGTCACTTTTTTCAGTGCTGTTGTAACTTTGAATGGTCACTAAATGAACTGTTGTAAGTCAAAGACCACCTTTATAACCTTCACATCTCCAAGAATCTCCAAGGCTCAGCCCAGTTTTAGGGCTATGTCTAGAATAGAATAGAGCTGGAAGGGACCTTGGAGGTCTTCTAGTCTAGCCCCCTGCCCGAGCAGGAGATCCTATATCGTCTCAGACAGGTGTCCAGTCTCTTCTTAAAAATCTCCAGTGATGGAGCATCCACAATTTCTGGAGGCAAGCTGTTCTACTGGTTGATTGTCCTCACTGTCAGGAAGTTTCTCCGTAGTTCCAAGTTGCTTCTCTCTTTGGTCAGTTTCCAAGCATTGTTTCTCGTCCTTCCATCCGGTGTTTTGTTGAACAACCTGGCCCTTGTGGCAGCCCCTCAGATACTGGAACACTGCTATCATGTCTCCCCTATTTCTTCTTTTCCTTAGACTAGCAGGGGTAGGCAACCTGGGCTCTTTTATGACTCGTGGACTTCAACTCCCAGAATTCCTGAGCCAGCTGTGCCTACCCCTGGATTAGCCAGACCAAAGTCCCGTAGTCGATCTTCGTATGCCATTTTCCTATGATTCTGAAGTTAGCTGATATAATAGTGTCTTCACATTTCTCCCAGTGTAGGTAGTCCTCAACTTAATACGGTTGCTTGGCAACTATTCAAAGTAATGACAACACCCACCCAAGTTACTTACAACCGGGTTCCAAAGTTGCCCTCCCTCATGATCATATGATTTCATTTTGGGCCCTTGGCAACTGGCCTGCATTTAAGGCACATGTGTTTGCTAGAAACTGGTATTTACTTCCAGTTTTCAGCTAAAATTATCTATAGCGAACAATGAGTTTGTTTAACAATAGCTGCAAAAAAGATCACAAAGTCAGGTCAATCGTGCTGATCCACTTTATGGCTCAGTTGCCAAGGACTGCCTGTATAGGAGAAGGGTGGGACTTTAATATGTCCTCCCTCCTGGCTAATATATTATTGGTCTCTTGGCATGGCTTATTTACACCAGATTGGTTAGCTGTTAGTTATGCATTAGTATACTCTCTCTCCTCAAGATGTAGCCCTGCTTTAGCAGCCTTCTGGCAGCTTCAACAATCAGCAGGCCCAAAAAATTCAGGCTAGGAGTTTAGTTTTATTTTGCTTTGTGCCTTTTTTTAAAAAAAAAAAAATTCAAATTGGGGGATTAAAGTGGAAACTTAAAATCTGCGATGTGCATTGCTCCTGCTGCTTATAGAAAGAAACTCAACAAGCCACACAAAATGCAGCCTTTTGAACCAACAGAGTCTGCATATACTGTATTTGACTTACTCAAATTTGGCCCACAAAATTCTTCCTGAGAAAGTTATTGGTAACAACCTATAAATATGAGCCCCTCCTCTGTTGCTTTGGGGTTCGAGTTATTTCAGTGTTGCTAGGTTGAAACAAATGCCTTATTTGGAGTACAGGTTCTGAATTGTTACTTTAAATAAGTTGAAACCCTTAAAAATATTTTTAAAGAAATCCAAATAAGACATGAATATTTTTCTGAGATGTCATTTCATATTTCATTCTCCTTTACCATTTTATTTGTGATAGAATTCCTTGTTTCCTGAATTTTTAAATACTTCATGTGACTACAGTATTCTTGTATCTAACCAGTAAAAAGGTTTAGTTGAAGCAAGTGTCATTTAGTATCATGTGAAACACTTAAAATGTGTATAAATCTAAAATATATGTTTATCCAATTCATAAGTAAACAATTCTAGCAACTCTGAAATTAACAGTTATGGAAATAATGGTGTTCTTAATTAAATGGACACATATTTGCCGCTGCTTCATATAATGCTTCCCCATATGATGTTGTTTTTCGTTTGAGGTACTCATAATATGTTTATATAAGTTCCATTGCACTTGGCTCTTAATTCCATTAACTACCATTTCTGCAGGCTTGAATCTCATATGACCCATAAATTTTGGAAGATTATTGTCATGTATTTCACGTAGCAGCTAATCTTCATAGTTCAGTGGTGAGCTACAGTTCCATTCCAAAGATAGTTGTGTTGAGTGTACCTATTTTAACAAGGACTCAGGTCTTGTTAAATCTGATGTTCCCATGAATCTCCAATATGTATTATTTCAGATTTTAATCAGATCCACTTGAAATAATGAAAAACATAACATTCTGTGAACCCCAGCTCTTTCAACAGGTTAGCAAAAGATTTCTAGTTGTTGTAGTTGTAGAAAATACATTACATCTGTGAGATGTATCTTCATTGGCCAACAATATGATTTCTTTCTCTTAACTATGAAGCTTAGCTGTCAGGAGTTTAAACTTAAACAGCCCCTATGGGAAATGGTTGTAGACTCCATAAGTTCCTATGAATAAAAGGCACAGTTTAGAAATGAGAAAACAAAATGTGTGCAATCTCTGAATTATGGATATCACATACCAAACTTCATCTGTTATCTTTGTTTAGCGATTTACAATGTTACTTTTTCACTTGCATATAGAAGAATAGGATGATTTGTGATTGTTGGTAGGCGGGCAATTCTGCAAATGGACAGGGAATTGAAAAACCTTGAATTTGTCTGATTCTGTGCAATGATTTTGATACATAAATAACTTGTGAAAATTCTCCCAGTGGACCTATTTCTTGGAGCACATTAGACAACTTTTGTTGATATTCTGCATTTTCAAACTGCCTCCATGTTAGGGTATTGAGTGATGTAGTCAAGGGCTCATTTGTGGATTTTCATCAGTCATGGTAAAATTCTATTCATTTAAACACAGTGATAACAGAAAGTTAAATTACAACAGAATAATAGCCTCATTAAACCAGATTTCTGTAAGTGTCTATTCAATTGCTGGGTCAAGTTCTTTTTCTTGAATTGTCTTTCTAAGGCACGATAGATGACACTGATATTGCTTATTCTCTGAGACCATCTACCTGTATTAACCTGCAACAGTTAACAGTCCCCTCTTTGAGGGAGATGGGTGGTTTAGAAATATGAAATATAAATAAATTAGTGTATGATGCCCATCAGAAGTACCACTGTCCCTCAAATTCATGTTTTTGAAAGACTGTAATCCCTAGAATTGTAATCCCGAAGTGGTCAAGCACTTTGTGAGATTATAATAGAGAATTTAGGAAGTGTAAGAACTCTCCAGCTCAAGAAGGATAATGGTAATATGGAGCTGCTGCTTCTTTGATGTTGTGTGCCTTGTGTAGAGATGGTGATGGCAAAAATTAGTTTGTAAACTCAACTCCTTTCATCAAACACCAGACATAACTTCCTCTCTTATACCAGAAACAAGACTTCCCTTGTTAGTTAGCCTCAAAATTGGCTGCCTTAGCAAGGATTGAGATGGTAATAAACATGTTTATGTTACACATTTGTTATTCCCTTTCATGACACCTTCTTTATATATTGTAGCCTGGAATCTGGGAAACCTGTTGATGTTATCTGATAGAGCAACACTGCATATGGGAAAACAACTGTCAAGTCTTCATTTTGTAGGTGCAACTGCTGTGTTTAGACTACAGTCTGAAATTAAAAAAAAAAACTTGGGGAAATTGTATACAAGGCCTATGGGTTTTTAAAAATCCGCTTTAGGATTGTTGATATTTACTGAAGGCATCAACTCAGACAAAGACAACTGGCAAGAGAATAAATTATACATTATGTTCCAGAATGAAAGAGATGTTTGTTTGCTTTAGCATTTTGGTGCCCGTTGTCTTATATTTCCTTCACCTCTTTTCCTGTGGGTCATAGTTCTGGAATCTGTTTCCTACATGCTTGAACTAATAAGCTAAACATGGCTTTGAGCATGTGCAGAGAAGGATGTCATGATTATAGTCTGACTCAGCTGCTATGCCATTTAATCCCCAACACCCTTCCCAAATCCCTAGTATGCTCAATGTCTTTTTAAAGTTCGTTGGCCACGAGAAAATAAAGGTCCATAACCATTCATATGTGAGAGATCCTTGGAACTACAAATATTCTCCTCCATCCATTCATGTTAAAGTACTGAGACCGGACAACTACAGGTTGAATTTGGTGGAAAGGTAGTTCAAGCCATGCAATTTTCCTTCAAGAAAATTGAAGGTGGGGGGAGGGGTCTGTTGTAATTTTGAGAAGTTGTTAAGTGACTGGTCGTAAATCGAGGACCAGGGCTTTTTTTCTCATAGAACGCCCAGAACAGAGTTCTGGCACCTTTTTTTGGGTGGAACCTTGTAGGGTAGGCAAGGTGGGTTGTATGACGTGTGTGAGTTCCAGCACCTTTTTTTTTTTTTTTTTTACAAAAAAAAGCACTGTCAGGGACTATATCTGGATTGCCAAGTTCAAGTCAGCTATACTATTTGTTTTAAGCATCTTTATGCAAGTGTAAGAAATATCACACAGCTACGTCACATACTGTACTCTGCATCACATTTGTCTTAACTGTGGCCTCTTCAGGAAATGTAAATTCCCCCAAACAGCATAATGGACATGATGCTTTATATAAGGCATGAGTAACATGTAAAAGTGATTCATCTCTGGAGACTGGTAGCAAATGAATGAGGTACTGCTTCACATATGGTGCTTCTTCATTCCACCGAAGTCTCAAGTAAAATATAGCAGTCTTTGACTGATGCAGATAGGGTGAGAGTTTCTGCTCTAGTTTTCTGCTTGGAAACAGTGTTTTACATCCAGCAAGAAAATAAAATAAAAATGGACCAATTCAGAAGCAGTATCTAATGCTTATAAATAATGTCTTTGATAGCTGCCTAGAAATCACTTCAACTCTCTTCAAGCATTGTTATTAGACTAATAAGATATTAGACACTAATAATGCTAATAACAAACATACTCGGTTTTTTTTAAAAAACAAAATGCCAGAAGCCATGCTCTACATCTCCCAAAAATGAGACCTGGGAGAAGAGGAATAATCTACACAATAATAGCTCCAAAAATATAGAATATTCTATATTTTGGGAGCTATTATCGTGTAGATTTTCCCTCTTCTTCCAGGTCTCTTGTTTTTGGGAGATGTAGAGCAGGGGTGTCAAACTGCCGGCCCACAGGTCAGATACGTCATGCCAAAACCACACCCACCCCATTAACGGCAGTGGGGAAAAAGGTCATGATACGTCATGTCACGTGACGTCGCAGGTTTGACACCCGTGATGTAGAGTAGGGCTTTTCAACCTTTTTACCCATTGTACCGCTTTTAGGATATGGCAACATCTGAATACCACTAGTCGCCTAGCAAAGTGTCAAAAACTTGATGATCAAAAAAAAAGGAAAAAAATGATAAAGCACAGGTAGTCCTCGACTTACAACAGTTCGCTTAGTGACTGTTACAATGACACTGAAAAAGTGCCCCCCAAGCCACAGCCGAGCAAGACACCTGCCCGCCCGGCGGCGCTCTTCCTCCTGTCGGAGATTTTCATTGTTGTGAGCATTTCTGTTGAGGATTGGCAGTGGGGGTGGGGTGGGGGAGTGTTTGGTTTTTATTCGCCCCGTCTGCTGGGTGGTTGCAGCAGGTTTTGGTCACTTCACATGACCCTGGGACACTGTGACCGTCATAAATATAAATCAGTTGCCAAGCATCTCAATGTAAATCACAAGACCCTGGAGATGCTGCAACATTCCAGCTGATTGGTGCTTCTTCTGGGCTCAGCAGAAGCGCCAGGATCAGCGCCGAGTCCAGCTGGAGCCTGGCGCTGATCCTGGCGCTTCCACTGAGCTCTGACAGCCCCGAAGAAGTGCCAATCAGTTGAAAAGCGGCACTGATCCTGGCGCTTCTGCTCAGCCCTGCAGCTCCAGCCATCTCTCACTCAGGCTTGTGCGGTGCTGCCACCGGTTCAGCTCATTCCCCTCCCCCGCTACCACTTTTCTAGGATGGTCGCATACCACCTGCCAGGTGCCAATGTACCACAGGTGGTACCCGTACCACGAAAAGCCCTGATGTAGAGCATGCTTCTGGCTTTTAAAAAAAAAAAGAGAGAGAGAGAGAGAAACGGAGTATGTTTCTACAGAAATTAGCAATTTTTAAACTAGGACTTTAATGGATAACTTCAAATTACCGAAGTAGGTGGAATGTAAACCATGTTTTGTGCTATGATTAACAAATGAAATATCCTTGTGAGGTAGTAGAATATGTCCTTTAGTCTTTACAGTATTATGCTCTTTTTATTGGCTCAGATTCAGATAGCATTAGGATTTAATCTGGACCAACATTTCTGATGCAGTTTTAGAACTACTTCCGCTGGTAGGAGTCACCACCGGAAGATAATATCAGGAATAGTCAGGGAGTAAATTTAGAGTTTCCTTGCAATGAGTAATTTTAGCCAGCAACAATTATCACTTCCAAAATGTTGAGCCTATCACACTTTGCTTACCACTGTCCAAAGGAAAGAAAATAAACTTGTATCTTGCTTATCAAATAGACTTCCACACCCTCTTCTAATTTCTCTTTTATTTTACAAGGAGGCTTGTAACTTAGGGAAATATTAGTTTGCTTGTATGTAGTTAGCATGCTAACAATTTGGTCTTTCCTGCTGTTATGCAAGCAGAGAAAAATTTGATTGACTTGCAGAGCATGTTTATCTGGTCCCTATTAGTTCTTTTAAAGAAGGTTTTAATAACTCATCTGCCCACATACTACGGGGTGTTTTTTTTAATCTATTCAAGCTGCTGTTATAATGTAGGAACAGCCACATCTTGAATCTGTTGGTCTTTTAAGCATTGCATAGCACACAGGTTGGTAACAGAGCAGTATATAGTCAGTATGATATTGAGGTCACTGAGGACAGCAAAAAAGCACCATTATCCTCACCATCTATGAACTACGTAATTGCTTCAAGATATTTATTTATTTATTTATTTATGAGACTTATATACCGCTTTAAGTGCAAGCACTCTCTAAGCGGTGTACACCAGTAAGCAATGTATATATATATATATTTACATTGCCCCCAACAATCTGGGTCCTCATTTTACCTACCCCGGAAGGATGGAAGGCTGAGTCAACCTTGAGCCGGTGACATTTGAACCGCTGACCTGTTGAACACAGTCAGCTAAAGTGGCCTGCAGTACTGCATTCTAACTGCTGCGCCACCTCAGCTCTTTTTATATTACACAAAAGTAAGTTATTTTATTGTTTGTAACCATAGATCCTAATATAGCTTGCCATAAAATAAAATCACAGGAGTACTCAATTATTTCTTTTGTCTATTGCCCTTTGTATTCTACCCAAAAAACTTTGGTTATTGTAAGATTGATGTACAATTATTAAAGAAATACTTTTTTGCTACTTGTAAGAACATTCCTGACAATTCATCCCTCGTCTTTACCTTTTGTTTGAGCCCATAGTGCAGGGGTCTTCAAACTTGGCTCTTTTATGACTTGTGGATTTCAATGCCCAGAATTCCTCAGCTAGGCATGATGGCTGAGGAATTTTGGGAGTTGAAGTCCACAAGTCATAAAAGGGCCATGTTTGAAGACCCCTGCCATAGTGCATGTTTCTTATTGAGTTTAGAGCAGTCAAAATATGTATCGCTTGTGTGAATATATAGACAAAAACATATTTGAAATAGAACACAACACCACACAACACTGGAGCAATGTTCCTCTTGAAAAGTTTCATAGAGGAAGTTGCTTACAATTAATATTGTTCCTAGTGTGACTTTGAAGGAATTAATTGTGCACTCCTCCATTCTGTTTATAGCATTAAACTTTTCTGTATGTATAATAAGCAATATTTCCTTTTGTTTAGATTAACAAAGTTCAAGTTCAGAAAGCTGATCCTTTCTGCCTACGTTCAGTTGATCCTGCTCTGTATTTTTCATAATGTTCATACAAATTAGGCTATTGTGTAATACATAACATCTGCTAGAAAATAAATTGTTTGAAATAAATAAATTTGTATGTATTTGTTTTGGATAATTCCACTTTCTACAAGGAAACTTTCAAAGTATTTGGCATTTTTGTGGCAATGAATAGAGACCCAAGAATGATTGATAGAACAGATGTTGTAAATGGGCCATAATTGATGTCTGGGTAAAAGGCACTAGTCATCCTCCTCAGAAAAAAATATTCTTTAAAGTTATTCATAGGTCCAAACTCAAAGTAAAATCTGTTTTTCAAAGTTTCTATCCTATTGTAATTTTGTATATTAGAACGATTGAAGCTTAAATGGAGATAATCAAAATCCCTATATTTGCCAGATTTTGAAAAAAAAAAAAAACCACACCCAGGAAGAAATCATGCAGAACAGAATAGTGTGCAAAAGGTGGGGTGAAGATCACTAGGCTGGCAAGGTAGTTTGTGCCCGCTTTCAGCCTTCAAGCTCATTTTCTTCCCTCCTCTTTCGGTTCCAGTGGTTGCATTCCTTAAAGGCTATACATGAGAATTAGGGAACATAATTAGTCATGCTGGCCAGTTCTGCTGGCAGTTGTAGTTTAGTGGGTCATGGAATATACATTCATCATTGTAGATTGTATGTGTAACATACATGGGCGATATGCTTGCATAGAACTATCATCAGGAGCTTAAAAAAGCATTTTGTTTACTTGATTGAATCCTACTACTTGACTTCTCTATTGCCCTCTACACGGCTTTTCAGAATTCATGTTGATTATATAGATATCATGTTGATATTTGTATTTTCTGATTAATATCCACTTTGAATTCCTTGCAGCTTAATTCAGTTAAGAGTTCTTCAAGCAACTTTTGCTCATCTTCAGTTTAGTATGTCAAATGGGTCTTTATTTTAATACTGTCAACTAATATCTCTGTGTTCAATTTGCTCAACATCTTTTCTTTCGGATGACAACCCTCCAGCCCTCATGGTCAATATCCATTGTCAGGCTGCACTTTCACCAAAATTGTTCCAGATTTTGCGGTTTTCATTTGGCCACCATGGTGGTGGTTCTTGGGAGCCGTGCCTAGGACAACTCGCCATGGCCAACTCGCTGTGGGTCAATTCAACTCTGTATCAATTGTTCCATTTGGTTACTTTTATCATTAGTGACCACTTTTTTCTCTGGATCGACTTTTATTATTACTGGTCATGGTTCCGTCGAACTTAATTTAACTTTTATATCTATTGAATTGTCCCACGGCGAGTTGGCCATGGCAAATTATCCCATTCCGCTTCCAGTATTTGTTTCTCTCAGAATTACATTGTCTGACTTTGCCTGTCCATTCTGGCCTTTCAGTTACATCTGTTGTGGACATTCACCCCAAATTTGGCTTATGACGGCTCCTTCAGTCCATTGCTGCCATAGGTCGCTGTGATGACAGATGCCCTGAAGACTCTGGGAGCTCCTTGGACAGATCTCTCAGTCTAAACTCACTGAGTTCTTTTGCAGCTATTGGCTGCATATAAACGGTCTTGAGTTAGTGTAATCAGAGCAATGCAGATTTTTAAACTTTCTATGGGACACATTTTAAGGTTGTGGACAATTTTGCCATAGTCTATTAAGCTAATAAGCAAGATGGAGCAAAATCCATTTCTTTCCTTCAACCTGGATATTCTGGATGTGGTAGATGGGTCTGACGCATTGTTTCAAGACATAATGCCAATATTCTTATAATCCAGACATCACTGCCATCTTCCATAGCAGTTGAATTGAGATGAAGATACTCTGGGAGACATATTTCTGCTCTAATTTTTTTCCATTTCTGCTCTTCAGAGGAAATGTCATCAGGTGCACATTTGCGCATTGTTTCCATGAATCCTGGCTACCCTTTGGAGGCCTAGATGAACACCTTTTCATCTTCCCTCACTCTTCCCCTTTCTTAGCTCACGCTTCTCACTGGGAAGGATTTGTCCTCCTGGGGCAGGAGATGGAACTCAGGCCTGCCTCTTGCACCTGCTTCTTCCCTATAGGTCATTCCCTATGGAGGATTTTTAAAGGAGGAACTCTTGGCAATTATACAGGCTACACATGGCCTTGTACCCAGCATTCTTATTCCTGTAAATAGAATTAAATGTTAGCTTGTTCAAAGTTTTTTTTTTTTGTCTCATCTCCTATCCATGAAAGGTTGTATTTAATTTTTTGTTTTTCTCCCTTGTGTCAAGGCCTTGCTCTTGTTTCCATCCATTCCATTCTGAGGCAGTTTTTCATGCTTGATAGTGCTTTTTGGTCATATCATTAAGTGCTTTATCTAATTAATATATGTTAAGACCTTTCTGTCTTGGAATCTTTCATCTCATAGGAGCCCTGGTGGTTAGAATGCAGTATTGCAGGCTGACTTTTCCCACTGCTAGAAGTTTGATTCTGACTGGCTCAAGGTTGACTCAAACTTTCATGCTTCTGAGGTTGGTAAAATGAGGACCCAGATTGTTAGAAACAGTATACTGACAATATAAACCACTTAGAGCCTATGGTGGTGAACCTATGGCACGTGTGCCATAGAAGGCATACAGAGCCCTCTCTGTGGGCACGCGCACCGTTGCCCCAGTCCTAGGCCTTCAGCTGGGTTTTATAAAACCTTTTCACTTTAGGCCTCTGCCACCGTATGCAAAAAAAAAAAAAATTCAATCAATCAATCAATTTCAATTTCTTGCAGGAAAAAAAAAAGATCTTGCAAAGTTGGAAGTGATTGATTGAACTTTTTAGTCTCACCCAGTCTGCCGTTACCACCACAGCCATGCTCACCCAATGGGCCACGCCCACCCAATGGGCCACACCCATCCGGCACCCAATGATACATAAGTGGGTTTTGGGTTGCAGTTTGGGCACTCAGTCTCTAAAAGGTTCGCCATCACTGACCTAGAGAGTGCTGTAAAGCACTATGAAGTGGTATATAAGTCTAAATGCTATTGCTGTTACTATGCTACCTCTGTTTTGAGACCCTTTCAAATTCATGCTATCTCTAGAAAATACTCAGACTGAAGGTGTCATTTCTTATTGCCCTGTGTCAACAACCCAATCTGTAACTTTGGTCCTTTGGTCATATATATATGCACTCAGGCCAAAATCCTGGAAGTGCTGCATTGATCATATAGAATTAAACACAAAAGTGGGAGACACAATTAGGACCAAGATGAGTCATGCTTCCCACTAAAAATATCTATCCATACTAGAAAGTTTCTGGTTTCACATCACTCATCTATACAAACTCATATATGACCATTCAGAGCACCACAGTTAATGATAAGCCAACTATTACTATCTAAACCATATATTTCTGTTTCCTCATTTATGTGAAATTTATCATTTGGGGAAGACATGCTTTGTCTTTGCACCAAAGTAGTGCATCCACTTGAGGCAGCTCAAACCTAGCACCTTTTCTTCTACTTTCTGGAGGACAGTGCTTTCTAACAGGAGGCCATCATGCATGGAGTGTCTGGAGCTCTCCCTGCTTTTCCTGGAAGAGGGGAAAAGTGAGGTTCGGCAAGAGCACTTTGATAGAGGCCAGGTTGCCTTAGGTCAAGTTCAAGAAGAGGTTGGGTCTGCTGCAGCATTGTCCTAAGAGCAAAGGCCATCAAAGGAGATTCCTTCAGGAGCAAGTTCTCACAGCAGAAACTCTGTCCATGTTGTCCGGCAGTTTTGTTCATGAGGGAGATGGACAAACAAGCTCATTATTTTTGGGAGTCACGGCACTACAAAATTTGGCCACCCCTTATTTGGCAGAAAAGACCAATTTTGAAGCTGAAGAAAAGAGTTAGGAGTGTGTATGTGTAAATATTTGAAGAGTAAATCATTTGAACTATGGACATTCTTATCAGCAGCTTGAACTTTAATGGTTTCATGGTTATTCAGAGAAAAGGCTTCATTTTTCCAGCACAGGAGATGGAGAATCCACCAATGGGTTTAGACCAGTGGTTCTCAACCTATGGGTCACGACCCCATTTGGGGTCGATCGACCATTTCATGGGGTCACCAAGCAAGGCTGTCCGCCATTTTTTCCCCTTTTCCGGCTGGTGTCTTACCTTCCTTGGGCTGGCCAGCTGGTGGCCCAGCCGGTGGTCGGCCTGCTCCATCTCTGCCGCTTGCCAGCTACGCCTCGGCCGGCGCAGGGGGCGGCACCATACATGCGCGGCGCTCCCGGGCAGGGAAAGTCCTCGACTTACGACTGGTTGGGTAGTCCTCAACTTACGACCAGTTTAGTCCTCAACTTATGACCGGTTTAGTCCTCAACTTACGACTGGTTGGAGGTCACGGCATTAAAAAGCTTGAGAACCACTGGTTTAGACTGTGTTCCTGCCCAATCAGATCAAGTCAACCAAAGTTGCCACAGCTTTCCTGGGCTAGAGGATCCCAGTCTCAGCTTGATCTTGCCCAGGACAGACGTGCAAGTTTGGCTCTTAGGCAGGTATAGTCTCCATTGGTGGATTTTCCATCTTTCGCCATTTACCAGTTTTTCTGATCAGTGCTGGATTCAGCGCTGGGTTAGGATTGTTCTTTTCTTTCCAATCTCCCCCTACCTCCTTTAGTTTCAAGGAGAGGCTTAGCAAAGTCCTTTCTTGCGTTTTGTTACCTTTCGGTTTCGTTTTCCATCCCCCCACACACATTGCTCTGGGGAGTATTTCATCCCTCAGAGGCACCAATAGTTGTTTTTTCTCTTTCATATTTCTTTGAGTGTCTTCCCTTGCTGGAGCTTGCGGCTGCAGCTCCTGGGGAGGGGGAAGCTCGCAATCACGCGCACGGGCCAAAGGGGATGGTGAAAGTTCAGCGCGCTTCAGGGAGTTTTCCCTAAGGCTTGTGTTATCGATTGTTGTTGCCGGGATTGCAGTTGCAGTTCCGGAGTCCTTGTGGACATAAATCTTCACCAGTGATGACCGGGGGGTTGCGGCTGCATTCCTGGTGTCCTATTGTGTGCACAGGCCCAAGAACAACAATTGGGCCTCAGCGCGAGTCAGGGAGGCTTCCCTGCAGTTTTCGGCTGCTTTTCTGGTTACCAGAGCTGCGATTGTGGCTCCAGAGGTCTGGTGGCCCAAATACTTTACCTGGCTGCTGAGGGGCTTGCGGCTGCATCCCCGGTCACTGGACGAGCGCGCGCCGTCTCCCGATTGGTTTTTTTGTGAATCAGCTGGCTGGTGGCTCCGTGAGGGAGCAAAAATATTTGGGCTGTGCAGACGAGCTCTGTCTCCGTTCGAAGGTGATGACAGCGCCCTCTGGTGATTGCGATCGCCCCTTTTTTGCCCGGTGAATCTCAGAGCCTATAGGAACATGTAGCACCTACAGTGTAGTGGCCTATTAGCCATTTCACACTCGCGGCCGCCATTTTGTGGACACTAGAAACTTTGCACTAGGACCCCTTCGTCCTGAGAAAGGGATCCCTCCCTCCACCCCAATCTTAATTGGGGAAATAGTCTCAGCAAATTTTCACATTGGGGGGACGGCCACCATTTTGAATCTGGCCACCATTTTAAGATTCACTAGTTCTTTCTCTCCTTCATCGGCCAGCCTTTATTTGGGGCCTGCACTAATCCTCTTGCCTGAACAGGATTACTAGGCCAGCAGTCCACTAAATTTGTATCACCATCTTGGAGGTCTTGAATTGGTGTCTCCTTCTCAATACACAGCATTGTGGTACACACATACCCTGTCCTTGGCTTTTCCTGTAGGATTCCAGGTGTACCCTTTTGTGCATCTGGGTTTGACTACAGTTTTTAAAAATCTTTGGATTCCAGGTGTACCCTATCGAGCACCTGTGATTATCCATAAACAACAACAGCAATCTCTGGATTCCAGGAGTACCCTATCATGCTCCTGTGCTTATCCACAGAAAAAAGCAGCTGTCTCTGGATACCAGGGGTACCCTATCGTGCTCCTGTGTTAATCCACGAGGATGGAGGATACTGGCTCTTCCAAGAAGGGAGCTTCACCACTTTCATCAGCCTCTAAAAAGCATAAATCCTCCAATCATGAGGCTGCAGGCAAAATCTCGGCCAAGGCCAAGGCCAGATCTGCAGGCAAAGCCTCTAAAAAGGATGAAAAACAGGCCAGTAGGAGACACCAGGCTTTAGAGAGGGAATTCTCTAAAGCACAAAGACAGTCCAGGACTGAGGCCACTCAGGCTGAAGTTCCTTCCTTCGAGTTGCCACTGGGATCCTCTGCTTCTGTGCCAGGTGACACATCTCACCAGGAACCCATCTTCCAGCCTGCAGCTCCGCAGGCCCAGCAGTCAGCCCCAGAAGCTACTTTCACCCCTACTGCGGCTGGACTCAGACCAACAGAGCTGTTTCCCCTTCCCACGGAGGACCGCCTAAATGAGTTGATTGCACAGGCGGTAGCACGCACTCTTCAGGCTAGATCACATATACCTAGGTCAACCTCGGTTTATTTCCAACCTACCCACCAGCCAATTACCGAGGCATATGGTGCACCTTCTTCACCTTCACAGTCCTCTTACTCCAAGGGTTCATCCTATCGTGAGTTTGATACAAACTTGGGGATTCCGATGTCAGATGAGTCGAAAAACCTCCCGAAATGCCATCTTTTACTGGTCTTTTTAATCGGTCTCATTTTGTCCCTTTGCTCCAAAAGGCCACTTCCATGGCCCATCTTGATCCCGAACCCTCTACATCGACATCGATGGCCGTTCTGGACTTGGAGGCAGATCTGAACTTCACTGAACCAGTAACCACACAACACCGCATCCCCTGTCCGCCCATGTTTCTAAATGCGGTCAAGAAATAGTGGGAATCTCCAGGTACCCTTCCCCTCCCAAGTAGCAGCGAAAAAAGACTTTATAATGTTGCCCAAGACTTGGCAGATGCCCTGGAGGTTCCCACCTGGATGAACCCTTGGGACCCCTGGTATCTCCCACTGCCACTCCTGGAGACATGTCTGATGCCCTCAAGGTGGAGGACCACAAAAAGGAGCTCACTTTCCGCAAGACACACCAAGCTACGGCTTGAGCTATTAGGGCAGCTACTTCAGCATCCTTCTTTAATAGGTCTGCTCTCCGCTGGCTTAGACAGCTTCAGGACAGGATCCCAGTGGAAGATATCCAAACTCACCAGGATCTGAGCAAGATGGTGGCGGCAACGGAATATGCTTCCGATGCAATGCTACAGGCTGCCAGATTTTCGTCCAGGGCCATGGCTTCCAATGTCACCAGATGCCATATGCTTTGGCTGAAATACTGCCATGCGGACGCCAAGTCTAAATGGCGCCTGTCAGCAGCCCCTTACCGGGGGGGGGGAAGCTATGTGGGGAAGCTTTAGAGCCTTACCTTACTGAGAATAAGGATAAACGTAAGGTTCTCCATCACCTTATTAAATGTCTGGACAAATGACCCAACACATACTCACGAAGACAGTCCTTTTGTACGGGTACTAGGTCCAATTATTCCTATCCCCCCCCCCTGCTCCTTTCCTGTCAGACAGGACAGACAATCGGACAGAATGGGTTCTAGACTCAGACAACAATTTCAGGGCAAACGGCCCTTTTGTGGGAGCAGCTGCCCTTTCCGTCGCTCCAGATGACTTTCTGGCGGTCCCTCCCATAGGCGGCAGACTTTCCCTCTTTGCCCGCCAGTGGGAGGCCACCACCACAAACACATGGATGCTGAACACGGTTCGACACGGGCTTTCCCTGGAATTCCTCACCTACCCTCCGAATCGCTTTCTCTCTTGTCCCCAACCAAGAAATCCCACAAAAAAAAAATTAATGCAACAGGCCATTCAACACCTTATAAACATAAGGGCCATAGAATTGGTACCGTTGGATCAGAGAGGTCGGGGATTCTATTCCATCCTCTTCGTCATCCCAAAAGCTTTGGGGGGATGGAGAGCAATCCTAGATCTAAAAAGACTAAACTGTCACCTTGTTTACCGCAAATTCAAGATGCAAATGCTCCAGTCCATTCTAGGAAGTGTAAGAAGAGGAGACTTCCTGACGTCCGTAGACCTCATGGAAGCTTATCTCCACATCCCCATCTCTCTTAGCCACTGCCGGTTTCTAAGATTTGCTTACAGGGGCCGGCACTATCAATACAGGGCATTGCCATTCGGCCTATCCTCGGCCCCGACGGTTTTTACCAAGATCCTAGCAGTTCTAGCAGCTCACCTCCGGATGGTGCCAGTCAGAGTCCAGTGTTACCTGGACGACATTCTGATTCACTCATCGTCAGGCCAAGCTGCACTGACGGATCTCGAACGGGTGATCAACCTTCTTCAAAGTCACGGGTTTTCAGTAAACTTTTCCAAGAGTCACTTGTCTCCCACAACAAAGCTATTACACCTAGGGGCCATCATAGACACGGTGAACTGCTGGGTCTATCTATCCCAAGAACGTCGGGACAGCATATGGCAGTTAGTCCTACAACTCTTCGGGAACCGTATGGTAACATTAGCAAGTCTCTCCCAATTACTGGGAAAAATGATTTTGGTCATTGCCATTGTGCCTTGGGCCAGGCTCCATTCCAGGATACTTCAGTGGTTCCTGCTCCCTTTCCAGAGATGGAACATCAGCTCATCCACTCAAAGAGTGCAGATTCCACTCCGAGTCTCGCGCTCCCTCAGGTGGTGGCTCTCATCGGCTATGCTCAGGGGGTCCTCCTTCAAGGAGCTGGACCGAATTACTCTGATGACCGACGCCAGCCTGTTCGGTTGGGGTCCGCACCTACACTCACAGTGGGCCCAAGGCCGTTGGTCCCACCCCGACCTTCGGCACAATATAAACTGGTTGGAGCTCAGAGCCATACACCTGGCCCTTCGACACTTCCACAACTCTGTAACGAAACGTCATGTACTGGTCCTCACAGACAACGTTGCTGCCAAGGCCCATGTGAATCTGCAAGGGGGCCCGCAATCCCATGCCCTCCTGTCCAAGGTTCTCCTCCTGGTCTCTTGGGCAGAGTCCAATCTAGCCTCCATCAAGGCCAATCACATATCAGAGGAGGCAAACACACAGGCGGATCTCCTCAGCAGGGCTATGGTGAACCACTCAGAGTGGCGCCTGCACCCAAAGATTTTCAGGGAAATCTCCCACCGATTCGGACTTCCAGTCCTAGACCTCTTTGCCTCCCCGACAAACACTCAGGTACCGAGGTTCTTCTCCCATTTCCCATCCCCAGGGGCAGAGCACACAGACGCTCTTCGGAGTCCATAGCTGGAGGGTCTGCTCTACGCTTTCCCTCCGCTCCCTCCTCTTCCGGCGGTCGTCCGCAAGATCAGGGAAAGAGCGGAGATTGTTCTAGTGGCCCCGTACTAGCCTCGGAGACCATGGTTCGCCGACTTAGTGAACCTGTCCCTAGCAGAACCGTGGAGGATTCCCCCGGACAGGGTCTCAGTCAGGGGACACTCCTTCATTCAGACCCCTAATGGCTCCAATTAGCCTTATGGCACTTGAGCGCTCAGTCTTATCCCGGGAGCACTGCTCACCAGGAGTCATTTCTATAATCCAGGCCTCCCGTCGGGCCTCTACCAACCGTATTTATGAGGCCACATGGAGGAATTTCTGTTCGTGGTGCTCTAAGCACCACTTGACAATTCCAGATCTGATGATTCCTCACATATTGGACTACCTTCTGGAGGGTCTGGAGAGGAGTTTGGCTCCAAACACACTACGCAGACTGGTCGCTGCTCTTTCTACCATACTTACATGTGAATCTGCAACTTCCCTCGGTCACCATCCCTTGATCCACTCGTTCATCAAGGGTGCTACTAACACCAAGGCCCCTGTAGTCCATAGATATCCCTCCTGGGAACTGCTGAAGATTTTTGCGGGCTCTTACCAATCCGCCCTTTGAACCCCTCAAAACATGTGATTTGCGATACTTATTGCACAAAGTAGCATTTTTGGTGGCTATCACCTCCGCGCAGCGGATTTCTGAATTAGCTGCTCTCTCCACTAGGGATGATTTGTGCATTTTTCACCGGGACCAAGTGGTCCTTTGTCTTGATCCGACCTTTGTTCCAAAGGTAAATTCCTTATTTCACAGGACTCAGGAAATCGTGTTACCAGATTTCTGTCCTAATTCATTGCATGCTCTGGAACGACGGTGGCACCTGTTAGATGTCCACAGAGCACTCCATTATTATATCTCGCGGACAGCTGCCTTCCGCACTACCGAGGCTCTTTTCGTTTCCTATCATCTTCCTTCTAAGGACAGGAAAGTGTCCTCCTCCACGATTGGCAGGTGGGTTAGGGCTTGTGTTGCAGAGTCGTATTGGGCGGATTCAGTGCCGGTTCCAGGGCACATTACAGCCCATTCCACCCGTAGTGTGGCTACTTCGCGGCCTGGGCCACTCAAGCGTCCATTGAAGACGTTTGCAGAGCGGCCACATGGTCATCTCCGTCACCCTTTGTTAGACATTACAAAATCGACAAGTTCGCCTCGGCAGAGGCCTCCTTTGGCAGGAGAGTTCTACAACAGGTACTACCTCAAAGTGCCACACTGGGCAGGCCTGATTCCCTCCCTCAGGGACAATAGGCTTTAGTATGTCCCATTGGTGGATTCTCCATCTCCTGTGCTGGAGAAGGGGCGTTGTCTTACCTGAACACCTTTTCTCAGCATGGAGTTGGAGAATCCACTCCCACCCTAGTAGGTTATTAGGCCTAGGTCTATGTTTATGAGCCAACACGTCTTGCTGTCAGTCATGCTTCGCCTGCGTCGAGACTGGGATCCTCTAGCCCAGGAGAGGCGTGGCAACTTTGGCTGACTTGATCTGATTGGGCAAGAACACAGTCTAAACCCATTGGTGGATTCTCCCATCTCTGTGCTGAGAAAAGGCGTTCAGGTAAGACAACGCCCCATTTAACTGGCAATGTGCAATTTTTGCCAATTGTGGCAAAACTTTCCATTCTACCAGACATCTCACTGCAAGCCCTGGATATGGCAAGCTCTCATAAGTCCAAAGACCTGGAAATGTTGCGTGGGAGATGAAGTTTCCCTTCTAATTCCTCATTTTAATATTGTGTGAGAAACAGAAAGCGTAAATCATCTATGGCATTATTCATAACAGTTCTAAATGGTTAGATGGTGTATCATGATGCAGCATATTAAGAAGTGATTAATAGGAACAAGAAATGAGAACAGAAAGACCTCTGAAGGTCATCCAGTGAAATGGTGTTAAAAGGTTGCTGACTTGAGGGCAGAGAGTTGACTGCCTTTACTGTAGTGTCTCTCTGTATTTCACAGAATTTTTTTACAAATAAACTCAATTACTATTGATTGGTGACATAGACAGAAAGTTGGTGTTGGAAACTGGCTTTTTTGACAGATCACTCTTTCTTTCCTGATAACAGAGGGGTTGATCTCAGAGTCTGGAAAATCAGCTTTTCTTCCAGCATTACCTTTTAAAAGAGAGCATTTTTAGGGATCTTGTTTAATAGTGAATGTGAGGCCTGCATTTTTCTGACATGATGCTTAGAACATCCACATGCCTTCTTGTGAAAAGCCAAACAGGATAATCCCTGTTCAGAATTGACTCAGGACATTTGGATGGAGCTAAGCATTTATTGGCTGGATGCCCTTTCTGATGCCTACATTGAGTTTGCAGCAGATATTTTTTTCTTTGCTTCTGACACTACCTAGGATTGAGTTATCAACCTTCCACATGGGACGTGAGCGTCTTCACCACTAGGCTACCATGCTGCTTTTCAGATAGGAGCTTAATGTGTAGGCAAAAATTCTGCTGACTAGGATGTAAATCAGGGATGTCAAACTCACAACATTACGTGACGTGTCGCAAAGTATCATGACTTTTTTTCCATTGCCAGCAATAGGGTGGGCGCAGTTTTGCCATGATGCATCCGGCCCGCTGGCAGTTTGACAACCCTGATGATGCTTTCTCCTAAAAAGATACAAAAATGAACTATCCCTCAGTATGAATTTGTGTGGCTATGTGTATTTGTGTTTCTCAATCAAAATACTGAATTAGAAAGTGCATCTAATAGTTAATTGTCTTGCTCCAGCAATTTACAGGAAGGTTTAAAGCAGCCTACTTTTGCTATTGCCTCAAGTCAATAGATCTTGGCAGAGAAGCAGTGATGTTGGAAAGAAAGAATAAAAAGAAGTGGGGATTTTTTTTTCTATTGTAGCAGTGCTACATCTCCATTACCTGCAAAAGGAGACTAGCAAAAGTCAGACAAATCCCCATTTCCATCCACCTCATTCCTATGATACTGTGTTATCACAGTATTTACTATAGAAATGTTTACTTAGATTACTACGCATGCCTTAGGCATGAAAACCAGCTGGGTAACTTAGACCAGTCACACTTTCTCAGCTCAATATACCTCACAGCAGGGGTAGGCAACCTTGGCTCTTTTATGACTCGTGAACTTCACTCCCAGAATTCCACAGCCAGCGTTGCTGGCTGTGGAATTCTGGGAGTTGAAGTCCTCATGCCTTAAAATTGTCAAGTTTGGGAAACTCTGGACTAGACCTACCAATTTCTGATAATCTACTCCTGTCAGGCTTAATAGACTAGGCCAGGGGTAGGCAACCTGGGCTCTTTTATGACTCGTGGACTTCAACTCCCAGAATTCCTGAGCCAGCATGGCTCAGCTTGGAAACTTTTCCCTTTCCCCTCAGCATGGCTGGCTCAGGAATTGTGGGAGTTGAAATCCACAAGTCATAAAAGAGCCAAGGTTGCAGATTTTTAAGAGAAAGATAAAGCTTACTCCGCAATTATTTTTGTTGGGTATTATTGTAGATTTTGATGTTAAAGAAATCAATTTGATGTTGACTCTTATAACAGCTGCAAGATTATTGGTGGGGCAATATTGGAAGAAAAACTCACTGCCTACTTTGGAAGAATGGCTACTTAAGGTGTCTAATTTAGCAGAAATGGCGAAAATCTCCGCCTACTTGAAGGACCATTCACAAGAAAGATACATTATGGTTTGGAGAAGATGGATTGATTATATTCAAAAGAAATATGAAACTTAAAAGTATTATCTTGCTTTTGAATAGATTTTAGATAATTATTAATAGTCTTAATTATATTATTACTTTTGTTTTAATTTGTTAATATTTGTTTTGAGAAGGAGTTAAAGTGTGTTATGGTTTTGATTGATAGTATAGTTGGTTTATGTTAGTTAGATTATGTTTGTTTATTTGTTACCCTGTAATCAGCTCTGGGAAGTGGGGGAGGGGGGAAGGGGGGAGGGGTGGGGGGTTTATATTGTAATAAATTTGAAAAACTTTTAATAAAAAAAAGAGCCAAGGTTGCCTACTCCTGCCTCACAGGATTGTTGTTATGGGAAAAATAGGAGGAAGAGGGAGAATCAGGTATATTAATTCCCTGGAAGCCCTTTCTTCACTTTTTAACTAATGTTAATAATATTTAATCACACTTGCCTCCTTCTAATTTTCAACTTTTATGCTGTTTTATGTTTAAACTTTTTATTGTACACCTCCTACAAGATAGGTGGTTCAGAAATGTGAAAAATAAAATAAAATGTTTGCCACCTTGAGTTATTTATAAAAATAATAAAAACAGGAAAATTATAAATAAATAAATAAAATTTCCCTGTGGTTTAAAAGCTTCTTCAGGTTTTTAGCATATTTAGAGATCACTTCGGCCTCCATCTAAAGGGCTTTCTTGATGTTAAAAAGAAGTGCCCTTGAATGAATAACCTGTGTACTAGTATTTGTTTTATTTAAAATAGCTTTTTAATGGCAAAACAAATTGTATTAAAATTATAATATTTCAGTAGCAATATGTCATCTTTTTTCTTTATTTTTATATTTCATTATGATTTCTTTGATTGCTGTGAGCCATCCAGAGTTGTTAAATTGGCCAGCATAAAAGCTTAATAAATTATTAAAATTAATATGCAAGGGTACTCTACGCCTGGTGGAAACTTAGTCCTAACCAAGGACTAAGAATTACTAAAATAACATCTAAGATCATAGGCAGTTCCAATCATGGTGAGTTTTTTTGTAAAATTAAGAGTGTTCAAGTCTGATAAATTCAATATTTCCAATATCAAGGAAGTCCTTTAGTTATCACTCCAAGGATTCTGATCACAATTGGTATAACAGATTTCTTTTTCTATAAGCATTCAACTTTGAACTTTTAAGTTCCAATATTTTATAATTTTTTTCCCAATTGTTTTTCCTCAATCCTGGCATCACCTAGTAGAGCAGCATCAGTGACATTCTTCTTTTGAATAACTGTTATATCAGGCACATTATGAACAAGATGCCTGTCTGTCTCGATCTTAAAATCCCATAAGATCTTAACCCACTCATTTTCCCAAGCCTTCTCAACTTGAGGGTCCCATGGTTCTTGCTACATTCTAATCAAAACCTTAGAAAAAGTATCCAATGAATAATTTTAGCAAATTGGTCATGATGTTCCTTAGAGTCAGTATGTGAAATTTTGTTGCAGCCACTGATCAAATGGTCATTTGTTTCATCTTTTTACTACAAAAGCAACATTTGCTGTTTTTGATTCATGTTAAGTCTTTACCTTAATGCAGTTAATCAGCAAAGCTTATTCTTGAGCCACTAAAACAGCGGTTCTCAACCTTTCTAATGCCGCGACCCCATAATACAGTTCCCCATGTTGTGGTGACCCCCAACCACTTATACATCACTGGATGCCAGGGGCGTGGACAAAGAAAATGAGGAAAAAATGGCGGACAGCCTTGTTTGGCGACCCCCGTGAAATGGTTGTTCGACCCCAAATGGGGTCCCGACCCACAGGTTGAGAACCACTGAAGTAAAATAAAGCCTTCAGTTTCGTTCTTTAACACTTCTTAACCATCTCCGTGTAGAGTTTTTTTTATCAATTTTTCCTTCTATATCATTCAGGTGTTGACCATGCATTTGTTTGTTCTTCCAGTTGACACATCGGGTTTCATGTTTCATTCTGCCTTATCTTTTTGTTTTTAGGAGCTTTCCTTGATTGACTTCTTTCAGAAAGAGTTCCTAGCTTTTCTAAATGTAGTACCACACTTGGCCAATAAAGAATGCTATAATTGTTTAATTAATTTAGTCATTAATTTTAATATAATCAAATTATTATTAATATGCAGTGATTAAAAGTAATGCTTCATGGAGAGAAGGATATTATAAAGACAGAAGAAATTCAGGAAATAACAGTAAAATGGCTTCTATATAGTTATTTGCTTGTAAAGAATTATTTTTAAGTAGCCCACCCAACAGATTTTTCAAAAGCTGGATCTCTGTTTTATTTGTATAAACCACAAGTGAGTGAGTAAGATACCTTCAGCTAATTAATTTGCAAACCTCGTGTGATATTTATTCCCAGAAGCATCAATTTTTGCACAGAATGTAGTGCTGGTCTCTGTGAAGTTACTTGACTTGACAAAGAAAGGACTTATGTTGGATTTAGCTTGAACATATTGTGGATCATAGTGGTTGTAAAAGTACAGGCAGTCTTGGAGCCTGCCTATTATGGTTCTAAGTTGTGACAGTGATAAAGTGAGTCACCACATACTGGACTCAATTCTGCAATCTTTTTTTCAGTGGTCATTAAGCAAATGCAGTCATAAAGTGAACACTGGTTGTTAAATAATCTCATTGTTCACTATGGGGCATTTTTTTTTACTAAAAACTGGAAGTAAATGCCAGTTTTCAGCAAACACATCATAAATTGTGGTCATGCGACCACAGGATGCTGCAAACAACCATAAATGTGGGCTGGTTTCCAAGCACCCAAAATGCAGTCACATGACCTCAGGGAGGGGCAGCCATTGGTACTTTAGAAGTGGGACATAACTACTTTTTGGGTAGGTCTGTTGCAGAGGTGGGGAACGATGTCCCGTTTATGAGTTGTGGACTTCCAACTCCCAGAATTCCTGAGTCAGTATGGCTGGCTCAGGAATTCTGGCAGTTGAAGTCCACCGGTCATAAGGGCCATCGTTCCCCACCCCTAGTCTGTTGTAACATTGAAAGGTTGCTAAACAACCAGTCATAAGTTGAAGACTGCCTGTAACTTAAAGGCTGAGTATTTTTTAAAAAAAAAAAATAAACATATTAAACTGTATATTTTTGTTTCTGTATGCTTGCTTCAGGTTGCAAAATAAAGGCCCTGAGAGCCAAAACAAATACGTACATCAAGACCCCTGTCCGTGGAGAAGAGCCCGTTTTTGTGGTCACTGGACGCAAAGAAGACGTTGCCATGGCCAAAAGGGAAATTCTTTCTGCTGCTGAGCACTTCTCCATGATAAGAGCTTCGCGCAACAAAAATGGCCCTGCTCTGGGAGGGCTGCCTTGTAACCCCAATCTGCCAGGCCAGACTACAGTCCAGGTCAGGGTGCCTTACCGTGTCGTCGGGCTGGTGGTTGGCCCCAAAGGCGCTACGATCAAAAGAATTCAGCAGCAAACCCATACCTACATAGTTACTCCCAGTAGAGACAAAGAGCCAGTTTTTGAGGTGACCGGCATGCCTGAAAATGTAGACCGGGCCCGAGAAGAGATAGAAATGCACATTGCCATGCGCACTGGAAACTACATTGAGCTCAACGAAGAAAACGATTTCCATTACAATGGTACAGATGTAAGTTTTGAAGGAGGAAACCTTGGATCTGCCTGGCTTACTTCCAACCCAGTCCCACCTCCCAGTCGCACCCGGATGATTTCTAATTACAGAAACGACAGCTCCAGTTCTCTAGGAAGTGGTTCCACTGACTCCTATTTTGGAAGCAATAGGTTGGCTGACTTCAGCCCGACCAGTCCATTCAGCACTGGCAATTTTTGGTTTGGAGAGACCTTACCTTCCGTGGGGGCAGAGGATCTCACCGTCGACTCTCCTGCCTACGATTCCTTGCCAACACCTTCTCAGACCATCTGGACACCTTTCGAACCCGTCAACCCACTCTCCAGTTTTGGTAGCGAACCTGCTAATAATGTGAAATCTCCACGGAAAGGGAGTCAGCCATCCACACCTCGCTTGTCACCGACGTTTCCCGAGACCTTGGAACATCCCCTAGCCCGGAGAGTGAGAAGCGACCCTCCCAGCACAGTCAATCAGGTTGGCCTTCCCATCTATATCCCTGCCTTTTCCAATGGTACCAACAGCTACTCTTCTTCCAACGGTGGTTCCACATCTAGTTCCCCTCCGGAGTTAAGACGGAAGCACGACTGCGTGATCTGTTTTGAGAACGAAGTAATCGCTGCCCTGGTTCCATGTGGCCACAACCTTTTCTGCATGGAGTGTGCCAACAAGATCTGTGAAAAAGAAGCACCCTCGTGTCCAGTTTGCCAGACAGCTGTTACTCAGGCGATTCAAATTCACTCTTAAATATATAGAGATATTATATATGGACTTTTTAAACTCTTAATGGCTTGGATGTAATGGTACCCCCTAAGTAAACCTATAATGAACTCAGACTGTTAACTGGGCTTTCTTGAGATTAGGCTAACAAATTGTTTGAAAAGCATGTACTCTTTTCAAAAAATAACAAACAAAGGCTTGTTCAGTTAACCTTATAGGCCTAAGCCAGTCTTTCTCCATTTCGGTTGCAGCTGTGGTACCTCTAGCAAAGTCCTGGAAGGAAGCCGTGATGTCGTTGGGAAGTCTTAGGGGCTTAGTTTTTGGAGCAGGAACGTACAATGAGCATTCGCAGTCTGTCCAGATCTCGACAAAGTATTTCTAATAATGGCAGTGAAAGTGAAGTCTTGCGTAGCCCCTGAGCTTAGAAACTATTATGGGGTGGGGGGTGGGAAACGGTGCAAAGGATCATGAATGTTTCAAAATTCTTCCAGCGCTGCCTTCTTTACACTGCCAGTTTTTTCAGAGCAAGTTTGGGGATGCTTTTTTTTTTTCTCCCTCTTTACAATAACAAGCTTCATTTAACTAACGTTGCAAATAATTTTACCGTGCATCAGTTGGTTTCCTGCCATTCAAGCGAGTAGCCAAGTGAGAGGTTTTTATTAACGAGATCATGGCACGTGGAGGACCGAAGGGGCAAACGGGGATGAAAGAAGCCTCTTCTCATCCAGTAATGTAATTTGAGGCAACTTTGAGTGAATCAGGAACGCGTGGGTCTTCCATTGCTGAGGCCTGGAAAAGCCTTCTTGGTTTCAAATCATTGCCAAGGGACATGGGAGGTCCAACCCCGGACACAAAGGGGCCCCAGTGGTGGCAGTTTGCTTATTTATTGGCAGGGGGCATCTTAGATAATGCTCTCTACGTGTGAATTGCTACTACCTTCCATTGAAAGGAAGGCATCCCTTTGTGCCCTTGGTGTTCATCACACAATACAAGGTGCAGTTCATGATATGAATTGTCATGCTATGACATGTCTGTATGGATCCCCTTCCCCACCCATCTCTGCTTCTTGCAGACCCATGGTGGGAGGGCAGGGGAAGATGGAGAGGGGTTTGCATCCCTTAATGTCTAGAATGAGGATGCTGACATTCCATTGGCTCGTGCGATCAAGATGTTCTTAAATTAACTATTTTAGCGAATATCAAGAGTATAAAAAATGTGAATCATTTTTATGTTCCAACCACACTTGCACATTATGTGAAACTTGTCTTTTTATTTTTAGTCATATTGGGGGGGCGAAAGGAGTAACATCCACAGTTTTTTTTATCATTCGGTGATAAATGACTGAGACCCAGCAAAACGGTTTATTTCATTTCAAAACTACACTTCCCTCTCTCAAGGAAAAAAAAATTGAACTTTTCTTTTGATTTCTTTAATATACATTTCAGCCTATGGATGTTTCTCCTTACAGTACTTCATCCTCAGAATTTTCTCAAATCTGTGCTGGCGTTTTTAAAAGAACACTCAGAAGTTCTGATGGATTTCATTTTTCTTCTTCTCTCTCTTCCTCTTTCTCCTTTTACAAACTTCTATCTGTCCTTCCTCTTACTCACTCTCTTTTTTTGAGCAATATCTTCCCAAGATGAAATAATTTTTCTCAGAATAGCAAATTCTATGTGTATTGAACTAGTGAATATACAGAAAACTTTATTTTTTATTTCCACTTGAAAGAGTTACATTTCGTATAAAAAAAGTTTACAGATAACGGTTTTTATTTTATGATTTTTTTTCAGTATAAAAGTTGCCTTGATGGCATATAATATTATTACATTATGAGATGCATAACTTTAACGCTAATAGCTTGTAGGATAGTTAAATGTCAGTATTGAATTCTTAATCTTTAGCTGAGTCTTGTAGATATGAACAATCTCATTTACCAAGCATGTATTTTGTATATTGTTGCATTGTACACTGCAGCTAATAAGCCAAGGATTCGACATTAGATGCGTGTACTGTTTCTATAAACCACAGACTTCAGAATGACAAAACTCTCAATATGGTTTAGTATTTGCTAATTTTACTACACTCTTTTTGTTATGTATATGTAGAAAGGTCATACGGATTATAAATTCAATTTGAGTAAAGTTTAAAAAAAGCATATATTTTATGATAAAGGGCCTTTAACTTATGATGGCCAAAGCACTGATATTATATATTTGCTGTAAAGAGAATTATAAGAGTTTTATTTTTCTGATATTAAAAAGTTACTTAATAAAGACTTGTTTCCATTAACTCGAATGTTTTCTTGATGTTGCGCTTTTCATGGCAGGTGGTTGTCAAAGATATGTTATATGTGAAATAGTATCTAGATCACCGCACCTACTAAGATGTTACAACGCAGGGGATATTTAGATAATTGAGGGATGGGAAATCAGAGAATCTAAATTTAAAGGCAAATAAAATAAAAAAAGAGTTGAAACAGAAAACTAGAAGATAAATGTAAGGACTTTTTGCTGGTGAACAATGAAGTGGGAATGAAGTAGCTTCATTCCATCTGGATGAAAGAAAATATAAATTATTCTAACAGTTTAAGGCAGTGGTTCTCAACGTTTGTGTGACGGCGACCCCCGTCACACAAACGTTCTGCACGGTGCTGCGCGCATGGGGAGCGTGCATGCGCGGCGGCGCCCCCATGTGCAGTGCGCATGCGCGGCGGCGCCTCCTGAGGGGAGAAAACGGCGGATCGCCTTCTTTGGCGACCCCCGAAAAATGGTCGATCGACCCCAAATGGGGTCGCGACCCATAGGTTGAGAACCGCTGGTTTAAGGAGAATATTTGATGGTAGAAGGCTAATGTTTCAGGCAAAATGGAGGGAGAAAAAGATTGGAGGCAATATGTCTATGGAGATTCTGAGTCATCCAGGTCATGGTTGACCCAAAAGTGCTTTTTCAAAAGGCAACTGGACTTTGTTTTTCCTAGAAGACATTGTACTGCTCATCTAAGAAGCTTCTCCAGAACTGAAGAAGCTTCTTGGATAAGAAGCGTAACTTCTTCAAGGAAAAACAAAGTCCAATTGCCTTTTTACAAAGCAACCTTAGGGCGTTATGGTCAATAGTTCCAGCTGAATTAAAGATTCTATGGTGGAATCAAAATCAAAAGAATGTAATTGCTCTGTAGCAGATAGAGCAGAGGTGGGCAATTAATTTTCCCAAGGAGCAGTATGAAGAAACTAGGACTGCACTCTGTTTGCTCACCTGCAAGTCCATGCTTCAACCAAGGTGCTGATGGATGGCCAAACCTGGGTCTGCCATTGCCATCTCCTCAGGTTGCTCCAAGCAAGGGGTGAGCTCTGCAGAGGCTCAGAAAAGCACTTTCTCTTGTGCGCCCCAGAGTCAGCAGTCAACTGAAGGAGCACATGGTGACTGTGCAGAGCCAGACTCAACTCGCCTTCTCCTGCTCCCTGCAGCATGCTTATTTATATTTGATTTCTAATTTCCAAGTAACCTCAAGCGGGCCTGACAAGGACAGACAAAGGGCCCAGATGTGGCCCAGGGGCCATAAAATGCCCAGATCTGGTACAGAATATGGTTGAGGAATATGAAAAGCAATTGAGGAGCTAATGATATAGGGAACCAAAATACAAGTTCCATTTTCAATATGTTGATTTTGAGGTAGTAATGCTTCATTGGGCAATTGAAGATGAAGTTCTACCTGGATTGCAGTGATGGCTCTGTGTGTCAAAAATCTGGAAAATAACTAATTTGAGTCAGCTGGCCTATCGTTCCCCCCAAAAGAAAAACAGTTCCTTACATATTGATTTATAATGAAACATGCTTGCAGAATAACAGAGTTGGAAGGCACCATCCTAGGAGGTCTTCTAATCCAACCCCCCCATACCATTCTAGACAAAGACCTTAGGAGTCTTCTAGTCCAACCCCGTATACCATTTTAGACAAATAGTTGTCCAATCCCTTCTTAAAAATGTGCAGTGTTGGAGCACCCACAACTTCTGGAGGCAAGCCATTCATTTATCCTCAATTATAGGTTGATTCTCTCCTTGATTGGTTTCCATCCATTGCTTCTTGTCCTGCCTACACGTACCTTGGAGAATAGGTTGAACCCCTCTTTTGGCAGTGCCTTAGATACTGGAACACTGATATTATGTCACCCCTAATCCTCTTCATTAAATTCGTTCTTCATATGTTTTAGCCTCCAGTCCCCTAATCAACGTCTTTTTTTATATTGTGACCAAAACTGGATGCAGTATTCCAAGTGTGGTCTTACCAAGGTATTATAAAGTAGTGCTAACACTTCACGTGACTTTGATTCTATCCCTCTGTTAAAGCAGCCTAGGACTGAATTGGCTTTTTTGGCGGCAGCAGCACACTCCTGGCTCATATTTAAGTGATTGTCCATTTAGACTCCACGATCCCTCTCTCAATTACTACTATTGAGCCAGGTACCACCCATTCTATACCTGTGCATTTGATTTTTTCCTAAAGGTAGGCAATCTTACAAAAGCTGATTTCACACAATTGTTGATAGGGTGCTCATTTTGAAGATTGCAGTTGCAGATATTCTCTGCGCTTGCACTTTCAAAATGAGTTTCATTGTGCAAACAACCACCCCATGCAACAATTGGAAGACAACTGAACTATGTAGCTGCCATGTTCCTATTAGTCTCTTTCATATTACTACCAATCCCCATTCTGAACATGATAGATCACATGCTGATACGGATGGTGAGTATCCGTTTTAATCTTTGGGTGGTGGCAGGTTGCATATTTATGTTCATTTCATTTCTTTGGTCAGTCAAATAGACAGAATAGTTGTCAGGTGTTGGTGAATGCTGGCATGTCATCTTTGACACATATGTTATGGGTTCGCCATCCCTGATATAGGTGATACAATGAGATTTTTTTTTTTTTGAGTTTCATGTGAGGCTGAAAGTTTTGAAAGCAATATAGATTTATCAGGGATCTGCCAGATGACACTTTTTAATCAATAGTCTACTCTGCTAGATCTAAAGGGGCAAGCAGAAACTACTAAAGAGAAATGTTGCAACCTGGTTCCAGGCCATGTAGGTCCCTAGGTGACAACCAGTACTACGAGTAGCCCTTGGAAGCTATTGGAAACCAGTGCAATTCACATAGAGATGTCAGATGGGCATACTATGGTGTGACCAAACTATGTGAATTGTGAACCAGCTGAACCTTTCAAATAGTCTTCAAAGGCAGCCAGTCTCATGTAGACTGCATTGCAGTAGTCCAATTGGAAAGTAACTTAAGACATGAGTGATTGTCAGCAGTGTGTCCCAGTTGAGCAATGATGCATGCCAGCTCCATTGGGTAGACCAGATACGAAGATTAGAACTACATTTATTGTGATTGGGTACCATAAGAGAATCCTGCTAGTCTAATTGTGCTGTACCTCCCCCTTTTTTTATGCCAAGAATCCAGCTGCCACCTGCTCTTCAAGCAGGAGCTGTAAGCATAAGAAACCTCAGATTGCATATCAACTCCAGGGGGGTGTAACCCAGTCAGGGTTAATGATGGAAAGCCACTTGATCTGGAGACCTTAAACCCACAGCCATTCAGTTTTGGCAGGATTGAGCAAAGCCAGTTCTTCCTCATCCAACCCACAGCCTCCAGGCACTGAGGAAGTATCTCAGCACCATCACTTGATTGGCCCAAGACCAAGTTGCACAACTGATATCATCAGCATACTGATATTTAACCCGATGCTGATAAATGACCTCACCTGTTCAACCCTCACTCAGCAGTTTCACATAGGAGTCAAATAGAAATGAGGAAGCATGTCAAGCCATAGCAAAGGTTTAGGGCAGAATTTCTTGGTCTGTAACAAGTGGAACCAACCTTGGAGGAAAAAGGAAAACAGTGCTTTTCAATGCCTTTCAGTGTCTTTTAAATACTCTTCAAGGGCAATCCCATTTAGAATGCATTGCAATAGTCCAATTGGTAAGTGACTAAGACATGAATGGCTCTCAATGGTCAAATGATAACCAGTTCAGAAAGATACCATGGTACTGATTCAATTGAAAGTCACTGAAAAATTAGGGATTGATGCACTACCCTGCTCCTGAGCTCACCAGAGGTCATCAATAAGGTTACTCAATGCCATTCCCTAATCTGAACTCTGACTGCCTGGTGTCCAGATAATCCACTTCTTCCTTTGGAGCTGTAGGCCTCAAATATTTTCAACAACCCTCCCCTAAAAAGAGAAGGTTGGAGACTGTCCAAAACAGCTGAGTCCAGTGATAGACTTCTGTGGAAGGGTACTACCGTAAATGCCGGCGTATAAGATGACTTCCGCGAGCACTGAAATCGGCGCCAAAGATGGGGGTCGTCTTATACGCCGAGTCGTCTTATACGCCGGAAATACTGGTAGTTTCCGGCGGATAAGACGACGTTCTAGGAATGCGGCCCGGCTATAAAGACGGGGGTCGTCTTATACGCCGGGTCGCCTTGTACGCCGGCATTTACGGTACTTTTCCTTGAGAATTTGTGTAATGAAATGTTCTATGATAAAGCTTGTGAGATTTACAGAAAGCACAAGTGCCCCAAATTGGCCAACCAGTTAATGAAATTCCCCACTCGCTCTATTTATTGCTTTAAATCAGAGGTCTTCAAACTTGGCCCTTTTATGACTTGTGGACTTCAACTCCCAGAATTCCTCAGCCAGGCATGCTGGCTGAGGAATTCTGGGAGTTGAAGTCCACAAGTCATAAAAGGGCCAAGTTTGAAGACCCCTGCTTTAAATCATGGTTCGCCAAACTTGGCCCACTTTCAGACATGCTGGCTGAGGGATTCTGGGAGTTGAAGTCCACAAGTCTTAAAGTGGCCAAGTTAGAGAACTCTGCTTTTAAGTGAACTGGACAGAATTATGTTATCTCAGTAGGTCAGCACACTGAGTAGAATGCTTTGTTTATGGGATAAAACAAGCACCAAAGTTTATGGGATAAAACAAGCACCAAAGTTTATTGTTAATTAACTCATGCTCTTCTATGTAGTGACAGGATCTCCATAAATCTTTGGCAAAGTTCAGCAGCAAAATAGGTTTTTAAAAAATCAAGATTTTCTTTTCAAATATTTCACAGAACTATCGGTAGGAAATGACCACCTAAGAGGAACTTTTGGTCAGATTTGCCTTCAAAAGAATGAATATTGTATTTCAAATTAGGAGACCGGTAGGAATGAAGTTAAAGGGAAAGAAAACAATTATTTTTTTCCAAGAAGGATTATTCAAAACCACAATAATACAAACTCAGCAATAACGCTTAGTCCAAATCAGAAAAAAAAAAAGAATCATCACATTAAGGTCAATAGGATGAGTCACGAACAGTGTGAAGAAAATTATTAGAAAAAAAGGTTTCCTTCAGAAAATGGATTTTTTTAAAAGAAACATTCATTGACCCAAAGAATTTAAATAGAAAAAGATTCTGAGAAGCTTAATGGCAGTAATCACAAAGGTTATTATACAGAAGCAGGAAAGAGAGAATAAAGATGAGAATTAACTCCCTTAAATAAGGGAATTAAGGGGAGATTAATAAAAAAAAGAGATTGCAGAGAAATCATGGCCTTTATATGCCATTGAGGCGGATTGTTCCCTGTGCCTCCCTGAAAAGAGTGGGAGAAGTCAAGCAAAAGAGTGTGATTAAAAAATTCTATAAAACTTTTTACAGATTAAATTACAGCGCTGCAATCTGTCCCAAGAGTTTTGTAAAAACTGAAAATGTCTATGGAGATTCTCAATCATCCAGGTCATGGTTGTCCCAAAGATGCTTTTTCCAAAAAGGCAACTGGATTTTCTTGTTTTTTTTTTCTTTGAAAACATTTTGCTTCTCATCCAAGAAGTTTCTTCAGTTCTAAATAAGGAGCAAAATAATAAGGTTTTCAAAGGCAAAAACCAAGGAAATCCAGTTGCCTTTTGGAAAAAAGCACCTTTGGGGGGAAAAACCTGAAAATGCCCATCTGCATTCTACTGATATGCTGAAGAATATTCCTAGACCAGCTTGTACTCACTCACTCACTTATTACTTACTTATATACTTACTCATCACATTTAGGAAACACCTATCTCCCCTACAGAGGGGGCATCACACCCACAAATAAAAAATGTTTACACTTGGACTTCAGTGTCCACTCTGTCTAGCAATTCTGAAAGCGATGATCTACATATTTGGTCTGAAATGCAGGGAGAATCTAAAGGGGTCAAAACTAATCCATAATTTGTATTACAGTGAAGAAGATCAAGCACAGAAGCTCCACAGTGCCTCGGTTCTGGTCAGGCTCTCCCGCAACCCGACACTTCAAGGTTGTAGGAGTGGGGTCGGGGAAGGGAGGGGTGTCCCGCATATTGCTTTGAGCTCCTGAAAGAAACACAGGACATCCATCCAATAAATAAAAGGCCAAATGAGAACTAAAGACATCAACAGTTCTTCGGTCGTTGCTGACTGGTAAGTACTTCAGAAGGTGTGTTGTGTTAGGCATCATCAGCTTGTAACTGCTCTTTTGTAAAGCCAAGGGTTTGTGCACAGACATGCCCATGTGCATTATTAACGCAGATGCCAACGTTGCCATCCAATTTTAAGAGGTTTTCTTTACCTACAAACGAGACTTCCGTTTCTCTTATTTTATGGTCAGGGTGCTTTAACAAAATGATGTTGGGTTTATTTCTCTTGGTGGGGGTTATTCTTCTTTTAGCTTCCTTGCTGAAATTGGCAGCAAGAGGTGTTGTTTTCAATGTATTTAACAGAATAACAGTTGGAAGGGACCTTGGAGGTCTTCTAGTCCAGAGGTCCCCAATCTTTGGGGCACCAGGGATCGATGGCATGGAGAAAGGTTTTTCCATGGACCAGAGTGGGTGTGATTTTGAATACTGCCTGCATCCCGAGGATGGAGCTTTGCTTGTTTGTGTGGCTCACTTACTGGCATGCTGTGGACCAGTGCTGGTCCACAGACTGGGGGTTGGTAACCCCTGTTCTAGTCCAACCCCCTGCTGAAGCAAGAAACCTTATACCATTCCAAATGGCTGTCCTATCTCTTCTTACAATCCTTCAGTGATGCAGCATCCACAACTGATTATTATAAAGGAACTCTGTGAATCTATTACAATTGTATCTGAGCCAAATTTCATTTGTTTCTACTTACAAATCTCTGGCTGATCAAACTTTCCCCAACCTCCTCCATCCTTGCCCCCACCCCCACCCAACAGGTATTCCCGAACCAGTCACAGACACCCCAACAGAGACACCCCCAGAGGAAGTCCAAGAATCCCAATTCTCTCCTTTTCCCCCACTCCTGAGAATCGATAACATTCTCTTTGCAAAGATATTTTGAAAGCAACTTCTTCATCAAACCAAAAGAGAGATGGGTAGATTCTTCAACCCAACCCTAATATACCGTAGATGTGATATTGAGTGATGCAATTTTCACAAGCATTCAAAACCACACCAGACTGGCAGCCACCTCTCCCTCCTTGCGAATTTTCTACCTCCTTCTTGTGGGATGCATGGGGAGATATCTTAATCCCAGCTTTGTCTTCCTTTCACCATAAGTATGTGTGCTTCTAGTTATCCTCCTATCAAAATCCTTAAAACAGTGACACTTTAAGTGCCTTTCCTGGTGGGAAATTAAGCAGGGCTGGAAATGAATCAGTCTAAGACAGTTGAGGAGATAATCTGCAGGGTGCGGCAACTGCTGATCCAAAAATGGTTTACGTGATGGACAAAGTCCTCCAAGCAACCCCAAGGGGAATTTCAACGATGACTCACCTGTACTGCAAATAAAAGGATCCACAAGTTAATGGTATATTATTGCAACATCCAAACATTTCTGTTATTTTGGTGGTTGGTATACATGGGTGACTCCTGTTCATGAGTGGGCTGTCCATGGAAAGAGTGATCCTATGGAAGCAGCTGGATACTGGAAACAGCAAAAATCACCTCCCCAGGAAAACCATTCAAGCTCATCCTCAGCCATTGAATCATTAAAAAGAAAGTTCATTAAAACATTCCTCAGGAGATGGCCCCCACCATCCACTCGGATGTACATTTGGGGAAAGGGTGCAATATCAAATCTTCTTCTCCAATGGCTGCATTTTTCAGAGATGCTGAAAGTGGTATCTCAGCCACATTTATAAGGCAGCCCTCCTTTGATTATTATCCATGGTTTAAAACAGTTGTAGCATTTGCTACCTAATGAGAAGGAAGGACTCACTGGAGAAGAGCCTAATGCTGGGAAAGATGGAGGGCAATAGAAGAAGGGGACGACAGAGAATGAGGTGGCTGGATGGAGTCACTGAAGCAATAGGTGTGAACTTAAATGGACTCCAGAAGATGGTAGAGGACAGGAAGACCTGGAGGAACATTGTCCATGGGGTCACGATGAGTCGGACACGACTTCGCAACTAACAACAACAACAAGCATTTGCTTTTCTGGACTCCATGTCATAGTACTTTGTGATCAGGCACAACTTCAAAGTCTATTTCACCTGTGCTGTTGCCCAGCTGGATGTCAGCAATTCTTTGCCAGTATATATATATATATATATTTTTCTAACTGAACATTTTCAGTTATAGGTAATCCTCCACTTACATCCACAACTGAGACATTTGTTTAATTAGTTTTGCCCCATTATACGACCTTTCTTGCTACACTTGTTGAGTGAATCACTGCACTTGTTAAATTAATTAGTAACACAGTTGTTAAATGAATCTGGCTTCCCCATTGACTTTGCTTGTCAGGTTTCAAAAGGTGATCAAACGACTTCAGGAGCCAGTTGTAAGTGTGAAAAACAGTCTATAAGTCACTTTTTATTTCCATATTTCTGTTTAACCTCATCTTTTCTGCCTACTTGTCCAAACTCTCCAGATCATTTTAAATCCTGTATGTTTCTAAGTATTAATTAGGGCTGTGAAAAGCAGTTAAAGAACAATATATAAGAATGCATGCCAAGAATTTTTTTTGTCGAAGCAGCCCCACTGTTTGCAAGGATTGTGCAGCTGTTTCAGAAGCTGTTTCTGATTGCCTCCAGGTGCATGCATGTGCACAACCACACCTCTTCCCAAAGACAGCCAGGAACAGCTCTGAATCAGCTCTGCAACATAGGTAAATGAAGTGGCTGCTTTAGCATATTACAGTTACAGTTACAGCTTGACTTATAAGCATTTATTTAATGACTGTCGCTAGAAAAATTGACGTGCACTTATAGCCATCCCAGCATCCCCATTGTCACATGATTAGAATTTGGGCACTTGGCAACTAGCATGTATTTATGACAACTGCAGAATCCCGGGGTCATATGATCTCCATTTGTGACCTTCCCAGTCAGATTCCCTTGTCTATTGCATGATGCACTTAACTACCATAGTGATTTGCTGAACAACTGTGGCAAAAAGATTGTAAAATCAGGTGTGGCTCACTTAATAACTACCTTGCTTAGCAAAGGGAATGCTGATGCCAATTGTGGTCATACAGCTGAAAACTACCTGTGAAAAGAAGAGTGCCCCATTCTCCTGTCTGCTGCAAAGGCTTAGTCCATTTATGAAGTTGTTAAGTGAATTATTCAGTTGTGACAAGTTGTTAAAGTGGCTCATTATTAAGCAAAATGCAGAAAAATACTGAGACGAGGACCCCATCTTGTGGCACCTCCTGCTTTCCAACTTCTGAGGGACCATCAATGAGCATTTGGTGAGTAGCATCCAAAGAGCGATGGCTCTAGGACAGTGTTTCTCAACCTTGACAATTTTAAGGCATGTGGACTTCAACTCCCAGAATTCCACAGCCAGCAATGCTGGCTGTGGAATTCTGGGAGTTGAAGTCCACATGCCTTAAAATTGTCAAGGTTGAGAAACACTGCTCTAGGAGCATATAGTGGTACCTCAGTACTCAACTGCTTGAAACTCATTGAATTTGGCATTCAACGCATTTTGACATGAAAATTTTGTCCCGGTACTCATCGTTTGTTTGATACTCAGTGCACAAGCTAGAACATATTTGTGTCGGCTGCCTTGTGACTCACTACATTATTCCTTATGGGAACAAATTTGTTTGGTGCTCATCGTTTTTGATACTATCATGCCTCCTGGAACCAATTAATGATGAGTACTGAGTACCACTGTATATCTGAGGTGGCCATTTGAGTACATGAGTAACCATATTAAGTTTTTTCTACCCAATTCTTAACAGCTATTCACACAAAGCAGTATGTTCCATGTGATGAGAATTCAAGCAGAAATGCAACAGAAATTTGCCAAGCTTCAGTGCAGAAATCTGTGAAATACGATGGCTAAAGAACTGAGCAAAATGGTGGTTCGAAAGGCAGAAGCCAAGAAAACAATGGATTGCAGCGATACAGAGGAGAGATATGGAGTATTGTAAAGTGAGAAGACCATAATTTGAAAGAGCGCAAGACAAGGAACCCCAAGAGAATTAATAAAACTGATTAAACAACCTAACACAGTTGCTAAAATGATTCACTGCAACAGCTATAAAACTTATCACATTACAGCAGGGGTGTCAAACTGCCGGCCCATAGGCTGGCGCGTCACATGGAAGCCACGCCCACCCCATTGCCGGCAATGGCAAAACTGTCCCGATACGTTGCATGATGTCAAGTGACATCGCGAGTTTGACATGTCTGCGTTACAGTAATGAAAAAATTGGTGGAAACAGAGTTGAAAAAGTAGTAAAAAAAAATAAGCAGATTAAAATATTATGGGATTTCCAAATACAAACTGTACTTGACGAACTGTCTTGGCTTATAACACACCAGATATAACTGTGGTTGAAAAGAAGAAAGTGTGGATAATAATTGACATATCAATACCAGGAAATAGTAGAACAGAAAATAAAGAATTGGAGAAAATCAAAAAGTATCAAGATCTAAAAATCGAAATTAAAAGATTATGGTGTAAACCAGCCATGGTAGTCCTAGTGGTTATCAACACACTGGGTGCCATATCAAAAAATCACTAAGAAAAGGTGAGAATTAACAATATTTCCATCTACCAGTTACAAAAGGCCATACTGCTTGGATCCGCATACATACTACCCTGATCAACTTCCCCCCAAGGTTTGAACTACTCCCACCCTGCCAGCCTTTAAGAAAGCCATTAAAACTCTTCTGTTCCGGCAGGCCTGGGGCTGATGTCCCCAGGGGGGGGGGCGGGATATGATCGGACACGCTGTATGAATGTATTTATTTTATTGTTTTATTGTCAGATTATTGTTTTAATTTTGTACGCCGCCCTGAGTCCCTTGGGATTGGGCGGCATATAAATTTTAGAAATAAATAAATATATCACAACACCCTAGATTCTTGGGAAGAACTCGATGAAGGTATGAAGATCAACACCTGCAAAGAGCTGGCAGCTGTGACTCCACATAGTTATTTATATAATTTTATGAAATGCAGTTGCTGCCTGATTCCCAGTGACACTGGGTAATTTACAACCTTAAAATGCCAAAAACAAGAGAAACAGTAAGAGAAGAATGGTAAAGAGGGCAGAGTGACAAAAACAGATGGGAACAAAGGAAAACAATGCAAATCATCAAAAAGGTGGCTTCAGTGACTTGCACTAAAGGCCTGGGTGAGGAGCCGGGTTTTCAAGGCCTATGGAAACACTCGTGGGGGGGGGGCTTCAGATCTTAGGAGGAATCTCATTCCAGAAGACAGGGACCACTACAGAAAAGGTGCACTTCCAGCAGAATGGGACAACTCGCTGTGGCCACCTCACCACTGTCAAAGTCTCCATGGCCAACTTGCCGCAGCCAATGCGCCATGGGATAACTTGCCACAGGGACAATTCACCGCAAATTAATAATTCAATTTAATTATTTAAAATAAATTAAAACTATCTTTTTTGTCATTCACTTCTCATATTGTCCCTTCTTTTGCATCCTTTCTATTCCACCATTTCTTCGATCTTAATGTAACTCTTGTCCCGTGATGAGTTGTCCCACGGTGAGTTGGCAGCAGCAAGATGGCCACGGCGAGTTGGGTGTGGTGAGCTGGCCGCAGAGAATTATCATATACCCCACTTCCAAGGGCATCAAAAGAATTGTAACACTACAGCACTGATGTGGCAATGCAGTGGAAGTTGAAAGCAATACAAGGAAGCTGAATCCCCTTGTAGTTGGTAGATACTTAAGCATGCAAGCACCAGTCTCCAAATCAGGGGTAGCATGAAATAGTACCATCCAAAGAACATTTGATGTATATCCTGATTGCATTACCATCTTTGGCCTGCCAATAAGCCAGCATGTAAAAATTTAAGTTCAATCTGCAATGTTAAATTTGAAATGGCTATGCCATCTAGATCTAACTTCTGGTTAGATCTAGAAATTACCTTTAATGTGTAATTTAAAAAAAAAATGGTTTGACTTGGTCATGCCTGTTTACCTAGCTGTGGCAGGTTAGTGGCAGTCTACAGCTGAGAAGCAATCCAGAAGAATCCTGGACGGACAATTGCCCACAGTTTATTAATGCTCTCGAACCGGTAAAATGGATTATTGTCGAATTAAAGCAGAAGGTGAATCAGGCATATTTTATGAGATGTTTTCTCCCAAAGATAGAACAGTGATGACATCTAGTGGCTGCTACCCTAAAGTTGCAAGGGTTTTCAAAATCTACTGAGATTTCAAGCTTAACTTTTTAGTTTAATTTTATTTCACTGGGCTTCTAGGCTGATCTAATCACAAGTTATTCTGAGCAGCACATATCCCAACCTCCATAAATTGGATTCCAAATAATACAAAAAAAAAAAATAAAGTAATAACGTGCAACCTACATTTTGTATCAAGAATACAAAAAATCCAAAACCCTTCCACTTCTAGAAAGGACAAAATCACAGCGATGAAATAACCAATGAAATAAACCATCTTTTGTTGAACTTCTTAAAAACCAGGAGGGAGGGGGATCTCATCTGAAAAGACTCACTTCTCTGGTTCCTGAGGCATTCCCAGACATTCAGTGATGGACTTGATGAACAAGTGATGTTCGGTTGGGTTGCCTACACAATGACATTGCCATAGGTATATACTATACTATGGAATGCCAAGCAACATTTGACCAACTCAAAAGCTTGTTCGCAGGAGAACCAGTCCCCCAACACCCTAACCCTGAGGAACAATTTACCATCCAAGCGGATGCTAGCAATATAGTAGAGGGTGAAGTTCTTCCCCCAAAAAACAGCAAGAGAGACCTATAACCATGCGCTTACCTCCAGAAAACTGACCGACACAGAGAGATGATGGGCAGTATGGGAGAAAGAAGCATTTGCCGTTTGTTGGCAATTACCAACCTGGCACCATATTCTAGAGAGAAATAAAATACCATTGGAATGATTAACGGAGAAAATTCTTAAAGTGAACATAAAGATTAAACCAGAAACTTTCCTTCTGGGCCTAATGGAAAGAGAACTGGAGAAAAAATTGGAAATTTTATATATAGCAATGGCAGCAAGAATGCTCTATGCACAAAAAGTGGAAAGATGCCTCGATTCCTATCATGGACAAATGGTTACAAAAGCTGATGGAATTAGCAGAGATGCCAAATTGACTGTGTTGATTTAAAAAAAAAGAACATAAGTACTTTTGTTTCTACTTGGAAACCACTTCTGGACTTTCTGTTTGAGGTGGAAAAAAGTGATATAATGATTTTGGGTTTCACCAATTATACCGATTTGCCGATACAGAAATGGCTAGTGCATACTACTATAGAAATGTAAAAAAGTTGACATTTGATTTTAATGTTTGATTTTACTGCAACAGAGAGTCAGAAGTCAATGCCTTTTGTTTCTTCCCCTCCCTTTCTTCACACCTTTTTTGTTTGCCCTTTTTCTATTATTGTCCCCTACTATTTACTTTTGTATTTTCACATTTTATGTTACAAAATGAATAAAAATAAATAAAAATTAAAAAAATGAAATGTGGACTGACCACAAAAACCTTGAGGCACTTAGAACCCCTTGGAAATTATGCTCCAAGCAGGTTCGATGGACGCAATATTTCAATCGTTTCAACTTCACTCTAAAGTACATTCCCAGAGGGAAGAACTTCCTAGGTGATGCCTTGTCCAGAATAACACAATATCATGTTTTTCCCAAAATAAGACTGGGTCTTTTTTTTGTTGTTGTTGCCTCCAAAAGAGGGACCAGGTCTTATTTTCAGAGGATGTCTTTTATACTCACCTCCGGCACTGACAGCCCCGCCCAGCCAGTCCACTTCTTCTGGCCGAAAAAATAGCTTCATTCTGCAGCTGAAGTCTGTCCTGCATTTGCAAGTCATGCCTTTCCAGAAGGCCTATGCAGCTGAGAACCGAGCAATGGATTTAATCCATAGCTCGATTCTTGGCTGCAGTGATCTTCTGGAAAGGCCTGTGACTGAGAAATGCAGGCCTGGCTGCAGAAGACACCACAGAAAAAGTGGGCCAGTAGGGAGAGGCCTGGCTGCAAGGTAAGTGGGTGTAGAGCACGTTGGGCAGCTCCACATCCCCACCCCTACCCTAGCTTGATTTTTAGGTGTGTGTCTCTCCCCAAAATTAGGGCTTATTTTGGGGTTAGGGCTTATATTAGGCCCACCCCCCAAAATCAAGCTAGGGCTTATTTTTGGGGAAACACGGTACAAGAGCAATCATGAGGAAATAGTCAATGCTATCATCCCCTCACCTCAAAAAGCTTCCCAAGTGACCATTAGGCATCAAGCTCAAAAGCAATTCACCGGCTCCAACAGTGACTTGACCCAGAAATTTAAAACTGAACTGAAATCCGACCTCTGGTTTAAAGACAACCAGCAACTGTTTACATATGGAGATGAATTGGCATAGAAAGTTTCTAAATTGTAGCTTCCAAGCTCCCTCAGGGTCCAAGCCCTGCAACGAAGCAATGATGCCAAGCAAGCCGGTCACTTTGGGTTCCTAAAGACCTTACACCCAGTAAGAAGGCAATTCTGGTGGCCAGGAATGAAAAGGAACATTGAAAGCTATGTAAAGAGCTGTGCAATCTGTACCATCATGAAGAAAAAACAGGGAAACCCCCGGATTGTTACAACAGGTAGCGGAGCCATCCCAACCCTGGGAGGAAATTGCAATGGACTTTATCGCTTCCTGAAAATGGCGGGAATACTGTAATTTGGACATTGACCTTTTCTCTAAGCAAGCTCCTTTATTGCCTGCCCTGGTCTTCCCTCTGCCCAAAAACTGGTGAAACTATTTTTAAAACCCATTTATTGACTCCATGGAGCACCAAGAAGAATCATATCGGACTGAGGGGTTCAATTCACAGCTAAATTCTGGAGAGTTTGTAAAACTGATTAGATCCACCCAGGGCCTCAGTTTGGCTTTTCATCCGAGTACGAATGGAGCTGCTGAATGAGTGAACGCAATGGTGGAACAATACCTGAGATGTTATGTTAACTATCAGCAGACCAACTGGACAGACCTTTTGCTGAAGTAGCATACAATAACACTGTGCCCAGCAGTTCTGGACTTACTCCCCTTAAAGTAGCCGCTGGCAGGGAATTCATTCCCATGCCTGAATATCCCCAAGAACCCCCTTCCTCATTGAGTTTGACAAAGTGGATAAGCTCACTGCAGGGCAAACATAAAACGTGCCTTAGTCAAAGCCACAAAGATTCAAAAAGAGCAAGCAGATAAAAGGTGGTCCCCCCAGAAACCATTTCATGTAGAGGAGAAAGTCTATCTGTCAACCAAATACCTATTAAAACTACCCTGAAAAAAAGCAGGACCTAAATTCATCAGTCCCTTCCCCATCGTAAAGATCATAAATCCCATTACTGTGGAGCTAAAACTTCCACGACTATTAGGGGAAATACATCCGGTGTTTCATTGCAGTTTATTAAAACCAGTCATGGAATCAACATTGAGACCAGTACCTTGAGTAGCCCCAGGTCCTATTATAGTAGAAGGTGACACCCATTATGAAATAAAATGGATCCTTGATTCTCAACTGTATAAAAGGAAATTACAGTATCTAATTCAGTGGAAAGGCTATTCTTTGTCAGAAGCTACTTGGGTGAAGGGTAAAGATGTAAAGGCAGATAGACTAGTAGAGAAATTTCAAAATAAACATCGACAAAAGCCTAGAGAGGCTCCGGGTGATAGAGTAGAAGATTATCGAAACCCTGCTGTGTATCTATGCTTGTTATTTTCTAGGAACTTCTTTCTCTCTAGGGGAGTCCGACTGTCAACTTTTGAAATGAACCTGGATGAAGCCATCTTTATTGTTCACAGTTGCCACACAGGCTGGAGGTCGGGGGGTGGAGCTATTGCTAGGCATAACATTGATGATCCTGTGGGAACCAATGTCATCCTCACAGGTGCTGGAAATCAGAGAGGAGTGTCATGGAACCCGCCAATTGCCCTCATTGGGTTGCATGATCAATGACATGATAAGGGGAAGGGAAGTATTAAGTTTAGTTTTATTGAATCCGCATGAGAATTTTAGAGTTGGTTTCACTTTTGATCGTGCCAATATTATGTATCCAATAAACATGTTCTTTGAGGAATTTTCAAGCCTCAGAGTTGTGATTTGTTTGGGTTCATTAGTCGGAACCTTGACAATAGGTACCCCCAACGGCCCCAATGAGGGGTGTGGACACAATTAGTTATGAGTATATGTGTATATATGTTTATTGTTGTCTCAGGTCTATCCTTCTTCTGGGGGTCGGCCTGTCAAGACTGATTGACATTTTCATCTATATTCCACTTAGCTCGCAGCTTAACAAAGAAAAGGGAGGAGGGGGATGCAATACAAGGGTGGGGGCAATTGCATCTGAGCATCATCTGTTCCTGTGAGAGTGCCCAACCCAAGGACACACTGAGCAGGTGGACTAGCATGGCTTGCTGGCTCTCATAACAAAATGGACAGTTATTGGTGGATGTAATGGACTGAGGGTGGCCCACAGGAAAGAGGGGGAATTAATTATGCTAGCTTTTGCACAGGAAACCCAGAGCTGGTTTCACTTTGTCTGTGCCAATATGGTTTATTTAGTAAAGTTTATACTCTTGGTAAAATAGAATATAGAATCATGTCCCAGCAATTTCTTTTTCTGGAACTACCAACTGGACAGTTAACACCCTAACCCCAAATCAATCCCACCCCAACCCAGCCCCCCCACCCCCTCACCCTCAATGGGGGAAATCCATCTACTTGGAAGAAAGGAAGAAAGAAGCATGCTTTCATGTCAATTAATAAACCTGGAAGTCCTATCAAAAAAAACGTCTTAAACCTATTCCACACTTCTGAAACCCTATCCAATCTGGGATTATACACCTAAGGTAGGAAAATGCGTGTATGGTTCAATCTTCTCTGAACCAATGATTTTTCCCTCTGGTTTCTTCTGCAAAAGGAAGCTTTTGTCCCTGTCTTCTATATCCTTACAGCAGAATATTTTAAGTCTGCCACCTACTCTCATGTTACTTCAGTTAAAGATTTACAACTTCAAAAGTGTCCTTAAGTTTGTAATCATAAGCTTTCTGCACAATCAGCAGCAGAAGGAGCTTCTGGAATGTTGAATCAATCAGAAAGTTCTAAGCTGTCCACGTTCACAAAGGGTTGCCAAGGGCACCAAGTAGTACAAAGATGTCGTAAGAGTAAGGGGTAACACGGGGTAAGGGCTACTCCGTGGCCTTGACCATGGATGGGGGCTACCAGCTATGGGCACCCTGGTCTCCACTAGATGAATCTCTGCAGTGGCTGAGGGGCACCATCCCTAGGCCGTGGGCTTCCAAGCCTCTCTTCCGAGGTGGACGGAGCCCAGGTGCTGTCGATTTAGAAGTGCAGCTTTGTTTCCAGGGCCTCAGTCTGGTCCTGGAGCCTCGTGCAAAGATGGGAGCAGGACAGCAGCAGCCACCGGGAGCAGCTGGGGAGACAAGAGGGCACAGTGGGTCTGTGCGTAAACCCCAGGCTGTGCGTCTCACAGGAATTGATTCGGTATTTGGACACCTTGTGACAGTACAGCCCCCACGCTGGAGTGGCTCCCTCAGGGTATCCAAGCATTCAGCCTTCCATCAAGTCATAAGCACCCGCCAACGCTGGCCCCAAGGGCTCCAGGAGCCCCAAGTGCGCATGGCCATGGCCATATGCCGGCAAATGCTGCGTGCCATACTCCTACTCTACGCTGCCTACAAGAGGTGTGCCTTCGCATTGCAACATTCCCACTGAGGGCCCGTCTGAGACAAAGGGAATCTCCTTCCCTCAGTTATACCCTCTATGAGTAACTATCTATGTGCTTCCTATTCTCGTGGAGTCCATTCTGATCAGCTAAACATCTCCCACTAACTGGAGATACCCAGAGAATATCTACACCTGAACTGTAATTTGCTAATGTAATAGTTCGTCATTATTATAAATGAAAGAAACATTTCAAGTAATACCGTATCATTGAAGGAAAAATTTCTGAAATTCCAACAAGGAGTCCAACAACATATCCCGTTTGAGAAACAAGTCACACATTTGCACATGGTGAAGAACATTCATTCAGCAAACTGATATAACTGGACTTCTAGATGGGATGAACATAAAGTTCAAGAATATTTGTAATACTAGAAAGAATATTAAAGCAAATTTCAACATAAAAACCATTAAGATACTAAAGAATGGGACTGAGAAATAAATCTATTTGAAATCTATTAATTTGCCAGGGTTAGATACTAAATGGCAATAGTAGGGATCTATGCAGGATAGTCTAAAACAAGCTGTATTGATTGCTAAATAAAATGATTATCTCAACCACATCTGAAAATATTGTTTGGAATTCATTTTGGAATATCACATTTCCTAAACTGAAACAATGCTTACTGCATTAGTATGGTTAGTAAATAAGCCTGAGGCAATGATTTAAACAAATGTTATATTTTGTTTTCAACAGACTATGAAGATACCTAAATGGACAAGATTCTGACAGGTTAAAGGTGTGAGAGCCCGACCTTTAAGAACAGCTCTAATTTAAGAATATATCAGTATATCTGAAACACCCAACATTCAACACATACCACCAGTGAAATGCTTAATTATAAAATAAACACTTTAAATATTTACCACCTCTGCCAACTTTTAAATACACATTTTTTCAAATAGAAATAAACCTTTCTCCCATGTCTAAAATCTTTTGTTATTGCTTCCAATATCATGCCAATAATTTCAATTTCTGCATGAAATTGTAATAGAATTCCTTATTATTATTCTAACGCAAAAAGTGGGTTATTAAGATTTCTGTAGATTTTAATAGCAGAAGCAGCGTGTTCCTCCTTCCTGAGGCTTCGTTCAGAATCGACCAGACCAGGGGTAGGCAACCTTGGCTCTTTTATGACTCGTGGACTTCAACTCCCAGAATTCCTGAGCCAGCACGACTCAGCTTGGAAACTCTCCCTTTCCCCTCAGCATGGCTGGCTCGGGAATTCTAGGAGTTGAAGTCCACAAGTCATAAAAGAGCCAAGGTTGCCTACCCCTGGACCAGACCAATTTGAGTATTCAGGGGCAGAGGCGGGAGAATCTCCTCGGGAAAGAAGGCCCCGGACTTGCCCGCCCCAAAGGCCGGCAGCCGCGAGGTGCCACTGCCGGGCCCGTCTTCAAGCCGTCCCCCGCCTGCTCGGGCCCAGCTGTCCTCGGGCAGAAGCGGCGTCAGGAAACCGCAAGGGAAGCACCCTTTCTCCCCGCTCCCGGGCCGGCCCAACGTCCGATACTCCTGCCGGCAGCCACCTCGCCTCGGGGCCCATTCGGACGCCGATTGCCCCGCCCACCTCCCCAGGTTGTTCGGCTATCGCGCAGTCGCCCCGCCCCTCAAGCGGCCCTTCCGCCCTGCTCGCGGCGGCTTCCGGCGACCCAGCAATGAGGCTGACGGCGGTGCTCGGCATCTCCCACGGGCGGTTGCGGCGCCGTTTGGGGCTCGGGCCGCGCTCGCGCCTCGACATGCTGCGAAACCTCGTCACGGGCCTGGTGCGCCACGAGAGGATTGAGACCACGCGCGCCCGCGCCGACGAGATGCGCTTCTACGCCGAGCAGGTGAGTGGGGGGATGGGGGGAGGGGGAAAATGGACGTGGGGGCGTCCTGGCGAACTGCCTCCTCACCACCCTCCCTGTGTTCGTTTCTGCCCTGCAGCTGATCGAGCACGCCAAGCGCGGCGACACGGACCCGCAGGCCATGCGCCTGGCCGACTTCTGGCTGACGGTAAGCGGGCTCGGCTTGGGAGGGGGTCCGGGGCGCTGGCGGGGCGCGAGGCCCGGGACTGAGCGCGGCGCCCCCGCCGCTGCTGCAGCTGCTGCTTCTTTGCAGGAGAAGGACCTGCTGCCCAAGCTCTTCAAGGTGCTGGCGCCCCGCTTCGCGCCCCATCAGGGAGGCTACACGCGGATGGTGCGGATCCCCAAGAATGACAACCTGGACCGGGCCGAGAGGGCGGTGATCGAGTACAAGGGCAACCCGCTCCCGCCGCTGCCGCTGCCCCGCCGAGACGGCGAGAAGACGCTGGTCAACCAGCTGCTGAAGGGTTACCGGGAGGAGCGGCGCCCCGCCGACGGCACGGCCGTGTAACATCGCCCCTTGGTGAATAAAGGCCTCTCCGCGCTCGCCCCGGGGCCGCCGCCGCCGCCTCCTTGGTCTCTCTCGGGTGGGGAGAAGGGGGGGACCCGACTGAGCTGGGGGTGAGGAGAAGGCAGCGCTTCCCTCCCAGCAACTGAGCCGGGAGAGACGGTCAGCTGTGTAAAGTCTTTGCTAAGAACCGATTGGAAAACTGCCAGCGATTCCAGTTGCTCACCTCAAAAAAGGTATTCAAGATTTGGGAAAGGTGCAGAGGCTTAATGAACTCCTACAGCTGGGATTATCAGTTTTGTGTTCGCTGCTGTATACTTTTGCCGTTTTGACTCCTCAATCACACCAGTTGGAATAGATCTTGGAGAAAATCTAACCTATTTTTTTCTACCTGCCCCCCTTGCATTCCTCATCTTTGTCTCTGTACCACTCGCAGCTGTTTGTCCTTTTTTTCTTTCCTTCCGCCTCTTCCAGCATTAAAGACTTTTTCTGAGAGCTGTTTAATGTGATAATTTGAGCTGGGTCATTTGTGCCTCAAGTGAGAACTCAGGGTCTATGGGTTTAGTGATCCATCATTTGTTTTCTTCCCTGTATTTTTGGGAGTCTTTTCCAAAGTGCAAAAGCAACAATTCTTTTCCTATCCTGTATCTTTAAAGTCCAACAGTTGCTTGCATAGCAAAAGGGAGCTCAGATATAGAGAGCACGGCTTTTGAATGGTATCTTTTTCCTGGGCTGTCATGGCTGCTCTACCAAATAGTAATCTGTGGGCATATTTCTTGATTGCTTGTTTTGTTTTTTTTTACTGTTGCTGGTTCATCCTAAAAGGCAGAAGTATCTTCACTCTCAGTTCTTTTTCTCCCAACTATTTTATTGAAAATCATATTAAACAAATAGAACTAATATAGCTACCTAAAAGAGAAATGCATTAAAATATTTTTTTAGATAAAAAAGAATAAGTATAGGAAGAAAGACAAAACAAAAAAATAACAGAAACTCCCCAGCAAATATAATCACTGCCTCTTAAAATATAACCGACCATTTCTTAATTCCATACTTCACCCCATCACCTATAAGCCCATTTCTAAATCTCCATATTAATCAGCAAAATTCTAACAAGAATTATCAGAAATAAAAACCTAAGTAGTATAAATTATCTATTACACCCAATTTGAATCCATTTTAAAACTATATATTTTCATTTAAATGCCTCCTATTACCACTCTTCAAATACAGTAGCCCTCAATGCCTGCAGCTGAGCCCAATATTTCTGTTGCTAAGTGAAACATTTGTTGTGAGTTTTGCTCCACTTTACGACTTTTCTTGCCACAGTTAAGTGAATCACTGCAGTTGGTAACTTTGTAACACGGTTGTTAAGTAAAACTGGTTTGCCCATTGACTTTGCTTGTCAGAAGGTGGCAAAAGGTAATCACATGGGCCCTGGACACGGCAAACATCATAAATACGAGTCAGTGGCCAAGCATCTGAATTTTGATCATGTGACCCCATATGGGGATGCTGCAACAGTCATGTGAAAAAGGGTAAGTCAGTTTTTTTCAGTGATCTAACTTTGGACAGTCACTAAATGAACTATTGTAAGTTGGCTACCTATAGTTGAGGTCTAATCCCAGTCAAAAATTAAATATCATCATTGTTTGAAAGTGGCATCTAATCAATTATCAGTATAGTCTGAAATAAAAATAACATTCTAGGCAGTACATTCCTACGTTATGCTGATCACAGTGGAAATAGATGCTTTATGGGTATTTGCAAGGAAGAGACACGGCCCGATTCTCCCATGATTGTTGCCCTGCAGATGGGCTTTGATAGCCTGCTGTCCTCCACCTCAAGCGTAATACTGAGTCTTCAAGATTAGTAGTCCTCAATAGAGGGGTCCTTAAATTTATCCAGCCTGATAACTGGATAAATTCCACACATGCAATCTAGTAGCTATCACCAGGCATCTTGGAGTAACGAATGCCATGTGTTGCCTGATGTGAAGCAATGGTTTTTTGGGCGGCCACTTCCATCAGCTTCATTGGAGGGAGGAAAAACATCTCCCTGTTCAGTCTTCCTGCCGCACATGGGTCTATTCAGCTCGATCATAACGCCCACCTTTTTTTCTCAGAAGAGTCTCGGATCTAGACTTCCTTGCAATGGAGTTGTTCAAACTCTGCAATAATTTTGGTTGCTCTCTCTTGTATGTTTCCCAATCTTTTTTTCAGTGCGTCAACTTAGAACGGTTTACAGCATTCCAGCTTCAGGTACGTTCTTGCTGTGTTGACAGCTTTATTTTCAATCATTTTCCTAAGGGCTCCTAGCATAAAATTTGCTTTATTCACACATGCGATGTCTCTATTACACTGTCCATTGTGGGCACCAGATTTTTTTCTTCCACCTACAGATTATCTGTGGAGGGTTCCTTTCTCCGGTCTGCATCACATTATTTCAAAATTATTTGCCTCTTGGTTAAATGTTATTGTGACCAAAGCCTGGCTCTCCTAAAGGAACAAATAACTTGAAGATATGACATGTTTATTAAGCAAACAAATAACTTTCAGTGTGCACTCGGCTCTAAGCTTGCCGAGCAGCCTTGATGAAAAGCAGAGTCACAACATGTATATTTTTTGATATGCTATGTTACAAAGGTAAGACAAAGACAACTGTAAATTGCACCATGATGTTGGAATGATTTTGATAAACCCACCTGGATGGCCTTACTTACCCCTTTCTGCTTAGATACACGGAGATATGGCCAGTGAATATATTCAGTTACTGGGCCCCCAATTCCTGATTCCTCTGTTGTCATTCAGGGTCAATGCAGCCAGTTGGGAATGCTTTAATACAAGGGCACTTTAAGCAGTTCAGGTGTATGGGGGGGGGGTGGAATAGGGTCTCATGTGTGGAGTGAATGCTGTACGTGGGACTGCGTTTTGCCACCACAGCAGTCAATTTATTTTAAGGAGGTCCTCTTCCTCAAGCACTTCACAATCACTTTGGCATTTTGCAATTGGAATAGCTTTTTCCTTAAGTCATTTATAAGCAAGTCCTAACACTTTCAGGTTTCTACTATTTGTTTCTGTTTTTCAGTGAGTTAACAATTCATAAAAGGACTGGTCATCTCACTATTACGAAGTTTAGAAGAGCCATTGATGAGGACTTGGTCAAAGGGTTTTGGAGAGTAGCATTAACAAGATCAGAATTTAACCTAACAATCCTGGGCACAGGTTAAGCTGACAAAACTTCTTTCCAGGTGCCCAACTGGAATATTGATGTCACGTTGGTTACTCTTACCAGGTCCTCTGGCCCTGTTACTTGTTTCAAGAACAAGCTGTGAATTTTTCCTAGGTCATCTGTTTCTCGTTGAACAATTTTCCTTGGATGCCATCAACGCTTGGTAATTCATAGCTTTGGTATTGAAGATATCCCAGGGTACTTTGTCACCTCTCTGAGAAAGTCAACACAGAGTTGCATACCTGTCCTATATTTTGAAGAAAAATCAGTGCAAAGAATTAAATTTCTCTACAATCTCGGTAATTTCCTTGAGGATCCCTTTCACTGCACTTGACCTGCTGTATGTTGTGATTCAAATATATTTTAATATTTTCAGTTGTTCCTCATTCCTGGACAATTTTCTTTAAAATTAATACAATACATAGTTGTAATATTTTTATGCTTGTTCGTACATAAATTTATATGGCCACCCAGAGCCGCTTAGGTGAGACTGGCAGCCATACAAACCAAATCAAATTCTGGGGGGAAAGCATGAAATATTTAATGAATGGAATATTTGTAATATCTTTTTTTAATGCAATTTTTAAAAAGCCTATTAGTTTTACATTGCTTAAAGCAGTGTAGGCTTTGGTAACACAAGAATGGAATTCTGTGTCCGTGTTCATCGCATTTGGGGAAGCAAATTGGGTGAGAAGCCTTTTTTTCTTACTAATTGCCTTTTGCTTTTGGAATGGTCAAACTCCGACTTAAGCAGCTGGACAAAGAGATGGTGCATAGACCAGTGATGGCGAACCTTTTAGAGACCGAGTGCCCAAAAACTGCCCCAGCCCGCCCACGCTCTGCCCTTGGCCCGCCCACCTACAGGGCCACTCACTGCCTCCATGGCCCTCTGCAGCAAATCGCCCAGGCGGCCTTGCAGTGCCATGGCAGCCACGCCCGCAGTCTGCAGCATCATCTGCACACGATGGGGCACAAGGGCAGAGTCTTGTCCCGGCTGCCATGTCCTTGGCTGCGCTGCTCCACAAGGGCCGTGCCTGGGGCAGACTCTCCTCGGGGGGGGGCTGCTGGTGAGGAGGGGGCTACAGAGGGAGGCGGGGCTGGGGCAATGACACGCGTACCCACAGAGAGGGCTCTGAGTGCCGCCTCTGGCATGTGTGCCATAGGTTCACCACCACTGGCATACTCTGTCTTAAGGCGAGTGACATCTGCAATGGAATTAACTAAGAAAAGGGGAAGGACTGTTATTTCCTCTCACAAAAGAAGAACTGGTGAAGGACAGTTTCTGTCAAAGCAGGAGGAACTTTTTCCTCTCTTATTGAGCCAGTATAAAACACCGGAAGGTGTTTTGTGATTTCCCTCAAGTTTCTCTCTAGTTTCAGGATCCCTGTATAGAGATGCACACGTGTGTGTCCATATATATATACACACACACACACACACACACACTTCCACCATTGAGAATGCCTGTCCACTGTCCTCCACAGAAGGATGTGTTAATTACAGTGTTGCTACCAAAATCTGCCAAATTTAATATTAACATTTCTTTTGGGCTATTTCCTCACATGATCTTTTTCTTCTTAAAGAAGTACAGTAACCTACTAATAATTATATTACTAGACCGTCTTTAAGTCATCTCTAGCATTTTCTTAAAGCAGGTATCCATTTAAGAAAGCATAATTTTCCCTACTGCAACATTTTGGAATAAAAAAATACATTCAGAAAACTTTTATTCCTTTGACAGTTACAGAACTGTCCTTTCCCTACCCATCCCCCTGCAGTTTTCAGCATTACAGATAGTATCACTGCAGACAGACCTAACCTAGTGGGCAGGGGTTCCCATGGGTTTTAGGTTCACACATTGCAGAACAAGATGCATTTGAAAACAAAGTCCTAAGTGATTCGCTTATTGCATCTACTCATTTTAGATGTAATTGTTATTGTAGAAATTATATTGCTAAAATAAATCATATTAAAATTGTTAAAAAGCCACAGTAAACTGCTTCTCCCTTCCCTAAAATAATGGATTCTATTATCTGAAATTTGAGGAGCTGGAAGATCTCCCCCACCCACATCCATTTTAGCAACAAAAATTCAAAACTGATCAGCTTTTTAAATATCTACTGAGAATAGGATTACAAGAACACCAAAGTTTGTCTACATTTAGGGTTCTGACTGCATAGCAAACATGCTGCAAGATTTTGAATATGCTTCAAGCAGCAGTTTGTCTGCCCTAGTGAAATTGGATTATAGAGTAATTAGTTCCCAAGCACGCAGTCTTGAGGTCCTGCCCTGGCATTTTTTTGAAAAAAACCACTAGAGTTCCAGCCCGGAAGTTTTCCTATCTTGACAGACAAAACTAATCTCTCAGTAGAATTCACAAGGAAAAACTACCATCGTTCATAACTATTAGAAGAAAATAGACTTCTACATCCCGTTGTGCAAGATCCATGGGTGTGAAAAGTGGTTTGCGTAGAATCTGAATCATTTTTGCCCCACTGCGTCACATGAGAGTCGCTGAGCAGGCTATCCCAGGGCAGGGGCTCCCTGTCTCTAGGCTCAATAAGTGGCACTCTTCTGGAGGTAGCAGCCTCCAAGGGGAAGGAAAGGGCCGTTCCTCACATTCTGCTTCTCTGGACGGAAGGAACAGAGAACTGAACCAAGGATAGAGCTGAGTTAGGGTCATGCATGGAGTTAGTGGTCCAAAGGAGGGTAGCACTGATGTCTGCAAGTTGGCAGGTTGCCACACACAGCTTCCAGGGCGCACAGGAGGTTTGCTGCAGAGTCCAGCTGGCTCACTTGGCCTTCTGGGCCAGTGGGCTGCCACAGACCTGAAGCTCTCTGTAGGAAGAGAGAAAATAACAACCAGAATTGGAACCAGAATTTCCCTCACTAAGCGATGCAGTCATAAAATGCACTTGCTTTGCTTCACAATGACAATCTGGGCAGTCCTGGTTGCGATTGTTAAATTAATGCCCTGGTTGTTAGCGAGGCAACTTCCTGCCAGCATCCACAATCACGTCAGTGGGGAAGCCAGCAGGACAGTGCAAGCCCCAAGCGCTACCAAGTGGAAGAGGAAGCAAGGGGTACTGGAGGACCAGAGCGGGTGTGCAAGGCCTCAGCTTCTGAAGCCTCTCTGCGCAGATTTTGGCATGGACCTTTTTCAGCCAGAGACCAGAGGGAGTCTCTTGACAGTCAGTTGCAGCTTGCAAGCTTTATTTATTTATTTATTTATTTATTTATTTATTTATTTATTTATTTATTTCAGTATTTATATGCCGCCCAATCCCAAAGGACTCAGGGCGGCGTACAAAGTTAAAACAATGATAAAACAATAAAATAAAGCAGTCATACCGCGAGTCCGATCATATCCCGGCCCCCCGGGGACATCAGCCCCAGGCCTGCCGGAACAGGAGGGTTTTAACGGCCTTCTTAAAGGCCGGCAGGGTGGGAGTAGTTCGAACCTCGGGGGGAAGTTGATTCCACCAGGTCGGAGCCACCACAGAAAAGGCCCTTCCCCGAGGGCCCGCCAGCCGACATTGTCTGGCCGACGGGACCTGAAGGAGGCCCAATCTATGGGACCTCACCGGTCTCTGGGAACTGTGCGGCAGTATGCGGTCCTGTAAGTAACCTGGCCCTATGCCATGAAGGGCTTTAAAGGTGATAACCAACACCTTGAATTGCATCCGGAGACCCACAGGAAGCCAGTGCAGCTCGCGGAGGATAGGTGACACGTGGGCGTACCTTGGCGCGCCCACAATTGGTCTCGCGGCTGCGTTCTGAACCAACTGCAGCCTCCGAACGCTCTTCAAGGGTAGCCCCATGTAGAGCGCATTACAGTAATCCAGTCTTGAGGTGACAAGGGCATGAGTGACTGTGAGTAAAGCCTCCCTGCCAGCCTCTCCAGTGACTTTCTGACAAAGCCAGCAAGAAATACTGCAAATGACCACATGATCACAGGGGGCTTGGCAACTGCTGTAAATGTAAATGGGATGCCAAGCGTCCAGAGCACAGTCTGTAACTTCAGTTTGTCCATTCAGCACCATTGCAACTTTGAACAGGCAGAAGGAACAGCTGTATACGTTAGGAGCTACCTGCCTTCCCTTGAACCAAAGCAGTCTCCGGGTCTGCTCAGCCAGAGATCATTTTGGGGCAGAAACTGAGTGGGTGGCTGCAGTGGAGGACCTGACCAGGGAAGCCTCAGTCTTGCATAAAGCTACGCTGCGATACTTACTAGGCAACTTCAGTGCGGTCACTGCCTCAGCCTAATTAAGCCTTGCTGGGTTGTGATAAATGATTCCTTAAATGTTAATCTGAGCACTTTAGAGAAGGAGGAGCCTACCTGATAGCCACCACCAGATTCTGGTGCCATTTGGCAAAATCCTCCTGATTGCAAGACATCAATAGTAACTTTTTTTGTGGGAAGGAGAGCTGAAAAGAGAGAAAGGAGGACAGGAAACTGCTGGGTGTGACCAAAAGAAAGCATTCCCAGTTCACCCACCCCCGAGTCCCTGGCTGGGGAGTCATCAATGCTTGCCATCTTTTCTGGGCACTAGCCACAGCAGTGCCTCCCACCTTACCCTCTATCGTAGATCAGCCATGGGTTTCAGGGGAGAGGAGCCAGCCCATTGGCAGAACCTGGGACTGCGGGAAGAGCACTTACACTGAGCAGCCCTCCTTGGCTCTGAGTGTGACCAAAGACCTTCTCCACAACGCAGTGACTGAGAGGGTAAACGGCCTGGCAAGCAAACTTGTGTGAATTCCAAGGATGGAGCGGGTGGCAAGGCTTGGCTAACAACAAGATATCAGAGAAAAGGAAGCACCTCCTGCGCTGCATCTCCTTCCCCTTGGAGGGGACCTCCATCAGCCAACCTTCCTGGAGAAACCACCGCCCTGGATGGAGAAAGGACAAAAAACCCAGCTCTGAAACCATCTGAGGTCCACTGGTGACTTCGAAAGTGGTTTCTCTGGGAAATGAAGCATGATTAACGACACCGATCGCTGAGGCAAGCCACTGGCACATAATTCCAAAACTCAGCTGTGGACTTCAAAAATACACTGTGAGATAGCATTTCCAAGTGATAGCCAGGTTCCTAACACGCCAGGAGATTTACTTTAGATTCCAAAATCCTCCATGAAATAAGATTTAAGGCATTGTATAAACATACAGAAATATTAACATCTGAAGGTATATGCAAAATGAGTTTACAATAGATTTGCAATAGGAAACACCATATTTTGTGTGTGTATGTGTTTGTGTTTGTGTATGTATATCCCATTCCTGCCCTAGCTCCTGCACACCTGGCAATTAGAAAGCATGTGAATGTGAGTAGATAAATAAAACTTTGGTGGGAAGGCAACAGTGTTCCGTGCACCTTTGACGTAGTCATGCCAGTCACAGGATCATAGAAGCATCTTCAGCAATGCTGGTTCCCTCAGCCAAGAAACAGAGATGAGCACTTGTGGCCTCTTTTTCAGGATCTCACCAATGTCCTCCATCCATGACTTTCTCTGTCTTCCTCTTGATACTTCCATTCCTCCTTTATGTTTTGCCATTTCCATCTCATTTTCTCTCTTATGACCAAGTCACTTGTACATCATTTTTTCATGCTGGTCCCTCCCTTTTCTATTCAAACTTCATTCATCCAGCACCCATTCCTTCTCGACACATGTCTTCCATTGTGTGAAGTACCAACACATTAAGTACCCCATTCCCATTGTGTTCAACTGGCTTCTGTTTCCTCTGAAACACCCAACTTTCCTTGCACAGTGACAAAATGACTTGAATACTATGTATGTTATATTTATTATACTTATTGATTTTTTTTTGAAGGACAACCTAAGTTAAAATCAAGAGACGAATTGGAAAAGGAAGGTCATACCTGTTTGTTTAAGCTGTTAACAGAAAGGTTTAAATTGGACAAGAATTATGATTTTCCAAATGAGAAAATTGTTTTTGAGCTGGCGTTGTGCACTGACAATAAACCTGTTATTACTAATACGTGTAAACTTTTATTGAAAATTAATATGGAAGATGAATATGTTAAAGATTGTGGTTTCTCTTCCCTATTAGCTTCTTTTCCATTGCTCATCAGTACTGTCAGCTAAATCTACATTTGTATTGTACGTAATATATGCATTTCTAAGATCATAGATAGATAGATAGATAGATAGATAGATAGATAGATAGATAGATAGATAGATAGATAGATAGATACAAGATATATATATATATATCATATATAGCATAATATATATTATCAGAAGTTGTGGTAAGATGGGTGGTCAATAAAATTAATAAATAAATAATTTGTTAAAATTGTATGCCATCTGACTCCCAATAATGCTGTTTTAAAATGAAGTTCTCGAGTATTATATAGTCCCTTTCCTCCATCTCCTGCTGGAGAAAGTTATCAGCCAACCGAGACAGGAATTTCCAAAAAGAACGTTATCTCCCCAAAGATTTAGGAGTCACCAAAGTAGCTTCTTATAACTCTTAAAAACCAAAATGCAGCCCCAAATCAAAAATAACCTAGAAACTATTGCAAAGATCTCCTACAGAACTTGTCTTTGACCAGACCGTGTGGGAAAAAAGCATACAACCTAATAGGATACTCTAGGACAGGGGTTCTGAACCTTGGCAACTTTTGTGGACTTCAACTCCCAGAATTCCTCAGCTAGCAAAGCAAAGCTGGCTGAGGAATTCTGGGAGTTGAAGTCCACAAGTCTTAAAGTTGCCAAGGTTCAGAACCCCTGCTCTAGGAATTCAGTATTTCTCTTTAAAAAAAAAAAAACATCCTTCTCCTGGATGCTAGAGGTGTGATGGCTACAGCCAGCTCTGGAAAGGCAGCTGTGAGGAGAGAAGGGTTGCAAAAAAAAAGAGCTCCATGTATCAAGACTTCCTCTGTTTCTGAATGTCCAAGCCCACACCTTACTGCTAATAAATTTATCCACTAATCCAAAGTAGCACTATGTACTCACCGGATTTTCCCAGCCCCATCTACTTTTGGCAGGTAATATTGGTACACCAACTAAGAGCAGATAGTTTTCCAACCCCCCGAAACTGGACTAGGGAATCCCCCCACACTCTGTTGGTAATACTAAATCCAGAGAGGTTATCCCAACCAGTGGCAGCATGTAGGTCTAGCACTGCTTTCAAAGATGCCTGTGTAAGTTCATCTTTGCCCTGTTGACCCAGAGAGTCCTAGGTGGTGAAGATGAATTTTGCTCAACTGTGCTTCTCTCACCTGCTTCACAACAGCCACAGAGTGAAGCCATTGCTTAGTTTGCTCCTCTTTCCAGCATCATTTCATTAGATAAATGCTTATGAAACTCTGCCTCGTGCAGTGATGCACCAATCACTTGAAAGACATCTGCTGGGTCAAAAGCCTCTGGGTTGATTGCGTGCCTGGTTGGGTTGATAGGTTTTCCCACCTGGTATTCCTGTTCTTTAAATGATTCCCTCCAGAACTGAGCTTGAAGTCAGTTTTGTTAAAGTTTCAAAAAAAGCATTAGAATGTTTCTTAATAATAATAATAATAGTAGTAAAGTTGGAAGAGACCTTGGAGGTCATCTAGTCCAGCCCCCTGCTCAGGCAGGAAACCCTACACCATTTTGGACAAATGGCTGTCCAGTCTCTTATTAAATACTTCCAGTGTTGGAGCATTTACTGCTTCTGGAGGCAGGCTGTTCCACTGATTAATTGTTCTAACTGTCAGGAAGTTTCTCCTTAGTTCTAGGTTGCTTCTCTCCTTGATTAGTTTCCACCCGTTGCTTCTTGTCCTGCCTTCAGGTGCTTTGGAAAATAGCTTAATTCCCTCTTCTTTATGGCAGCCCCTGAGATATTGGAATACTGCTATCATGTCCCCCCTTGTCCTTCTCTTCGTTAAACTAGACATACCCAATTCTAGCAACCGTTCCTTATATGTTTTAGCCTCCAGTCCCCTAATCATCTTTGTTGCTCTTCTCTGTATTCTTTCTAGAGTCTCAACATCTTTTTTACATCGTAATGACCAAAATTGGATGCAGTATTCTAAGTGTGGCCTTACCAAGGCATTGTAGAGTGGTATTAATACTTCATGTGATCTTGATTCTATCCCTCTGTTAATGCAGCCTAGCACTGTTGGCTTTTTTGGCAGCTGCAGCACACTGCTGGCTCATATTTAGGTGATTGTCTACTAGGACTCTGAGGTCCCTCTCACAGTTGCTACTATTGAGCATGGTGCCACCTGTGCAGTATTTGTGCATTTGGTTTTTCTTGCCTAAATGTAGAACTTTGCTTTTTTCACCATTGAATTTCATTCTGTTAGTTAGTGCCCAGTGTTCAAGTCTGTCCAGATCCTCCTGTATCCTAAGCCTGTCTTCTGGAGTGTTGGCTATTCCTGCCAGCTTGGTGTCATCTGCAAATTTGATGAGTTCCCCATCTATCCCTTCGTCCAAATCGTTGATGAAGATGTTGAAGAGCACTGGGCCCAGAACAGAGCCCTGGGGCACCCCACTACACACTTCCCTCCATATAGATGTCAGTTGATAAAGATGTTGATTTCATTGTGTGTGTTTGCCTTTTGTTTTTTTGTGCCTTCATAATAGCGTTGACTTCCGGTAACTGCCTGGAGAAGTTCCTGCAGCTTCCTTGGCAAAGATTCAGAAATGATTTCCTCCTTCCTAGGACTGAGAAAAAAGGAACAGCCCCAAGGACACCCAGCTGGCTTTGTGCCTAAGGCAGGACTAGAATTCATGGTCTCCCGATTCTACAGGTTAAGCCTGATTCTTAACCAGTACACCAAACTGAAACTCTTGTTTGGCCCTTAGTATCTCGTTTTAGACTGGGTTTTTGACAATCTGTTGCATTAATTGCTGGTTTTATTCTGTGTTTGAACTGTGTTTAGTTATAGCCTCGTGATGACAGTCTACTGTAGCATGAGGACTTGACAACCAACACAGAGGCCTCACCTGGAGCCAGCACTTGGGTCTTCCGTCCCTTCAGCTGCTTCTGAATCTGTCTCATCTCCTCCAGGTTCTGACGGACACGAGCAATTTCCTGGACTCGGTTTAGGACCTCCAAGACAGACTTTAGGGCCCCTGCAAGTGACAGCATATCACAGTGGTGGCGAACCTATGGCACGCGTGCCAGGGGCGGCACTCAGAGCCTTCTCTGTGGGCACGCGCGCCATGCCCCGGAGACGGCAACTGTCCCTCTTCAACCAGCCACCCACTAACTCACCGAGGTCCCACATGGCTGGATGCATCCCAGCACTCATGTGCTTGCTGGCCTCTGTGTGCAGGGACTGATGGTGTCAGGCAGCAGCCGCCCCGACCCCTGCCTCACCTTGCCCTGTGACAATGGCACCCCCACTCTGCCTCGCCTCTCCACGCAGAACGAGCCTTCTGCCCACTGCCCCACCTGCCAGAGACTCCCTGGATCTCCCCCAACCCTGCCCGGCTCCCACAGGCATCCCTCCCCACGAGCAACATTGGGGTGATCACACCCACCTTGGCCACACCCATCCAATCTGCCATGACCACAGCCACGCCCATCCAGTGGACCACGCCCACCTGGCACCCAGCGATAAATAAGTGGGTTTTGGGTTGCAGTTTGGGCACTCGGTCTCTAAAAGGTTTGCCATCACTGGCATATCACATCCAAGAGCACCGTAACCTGTTCTCCTGGCTGGCTAACTGGGAAGGGCAGAAAAGCCAACCCTACAAAATTCTGTCAGGCAAGAATCTGAGGTCTCTAATGCTGTGATCAAGAGCTGCACAGCTAAAGGCAAAAACCTCAGGAGGGCATCGCAGGGCTTAAATTAGAATCCTACCTTGGAGCTGGTCAAATCCAGTGCTCTCCGGGGGAGTCTGCTCCACCAAATCTTGCAGCAAGTGTCTGTACCTACCAAACAGATTATCAGAGGCGGAGGAGAGCTAAGCAACTGCCTCTCAGCTGCACATTACAGGTCCCAGCCTGCCCCTCCATACATTTACACCATCTGCACCCCACCTTGCAGAGCAAGCCGTGAGGCAAAGCTCTTTCGGCCTTGGCACCCAGCAGCCTCTCTCGGGAGCCCATGGAGGAGTGGTGGGTGCAGGTTGGCCTCCCAGCCAGACTCTGCTCTAGGAACGGCTCTTTTGCCACTTACTGACGGAGCCTTTGCAGGGGCAGCGGCAGCAGCTCTTCCAGACGGCAACCTTTAAGCTCTGGGCGGGATTCCTGAAGCTTCTTGAAGCGGGAAAAAGCTTTGTTCTTCCTTACCAGTTTCTGCAGATGCATCCCAGTAAAGGGGAGAAGCAGGTCAGGGTGGCTGACCAGCAGGTTCTGAGAACAGATCCCCAGCCTCATCTCCAGACCAAGATCTTGGCTAAAAAACCCAAGGATGTCCTTGGCTGCCAAGAGCAGATAGGTGCAAGAACAATGGGGGGAGAGGAGGATGCTGGGCATAAAGTACTGCCTCTCCCACTCCATCTGACCTGCGAAGTCGCCTGCAGTAAGCAATAAGGGCATACCTTCAGGATGTTCTGAGCCGCTTCCAGATTCTCTGCATAATGGACATAGAACACCAGCTGGTGGCAGAAACTCTCCAGTCCTAATGCAAAATGGCCCCTGGCCAGGTGGAAAAGCAGCGTCCTGTAGGCGGAGAGAGAAGCCCTGAAGGAAATGGCCAGGGGCCGGTGCCCTTTCTGCACTCACCTTCTTCCAGGAAAAAAGAGGCCACTGCAGGCAGCTGCCTAACAGCAAGTGCAAGAACAAAGGGTTCAGCATAAAGAGAAGCAGAAACTGCTCAGAGGTCCAGCTTCTTCTGCATCTGTGTGAGGCTCTCTAAAGTTTCTTGGCTGAACCTGACCAATCACATCTGCCTTTAAAAAAAAGCCACTTACACCTTTTAGGACAGAATCTATCAGCTGACAGAATGGCACTTGACGGCCCTTTGGAGCACTCTGAGCTTGTCTCTTTGCTTGCAGATTTTCATTATCCAAATTAGGTAACATCAACAATGCCGGAGTTACTGGGTAACGTCATATCCAGCACTGACGGAATTACCTGGTTTTGTTAATGAAATGTCTGCAAGCAAAGAGCCAAGCTTCAAGGACCCATCACTTCAACCCTGCGCTAGAAATCTTTTCCTCTAATCAGAATGGGACTCCCCACTTCTGGTGGGCTGTAGGAAGAGTTTCTTTTTTAAGGGTGTGCCTCTTGACAGGAACACCTGGGAAAATACTGGCAAAGATAATCGAGCAGAGGATTCATGAGCATCTAGGACAGTGGTTCTCAACCTTTTTAATGCCGCGACCCCCAACCGGTCGTAAGTCAAGGACTACTCAACCGGTCGTAAGTCGAGGACTACTCAACTGGTGCAGCACCGTTTGCAGAATGGGACTTTTGGCAGGCTCAGCAGGGCAGAGACAGCCTGGACAATTCCTATTGGCTTTTGAAAGCCAATAGAATTAGACTCTATTCAAGAGATTCTATTCTATTGGCTTTCAAAAGCCAATAGAATAAAAGGGAGTAGCACAGCTAAGGAAAACGGGGGAAAAAATGGCGGACTGCGTTGTTTGGCAACCCTCGTGAAATGGTCGTTCGACCCAAATGGGGTCCCGACCCACAGGTTGAGAACCACTGATCTAGTAAATGAACAAGGTGATTAATGGAAGCCAGCATGGGTTTGTTAAAAACCGATCGTGCCAGACAAACCTTATTGCCTACTTTGATAGTGATCAGTAGCTCAGGGAAATTCTGTGGCTGTAGTATACTTGGACTTCAGTAAGGGCATTTGACAAAATAGACCACAGTCTGCTTCTTGGTAAGATAGAATGATGTGGGGTAAACAGTAGCAGTTGGCTAACCAAACCACACCCAGCACGTAGACCTTAATGGGGCTATATCTACATGGAGGGAAGTATGCAGTGGAGCACCTAAATGATCTAGATGAGCGGACAGAAGGGGAACTCATCAAATTTGCAGGTGACACCAAGCTGGGAGGGGGGAGGGCACGGAATTGCCAACACTTTAAATGATGGAGTCAAGTTTCCAAAAGACCCTGGCAGACTTGAGCATTGGGCCCTGTCCAACAAGATGCAGTTCACCAGTGAGAAAAATATGGTCCTGCACTTAGGCAGAAAAACCAAATGCGTAGGTATGGAATAGAAAGTACTTGGATTGACAATAGTAACTGTGAGAGGGATCTAGGAGTCCTGGGGGATCATTGCTAAGGTATGAGTCAATCATGTGCTGCAGCTGCCAAAAAAGCCAGCGCAATTCCAGCTGCATCAATAGAGAGATCAAGGGAAGTGACAGTACCCCTCTATACTGCACTAGTGAGGCCACCCCTGGAAGACTGTGTCCAGTTCTGATCAGCTTGATACAAAAGGGATGGTGAGGCCCTAGAAAGAATGCAGAGAAGAGCAACAAAGATGATCAGGGGTCTAGAGGCAAAATCATACGATGAGCAGCTAAGGGAAATAGGTATGTTTAGCCTAATGAAGGGGAGACACGACAGCAGTCTTTCAGTACTTAAAGGCCTGCCATGGGGAAGAGGGCATCAATTGTTCTCCATAGCTCCTGAGGGCATCAATTGTTCTCCATAGCTCCTGAAGAAGCAATGGGTGGGAGCTCATCAGAAGGAACTTCAACCTGGAAATAGGGATGAATTTCCTGATAGAGTGAGCAATCAATGGAGCAGCTTGCCTCCTGGAGTTGTGGAAGCTCTATTGCTGGAGGACTTCAAGACAAGAATGGACAACTACTTGTCCAGGAATAAGGACTCCTGCCTTGGGCAGGGGATTGGACTAGAAGACCTCCGAGGTCCCTTCCAGCCCTTTATTTCTATAGTTCTATGAAATGGGGCTAACTCCAATCCCTGCATGAAGATGTGCTAAGGCAGTGATGGTGAACCTTTTAGAGACTCTGTGCCCAAACTGCAACCCAAAACCCACTTATGTATCATCGGGTGCTGGCTGGGCGTGGCCCATTGAGTGAGTGTGGCAATTGGGTGGGTGTGGCTGAGGTAGTAACGGCAGACTGGGTGGGACTAAAAAGTTCAATCAATTCCAACTTTGTGAGATTTTTTTTTCCCGCAAAAAGTTGAAATTGAACCTTTTTTTTTTTTTTTGCACACAGCGATGGAGCCTAAAGCAAAAAGCTTTTATAAAACCCAGCTGAAGGCCTAGGACTGGGGTGACGGCGTGCGTGCCCACACATGCCATAGGTTCGCCACCACGGTGCTAAAGTATGTAATATTGTATGCATTTCTTTTTATGCAAAAAGCACAACTTCCTTAATTATGATTGTGCACCTTTAGTTTTCCTTGTTATATACATTTTATTAAGTTTATATAACAGAAGATAAATACTAACAAAAATTAATATAAAGGAAGAATAAAAAAGAGAGAAAGAAGACAAAGGTGCAAAAAGAAAAAAGAAAAAGAAACAGAAAAAAGAAGCTTCTGATTTACTTTGTAGCAAACACAATATGGTTACGTACACCAACCCTTCTGCCATTGTAGGGAGTGCTGAATCTTTTGAGCATATCATATTCTTGCTGCAATTGTCAAATATAAAAGCAAAGTTGCATGCCTTTTTTTGCAGCTGTCTATCCATTATTCCCAAAAGGAAATTCTTTGGTTTCAATTATACATTAGTCTTTAAAATCTGCTGAATGAGTTCCTCTATTTGTATCCAAAATGTTAAACTGTGGGTTGTTCACACATTTCCAACATAAATTTGAAGTGTCTTTATACATTCTAGACACAATCTCTGGTGACTTACACTAACAGCACATCATTTATAAAAATTCTCCTAAAATTAAAATATAATGTAAATTTTAATATTTTCAGCCATATCCTTTTCCCATTGTTCCATTCAATACTGTAATAAAAATTTGTAGCTCATTTTATCATACTTTCTCGCATGCAACTTTAGTTTTTTGAGCCAAATCCTACACACAGCAATATCCAGATAATACTGTTAATGGAGTCTTTTTGTACAGGAGTTGATTAATCAGTAAGACATTTGTCTGTGAACGCTCATTTCCATCTCTCATAGTGGGATGGATGACGTCCAAGGAAGAAGGCCAATGAGAGTGCGCTGTCCTCTCCCCACCCCCCACCTCCAGGCCACAATGCCACAAGGCTGACCTTACCGGCTGGCGGAGCAGATGGACTCCCAGGGTCCAAAGAGAATCTCATGGACGTCCGGGTTCAAGATCCCCTTGGCCTTCAGGGTGACCACAAAGTACTGAAAAGGGACATACAACCAGTGGTGGGATTCAGCCGGTTCGTACCATTTCAGCAGAACCAGTAGCTAATTTTTTGTTGCCCAGACCCAGAATGGACTTCCGGAAGCAGCATCTACACAGACAACTGGTTGTTCACATATTTGAATCCCACCACTGCATACAACCATTACTGTCCAGTTGAAGCTGAATACAACATTCCTATTTCCACTCTTCCTACAGCGTGGAGAAAATCTGGCTCGTTGGGCATCTCAGATTTGGTTCTTTAGTACTGCTTCTTAGTCAAAATAGTTTACTCAGTACATCTACCTTATCGTTGATGGAAGAACTCACATGCCTCTTGCAAGGTAAACTTCAGAGAGCCTGACCTAAATAGAATTTCTTGAACAAGTCTGAGCTAAAACTGGCCTTTGTTTATGCTCTGACCCACTAGCCAAACTGGGCTAGCTGACCAGGAATCTCTTTAGAACAGGCATGTCAAACTCACGATGTTGCACGATGTATCACGACTTTTTCCCCATTGCCGGCAATGGGATAGGCGTGGTTTCGGCGTGACGGGCCGGCAGTTTGACATGCCTGCTTTAGAATGATGGCCATGACATGGGTACTAGATAGGCTGCTAATTTAGCAAAAAAACTCAACTGACCAAAGCCACAAAGGGCAGCAGAAGTCAAATCCATGGGACCCTGTTGGTGACGACCTGAGAAGACTGTAACTCAGCACATAAAGAGTAAATGGTGATGAATTACCAAATAAAAAGCAAGAAATCAAAATAAATACGCTTGTCTGTGAAATTAAGGGAAAATAAAAATATGTAATTCTAAAAAATCTCAAATTGTAGAAGAAATTCAAATCTAAGCCATGTTTATGTATCTTAGTAAAGAAGAGGATTTTAAAATTAAAATAATTGGAATGGGAAGAATAGAATAGAATAGAATAGAATAGAATAGAATAGAATAGAATAGAATAGAATAGAATAGAGAGTGGAATGGAATGGAATGGAATAGAGAATGGAATGGAATGGAATGGAATGGAATGGAATGGAATAGAATAGAATAGAATAGAATAGAATAGAATAGAATAGAATAGAATAGAATAGAATAGAATAGAATAGAATTCCTTTATTGCCCAAATGTGATTGGACACACAAGGCATTTGTTTCCAGTGCATAAGCTCTCAGTGTACATACAAACAACAAGGTAATATAATCAGAGTGCATGCAAACATAAAAACAACATGTACATGCAAACAGCAAGGTAAGTGTGGCACAAAAAAAGTGTGTACAAAAAGAGTTTGAAAAAGGAGGACACTGAGAATGTGGCTGGCTGAAGTTGAAATGATCCAGAAAAACAATGAACTGCAAATTTTAAAGTAAAAAACAACCTATGAAGTAGTGGAGGCAAATATGGCTTGGAAAAAATAGAGAGGCAGAATGAATGTAAGCTTCCCTTTTCTCTTTCTTATCTCCAGTTTCTTCTCTCCCCCCCCCCCCATATAAATAAGGTTTCCTAACCAAAGCAAGTCCAATGAACATTGTTCAAGTCACCAACATCCCAGACCCCAATCCTCCACTCTCCTCTTTGAAGGGGGGGGGGGCTGGCATGCTCTTAAACCTCTCTCTCTCTCTCTCTCTCTCTCTCTCTCTCTCTCTCTCTCTGAATGGGGTGGGTGAGAGAGAGCTGCTATTACAGTTTCTTCCTGTTGCTTTGTTTTGTTTTAAACATTTCCATAAACTGCTGTTTTCAGTTGCCTTACACAAGGGGAAGTAGGTATGCATTAGGGAAAAATGCATTGGTGCATTGGTGCATCTCAGGTTACTCCCGTTCCAGAGAGTTTGAGTAGCTTCCAGTATTAACAAAGATTAAAAATAAGTATCAATTAACTCAATGATGTTCAACCACTCGCCCCTTTGGGAGATCTTACTCATCCCTTTTTTTTTTTTCTTTAAGAGCGCGCTCTCCATAACCGGGCTGCTCCAAAGGAGAGAAGCCCCTAAACCCGGGCCGCTCCCTCGGCCTTTTTCCTTCCGGGAAGGGTCGGGGGGGGGTCCTGCCACGTCCCTCCCCGCTTCCCGCTTGCCCCACGAATGGAGCCCGCCCGCCGCACCCACGGGCACCCAGGAACGCGCAATAGGCGCCGGAGCCTCGCGCGCCCTGAGCGGCGGCCGCCTGCCGAGCGCCCCCTCCTCACCGTCGCGACCCCTTCCAGCTGCTCCAGGTATCGCCCTTCGGTGCGGAGCAGCTCCTCCGCTCGGCCGCGGCGCTGGAGCTCCGGCGAGGAGCCGCGGCTGAGCCCGGAAGGGCCCGGAGCGGAGGCGCTCATCCCCGCGAAGGAGGGTCCGTCGCGGGTTCGGCTTTGGACCTGCCGGGAGCCCAGCGGAGGGAGAGAGAACCCGCGCTTACGCCGCCGCTCTTCTCGGACAAAGTAGCTGGGTCGCCCGGAGCAGCGCCGCCGAGGCTCCCGCCCGCGTTCAAACGGCCGCCCAGCGCCGCCCCTTCCGGAGCCACGAGGGAGGGAGGGGAAGAGGCTGGGGGAACGGCTGGAGCAGTTTTGTAACATAGTATCAGGGTCTTTCATTTGAGCATTTGCACTTTTATTAAGGCTCAGAAACCGCGTCCCCGTTTGCTTTCTTTTGAGTTGGCCGTTTTGCACGTCCTTGTTCCAGCGGCCTTGAGAGTCGCTTAGCCAGGGAAGTGAGATCAAGTGTCCATTCCCACTTCACAACACAAGAGACCAAACCCATCAGGGCAGGATTCAGCCGTCCATCTGCATTTAAAAAGCAAAGGCCACATTTTGGACAGAGAGGACCGCTGGTTTGAAAGAGGGGTCCAAGAGGCCATCTAGGTCAGCGATCTCCAACCCCTGGTCCATGGACCAGTACCGGGCCACGGCATGCCAACAACCGGGCAACACAAACAAGCGAAGCCCCATCTGCGGGATGCAGGCAGCACACAAAACCACACACCCTCCAGTCCGCGGAAAAACCTCTCTCCATGAAACCATCCCTGGTGCCCTAAAGGTTGGGGACCTCTGATCTAGGTCAAAATTGAACAGCCCTCACTCAACAGAGGGGGAGGGATCCGGCATCACCTATCTCCAGTCTACAACACAGTCCTTTCAGCAGTTCCAAGAAGTCTCCACACCCGTTTGCACCAATCAGGTGGCCCTGAGGACACAGGCAAACCTCCAAGTGGCCTCAACGACTCTCTAAAAGAATGAAAATGACCAGCTGTCTGCAAGAAATAGAAATCCTTCCATTCTCCACCATCCAGTCAGAGCTGAAGAAGCTTCTTGGATGAGAAACAAAACACTTTCAAATTAAAACAAGGAAGTCCATTTGCCTCATGAAAAAACACCTTTGGGACATTCAAAGAACAGTTTCAGAGGCCGTGGGATGTCTGGAAGGAGCTCCTTATCTGGAATGGGGTGAGGGGATGGATTTCCAGAGTGTGAGAAAGGAAGAAGTTTAAAAATAAAACGGTCACAATTGATCAACAATAGAAAGATTAGCCAAGCCCTGTAGGTAGGCACTAGATTCCAGGAGGCTTGGCTAGAAGACACATTTAACTAGACAAAAGGATGGCAGAGGGAAGTTCTAAACCAGTGGTTCTCAACCTGTGGGTCGGGACCCCATTTGAGGGTCGAACGACCCATTTCACGGGGGTCGCCAAACAACGCAGTCCGCCATTTTTTTCCCCTTTTCCTTAGCTGTGCTACTCCCTTTTATTCTATTGGCTTTTGAAAGCCAATAGAATAGACTCTCTTGAATAGAGTCTAATTCTATTGGCTTTCAAAAGCCAGTAGGAATTGTCCAGGCTGTCTCTGCCCTGCTGAGCCCGCCAAAAGTCCCATTCTGCAAACGGTGCTGCACCAGTTGAGTAGTCCTCGACTTACGACTGGTTGAGTAGTCCTCGACTTACAACCGGTTGGGGGGTCACGGCATTAAAAAGGTTGAGAACCACTGTTCTAAACAATGTATCTGAGGGGGAGGGATGTATTCTGGCTAGGCAGATCGGAAAGATTGTGCCCCCGGAAGTCCTCTCAAATGGGACCTAAGGGGAGGGGATGGGGGCGTTGCGATAGGAATGTATATAATGTTATGAGTTTGAATATTTTGGTGTGGTCTCTGGGTTTAGAACTTCCTGTTGAAGTCTCTCACCAGGATCCACCGCGCTTTGCAAACCGCTTTTCTATTTTCTGCAGAATAAACTCTTTTTCTTACCAATCCAATTTTATTGGTATTTTAATCACGTTTCCAACAAGAGGAGGGGCTGAGCTGTGCTTCATGGAGGGGCCCATTGTGGTGGCCCATCCAAGAGTTTGCTGTCATTGCCCTTAGATACGAATAAAGAGTTTGTGCATTCACCGGATGTTTTTATCAACCCAGCTCAGGAGAACTGGGTAAGGACTAAGTGATAGGCAGTCCTCCACTTAGCAAAATTTGACCAAACTTTCCATTGTTAATGAGGTTGTTAAACAAATTACACCCAATTTTATGACCTTTTGGCCAAGTTTGTTAAGGGAATCACAGCCGTTAAGCAAGTTGGGCTTCCCCATTCTCTTGCTAATCAGAAATTGATTGGGAAGGGTACAAATGGCGATCACATGATCCAAGGCATGAAACCATTGTAAGTCCATGTTGGCTGCCAAGCACCTGAATTTTGATTGCATGACCCTGGGGATGCTGTTATGGTCATAAGTATGAGGGCCAGTCATAAACCACTTTTTTCAGTCCTGTCATAACTGAACAGTCACTAAACAGTTGTAAGTTGAGGACTACCTGAATGTGAACATAGTCGTAGGGCGCTGACCCACTGGGTTCCATATGAGGAGGGCAGTGGGAAAGCCAGCATGCTCTGTGTGGGGAGGAGAGGACCTGGCACCCTCCCTGCTAAGAGATGGGGGGATGCTCTAAGTTGCCAGTGGAGCCCCCAACTCCCCTCCAGCCAGACCCAAGTTGGGGAGAAGGTCCAGCATGCGAGCCTGTCACCTTCCCCCTGGAAGTGTGCCCCCTTGCCCTGTTGGGTTCTTCTTCGCTGTCCTGAACTCACTTTCTCACTGCATTTAATGCTGGCTGGTATCAAGCAAAGACCCCGAGAATGGTGCAGGAAGCCCCCTCCCCAGTGGGCTTCTGCACTGCAACAGAGAAGACCACATGCTGCAATTGGGCACAGCTGGGGGGGGGGAGAGAATCAGATTCAGTAGCAATGAATATTCCAGGTTTTGTAGAACAGAATCAAGGGTAAGGGTAAATTAGTAACTTTTATCCTCAACAGAGAGTAAACCCCCCCCCTCCTTTCTAACACTGATGGTGTTACCTAGTTGGGTCATGAAACATCTCAAGAAAATAGCCAAGCTTAGAGAGCACCGAGGACCCTACAATTCAATCCTGAGCCACGGATATTCCCTTCTATTGGTAACATTTCTATATGTGCGTCATTTTTTATTCTTTTTGCTTTTTTATTTTTTTCAAAAAGAAATAACTTTTGCAGAGGGCAGAGGGAATAACCTTGAAGGACAGGAGGTGGAACCTCTCCCAAGGCAGATAAAAGAGGACCGAGTCTGGGTCGGGATTGTAATCTGAATAAACCTCTCAAGTCCTGCCCAGATCTCACAGAAATAAAGGAAGTGAGTGGGGAAGTGCCTTCAGCACAGGCTTTCAGTGGTGTGGAGGAATGGGAGAAAAGAGAACTGTGGATGCCACCTTGTGCTCCCGAAGAAAAGGTGGGATATAAATCTAACAGACAACTACCGTAGGATCCAGCTTCCTTCCCCACTTACTGTTCTTTTTAAGGTCTCCTGGACTTTTCCAGAGAGTTTCTCTTCCTGGTTTCCAGTTAATCTCTAACCTCTGCTTTATCTGAACTTATTTTATTTCAAAATAAGGTTTTCAAAAATAGATGCAGTTAGTTGGTGTTATGCAACATTTTAAAAAGCAGCTCTAAGATGTGATAGCAGGCTTGTAAGGCATTGCTGTGTTGATCCAATCAAAGATTGGGGAACGTTCACATTTCAGAAGTGTTTTGTCAGTGCCAGATGAAGGTGCATTACAGGTGCTCCCAGGTTTGGCTTATGGTCGCTCACAGGCCATTGAAACTTGCTTTTTACCTGGGATTTCCAGATAAGCGCAGCTAGAACAGATGGGATGCTCAGCTCTGGTCAATAACTGGGCGATAATTATGGATGTGCACAAATTGCTTTGAACCAAACAAAACAAATTCTTTGGGATATTTGGAGAATCAGCTCAGGACTGAATGTTGCTGGCTCAGGAATTCTGGGAGTTGAAGTCCACAAGTCATAAAAGAGCCAAGGTTGCCTACCCCTGGTCCAGAGCATATATATGGTATAAGCGTACATATGAATTGAGATGGGCTGGGCACTTTCAGTGAGGAGTTGAACACTGTTTATTATTCAGGACGTGAAAAGAAGAACTGGCTGTTCCTTTTATAGCTAGAAAGAGCACAGCAAGAGCAATACTGGGTTACAGTGCAATCAATAGCCAAATAATATCAACCAGGCTTTGTGGACAACCTTTTAACCCGCTGATTATCCGATTATCTAATTCGGTGATGGCGTACCTTTTAGAGATCAGGTGCCCAGAAACCACCACCCGGCCCCCGCTCTGCCTCCCGCCCTGCCTGCTCCGCCCCCACCCACCCCCTGCCCCATCTACCTGCAGAGCTATGCACTGCCTCCATGGCCTACTGCAGCAGATCGCTACGCAGCCCTGCAGCACCATGGCAGCCATGCCCTCTGCCCACAGCCCGCAGCATCACCTACACGCTATGGGGTGCAAGGGTGGAGTCTTGTCCCTGTTGCCCGGGGGGGGGCGACTCTCCTCCAGGGGGGCTGCTGGTGAGGAGGAGGCCGTGGGGGGAGGCGGGGCTGGGGCAATGGCATGAGTGCCCACAGAGAGGGCTCCGAGTGCCGCCTCTGGCACCCGTGCCATAGGTTCGCCACCACTGCTCTAATCACTGATGCAGAAGAAGAAGAGTTTTATGATGCTGTGGTAATTGGAGACTGGAATGCCAAAATTGGAAACATTAAAGAGGAAAATGTCTTCCCTTTGCACCCCAGACAGACCCAGATTCTCAAACCGCCCCTGCCAGACCCCTTCGCCCTCTTGGTAGCCCGCTTCTGAACTTGCAACCTTTCCATACAGCTCCGACTGCCAAGGCAGCAGGCTTCTCCTTTCTTTGGGGGGGGGGCGAGGGGAGGTACTTGAAGAGCAGATGGCAACGGGAAGAAAGAAAGGGCGCGCTCTTGCTCTCTTTCACCGCAATGGCTGATTTGGAGCCACGAATCGGGGATACGACGGCGGGGGGAGCGCCCTGAGCTTGGCGAAAGAGAAGTGTCGCTGCTAGGGCGGCCCTTGGAGGCTGCAACGAGCAAGGCCTCTTGGGGAGAAATTCTTCCCAAGCGCCGAAGGGGAGGGGGGGCTTTATTGGCGGACCCACAGAGTCTCTTGGCCCTCCATGCCCCCCCCCCTCGGTTGCAGACTTCCCACCGTCTGGTCTGTGGAAGGCTGAGCCGCTGGGCCAATTTGCGCCCTGCCCGGGCTGCGTTCCCGGCAAAGAAAAAGACTCACCCGAAAGGCGTCAGGGTCGGAGCGTGACCCTCCCCCTCCCCGACGCACACCTCCTCGACCAGCCCAGGGGAACGGGCGCCAGGGCGGCTTGGAGGAGCCGGCCGGGTGAAGTCCTTCCAGGCTCCCCCGGGCTCGTAGACACGGCCATTCCGAACAGACCGGCCGGGGCCGAGCCTAGGGCTGTCCAAGTGCCTGGCTCGGCCCTGCGAGAACCGACCGGCAGCCCCTCTCGGTCGGGGAGCTGCCGGCCGGACAGCTGCGCGCACGGAGAAAGCCCCTCGTCTCGCGGCGCCTTTAAGCGCCTTCCGACTCGAGCTCCTCCCCTCGTGAGTGGGGCAAGGGGCGAAACGCCGATCCCCGACGATCAGAGGACTAAAGCCACGCCTTTCCGCGGGGAAAAGTTGCCCGCTTGGAGGTGCGTCGGTGGGTGAGGCGGAGTCCAGTAACCGGTCCTGTTACTTAGGAGAGCGCGCAAAAGGCGCGGCGCCGCGCTTTTCTATAGTCTGATGTTAGCCAGGAGCGATTCGGTTATTCGGCCAACGCACGATTCATCTTGTATTTCTGACTTTTCTTTTATTCGTTATTTATATACCGTCCATCTCGGTGTTTGGGGCGACCCGTTGCCTGATGTTAGCCAGGAGCGATTCGGTTATTCGGCCAATGCACGATTATAATAATAATAATAGTAGTAAAGTTGGAAGGGACCTTGGAGGTCATCTAGTCCAACCCCCTGCTCGGGCAGGAAACCCTACACCATTTCGGACAAATGGCTGTCCAGTCTCTTCTTAAAAACTTCCAGTGTTGGAGCATTTACTGCTTCTGGAGGCAAGCTGTTCCACTGATTAATTGTTCTCGCTGTCAGGAATCTTGTATTTCTTACTTTTCATTTATTCGTTATTTATATACCGTCCATCTCGGTGTTTGGGGCGACCCGTTGCTGCCCAGCGTGGCAGCAGCCAGCTTGGAGGCTTTCAAGCTGCCAGATAAGTTCCTGGTGGTTAAATTATGTCGCGGCCGTCGGATTTCAATTGGTCCCGACCGTAAACGGGACTAGATTTTATAAATTACGTTGAATCGGCCACATCGTACAGGGCAGCCTGGAGACTTGCTCTTTCCTTTTATGCAGCGTGGGAGTTAAAATTATAACATTATAAGCTGCAACGAAACCGTTGCACCCCGGTGGTAGAGACCCAATGGAGCGCCCGGTGAAGAGTGGGCGAAAGGGCTGCTGCTACTGCATCATCTGAGGTCCAGCCCAGCCTCCAGAGCAGCGCTGCCATTTACGAAGAGGCTCGCCCAGGATGTTGGCGCCGAGTCTTAAGGAAACGGAACGTGACCTGCCTGGGGTGCCCCATGGCGCGGGAAGAAGGCTCTGGGAATCGCTCACTTCCGGGAGATTTTGGCCCAAGCTCGTTTCTGAGCGCGAGTATTCCTACTAAGGTCCAAGCCACTGGGGTCAGGATCGATCTGAGGACTGCGAGCCTTGGCTGCCCCGTTGAAGGTCCCTGGTCGGTCCCGCTATACAGTGTTTCTCAACCTTGACAATTTTAAGGCACGTGGATTTCAACTCCCAGAATTCCACAGCCAGCATTGCTGGCTGTGGAATTCTGAGAGTTGAAGTCCACGTGCCTTAAAATTGTCAAGATTGAGAAACACTGCGCAATTAGCTCCTCGAATCCCCAAAAGCAGCAGGCGTCCCGCCGCCGCAAAAAGAAATCCTTTGCCGGATTAGCCCTCGAGACTAATAATTTCAAAGGGCCGCACGGGTTCCTCCTCGCCTCGCCCTTCCTCCAGGGTCGGTGGGTGGCAGAGAGCGCTCTGGGGGGCTGGGAGGGCAGGAGCCGGTTCCCCTCAGGGCCCCCTGCCCCAGAAGCAGCTTCCAGCGCCCGCATCTGCCTAAGAGACTGGGCGGCCTTGGTGCAGCTTCCAGCCACCTCTCAGCCCTCCAGCAACGCCGCTCCAGGCGCAGAAGGCCGGTTCTGCCTAGAGAAAACGGCGGGAAGGAGGGGAAAAAAAAAAAAACCTCCAGGCGCGGGAGGCTGGCAGGGGTCCTTTGCCCGAAGCCTAGGCTGACCACTCAAGAAGTCCCGTCTCGTTTGGGGTTTGCTGACCCTGGAGCGCATCCTTCTCGCCTTCTGGTCTCCCAGCTTGGATCGGCTGACTTTTCTTCTGCCTCGAAAGACGCCTGGCCCCGAAAATCAGCCCGGTCCAAATCAGCCTCTGGAGGAGGAGAGCGGCCTTTCCTGCTCAAAATCCACGAGGACGCGCCGTGCAGGAAAAGGGAAAGGAAGAGGAGGGCGTGAGCAGCCTGCCGGTGTGAGAACGGACTGAGCCGGACGGGCGGGGCGGGGGGAGGATCCCTGTGGCCACGGCTATTCAGCCAAGGGTGGCTGGAAGGTGCCCTGCACCCACAAGCGAGGTCGAGCGGCGATGCCTGAAGCCTCGGCCAGGGCCGAGAGGGGGCATCGTCTTCCCGCGGAGCTCTAGCGCTTCCCTCCGCGGGCCAAGACGAGGCGGCGCGGCGCGGCACGATTCCCTCGCTATAAAAGGCGGCAAGTCCCTTGGATCTCCGGGAGACGCTCTACGGCGACGGACTCCCGGCCTGGCTGGCTGCAGACGCGACCTCGGGTGCAAACCAAGATGCGCAACTCGCAGAGGCCGAAGCTCCGGTTCTCCTCGCTGCAGCTTCTGCTGCTGCTGTGGGCAGCCCGGCGACCTTGCGCAGCGGGCGACGAGGAGGAGGAGGAGGAGAAGGAGAAGGAGGACGCAGGTGGGTGAGAGGCGGGCGCGGCGGCGGCAGAATTCCCCCTCCACCACCGTCGGGGCTTCGTTTCGGACTGTCAGCTCCACCTGCTGCTTCAACGGCGGCTGCCGGCAGGGCTGCTCCGATTTCCCCGCAACACCCCTCCGTCAGTCCGCTCAGTGGGGATGCGATAGGGGAGACGGATCCCCCGCTCTCCGTCCGAAGAAGCCCTTGAAAACTCCTCGGATCTCCCGTGTGGTCGCACCGGCTGGAAATGAGAGAGGTCGGGAGTCCGGCAAGGCCGACTTCCTGGGCACCAGAATGCCCTTGGCTGCCCGCCGCCTGCGACTCCCTTTCCCGGCGGTTCTGGAGCAAAGTCTGCTCCGGAGTCAAATTTTTAAGCGGGCCGCGCACTCCAAGGCAAACAGAGCGGTAGCTGGGAAGACGCCAAAGGCTCTTGGAACAGAAGGGTCCCTGGTTGTCTGTGTGCCTGTGTGCGTGTGTGTGTATGTGTGCGTGCGTGCGTGCATGCATGCTATGGACTCCACGCAGCAACCCAGCTAAAATATCCTTAGTGACGGTTGGTCGCCTGTCTTTTGCTTGGAGCAAAGTGTGCCCAGGAGCATGGTCTTTGGTTCCCCTCTGTCGCTGTCAGGATGTTCAGCTGCCCAAGGTCAACGACCTGCTTTCTTTGTGTGTGTTTGTGTGTGTGTGTTTTCTTTGAAACAGTAAGCTTTTCTATTTGGCTTGTAACTCTGAGGAGTGCAGCCTCTGAGCTCCAGAATGTAGATGGTTTGTGCAGCTGGAAACCTTTTCTTCCTGTTAGGAACTTTTTCGTAAATTTGGGAGCCGCCATCTCCATTTCCAGGTCCAGGTAAATACCCATCCCTTTCCCTGCTGGGTAACCCAAAGGAGGGTCCTCCATCTAGCAATCTCCTCCAGTTAGCTTTTAGCGCTTGCTGAGTATCTATCTGCCTTCTGTCCTTGGCTGAGGGTAGCTATTCAATTTAGAGCAGTGGTTCTCAACCTGTGGGTTGGGACCCAATTTGGGGTCGAATGACCATTTCACGGGGGTCGCCAAACAACGCAGTCCGCCATTTTTTTCCCTTTTCCCTAGCTGTCCTACTCCCTCTTATTGGTGGCCACACCCACTTGGGGGTCACCACAACATGGGGAACTGTATTATGGGGTCACGGCATTAGAAAGGTTGAGAACCACTGATTTAGAGTGCTTAGTCTGAGAGAGACTAAGTAGGGAATCACGTTATAGGACAGTTGCATTACATCAGTGGTTCTCAACCTATGGGTCGCGACCCCATTTGGGGTCGAACGACCATTTTACAGGGGTCGCCAAACAACGCGATCCGCCATTTTCCCCCCTCAGGGGGCGGTGCCGCGCATGCGCGCCGCGCAGGGGGGCAGCGTCGTGTGTGCGTGCAGCGCCGCGCATGCGCACCGTGCATGGGGCGGTGCGCGCATGGGGGCGCTGCCGCGCATGCGTGGCGCATCCATGTGACGGGGGTCGCCGTCACAGAAACGTTGAGAAACGCTGCATTACATGGTTGCTCAAAAGTAACTCTTGTTGTATTATGGAGGTTCTCTGAGTTACGTTTGGGGTTGCAGATGTTCCTATTGGGCAACATAGTTAGTGCAGGAGTTTTGAAAGCGATATTATTGAGCTCCAAGTAAACAGGTGTAGGATTGCAGCCTAAAGACTTAATTGCAGAGTAAAATGTTCTCCCCGTTGTGGATCATTGGTGGGGCTGATCCTGAAGGGCTCACTGCTGTACAGCCAGCCAGCCCTCGTGAAAATGTTTAGCACAGGCTTTCCTTCCAATTTAATTTCTATTCTGTTCAGTAGGATGATGGGGCCCCGCTTGGCTTGGCATCTGTGGAAGCGGAAGGCACTTGACTGAATTTGAGTTGCTGTGTGCAGTCAGGGTAAACCCACCCAGCCACCCCAAAAAAACCTGGGAGGGCTTTTTCCCAAACATTCCTAGAAAGGCAGTGGCAGAAGCTTTTCAGATGGACCTGCTTTTAAAGGGTCCCTGTGTGTCCACCCAGAATTGAGCAGTTCTTCTCTTGTGCATGGGCAGTTGGACAGCCATGGCAGCTCCTGTTCTATCCCAGCCTATTGCTGTCCTTGTTAAAGGCACAAGGACCAAACCCCTGCTGATATAATAGGCTGGAGACTTTAAAACAAAACAAACCCCTTTTAATATGGGTGACAAACCTCACAAATAGTCCAAAAACACAAACAGCAAAACTCAAGTCCAAAGAAAGGAAATAGTCCACAGGAAACACGATGCAAACAGAAGAGTAGTCACAAGCAAGACGAACAGACCAGGATTCCAAGAAGCACTTTGCAAACTGTTGCCTTCAGCAATCAGCACCGCCCACACCTCCTCTTTTTATACAGCAGTCCCAAGGTGTTGCCTCTCTTTGCCTTCTCCTTTTACTCTGCAGTAGTCGCATTGACTGCTGCTGATTTACTCTTGCTAATTGACGACGTGTGCGTGTGTCAATTAGCAAGTCCATCAGGTGTGAGTCTTCCGAGTCTGACTCATTCTCCTCACACAGCTGAGCTTCATCAGGAACACGACTGGAGGGCCCAGGCCCTCCATCAAACCATGAGTCCTGTAATTCATCAGAGCCTCCCTCTGCCCCTGATGGCCCTTCAAATGCCTCCTCCACCTCAGAGTCCTCAGACTCAGCTGTTGGGAGCACAGGCTGGCATGGAATCACAACAGTTCCGTGCTGTGCCAGGTCTCCTCTTTTCTACTTCTGGTTCCCAGATGATCAGCCTCCCCCATCCCAGAAAACATGGCTGGTCAGCCACCCACCCACCGACCCACCCGCTCAGTCACTCTGGAAAGAGGATGCTGGGCTTCTGGGCACTTCCCACACTCTCCATGGCTTTGCTGAGACACATGGCCTTCCACTGAGCTCTCATCCACTCAGGCGCTCCTACCGTAGTAGATCCCTTCCCCCACCTTCTTCTACAGTTCAGTCACAAAACAGGCCATGGAGTTCCAACGGAGCTCTCTGAAGAGCAAACTGCTGAGAGGGGCATTGAGGGAGGAAGAAAAATCCCGGGGTGGGGTGGGTCCTGCGGGGGAGCCCCTCCAAACTTTGGCCACCTCGTATCGACATGCCCCCCACATGTCAGGTGGAAAAGGTGAGGATGACTGTCTGAGGGGCTCCGAGGCAGTCACAAAGGCTAAAGGGGGAAGGGGTGGCTGCAACTATCTGCTGACTCTCCCCCCACTTGAGCACAGGGAGAACCTTGCAAGAAATTGCTCTCCCCCTGCAGCCCCCCTCGCGTCCCAGCCTAGACAGCACCTCTGCCAGGAGAGGACTGTCTCCATCCAGAGTTGCTTGGTGTAGATTACAGAAGTCCCCAACCTTGGCAATTTTAAGACTTGTGGACTTCAACTCCCAGAATTCCTCAGCCAGCCAAGCTGGCTGAGGAATTCTGGGAGTTGAAGTCCACAAGTCTTAAAGTTACCAAAGCTGGATGGAGACACACACACACACCCCAAGGTCGCACAAAAGAGCTCAGCAAGGCAGCTCTGATTCCTGAGGTCAGGTGGGAGAAGCTGCCACTCTTCCTTAGTGAGCCTTCCCTTCCCCCAGCCAATCTCCTTCCTTTGCAGCCCCCCACCCTGTGGAAGGCCCTCTGATGGACTTCCACCTTTTCGGGATTTAAAAGCACATCTGAGAAGACCAGGCTTGTTCCCCGAGCATTGGGATGGTGCGAGGGGAAAATCTGTGGGCTCTGTCAGGAAAGGGTGATGCCAGTTTTTCTTCTCTTTGATTGTTTCTTGTATTTTATTCCCGCCTGTAAGACACCCAGAGTTTGGTTTAAGATTTGCAAATGTTTTAAATAAATGGATTCCGGGCTGCCACCCAGACTTCCCATGGGGGGGGGAAGAATCTCTTAGACTCCCCTTCTGCCTCCGTAACCTCTTCCAGGGGTAGCCAGGAGATGTTTGGGGGGGGGGATGCGGTGTGCAACTGTTCACAGATCAGCCTAGACTTCCATCTGAGTCTGCGGTGTACAATTGCTCTGCCTGGTTCATGGCCTTTTTTAGGGGATCCACGGATGGCGCCTCTCCATAGGAACTCGCCAAGGCTATTTTTGCAAGCAAAACCAACAGTTTTAAGGCGGGATTGGCAGAAAGGCTATGGTGCTATTGGAAATTCTGTTTGGAAGACTTCTAAGCCCCTTAGCTGACAGGATATCCCTACCCTGTCTTCTTGGAGGAAAAAGGACAATCATGGGCGCAAAAAAGAGGGGGGGGGGAATCCTTTATCCATGGTTGGTATTTTACTTCTTTCTTTATATAAGATTAGCCTACAGGATCGGGTCAAGATCTTTCAGAGTCTGGCTATCTCCCAGGGGCACTTAGGTGCTTTGCAAGCAGAAGTCTGAGGACGCAACACCCCCCACCACTACCACCACCTGCACTATATTATACCCTCCACTGGAGTTGGAGGGAGGTTGTCCCCACCTGGAGGTGACACTTGCCCCTGAATTTCTTCAGCCCCCCCCCCCCCGCATTAAATTAAACTAAATTAAAACCATCAAAACTTGTGTCCATCTCTACTTCTTACGGCAATGGCTTGCCAGCTTTATTATGCACGAGATAGAGATGTATAGTTGCGATTCCCTCGTTACATACTGCACAGGATTTCATACCTGGATCATTCACCCCTGCCCTCCCCCCTCCCATCTTGCAGAAAGCAGCTTGGCGGGGTGGCAGCGGGATGAAAACTTTGCCTCTGCCAGCCGGTACTCAGGTGGAAGCAGTCCCCGGTCTTTTGAAAGGCAAAGATCTGGTGGTTTTAGATTGGCGTTTCCCCGCAGGTGCCTCCGATCCAACCTCAGGACTCCTCTGGGGTCACTAGAGCAGTGGTTCTCAACCTGTGGTTCGGGACCCCATTTGGGGTCGAACGACCATTTCACGGGGGTCGCCAAACAACGCAGTCCGCCATTTTTTCCCCTTTTCCTTAGCTGTGCTACTCCCTTTTATTCTATTGGCTTTTGAAAGCCAATAGAATAGATTCTCTTGAATAGAGTCTAATTCTATTGGCTTTCAAAAGCCAATAGGAATTGTCCAGGCTGTCTCTGCCCTGCTGAGCCCGCCAAAAGTCCCACTCTGCAAACGGTGCTGCACCAGTTGAGTAGTCCTCGACTTACGACCGGTTGAGTAGTCCTCGACTTACGACCGGTTGGGGGTCGCGGCATTAAAAAGGTTGAGAACCACTGCACTAGAGGAACCTGTGGAGGAGCCTCAATAAAAGAGGGAGGCAGGTGCCCTACCTCTTTAGCTCAACATCCAACCTCTGGCCCCGGGCTATCACTCCAGGTCTTTTTACCTCAATCTACCATGTGGTTCCCCATGTCAGAATTAAAATGGAGTGGGGGAGGGGCAAGGAGAACCTCCTCATTTTGCTTCTCTGGGGAGGAAAGGGTGGCTGAGCAACTCAAGTCAGGTTCTCTCATTTGCTCCCCAGGTCATCCAGGGCACAAAGACCATCACTGGAGCTACAAAGGTAAAGGCCTGGTCTCGCTCCCCTGGGCCCCTGGCCAGGTGAAGGCTGGTTAATGATCAGCCAGATCTGGTCACACCTGCTGCTGGTCTTCTCCGGCTATTAAGCCCAAAGCCTACCTCGACATATCTGGGTCTCAGGTTGTAGCAGCAGGGAATGCCTGCTCCTGTCCTTCACCTGCCGCCCCCCCCCCCAGCCATTCCTTAGCCATTGCAGGTCATTATTCATACCCACCTGCCAGCATTGTCCCTGAAGTAGAGGTAGCAGCGGCGATAAGAGCTGTCCTTGCACTGAGCCCCCCCAAGGGCATGTGACTGCATTCCATGGGTACCTCCCTCCCTCCCTCCTGCCTGCCCAGCTCAGAGTCAGCCCACCTGCACTTATAGACTGGAGGTGAGCCTCCTGGCTGCTGCCCAGATCGACCCCAAGATCCGGCTGCTTCACTGGCACCGTAGCCTGGCAGAACCAGCTGCTTCCCAGTTTCAGCCAGTTCATGCAGCAATTGAGAGGTAACTGGTCGGTGTTTTAAAGACAGAGCTGGGAAGACGCATGTGATGTCGCCGCCCCAGAAAAACCGCCTGGAAGCGCCCGTGGTGTCCTTCTCGCTCTATCCTGCATGTTCTGGAAGAGCAGCAGAAGTGAGACTGACCAATCTCCACTTTTCCTCCTTGTCAAGCTTTCTCCCCCTTCCTAACCCCCACCCACGTTCCCCGCCGCCGTCTCAGGTAGGTAAATGGCTGTGAGGCCCCTGAAGCGTGTTTGTCTCTTTCAGACATGCCAGAGTGGGGGTCCATGTTTCCCCACTGTGAGGGTCACATGCAGTCTCCCATCAACATCAACACAACAGCTGTCAGCTTCAGCGCCAAGCTGGGGCCCCTGCTACTGTCTGGCTATAATGTGCCTCCTGAAGTGAAGCTTCCCCTAAAGAACAACGGTCACACTGGTGAGCATCACGGGGCTGCTGAGGATCAGCTGGGACTAGCGTCGCAGGAAGCTCAAAGCAGGTGACCAGGATGGTTCCTCGTTCAGAGTTCTTCCTGCTTCCTTGGACAAGGGTCACCTCATTTGCATCTTGCCTTCCTTCCCATAATTGGGCTTCTTGTGAAAGCAGAAGCTATGGGCTTCTTGTGAAAGCAGATTGTGCCTGGTACCAGGTTTAAGCTTGGCTTTTGAGTCTACACTACCCTTGCCCTTGCCCCACGGAGGGTCTCTGACAATGACGCCCAAACTCCAGAATCAGATTTCTCCCAAGAGGCACCTAAGAGGCAGGGGTAGGCAACCTTGGCTCTTTTATGACTCGTGGACTTCATCTCCCAGAATTCCTGAGCCAGCCATGCTGAGGGAAAAGGGAGAGGTTTCCAAGCTGAGCCATGTTGGCTCAGGAATTCTGGGAGTTGAAGTCCACAAGTCATAAAAGAGCCAAGGCTGCCTACCCGTGGACTAGGCCTATCAGTTTCTGATAATCTACTCCTGTCAGGCTTAATAGACTAGGCCAGGGTAGGCAGCCTTGGCTCTTTTATGACTCGTGGACTTCATCTCCCAGAATTCCTGAGCCAGCCATGCTGAGGGGAAAGGGAGAGGTTTCCAAGCTGAGCCATGCTGGCTCAGGAATTCTGGGAGTTGAAATCCATGAGTCATAAAACAGCCAAGGCTGCCTACCCCTGACCTAAGGGATCCTTCCAAATCAGAGGGATTAGAAAGGGGTTGTGGTGCAAGCAAACAGGAGGTGGCTGCCGTCAGGCAAGGTCACTTATGTCACAGAGGACAGGGTGAGGCTCTGATTGCATGGCTATCACTGTGCCCTCCTTTTGTTTTAATTATAAACACCAGCTCCAAGCACCCCTAGTCACTGTTCAAGTTGATTGATTGTTTTTTATTTATATTTGTAATTTTTTTTAGCTACCTGTCTTATCATCTGTCCTTACTTTGTCCTTGGACAGGTGATGGATTGATTGGTGACAAAGGCGAAGAAAAAGTGCCATCTTTGTTTGATGGTCTCTTCTTCCGATTCCCACTCACCAGTCACCAGCTAGAAGGCATAGCTCCTTATAAATAAGTGAAGGCATTTAGTTGGCACTGAAATAAAGTCAAAAGAGTGTGCTTTGGCAACTACTACGCATTTTATAGTTAAACAAACATGAAAATTCTGTTAAAAGAAAAAAAGGAAAATGCTACATCCATAATATATGGGAGTAATAATAAAATAACAGAGTTGGAAGGGACCATGGAGGTCTTCTAGTCTAGCCCCCTGTTCAAGCAGGAGACCCTGTACCATTTCAGACAAATGGCTGTCCAGTCTCTTCTTAAAAACCTCCAGTGTTGGAGCATTCACAACCTCTAGTGTTGCAGCACCCAGTTCTCCTTTGATTGATTGTTCTCACTGTCAGGAAATTTCTTCTTAGTTCCAGGTTGCTTCTATCTTTGGCTAGCTTCCATCCGTTGCTTCTTGTCCTGCCTTCAGGTGCTTTGGAGAATTAGTTGACCCCCCTCTTCTTTGTGACAAACCTTCAAATATTGAGAGATTGCTATCATACCACAGTCCTTCTCTTTCTTATACTATCTAAGTTCATCATATGTTTTAGCCTCCAGACCCCTAATCATCTTTGTTGTTCTTTTTCCACTCTTTCTAGTATCTCAACATCTTTTTTGTACCATGGTGACCCTAACTGGGCACAGTATTCCAAGTATTTCAATCTTGCTATCCATCCTAGGACAGTGGTGGCAAACCTATGGCATGGGTGCCAGAGGCAGCACTCAAAGCCCTCTCAGTGGGCACGTGTGTTGTCGCCCCAGTCCTAGGCTTTTAGCTGGCCTTTTCACTTTAGGCCTCCGCTGCCATGTGCAAAAAAAAAAAAAAAAAGGTTCAATCAGTCAATTTCAACTTCTCACGGGGGAAAAAAAAAGGTCTTGCAAAGTTGGAATTGATTGACTGAACTTTTTAGTCCCACCCAGTCTGCTGTTACCACTGCAGCCATGCCCACCCAATGGGCCACGCCCACCCAATGGGCCACACCCACCCGGCACTCGATGATGCATAAGTGGGTTTTGGGTTGCAGTTTGGGCACTCGGTCTCTAAAAGGTTCCCCATCATTGTCCTAGGAGGACCCCAGAATGGCGGAGTCCAGCCCACTCAACTGAAAAGCCTCTCTTTTCTCGGCTTGATTACATTCACGAAAGAGAGATCATCTGTTAGATTTTAAGGATTTCATGAACAAAACTGCTGTTCGATAAGCCTTCAGAGCTGGTGGTCAAAACAGGCAGGATTCCCAGAGAAAAGGGCTGCTTTCATCCTTCATGAGGTTTAGTTTTTAATCACCTTGTCACCTTTGTCACTTGTCCATTTTGGCCTAAAATGTGACAAACGGAGCTGGACACGCAACACTAAAGGAAGGGTCTCGCCAAGGCAGAGAGCAAAGGAAGAATAAAATGAAACTTCCTATGACTTCAAATGCATTCTTCTGGTGAGGGACCCTAAGCCTGTACTGACCATTTTTTGCAGCGGTGTTATAATGCTGGCTTACAGTCAGCCTGCAATCTTTTTCAGAAACGCCAAACTCAATTCCAGATTCTCTTGGCCTCTTTCCTAAGGGGAGCACTTTGCATCTATCTCTTACCAACTCGGGTTTGAATTTTATTTCTGCCTTCTCCAGCATTAGGTATTCCACCCTATTTGGCATGATCTGCACATCTGATAAGCTCCTTATTCCAGACATCAATAAACAGGTTGAAGATTAAAGGCCCCGAGCTAATCCTACTTTCCAGTTGGTGTGGAATCCTTAATGGGCACTTTTGAACCAGAGCTGTAGGGTGTGCGCCTATTTGGATATGAAACAGAAAAGGTGCTTCAGAGGCAGGTTCTCTGCACAGGTCAGTGCCTCCTTAGAGAAAGAGTGCCTTTTCCTGACCTTGACCAGAAGCTGTGCTTGAATACAAACACAATGTAAGTCCCAGAAAGGAGAATGTTTAAGGAGGGAACGACAAGGTCACTGACGCCCCCTTGCCCACCAGATATGGGGTTTCTTTAAGGAGGTAAAGGGGGCGTGTCCATGCTCCCTCTGCCCATCACTGCCTTAATTGGCTACTGATCAGAATGTTAATGGACATTAATCCACACACTTACCAAATGGAGCTTGCAGCTTGCCACCCAAAAGCAACAAGCTGCTTCCTACAATCTATTACAGAAGTTCCCCAATCAAAAAAAAATAATGAGTTTGACAAGACAAGTGGTTCCTGTTTTTGAGAACTCTTGTGTTGAATTCTGGTACTCACCACATCACCATCAGGGTTTTCGTAGATCAGTCTCTTTACTGCCTGCCTGTCAAATGTCTTTGGAAGGATTAAGTGGGACTGATGGGTCTGTAGCTTGCTGGATCTCCCTTTCTTTCCCTGCTTTTCGTTGGATACTTCTTGTCCAACTCTCTGGAAACCTCAGAATTTCTCAAAGGTAATCCGTAAGGGTTTAACCAAGAGGGTCAATACGTTTCTGTAGTAAGCTGGGACAAAGTACATCTGAGCCTGGATGTTTTAAAAACTTCAGTGTAAATCAATATTAGTTCGTTCCTTTCCTTTTATTTCGAATGTATCTCATGAGGTTGCGTTTGTTTCTCTTGGCACCCGTTGCCAACCAGAGCAGATTGACCTTCCTGATCTCCTGTCAGCCAGGTATTTGCTGGGACTCATTTCTGCTTTCAAAACTTCACACACATCTTTTTGTGCATCCGCCCTGACTTCTTCCATTTCTTTCTTCATTTTAATTGTTTGCATTGTGTTTTTAGAGTCTTCTTTTTAGGAACGTTTTCTTTTTGCATTAGCTTCTCCTGCCATGCCATCTCATTTCTCAATGCTCTAATAAAATCTTTGAGGGGGCAGTGGAGGTGGGATGGGGAGCACCTGGTATATTTTGGGGGGCTACATACAGCAATCATTCAGTTCCTTTCAGTGCTTATGATTCAGCAGGCAGCATTTTGTAGAACGGTGGTGTTGGAAATGTTGGTTCCTCTTCTTCCCAGAGGCAGGAATCCTCGGACCATCCCAGATCATGACGGTGTCCAGAACTATCCCCGAGGGTGATGAAGCACCCACAACTCCAGGAGACGGGCTGTTCTGCTGCTTTGTAGCTCTCACATTCAAGGACTTTCTCCTTGAGGGTGATGGTTCGTTCTCCGAGCTTGTGGGTCAGTTTCCAAATGTTTCATTACCAGGATAGATAGGTCCATCAATGGCTCTTTGGGTGATAGCAGCCACCTAGTTGGAACATAAGAAAGGCTGAGTGCCAAAGAATTGAGGCCTTTGAACTATGGTGCTGGAGAAGACTCCTGCAAGTCTCCTGGACTGCAAGGCAATCAAACTGGGCTGTCCTGGAGGAGATCAACCCTGACTGCTCTTTAGAAGGCCAGATCCTGACGTTGAAACTCAAGTACTTTGGCCACCTAATGAGAAGGAAGGACTCCCTGGAGAAGAGCCTAATGCTGGGAAAGATGGAGGGCAATAGAAGAAGGGGACGACAAAGAATGAGGTGGTTGGATGGAGTCACTGAAGCAGTAGGCGTGAGCTTAAGTGGCTCCAGAAGATGGTAGAGGACAGGAAGGCCTGGAGGAACGTTGTCCATGGGGTCGCAATGGGTCGGTCACGACTTCGCAACTAACAACAAAGTTGGGAAGACTAAACCTGGAAAGAGTACTTCTTGCAAGCAAGAGATGCTGTGGAGATATGCTGCTCTGCAGCAGAAGGACTGCAGCAGAAGGACCCCCTTGCTCCCCTCTCTCTTAATAATCATCCTCTCCCTTCCCCAGTTCTTCTAGGTCTGCCCAAGAAAATGACACTTGGTGGGGGTGGCTTCCCCCAGCCGTACCAAGCAGCCCAGCTACACCTGCATTGGGGATCAGGGCTGACCAGGCCTGGCTCCGAACACACAGTGGATGGCCACCGTTATGCGGGTGAGGTAAATCCCAGTCTTTTGTCCATGGCTCCTGCCAATAGCCCAAGCTGCCTTGCTTGGCATTTACTCCCTTTTCTAGGTCTTGAGAGATAAAGTGCTTTGCTGGCCTTGAAGCCAAACCCAGGTATAGAGCTGCTGCTGAGGACTCTAGGGTCTTTGTAACAAAATTATTTGAACAAGAAAAAAAAAATAGGTATGCTTTACAGAATGCAATAACATTATTTGAATGGGGGAGTATAGGCTTTTTCACTTTTCTAGGACCCCCAAGGGGCTGCACTGGGGTCTTTGGAATTTTCTTTGGCCAAGAAAGATACAGCTCTGTGTTCAAAAGTTATTTTCCAGGAGCTTAAAACTCCAGAGTTTCCTTCCTCTACCTCAGGGGTCTTCAAAGTTGGCCCTTTTATAACTTGTGGACTTCAACTCCCAGAATTCCTCAGCCAGGCACACTGGCTGAGGAATTCTGGGAGTTGAAGTCCACAAGTCATAAAAGGGCCAACTTTGAAGACCCCTGCTCTACCTCATGGGTAGGGGTGGGGAGCACATAGGTGGAACATTAACTCCTCCCAAGGTTTTGATGTGGTTTGTGCAACACAGATGCTTCGGGTTATCCTGATGGTCCCATGAAGTACGGTCTTCTTTGTGTAATTAAGCTGCAGAAACACCAACACAGATGCTTCTTGAGTGTGCTCAGTGCTGTCCTCTGTGTTTGCCTCCAGATTCACGTGGTCCATTACAGCTCCCATTTTGAGAGTATCCAGGAGGCTGCGAGTGAACCAGGAGGGTTGGCTGTGCTGGCTGCGTTTCTGCAGGTGATGGGAGTGTTTGTGTGTGGAAGAGATGCGCGGTGGGCCAGGCAGATGCAGAGCTGCGGGACTTCGTCCTTGGAACACTGGCAGCATTTCCATCAGCTGCCCTTCAGGGAGGATGCAAAAAATGTCTACTGTCGTTTTAGAAGAAGATCTTAGTTTTGTTTTGTTTTTTAATGTGCAATGGGTGATGTTTGTAATATAAAGCAGAGGCCACCGAGTCTCCGCCTGGAGAAGCCGGGCCCTTGGTGACATGAGGGCGAGTGCCTACACCCCTCTCACTCCTGTTTTTGTCTCCTTTTCCAGGTAGGGATGGAAACAAATGAACCGTATCAGCACATCCTCAAACATCTGAGTGAGATCAAGGAAGAAGGTAAAAAGAGACAGGGGGAAGTTCCCCCTCCCTTCTCTGCTTGGGGTCCAGCAGAAAACCCCCCTGCAGGAGATCTGGGAGTCCTGGAGCCAGGCAGGAGAAAGGCCACAGTTACCTGCAGGCGATGCTATCGTTTCCATGGGGCACATCTACATCCAGGAAAGCAAGAACCAGCAGGCCTCTCTGCATAGGCCCTCGGTCACTGCCCCAGCTGCCTTTAGCATCTTCCCTACATGGCACATATAGAAAAGGAGGGCTGATGAGGCAAAGAACCGAAGTCAGAAGAAGAGGGCACATTGGCACAATCTTGATTAACCACAACTATTGCTCCTTGTGTGTGTGTGTGTGTGTGTGTCAGTGATGTCTCTGATCACCATATTCCATGCACCAGAATGAGATGCTCTTAGGGTGACCTTTGGGGCACCCTTCTATTCAGGCAGAATGTCCCACTAGATCAGGGGTCTTCAAACGTGGCCCTTTTATGACTTGTGGACTTCAACTCCCAGAATTCCTCAGCCAGGCACGCTGGCTGAGGAATTCTGGGAGTTGAAGTCCACAAGTCATAAAAGGATCAAGTTTGAAGACCCCTGCTCTAGATGGCTCATCTCCTTGTGTTGCTCTGCATCCTCCTGGCATGATCCTCACAGAGGTTTCTCCTTTCTTAGGAGAGGAAACGGTAGTTGCTGGCTTTGATGTAGCCAAGCTTCTCCCTGATGACTTTGGCCGCTATTTCCGCTACAATGGCTCACTGACCACCCCACCTTGTTACCAGACGGTGAACTGGACAGTCTTTAATCAGACAGTTCGGCTCTCCCAGGAACAGGTTTGTCTCCGCTGGGCAGGGGTGCTCCGTGGTCCTCCTCTCCTCCTCTGGGTGACCATTGGTGGCCCTTCTCCCTGCAGATCTCGATGCTGGAGGACACCCTACGAGGAGACGAGGATGAGCCTATCCAGAATAACTTCCGCCACCTGCAGGATCTTTATGGGCGGAGTATCTTTTCAAGTTTTCACAGCCTTGAGAAGGTTCAGCCAACTGGTAAGTGAGCCAAGCATCACCTGTTTTCAGACCCAAAGAGATTTCCTGTCAAGCAGCCTCACGTGCAAGATTCCAAGAACACATTTATAAGGGTATCTTTGAAGATTTTCTAGTCCCATTCTAGTCTACTTCAAAATTGTCCAGTGTCGTCCTAATGGCCCATTTGGAGCCTGATCCAATCCTGCCCATCTTGACACTGAAGATGGAGCAGCTCTCTTTCCTCGTTGGGGGCTCCTTGGGTTGACCTGCCTTTTGCTCCTCTTCCATCTCCTCTTCCTCCTCTTCCATCTGGCAGTTCCATCATAATCCACCCTCAGGACTCCCACTTTGTGTACTGAAAAAGGTTAACTTTCAGGTTTTGGAGATGAATCTCCCGTTTCTGCTGAGCCTTTATTTTAACATCTCCAATCTTTCATGAGCTTGTGGCCAGAGCGTATGACTTAATTTTTTTTTTTAAATCAAGGCAGTGCCAACAGTCAGCATAAGGCACTTGGTTAACGGGATCAGTTCTGTCTTCTCCACATGACAAGCTAGAAGCCTCTCAGGGTCCCACAAGTAGAGCGCAGGGCCACAGAAACCCTGAGGCAGGAATGGGGGAGGCAGAGGCGGCAACGGCTCCCAAGCTGGGGGGGGGCACTCAACCTTCTCCAAAGCCAGCTAAGCAAAGAGCAAGGGAATCCAGCTCTATGCCTGTGTCCAACCCGGAGGTCCCTGGGAGAAGTAGATGTTGGTCTCTTCCAGTGGGGTGGGGATGCCCCCTCCACAGTCCTCCTTTTATTAATGGGCATCTTCCTTTATTGGGGAGGAGAGCCGCTTTCATTATATGATAAAATCCCAGGAGGCAGAACATTTCTTCATCACGGGAGGTGGGACTCCCACTGAGAATGTAATGGAAGGACAGATTCCGTCTGCAGTAGGTGATCCAGCAGGTGATCCAAACCGAAAAGGGGTTTCTAACAACCAGCACAGAAAGCTGGCTGACCAGCTGCCAACAAGCAGGTATTCCCCCCCATCCAGACTGGTGAAACAAGGCAGAAGTGGACAAGGACATGTTTGAGCAGCTGAAGCTTCCACCTTGTCTTCCTGGGCAACCTCATGTGGCGTGAGATGCTGCCATCCACCTGCAAAGTTATAAGGGCATGGGGGGGGGAGCAGCTGTTGCCAGCACCTCCTCTTTAGGCAGGTACACAAACTCTGCTTACACTCCCTTGCAAAGTCCACACAGGGCAATGAAAGGAGGGAATGACTCAGTGCGATGATTGAAACTCAGCCACCATCTTCTAGGAACCAGAAAGTCTTTTGTGTCCCAAAGGTGTTTTTTCACAAGGCAACTTGACTTTCTTGCTTTTCTTTGAAGAAGTTTCGCTTCTCATCCAAGAAGCTTCTTCAGCTCTGAGTGGATGGTGGGGAAATGGAAGGATTTATACTCCTTGCAGACAGCTGGTCATTTGCCTTCTTTTAGAGAGTGGATACCCATTTGCACTACTCAGGTGACCTGACTCCACAGAGAAACCTCCAGGTGGCCTCAACAACTCTCTAAAAGAAGGCAAATGACCAGCTGTCTGCAAGAGTATAAATCCCTCCATTCCCCACCATCCAGTCAGAGCTGAAGAAGCTTCTTGGATGGGAAGCGAAACCTCTTCAAAGAAAAACAAGAAACTCCAGTTGCCCCCTGAAAAAGCACCTCTGGGATAACTATGACCTGGATGGCTAAAAATCTCCATAAACAAAGTCTTTCGTGGTTTGTGCTCCAGCCTTTCTTGATAAGCTGGTTTTGTTAAAAATGGATAAGGGGTTCAAACATGAAAGGGGGTCCTTGACTAAATTTATCATAAGGAACCAAACTAAAAAGACAGTCCAGGAAGAAGCAAAGGATTGAGGCAACTTTCAAGATGAAGACGTCCTCTGCGAGAATCCATATGCGAATTGCTGTCGCCAAACTATCCCAGTTTAAGAAAAGTCTAATTTAGACTAGCAAATCTAAATATCTGACCCCACTTGAAAGGTTCCCTCTGGAAGTACATCCAGCTGCACACTTGCTTCTGGTTTGGGGAATTGCTCAACAAAAGCATCTCTCCCTTGCTGGCCCTTTATTCCGCATTACTGGCCCTCACCTGGCCTAGAACTGCTGCCAGATGCCAGCCCAGCCCATCATTGGCTCAGCTGATTTGGATGGACTTGGTATCTCTGCACCTTCCTTACATCTTCCTAGGAACTGGGTTGTTTCTCCTCCCCCTTAATTTCCTTAGAGTCCAAGTTTCCTTCTTCTCTTCTGCCCCCCTCCCAGGAAATCAGCTGCTGGGTAGAAACTGGTTTTAGAAAAAAGGCTTTGTGCCCGGCCTCTCCTTGGATCACCCCCCCACCCACCCCACCTCCGATTCAAGGTTTTCCGGCCACGGGCTACTGGGATTGTCCCACCTCTGCCGTGACCCTGAAAAGCACACAAGCCGCTCCCTCTGGCCCTCGCCTTATCAGCCACTCCCGGCAGTCAAAGGAGGCATCCGGCCCAAAGAGGAGCTCCGTTGGTCAAGCGGAAAGAGCATTTGTCCGGCTTCTCCCCAGGGCGAGAATGGCCAGGCTGCATCCCAGGTCCCCCTGGGCAGCAGAAGGGCACTGACCCTCTAGCACAGGGGTCCTCAACCTTGGCAACCAGCTGGCTGAGGCATTCTGGGAGTTGAAGTCTACAAGTCTTAGTCAAGGTTGAGGACCCCTGCTCTAAGCAGCCAGAGCTGCAGGCTACTCTGCCCTGTGAAGCAAACCTCTCTGGGGATCCTAGCCTCAGCTCTGGACCTCACGGCTCTCCCAAATGGCCAAATGGGTCACACACGGGACAGGCTCTGGCTTAACCCAGCAGGAGCCTGGGCTGAAACGGAGAGTCACCTTCTTGTGAGATGGGCGTCTGTACAAATATCCCTGTTGTTGTTAGTTGCGAAGTCATGTCCGACCCATCGCGACCCCATGGACAACATTCCTCCAGGCCTTCCTGTCCTCTACCATCTTCTGGAGTCCATGTAAGCTGACACCTACTGCTTCAGTGACTCCATCCAGCCACCTCATTCTCTGTCTCCCCCTTCTATTGCCCTCGATCTTTCCCAGCATCAGGCTCTTCTCCAGTGAGTCCTTCCTTCTCATTAGGCGGCCAAAGTACTTGAGTTTCAACTTCAGGATCTGGCCTTCTAAAGAGATAAATATCCCTACCTAACATAAATCTATCCGGGAGGTTCACACACACCCCCTTTCCCGCTGCGGTTCGGATAGGCAGCAGACTCCCCCCTCCCGCCCCCCAGGCCTTTTGTGATCCTGGCTGAAGCGATTAAATGGGGGAAGGGTCTGGACGCTTCCTGGGCTGGCTCCACCGTGCGTGCGCTCGCATTCGGACAAACGCGCACGTAAGAGAACGAGCGATAACAGCAAAACCGGTTTGTGTGTGTGGTTTTTCGGGCTTAGTGTGTGTGTTGTGTGTGTGTGGTGGGGAGGTTATGATAAGGCCGGATCCTGAGTAAAGACATTCCTTCTCATTGTTACCAACTCTTTTGAGATCCAGGAGGCAGCGGAGTTTGCCGCTGGGCGGGGGGAGGGGGTAGCCCGACGGGGAGGGATCCCTAGAGGAGACCCGCCCAGAAGAACTGGGAGGAGCGTGGTAGGGATCCAAAGTGGCTCTGTTTATGGGCGTGTGCAGTTGACCTTCCTTTGTACCTTGCAGGTGGAGGGCCTTTGGAGGAGGGGCCGGACAGAACCTGAAGAAGGAACGGTTCCAGGATCCCTGGCTCTCCTTGGCCGGGCTTGGCGGGGGGGGGGGGAGGAAGGGGCGGGGACTGCTGTTTGCTTGCAGGGGTTCTCAACCTTGGCAACTTTAAGACTTGTGGACTTCAACTCCCAGAATTCCTCAGCTAGCTTTGCTGGCTGAGGAGTTCCGGGAGTTGAAGTCCACAAGTCTTAAAGTTGCCAACGTTGAGAACCCCTGGTAGAGGTTCAGAGCTGAGCTATTCCTCCCTTTCTGTTCCCCAAAGTGAAACTTAGTTTTTTACATTTAACCTGATTATTGACTTAACCTGGTGATTCATTTCATGCAGGCTACGGATGCTGCTTCCCTGACAAGCTTGTGCCAGGCAAAGTCCCCAACCCAGCTAATTAAGCCCAAAGGGTTAGTCCAAGGATAGGCAACCTTGACTCTTTTATGACTCGTGGACTTCAACTCCCAGAATTCCTGAGCCAGCCATGCTGAGGGGAAAGGGAGAGGTTTCCAAGCTCAGCCATGCTGGCTCAGGAATTCTGGGAGTTGAAGTCCACAAGTCATAAAAGAGCCAAGGTTGCCTACCTCTGGGTTAGTCGGTCTTGTTGGGGGCTCCTTCACTCTCTAACAATGTCCGTGATCAACATCCTGGAGAGGCCAGGAAGAAATGCCTCTCCTCAGTCTGGGGGAATGGAAGAAACAGGCAGGGGGAGGTTCTTCCCCAACTCAGATCACTTTGCTTATTATCCCGGTCTCCCTCTAGATGGCGGTCTCTCCTCTCCTTTGCCAGATGGCCCCCCAAGTGACCGCCTTGATCCCCTGGATTCTGGAAAAGATGGCGCCCCAAGAGACGGCCTTGACCCCCCGGATTCTGGAAAAGATGGCACCCCAAGAGACGGCCTTGACCCCCCAGATTCTGGAAAAGATGGTGCCCCAAGAGATGGCCTTGACCCCCCGGATTCTGGAAAAGGTACTCACCTGGCTACATAGGGCCAGGTTAGGGTCAGCTGACCTCCTCTATTTCAAGGACAATCTCAGAAGTTGGTTGATGGGTCTGTCTGTGTGTGTAGTGCTGAGAAACAAAAGTCTTACCAAATGGCTTCTGGACGCATTCTGAGTGGTCTGTGGCCACTGGGGTTGAGTCCTTCAGCCCAGAGAAGGAAGGAAGGAAGGAAGGAAGGAAGGAAGGAAGGAAGGAAGGAAGGAAGGAAGGAAGGAAGGAGACATGAGGAGGTCTCCCTTCCCCCATGAGCTGTGTTGGGGTGCCCTGGGGCAGCCTCCCTCCAGCTGCTCTGGGTGCCAAACGCCTATTCCAGATCAGAAGCCCTCAATGGGCACAGGGCTGGTGGGTCTTAGAAGGAGCAGCCACTGCCCACCTTCAGCTGGGCTTGGAGCCAAGCAAAGTAGAGGCTGGGGAGTCAAAAGACCTCCTGGGGGGGGGGAACGTCCTCTGTTGGCATAACAGTGCTTAACTGGAAGGAAGCTAGTTCAGGAGCAGGACTGGAGCTGCTGCACACCCAGCTCCCCCAAGATATTGTCACCATCCAGAGGTCAGGCTAGGCTGCAATTGGGCTTCAGAGTGTTTGGGAACCAGCTCTTTTCTGGTGGTGTGTATCAGGCTGGCACAGGGAGTGTTTCTACTTCTTGGGCACCACCCAGCCCCAGCCACTTTTACTACCTTTTGCCCAGCTATAGCTCATGTGACCCAAGCCTTCTCTCTCTCTCTTGCAAACAACCATAGCAATTTTTTATTTGCATATGGTGCCCAACTCCCAGCGGGTGGGGGGGGGCTCTAGGCACTTCCAACCCAGGAAAGGCAGCTTGGAAGGGCTTTGGATCCCCTTCTTCCCAACCTCTGAGCTATTCTGGTTGGTGTTCTTTCTGCTTTGCTTCCAGATGCTGAGAAGCAGGTGAACACCTCCCTTCACACAGGTAAGCGCCTGGGTACCTGCCCACCACTGGCCGTGTCAGCGCTCCCTTCCTACTGCAAGTGTGATGGCAACACCAACAGCATTTGGGGCAGCTCCTGTGCCCTTCCATGGGGCGACTCGCCTGCCTCCAAAGCCTGAACACAACTGGGGAGGGGCTGGGCAGTCAGCCACCGGGCGGGGGGGGGGGGAGGAAGAGGTTGCTGCCTGTGAATTTCCAGCATTAATCATACCGGCTGGGTGGGTGGAGCTGCAGTCTGAAAATGTTTCAAGCACCAACTTGATCTGCCCCCCCCCTTGCTGGCCTTCTCTCCCATGGGGGGATTCATCAGACGACCTTTTTCTGCAGGGGACATTCTGGCTATTCTCTTTGGCTCTCTCTTTGTGGCCACAGCCCTTGCCTTCCTCGTCTACATTCACAAGCACCGGAGACTGGCAAGCAGGTGAGAGGAAGCCCCACAGCGGGAGGCAGCGTGGCTTTCCAAAGCTCCCAGGGGAGGAGAGTCACACAGGGCCCTGCTTGGCCCACACGTCCCTCCTCTTCTGTGCATGCCCACCGAGGATGCCAGGGCCTCCGAGGAAGGCCACGCGGGTGGGAAGGAGAACAATGCCCGTGCCACCTACTCCCTTTTCTCTTGGCAGGCACCGAGGACAAGCCACGAAACCTGCTGCCCTTTACGTTCCGGCCTCCACTGATGAGCAAGCACTGTAGCTGGCAGCCCACTGGCCACGCTCCACCCCACGCCCTTGGTGCTCCTTCCTACCCCAGCCTGTTCAAAGCCCGACATGCCCCCCCCCCACTAGCAGCTGGGGTGGTGCTCAGGCCAGCCGGAGGAAGAGCAACCCAAACACAAGATCCTCCTCCCCTCGCCGGAATAGAGGGGCTGCAGAGGAGCCCAGCCCAGCAGAGTTGAGAAGGCTCCTGAGAAGGCTCCCCCCTGGACTTGTGGAGCAGCGGGACCGCCCGCCCAAATTGCAAGCTAGTGTGCTCCTGAGGCACTTCTAGACAGAAACCCGTGACTTACCTTCAGACTCTCCAGGAAGAACCACGGGCTGCTCCAGGTGTGGCAGCACCCACCTGGGTGCCAGGAAGCCCTCTCGGCATAAGGCTTGCCCAGCGGCTGTGGAGAGGGCTGGTGCTACAGAAGTCATGTCATTCTCTCTCTCTCTCTCTCTTTTTCCCACCCTTCTCATTGGGAAGCCTGATTGGCCAAAGGCCGGACTGGTCCGATTAATGGCTTCTTGATGGCCTGCACAAACACAGCAGCCTTGCCGCTCTGTCGATTTGTTCTCACAAGCTCGTTGCGTGGCTGCCGGGTGACAGTGGCCTGAAAGCTGCCTAAGCTCAGCCTTCTTCACACAAACCCCGAATGAAACAGCGAATTCTGAAAAAAGGTTTATTTTGGGAATGTGCTGCTTTTCCCTCTCTACTCCAACGCGACCTTGAAACGAAGCAGAGCTGCTGGGATGCGGCAAAGCAGGTGTGCAGGGCAGAACACGGCATGCGTTAGTTCTGCCAAAGTGGTCCAGGAAATCAGTAGGCGAGACAGGGAGGAAATCTGCCTGTGAATCAGAGCTTGCTCCCCCGCCCCGGGTTGATTTTATAGGACGAGGGTTCCTCCATCTGCAGAAGCCGAGGCTACTCCAGGCACCTTCCCTGTTTGCAGGCAGGTGGGTGGAGGGGATTGTCTGAAGCCAAAGGATGACCCTCCCTCCCCCCCCCGAGCTCTGGGTTAAGTGCCACCCAACCAGGCCAATTTTTAAAAAAGCAAAAACTACTGGGGGAGGGGCAGGATGTACGGGGGGAAAAAAACGTAGAATGATGCATGAACTGCGAAGAGGCTTTTGGTCTCGTAATACCAACATCCACACTAACAGGGCTGCTGGCATCTTCTGTCTGGCCTACTGGGAGAAAGGCTTCAGCAGATGCCACATAATTCTCCTGTGGAACTTACTGCCACAAGACGGCTTGAAGATTATAAAAGGGAAGTGCCAGATCCTCAGAGGAAAATAAGTCTTACGTTTAGAGATAATCCTCGACTTACCAACTATTCATTTAGCAACTGCCTGGTTACAACGGCATTGAAAAAAGTGGCTTCCAGCTCACATCCCCACGGTCACATGATCAAAATTCAGCCCTGGGTTGAATTTTGGTTGCCTCATCACACAATTGCCGTTTGTGACCTTCCCTGCCAAGCAAAATCGATGGGAGAAGCCAGGTTAGCTTAACAACTGCACAACTGACTTCACGACTGCAGTGATGTACGTAACCGTTGGGGCAAAAAAGGTCGTAAAATCGGGCACATGCCTCTTAGCTGCCTCGCTTCGCAATCAAAATTCTGCTCCCAATTTTGGCTGTAAGTCGAGAACTGTCCGTCTGTTCTGGGGGGGGGGGTGTCTGCTACTCAACGCCAGAGAACTGAGTGGGCCAAGGTTTGTGCCAATTTAAGGCTGTCAGCACTGGCACCTTGCAACAAAAGTCCCCTCCCCCACGGCACCTGCCCCTGCAAAGCATCCGGTGCCCAGTGTGCCAGGAGGGGACCTGCCCCAAGGAAGCTGCCATATTTGATGGGATGGGCACCAGAAAGGAAACCCAACAAAGAGCAAGACTGAAGGGACTTAAGACTGGTCAGTTAGGGACAGGACAGGACATGCCAACGCGGTAGCAGAACCAATCTGGTTGGAGTTCATGCAATACACTGAACCTGGATCTAACCAGTTACAGCAAGCCATGGTTTTCCCCCTAAAAAAAACAGTCCTAGGGGCTCCCCAAGATGGTGACTGCATTGCTACCATCTCAGAAGCTGCCAGATGTTCTCTGCTCACCCGTCCAGCTCATCGTGTGATGGCAGGTGGCCCTTTTGCAGTGATGGCCACACCAGCTGACCAAGCAGGAACCTCACCGGAGGCCAAGGCCATCTGCCCTGACCCTACCATCCCCAAACACACACAGGTTTTTCTCCAGTCTCTTTATTGGTACTACTTAAAAAGGGAAGCCACAGTTCTCTTCTGCTCCCGGCTCTCAAGCACTGCAAGACTGGGCGCTCTCTCCCTGACTGGGCGCTCTCTCCCGGCTTCTGAGAGCGCCTGGCTGCTCAGCCAACGCTCCTCCCCCTCCCACCTCCCACCCAAACAAGTGTCAGCAGCCAAATGCAGTGAGATTCAAGAAGAAATGGCACCGTGCAGACAGATTTTCCTGGGGCTGGTTGGGGGGGGGGTGGCCATTCCGCAACTCTGGTCCCATCTTTGCCCCCCCCCCCATGTTCCAAGGGCACAATCATCAGGTGCCCTCCAGAGAGTCTGGGGCCCAACTTTCTTGCAACGTGGCCGGAAGGCTCAGGATCCCGCTTGGGGTGCGGTCCGTAGGCCTGTGAAATGGAGTGTAGCATTTGGAGAGGGCTGAGCCAGCTGGCTGGGGGGGGGGAGGGGTTAGCCCAGGGGCAACTGCCCAATGGGGAGGGGGACCTGAGGTGGTCTTGGACAGGAGCTGGAACGGCACTCACACAGGAGGAAGTGTTGCAGATTCTTTTTGGAGCCTCCAGAGAGATGATAGGCCCACACCGCCATAGCCACCATTAGCAGGTATGCTGGCAAAAGGCTGCCCAGGTAGACCGGGTTCCAGAAGGTCTGCAAGCAGAAACATTGGGGGGGGGTCAGCCCTCCCTGCTGGCCTCTGACAAGACAGGTGGCCCTCTCCCACCCCGGTCTCTGTGCCTGGGGGGCTGCAGGTCCCCAGAAATGAAGTGGGAAGCCCTCTGCCTCCCCGAGGCTGGAGAGCAGCCCAGCCGAGGGGCACCACAACTGCACAGAGGAGGTGGAGTTGCCTACAACCACCCCACCCCATGGCCTGTAAGCTGCTGGCCAGGGGCTGACCCTCCTCCAGACTTTGTTGCAGGAAGAGAGGAGGGGCTTGCCTTGCTAGGCTGGGGCCCTGGATTCCCAGGGGCCACGTGCAAGGCAGCATTTCGGCTATCACAATACTAAGATGCCACGAGGACTAAGACCCTCCCCGCCACAGGGGACCTGGGTCCATTCATTGGGGCAGCTAAAGCAGAGACAGGCCTGGGCGGTGCATCTTGGCTACAGCCTCGTAGTCCCTGTTCTCCCCCCACCCACCCAATTTTTAGGGCTACTCACAAGGGCAGAGACGGTGAGATGGCAGAGCACCACAGCTGCCACCTCCCCCCAGCGCCGCGTCTCACAGCCGTGGAAGAAGATGATGCCCCAAAAGGTGTGCAGCAGGATCAACACCAGAGTCATGAAGGCTGTGGGGACAGAGACAGTGAGGGGAGGGGCTAGAGAAGGCATTTCCCATCCACCCACCAAGCAAGGACAGCTGTACCTGAAGTCAAAAAGTAGAGCTGGGAGTCTCCCTGGATGCCCACGATGCCAGGCCCCAGAGAATCCGCCAGCAGGTTGATCATGGCAAAGGCACCACTCATGAGTCCAAATCCCAGGCCGGCCACTGTGGAGACAGGAGGTGCTGGCCTGAGCAGGGCCCAAAAGAGCCGATCTATCCCCCAACCCAGCCGGACCTTTGGCCACATCCTCCTCCCCTATCCTGTCCACTCTGGACCTGGAAAGGGGCTTCCTTCCATGCTGGGAGACGCACTCACTAGCAGGGGCCTGGCTTGAAGCTCCCAGCACCCCAGGGATTCCTAGCCCCCCTCCTGCCCTCTGCAGGGATCCCAGTGGAGTCCCTAAATGACCTTCTTTGCCCAGGCACCCTGAGCCGTCCATTGGGAAACGTACCGTAGGCCATCTGCTGGATGGAGATGGGAGAGCAGCCATCTTCACTGAGGGCAAGCAGCCCCTCCATCGCCTTCCTGGGAAGGGGGGGAGGAGAAGCACAGGCTGAGTTTCAGATCATCTGGGCTGAAGCTGGCACCCCTTTGCAGGCTTGGACAGCCTCTTTCTCCCATGGACTTGAAAAGGCTGCTCCTGGCCCAGAAGGAGCTTCTTGACTGTGGGTGCAGGCTGGTCCCCTGGCTTTGTGCACCAGGCCAGCCCCAGTCTGAGGCCAGGTCTGTGGCCTCTCTGCCTCTGGGAGAGACGAGGTGGGGCCAAGCCACTCCCCCTTGCTTTGAAGTGGCTTCAAAGTTGGTGTGTGTGTGTGTGTGCGCGCGCGCACACGCGCGCAAGCAGGCACACAGAGGAGATACTCCTTTATATAAAATTTCCATTTCCTTTCATCTGTTAATTCTAGTTTAGTTAAATAAATGAGGTCAATGTGAAGTTTTTCTTTTAAAAAAGTGGGCCTGGGAACAGTAGAGCTGAATTACACAGGTCAGTCGGTTTATAGAAAAGACTAAGAAAAGTGAAAGGAAGGAAGAGGAGATGATAACCAGCAACACAGTTGTGTGAAATCAGCCACAGGGAAAATGGCTAGAACATCTGGTGAGAGACAAACCACCATGGAGAAAATCCATTACAGGTCAAGAACCCGAGCAAAAGATAAAGAGGTTACAGATAACGCTCCATCCATTTATGACCATCCTTTGAAGTAATGTCAGCCCTGGAAAGTGTGTGTCCAACCACCGTGCTACCCAGGATCTGGGTGCTTGGCAATCTGTTGCCCCACAATTTTTCCTGGGGACAGCCCTTCCAGGAGTCATAGCAGAAACTGTAATGCAAGAAACTACAGCAATGCTGGAGAACCTATGGCACGGGTGCCAGAGGCGGCACTCAGAGCCCTCTCTGTGGGCACGTGCGTCGTCGCCCTAGTCCTAGGCCTTCAGCTGAGTTTTATAAAAACTTTTCGCTTTAGGCCTCCACCACCGTGTGCAAAAAAAAAAAAAAGGTTCAATAAATCAATTTCAACTTCTTGCGGGGAAAAAAAAAGTTCTCACAAAGTTGGAATTGATTGAACTTTTTAGTCCCACCCAGTCTGCCGTTACCACTGCAGCCACGCCCACCCAATGGGCCACACCCACCCGGCACTCGACGATGCATAAATGGGTTTTAGGTTGCAGTTTGGGCACTCAGTCTCTAAAAGGTTCGCCATCACTGAACTACAGCATTCCCGCCCACCATCCTAATGGAGAAGGAACAACTAGGGAAGATTCATTAAACAACATCATCTTCAAAAGAATATAGCCCTGGTAAAGGAAGAAGGAAACAAAACACCAACCCTTCCTGGTGAGCTTCTCCAGCAAAGGACATGGCGCAAATTAGAAACAAATCTGTCGTAAAACCAGCCACACTAACTACCCCATTTCCCTGAAAATAAGACCCAACCGGAAAATAAGCCTGAGCATCATTTTTCAGGATTCTTGTAATGTAAGCTCCACCCCAAAAATAAGCCCCCGTTAAGATCGTCAGCCAGATGGATGCATTTAGTATTGTATTTCCCTGAATATAAGCCCTAATTGGAGAATAAGCCCTAATGCGTCTTTTGGAGCAAAAACTAATATAAAACCTGGACTTGTTTTCGGGGAAACACGGGAAGGTACAGGTACTCCTTGACTCATGACCATAATTGGGCCTTCCTTACATTTCTGTTGCTAAGCGAGACAGTTGTTAAGTGGATTTTGCCCCATTTTACTACTTTTCTTGCCAAAGTTGTTAAGTGAATTACTGCAGTTGTTAAGTTAATAATAGGGCTGTTAAGGGAATGGGGCTTCCCCATTGACTTTGCTTCTCAAAAGGTTGCAAAAAGGGGATCACATGACACACACACTCCCAGGACACTGCAAGCATCATAAATATGAACCCGTTGCCAAGCATCCAAATTTTGATCTCTACTAACAGACTACTACAACCACATGGAATCAGCGTAGCCAACTAAAGCCCTTCAAAGCCTCCTAAGTAACCCAAAGATCCAGCAACCCCAGAAGAAAAAAGAGGAGACATCCATAACATACAATGCGACAACCACTATGTAGGACAAACGGGCAGAAGACCGGCAGAACGCATCCATGAACACCGACTGGCAGTCAAAAGGCAGGATGAAAATTCCTTAATTTCACAACATATAGACAGATTTAACCATAGTTTCAACTGGGAAAATCCTAGACCAGGCCAAATCCAAAAAGGCCAGGAAATTTCTAGAAGCCGGACACTAACAAATCAGCCATCAATAGACACATAGACATTAACAACTTCTAAGGACCAGGGCTTTTCAACCAGTGGTACGGGTACCACATGTGGTACATTGGCACGTGGCAGGTGGTACGCGACCATCCTAGAAAAGTGGTAGCGGGGGAGGGGAATGAGCTGAACTGGTGGCAGCACCACACAAGCCTGAGCGAGATGGCTGGAGCTGCAGGGCTGTCAGGGCTCAGCGGAAGCGCCAGGATCAGTGCCACTTTCCAGCTGATTGGCGCTTCTTCAGGGCTGTCAGGGCTCAGTGGAAGCGCCAGGATCAGCGCTAGGCTCCAGCTGGAGCTTGGTGCTGATCCTGGTGCTTCTGCTGAGCCCTGAAGAAGCACCAATCAGCTAGAAAGTGGCACTGATCCTGGCGCTTCTGCTGAGCCCAGAAGTGCTGATCAGCTGGAATGTTGCAGCATCTCCAGGGTCTTGTGATTTATATTCAGATGCTTGGCAACTGATTCATATTTATGATGGTCACAGTGTCCCAGGGTCGTGTGAAGTGACCAAAACCTTCTGCAATCACCCAGCAGACAGGGGGAATAAAAACCAAACACCCCCTACCCCACCCCCGCTGCCAATCCTCAACAGAAATGCTCACAATGAAAACCTTGGACAGGAGGAAAAGTGCCGCCGGGTGGGCAGGCAAGTGTCTTGCTCGGCTGTGGCTTGGGGGCACTTTTTTCAGTGCCATTGCAACTTCTAAGAGTCACTAAGTGAACGGTTGTAAGTCGAGGACTACCTGTACTTTATCACTTTTTTACTTTTTTTTTCTGGTCATCAAGTTTTTGACACCTTGCTAGATGACTGGTGGTACTCGGATGTTGCCATATCCTAAAAGTGGTACAATGGGTGAAAAGGTTGAAAAGCCCTGCTATAGACTATGCAAAAAAGACAATCAACTAGCCCCAAAGAAGAAAAGACTCCAGCATCTTTCCACCAGTAGTCAGCACTCAGATCAGCATAGATTAACTCCAAAGTGAACTTCAGACCAACAATCAAGTAAGCAATACACCAATCAAGAAACTGCCAAAGAGCCATCAGTAAACAGCCCTATTGAAGAATCTCCTAAGACCGCCCTCACCCACCCAGACAGGGAAAACACCAGAATATAAACAGACAGCAAACAGCACTCCTTACTAGCACTGGTGATGTTACCTACTTAGGGTAATGAAACGTCTGCAAGAAAAGAGAGCACCAAGGTCCCCCTCATTTATCAAAAAGTGCCTGACCACTCAACCCGATACAGTACAACCTTTTCACAAAGCCGTGAGAAGCATAACTTTGCCATACATCAAAAACATCTCAGAAATTACCAAATAGACTATTACAACCTCATGGAATCAGCACAGCACACAAACCAAGAAAAGCCCTTCAAATCATCCTGAGTAAACCAAAAGACCCGGCAGCCCCAGAAGAAACAAATGAGGTTCAAGTCTCACCGGCTCAAGGTTGACTCAGCCTTCCATCCTTCCGGGGTAGGTAAAATGAGGACCCAGATTGTTGGGGGCAATGTAAATATATATATACATTGCTTACTGGTGTACACCGCTTAGAGAGTGCTTGCACTTAAAGCGGTATATAAGTCTCATAAATAAATAAATAAACATACAGTGTAAGGACTGCAACAGCCTTTATGTAGGACAAGCAGGCGGAAGACTAGCAGAGTGCATCCATGAATACCAACTAGCAGTCAGAAAACACAATGAAAACTTCTTAATTGCACAACGTATGGATAGACTTAACCATAGTTTCAACTGGGAAACAGAGATCATCCCAGACCAAGTTAAATCCAAAAACACTAGAGAAGTCCTGGAAGCCTGCCACTCTGACAAATCAGGCATCAACTGGTACATATAGAAAAAAACATTTACATACCATTCAAAAGAGATAATCAAAAAACTAAAAAGGAAACAGAAAGACCGAAATACTTCCTCACCAGCAAGCAACACCCAGATAAGCAGGGATTAACACCAGGATTAATATCAGATCAACAATCAAGTGGTAAACAATGCCCCAATCAAAGAACTATCAACACAAACAATCAAACAATAAACAAAAGCCTAATCAAGGAACTACCAACAAAACACCAACACTGACAGGCCAGCCACTACAATTAATCAGAGTACAAAGCCTGCTCCCTTCTAGCACTGATGATGTTACCTAGTTGAGTAATGAAATGTCTGCAAGAAAACAGCCAAGCTCAGAGAACACCAAGGACTCCACAGTTCAACCAAGATACAAATATTCCCTTCTATGGGTTATTCCATGTTCTAGAAGAAGGAAGAGATAAGGTTCTCCTGGATCTGATCCTAATTAATAAGGAGGTGCTGCAGAAACCTTAAGAAGCAGCCACTGGGTTCAAACCACGATGGTTAAAAAAAACTGGAGCCTAGTTCACATATATGGAAACTTGATTTCAGGAGGCCAAATTGCGGGAGCAGCCCCTGTCCCGGGGAAGGCGCCGGAGCCCACCAACCTGCAGGGCGAGGCTCCGGGATGCCTGCCCGTCTACCGAGCGGGACGAAGGACGGACGGGCAGCCCGCACCCCCGGGACCTGACAGGGAAGCGGGCTGCGGGGAGGGATGGAGGAGGCCGCGGCCTCCTTCTCCCCCCAAAGGCCAGTCCGGCTTGGCGCTGCCCGATTCGCGCTCGGGGACCAGAGGCCGCGCCGTCTTCCCCCACCGCCTTGCGGGTCCCGCCCGCCCCCTGCCCGCACCTGAGCAGCTTGTAGTAGAGGAAGCGGAAGGCCTCCTGCAGCGCCACGGAGAAGAGCACGCCGAAGACCAGCAGCCCCCGCTGTAACGCCTGGTCGGTCGGGTCGCTGGCCTTGGCCGCCACGAACCAGACCAGCGAGGAGAGCAACAGCGAGACCAGCCAGAAGAAGGCCCTGCCGGGGTTTGGGGGGGGAGGGAAGAAAGAGGAAGTAAGGATGAAAGCCTCGGACAGCAACGCCGCCGCCGCCCTCCCGCTCTCCCTCCCCCCACCCCCGCCGCCGTCCCACTCAGCCCCCCCGGCCTCACCCCGCGATCAGGATGATCACCCGCAGCGGCTCGCCCACCACGGTCAGCAGGAAGAGCGCCAGCGCCGGCCCGAAGGCCACGAAGGCGCACCCGAAGAAGACCGGCAGCGTCATGGCCGGCAGCGCGCGCCCCCCCACCCCGCCGCCGCCGCCGCCGCCGCCCTCGCGCAAGCGCATGCCCCGCCGAGCCCCGCGAGCAGATCCCGGAAGTGGTGGCCTTGCGAAGGTGGGGGGGGAGGGAGGGAAGGGTGCGCGGCTGACTTCGCTGTCAGGAAGATTCTCCTTAGTTTCAGGTTGCTTCTCTCCTTGATTAGTTTCCATCCGTTGTTTCTTGTCCTGCCTTCTTCAGGTGCTTTGGAGAATAGGTTGACCCCCCCCCTTCTCTGTGGCAGCCTTTCAAATACTGGAATACTGCTGTCATGTCAGCCCTATTTCTTTTCTTTAGACTAGGCAACCGTGGCTCTTTTATGTCTCGTGGACTTCAACTCCCAGAATTCCTGAGCCAGATGGCTCAGCTTGGAAATCTCTCCCTTTCCCCTCAGGATGGATGGCTCAGGAATTCTGGGAGTTGAAGTCCACGAGTCATAAAAGAGCCAAGGTGGCCTTATCCCGGACTAGCCATACCTAGTTCCTGCAGCCGTTCTTCCTATGTTTTTGTCTCCAGGCCTTTAATCAGTTGTTCTTCTCTGCACTTTTTCCAATGTCTTAACATCTTTTTTTGAATGTGGTGACCAAAACTGGATGCAGTATTCCAGGGGTGGCCTTACTTAAAGTGTTATAAAGCGGTGTTAATACTTCACATGATTATGATTCTATGCCTCTGGTTATACAACCAAGGATTGTATTAACTTCTTTGGCTGCTGTGGCACACAGCTGGTTCATGTTTAAGTGATCACCCACTGGGACTCCAAGATCCCTCTCATAGTTAGTTTTTGAGCCAAGTTTGGCCATATCTGTACTTGTCCCTTTGGTTTTTCCTAGGTGTAAAATCTTTTCTCAACATTAAATTTCATTTTGTTGGATAGAACTGCCAGTTTACTTCTGGGTGCAATTCAGTCATCATCTTTAAAACCCTGGATGACATGGATCCAGGTTACTTCAGGAAACGTCTCACTCTATGGGATTGGCCTGCCCCATGCACCAACAGAGGAGACATGCTGTGGGCCCCATCGGCCAGGGTCCAGGACAGGGCCTTCACTGCCATGGCTCCACCCTCTGTAACAGCTTGCCCCCCTGAGGTGAGACCGGCTGCCACCCTCTGACTTTCATAAGGGCCTGAAGACCTGGCTCTGCCAGATGGCTTGAATTCCCAATGGGAGGCGCGGGAGGATATCGTGCTGCAGATGGTTAATGGACAGATAGAAGATCCCCTCTCCCCCCCCCTCTGTATTTTCTGCTCCCTCCCTCCCCATATTTTAAGTGTAACTTTATTTTGAATTGTAATTCCATTTTTACTGTCTTTATCTCATGGTTTTATGCCTTTAATTTTGCAAGCCACTCAAAACGAGAAAGGCAGCAAATAAATTTAATAATAAATGAATAGCACTGGAAAAAAAGGAACACATTAAAATATTGTGAGATTTCTGAATACAGACCAATAAAGTCTTGGCTCACAACAGAAATAATTGTGCTTGAAATGAAGAAAGTGTGAATAATTGGTGTGGTACTATCAGTGGATAGTAGAAGACAAACAAGTAGAGAAGCTCACAAAGTATCAAGATCTGAAAATCGAAATTGAAAAATTATGGCATCAACCGGCTGTGGTGCTCCCAGTGGTTATCAGCCCACTGGGTGCCAGACCAAAAAGGTCATGGTCAGCACATGGAAAATCTGCACAGTGACCAAATTTCCATCCATCAGTTGCAAAAGGCCACACTGCTTGGATCTGCACATGGACTGTGCCGATACATTAAGCCAGGGGTGCTCAACCTTGGCAATTTTAAGACTTGTGGACTTCAACTCCCAGAATTCCTCAGCCAGCAAAGCTTAAAGTTGCCAAGGTTGAGATTGTTGTTGTTAGTTACAAAGTCGTGTCTAACCCATCGCGACCCCATGGACGTTCCTCCAGGCCTTCGTGTCCTCTACCATCTTCTGGAGTCCATTTAAGCTCACACCTACTGCTTCAGTGACTCCATCCACCCACCCCATTCTCTGTCCCCTTCTTCTACTGCTCTCAATCTTTCCCAGCATTAGGCTCTTCTCCAGTGAGTCCTTCCTTCTCATTAGGTGGCCAAAGTACTTGAGTTTCCACTTCAGGATCTGGCCTTCTAAAGAGCAGTCAGGGGTTGATCTCCTCTAGGACTGACCGCTTTTATTGCCTTGCAGTCCAGGGGATTCGCAGGAGTCTTCTCCAGCACCATAGTTCAAAGGCTTCAATTCTTTTGCACTCAGCCTTTCTTATGGTCCAACTTTCACAGCCATACATTGCCACTGGGAAAACCATGGCCTTGACTATATGTACTTTTGTTGGCAGGGTGATGTCTCTGCTTTTTAGTGTGCTGTCTAGATTTGCCATAGCTTTCCTCCCCAGGAGCGTCTTTTAATTTCTTGGCTGCAGTCCCCATCTGCGGTGATCTTGGAGCCCAGGAAGATAAAATCTGTCATTAGGGTTAAGGACCCCTGCATTAAGCTATCCCAGACTCTCAGGCAGAACCTGATGCATATTAAGGACATCAGCTAAAGAACTGGCAGCTGGAACTTGTGAACAGAAGATGATTCTGGGAGGGGAGCAGGCAACTGGCCATCATTGCTTGCGCAAGCCTCTTCCACTTACTTTGGCCAGTTACATGCAGGCTGTTGCTTAGTGGTTCACGTCCCCAGATGAGCAGCTCATAGCAGTGAAAAGAAGCAGAAGGGAGGCCTTCCTCCAATGCAATGCTGGGCCACTGTTGGGGATTTACTCGTTTGTAAGCCGCCTGGAGTCACCTCTGGGAGAGATGGGCAACATACAAATGCAGTAAGCCAAATAAAAGGAGGCAGCAGCTGTGGCCCCTTCCTTTCACTGAATGTTGCATGGTCTGTGCAGCCGGTCTTTAAGCTCACTTGAAACAGGTTGAAAGGGGAAGAGCCAGAAGGTCATGGCTGGATGGAGAGGAGATCTTCTCTGGGGTATCCGGAGGAAACAAGGACAATGTGCATGGCGGGAGAGAGAGGGAAGGCTGTTGGTATGAATCAGCCTCAGGTTTGACTCATCTCCTGCCTTTCCTCCCCTCGACAGGGCTCTTCCTAAGGCTGCTCATCCAGAAGAGCAACTGCCCAGAAAAGAGGCTGGCACTCCTCAAGCACAGGAATATATCAGCTGGGCCTTCCCTGCTCCAGCAAGAGAGGGGAAGCGTGCTTGCAACAGGACCCCAATTGCGCCAGATGCCTGCATACATCTGCTTCCTGGAGGAGATGAGTGCAGGGCCATTTTTCAACGGTGGTCTGGAGGACACCCAAGTGAACATGGAGGAATATTTCAAGCGTCAAAACCAGAAAAGAGAAACTCTGGCCTTCAGGATTTGGACAGTTTTAAGGGCTGATCCAAGAACCCCCAAGTCTTGTCTTTTTATTGCCTCACCAGCCAGGAGCTGCCCTCTTTCCAATGGCCAGCAGGCTATTAGCTCAGGAACCAGGAGCCCCCCTCCCCCCTCCTGCAGATCAGACCATGAAATGGCAGCCACTGCCAGAGCCCTCTCGCACCCAGCCCCACAGATGAACAGGCACACACCACCTTTGCTGTTCAGCTTGCTTTAATATCTGCACTGGAAAGTGAGGCACTGCACCACTGCACAAAAGAATGGCAGCAGCCTGGGCTGCAGGAGGCCGTCTTTCCTCCCAGAGCTGCGGGTGAGGGGAGGGGGAGAGGCGCAGCTCAGCCCCTCAGAGATTGTTCAGTTCAAGAAGAGTTTGGTCCAGGACCTGGTGGATGCCGACGTTCTCTTCTTTGGCACTGGCCAGGTTCTCTGCAAACACAAGGCAGGCGACGGACACACGCACACCGAGCCACAGGCACACACAGCCAGATTGAGAGCCCCCCCCCAAGTGAGAGGAAGGAAGGAAGGCACACGCACAGACACACACACACACGCCCAAGGAGCACATCAGTCTCATGTCTTCCGAAGAAAAGCAGCAGCTACAAGGATGCCAGGCTACCTAGAAGGGGCTGCCCTAGATGCTAGCAGGCAGCCTTCTCCCTCTTGGTTGCTAAGAGAAGGCCAGGCCAAGCCCACAACACCAACCAGGTGCTTCGCAGCTGGCTGAGGGTGCTGCTGAGAGGGTGGCAGCTATTCAGAGAAGATGGAAAGACAGAAAGGGGGCACTACTACCCAGGACTGTGCCCCACCACCTGTGTTCTCCAGCCCAGGGAAAGGTTCCCTCCAGATTCTCCCCCCCCCCAGCGGCAATGGTGTGTGGAGTTCATCCCTTCCCCACCAGGAACCAGCCACCCCTGGGCACCCCACCCCTTCCAAGCGTCTGCTGCCAGGGTGGTGGTGGACAAAGGTTTTCCCTCTTCCCTGAATGCACCCTGGGCACAAGCCCTTCCTCATCTTGCAGGGAACACCCAACATCAGCTAAGTGTTGCTACAGCCCCGTCCACCCCTGAGAGCAGGAGAGACCCTCCCAGGGTAGGGAGACGCTAACTCAGTTCTGGAGGCCGTTGAGGACCAGCCGGAGTTCTCTAGCAAGGAGACGGTTTTTCTCTGCCTCCTGCTGGAAGCGTGCTAGAGAAGAGGCCGAGGCGTCAGTGATGGCAGCAGCGAGAAAGAGAAGGAAGGAAGGAAGGAAGGAAGACACAGGCGTCAGTGCAGAGGAAAACAGAAAACAGGGAGGCCAGGTGCTCGATTTTCCCTCCCCCTCGAAGCCTCTTGCCAAGACCCCCCCCCCAGAAGGCTGCTGCTCTGCTAGGACAGCCAGTGAACCAACCCTTCCCCCCCCATTTCCGCCTTGTTCCCCTCAAACAAGTGCAGGCACGGACGCAGGAAACATCCGCCTAGGGAGGCAGGCAAGGGAGCACTTCCTTAATGCAGCAGCTGCTGCGGGGTGCCAGGAGGTCACCCCGGAAAAAAGCACTGACCCAATTCTCACTGCTGCACCCGCGGGAAGGAGGGCAGCTCAGCTCCCACTTTCGGTGCACCTGGCAGACAGCGGAGCCTGGGAATCCTGGAGCTGCTCCACACGCCCTGCTTGGACCTCTTCCCCACTCCTCTGGGGCCTCACCCCCCACCTCCACCCTGGGAACCCCGAGCCAGAGAAATGTGAGACTAACTGCTGGTGAGGAATCTTGGCTCCGTTACTCCCCACAACCTCCACTTGACCCAAAGAGGTGAGGGGGCGGCAGGACTGATGGGCGAGAGGCTTGATGGGCGCAACCAAAAAGTTTAAATGAAGAGGCAGCAATGGAAGAGAAGAGAAGGAGAGCTTGAGAGATGTTTATTGAAATGAAGAAGATGAGAACAGAACGTGGAAGGCACTGTGGAAGACAGGCAAGGGGGACGAACAAGCAGAGCCAGGAGGGTCCAGTAGGGGTCTGGGGTCTGTGGCCCTCCCGTCCCACCCAGGCAGGGGCCTTTCCCTGGCCAGCGAGTCCCCCACCCTACATAAGGCAGGCTGCTTTCTTAGCACAGCCAGCCCCCCAATAGTGCAGCCCTAAGGCACTTGGGCATAGAAAAGCCCCACTCCCTCCATGGAAACCCCCCCTCGGCCCATTCTCCCCCGGGGTGGAGAAGTATGGGGAGGGGGAGAGAGCTGACAAGGCATCTGCAAAAGGAGGGGGTGCTCAAGGGGTGTCTGGGCAGGGCAGGGCAGTGCAGCCGTGCTGGGGCTCAGAGGGAGGTGATGTCATTCAGCGCATTGTCCAGCTCCTCACTGATGGCCTTGTACTTCATCTTCTGGGCATAGACCTCGTCTGCAGCCAGCGTGCAGGGAGGGTGGACGTAATACAGGGAGTGAGAGACAGCCAGGCAGTAGTGAAGGAGGAGGGAGAAAAGAGTGAAAGTGAGAGGAAGGAAGGAAGAGGGACAGGAGGGAGGAACTCTTGCACAGAGGCACTGGTGTCTCGCTATACCCCCCCTCCCCAGCTGTCTGCAGGCATCGACTCACCCACCCATGCCCAGGCCAAGTGCTGGGGGGGGGAGGAGGAGGGGGGCTTACCTTCTAAATCATCAATGGTTTTCTCCAGCTTTGCCACAGACCTCTCAGCAAATTCTGCCCGAGTCTCAGCCTGGGGGGGGGGGGGCAGAGAGAAGAGCTTACAATGGCCCTGAATCTTATAACAGCTGCAAGATTATTGGTGTGGCAATATTGGAAGAAAAATTCTTTGCCTACTATGGAAGAATGGATACTTAAGGTGTCTAATTTAGCAGAAATGGCGAAAATCTCCACCTATTTGAAGGACCATTCACAAGAAAAATATATTTCGGTCTGGAGAAGATGGATTGATTATATTCAAAAGAAATATGAGACTGAAAAGTACTATCTTGCTTATGAGTAGATTTTAGATTATTATTCATAGTTTAATATGGTTGAATTTATATTATTTTTAGTGTTATGGTTTAATTATATTATTATTCTTGTTTTTAATTAGTTAACATTTGTTTTGAGTTAAAGTATGTTATAGATTGATTGATAGTATAGTCGGGTAATGTTAGATTGTTTATTTGTTACCCTGTAATCAGTTCTGGGAAGTGGGGGAGGGGGGAAGGGGTGGGAGGGGTTTGAGTTATATTGTAATCAATTTGTAAAACTTTTAATAATAAAAAAAAGAGTTTACAATGGCCCAGAAATGAAGGAGCTGTCCAGAAGCCAACCCTGAGCCCTTTGGAGAAAGGGGTACCCCTGACTCCATTCTGAACCCCCAGAGTAGGCCAAAGGGACCATCCCCAGCTCCCTGTCCTGCCTGCTTCGCCCTGCCCTATCTGCTCCCTGCTGCCCCTCTGAGCAGGATGAGGCTAAAGAGAATAAGCGCAGGGACAGTGGTAGTTCTGCCGGACCGCCCTGTCCAGACACAGGGATCTGGCCATGCCAGGTGAGGGCAAAGGTGTCCTCCATCCCCAGGAAAATGACAGCTGCCTCCTTCCTCCCGCAATGGGTAAGGAAGCGGCAGGGCCTTGGGCACCCTTCGGGGCTTCCTGGACAGGCCTCGGCCCGGGCAAGCGGGCGTTCAGCAGAGAGGACGGAGGTCCCCCCACCCTGAGCAGGGGGCACACTCTCCCCACAGCAGAAGTCCTTTTTTTTTCTTCTCTTTTTTTCTTTTTCTTTTTTTTTAAGATATGAGAAACGTAAAACTGTTGGGATGGCTTGTATGAAGAAAAAGATGTAATACTTAAGCGTGATTAACTTTGAGAAAATCTTAACCGGTAAGAACAACTTGAATATTGCGGGGAGAACAAATCTAAATAAGAACTTTGAAAACAGGACTTATGCTGAGCTAATTAAGACGATCACTTAGAAAAGAAGCTTTATATTGACGTGATTGTTAAATACTAGAAAAGTGGTTTATATTCAGTTGTTATCTATCATGTGTTAATTTAAGGTTGGTTAAAGAGAACGTTACTGGAAGAAGAGAACATCAGAGAAAGCTACTATGTCGATTATGGAAGTATAGAAATTAATTGTCATGGATTGCTTTTAAATGTAAACCCAGACAACACGCCATTTACCAAATATTAAGGTGACTATGTTTTTAAAAAATCAATAAAATATAACATATGAGAAGTCCAGGCAAGAAGGAAGGAAGGGCAGCAGCTCTGGGTGTTCAGGCCACAGAACGGAGACTATGGCAACGGAGGAGCTAAGGAGTCAATGTCGCGTCAATGAGGGACTTGACGGCTCTCCTGGTGCTGTTTCCCCCTGCAGTGAGAATCTCTGGCAATGAGTGCTGGGTGGGCTCCTTGCTTTCTGCTCTCTAGCGCTCCAGGGAGCATCCTCCTTTCTGGGCTGCTGCTACGTGGCCCCATCCTCCTCCAATGAAAATCACAGCCAACGGGGGGGGGGGGGGAAATGTGTCAGCAGCCTGTCCCTCCCTCCCTCCCTCCCTGCCTGCCAGGATCCAGGAGCTGAGCACTGACTGCAGATCCTTTGGAGCCAGATCCTCCATCCATTTTCCACCCCACACATATGGAGCCCCCCCCCCCCAGGAGAAGCAGCATTTCCCCTCACCTCTTTCAGCTTGTCTGTCAGCAGCTTTATCTCCTCCTCGTATTTATCCTCCTTGGTGGAATACTTGGCAGAGAGGAAAGAAGAGAGGAGGGATAAAATACGAGGTGCAGCAGCCTGCAGTCTTCCCCCACCCCCGCCCCCTTACTCCCCACACGAAGCCTTTGCACTGCAGAGTGACCCTCTCTCTTGTAGGGGCTGCCCCCACCCACCCATCCCTCCCCCTACCTTGTCAGCTTGAGCCTCCAAAGATTTGAGGTTGTTGGTGACAATTTTCAGTTCCTCCTCAAGGTCCCCGCATTTACTGTGTGTCCCAGCCAGACAGAGAGAGGCAGAGGCAGGGTGGAAGGAAGGAAGGAAGGAAGGAAGGAAGGAAGGAAGGAAGGAAGGAAGGAAGGAAGGAAGGAAGGAAGGAAGGAAGGAAGGAAGGAAGGAAGGGAGCAGAGAGAAAGAAAAAGGGGAGGGAGAGCATCAGTGGAGAGAAAAAAAAGTGGGGGAGGTTCCCAAGGAAGAGGGCCAGAGAGATTCCTCTTGCAGGGCTGGAAACTGAGCTGCACGAAATCAGCTGAATTGGGGGTGGGGGTGGGGCCTTTGCCGCTCCAGGAGAACCTTCTTCCCAAGTGTCCCCCCAAGCCAGCCAGCTTCAGACACAGGGAGTCTGAGGAGCAGACTCCCCTCAAGCGCCTGCCCTTGGGAGATGCCCAGCCTGCCTTTCCATCCGGGCAGCTAACACAGGGGGGCGAGGGGCTGTTGGGTCACCTTGCTGGTGGTGATGCAGGCTGAGATGGCTGCTTCTGTGGGAAGATGCTGCTGTTCAGTCTCTCCCCCTCCCGCTATCCTTCCCCCCACCTCAGTTGCCTCTGCATCCTCCAAAGATAAGCTAGGCCATGAATGGTTCCTAAAGTGCTGCTCAGTCCTCCGTGCAAGGCCAGAAGAAGCACCCAAACAACAGTGAGGACGGGTCATCTCCGTTGCAGTCACGCTGGGCTGGGAGGTGCAGAGCAGCAGTCTCTGCACCTTCCTTTGCCATCTCTGCTATGGGGGTGCAGCCAGCCCTGAGCCTCCACCGGGGCACTGCCGCATCCAGGAGAGATACCAGCTAGAGAAACTCAGCAGAGGAGGCAGAAGAGAGGAGAAAGACTCAAGGCCGAGGACCCAGGACCGGGTGAAAAGCAGGAGAGGAGAGAGAGGGCGCAGCAAAGGCGCGAAAGAGAGGAGGGAGAGGAGGGCAGGAGAGCCCCCTACTCAGTACCTCTTCCTCTGAAGCCATCAAGGATTTGAGGGCCTGATCCATAGTACGGAGCTCCTCTTCCAGCTGCCTCACACGGCTGGGGAGGCAACGCAAGGATTAGCCAGAGGAGAAGGGCCAGCAGGATCCACACAGCCAGGGCTGCTCCCCCGCCCCCAGCTTAGGCCCAGGACGGGCTGCCCAGAACTCAAAATATGGAGAAGCCATCAATCATTTGTGCCAAGATAGAAGCCACAGTGGCGCCTCTGGAGAGCCAATCCTGTCAGTCCTCTTGCTCTTTCCTAGAGACGTGGGGTGGGAAGAGGCCTCAGGGATAATCTGAAGCCAGGGGCTCAGTTAAGACAAGGACCCGTCTTCTTGAGGGCAAGACTAGAGAAGATGGAAGGATCATCATGCAGGGAAGCACAGGGGCCGCCTCCCCCACTTGCACACAAGGGCCCCACCCTGCCTTCCAGCCCACCGGGGCCCATCAGAGCAGAGAGGAAAGGAGCGCAAGGGCTGAAGGGGCCTTGGGATGCTTTCTCAAACGGGAGCCGACAAATGGGTCGATTGTGAGAGAGGAAGCCATGCAGGGGAAGGGAAGAGAGGGAAGCAGGCTGAGGATGCCCTCTGCCCATTGGGCCCCCTGCACTCCATGGCCGGACAAAGGAGCTGGCAGCTTCCGTAGCTGTACTCACCTCTCGGCCACCTCTGCCCTCTCCTCAGAGCGTTCCAGATCCCCCTCCAGGATCACCAGCTTACGGGCCACCTGGAAAGCAAAGGCCACGTCAAATGGGTAAGTGGGATGCTCCCCCCCCCCAAAAGGCAGCCAGGGCCAGGGCCGATGTCTCCCTCCTGCAGCCCCGAGGGCTCACCTCTTCATATTTGCGGTCTGCCTCTTCAGCGATGTGCTTGGCCTCCTTCAGCTGCATCTCCTGTAGTTCCATCTTCTCCTCGTCCTTCATGGCTCGGTTTTCGATGACCTTCATGCCTCTGGGGGAAATGAGCCCCGGTCAAGAAAACTCTCCTGCAGCCACTGGGCTGGAGAACTGACCACAACCTCGACACCAGTATCTGAGCGCACAGGTGCACCCTGCCACGCTCACCACCCAGACTGCCCAACCCTTCGCTAGGGGTCCCTGGGCTTCGACCGCAGTCCCCACAGGCCCTGCTCACCTTTGACCCCCCTCCTTCATCTCATGGAACAGGAGCAGGTCATGTGTTCAGTGCTTTAAAAGCCCTGGGTTCGGGTCCAGGCAACCCAACAATTTTCTCTGCAGCCAGCTAGGCAGGCGGAATGGGGCTGGGGAGTGACTGGAATTATTACACCTCCTGAAAAACTCCCTTTGCTCGCCTCTTTAGTGATCCAAGACTGCCATTTATGCCAGCGAGAGCTGGAAGGCGCCAGCAAGTATTAAGGAGAGACTTGAAGTCTTGCAACAAAGATGCCTCTACCGAACCTCTTAAAGGTTCGCTATTTTGACCACGTTACTAACAAAGAAGTGCTCCAAAAGAGTTTCTCTTGCAAACTACCTAGCATTGTCATATGCAGACGACCAATCTGCCAGTCACATTCTCTTCATGGAGAACAACTGAATCCCCAAGATGGCAGTCAGATGGACCCCCTCCCAAATGACCACCAGGACGCCCTCGAAATATATGGCCAAGAATGTCCATGGAAGACTTAAAAGACTCTACGCATCACGTGGGAAGAGGCTGAAGCACCTGCCCAAGATCGAAAATGCTTGCTGCCCGACATGATTCATAGCACAGGAGGATCTAAGTCTTGCCGTGGAAGCAGATTTCTTGGGCCACACTTATTTTCTTAAGTAGTCACAAGGACTCTCCAGCCCTTCCCAGCAGCCCCGTGGCTTCATTTGGGTTCATCTCGTTTGCCTCCCGATGAACATTAGTCCCACCTCTCGCTCTCATCAGCCATCTTCTCCGTCTCCTCCAGTTTCTGCAGCGCGGTGGCCAGGCGCTCCTGTGCTCGGTCCAGCTCCTCTTCCACCAGCTGGATACGACGGTTCAGAGATGCCACATCTGACTCAGCCTGCAAAGAAATTAGTGCCCTGAGACCAGACTCTCTCCCTCCTTAAGGCTTACACTGACAGCCAGAGTGGTCTCATCGCAACTTACAGTTCAGAAGATTCACTCCCTACACCTCCAGGTGAGGATCCAATACCAGCCTTCACCCAGACCAGGTTGGTTATTCTTCCCCCAAATAGCAGACAACTCCCTGAGCCATCCAGTAAAACACCCCCCCAAAGGTGACTGATTTCTAGGAACATCGGGAACTGCCTGGTCCTTCTGCTGGGAAACAGCAACACCAGAGTAAGCCAGGGAAGCACATTTTCTGCCCTCCTCAGAGAAACTTCCAGGATTAAACCTAGACCAGGGGTAGGCAACCTTGGCTCTTTTATGACTTGTGGACTTCAACTCCCAGAATTCCTGAGCCAGCATGACTCAGCTTGGAAACCTTTCCCTTTCCCCTCAGCATGGCTGGCTCAGGAATTCTGGGAGTTGAAGTCCACCAGTCATAAAAAAGCCAAGGCTGCCTACCCGTGGACTAGGCCTACCAGTTTCTGATAATCTACTCCGGTCAGGCTTAACAGACTAGGCCAGGGGTAGGCAACCTTGGCTCTTTTATGACTCCTGGACTTCAACTCCCAGCATCCCTGAGCCAGCATGGCTCAGCTTGGAAACCTCTCCCTTTCCCCTCAGCATGGCTGGCTCAGGAATTCTGGGAGTTGAAGTCCACGAGTCATAAAAGAGCCAAGGTTGCCTACCCCTGACCTAGACCCACACCCAGAAGGCCAGCCCTGACCCCTGACCGCCAACCTCAGCAAGGGCCAGCCTCAGGATGTGCTGAGGAAGTCCATTCCTGGCCTTGCTTTGCAAGCCCCAATCACACCAAGCCTCTTCCTGTAGACCTCAAGGAAGATGACCTGGATGGAGCAAGGAGGGTGGAGCAGGTCTTCACGCCCCACTGATACTCGGAAGAGGCTCAAACAGACACCCCCTTAATTCACAGGAATATTCGAAAGGGAAGGAGGCACCCCTCAGTCTGACCTGCAAGATTCTATTGTTATAGCCCAGTGGTGACGAACCTATGGCACGGGTGTCAGAGGCGGCACTCGGAGCCGTCTCTGTGGGCACACGTGCCATTGCCCCAGCCTCGCCTCCCCCCACGACCCCCTCCTCACGAGCAGCCCCCCTGGAGGAGTCGCCCCCGAGCGTGGCCCACGCGGAGCAGCCCAGCCAAGGACATGGCAGCCAGGCAGTGTAGACAAGACTGCCCTCACGCCCCATCGCGCACAGTTGATGCTGCAGGGTGCGGGCAGAGGGCATGGCTACCATGGCGCTGCTGGGCTGCCTGGGCAATCTGTGGTGGGCCCTGGAGGCGGTGAGTGGCCCTGAGGGCAGGCGGGGTGGGAAATGGTGTGGGGGCGGAGCAGGGGCACAGCAGGGGGTGGAGCGGGGGGCGGGGCCAGTTTTGGGGCACTCGGTCTCTAAAAGGTCCGCCATCATTGTTATAGCCAATTTCAATAAAAGTCCTTTGATTCTTCCCGTGAAGTTAATCTCACAGTCTGGGTCTTCTTATGGGTCTGACGATGCCCAGCCTGACCCCAAGCCCCATGGTTTGGCGCTTCTGCCATCTTTCTCCAGCCTGCAGAACATTTATTTATTTATTTATTTATTTGTGAGACTTATATACCGCTTTAAGTGCAAGCACTCTCTAAGCGGTGTACACCAGTAAGCAATGTATATATATATATATTTACATTGCCCCCAACAATCTGGGTCCTCATTTTACCTACCCCGGAAGGATGGAAGGCTGAGCTGGTGAGATTTGAACCGCTGACCTGCTGAACACAGTCAGCCAAAGTGGCCTGCAGTCCTGCACTCTAACTGCTGCGCCACCTCGGCTCTTATGGATGGATGGATCCTGTTTCAGTTTAATACAGGAAACAGACTTCAGTATTTCTGAGATCTTTCCCATCCTTTATTGATTGCCTTAACCGATTTATAGGCTGCCCTTCAGTTGGAAGTAATAGAAAACAGGCAGGAACCTTTTTCGGGAGGATGGCAGAAGGAATGTATTTCAGAATCAGAGGGACCACCTCCTCTCTTGGGCAGAAGCTGGTGACTGGAATCCTGATGCACCCACATGTGGGAAACACACTCGTAACATATTCACTCCCAGACCATATGCAGGGCCTTATCAACCCAGAAACTGACCCAGAGTCTGGGACCCAATTCCCCAAACAGCCCCTTTGCCTTTTGCAGATTCCTGCTAACATCAGAGAATGTCCCCCCTCCCACTGAATGGGGGTGGTGCCTCCACCCCTCCAAACAGCTGGATGTACAGAGCACCTTAAACGGTCAGCTTTTGCCCCACTGGCTACGCTTGGTTAGGGACTTGAGTGTCTCTGTGCAGCTCAGCCCTGAAGGAATGAATGGAAGAGGGATCTGATGGGCAGGGAAGGAAGGAGAAAGAGCCGCCCCAAAGGGCAGAGTAGCTGATGAGGAGAGGTGGAGTAGGGCAGTGCCTGGGTGTACAAGAAAAGGGGAGCGAATTTAAACCGGAATTGTGTTTGCTAGGAATATTAGGATCTAATTATGGAAAGAAGAATGAGTACTTAATATTACATGTATTAACAGCTGCGAGAATAGTATTTGCCCAGTTTTGGAAAAACGAAAATTTACCATCTGACCAGATATAAAAATACTTGAATGGGCCTGAAATGGACAGATTAACTTTAGACATGAAAGAGAAAGAAGACTCAATCTATTTTAAAACATGGGATAAATTTTACCAATGAGTAGCAACACGCTAGAATGAGAAAAGGTTACGAAATTCAATGGGATAATTGTTATTTTGTATTTAAATTTTAATGTTTATTTCTATGAATTCTTTTTTCCTTTTGTGATTTTAACAATAAGTAACTATAACTAATGTAATATATTGTGTTAAAGTTATCTGATTAATTAGTGATATAATTAGTAATATTATATCAAGTATTGTTACCTTATATTAATTATCATGATTGAATATGTATACTTGCTGAAGCGTTGATTTAATGTGGGGGATAACTACCATGTTGTACTGATCCTTTCCCCTGGTCTAACCTTTTTTGTTTGTCACCCCTTGTTATACCCTTACTGACCCCACTTCCCCTTTATCCATATAAATTCTAATAAAATATTTTTAAAAAAATAAAAGGGGAGCGTTTCTGCTGGGCACAAAGTCTGTGCTTGGGCATCTCTGGCCACCAGGCCCTCCCCCAAAACACACACACAGGGCAGCTTCTCTAGGGCTTCTTGGCCTCTCTCTGCAGAGCTGCTGGTTCCCCCCCCCCACTACCCAACCCCCCCCTTCTCTCTCTCTCTCTCTCTCTCTCTCTCTCTCTCTCTCTCTCTCTCTCTCTCTCTCTCTCTCTCTCTCTCTCTCTCTCTCTCTCTCTCTCTCTCTCTCGTCCTACATCCTGCCTTGGGGCCTGGGAACCTGCCGCTGCCCCATGGGGTTTTATAGACTCTCTGTACAGCCCCTAGAAGCCAGCAGGAGCTCCATGAAGGAGGAGGAGGAGGAATGTGGGACCCTGGGCGTGGCAGGCCAGGAGACTGCTGGGAACCGGAAGTGACCCATGAACCCACTAAATGAATAAAAAAGGAGCTAAGCATCTTGAGTGAGCACTGCAGCCTCATGGCCAGCTCTGTCAGCACTGATGGGGAAAAGGAAAAGATCCTCTCGCCCCACCCCCATTGAGTCACTCTGGGCGCAGCTGGACTTTACTCTAAAACAGGAACTCCATCGAGAAGCATGCGGGGGGGGGCTCCCGCACACTGCCCGGGGACTCCAGGCCCTTCCTGGCACGCTGACTCAAGTCCAGCAAAGACTGATGGGAAAGGGTGAAGCAGCGGTAAGGGTGGGCCCTGCTGCTTTCTTTTAGGCAATGCTGACTAAAGCAGGAGGAATGCCCCCCTCCCCCCCAGCAGCATATTCCCCAGAAGAGGAGGACAATGTGAGCTGGGGGGGGGAAGGATTTCCTGTTTATTGCAGCAGAGGTGGGCTGCACACTCAGAGGGGGGGAGGAGCGAGGCAGCCCCCCCCAACTCCACACATTCCAGGCAAGGGAGGAGCATCCTGCCAGGTCAAGCGGCCCCTGGCATGGGGGAGGCCCAAGAACCTGGGCCATACAGAGGGTCAGAAAAGCAGCCTCTTCCCAGGGCTCTGGAGAGGGCGCCTGGCAGGAAACTAGTGCATGACACAACATGCTGGAGAGGAAGGAGAGGAGGGGGAGGCGCAGTCAAACCCAGGATGAAGCAACCAGGCTTGCACTGAAGAGGAGCCTCAGAGCACCCAGGCCACAGGACAGGAAGGGAGGACAAACGGTCCAAGCAGCCCAGCCTAATTCGTGGCTTCTCCATCCAGGGCCTGGTCTTTGCACCCAGAGACTTGGCTCTCCTGTCTGGACTGCCAACATCCACCCAGGGAATCCAGAGCCCTCACAGAAGCCTCAGCCAATCCCCACTGAGCCATCAAGGCCTGGGGGCTGACTTCTGAAGGCAGCCCACCTTGAAACGTCAGTGCCTAGTGAGCTCTACAACCTGCCTCCAGAAATTGTGAATGCTCCAACACTGGGAGTTTTTAAGAAGAGACTGGACAGCCACTTGTCTGAAATGGTATAGGGTTTCCTGCCTGCGCAGGGGGTTGGACTAGAAGACCTCCAAGGTCCCTTCCAACTCTATTATTATTATTACTTCCACACCCTGCATGAACAGTTCACGGGGCTTGGATGTGCACACATCTGGACCCTAGAAGAGCCTCAGTAAGCCTGGATCAGCCATGGGGGGAGGGCAACCCCTTTGTTACCCACAGTGAAGGATGCTGAGGGTTCAACAACATCCAGAAAGCAGTTACTGCACAGAAAAAACTGAACTAGATGCGCCTTCAAAGCACCTCTGAAACACTTCGCAGAGTGAAAACAGCAGTTTGCTCAGCAAAGCAGCCCTCCTGGTGCACAAGATGCCAGATCCTGATACCTTGTGGAAAGCAGAGAAGTGTGTGTGGGAGGGTGTTTCCTGCTACCCTAGGCCATTTTATTCCTCCATATGAGGGGTCCTTGGTGCCTTCTGAGCTTGGTTGTTTTCTTGCAGATGTTTCATTATCCAAAATAGGTAATATTATCTGTGCTCCAGGTAACTAGGTGATGATGTTACCTAGTTTGGGTCATGGAAGCCTGCAAGCAAACAGCCAAGCTGGGAGAGCATCAAAGACCCCTCATGTCAACCCTGAGCTACAATATTCTCCTTTAATGATTCCTCCAAGGGGCTGAGATAAGCCTCTGGGACCTCAGGTCCGCCCTGGGAATTGAACCAGCACAACCCGTCTCTCCTCACATTAAACCTTTTGCTTTTGGGGCAATCTCTCCCAGAAGCCAGACCCCCCCCTTCCCCCCCCCAGTTTCAGCTGTCCAGGTAGGAAGGGGAAGCAAGTCCTCCAGCAGCCCAGCCTTCTCCTGCCTCTTGCGGACCCCTGACATCCACCGGCAATCGGAAGCATCCAGGCCGCTCCCCGCCCGGGTCTTATCCAGGTGACCACGGCCTGGCTGAATGGGAGTCTAGGGGGCCGCTGCTCCCCCCATCCAGGCCCATCCAGCAACGCGAAGGGTGCGAAGCCGCGGCACCGAGCGCGGGCAGAGGCAGCAGCGAAGAGCAGCAGCTCGGGGTCCCGAAAGCCAGCCGCTGGCTTCCGCTCAAGCCACGGAAGAATTTCCACTGCCCCGGAGAAGGGGAGGAGCGGCCGCGCCAGCCCCGAAAGCAGGAGGCGGCGTACCTGCGCAGGGCAGGGCCCGCTCGCGGGAGCACGGGAGGGCGATCCGAAAAGGGGAGCTCAGCCCAGCTACAGAGCCGTCCGGAATCCTGGAAAGGACCCCCTTGCGCCCGAAAGAGTCGCCTGCTGCTCGGCCGTGGGGCTGAGGCCACGAGGCGCTCTGTACGTGCTTAGAAGAGGAACACCGTGCAGCCCTCGGAGGGCGGCTGCGACGCGGGGCCCGGCGAGCGATTTGGGTGGGTGGGTGGGTGGGGGGTGTCGACACGCGCTGCCCCATCGGGGCTCGCCGCTCACCCGTTCTCTGGCTTGGCGCTCGGCGTCCACCTCCCGCTGCAGGTGCTCGGCGCGCTCTTCGGCCTCGTCCGCCACTTGCTGGAGCGTCTGGATCTTCTTCTTGACTGCCTCGATGGAGCTGCCCCCGGCCATGGTCCCAGAATTGGGGCGGGCGGGCGGGCGAGGCGGAGGGCAGGGAATGGAGGGGCCGCTGGACCCGCCGTGGACGCGGGCGCAGAGTGAATTGACTGACTGGCCAGCTGGCGGGGCTCTCGGGCCGCGGTCTCTTGGCCCTCTTTCCCTCTGCTCGCTCGCTCGCCAGCCCGCCCGCCCAGCAGGAAGAAGCGCGGTGGGTGTGGACCGAGGCGGCCCTTCGAGCTGCTGTTGCCGCCGCGCCCCTCTTCCTCTTCCCCCTCTCCCCGCCCCACCGGCTTTGCCCGGCATGCGCCTCCTCCGGCGGGCTCGGCCAGGCCCTGCCTTAAAGAGCCCGCTCAAACACAGGCGGCGGCAGCCTCCGCTCAGCCCAGCTGGGGTTTCCTCACCAAGCGCCACTGCAGGCAGCAGGGCGAGGCTAGAGATGCCTCAAGAGGGGAAGGGAAAGCCCGCTGCCCCTCGGCGGAGCCCCAGGATGACCTTAAGTCAGGGGTCTTCAAACTTGGCCCTTTTATGACTTGTGGACTTCAACTCTCAGAATTCCTCAGCCAGGCACGCTGGCTGAGGAATTCTGGGAGTTGAAGTCCACAAGTCATAAAAGGGCCAAGTTTGAAGACCCCTGCCTTAAGTCATATCCGTGGGCCTCCCATCACTTGCCCAGAGGAGTCCATTCCTCCCAAGGAAGTTCAACGCCACCTAGTGGTGTAACTGGAGACTGGCGCTATCCACCTCCAGTATACAAACAGGTAGGTATACTAGAACTAGCACGCTCCAAATATCCATACAAGGCGCTGAGTAGAACATTGCCATCTGTCTTAGAAGAACTGGCAGAATCTCTAGAGAGGATTTGGGGTTGTCTTCAAACATACTTGAACTGGGCAGTTGTCAGGTTTCGTATTGACTAACATCATCAGCTGCCATCTTTCTGTCCTTGTTCATGCCCAGCTAGCTGAAGGAAAGAGTCTGGCTCTTGGCTAGGGTGGGCAGAGGGGCAGGTGAGGGATGTCCTCAGACTCGCAACTCTGCCGGAGACTTCCCCAGCTGAAAAAAGGGACAGATGACGGCCTTCTCCTTTCCCACAGAGAGCCAAAAAACCACTGGTGGGAGTCAAGAACAGAGTCTGTGAAGTCAGAGTTTCTGCTGCTGGAAACCAGGTGGTGTAAGTTCATCTAAAATCCTGAAGCAAACAGCGCAGCAATCTGCTCAGCACAGTGGCAGGTGGGCAGGCAGCCAAGAATCAGGACCGCAGAGAGAAACCCAGGCGGTGACTCTCTCAACCCACAGAAGGCAGTTCTGAGCATTTTCTCTCGGATGAGGGTTGCAAATAAAGGTATCTCCCATTTGGAGGTTCTGTCTCTCCAGAGTTACAGGAAGTGACTTTTCCCAACCATCTGCTCAGCAAATCTGCAGCCAGCCTTTGCTACTGGGCAAACTTTAACTGACCTGGATAGGTTTGCTTTCTACCCAGCAAGGCCAGCCCATTCTCTTCATCTCCACCTTGTCTCTGGTCTGAAACAGGGCAGGAACTCTGGTTTTGGAACAGCCAAAGACCAGTTTGGGGCCTGACTTCCAAGCACGTACAGCATTACGAAGGAATTTGAAGGAAGAAGCATTGTGAGAAAGTGTCTCCAGCAGCATGTTAAATCTCACTGTTCTTTTTAAAAGAATTCCTTTCTCCACAGCTGGTCCCAAGGAAGGATCTGTGTGGGGATTTCAGCTTCAGACTGGCTGATACTTGATTTGGGAAAGCAGTTCTGGGTTTTTTTCACCCTCCTTTCTATGGGTTGGCTGCACTTCCCCTGCTCCTCTGTCTGGCTGCTGGCTCCACTCCTGCCCTCTGGTCCTCTCCTTTTCACAGTCTGGCGAAGCTTGCCTGATATCGCTCTTACCCAAGAAGGGCCAGTGCCATGAGTTCTCCTGGCATCCTGGCACCATGCTAAGCCCAGCCTGTCTTGACCCAGTCTGTCCCCCTCAGCATGTCCATTCAATTGTCTGTTCAAGAGAACTCTTGCTCTCCAGAGTCACAACAATGTGACAGAACTGTGATGCTCTTCAGGGCCTGGCCAACCAGGCTGAGTTGTGGCTGGCCAGAAGTCAGAGATGCAGCAGTCGTGCTGCAGACAAATGGACATGTTCCACAGACTGGAAAGATGGAAGGACAAACCTGGAAAAGGTGGGATGTCCTTCCAGGCGGTCCCTGGCATTTCATTTCAGTATCTCTTCCTAAAGCACAAAACCGCCCTTGAGATGGCTGGAGCACAATTAACCTGGAACCACAGTCCGGCAGCCTAAGGATTTTCATCCTGGCAGCCATGTCACATGATTGCTTTAAACCAGTGGTTCTCAACCTTTCTAATGCCGCGACCCCATAATACAGTTCCCCATGTTGTGGTGACCCCCAACCACTTATACATCACTGGGTGCCAGGGGCGTGGCCAAAGGGGGAAAAAATGACGGACAGCCTTGTTTGGCGACCCCCATGAAATGGTCGTTCGACCCCAAATGGGGTCCCGACCCATAGGTTGAGAACCATTGCTTTAAACCAATGATGGCGAACCTTTTAGAGACCGGGTGCCCAAACTGCAACCCAAAACCCACGTATTTATCGCAAAGTGCCAGGGCTGCATCAGCATTGTGGTGCCTCGGGGGGGGGCATGGCCCACTGGGTGGGCATGATTGCAGTGGTCACGGCAGACTGGGTGAGTGTGGCTGGGGCCAGGGCGGCAGGGGCCAGTCCCTCACCATCTCCGGGGCATCCCCGGGGGGCCAATGCCGCTTGCTCACTCACTTCCTGCCCTGTCGTTTCCAAACACCACGTGCTCGCTACTCTGGCGAACTCTGCTGTGGCAACGGCGCGCATGCCCACAGAGAGGGCTCTGAGTGCTACCTCTGGCACGCGTGCCATAGGTTCGCCACCACTACTTTAAACTCACTTGCAATCGACCCCAAGGTTGTTGTTTTTTTGCAAGTACAGTTATCAAGCCTGGTATCCGTGTGTGTGTGTGTGTGTGCGCGCACGCGCATTGGATAAAATTTTGGCATTGCATTTGAAGAAACATGGCACCAGTCTTGTTAAATTCATTCTGTTCAGCTCATTTCTCCAACCTCCAAGGATAGTTTTGATTATTATTTCTGTCCTCTGGGGTATTAGCTATCTTATCAAAAGCTGAGCTGCCTTCAGATTTGATCAGCATTCAACTCATTAATGAAAATATTGAAGAGTAGAGAACCCAGGGTTAACCCTTGTGGCATCCAAACAATTTCCTCCAGTCTGTTGCAAAAAGCTTTGATCGTCATGCTACAAGAATTACTTTCAAGGCAGCTCTGGAGGTCTTTAATTCCAAGGCCATCCAGCCATGCTTAACTAGTTCATTAATCAGCATATTGTGGGGGGTGCAGCAGTGCTTTGCTGAAATCAATAGGTACATTCCCCACAATTTATTAAGGAAGTTACATGAACAAACACTGCATAAGAGTAATCTGGCAAGATTCCACTTGGAAATCCATGGTGGTTTCTGTTGATTACCACATTGGAATGCTTATAGATCAGTCTTTTTATGAACTGCTCTGTGGTCTTCCAAGGCAGAAATATCAGAAAGCTTCACTTGTTCTTTATTGTTGCCCCTCCTCCATTTTTTTTTTTTTTTTTTTTTTTGAAGACAGGTATTTGTGCTTCTCCAGGGCTCTTTGATGCTCTCCTCCATCTGGCTGCCATTTCTCTCATCTCAGGCTTCATTCCTGCTATTCAGCCCATCTCTCGCAGTGTCTGATGGAAAACACTGGGGTGGGGGGGGGTAGAGAAGACTGGACCGAAATAGGAGATGGAAAGTGTTGCCTGTTAGTGTGTTGCTTTCTTCGTTGAGCAGCTGCAGGACTGGCTCTTTTTATTTTGGAGGTAACTAAAGCCCTTTTTATAAGCGTCTTCTGCTAAACTCTTCAGAGATTTGCTTTCTTGATGCCAGCAAACAATTCAAGACGGCTTGTCTGTTCTCTTCCTTCGTGACCTGAGTCTCTTTTCATTTGGGTTGCTTATTTTCAGATCTTTACTACACTTTTTCTGCAATCCCACTGGCTTGTAAAGCGTCTTCTGTTTTTTTTCTCCTCACCAGAATTGCTTGCCGTTTCGTTTTGCTTTTCTTTAGGAACTTCCACCCATCTTGGGCAACCCTTTCCCGTTCAATTCTCCTGCCGCAGGATTCGATTCTTGATCCCCTGAGTGATTGGATCACAGTGGTCCTAAGACTTCCGTAGTACAGGTGTCTGTCTGCGTGTTCACTTTCAGTTCCCTTAAAATCCAGCAGTCCAGAAAGCTGGGTGATGTGGGGGTTCTGCACAGGGACGGAAGGAGGACACTGGATCCTGGGGTGCAGTAGAGGCCGATGGGGCCACCATGAGGGAAGAGCGGCTGGACTTTCCAAAGCATTGCTCCTCCCCGTCAGCCCCACCTCCTTCCCCTGGCGCAGGGAATCACCAAATATGAGCAAAGGCGAGAGGGAGACAAGGCAGCCAGAGGAGGGCGGCAGTGCTCCCTCTTTCTTCCAGCTCCTGCTGAAATCCCTGGCCCCAGGAAGTGTGGGGATCCTCTAGGGCAGGGGTAGGCAACCTCGGCTCTTTTATGACTCATGGACTTCAACTCCCAGAATTCCTGAGTCAGCTGTCTTAGAAGAACTGGCAAAAGAACTTAGAAGAACTGACTCAGGAATTCTGGGAGTTGAAGTCCATGAGTCATAAAAGAGCCGAGGTTGCCTACTCCTGCCTAGGGAGAGGGGAGAGGAATCTTGGGGGCACTTTGGGTTCTCATGGGTTGGGGGCAAGGGGGGCAGCAGTTCTCTGATGCTGGGGGTGCCCTGGGTAGAGGAGATCCAAGTGCTCCAGGCAGGGAAAGGGCTCCTTTCTGAGCTGAGTCCCAGTCAGGCCGGGTTTCCAGACACTCCCGACGATTGGGATCCTTTTGCACATCTCAGCAGTGGAGCCTGGCTTCTCCGGTGGGCATCAGCATGGAAGGGCCTGCACGTTGGAAAGGGCAGGTGGCCCCACGAAGAAGCTGCCCCTGGTGAATTAGGAGACTCTGTTCCAGCACCTGGAGCTTCTCTGTGCAGGGCCCCTGCCTTGCCCTCCCGTCTCTGCTGCATGATTTGGCCCACCAGCCAAGGCTGGGGGGGTCCAAGCACAGATCTGGGGCCGGCGCTTCCATTCCTCACGCTCTGAGCTCTGGGGAACTGGCAGGCCTGCCGGAGCCTTTCTCTTCCTCCTCTTTTGATATGGCCCCGTCCCCATGTCTCTGGGCCGCCTGTTGCTTTCCCTTCTAGCCTGGCCAGCTTTCCCAGCCGTGGGTCCTGCTCGTCGCCGGGGTATTTGACCACCGGGCTGTGCGCTGGCTGTCCTCCAAGTGGCAGCTCCGTTTTAGCAGCTCCTTAAGTTTCCCGGATTGGTTTCTCCCCAGACGCGGGCCCGGCTTGGAAAGGAGCGTTTATTTATAGGGTGCCGAGTGCCTTTGCGAAGGCTGGGCGTTAACATTACCAGCGACCGGCCCGCGGCCACCTGCGCGGCCTTCTCGGCAGGGGTCAAAGCCGGTCTGCCCGGAATAGCGGAGGGAGCTCAGGAATTGTAACTGCAGGACTTCGACAGGTTTTCGGGCGGCTGGCGCGGCGCCCGGCGATGCCTCTTTTAAGCTCCGGGCGGTCCTATCCACCCTGCGCGGAATCCTCCCCGGCGCCGCAGGCAGCAGCTGCTCGAGGCTTAACGCGCTCGGAATACCTGCAGGGGCGTCGCATCTCATCTGCCGCTGCTCATCAGGGCGCCCCGGCCGACCCCGCCCCGCAGGCTCGACCCTTACCCCGAAAGCACTCTCCCACGGAGTCCGTCCCGCCCCGCCTCGCCCCGCCCCGCCACCCTTCCCTTGACTTACGTCGGCCGCCTTCTTCTCGGCCATCTCCAGCTTCTCCTGGGCTTCCTTGACCGCTTCGGAGTATTTCTCCACTTCATCCTCGGTTCCTTTCAGCTTTTTCTCCAGGCCCTGCTTTTCCTCCTCCAGCTACCGGGAGAGGGACGGGGGAGGGGGGGGGGAGAGAGAGAGAAAGGCGGCCGGGAGTCAAACGGCGCTGTGGCTGGGACGTTGCTGCCCACCAGCGAGCCTTAACGGGAGAGGGGGTTTGGGGAGAGGAGGGGGGAAGCGGGGGAAGGCAGAGGCCGCCCTGAACTCAGAGCCACGGGGTGCCCCTCTGGACCCCCGCCACCTTAGGAGAGGGGAGAGGGACCAAGGGCCTCCCTTGCCTTTCCGAAGGGCACCCAGAGTCCCCGAGCCCATGTGCCCGGCCAGAAAGAAGGTTAAGGGGCCTTGGGGAGCCGGGGGGGCCCGTGTCAGAGGCTCCAGATGGGTTCCAGCTCTCCGGGCCAATCACGGGCGAGTCACCTGCTTGCACCGGTCCTCCGCCTGCTTCTTGTCCCCCTCCGCCTGCTCGGCTCGGTCTATCGCGTTCTCCTTGTCCAGCTTCAGCATCTGCATCTTTTTCTTGATGGCTTCCATGGCGGCGGCGGCTGGGGAGACCGACGGGACGGACGGCTGGAGAAAAAGGAGAGGACGGGCGGCGGAGACGCGAAGGAGCGGAGTGGAGCCGGGAGTGGCGGGTGCTGGCTGGGCGCCCCGGACCTCTGGCGCTGCCTAAAAGCTGGGGAGGGGCCGGTCCCTCCCCCGCCGGCCAAGCAGCACCTTTTAGGGACAAGCTGGCAAACTCGGACCGGCCTGCGGGCGGGGAGAGGCAGGCAGACCGCCAAGGGACAGCGCATCTCTCCCCGTTTGGCCGTAAGCGCTTCGGCATTCCCGCCCCCCCCCTCCCAACGAGTCAGGGCGGCCTGGAGGCTCCGTAAGCCCCGCCGAGCCGGATTTCTCTGCGGCCCGCTACGTCGCGCGACCAAGCCACGGTGTCCCGCTGCTACATCTCGGCGCAAAAGCCCAGGGAACCGGGAATCGGGAGGCACGATCACGCGTGGGAGACACCAGCGGCGGCTTAAGTGAAGCCCTCGGCCGCGCAAAGCTGGCTATTCAGCCGTGCCAAGGGGCTGCTCCAGAACAACCGCGGCAGACAGAGGGTCCGAGGACCTTTGGGATTCGGGAGAATCTGTGGTGGTGGGAGCTTGGGAGGGGCATCGGCTGTTGGAGGGATCTGAATACATTCCTTTCCTGCATTTGCAATACACGTCAAGAACTACAGTAGTCCCAGAGCCTGGATGAACAACTTGTCAGACCTCCCGGCTGGGATTTGGGAATGAGAGAATGGAACAGCTAGGAAAAAGCTCCCTGGAGTGGACTGGCAGTGGGGGTGGGGGGTGGAAGAGGGCCAGAGGCAAGAGGTATGGTCTACTGCTAGTCCAGAGAGGGCTGAAGAGTCAAGATTGGTGTTGGAATGGGGGGGGGAATTATGCTGGTGGGCCGCCCCACCCTAGTGGGGACAAGGCAGACGAATGCAGGCGCAAGGGGAGGCAGGGCCTCAGTCTCTGCGTGCCGCCAATCAGAGAGAAGCAGGCCAGTAGGCTGCCTAGGACCAGGTATGGGGACCAGACAGGGGCAAATTGAGGGACTTTCATGCCCTGCTTTCCACAGACAAGGCTGAGAGACCTGTGCACAGTCCTTGAGGCACAGCTGTTGAGGAAGGGGGGGGGGTCCTCTGCTCCGAGAAAAGGATGAGCAGAACCACAGACCCAGTGGTAGTCCCCTAGAGGCCGCAGTTGGGTGGCAAAGCCAAGCCCCGTGCCCAGCACAGCCCCTTTCTCAAGGGTTACCCATGAGTCAGAGAGCGACTCTCAATCGGGCCATCTTGTTATGTGGCTTCCTAGGACTGTGGGGGAGGGGAGTACTGGGCAGGTCGCTTGGACAAGAATGGCTTCTCCAGTCCTGACCCAGTTGCTGCCTTGCCAGGCCTGCTGGGTTGCTGATTGGCTGTCCCAGGGCCTCTCCCCAGACTCCAGCTCAATGAGGGGCACCGGAGCCTTTTAGAAACGGAGTCATAAGTAAGGAAGTCAGAACAAGCCTTCCAGTCCCACTGCCAGGCGGGTGGACCAGCCAGCCTGAAGTCTCTCTTCTTCTGTCTCACTGCAAGGGATCTGTCCACCCTCGGCGCTTGTCAGTTCTGGCTCTTGGGTGGCCACACACAGAGCAGCCAAAGGAGAAGGAACCCTAGAAGGACAAACCCCCTCTGGGGGGCCTGAGCGCTGGCTTTGCCCCAACTTGTGATTCCTAGTCTTCTGAGGCCCAGAAAAACCACCAGGATCCCATGCCCTCTTCCCACATGCAACCAAAGTCTTGCAGGCCAGGCAGGTGGACCACTGCAGGTGTGCTGGCACATGGCCAATGCCCCTTGATCAGTAGTTGCCCTCCATCCTCTTGTTCGGGCTTGGGCCCTGAGGCCCTGAGGCTTTTCTGGCCAGCCTCATCCTGTCTTTGAAACCAACTTCTCTCCAAAGAAATGGATTGCGCAGACTTAACTATAACCCCCCCCAAATCCAGTTTCAGCTTGATTTGGGTGTGTAGTAGAAATGCAGCCTTCATGCCTTGAAGGGAAGTAATATTAACCATATTAATTAAAATGTAAGAAACAGTCAAATTAACAAATTGTTACATTAAAAACAAAAAAATAAAAGGCAGAAATGCTCTGCGTTACGGTTTAGTCAGTGGAAGGTCACATTATTCTGTGATTGGTTCACAAAAAATTGCTGAAATTCAACGTAAAAGTATTTTCACTGACCGCATAAGTTATCTAACTTTAAATCTAAATCGGTGCGTGTCTTTTCAATTTTGCTTATTAATTAGCATACCTTATTAAAGCTTAGAATCTTTAATTCCTAAAATTAGAACTGGAATCAAATTCCCTGCTCAGCCAACCATTGTGTTGAAAGCCCCCAGAAAATATGACCATTAAGTTTCCTCTTGAAAGGCATCCCACCAAAGCCCACCCACCCACCCACCCACCCCATCCTGAACCGCCACCATCAGTATCTCTGGATATGGGTTCTTCCATTCTTGCACCTCTCTTAGGACATTCAAGCAGAATATGACCTCTTCATTTTATTCCATGCCTCACACATTCTTCTTGATCCTTTTTTTTATTAAAAGTTTTAAAGATTTTATACAATATATATCCCAAATCCCTCCCACCCCTTCCCCCCTCCCCCACTTCCCAAAGCTGATTACAGGGTTAAAAATAAACAATCATAATCTAACTAACATTACCCAACTACATTAGCAATCAAATCCATAACATACTTTAACTCCTTTTCAAGATAAACATTAACAAATTAAAAACAAAAATAATAATATAATTAAAAAATAATAATAAAAATAATATAAATTCAACCATATTAAACTATTAATGACAATCTAAAATTTACTCATAAGCTAAATAATACTTTTCAGTCTCATATTTATTCTGAATATAATCAATCCATCTTCTCCAAACCGAAATATATTTTTCTTGTGAATAATCCTTCAAATAAGCGGAGATTTTTGCCATTTCTGCTAAATTAGACACCTTAAGTATCCATTCTTCCATAGTAGGCAAACATTCTTCTTGATCTTGAGCAACGCACCTGTGGCCTGTTGCGTCTCCAGAACCTCACCTTTGTGATGTGTGCCTGGACGGTGTTATGCTTTGGGTGAAGTCTGCTGCTGCAGAGGCACCTTCTGAGTTCTGCCAGATGATTTAGCCACTTTCGGTTTAAGGGCTAATTTTGCATTCCATCAGTCTTCAGCAGCCCAGAGTAAGGCCATCTTGAGCTGAAGGAATGTTGTTGATCTTAAATAATTCCTCTGTATTTGCACCAGTGCCATAAATCGTCACCGACTGTGGATCTGAAGTCAAACCATTCAGGCTGAAAGGACATTTGAATGTGTAATTCAGAATTGCACTGGAAATGGCTTGTATTCTAGAGAAGCTGGGCTGTAGGGGTAGGCAACCTTGGCTCTTTTATGACTCATGGACTTCAACTCCCAGAATTCCTGAGCCAGCATTCCTGAGCATGGCTGGCTCAGGACTTCTGGGAGTTGAAGTCTACGAGTCATAAAAGAGCCAAGGTTGCCTACCCCTGAATAGAGAAGCCTCTTACTTTATGTTGTGATCTGGGCTCCTTTTTTTAAATCTATGAATCCTGAGAATGTAGACACTTCTTCTAAGCAGCCATCAGTGCTGCTTCTTGTAATGAAAAGATGTTTCCTCCATCTCTACTCCCCCTCCTGCAGAAGCCTTCACTCCACCTGCTTTGGAGGGAATCTAGAACTGTCTCCAACCTTCCTTTTCTAGAAGAGATCTGGAAGAAGCAGTCAAGAGCCCTAGAGGTAATTTGGATCCCTGGGGCCAGTGGGTTAGATCAGGATTTAGATCCAGCAGCAGAATTACATTAGTTGTGCTTGTGGGGATTCCTGGAATCGGAAAGGGGTGGATAGCCCCATTGGTTCTTCTTCTTAGTGGCTTTCAGTTCCACGATACCCTTCTGGGCTGTCTGCAAGGAGTTGGAATGGTGGGTTCTGCAGGGATCCCCTCTTTTTCTTGAGTTCCTCAGGGGCTTCTCATCTCCCCATTCCTTTTTAACATCTTCATGAGGCTAATTCATGAGATCCCGTCATGATGTCACAATGATGATGGTCATCAGCTTATTGATGACACCCAGTTATAAATTTGGTCCTTGGGGCAAACCGATGATGTGGAGGTCCTAACCCAGTGCTTGGCTGGAGGCTTCTCCAGTGTCCAACTGGGGAGGAGTGGAATCCCTCCAAGATGGAAGAGCCTTCAGGAAATTCAAACCTGAGTTATGTGTCCTCCCCCGCCCCCCGCCCCCCGCTCTCCGCCCTCCTCCTCGCATCAGGATGGCCCAGAACTGGGAGTTCCCCTACCTTAGAAGAGCAAGTGGAAGCTTATTGCAACCCGGGTCGTGAATTCCTCCTCGTAAAGTAACAAAAGCAAGCAACATTATTACACCAACAACATTAGCATGGAATATAATTATGTAATGAAGGCACAGAGTAGATTTGTGATAAGCAGAGTGCCTGCAAAACTCTGAACTGAAATGTGTGGCATCAGTGTGAATGAGGCAAATAAACACATCCTGACAGGCAAGAGGAGAAACCAGGCAAAGGGAAGGAAAAGGAGCTGCAATGACAGAGCTGTAGAGGTGTCATCTCTGATCTTTTCTTGGCAAAGCCCTTCGGGGTACAATCCTGGCCCTCTAGTCTTCCTTGCAGCAACTGCTCAGGAAGGACAGGATTGGTGCCTTAGCTTTGGGGCAGTCAGGGATCCCACCACCTGGCATGGAAAGAAAAATGGGGTGGGGACCATAAAGGGGAGAGTAGTCTCCCTCCCTCCCTCCCTCCCTCCCTCCCTCCCTCCCTCCCTCCCTCCCTTCCTTCCTTCCTTCCTTCCTTCCTTCCTTCCTTCCTTCCTTCCTTCCGCAATCTTGAACTCTCTTCCATGCCTACCTGAAACAAAGCTTCCAGGCATACGAATGCTGAGTGATATCACATCAGTCAAGGAACAAGAGAAACATTTGCTCAATTAAGCCCAGGATTTCAGGGATGAACAGGAACAGACAAATTGTTATATGTAGACAAGCAACACAAAGAAACCGAGGATAAGAATTCAGTAAGAAAGAGGAGGCATTTATTTAAGGAACTTATGGAAAGCAAGAGAAACATTTACATAATGAGCATGCCAAGAGACAGAAAACAAGAAAAGACAGATAAATGAAAGAGGAGAGAGTAAAAAAGATTCCCTAATCAATGACACATCCAGGTGTTTGATCACCAGACAAGAGTCAGATATTCTGGAAAGTGAAGTCAATAGGTTCTAGAAAGTATTGCTAACAACAAAGTTCAATATTTCTTGAGGACCTGTAAGAAGAACCGGTATTTCAAAACCAGATGAAATAAAGCCAGATTGGTTTCTGAAAATGCCAATAACTGGACAGATGTTAAAACACGGGCAGATTACCGGTGGGAGCAGTGGTCCCTTAGATAATGATGTTCTGAATGACTGACAACTTCAGAAGTGAAAGTGACTGGCAACTGATGCAGATGGTTAGCATCCTGGCATTTTGCACCAACTGCAATCTTATGAAACTTTTCAAGATGGCTCCCATCATCGGTGGTGGTGTAATAATCAAGAAGAGTTGCAGTCGAGGTATGAATAGTTAACTTGCTCATCCAGCCAGCTCTGAGAATATTGTAGTTCGTGTGCCAGCAGTTAAGTGTGCCAACACATTTCTTGTGGCAGCCATCTTGAAGCTGCTCTGGTGACAGCCAGCGGGCTATGTGGTGACGGAGGAGGCATTTCCTCAATCCTGCAGCAGCCATTGGATTTTGCGCCCAAGAAACTCTGGGCATCCATTTGCATCTCACGGGGCATCATTGTATGGCCTGGAGATGGAGGACATACTCCTTGGGTCCAAAGAATAGCAGCTGCTTGCCCCTGAAGCCAGCCCTCCTTCGTTCCCTCCCTTCCAACATGGGTTCTGTGGCTTCCTTCACTAGGGAATCAGGGAGAGCAGAGGTAACACTGGGGAGCATGGCTTATTTTTTTCTGACCTCACTGAATTGTGCATGAACAACTTCCCTTTGGCCCTGGAAGAGATGAGCTATTTTTCAATTGGTAAACCTCTCTTCAGGTTTCCATGTTTCTGCCTGCTACGCATGCAAAACCCTGATTTCATATAGGAGGGGGTGCTGGGTTGGAACTGTTAAATCAGGAGCCTGTGTGTGTGTGTGTGTGTGTGTGTGTGTGTTCGTTCTCCTCTTCTCCTGGACTGCATCTGACAAACTATTCATATTTGGAGAAACCCCTTTGAAAACTTGCTCTATGTCCCCCCCCTTCCAATTTATAACACCTGAGAGGTTCCATTAAGTGAAATTACACCTTACACCAGAGGTCCCCAACCTTTTGGGCACCAGGGACTGGTTCCGTGAAGAAAGGTTTTTCCACGGACCTGAGAGTGCGTGGTTTTGTGTGCTGCCTGCATCCTACGAAAGGGGTTTTGCTTGTTTGTGTGGACCGATTGCTGGCATGCTGCGGACCGGTACCGGTCCATGGACCCGGGGTTGGGGACCCCTGCCTTACACATCCATGCCGGCTACCAATGGCTTTGCTGCAGCCTCCAAGGCATCCATTTGGGACACCTGCAGGAGAGCCTTTGGGGGACCATCTGCCCTGGTGGCTCCTTTTCTTCGGGGTTTCCCCTCGTGGGAGGGCAGGGTCTCTGAGCACAATGGGCACAACGGTTACATTCTCCAGTTCCCATTTTACGTAGGGCGGGTGATAACTACAATAAATAATAAAGCAGCACCTGCCTTACAACACTGAAGCTCTCTGTTCCATACAGCAGTCCTGTCAAATGCCTCATTTTAGAGTTTATTGCTTAACCAGGGTGGAGAACTATTTGGCAGCCATATTGGTACAAAAAATTGGCGGCCATATTGGTACAAAAAATTGGCTAACATTCGCTTCACAAAAAGAGGGTTGGCTCTCTTTTGCAGCCAAGCTGCTGTATGAATATGGCCCCCCTGGCTAGGAATGGCTCATCCAGCAGGTGCAGGGAGGCACAGCACATCCCTCCCACTGGGCAGTCTCAGGCTGAGGCAGGATGCCTGCTGGCTCACTCCCACTGGTGTGATGGGCACAGAGCAGGTGGCGATCAGGAAGGAAGGCCTTCCTTGATCTCTGTCCATCAAATCAGCCCAGCGGGCTATTTCTGGCTCTGGGCTCAGGGCAGGCAGCCGGGGATTAGGGGCCAGTTCGCTTGCCAAGAAGGCAGCCTCTTGCCCAGGCCCATCTCTATTCAGGGTGCTCGGCTCTTTGGCAGATGGTGGGCAGCTTCCGTAGCCTGGAACAGCGGTAATAACAAAGGCTTGGGTGGAGAGAATGGCAAAGTGCAGGCTGGAATGTCCCCTCCCCCAGCTGCAACAGGACTGGCAGCAGAGTTCCTTCAGGGCTGGTGGATTTAGAGGCACCGTCCACCTCAGAATGAGGATGAGGGTGGTGACTTTCCTCTGGAGCCTTTACGAGCAGGAGGAACACTTCCCTGATCTTGGGGCCTTTGCGGGTCAGCAGGACACAGTGCAGAGTTAGTAGCACATCCTCAGGAACACAACTCCTGCCCGCCCCTCAGGAGAGGAAGCCCACAACCCACCTGGGGAACTATGGGAGCAAAACCCGCAACCCCCAAATCTTGCACCATTCTCTGGGATAGACATCGTCCTCTCCTCAGTGGTTGGAAGTGCTTCTGCAGCTGCATCTTCTCCTCCAAGGGAAAGGCCCGACCACAGACCCCTGCCCACTGTGAGATCTGGCCCTCAACCTCCCTGGAGCCTCGTAAGCCAGCTGGCCAGAAGCAACTCTCCAGGCTCAGAAAAGGGCTGAGTGGCAAAGGAGGAACAGAAGGCTGAACTTCGCAGGTGCCGGTTCCCAGCTCTGGTAGAGCTCCACCACTACCTGCTTGAGGAGAAGGCCATGCCTGGGCCTCCCTTTCACCGCTTCTGGGGATCTGCTGATGGGCACACCCTCAGGCAGAGGAGGCCAGGATCTTTGCTCTCTTTCCCCCCTCCCCACGCTAGAGTTGGATTGTCCCATTCACAAGGAAAGGGAACCACCCAGGAGGGCAACTCTCACCAAGGTTCCAGTCAGGGCAGGAATCAAGAACCCTCAAGGCCAAGGAGGCAGGAGAAACCAGAAGACTGTGCAGCAAGCAACTTCCTCGCCCTCCTGTCCTTCTCCCCCCAACCCAGGCTCCCCACTCTTCCTGTGCCAGATTAGGGCACCCACTGCCAGGGACAGACTGCTATCGCAGGAAGTGCTGAGAGCACTGCAGAGAAAGCTGGGTCCAGATGCCTGGTGGGAAGGGTGGCCGGCTGGCAGGAGCCTGACGCAGCCCTGACCTCCACACGGGGGAATGGGGCAGCTGAGCGAGGATGGGCTCCTCTGGGACCCTCTAAAAGGGTCCTCCCAACCAGCAAGAGGACCTGAGCCTGGGGCAGTCTTTTGGGGACTTGGAAAGGTCAGGGACTGCCGTGGAGGTGTGGGTCTGCCCATAGGAGCCGACACTGGGAGCTGGCAAGCAGGTCTGGGATTCTTCCCTAGGGGAGAGGGAAGAATCCCACATCAAGCAGCGTGGGTCCCGCGTCTAGGAGCGGCCTGCTCTTCTCCCTAGAGCTGGGCAAGGCCACTGGGGGCCAGACAATGTTGATTCCTCCCACACCAGCTGGGTCTGCTGCCTGGAGCCCTGTTTCTCACAACCCAGGGGTGAGGGCTGCTGCTGGCCACAAAGGAGTGAGTAGAGGCAGAAGAGCAGAGGAACCAGTTTATTGCAGACCAGCCCTTTCCAGACAGCCTGAGGGGCTCGGAGGCAGAGCCCTCATCCTCCCACTTCCCAGCCCTGGGTTCCCTGCCTTATGGATGTATCAAAATTACAAAGAGGTGAGAAGCCTCAGCTTGTGAATGGTCCCCAGATGTGGTTAAGCACAGCTGCGCTTGGGGGCTTGTGCAGGAGAGGGCCTCCTGCTGCAGGGGAAGGAGGCTCAGGAGGTGAGGGGGGGGGAGAGCCAAGCAACGCTGCAGGGCTGTGAGGGTCTGGCAGGCACTTGGGAATCAAAGGGCGGAGACAGCCCTTTGGCTATGGGCCAGGGCCCGCCCGTAAGGCAAAATGCACAGAGGCAGAGAGGGGTGGGCAGAGCCCATGTTCCCCCCAGATTGCACAGCCCCAAAGGGGTTTCACGGCCCCCCAAGACAATCAGGCTGAGCAGGCAGCCAAGGCACAGGGAAAGCTCCTGGAAGGGGCAGCCCAGGAAGACAGTCCAGAGTACGGCATGAGGGGGATTCGGGGCTCGCGCAGAAGTAGCGGTGGGCCCGGCGGCAGGGGCCCCGGGCCCCAGCTATGAGGAGGGCTGCCCTTGCTTGGTGTCCGGCCGCGGGGCAGCTCAGTTCTGCCCTTCGTCCCGCAGCTCAGAGGGGAGGAACTTGTACTGCTGCTGCCGGATCATGGCCAGCTTCTTGCGCGCCTCCTCCAGTTCCCGTTCCTTGCGCAGCATTTCCTCCTGGGCGGCTATGATCTGAGGAGAAGGAAGAGGCAGCGGTCACCCCGTGGGAACCCCCTCCGGCCCTACTCCAGCCCCTCCTGGGTGGGCCCTTACCTGCGCAATCCCCCCAACCATCCGTTCCTTCACCACCACCGTTGCGTTCTCCTCGTCCTCGAAGGCCGCAGCTTTCTGCGCCGCTTTTACCAGGTTGTCCGAAGCCCTCTTGACCGCGTTGCCAGCCGCCTGACGGATTTGGGGGCAAAGGAGGTCACACCCTGGGATGGCCTCGGTCACCCCATGCCTGCAGACCCCTGAGGGGAGGCAGTGCACAGGGCCCCGATCCCTCTGGGGAACCTTCCAGCTGATTGTTGCTGGTCTGGTTGGCAAGGGGTGGGGGGTGGTTGGGGTGCTCCCCTCACCTCCAGAAGCAGGGTTGCCCGGGCCCTAGCGCAAGTGTGCAGGACAGAGACCCAGCCCCAGCTGACCCAAGGAAGGGCAGCCCTGACTGAGTCCATCAGGGCCCAAACTGGACCTGGGAGAGGTCAACACTGGGGCCAGCGGGGAAGGTGGACCCCGCTCCCTCAACTCCTCCATCAGTGGAAGGGAGGGAAGGGCAGCTCCCTCAGACCCTCAGCCAACTCTGCCTCCTCACCTGCAGGCGCTTCATGGCCTCGGAGTCCTGGTCTGCCTTCACCTTGCACGCCACCAGGAGCTGCGCGGTGGAGGCCGCCACCTGCTTGGCTGAGGAGATAAGCTTCTCTTCGCTGGCGTGGCCCTGGACGGCCGCATTGGCGGCTTCACAAAGGTTGTTGGTGGCAGCAGCCACCATCCGGGCCTTGGTAGAGGAAGAAGGGGGGTAAGCGAGTGGAAGGGTGGCCACTGCAGGCGCTGTGGCCACAAAGGGCCCACCCAGACTGAGGCCTCGAGTGCCCCAGAAGCCACTCTTGGCCTAGGGGCAGGGGTAGGCAACTTGGCTCTTTTATGACTCGTGGACTTCAACTCCCAGAATTCCTGAGCCAGCATTTCCCCTCAGCATGGCTGGCTCAGGAATTCTGGGAGTTGAAGTCTACGAGTCATAAAAGAGCCAAGGTTGCCTACCCCTGCCCTAGGGAGCCCCCCTTCTGCCCAAGCTCTCCCATTCTCTTGTAGGGTGGGAGGGGAGGAGCTCAGGGGTCTCAGGGCAGAGCAGAGGGCTCTCCTGACTAGGGGCCCACACTGGAGAGAGTGGACAACGGGTATGGGAGAGGCCTCCCTCTCTTATGAAAATAGGTCATTCTAAGCAAGCAGGGCCCCTTCCCAGTGAGTGGATAGCCTCCCCCCAACCCCCTCCGCACTCACTGCTGAAATGAGGCCTTGGGACCACTGTCCGTCATCCAGGGCATTGGCTGGGATGGCGCCCACCTGGCAGAGAGAAAGAGACAGAGAGAGAGAGAAACAGGGTGGTCAGCTCCAGGCCAGACTTGAGGGCTTCCTGCCCAGGTGCCGAGCCCCCACTTGCCTTGCCTTGGGCCACAAGTTCCCTCTGGGCTGCAGAGGCCGCCTTCACCAGGGCGCTGGTGGCCGCAGCGATGGACTTGGCTGCCTCCAAGATCTGCTCTTCAAAGTTGAGGCTCTCATCTGCTTGCTGGAGAGGCAAGAGACTGTCAGCTGGGAGGGGGGAAGCCCTCCACCCCAGAAAAGTCTTCCCCGGGGAGTAGCGACCAGGACTCTGAGCAAGAGGAAGCATTTCTGCTCCCCCCTTCTGTTTGAAAAGGGCATGAAAAAGCCCCAGACCGGCCCCTCTCACTCTGCCCGGGATGGAGGAAGCCAGGCTGGCACAGGACCAGGTCATCGGGGGAGAGGGGGAGGGAGGCAAGTCGTGGCCGGAGTCCTCCTAAGGCCATGTGGGTCTGCAAGGAGGTTGCCCAGGTGGTCCCTAGAGCCAGCGAGAGCAGTGAGAGGGGCTGGCCCCTTTCTCGTACTGGGGGGCATGGAAGGGGCAGAGCTCAGCTGGCAACGACTCTCACACTCTGCTGGGGGGGAGCCCACCTTGGGCTTGGCTCGCGGTTTCAGCTGCTCCAGCTTCTTTGCTGCAGCCTCGATCGCAGCGGCTGCCCCCAGCAGCTCATTCTCAGCAATGACCGTGGGGTCCTCGGGGTCCACCCACTCGGTCCCTGTGGGAGACAAGAAGGCATAGGGGTCCAGAGCTGCCCCTGGCTTAGCCCGGACGATGCTCCGACTCCCGGCTCTCCTTTCATGAAGGCTGCCCTTTCTGAAAAGCTCCGTCCTTTTCTTAAGCCCCACAGCATTCACACCGCAGGCCTGACTGGGTCTCCCACTCTCAAGTGCAAGCGCAGCCTGTTGGATTGATCCACCACTCAACGGGTTGAGCAAATCCCCAAAAAGCAGAAATGGGCTGTCTGGATACACGCCCCGTGCCCAGCGAGGAGGAGGAGGAGGAGGAGGAAGAGGAGGAAGAGGAGGAGGGCCGGACAATCCCAGGCCTCCCCACCTACCTTTCATGGCTTCGGCCGCCTGGATGAGCTCCGTGACGCAGCCAGCCACCCGCTTGGAGTAGCCGGCCAGCTGCTGCTTCAGGTCGTGGCTTGGCTTCTGCAGGATCTGAGGAAAGAGGAACCGTGCTGGGCACCCATCTGGGCACCCCAGGGCCCACCACTGCCAGCTACTGCTTGGGAGAGGCAGGGGCGAAGGCAGCAGCAGAGACAAAAGGGAGCAGGGAAGTTGGGAGGGGCTGGAGAGGGAAGGGAGGGTGAAGAAGATCTGGGTTTGCCCGGAAGGGCTGGGGGAGCCGGTTGAATGTCCAAGCAGCCAGATCACCCGGCCGGGGGCCTCCAAGTGCCCTTCCCTCTGTCCCATGGGGCTTCCCCAGCTCACAGGACCAGTGCTTCCGGTGTCCCTTGGCAGCCTGCCCGGGGAGGGACATGAACCCAAAAAGAAATTAGCCACACTGCACACAAAGGGCTACTTCTGCCGGTTAGAATTGTCCCCACAGCACAAAGACCAGCACACCACAAGTCCGCGGGCTAATGTCTCACTACGCAGGGGGAAGGTAGTTGTCCCTGGGCCCTCCCCCAGACCTAATGACTCTGGGCTTCCCTAGCACCCCTCTTGTGGACTTGCAACATACCCTCGTATGCAGTGCACGCTGCGCTCACTGGCTGGGCCGAGGAGAGAGGGCTGAGGAAGAAGGGACAGCTGCTGGAGACAGGGTGGGTGAAGAGGGACAGGCACCTACCACCAGAACGTGCTCCAGAAGTTCCAGATAGCCGCTAGCACACTCCTGGCCAAAGCGCAGGGCTCGATGCCGCACCTCACTGCTCACGTCAGGATGGCATGCAGCTTCCTGGAAGGAGACGGGCAGATGATCGCCAGCCCCCCAAGCAGAAAGGAGAGGGGCCGCCCTCCAACTCAGAGCTCCCCAACTGCAGCTCCCTGGAGGAGGGCTGCAAGACCCCATTGGAGGGGGTGGCCCTGTGTCCACCCAGGCCAGCCTTCTCCAGCCCCCACCCCAGGGTTGCTTGTCCAATGAGGACACTCTCCTGCAGGGCAGGACCCCAATCAGAGGCCTTCCTCCCCTTCAAAAACCCTACAGCTTGTGACCTTCCCCCTCCCCCTTGGGAAATTGACCCCAAGGCCCACCTTGCAAGAGCGCAACATGTCCGCAATGGCACGGCGGCTCAGGTTGGCCGTGGCTATCACATCTTCCTGCCGGCAAGAGTTGCCAGCTGCCACTGCCTTGGCCGTTGCCATGGTGATGCCTTTTGTCATGCGAATGAAGTCTTCTGGTGTAGAAGTCTTGGCAGGGGGCAGCTGGGAGCAGAACACCTGGAGGAGGAGGGGGGGTTAGTGTGGGAGACCGGCTGGTCAGCCAGTGGTTGCGGGAAGCAGGGGGACAGGCCCTCACCGCCAGCTCCTGCCGAATGTGTTCGATGGTGGCCTCCAGTGCCCGTGTCCCCTTCGTGGCCTCGTCCTCCACTGCTTTGACGGTCTTCAAGAGCGACGTGACGTTGGTGACCATCACCTGCCGACAACAGCCATAGAGCTGCTCAAGGACCGGATGGCCATCTCCGGTGTCCCTTGTGTGGTGCTCCACCTCTCCTCCCCCCCAAGCACAAGGACACTCAAGCCGTGCTCCGCCCTAGTGGCTGCTGGCCTGACCTTGGCCGAATTCTTCAGCTGGTACACGGCAGGATCATCTCCAGACTTGCCGGCAGCGGCTTTGGTGGCACCGATCAGGTCTCCCAGGGCTTTAGCAACATCCTTGACAGCGTTGATCAGGACCACCTGGGTGCAGAGAGAAAGGCGGGATGAGCAGCCGGGACCCACCCAGGACCGCCTGCCCACCACCTGTGGCTGCCGTCCTGACCTGAGTCTCGGGATCCTCAGAGCCCAAGCTAGCAGCCCCCAGCTTCACCACCTCTGCCAGGCGCGTGATGGTTGTCACCGAGGACTGGGCGGCTTGGGCCAGTTTCTCTTGGCTGGCGGTGGCATTCTGTACCAACACTTTGGTGTCTTCCACTAGTGCTTTGGCTGTCTTCAGGATGCCTTCCCTGCCAAGAAAGCGCCCGTCAGAGCACGCTGGAGGCCGAGGCGTTGGCACTAAGGAGCCCCACCCACCCACCAGCCCACGGGAGCCACAACCTGTGGTCAGCGAAGGTCTCAGCATTCTCCCGGTTGAGGGTTCCTGCAGTGGCAAACATGATGGTGGTGTCCAGATCTGCGATGATGCCTGATACGGCACTGGCTGCGGTGATGCATGCCTGGGTGCCCCGGTTGCCGGCCTGGAGGGCTGCCAGCACGTGTGAAACCTGCAGGAGAGGAATGACAGGACACCCGTTATGGTCTGTGGGTCCGATCCCCAATATGCATCTGGGGGGGGGGGATGGGGGGACTCTTCCATTCCTAGCCCAGGTCTGGCTAGAGTCACCTTCTCGGAAACCTTGCGGGCGCATTCGATCAACTCCTTCTTGGTGTAGGCATCGCTGGGACTGCACTGGAGAGCGCCAGCATTGGTCACGAGGGCGGCACAGCCATGGCCCAGCTCCTGCACTCTGTTCTTAATGTGGGAGCCAATCTGGAGGGGAGCATGGAATTCAAGAAAGCATGTCACAGCTGCCAGCTCTGCCTTGGTGCCCTTCTATTGGGGGGGGGAGGAATGTGGTCTGCTTCTTTTCCACAAACCCACTTTGAAGCTACCCGACTCACCACTGGCAAAGGGGCCCCAATGTCTCCCTTGCTCTCAGCTTTTATGCCCGTCAAGCCAGGCTAGAAACAGGGGGAACCGACTCCCCAGGAAGACAGAGCTGCTTTCTTGAGACAGATGCAGAACTGTGCCAACCTGCCCCCTTCTCCCCAACCCAGGAAATCGAGATGCCTGGCACACTCACCATTGCTAGGGGCGCTGCAACAGCCTCTGAATACTGCTGGCAAGACCACCTCCAGGTCCCTCCCCTCCCCCAACTCTCGTGCCCTCCCTCACCTCTTCATTCTCTGCTGTGAGGGCAGCGGGCTTGGCCTGCAGGGCTAGGTGCCCGTAATCCGAGGTGAGCTGGTTGGCCAAGATGCCTAGTTCATCCGGGTTGGTGGTGGATTTGGTCACCTGTGGCAGCAGAGTAAGACATGAGGTGGGAAAAAGGGTAAAAGGACCTGCCCTGGGCTCTGGAAGGGGGTCTGCATAGAAACCGGCTCCCCAGCCCTCATGCCCAAAGCCCACCCTTCCCCAAGAGGTCATCCAACCGGCTCACCATCTCCTGCACTGTCACAGCAATGGCCTTGGCAGTCTTCACCATGGTGGTCTGGTAGTCCACAAAGGTGCCTTCGGGCTCTCCCATCGGGCCCTCGTCCAGCTGCCCAATGGAAGAAAAGAGCTGGGAGGTGGGCTGCTGCCCTGCTTCTCAGTATACCCCTGCATTTCCCCCACACACAAACCCTCCCCACCATTTTTCTTTTGACTGACGCAAAGATTACACCAATGGGGGGGAGGGCCAGGCAAACTGGCTGATGGGGGTGACTTCAGTACCCCAAAAGACTCGACAGCAAATGCTTCCAAGATCCCACCTGAGCCTCTCTGGCTCCTCCTGAACCCCGTGGGGTGCCTAACTGCCTTGCCCTACAAAGCTGGTTTGGCAAGGTTTCCGGTGCCAAAGGGGAGCCGGGCACAGGGGCTCCCCAGAGAAGAGGCCCAGTGGCCAGGGGGAGGCCGGACCGTGGCTTCCCTGCTTACCTGGTTTATGGCTTGCCTGATAGAGTCCACCATGCCGCCTACCACCCCCGCGGCGCTGGCAGCCTCGTTCAGGGTGGCTGTGAGGTCTTCCACCGCCTCCCTCATCATCTGGGCGGCCTCCTCCAGGGCCTCCTGCGTGTGGGTTGCCTGCTGCAGAGAGAGGCCCCCATCAGGCCCTGGCATCAGCCCAGGTGGCGCACAGGCAGCTTCCACCCCCATGCATGCATCCATCCGGTGCCAGCCCCACGGTTACCTTGGGGTTCCCCCCGGCCTCCTTGGCCGTGTAGAGCATCTGCAGGCCCGACTCGGCCAGCGTCTTGGTCTGGTCCAGAAGGTTCATTTGCTGCTGGTGGTTCAGCATCTTGGAGGCTGCACCCACCGCAGCCATGACCAGGGGCTCAAAATACTGGGCTAGCTGGGAGACCTGGAGAAGGAGGAGAGAAGGGGTGGGAAGGGGCATTCCCTTGAGATGGAGCTGCGGAGGGGGTCATGTAAGGGGTTGGGCAATCAAGATGCCGCTCTCCAAGCAAATGAGGGGCCAGTCCGGAGGACGAGGGCCAAAGGGTCCTTCGAGCCGAGCACTGCCCGCCTCACACCGAGTCTCCCCCATCTTTTCCAGTCCCCTTCCCCTTCCCTTTTCCAGCGTAGAGCAAAGAAGAGGACCTCAAGCCCCCACAGAGGAGGCAAGCAGGCGGACAGGGGGAGGTCGGCTGCAGAAGGTCAAAGCCTTGTAGTGGGACTGGAGCCACATACACCCCACACTGCATCGTGAAGAAGGTGCCTGGGTGCATCCCGAAAGACACCAAGCCACGGAGAGCCCAGGGAAGCCAGTTCCAGGCCTGAAGCCAGGCCTGCCTTCTCAGCCCTGTTTCCTCCCTCCCCACCCACAGGATGGCCTGACTGGCTCTTCAGGATCAGGCCCCAGTTGGCTGCGTGGTCTCGCCAGCCTTCCAGCTGGGCACTGGCTGTGGAGCTCTCCTGCTGCTGCAGCCAGTGGCTGCCTTACCTTGTGGCCCAGCTGGGAGGCCTCAGCACGAGCAGCACCTGCCACGGGTTCAATGAGGTTGCTGATCTCCTGTACAGCTGTAAGCATCTGGTTGTGCAGGGCCTGGGGAAGGAGACAAGGCCTGAGCACCAATTTGGGGCAGGGGGAGGACATTTCCCCCCTACCCAGAAGCTGAAGCAGAACCTGAAGCAGAATTCTGTCCTGCTGCTGGTCAGAAGGGGCCACCCGGGCGGCCTGCCTCCTTTTTTGCACTGCTGGAGATGAACAGCCATTCTGGTGTCCACAGGCCCTCCAATCTGGAGGACTAGCGGTCAGCCTCTCCCCAGAAGCCCACCGCCTGACTGCTGCCCCAGCGTGAGCTGAACCAAACACCTCCTCACCTCCTGGGAGATGCCTTCACGAGGGGCCAGCTGCTGGCTGATGGCTGCCAAGGAGGCCTGGTCCACCTCTCGGACGCATTTATTCAGCGCTTCGATGGCCTCGTCACACTCCCGCTGGCCAGGAGCCTTGTCCCTGCAGACAGCAATGGCAACCAGATGTGCACACTGGGCACCTCCCTAGTTTCCTCCCCCTCCAATTGCTGCTTCATCTGTTCGTCCCTCCCAGTTCTGTTAGCCACAGAGATGCCAGCGTGCTGCCAACGATTTGGAAGGCAAAAGGAGTCGGTTTTCCAGATATTTTGTGAGAAACTAAAAAAAGATGGCAAGTCCTGAATCTTTAGGGAATCTCCTCAGTTGTGTGAATGGGCCTGAAATAGTAAGGACGGTAAGGGTTAAGTAAGGGGGGGGGGACTCTTCATGGCCAGTGAGGGGCAGAAATTTACCTCTGCCGCCATTTCTTACATTGTGAAGGATCTATAATAATTTTATGGTTTTTCCTGACCCGCTTTTGCCCCGGGCCTGAAAACCTCAGGGGAGGCAGCCATTTTGGTTTTATTGATTTATAAAATTCATTGGCCTCCCATCTTACCCTAGGCCAGGGGTAAGTAACCTTGGCTCTTTTGTGACTCGGTAACTTCAACTCCCAGAATTCCTGAGCCAGCCTGGCTCAGCTTGGAAGCCTCTCCCTTTCCCCTCAGCATGGCTGGCTCAGGAATTCTGGGAGTTGAAGTCCACAAGTCATAAAAGAGCCAAGGTTGCCTACCCCTCTATCCTAAGTTAACTCTGGGCAGGTTACAGTTATCTAAGCTAAAAACATAATAAGTTAAAAACAGACATTCAAACCTAAGGACACACGGGGAAGGCAGGGGCAGAGGAGGAGATGGGATCAACCCCCTACATTGCACTGTTCCCCCACTGGGACCCCAGGCTGACTGGCACAATCACATCTTTAGGCCCTTATGAAAAGACAGGAGGGTTGGGGCCAACCTCACATCGAGGGGGGGGGAGGGTGAGATTTTACAGAGGGCAGGAGCCACAGCAGAGAAGGCCCTTCTCTTCCTGGATCCCCAACTGGCCAGACTAATAGGGTGGAGGGGACCCATAGTGTGCCAGCATGTGTGGGACGGGCCAACCCCAGTGGGGTGAAAAGGTCCCTCAAGTAACCTGGACCCACGCCATGAAGGGCTTTAAAGGTGATTCCCAACACCTTGAATTGCACCCGGAAGCAGACTGGCGACCAATGCAGTTCGCAGAGCAGTGAGGCGACAGGGGCCATTCTTGGAGCCCCCAAACTCCTTGTGCTGCTGCACTTTGGACCAGCTGTAGCTTCCGAATGCTCTTCAAGGACAGCCTCATGTAGAGCCCATTACAATAGTCCAGTCGTGGTTGCCCCCTTTTCATCCCTATGCAGATAATCTTTGTTTAGCAACTGTAACTGGGCTGGCAACTCGGTCATGAAGCAAAGTGGTCACTCAGTAGAACCGTGACTTCCGGGTGCAATTCAAGGTGTTGGGAATCACCTTTAAAGCCCTTCATGGCGTGGGTCCAGGTTACTTGAGGGACCTTTTCACCCCACTGGTGTTGGCCCGTCCCACACATGCTGGCACACTATGGGTCCCCTCCACCCTATTAGTCTGGCCAGTTGGGGATCCAGGAAGAGAAGGGCCTTCTCTTCCTGGATCCCCAGGAAGCCTTATTTCAGCTTCCTTTTGTTTTACAGATCTGCAAAAGTCATAAATGCAAGAACTGGCCACATCACAACCGTGAATGGTTACTAAATGATGCAATTGCTAAAAAGGAATACCCGAACGTGTGCCAATGAGAACACTGAGGAAGGATTCCGACTCCCAGCCCCCCCCCCGGGCCGATGCAGCCGCACATCTGGATTTGGAACTTGGCCAGATTGGGTCAGAATTGCCAACAGTTGCCTGCTTCCAGGGAGACCTGCTTGCCCCCTGCCTCTGAGGACTATATGCCTTCTCCTCCTGTGCTTGCCTCAGACTGAGGTCCCCAATATAAGCTCCATGGGGGGAGCCGGGCTGCAGGGGGAAGGCAAACAGCGAGCACCTACCTCATGTTGGTGATAAGCTTCTTGATCGAATCAGAGACAGTGCGCGAATGGCCCGCCAGCACTGACCACTTGGGAGGGTCCTTGGGATTGACAGCCAGCGAGCGAGCAGTCTGGATGAGGCCAGCAGAGCTTTCCAACATGGTCTTGGCAGAGGAGAGGATGGGCTCCATGGCCCTGCGCCCCTAAGGGGAAATAGCAGAGAGAGGGTCATTCTAGGGCCGAGGTAGGGAACCTTGGCTCTTTTATGACTTGTGGACTTCAATACCCAGAATTCCTGAACCAGCCATGCTGACTCAGGAATTCTGGGAGTCGAAGTCCACAAGTCGTAAAAGAGCCAAGGTTCCTTCCCCCTGCTCTAGGGCAACAGACCAAGGGCTGCCGAGAGAGGACCCTTCCTCCTCCCCATCCCCCAGCAACCTCTGCCTACCTCTGGGCTGATCTGGGCAGGGATGGTGGCAAACTCGGGATTAGAGGCGAAGGCGGTCAGGTTCTCCACCGCTTCGATCAGTGGGGCTGTGGCTTCACGGCAGCGCTCGCGGTTGTCTGGAGTGAACGCGCCATCCAACGCCTGTGGGAAGACTCGTGTTGGACCTTTACCTTCCATCATGCTGTGATAGAAAAGCTCCCGGAGCCCAGAACCAGCCACTTTTTGTCCCACAGAGAGCCGAGAGGTAGCCACACAGCCAAGCTGGGGGGGGGGGCAGCCTGCAGCCTTCAACCTCACAGCCACCCTCCCCCGGGCAGAAAGTTTCTCCCGTCCTTTGCAGGATGACTTCGCAAAGTAGCTGAAATCTGCTCTTTGGGACAATCTCCATTGTCAGACCCAGAGAATGGGGCTCAACATGCAATATAGCTGTTCAGTTCGCGACCCGGCCAGTCGTGGACCTCCCACTGATCCTGAGCCATCTCCCCCCCCCAGGGGCGGGGTTTTGCATTCCATGGCCCCCAAGCGCAGGGTTCTCATTTCTCTCTGCCGAACATCCCCTTCCCAGCTGGGAATCTGGGGGTACCTTGATGGTCTTGACGAGGTTGGCTGTGCTGTTGGCTACCTCCTTGGCAGACTGGACAAACTGGCGCTTGGCCACCGGGTTGGCGGTGCGGGAGGAGGCCAGTCGGCAGGTATTGCAAAGGGCGGAGGTGTGCTTGGCCACGATGGTGGCGGCCGACAAGACCTGCGGAAGGCAAGGAGGACTTAGCTCTACCCACAAGGAGGCTCAAGGAATCATCCCCGATGATAATGAAGCCCACGCCCCTGCCTTTGTGTGAGGAGTGCCCCTGGCTGTGGGACTGCATTCACAACTGCCTGGTTCAAGCCCCCTCCTCCAACACATAACAGAGTTGGAAGGGATCCTGGAGGTCTTCTAGTCCAACCCCCTGGTCAGGCAGGAGACCCTATACCAGGGGTGTCAAACTCAATTTCACTGAGGGCCGCATCAGCATTGCAGTTGCCCTCGGGGGGGGGGGGACACGTGGGTGTGGCCAGGGTGGGTGCGGCCTACTGGGTGGGCATGGATGGAGTGGGTGTGGCCTACTGGGCGGGCATGGCCAGCTCTACATCGTTCGCGTCAAGGGTGCCTGTGGGGGCCTGGGCAGGAGTGGGATAGATCTGAGGGTCTCTGGCAGAAGGGGGTGGGACCAGGGCAAGCGCCAAGGCATGGTCCATTTCTTCATTCCTCACAAAGGATGCACCCAGAGGGCGAGGCCGACGCGGCAGGGGCTGGTTCCTCGCTGTTTCCAGACGGCCTTGTGGCGCTAAGACTGAATGGTTTCAGCATAAATGGCCAGCACAAAATTGTACATTGGCTCCCGGCCGGCCTGGGCCAGGGCCAAGGCAGCGGGGGCCGTTCCCTCACTGTTTCCAGGATGCTTCGTGGGCCACATCCGGCCCCGGGCCTTGTGTTTGACATGTCTGCCCTATACCATTCTGGACAACTGGCAGTCCAATTTCTTCTTGAAAACCTCCAGGGTTGGAGCACCCAACTTCTCTCCCACTGATTAACTGTTCTACTGCCAGGATATTTCCCCTTAGAAACGCCCATCTTCCCTCCTGGCCAAAGGTGGCCTCTACCTGGGATTGCGTGCAGGCTGGGTCGATCAGGTTCTGGCAGGCCATCTGGATGGCTTGGTTGGCTCTGGCAAACTGGGTGGGGTCCACCAGGCCTTGCTGACCGGCCTGGCTGTTGGGGTCAGAAACGCCGACCAAGTAGGCTGCCTACAACAGAGCACGGATGGGGGGGGGAGTCCTGAGAACAGGGAAGACAGCCCCTTCCCCTGCAACCTCTGCTCCACAGTCGGGAGCGTTGCCCTCCCCCCGCCAGCCTCACGAGGGCCTCTGCCTCCCACCTGGGCAGCCGCTTCCGTGAAGCCACAGAGGGCCTTGGAGGCTGTGCTGACGGACTCGCCAAATTCTGGCAGCTTGCTGTTCTTGGCATTCTGCGAGATGCCAGCCATGGCCTCACCCAGCACCTGCAGGAGACAGAAAGCAGGGAAGCACATGCATGGGTGTAGATGTGTGCAGGCACAGAACTATGGATCCTGAGGGCTTCTTGCGCTGGCACAGCAAGAAACAGCTTCCAGAGCCATTCAGAGAATGCAGGTTTTAAAGTGGGGACAGGTCTGCAAAACTTCCCAAGATAACCCAGAAAGAAAATGGACCCCCTCCTCTTTTGGAACAGAAGCTGGACTTCCTTCTGTCTGGACATCTAGCCTGAGCTTTGGGGGACTTGAAAGACCTCAAGAAACCCTAAGCGCCTGGCTCAAAGCCACCCTTCTCTCCCCGCTCACCTTGGAGTTCTCCATGACGCTGTCCAGGCAGTTGAAGTAGGACATGTCACTGACAGCCTGGGTGGGGTTTTCCAGAAGTTCTCGCACCGTCTGGAGAGGAGAAGTCAGCTGAACCTCAGGCAGGCCGCCCTGCCTGCCCCCCAATCAGCCCCAGGGCACCTGCCCTCTTCCAGGTGAGGCTGGCTCACCTCCAGCTCCCGCAAAGCATTGTCACACTCCTTCTGGCCGGGGGCCTGCTGGGTGCACATGGTGATCAGCTGGTTGATGCTGTCCGTCACAGCCCTGCCAGGGTTGGGGGGGGGGAGGAGACAGAGAGAGACGCTGCCGTTAAGCCCGCCCTGTCCTCATCCCCGGGCATCCAGGTGCAGCACAGCTGTCCTAACTCCTCCCCCGTTGCCCAAGAGTGCCCCTCTCCAGGCAACCCGGCAGTTCTCAGGGAGTGGGGGGGGAGGCCCCACTTCCCGCTACCACTGCAAGAGGGATGCGTACCGGGCAGCCGCTGCCAGCTGATTCTTGAGATTGGGTGCTGTAGGGTCTGCGGAGAGTGCTTTGGCTGCGAGAAGCAACTTGCTGGAGGAGAGGGAGATGCCCTTCAGGTTGGACACCAGCTGGCCCTGGGCCTCCTTGGACTGCAGGGGAGAGAGACGGAGGGAGTCACCGGACCTTTGAACCACACCCGGCCAGCCCCTCACTGCAATCGCCGTTCCGTGATGGGCAGCCCCTTGGCACTGCCTTGCCCCCTCCCCTGGGCACCCTTGAGCCTGGGCTGATTGGGGCAGCCCCCTCCCCTGCTTAAATTCACTCCCCGCTCTGCTTGCTAGAAATGGGGGTAGCTTCCAGACCAAGCAGCCAAACCCACCTGGCCCCCTGCCCTTTTTCCCTCGGGACTTCACAGCCCTTCTGGAATTATGACTGTGCCAAGCACGAGTTTTCTCGGCAGCCTGAGCTCTTAGTCCCCAGACCTCAAGTGCAGCTGTGCCTCGACCCATCTTCCCTTCCAGTAGTACCTCTGCCCTCCACAGGATGCCAGGACGGAATGAAGAGGGATCCGGCTGGCCCTATGGCATCCCACCCCAGGCCCTCCGCCAATCAATTTCTGGCCTGGCCTGCTCAGCCCCCATGGGGCTGTGCTGGACATTCAGCCTCCCCCAAGCAGCCTCCCCTCACCCCAGGGAGAGGGTCTTGGGTTTCCCCTCCCCCCCAGCATTGGAACTGCCCTGCAGGAGAGCGAGCAGGCTCGCACGTCTCATCACCCCTGGCTTTCTCTGCTCTGAAACACCCAAAGCCTCACCCAGCCTGCCAGTCACAGGGCCTGGTGCTGCACACTCAGCTCCCTTGGTCAGGGCTGCTGTGGCATCTGCCTGGCAGCCCGCTGGGAACCTGCCCCGGACACTCTCCAGAGCAGCCTCTGGAAGAGCTCATCCTTTCAGGTCACATCCCGCCTGGGCTCTGCCCTGCCAACCTCCTGCTGGCACCTCCCACCACACACGAGGTTGCGCGCACAGGCCCACCCACATGCCTTAGGACGAGGCGCTCCTTCTGCACGTGTACGGGAGACCTTCCCCGCCCAGCCAGGCAGCTCTTACCTGGGACTGTCCAGCCATCTCCACGCCAGCCTGCAGGAACTCATTGAAGTCTTGGCCAAACTTGCCAGAGGCCCTGGCCAGGTCTTGGGAGGTTCCGCGCGACGCCTGCACCAGCTCATTGGCCGACTGGTTCAAGCCAGCCGCAGCCTGGTTCAGCTGGCTCTGGGCCTCCTGAAAGTTCTTGGTGCTGGGAGGAAACTGGGAGCAGAAAAAAGGGGTCAGGCTCGGAGTCCCAGGCACCCTTCTCGTCTCCTGTCACAGCCAGGCGATTTCCGCTTAAGGACTAGGTTGAATATCCGGTTCTCCTCCTGCCAGACACCTCCAGCCCATCCCTTCGTTGGCCACCAAGTCTGAGGACTAGCAAGGCAGCCCCTTCCGTTGCCTGGAGCAGGGAAACCCAAAGCCCAGTTTCCCAAACCTATAGCCTGGGGGCTGGTGGTTAATCTCCCCACGTTTGAGAGGTGGGCTCTGCCAAACTCCCACCATGAGAGTCCCCAAGGCCTATGACTCCAAAGACCGAGTCAGGACCAAGCACAGCGAGTGTATCTGCGTGGCCTGTGCGGGTGGTGATGCGCATGTGGGGGTGGCATTTTCAATGTGGGTCTGCCAAAGGCAAACCAGGGATCAGCTTCGGCAGGGCAGTGGGGGCGGCTCTCTGCACAGGTCAGCAGTATACAAAATGGAGCTGGCCTACCCACATGGGGCTGGCCTGTGTTGTGCCATTGACCAAGGCCACCCACCCTCCGGGCCAAAAGCAGCCTCCCCACTCACAGAATTGGCCAACAGCCTCTTGCTAGCCTCGCCAACGGTGCGGATGGCGGCATCGACATCCCGCTGACCAGGCAGGCAGTTCACACAACGGTTCAGGGCTTGGGACACGGCCTTGGCCACCTGCAGAGAGGAGATGGGAGAGTTTGACCTGCCCTCCCAGGCAACCGCCTTTCTCCCCAAGCAGCTGCTACCCCTAGCAAGACCAGGCCCAGCCAGGCCTCCGGGCTCACCTGGGCCAGGCGCTGCTGGCTCTCAGCATCCCCTGGCTTGGCCACCGCCTTGCGGGCCTCCCGGATGAGGCTGCTGGCTTTGTCCATGACGTCTCCTGCGCAGTCCAGCATGGCTGCCTGGGCCTGAGGGTCCTCTGTGCTGGCGGCCACCCCCCGCGCAGACTGGCTGAGTTGGCGCAGCGCCTGCGCCACATCCCGGGCTGCAATTCCTGCGGGGAGGACAGGGAGAGGGGCAAGGGACTCCTCACGAATGGGAGCCCAGGAATACCTGCCCTATCCAGCTGTCTTCCTGATTCCAGAGCCTGGAATTAGGGACTTGCCCCATCCCAAGAAAGGCAAATCTGGCTGGGCCGGGGCGTCCCAAAGGCAGGCGGGGGTCGTTGCAGGGCAAAATGAGTCCCTGACCACTCAGGCCAGGCAGGGCGAGGAAAGCGTCCTGGCCAAAGGACAGGACAGGCTACCCACAAACATGCAGAGCCATAGTTGTAGCTGCAATTGCCACAAACCCTGAAGAACCAGGTACCTGTGTAGTTCTCGTTGCCCTGGGTAACCTCCCCCAGCAGCTGGGCAATGGAGGAGCTGACCGCCTTGGTGCTATTCCCCAGGTCCTGAGCACACTTCTCCATCTGCAGCACAGACAGGCTATCAGAAAGGGCCCGGAACCCCCCAGAGGCCACCTTCTCCCCCCCCCCAAAAGCTCCACTGAATTCCCTCTCCCCAACACACCGTCTCTCCTGGAAGGGGCTTCAGCTTGCCGTCCCGTGCAGCCGCCTTGGCCTCTTGCAAGTCTTTCTCCAGGCTCTGCACCAAACTGAGGGCCGAGTCGATCTCCAGTGGCCCGCAGGCCTCCTGCGCCTGGGAGAATAGGAGAACCCGTCCTGCTCACCAGCACACACACACCCTTGGGACTTCCTGCCAAGGCCAGGAGTTCCCACCCTGGGAAAGAGGCCAGGCTCAGCCAGGCCTGGTACAAGGAGCCTCCCAGACAGAGCGATGTGTCTCTCCTGTGCTCCTGCCCACCCCACCCCCACCTCCCCCAGTGGGGTTGATACTTAGAACCCTGCAAGCAAAGTTGCTGACCTTCTGTGTTGCTGTGCGGAGTTCGGCAAGAGCTGCTGCCAGATTTTTAGCACATTGGCTGAGCTGCATGGCAGAGGCCTGGTCCGAGACGGTGGGCACCGTAGCCTTGGCGGCAGCCACCATCTTCCCACCAGGCTACAATGGAAAAAATGGGTAGGTGTCACGTGGAGTGGCCGTGCTCGCCTGGCGTGTGCCGTAAGCCCCCTGCCAACCCGGCCAGGCCAGAGCATCTGCTCACCTGCAGGAAGTTCTGGCTGGCGGCAATGAGGCCCAGCTGGGCACTGGGGCTGTCCGGCTGGGACTGGCTGCCACGAACTCCCTGCACCAGCATCGGGATCTGATCAGCCACCACCTGCCAGGAATGAAGAAAGAAGAACGTCTCGGCTGCAGGTCCGCCCTGGGCTACCCCTGGAGGGGAAGCCTTTCCCTGCTCCCCTGCTTCAGGGATAAGTGAGCTCGTGGCTTCTTTGGCCTCCTGTGGCTGATGGCCTTTTTGTTTCAGTCCTCCCCTGCCTTCCTTTCATCTTGGCACCTGCCAGGATGTCTCAGCTAGCTCAGCTCTTCCTCCTTGGACAGGTCAGGCAAAAAGGCAGCGGACAGGCTGAGCACCTGAACAGCAGCTTCAGAGGTCCCTGCTGTCCCTCTCACTCTGCCAACCACACTGAGAAGCTGCTGTGCACCAAGTTGTCTGTGCCTGGAACAGCTGGGCTTCCCTGCCACACTGGCTGTGTCCGGGAGAGCAAGAGGGGATCCGGAGCTCAATTCCCACCCGCCTGCTGGGCCTTCACTTTCCTACCAGGCGAGGACGGTGAAGACAGCCCCATATCACCCATGCACGGGCCATGGAATCAGAGGGGGCTTCAAGGTCAGGGTCCTGCCCCCCTTCCAGCTTACCTTGCAGCTCTGCACGAGCTGCTGCTGGGCGGAAGGGTTCTTGCTCCCCCCAGCACTGTGCTGGGCAGCCGCAATCATCTGCGTGGCAGCTGCAGCGGCTTGTTTGGCTGCGTGCTGGACAGAAAGATCAGGGTCAGGCCCTCACTTTCCCAGTCAGACCAGGCTGGCCAGAAAGTGTAAAAGGGGGGAGTCTTGCCCCTTCCCGAAACCGACCTCCAGCCGATGCACCAGCTTCTTCTTGATGGCATTTTGGGCTGCTGCATTGGTAGCCATGCGGAGCCCCTCGGCTGCCTCTCGCAGCCGCTGCTGCTGCTCCTCACTGTCCGGATGGGCTGCAGCCCCCTGGCAGGAAAGACAGAGGCCCATCAGGAACATGCTTGCCCTCAAATTCCTGTGTTCCGTTTGGAAGGGGCGGCTCTCATAGTCACCCCCAAGGATAGGCTCTGGCAGGGCCCACTTGCCTGCAAGGCCGCAAGCTGCCTGCAAGGGGGGCAGGGGGCGCCTCTGTCTGACACTGCTCGCCAAGGAGAGGGGGTCATTTTCTGCTTTGTGCAGCTGCGGGCATAGAGCCAAATGGGCACCATCAGACTAAACATCCCAATGCCCAGCTCCATCCACCAAGGGGCCAGACCTTTGCTGCTTCCACCATCTTGGCTGTAGCATCGGCCAGGATCTTGGCGGCACTCAGCAATTTCCGTGAGTTTTCCAGGTCTGTCTCCCCCTCCGCATCAGCCTTGATGGCGTTCACCAGGTCGGAGGTAGCCTGGGCCAGGATGCGAGCCTGACGAACCATTTCACCTGGGGGTCAAAGAGCACGGAGAGGCTATGAGGGGGGGGGGCACGATGCTCCTGGCTGTCCAGGACCCAACAGCTAACATTGCCTTGCAATTCTGGGGCTTTGCAGACAGGATAGTCTTCCCAGGTGGCACTTCTCACCAGCATCGCCCATGGAGCTGAAGATGTTCTCGGTGACATTGAGGATGGTGTCGGTAGCCTGGTCGTAGCGCCCAACTGGCTGCCCGCCCGTGGCGTGCTGCTTGATGTGCTCCAGCAGGTCGTTGAGTGCCTGGGTCACCGCGGTGGCGGCCACCCCCACCTGCTTCAGTAGTGGCTCGTCAGAGGTGGCAGCCTGGGAGGCGTCCACACAGCCTTCCACTGATTTGGCCACCAATTTCCCAGCCTCGATCAGCTGCTCCTGGCAGACGGGGGAGCTGATGGTGGGAGCAACCACCTGTCGAAGAAAAAGCAAGGAGCACAGGTCGGGAGCAGGCTCTCTGGCCATCGTCCAGTGGAGAAAGCAAACCTGGCCCGCCCAAGTTGAATTACACACAGGAGCAACTGGACCAGCCTCCCTTAGAAGGAAGAGGGTCTACAGGGGGCCCAGGCAAGACGGGAGAGCCCCCCCCAGCTGTCCCAACAGAAGCTGTGCTGATGACCAAATCCCAGGCAAGAAGGACCCACCTTGGTGCAGGCCACCAGCTGAGACGTGGAGAGGGCACACTGTGTGGCAGCCGCGATCACCTGGGTCTGCAGCACTGAGTCCTCGGTCTTCTGGGCCACGTTCTTGGCCTTCAGAACCAAAGCAGCAGCCGCACTGGCCACCGCCTTGGCGAGCTGCATCAACACGTCCTGGAGAAGGAAGGGCCATCAAGCCACAGCCAGGAAGCACGCAAAACACATCCAGCCCAGGGTCTCCCCCCCCCAGGGGCCTGTGCCTGGAGGTGGCCATGTTGCCACCTGCCAGCCCACCCGCCCAACCAGGAACACCCTTCACCACCAGCAACTCAATCTCAGGCGCAGAGTGCCGCACACCAAGCCCATCACCAAGCCCAAGCAGTCGCAGCTTGTGGGCCGGGAGAGCAGAAGGTGCTGCCAGGTCCAAGCACGCCCTTGTGCCAGTTGTAAACTTCCCCCCACCCACCTCTCCTTTTCTAGCCCAGCCGAAACTCCCCATATCGAGGCTGGATCCTGTCTCTGGGTTTTCAGAGAGGGCCAGGTCACCCCTAAGGAAGCAGGGTAGATCAGTGCTGGAAGAGTGGGGGGGGGCCTGCATCACCCGATCCCAGACCTGTGATTGCTTTCGAAGGGGCTTTTAAATTATACGGTGGAGATTGACACCAGACAGAGCCTAGCCCGAGAGCGGCTTTGAAGAACCTGGCGAGAGAAAGCTACGCAGGAGCCCCTTGGGCAAGCACACCGATTGGGGTGGCAAATGCAGGGGCTCTGCAAGGAGCAAAGCCATGGACCATCTCGGGCCCTTTTACCGTCTTGGCATCGGGGCTGGACAGGATCCGGAGGCGCCGGCTCTCCACAATCTGTACGTGAACATCCACAACATGAGAGATGATGGGCCAAGCCCACAAACCTCAGCTACCCATTGTGGAGTCGGCTTCCAGGCCATTAGGCCTCACTGAATCCCCCCTCCCCACGCCAGGCAGGAACTTCAGTTTCAGACCCTCCCAGCGGTGCTCGAAGTCATTCCGGCAAGGCAAGCTGTTTCTGGTTCTGGGTCTCCACGTTCAATTGCCGACGCTTTGGGGGATGGACAAGGAATCGCGTAGCAAACTCTGTAGCCTCACATCCTGGGACCCTGGTAATCTCTGTGGGCACTTTGGAGGGGGCCCTCTGTCGCCCCTCAGCCCCACTGACTTTTCTCCAGTCTCTCCTCCTACAGACTTCACTGCAGTCCCCTGGACATCTCTCAGCCACTCCTGAGCCGGTCCAATCTATTTGGGGCAGCAGGGTGGGACCAGTCTGCTCTTGGCAGATCCCTCACCTGGAAATGGGGATCCGTGTCACTCTCCCCAATCTCCTGCAGCAATTCCCCGCTGGTCTGTCCCACCGCGCCAGCTGCCTGCAACAGATTCTGCCGTGGCTGGAAGGGAGAAAGAGGGGCACACGTCAGTTTCTGGTCTTCGGTCTGGTCACATGCCCCAAGAAAGGCAGTCTGCCACTGTGCGCCCTCTGGACTTCGATGGCAAGAGTCACCCTCTCCCCCAGAGAACAATTCCGAAGGATTAGGAAAGCAGCTACAGCAGGAGTCGGGGCCCTGTGAGGTGAAAGCCTCCAAGACCAGCCCAGGAGCCCTTGGCCAGCGCTGCTGTCAGGAAGCTAACTCTGGATCTCAAGATGGGCAACGCCCCGCCCCCCCCATTGCTTGTCCCCCCGTCCCCCCTCTGCTTGTCCCAGCTGGACCAGAAGTGCAGTGGCACCTGCTGGAGTCAGGCAGGGGCCCAAGATCACCTGCTTCCTTTCTGTTCAACTTCCTTTTGCACAGGAGCTCGAAGCAGCAGACACAGTGGTCCCTCCCTATCTCCTATTTACTGAACAACAACACTGTGTTGGGGTGCAAAGGAGGAATCAGCCCAAACACCCCCAGACAGATTCCACTGCCAAGGGAGATGAAAACCTGCATCCCCCCCCTTCCACTTTCTACCCCCCCGGCTCTCCTAGATCCAACGTCTCAAGCAGCGTCTTCCAGTTCACTCCCTTCGCCACTGACCTCAGCGCTGGATGGCTGGGCTGTCTTCAACAGTTCTGAGACAGCCCCAGCCAGATTTTTAGCAGCATGCAGGAGCTGCCGCCCGTTGCCGCCCTCGTCCTCCATTAGTGCCGCCAGCAGTTTCACTCCTTTGGACATCTCAGTCAGGTTGGAGGAGATGGTGGTGACGGCGCAGCCCACAGCTGTGTAGTCTGTTTCTGCTGGGTCACCAGCGGTCAGGTTGACCACTGAAGCTGTGCCTGCCGTGATGGCATCGACTTGGGAGTGGATTTCATGCTTTGACTCGTCCATCTTGTTCTTTCGCCAGGCCTTGGAGGCCTACGGACAAAGAAGCAGGAGTTATCCCAGGCATCCAGCCCAGGAGGGAGCCTCTCCAGGGGGACACCCAGCCATCCTCCTTCCTGGTCCTCTCACCGCATCTTGGCCCAGGGGCGGGAGGGTCTCGAAGTCATCCAGGCTGGACTGTGCAGCTTTCACGGCCTGCATGCTGGAATTGAGGGTGCCTGTCAGGGCCTGCTGAGCCGACGTCTGCAGGGCAGAGTGGAAAAAAGATGGGTGAGCCAATGCGCCTCCCCCAGCAATAGCAGGGCTGGGCAAAGGAGGAGAATGTGGGGCTGCCTTCCTGTTTCCCAAGAATCAGAGGTGACTTCAGGAAGGGGCACCAAGCGTCAAAGGGCAGCGGAAGCCCCCAAGTCCTGTGCTGGAGTAGCAGGAGACCTGGGGGATGCAGTGGCTGGTGTCCCCTAAAGCCCGGGACCCTTACCAGAGGGGGCATGTGCCCCCGATGCATCTGGCCACTGGTGATCTGCTGCTGGGCCTGGGGCATGGTGCCCATCTGGAAGTTCTCTGGCCCGCTGGCACCCGGCCGTATGATAACTGGGAGGGCCACGGAGCTGTGCTCGGCTTTGTTCAGCTGGTTGAACTGCTGCTGCAGAAGGGTCGACCTACAAGGGGAGCAGGGGGTGAGGCACGCCCCCCACTTCCCCCTCCCCGACGGGCCCCCAACCCCACTCTGGCAAAGCCAGTCTTACTTCTTGGGGGACACGGAGTCCTCCAGCATGGTGGATTCCTCGTCTCCCTCCAAGCCAAAGTGGTCTTTACTCTTTTTCTACACGGGATGAAACAATGGTTATCCCCGTTGTCCCGAGCCAGGCCCAGAGAAACTGATCCCCACCTCAACAGCAGCTAAAGGGACACAGGCTGAGTCAGGGGACACACACACACGGAGGGGAGGGCTATAGCTTAGGGCATCCCTTGATTCAGCCTGGTCACCCCCCCCCATCCGAGACCCACCTTCTTCAAGATGATGTCGATGTAGCCAGCAATGAGCTGGGCAATCTGCTCCCCTTCAGTGGTCTGCACAGAGTAATAGCCATCCTGGTAGTCCCCAAAGTCCTGTAACCCCAAAGCCCAGGCAGTCACTGGAGGGAGTGCTTCCAGCTGGGCTGCTGCCCCCCCAAGATGCGGTTGCTGGTGTTGCTTGTCTTAGAACAGATCTCCCCATCTGCCAGGCGAGGGCAGCATCCCATAGAATGCCACAGCTGCACTGGGCACAGCTGTTTCAGAGGGTACTTCACTGGGAAATAGCCTACACAGCCCCGAGTGGTGGGGGGCCTGCCTGCTCCAGGAAGGCAGCAGCCGCCCAGGAGCATCTGGGGCACCCCGAGTGGCCCCTCCTCTGTCTTTCACCTGCAGACTTTGGGGGGGGGGCAGGATGGAGAGACTTTGCTACCCCAATCAGTCCTTAATGGACCCTTTGTGGTCTTTTGAAGCTGGAGGGGGAGACCTTACCAGGGTGAAGCTCTTGGGAGAGGCTGCCCAGCGCTTGATGTTGGTCAGATTCCACTCCTGGATGACCTCCTTGGTCTTCTCGTCTACACGCATCACACACTCCTTGGTGATGCCCAGGAGACGGGGGACCAGCTTGTTCTTCCCCTTCATCTTCTCCTGCAAGGCAGGTATCTTTGCCATAGGGTGCACACACACACACCCCTCCAGCTCGGAGTAGGAAAGCCTCAGCCAGTACCCCTTCCACAGAGCCAGACACCTCCCTCCCCCCTCTCAGAGCCTCTGAGCAGGGTCTCCTAGCCCCCCCCCCGGGCAGGGGCAAAAGGGGACTTGAAGCATCACAGCTTACTTTGACCAAGAAGAAGGAGACGCCATACGTCTTGAGCGAGCGGGCGAGTTTCACGTAGCGCACCTTGGCCTCGATCTCACTCATGTTGGCACAGTTCTTGTGGGCCTGGGAGGAGGGGGAGGGGAAGAGAATAGATGGCTGCATCCCCTTGCTCCCAAATGACCCACCCCCTCCCTGCCCCATTGCTTCCCCAGCCCTTCGGCACCATCATCCTTCTGCAGATTCCCTCATCACCACCACCAGCCCATATGCCTGCCAGACCTCCAAGGCCCTTGGAAAGTAGAGGGTGCAGCAGAGGGAAGTGGCCCACAACCTCGGGTGTCAAGAGCCCCTCCCCTCACCAGGAATATCTTCCGCTCCCCCTTCTGCTTGATGTACTCCTTTGGCAGAAAATCCTTCAATCTGCACAAGGGGAAAGAGAGTCTCCCTCAGAGAAGAGCCTTCCAAGGCCTGACTTCCCTGCTCTGTCCAGCCCTCGAGCCAAATGACCAGCCGAGGGGACCGTGGGGGCAAAGAACCCACCAGGACCTGGCCCCAAGGTACAGGCAGGCGGACTCACTCCAGAAATCCAGCCTTGTGCTTTTGCTCATTGTGAGGACCAAACTGGATCTGACACTGATAGCCGGCAAACTCGCAGGCCTTGTCGAAGGAGACCGGGTGGGAGCCGTTCAGGATGTCGTCTCGGGCCTGAAGACAGATGAGCAAGATCAGCAGGGACCCTCCTCACCACTCCTCCCTGGAAATGCCGGGCCTCCCAAAGCAGCCTCTTTTCTACCCAGACGAGCCAAACCACCCCACGCCAGCCCAGAAAATGGAGGGAAAAGCCCCACCTGGACATAGAGGAGGTTGAGCTGCACCGGGTCACGGGAATCCACGTTCTGGTCAGAGTAGAAGAACTTCCGCCGGAGGAGCAGCGTCTCGTTGTCGTCGATGCCCTGTTCGCGCAAAGTCCGTCCGTGATCCAGCCAGTTCACTGCACGAGGAGGCAGGGCAGGATGAGAGCCACCGAGGTCCCCTCCACCCGCGTCTCCCCCCCCCGAGCACTCAGCCCAGCCCAGTCCGGCTCACGTACACTCATCATCTGTGTGCAGCTTCTGCTTCAGCCTCTCCATCTTCTTCTCGTCCCGCAGGAGGGTCTTGTCCTTTCGGAGTGTGCCCATCTGCTCCTCCTTCTTCTCCTCCAGGATCTCTCGCACCAGTGAATACTCATCGTAATTGGTGATGCCTAGGGGCACAAAGCAGCCTTGCTGAGGGACAAACGTCGCCCTGCCCGCGGCTACATGGGCACCTCAGCTTTGCTAACACAGTTGGTCCTTTCTGGCCCTGAGGGGGAGGGGGGGAAGAAGGACCCACAGAACAGAGACTCTCTCTTCACTCCTCCCCCTTCCACCTGCTAGCCCAACTGCCTCCAGGCTGCTCACCGATCCGGGCACATATGGTCATGAGCATGTCAGTGACTATCTTGGAGTCATCCACCATGACCGTCTTGACCGTCCCATCCAACATGCGGATCTTCAGGGGCCGCTGTTTCTTCTTGTACTCCATGGTGTCCTGGGAAGTCAGAGTTTGGGGTGGGGGGGAACGAATCAAGAAAGGCCACAATTGGGGGGGAAGAGCACGGACAACCAAGGGGGTGGGAAAGGGAGCCAAGATGGCAGTCCCTCTCAGGGTCCACCTGCTGCACCATCCTGGGCTGGCACATTTGGGACTGTGCTGGACAGGTTCTACTTCTCCTCAAGATGCCAACTCTGGGGGCGGTGTGTGTGTGTGTGTGTGTGTGTGTGTGTGTGTGTGTGTGTGTGTGTAGAGGTCAGGTTCTTGGCTCGTCTCTGAGGAATGCTGCAAGGTCCAGCCTTCTCCTCCACCAGCAAGAAACCAGAGGAGCCTCCATATGCAGGAGGTACCCATCTCTCTGCCTCTCTTGCAGCCCCAGAGGAGGTGCGGTGCTTGGAAGGAGGCTGATGCCGGGCCCAGCCAAAGGGAGCAGCTGACCTGGCTCTGGACTCGGAGCAATGCCATTGCAGAGGAATTTTAGTAGGCCTTTCTGGAGAAGTGGCTCTGCTTGGGGCCATGTATGTTCTGGTCAAGAGCACCATATCTGGGGGGGGGGGAATTACGCTAGGCCAGTGATGGCGAGAGACCGAGTGCCCAAACAGCAACCCAAAACCCACTTATTTATCGCCGGGTACCAGGTCGGCGTGGACCACTGGGTGGGATTGGCTGTGGTGGTCATGGCAGATTGGGTGGGAGTGGCCAAGGTGGGCATGATCACCTCGATGTTGCTCGTGGGGAGGGACGCCTGTGGGGGCTGGGCAGGGTTGGGGGAGGTCCAGGAGGTCTCTGCCAGGTGGGGCAGTGGGCAGGAGGCTTATCCTGTGGGGTGAGGCGAGGCAAGGCGAGGCAGGACGGGGGTGCCATTGTCACAGGGCAAGGTGAGGCAGGGGCAGGGATGGCTGCTGCCTGACACCATCGATCTCTGCACACTGAGGCCAGAGAGCGCATGGGTGCTGGGATGCATCTGGCCATGTGGGACCTTGGCAAGTTAGCAGGCGGCTGGTTGAAGAGGGACGGTTGCCATCTCCAGGGCATGGCCTGTGTGCCCACAGAGAGGGCTCTGAGTGCCACCCCTGGCACGCGTGCCATAGGTTCGCCACCACTGCACTAGGCTATGAGCCCTTCATTAACTGCTGCAGCTGGCATTCAGACTTACCCTCTACCAATTCACTCTGTGCTGTCCTGGCTGACCAGAAATCCCCCCCCGAAGGGAAGCACTCACCCCATTGCGGAGCATGTAGTAGTCCAGAGCCTTCCCAGCCTCCAACCATATCCCCTTCTTGGGGTCTTCATCCGAGAGAAAAAGGCCGAAGTCGTTGGCTGAAGAAAGAACAGCAAGAAGGAGGTTGGACTGAGGTGGGGTGGAGGGGGCTTGAGGTCAGCCAATGATGCCCCATAGCCACAGGGGCATGAGCAAGGGACAAGGTGCAAGCGGGGACTGTCCTGTTTCCCCCAAAGGCCCAGCCTCCCTGGCCCACTGCAGTTCCTGGTTGGTAGCCCACCCCTTTCTCCCTCTGCATAGCCTTCTCCAATGAAAGCCTGGCCACTTACGCTGCCCCATCTGCGCCTCCGGCACCCGTTCCCGGATGATGCGGCAAGCGTCATACACCATGGTGGAGGGCTCAAACTGCATTGTCTTCACCGCATTGCCAATGCTTATCTTGAGCGATAAGGCCACCATGGTGGCGCCTGAGATGTCCCCTCTCCTGCTTCACCTGTTGAAGAAGGGCAGAGTGAGCAGGGTGCCACGAGGGGGAGAGAAGCAAGTGCCCCCAAGGGTGGCCCAAGCCACCCCATTCTCAGAGCAGCTCAGCCTTCAACGTCCGGCGGCTCTTCCGGGTGGAACCCAGAGTCCTTCCTTTCCCACAGGCCTCCAGAAGTGCAGATGGGAGGAGGCTGAGGCTGCAATTTTTTGCCCAACCCCACGGGACATTCCACCAGTTGGCTCCTTTGCCTTCGGAAGAGACCCGGAGCCTCTCAAACGGTAAGAAAAGCCAAGCCGGCATTCTCTGCGTGTGCCAACTCCCCGCTCCGGTCCTTGGAGCAGCTGCTGGACAGGGTAGCGGTCAAGACGAGAACAGGAGGCTGCTGCCCCATGACCAGAAGTTCCCCTTTTACTGCAATCATCATGGCAAAGTGTGGAGCACCCATATCCAGGCGCTGCTTCTGCCAGGCCCAGGGCAGGGCAGCAGGAAGAAGGACTTGTGGCCCAGGAGGAGCCTATCGGCGAAGATGTGCCGCATCATGCCCGCAGGAGGAAGCCCACCCTGGTGAAGCTGAGCTGATAAGGCTGGTGGTCGAAGGAGGCAGATTAGGCCCAGATGGCCGGTAAGAGGAAACCGCCGAAGGAAGTCAGAAGGCCCGGCCTAGCACCCGATGACTGTCTCCCCCCCGCACGGTCAGCGGAAGCCTTCTTCCGATGCCTCTGGCCCAAAGTGAAGATAGTGCCTGAATTTCAGAATCACAGAGTTGGAAGGGACCTCGGAGGTCATCTAATCCAACCCCCTGCTCAGGCAAGAGACCCATACAGAACTGCAAAATCGCAGAGTTGGAAAAGAGGGGGGCTGCGGAGGAAAGCCGGGGAGAGAGTTCTCCATCTTAGGTTTAAAGCTGGGGATGCTCTTCCCGAAGGAGAAAAGGAGCTCCTCAAATTGGAAGGGCAGCCATGCCACAAAACAGAGGTGCCAACACCACACTGTGCCATACTGTGCCCTGCTACCTGCACCCTTTCACCACGCCCCACTGCCTTCCTATAGCTCAAACAGTGGTGCTGGCAGCTGTTTCCAGGGAGGGGCTGTCTTCTGGACCTCAAGGTCCCGAGGATGGCTAGCAAGGGGTGCCCACCTGACCCCTCCCAAATGTTTCTGATGCCCCTGCCTTTAGGGCCTTTTGTGCCATTGCCAGAGGCACAACTGGCAGCTGGCAGGGAGGTGAGGTCCGCCCCAGCCTGCAGCCCCTCCCCCATCCTTGCAGGGCCTGGATAAGGCAGGGGCTTCTGCTCTGTTCCTCTGCCCTCCCCCGATGCCCCTAGGGCTGTTCCGGGTACCTGACTCTGCCCAGTCCTTGTTGGGAGGCCCTTGGATGCGGAGCCCTCTTGCTTCGGCCTCTGCTTCGGCCTCTGCACAGGGCGGGACTATCCTATCTGCACCCCAGCAGCTGCAGCCCCTTTCCTCTCATCTGACCCCAAGGCCATCCCCCCCCTTCCGCTTGTGCAGGTCACGCCCACGCCCCAAGGCCCCTCCCCTCGAGGGCACCAGCCAGTATCGGGTGAATTTGGATGCCCTGCCACCTCTCACCCCCAAACATCCAGGAACCTCGGTGAAGGCGCCTGGACAGGGATGGGCAGCTCCTGCCCCAAGTCAGAGTCCATCCATCAGGCGTCTTTTCTACACCCAAACTGAGGATCGGCAACTCAAGCCCAGCCAGGCCGCCAGGAGACGCTCATGAAGAAGTTCAGCTTCCTTCCCGAAACCAGGCCTGATGCTTTGCCCACCGTGGAAGGTTGCATTTTGGGGAGGGGGGACCAAAGCCAGGCATCCCAGGATGGTCATAAGCTGGAGGTGCGGCTATCCCTGCTCCTCCTCCCGTGCTAAGCCACAAGTACAAAGACTAAGACTGCCCCCCACCTGTCACTTTGTGGACACAGGTGGAATTGACCCTCCCTTCTGAAGGGCTCCAGAAACCCTAGTACAGTGTTTCTCAACCTTGACCATTTTAAGGCATGTGGACTTCAACTTCCAGAATTCCACAGCCAGCATTGCTGGCTGTGGAATTCTGGGAGTTGAAGTCCACATGCCTTAAAATTGTCAAGGTTCAGAAACACTAGTAGCATCAGAAGGACCAATGGGAGAAAGGCTGCTCCTGGGTGGTCTCACTGGGTTTTACTGCCTTTACAGTAGTGGCCGAAATTGTGGAAACCTTTTGGGAAAAGTGTACAGTAGAAATGCCACCTTCAGTTAAGTTTCCACCCATTTTTCTTCTAATTTCTTTATAACTGTAGCCTTGTTCACTTAAGAATACTATTTTACATCGCTTTCTGGGTGACCGGTCAACTCTTTGCACCATGACTTTAATTTTATTACATTTTACAAGCTCACTAAATGAAAGAACACACAAAAAATCCAACCAACTTGATAGCCATCACATAACACACTGACCAAGGTCCTCCTCTCAGCTTCAATACAGGACATCAATCACTGAATCCTCCTGTGATCTGATTGGCTCATGGCCAAAACAAGATGACCCCTGATTGGCTCTCTAAACACTCACGCTCATTGGCTACAATCAGATGAAGGAAAGCTACCTGATATCAAGTTGTGCTTCCTTTTTCTGGTTACTTGGCTATACCTTTTCATAGAATACAGTACAGATAATTGAACGAACTTTGTTGCATTACATTCTCGATTAAATTATCTTTCCGTTGATATATAATTTTATGGTACTTCTCCAAAATAAAAGTGGTGTTATTAGCCATCAAACCTCAAAAATACACTTTTCCCAAAAGGTTTCCACAATTTTGGCCACTACTGTACCGCTGGGCTCCAGGATGTTGCCCACCAACCCCAACTGACTCCGAAATCAGCCCCATCCTGGAATAGGGCTGGGGGGGGGGGGAGATTAATATTGTTAATGTCACAGGCCAACAATGCAAGGAATAGGCCCAAGAACTGGCCAGAGGAGGCGGCAAAGCCAATCTCTCAAGCCCCCCCCCTTGAGAGATTGGCTTTGCTGCCTCCTCTGGCATGCTCTGCCCCCCCCCTGAGCTCCCCCTTCTTCCTATACCCACTGGGCTGTTCCTAGTCAAGAAACAACTGGTAATGGGGCAACTTCCTTCCTGCCTTTGCCCCAGAGTTCACCCAGGCCTTCCCATAGGAGGCAGGCGCTCCCCCCACATACACACACAGGCCAGGGAGACATTCCAGGGCTGCATTCTCAGCATGCCCCAAAGATGTCTGCTCGCAGGGGAGCCCCCCCCCCACCTTCCCCCTGGCTGGCTCTGCACGCCTTCTTGCTTATCCCCTAGCATGCCAGAGGCTCTGTGGTCTGGGGGGGGGGGGGAGGAAGGAGGGGCGGGCCTGTGCCTAAGCACCCTCCCTCCCCCCTTCGAAAGAGGAAGCAGGGCCAGCAGCCAATGGGGTGGGGGACTTCTGCCCTTTCCTTCCCAGTTCCCAGAAGACATTCTCCAGCTGTGCTTTGGTTAGGCTTCCCCTTTCTCACAGCTCCCAGCCCTCCTTCCAACTGCAATAGGAGAAGCAGACCCTTCTCTGCAAGATGGGAGGGAAGCCTCCCTCCCCCCATTTCCCAGCCCTCCTGGCCAAAACACCACTGGCTGTTAGATGTTGGCAAACTTCAGGATCCCATTGTGCTTTTCCTCTCACACCTCCTCTCTCTGGCCCAACACTCTCGATGCTGCCACACAATTCTTAACCCCCAGCTCAGGCCCATTTTGTGAGCTCCAGCATCCTACAAAAGACTTCCTAAGGTGGGAGGACACAACACACAAACCCCGCACAGACACAGCCTTTCCTCCATTTCCTACGGATGCCACAAGACTGGCTCACCAAACACAGAGACGGGCAGTACCTTCGCTTGCCAGCTTCAGTCCCAAAATCCAAAACCCCCCCCAACCGAGTCCGGGCTTAAATCTGCATGTCTTTTTCCCTCCCCCTATACTTGGTAGGGACTCTTTGTTGCCACCACTCTGCCTGTCCTAGAACTAAGGCAGAAATGCAGGAGAAAGGGGAAGGAAGCCCCCCCCCGCGCCCCCACAGAAGGTCACCTGGCGAAGCAGGAAGGAGGACAACCAAGGAAGTAGACTTGCCGGGAGGCTGCAGAGCGGAAAAAGAGCTGGCCTAGACAGTCCCCAAAGCCTCCCCTGGCCTTGGCAGTGTCACCAAAAGCTTCTGTCCTCCTGCACAGACAGCGGCTGCCCCCGTCTCTGGGCAATAAAGGCTGCGGCCACCAGTTTTGCTCTGAATCGCCTCTAATGCGGCCTTGGAAATGTGAACTGCATTGGACACTGCATATGTGTGTGTGTGTGTGTGTGTGTGTGTGTGTGTATATACGCATGTTCATGCATGCACGCAGGGGTGGTGAGCCGATTTCTTAAAACGGAAGTACAGGAGATCAACCCCTTCAGCAAGCAGCAGAAGCTATCAGATGGGCCTCCAGCGCTACTGGGAGACAGGATGAACAGGGGTGCTCTAGCCAATTCAGGGAATTGTGTTGGCAAACTATCTGCAGAATGGGCTGGATAAGAGGGTGGGGGAGGCTGACTGCCCCCCCCTTCCCACTCTGATTTCCCAAGAGAAATGCTGTGCCTGGACAGGTAACAGCAGCACCTTTGAAGAGGAAACCCTGTCTGAAGGAGTAGGGGGGGGGTCATGGATCTCCCCCTTAATCTACACACCCTCTCCCCCAGACTATCCTGGACTGGGAGGGGTCAAAATGAAGGCAGCTGCAGACCAGGGTCTGATCATTCACTATTGGAGTTCAGCTTGAATTCGGCTCTTGACTTTGAATTACTTCAGTTTTTAATGGGTAACTTTTCTGGGCCCTGGGTTCAATTTTCAAAGCTGCTGAAGTCCTGGGGCTTCAGCACCCCATAGTTGCCAGAGAGCCAGACCTTCCTTTGCAAGAGATGTATGTGTACGTGTGCATCTGGGGGTGGGCACACAGGCTCAGGCATTCTCAGCTCAGTCAGAAACAGTAAAGCAGCGTCCAGCAAGCCTTTGCCAAACCTCTGGTACAGCCGGATGCAAAGACAGGCGGTCATTCAAAACAGCGCTAATGGACCTGCATGCAGCAGATGCCTGACTGCCCCGGGCCAAGCACCTTCTTTCCTCACACTTTTGCTGAGGGTGGGTCCCCTTCTTCTTATGGACAGAAGGATGATAATACAGAAATCGGGAATTGGAATAAAAGAGCTGCCAACTTTCTAGCTTGGATAAGCCCCAAGCCCCAAAGGACGATGGCAGCACCATTCAAAATTAAACTCTGCGTGAAGTGGGACACAGGTGTGATGACCCTCACCCAGGGTGGATTTGATTTAAATCATCAATTTAAATCACAATTTAAATCACTAGTAAAAAGGCTTGATTTAAATCAACACGATTTAAATCATAATTTTTAAAGAGGAACTGTCATCTCGATCCTGCAGCAGCTCCTCCTGACCCGCTGTTGACTCGCCGACAGTCCCACTCACTTTAATGGGACGGCTGGTGATGCAGCAGTGACACAATACAGTGAGGGACGTGGCGGACAGCACGTGAATGGATGCCCGCTAGCAAGCACTGCCATCATGGATCTGAAATGACAGGTGCTCTTTAAATGTAAGGACTCATTCTTGCTGGTAGTTAGAATCTTTAATATTATTATTTGCAAACAAAATGAGGGTTTCCTATTCAGAATAATAAACTGTCAGGTTAGTAAAACAGCGATATCAGAATCAATTTTAGGTTAATCTCACATAGTTGGAGAACTACTCAAATTCTTTTATTTAGTTAAAACACTTAGACACATTTCTCTTCAAACCATCATACGGTTTGTAGGTACACAGATTTGCAAAACAATGGGATAAAAGAATATTCCTGAACTTTGTTTTTACGATTTATCTCAAGGTTACTGTGAAATTGAGTGAATACATCAATGCAGTGCATGTTATCTCAGTTTGCAGAGATAACATTAGATTCATTGAGTTTACCAAAAATGTAAATATTGCAGAATATAGCCTCATGCTACATAACTAAGATCCATTTCATGCTGAATACACTAAATTATTAATGCATCTGAAATAGAAAACTATATTTAGATAGTTTTTTTATTCCAAAAGCATGTTATTAAAATAAATTTGATAAAAAATAAAAAAAATCCAATTTAAATTTTAAAAAAATCCTATTTTTTTTGATTTTTTTTTTAAAAATCATGGATTATTATCCACCCTGCCCTCCCCCCCAAGTAGGACCCCAGGACCTACCAGAGCCAAGCACTGGCAGCACCAGGCAGGAGCTACAGGGAGTCTCAGGGTGAGGGGGGGCGGTGGAGGGGTCTGCCTCATGCAGAGCAGAATCAACAGCAACAGTAAAAGAATGAGGGGGGCATGAATAGACAACACTAGATCCCATTTCTATTCTAGGCCTGGCCCTGAAGATTTTTATAAACCCATTAATGTATTTGAAGTTCTCAATTAAAAAAGGCAGCCTGAATTCCTTCCCTCCCCTCCCCCAAATCTGCAGAGCCGCATGCCAGGTGTTTGCTAAAGGTTTATCCCTCCATCCTCAGCCCAGGAACTCCCTGAGAACGCCTGGGAGAGCAGAGCCTTAATGCTGAATGGCTTGAAAATAATTTGGGGGTGCTGAACGTCTGTACGGAAATACTAAACAGCCAAAGAACAAATAAGGGAGAAGGGGGAAGAGAAGCAGCGGAGGACATGGGCCCGGCTGCATTTCTTCTCTGTGTTTCAGTTTGTGGCACAGAACAAGGAGTCTGCCAGGCTCAGCTCTTGGCTGCAACAGGCAGATGAAAATGGGGGCCCAGAGGGCAAGGGGGGAGCCATGTCCGGAACAGGAATAGGTGGACGACTCCTTGATGCAGGAAGGGCACCCACCTGAGGACCCTGCGGGAAGGTGGTAGAGCTGAGACCTTTAACCTTACGCTTTACTACCCTGGAAAGGCAGAGCTGGAAAGTTGCAAAAGGTAACGCCCATTCCAACTGAAAGGGTCATGCAGCATGAAATGGGAAGGTCTCCTTCTTCTCCTCTTAACCCAACTTGAAGCTCACTGTGCCAAGGCTAAAGGCTTCCGAGAGCCCCAGTGCAAGGGGGAGAGCAGGTGCCAGGAGCACCCCAAAGCCAGCAAGCCACTCAAGTCCCTCGACCCTTTTCCGCACTGCTCAAAGGGAGCAGGGTGGCTGCTCTTTAAGGGAGCTTCCCAAAGCCTCAAGGATCAGCATTGGGAGGGAGGGAGGGAGGGAGGGAAGGAGGGAGGGAGGGAGGGAGGGAGGGAGGGAGGGAGGAAGGAAGGAAGGAAGGAAGGAAGGAAGGAAGGAAGGAAGGAAGGAAGGAAGGAAGGAGCCACCCCCCAGGACCCACTGAGTCAGGGCCATCGCTCTGCAAAAGAAAAATGCAACAGGAAATGGCTCACCCGCCCAGCTTCCACTGCTCTGCTGTGGCAGGGGCTAGAGTTGACAGGCCTTGGAACACCCAGGGCTCTCCTCCTTCCCTTCCCCACACGCCACCTCCAGCCTGCCTTCCTGCTAAGGGGGGTGGAGGTGGGGAGAAGAGAGCCTGCCCTGGGTTAGGCCATTCCAAGCCAGTCAGCACCCTCCTCCCCACCCACCAGGCGTGGGGTCCATGACAGCCCCACCCTTTCTGAGCTGGGCCTACTTTCCCTGACTGCCCTGGAGCAGCCCAGGGCCGCCTGGGATCCAGCCAGCCCCAGCTCCCCAACGGAAGCACAATGTCTGCAGCCTCTGGCACAGTGGCAGATGTGGAGGGGAGCATTCGGCCTAAACCTCTGGAGGTGGAAAGCAGCCTCGCCTGCTCTCTGACTCTACAGGACAGAAGGGCCAACTCTCCCCTCCAGGACGGTCCCTGGTCAGCTGCCCGCAGGCCCACTTCCTGTCCATCCAGCTCATGGCTGTCTCAACAGCCTCCGCTGACGCCAGAGCTCCCTCCCTCCCACTCTCGGCACACTGGAAGGGCAAAGGGGTCAGGGGCAGAGAGGATGCCAGCTGTGCAGCCCCAGAGGTCCCCAGAAAAAGGATGCCCCTTACAGCATTCCAAGGTGCCCCAAAGAGGGGGCGAAGAGGAAGCGCCACCCCTCAGAGGCAGGAACAGCCTTCCCAGAAACTAGGAGGAGTGGAGGGAGGTGGCCAACGCACCCTCAGCTTCTTCTCTGTCCCCACCAAATTTGGAAGACCTGCATTTCAGAGGGCCCTTCAGTGCCACATGGGCTGTCCGAGGGTCTGCTGCTGCTCTCACATGGCAGTCACAAGCCAGCCAGCTAAGGGCCGCTGCAGAAGGCCTGAGGCACCAGCCTGAACCCTGCAGGGTACTTTTGGCTGTGCCTCATCCCTCCCAAATGAGAAGCTAGCAGATTCCAGCCAGAAGGAGGAGGAATCGAGTGGGAAGTGTCCCCCTCCCACGGCAAAAGAGTCCACAATATTTATTACCAAATATGGAATGCCTGGCCACCTCTGGCCATGGCCTCAGCAGCAATGGGGGGGGGGGAGGAGAGAGAGAGAGAGGCTGCAGGGGCTCTATTTGGAGGCAGAGAGAACCACAGCACCAAGAACTGGCAGATGGCATAACCCCAGACAGAGAGGGGGTCTGGGTTGCTCTTGGGCCAGATGCTGAAAGTGAAGGGGAACCCCCGCCAATCCTGGACATGCTCCCTGAGACGACCTCCCCACCCTGGGCAAGCATACCACTGTCCCTCTGGAGCCCCACACACTCTGAAACCCCACATGTGGCAAGCTTGTGGGGTTTCCTGCCTTCTTCAGCTTTCAAGTACTCTAACCCAACTTGTAGGGACAGCCCTGGGTGTCAGGGTAAGGTGGAGGGGCCCTTGCCCCACACAAGGCATTGCCAAGTGAAGCAGATGTTACAGCTGCAACCAAAGGCTCTGCATTCAGTGGGGAGAAGCCCCACTTCTGCAGCTACAAGAAAGAAGGGAGATGCTGAACTGTGCCTGGTGATACTTGGCAATGCCCTTTCAAGCTGACCTCTGCGAGTCAATTTCCAGGTGGGAGAAAAGCTGGCTGCATGCTCTACCTCCAGAGGTCTTTCCTCGGGTACACCTGCTTCTCTCAGCTCCAGCAAAAAGAAGTGCCAATGAAGCCCAAGGCCATAGAGCTTTGAGTGGGGGTAAGGGTGGGGGGTTCCCACAGGCTTCCTAGAGCCCCTCACAAAACAAGCTATGGGATCGGCGGCCCCCACCAAGGAAGAGAGCTTTAGAAAGGAACAGAAAGTAGAAATCAACTTAGCAGCCACCAAAGAGCAAAGCAATAAGCCAAAGTAGCTTACTGCAGAGAAAAAGATTACTCCAAATTTTACAGTTCCATTTTTAATAGGTTAAAAATATTTGCAGTCATCTTTATCAAAATGGCCCAAAACATTTGACAAAGCCTTCAGCCTTGGCCTCCGTTTGTGGTTTTATTTTTTTCTGCAAACACTCGGCTTGCTAATTCTGGAGTACACATTGCACAAGACACAATTGGTGCTATAAACCTATCACAGTGCTCTTTAAAAAAAAAAAAAAGTACATCTTTGATGCGTTTCTTGTTCAGGAAATGTCTGCTAGCAAGCAACCTAACTCAAGAGAACACCAAGGGCTCCACAATTCAGCCCTGAACAGCTACAGATTCCCTTCTATTGAAAAAACATTTCAGAAATCTAACAGAGACCTCTTCATGCAGAGACCCGTCACCAGTGAGAAATGCCCCTCCCTCAGCCCCTGGCCTGCCCCCCCCCCCCAGCACAGCGCCATAAAAGGGACTATTTTGTTCACATTCGGTTGAATATTGAAACTCCGCCTTTCCCCCTCCTGGAATTTAAGGAGCAGGCGAGGTTCTCCCTCTTCTGCTACGCCAAGCAACCACCACCCTGCAAAGTAGACTGGCTAACCGGGGGATGGGATTGCCACCGGGGGATGGGGAGGTCCGAGAGCTGCAGAATGGGGAGCCGCGCGTGGGAGGGAAGCCAGAAGTTCCTCCTTTCCGCTTTCCATACGCCCCAAACCCAACTTTCTCGGAAGCTCCTCTAGGAGTGGCTGGACCGCTTCCCCCCCCCCCGCCCGAGTCCAGCCGAGAGGGGAGCAGGGGGCCCGGCCGGGAGGGAGAGGGCAAAGCGCTGCCGGCTCAGACAGGAGAGCCCCGAAACTCTCGGGGGCTGCACCGGGCGGGCAGGGATCCTAAGGCCAAGAGACGGAGGGAGGGCGGGAAGGGATGGAAACGGCGAGAAGGAAGGGACGCCCGCCTTGCGGAGCGACGCTTTTCTCTGCAAGGAACCCCAAGGCCCAGGGCAGCGAAAGCCCCGCGGCCCTACCGGGACTCTCCCCTCTCGACCGGAGTGGGGGCGAAGGGAGAGTCGGAGCCAGCTCCCCGCCGACCCGGGAAGAGTCGGAGTTAGGGCCGGCGAGACTCCCCGCGCCCGCCACTTTGTGGCCGTCCTGCAAACCCGGGCAGGGCTGGACGGGACGGGACAGGCTGCCTGTGGAGGAGCAGCGGCGGCGGCGGCGGCCGGGCCCTCCTCGGCCCTCCCGTTGGGGCTCCGGGCCCTTCCCAGAAAGCGGGCGGGCGAGGGCCGGAACGGCGCCCCGTCCCGCGGCAGCCCCTCCCTGCCCGCCGGGCGTGTGGCTGGATGAGCCTCCCGGGGCGCGACGGCGGCGGCTTCGCGTTCGTACCTGCGGGGCGAGGCGGCGGCAGCAGCGGCGGCGGGCGCTGGGCTGTGAGCGAGGGCAGGAGGGCCGCCCCACCTCCCGCCTGGCCCCGCCCCGCCCGCGAGGCGCCTCCCCGCCAGGGCGCATGCCCGCGTCCCGGGCCGTCGGAGGGGGAGGACTCCCTCCCTCTATCCCACGTCTCTTTGCAGTCGTGGGCGCGTCGTCGGGCCGAGGGGGAGAAGCGAAGCGGCGGAGCCTTCTTCCATTGAGGGCGGCCTGGGAGAGCCGAGTCCCGGCACCCGTCCGGGCCTCATCCGCTTTCTCCCCAAAGTGATATTTCTTTGTCTTGTTTCACCGAGTGAACTGCCTGTCTTAGCGAATTACAGCAGCCTATTCTGTCTCGGACAGAACACGGACTTTCCTCCGCGCGGTGGCCTTTCGGACCTGGTCTTCGAAGAGTTCTTGCTCCCGGTACTTCAACTCCCAGAATTCCTCGGCCACCTTGGCCGATCTGGAGGCTCGCTGTCAAGCCGGGGAGTTCTGGGAGTTGAAGTCCATCCGTGTTAGACCGGCCAAGCGGTGCTGTAGCGGTTCGGTTCCGCGCTTTTGTTGCTTTTAAGTGCGTGGAGAATATCGGAATGCACCCCTTCCCCTTCTGTCCTGCTGGAGTCCGCGCCGGTGTCTGTCCCTGGGGCGTCGAGCGAAGAAGCTCTGCAGGATGCCCTGGGCAAAGTTTCCCGGGGCTGCCCCGCTAAAGCAGGCGGCGACCTTCCTTGGGCAGCAGCAACGGAAGAAGGTCGCTTTGGTGGCCCCGGCAGAGGCGGCGATCGAGGCCGCACCGGAGGAGGCAGTCTAGAAAATCACCCCGGTGGACAAGACGTTGATAATGTTGTCGGACAAGGGGGCTCCTCTGCTCGGCTGACTCTCAACATGCTGCCAAGGAAGAGCTGAGAGTCCTTCGAGGCTCCAATGATTTATCATGGTCTACTTTTAAGACCTCCAGAAAGTCTAGTTGCTGATGCAGGCAAAGAAAATCCGAAGGTGCAAAGACAAAATTACATTGGAAACCTGGAACATAAAGCAGTTCTTGGGCGGCCCATGCAGCACCGGTGGCCAGTTTGTTTCTGGGTCCAATTCAAGGTGTAGGCTAGCGCCGTTAAAACCCTTCATGGCATGGGTCCAGGGTCACCTGATTGCGTTGGACAGCTATAGATATTGAATTAATAAATAAGTAAAGAAATATAATCCGAGGAACCAGCCCCAATGGGAGAATGGCATCTTAGTTAAGGGATTCGTCAGACCCCTCACCTCATTCCCATTTGCATTTTGCTCCCTTCATTTTGGTTAATTGATTTTTAACTGATTTAAATTTGTATGCCATTTAAATGTATGTTTTAATGTTTTATATAATCTAATTGTATAAGGATGAAGGTTCGTTCTCTGAGCTCGTGGGTTGGTTTCCGAACGTTTTGTTACCGCGCTAGGTAATATCTTCAGCAGAGTTTAGGGCAGGGGTAGGTAAGCTTGGCTCTTTTATGACTCATGGACTTCAACTCCCAAAATTCCTGAGCCAGCTATGCTATAGGAAGTCCACGAATCATAAAAGAGCCAAGGTTGCCTACCCCTGGTTTAGGGGATGTCAGTGGCAGTGTACTATTGTTTATAAGGGCTTATAAGGTGTGGGTGCATGAAGGAACATTCAGGAATAATTTTCACTTTCAAGAGAGACAAATCAAGGTTGACCTTTATCATGAGCCATGGTGGCGCAGTGGTTAGAATGCAGCAGTGCAGACAAACTCTCCCCACTGCCAGGAGTTCAATCCTGACTGGCTCAAGGTTGACTTAGCCTTCCATCCTTCCAAGATCAGTAAAAGGAGGACCCAGATTATTGGAGAGGGCAAAATGCTGACTCTAAATCACTTAGGTCCGTGAAGCTGTATATAAATCTAAGTGCTATTGGTAAGTGCGATCACCTTTGCTATCTGATTTTGTTATAGAAACATTAACAATAGCATTGCGTGACCACACGGAAATGAAAAGAGATAAAAGTAGGCAAATGAAGTTATCTAGTACACTTACTTGCTGATGACATGTTCCTAACTCTTTCAAATTTAGGGCATTCTATAAAATATATTAGGATAGAGTTGGAGGAATTAGGAATTCACTAATAATCAGGTTTTATTAGTGAATTTTCAGAAGTCTCAATACTATACATGTGCTTTTACATTGTTTCTGAAAGCACAGAAAGAGGTGCAGATGATCATGGCCATTTGCTTAACAACAGTTTGAAATAACGATAGCCTCAAAAAGACTGCTTTACTACCTGTAAAGCACGTCCAACTATCGCAAAATGGGGTGTATACACATACACAAACAATCACTTGATTGCAATCCGGATGCTTGGTAACCTGTTTACTTTTAGGACCAGATACTAATTGCCCAATGATCATGTGAGGAGGAAGCCAGCAGGAAAGTTTGCAAGCTGCTACTGTCTTTTCTCTGGCCACTGGCTGAAAGAGTTGTCTGCTGAAGGATTTCAGCACCATTCCTGCAGCTCTTTCGGCCAGTCCCCGGAGACAGAGCGAGCCAAAATCCAAGCAAGATTTTCAGCCCCAGAGCTGATAGGCAGTACAGTTAGGAGCATGGGGTGCCATAGGCAGGTAGGGGAGGCCCAATGCAGGCCGCACCTGTCTCTCTATTGGGCTGGATTTCAGGGAAGATTTTCTGCTCCTAGATAAGGAGTGTGGAGTGCCTTGGGTGGTGGCAAGTAAGGACTCAAGAGACCTGGCACAATCCGGGCTTGAGTGTCTCTCTACTCGGGCTGAATATCCCTCCTGCCAAAAAGCCAAGGAGGCTTTTCAGCTTGGAGTTCCTCCTTATCTGGGACTTTGCTTAACAACCCATGAGATAACGATTGTAACCTGGAATGCCAGGATGGCAGTTGTTGAGCTAAGCAGTCATGAGATGTCTTCCTGAACAAGTGTTTCACTCAATGACTGAGATTCCAGTCCCAATAATGGTCTCAAGTCAAGGACTTCCTGACAGAACAATTAACCAGTGGAACAACCTGCCTCCAGAAGCAGTGAGTGCTCCAACACTGGAAGTTTTTAAGAAGAGACTGGACAGCCATTTGTCTGAAATGGTATAGGGTTTCCTACCTGAGCGGGGGGTTGGACTAGATGACCTCCAAGGTCCCTTCCAACTTTATTATTATTATCTCAATCATCGCACAGTCAGCCAGATGTTCAGACTGGATTTGGCATTTTGTCTACCTATCGAGTCCTTACCCAGGACCTGGGATAGGCAGATGTGGATGTTTGATGGTATTACAGGTATCGTCGCAGGATGGAAGCAGTTCCTAATAAGGCCGCCTTTTGCAATTGACTAATAGCAAATTTGTTAATGCCAATGGTGTTCAAGTGGTGCTCCAGTTGTTTTGGGATTGCACCCAAGGCGCCTATGACTATTGGTACTACCCTTGCTTGCTTTTGCCACAGTCTTTCTATTTCTATGTGTAGGTCTTTGTATTTTGTTATCTTCTCCAGGTCTTTCTCTTCTATTCTGCTATCTCCAGGCACTGCCACATCCACTATCCAGACTTTTTTGTCTTTCTTATCGACAATTGTTAAGTCTGGGGTGTTATGTTGCAGGTGCTTGTCTGTTTGAATTCTGAAGTCCCAGAGCAGTTTAATTTTATCATTTTCTATGACTTTCTCTATTTTATGATCCCACCAGTTTTTGCTTACAGGCAACTGATATTTTTTGCAGATCTTCCAATGCACCATTGTTGCTACTTTGTCATGCCGCTGCTTGTAGTCAGTCTGTGCAATCTTCTTGCAACAGCTTACCAGGTGGTCCACTGTTTCTTCAGCTTCTTTGCATAGGCGGCACTTACTGTCTGTTGCTGTCTTCTCAATTTTGATTTTGTATGCATTTGTCCTTAAGGCTTGGTCTTGTGCAGCCAGAATTAATCCCTCGGTCTCTTTCTTCAATTTTCCTGCTCTTAGCCATTGCCAGGTTTTATTATTATCTGCTTTCCCAGCTATTTTTTTAATGTATTGGCCATGTCTTCCCATGCCTCTATTCTGTTCTTCATTTGGTCTTTCTTGTAGGCCAGTTTGGTCTCTCTAGTAGTTAGTAAGCCTTCCTGATATACTAATTTCAGTGCATCTTCATCATTGTTCTTCAGATATTCTTCCAAAGCCATTTTTTCTTCTTCAACCATCTGATGTACTTGTAGCATTCCACGCCCACCTATTTGCCTTGGTAGATAAAGTCTATCAATGTCACTGCGTGGATGAAGGGCATGATTCATTGTCATTATTTTTCTGGTCTGCCTATCCATTGCTTTTAGTTCTGCTTGAGTCCAGTCCACTATTCCAGCTGTGTACCTAATGACTGGGATTGCCCAGGTGTTGATTGCCTTTATGGTATTTCCTCCATTGAGTTTGGATTTTAAGATCTTCTTCACTCTCTTGATGTATTCACCTCTAATCTTTTTCTTGACTTCAGTGTGCTTGATGTTGTCAGCTTGAAGGATACCCAAGTATTTGTAGTATTCTTCCTCATCCAGACTCTTAATGTTATTTTCGTGGGGCATCTTGATTCCTTCAGTTTTCACTATTTTTCCTTGTTTGATAGTAAGTGTGGCACATTTGTCCAAGCCAAACTCCATTACAATATCTTGGCTATATATACGGACAGTGTTGAGCAGCGATTCTATTTCAGATGATGTTTTTCCATACAGCTTCAGATCATCCATGTAAAGGAGGTGGGATAGTCTGGCAGATGTTTTTGATGTTTGATAGCCATGTCCTGAGTTATTCAGTATTGTTGACAGAGGAAACAGTGCAATAACAAATAGTAATGGTGATAATGAATCTCCTTGAAATATTCCTCTCTTGATATTAACCTCTCCCAGCCTCTCACCATTGATCTGCAACTGTGTCTTCCATTGTGCCATCGATCTTTGCACAAATTTTCTGATGTTTCTACTGACTCCTGTTATTTCTAGGCACTTTATTATCCAATCATGTGGCAGAGAGTCAAATGCCTTTTTGTAGTCAATCCATGCCACATTCAGGTTGGTCTTCCTTCTCTTGCAGTTTTCCAAGATCATTTTGTCTATTAGGAGTTGATCTTTTGTTCCTCTGCTATTGGGGCGGTTTCCTTTCTGCTCAGGTGGAAAGAGATTGTTTTCAACTAGATGCTGTTGTACTGCATCAGCTACCACACCAGTTAGTAATTTGAAAGTTGTTGGTAAGCAGGTAATTGGCCTGTAGTTACCTGGTGTTGCCCCTTTTGCTGGATTTTTCATTATTAGGTAGGTTTTCCCAGTTGTTAGCCACTTTTCAATTTCTCCTCCTTGTAGTATATTGTTGAATTGCTTGGCAATGAGTGGGTGTATAACAGTTAGATGTTTCAACCAAAACCCATGCAGTTCATCTTCACCTGGTGCTGACCAATTTTTGATTTTCTTTGCTCTTTTTTCTACCATTTTTGTTGTTATTACTAGTTCTTTCATTTCAACTTCTGTTTTATTTGCATCCACCTCTTTTAACCAAGCCGCATCCTTGTTGTATTTCTTTGGGTTATCCCATATCTGCTTCCAGAACTGCACTGTTTCTTCCTTGTCAGGTATGACTGATTCCTTGCAGTTTCTCCATTGATGGATTGGTAGAAACGTTTCTGATTGGATTGAAATTGGAGGTTCTGCCTATAGTTTGCAATTCGAGCTTCATATCTACTGATTTTCCTGGCTATAGCTGTTATTTGTTGCTTTATTATTTCCAGTGCTTCCTTGATCTTCCTTGTTTCTAAGTGGTATTTCTTGATTAGGTATTCTTTGGTCTTCTTGTTCTTCAGCTTCTTTTCTTTCATCTGTTCTAGCTTGCTTGCATGTGATCTTAACTTGCTGATCTTATTTTCTAGTCTAACCTTCCATTTTTCTGGTGCACTGTTTGTTTGTTTTTCTTTTTGTTGATTTTGCATCCCAGGTATTCTGTTATAACTGCAGCTGTGCTGTACATTAATTGGTTTGTTTCTTGCAGTGAATTGGTGCTTATACTTGCTATTGCAGTATTTGCATCTTTTAATGCTTGTGCTAGCTGTTTCTTTGGAACAAGCTTCAATGCAGGCAGCCTTATTCTGTTGTTTTTGTGCTGTTCTAGATGCTCAATTATTCTTTGTTTCAATTCTTTTATTTCTTTAGTTAGAGGGTTTTGTTCTTCCTGAGGAAGAGGTGCCTGGTTTCCAAATGAGAACAGTTGTATATCTCTACTGGATTCTTTCACTGCCAACTCCCCCTGGTTTGCCTCTACATTCTGAATTACTTCTTGTAAGGCTTTGATTTCTTTGCCCTGGGTAAACCTTTGCAGTTCGTCTAATTCTGTTTCTGTAAATACTTTATTTCGTGTTATAAATCGGCGTTGATCTGCTAGTCTCTGTTCTGTTATTTCTGATTCTGGATGTTGTTCTTTCCAGAATTGGTGCATTCGTTTTAGATATCCTCGTCTTGTTGGACTTGATCTGTAGTAACAGATCATTATTTCTTTGTTTTCCATCACTGTGTATCTGCGACGGGTAAACACCTTTTCTTCCAGTAGTAGTTATTATTATTATTATTATTATTATTATTATTATTATTATTATTATTATTATTATTATTTAAAAGGCTTTTTTCGTGGATGCTCAGAAGCAGAAAATGAGAGCTCACCCTCTTTCATCATTACTCCCAAGAAGTGGATCAGTTGGAATCTGTCTTGAAATCCACTGAGCTGCATCTGGGACACCAGAATGAGAAAAGGGAAGCCTTTTGACCTTCTTTCTCTTTGGATCTCTGGAAGCCATCAGATCCTGCGCTCCCTTCCATTCTTCTGCATAGTTACTGTTTTCTATTCCTTGGTTCAGCCTCATTGCCCTTCTTTGAACTGACTCCCACTTCTCTTAAACGCTGTTGACACAACTGAACACAGTCCTGGAGGTGGGGTCTGACCAACAAAATGAAGATGCATTGCTTGCTGCAATTAATGAAGTATTTCTGTTGATACAGCCTAAAATAACTGATTAATATGTGAAGTTACAATGGAGCTGAGTGAGGGGCACTTGTAATTGGTCCTCGGTACTACAGCTGTTGCAATGTCATCATTGTCACACGATCCAGGAAGCCACGGTCATGTGATCACCATTTGCAACCTTCCTGCTGGTTTCCCACAAAGTCAATGAGGAAGCCAGCAGGGAGCCTCCAAGTCGCTCCCATAAGTTGCTCCCATCCCTTTTTCTCCCAAGCAGCCCCGCTACAGAATACAGCCACCCACCACTCACCCACTCATGCTCTATAATAGCACCTGCCTGCGACATTCACCCACCTGCCCAGCAGCGTGCTTGCTTAGGTCTCTGGTCACATGAGGTCCTCTGAATGACTTGCAAGGTCTCTGAGTTAAGATGGCAATATGGACATCACACTTTAGGATTGCATTGCTTAGTAACAGAAATTCTGGGACCGATTGTCCTGCTAATCCAAGAACTTTCTGTGTCTTTTTCACAGGAACCATTGCCAAGCCAGGGATCCCATCCCACATTAAGCTTTCATTTTCCAAAGGGAATATGTTTGCCTCTCATTTATAGTAATAATAATACTTTTAACACCATCAAACAACATCTTCCTATCCCAGATCCTTGGGAAGGCCTCAGTAGTGGACAAGAATGCCAAAGCTAGTTTAAACATTTGGCTGTCTGGGACCAACCATACTACTAACACTACTACTACTACTACTAATAATAAGAATAACAACAACAATAATAATAACAACAATATTTACCATAGCCACCAGTATTAAAAAATGTAACAGGTCTGCTGGAGGCTTCTGGAAGTCCCCAGATCTGAAGGCGGTTATGACTGAAAATCTCTATCCTAGGCAGTTCACAAGCAATGGAAACACTGATTGTTTCTATTTAGCATCCTATTATGATTCATGTTGATTGCTTATTTAGTATCCTATGACTATCACTGAGTGTTGTATCATATGATTTATGATGATTGTATTTGATTATGATAGAGCTGTGGTTAGAATGCAGTACCGCAGGCTAACTCACTGCTCACTCCAGGAATTTGATCTAGACAGGCTCAAGTTAACTCCATCCTTCCACGGTCATTAAAATGAGAACCCAGATTGCTGGGGGCAAGAAGCTAACTCTGTAAACTGCTTAGAGAGGGTCTGTAAAGCACTGCGAAGCGGTATATAAGTCTTACGTGCTATTGCTATCACGATTTATCACTTCTTGCTTGTATGTACACTGAGAACTTCTGCACCGGAGACAAATCCCTTGTGTGTCCAATCACATTTGGCCAATGAAGAATTCTATTCTATTCTAAAAAAAACAAAACAAAAACAGCCATTAAAAGTAAGGGGCTGCGATAACTCTCTCTTGAGGTCAGGCAGGGGTCCAGCGGGAGGAGGGGGGAAACAAGCCAAGATCGGGCTTCTTCTTCTTGTGCCATATCCGTTATCGGACGTTGGCGATCCTGTTTTTATCAGCAGCCGCAATTCCTTCGCGGGGCAGCGGGCTGGACTAGAGGATCTCCGAGACCCCCGCCGCGTCCAGCCACGAATCCGCAGAGCAACCGGAAGAGCCTGAGGGAGAACCTGACGCCCGAGCCCCATGACGTCAGAAGCCGCGGGATTTTCCCAGGCGTGAGTGACGCTCCCGCCAGCCAGTGAGCGGCCGCGGGAGAGGCGGGACAAGAGGAAGACGGACAGGCAGCGAGACACTTCCTGGTGGGTGACGTCATCTCTGCTGTGTTGGAAGGAGCGGACTCGTCCGGGTCAGCAGCCGCAGTAGCGGAGTAGGTGCGACAGAGCGGGAGCCGGTTTCACTTCCGCGGATCCCGCCCGCAAGTGGTTGGAGTGGACGCCCTGCCGGCGGTTCTCCTGGCGGACGCTGTGCCCGAAGAGGCGGCGGCCATGGCCGAGCAGGACCTGCTGGACTTCCTCCTGCAGGAGGAGCTTTTCCTGGGGAGCGAGCCGGAACCGGAGCCGTGGGGCTTCCCGCAGCCGCAGGTGGGCAGTGGGCCGGGCAGGGGCAAGCGGGCGGTGCCCTCGGTTGGCCCTGGTTGCTCCTGCCTCCTCTCGCTCCGCAGGTCCCGGGCAGGCAGGAGGACGAGCTGGAGGAGCTGCTGCGGTGCCTCTGGAGCCCCTTCGGGGAGGATTCGGACAGCTCCGCCGACCCCTCCGGCCAGAGCAGCCTCGCCGAGGACCGGAGCCCGTCTCCTGCCAGCAGCCTCCCTGACTCGGGCCGCGTGGAGTCGGAGCACAACTACTCCTTACACCTGAATGCCACCGCGCCCTCCTGGGCGGCGGGCGAGGGTGACGTGGCCATAGATCTGGGTGAGCGGAGGCTTCCCGAGGGCCCGGGCTAAGTTGGGAAACGGGTCGGGGGCTGCCGTGGGCTGAGAGCGAAGCTGGGCTGGTCTCCCAGCCAACTTACGGCCCAGCCTGCGGCGTTTTTGCGCGTGGCCAGAGGATGGTGAAATGGCTGGGAGGGAAACCTCCGAGGTAGGAGGGAAAAACGGCCGCAGCAACCCGGAAGAGCCATCTGAGCCCAAGGCAGGCGGGCTTCCTCTCCCGCCCTGGCAGGCAGGGGAGAAACGCTTTCCCACTTGCAAGAGTAAGGCATTTGATACAATAGACCACAACCTGCTTCTTGGTAAGAGAAAATTGTGGGGTAGACAGCATCACCATCAGATGGATTGGTAACTGGGTGACCAACCGCACTCAACGTGGAGTGCTCAATGGAACTTCCCTCTACATCAGTGGTTCTCAACCTTTCTAATACCGTGACCCCATAATACAGTTCTCCATGTTGTGGTGACCCCCAAGTGGGTGTGGCCATCAATAAGAGGGAGTAGGACAGCTAGGGAAAAGGGAAAAAAATGGCGGACAGCATGGTTTGGCGACCCCCGTGAAATGGTCATTCGACCCCAAATGGGGTCCCGACCCACAGGTTGAGAACCACTGCTCTACATGGAGGAAGTGTGCAGGGGAGGGCTCTGTTTTAGGCCCAGGACTCTTCAACATCTTCATCAATTTCAGATGACACCAAGCTGGAGGGGAATTGCCGATACTTTAGATCAGTGGTTCTTAACCTTTTTGAACGAATCGCCCCCTTGAGCCAATGAGGAAGTTGTCATCGCCCCCCTCCCCCAACATAACCTCTCAGTCACAACATAGGAAATAATTCTTCAATTTATGCAAACACTTTTTTTTGTTTTCTTTAAAATTGTCATCAGGACGTATCGATGCAAATAATTTATTTCCAGTCTTTTTATCATATCTCCCATATTCTGGCCAATGGCGCACCACTGTATGGGTAGAGGCTGCTGCGCAACGCGCATTAAGATAAGCAATGCGTCTTCACATATGTACGGCGTTCTGTACTGAAGCTAGCTGGAGGAACGTTTGAAAACACAATTCAATTCGATCTGATGTTTTTGTACGATAGATATACAGCGATTCATTGTACGAAAAAGTCTCAAAAGTGTCCCCAAAACTTCTCGCTCCATCGCCCCCATATCGCCCCCTTTTCGTTCCATCGCCCCCCTGAAAAATGAAATCGCCCCCTGGGGGGCGATATCACCCAGGTTAAGAACCACTGCTTTAGATGACAGACTCAAGATTCAGAAGAATCTTGACAGGCTTGAGCATTGGGCCCCATCCAACAAGGCACATTTCACTGGTGAACAAAGTAAGGTCCTGCATCTAGACAGAAAATTCAAATGCACAGATATTGCATACGGTAGGAGGAACATGGCTCCAAAGTGGTAACAGTGAGGGGGGGGCAGGTGTCTGGTAGACCACCGCTTAAGTATGAGCCAGCCTTGCGCGGCAGTTGCCAAAAAAGCCAACACAGTCCTAGGTTGCATCGACAGAGTGATAGTGTCAAGATTTTGTGAAGTGTTAGTACTGCTATATGCTGCTCTGGGAGGGCCACACCTGGAATACTGTATCCAGTTTTAATCACCACAATACAAAAAAGATGCTGAGGTAGAAGGAGTGAATGTGACTCAATGGACAATTGGGGGAACTGGCTATGTCTAGTCTATTGAAAAGGAAGACCAGGGGTGACAGGATAACAGTCTTCCAAAATTTGAAGGGCTGCCACAAAGAGGAGGGGGCCAACCTATTCTCCAAAGCACCTGAAGGTAAGACAAGAGGTAACAGATCGAAGTTTATCAGATCCAACCTAGGACTAAGGAGAAATTAACCAATGGAACGGTTTGTCTCTGGAAGTTATGAATGCTCCAACACTGGGAGTTGAGAGATTGGACAGTCATTTGTCCAGAATGGCGTAGGGTTTCCTGCTTGAGCAGGGGGTTGGACTAGAAGACCTCCAAGATCCTTGATAAAGTTGTTATTCTGGGCCTTCAGCTCCAGTCTGCTCCCTTCGGCTTGTGGCTTGCTACTTCCTGCCATCTTCCCCCCTTTTGCAAAGAGGCCCCTAACTCGGCATCAACCTCCTAGCAAGGGGCTTTTGCACAGGCATTCCTTCAGCCAGGCCAAAGTCAATGAGAGATGTTTTTTAAGGTCACATAGGTTAGGGGAAGAGACAGAGGATCTGGCCCTCTCCTCCCAAACCTCCCAATGCAGAAAAAAAAGCCTTGCTTTTTAGCTTTAAATATTAAAATGTAGACATTCAGATTTATAAATTTGCCAGGACTCTGGCAAAGGGGCTGCTTGCTTCTCTGTAAGGAAATGTGGAAGCTATGATTTTAGCAAAGCACCCTGGATCCAGAGAGGCTAATCTGAGGGCTTGGCTCATAAGATGCTCTTAGTGACATAATTACACAAAACCTTGACTCGGGTCAGAAATTGGATTCTTAGAACTCAGCTAGCCTTGTAGGGGTTTCCTCTGGTTCTGTACCCCAACTGGCTTCCCCCCACCCCTGGATCAACTAACCGCACTGACATCCCAGGTTGGGCCCATCAGGACCCCTCCCCCTCAGTAGGCGGCTGGTTCTGCTAACAAGCCAATGCGCTGGAGCCTCTTACTAATCAGGCCTGCTCTAGCCAGCTTGGTGCCTTGTGCGAACCCAGCCACTGAACCAGGGCAGCAGCGAGGTTTGCCCTGGGGGGGAGAAAGGGCTGGTTCACAGTGCGGCGGGTTGACAGTCCTCTCTCTCCCCTCTTCCAGAGATGTGGGCAGATATGGAAACCGCCGAGGGCCTCAGTCTTCCCACTGCAGCATTCACAGCGGAGCCCCAGGTAGGAGCAGGCATGCAGGTAAGCAGCCTGGCCAGGCCGCTCTTCTGGAGCCCCTCATCCTTGGTGCTTCCCAGGCCCTGGCCCTGATCAGCCACCATCTTTCCTGCATTTCCAGTTGGACTTCCCACCGCTGGTCCTGACGGATGAAGAGAAGCAGCTCCTGGAGAAGGAGGGTGTCTCGATTCCCTCCCACCTGCCCCTAACCAAGGTGGGCCTGCCTCACCTGGCCTGCGGGACATCCAAAGGCAGGGAGGAGAATCAACAGGGAAAGCCCTCCCCCCACCGGATCTTGGCTCCAAGAGGGGGACGGAGCAGCCTGGTCCTTGCCCTGCAGCGTGGCCAGCCCGGTGCCCCCCCCAGGCGGTGGAGGAGGGGCCAGGGCTAAGGTCTGGACAAAGCCTTGGCAGGCAGGCAGGCTGAAAGGCAGGGGTTCCCCAGGGGAAGGGAGGGGGGCTCTTGGCTAACCACCATCCCCCGACACGTGTGCTGCCAGGCAGAGGAGAGGGTCCTGAAGCGCGTCCGGAGGAAGATTCGCAACAAGCAGTCAGCCCAGGACAGCCGCCGCAGGAAGAAGGTCTACATGGACAACCTGGAGAGCAGGTGGGGAGCAGAGGGGTGGGGAAAGGGGTCTTCCTTGCTTTCTCTCCCCTCTCCTCACCAAGGGGACTACCCAGTCTGGGCTTCCTCACTGACCCATCTCTCTGCAGGGTGCTGGCCTGCACAGCCCAGAACAGTGAGCTCCAGAAGAAGGTGCAGCTGCTGCAGAAGCAGAACACGTGAGTTGGGCTGGGGGGGGGGGCGCAAGGGAGGCTGCTCTCGTCTTAAGAGTTCTGCAAGCCAATTGGGGCTGCCCGTAGCCGCCCAAGCTTCGTTCAGTTGCCCACATACGGATCAAACAATGATCGAGACCGCCCCACTCGATAGGGGTGCAGCCCTCAGTTGAGTCTGTAGGAGCCTGGTTCAAGGCAGGGGGCACCTTGCTGCAGCAAGAGACCCCAGTGGTGCAGCTGAGGGTGCGTCAATCCTACGTTGCAGGTCCCTGCTTGAGCAGTTGAGGAAGCTGCAAGCGCTCGTCCAGCACTCGTCCACCAAGACAGCTGCGGCCAGCACCTGCGTCATGGTGAGTTTCCGTGTCTCTAGCCCTCTGGCCAGCTCTCCCCTGCTCCCCTCCAGTGGGCCAAAAATGGGAGCTGCAAGGAGGGGACACGTTTCAGCCATGCAAACTGTGGTCTGATTGCCTTCAACCGCTCTCTGCTCAGGTGCTGCTCTTCTCCTTCTGCCTGGTCCTCCTGCCCAGCCTCTATCCTCTGGGTGGCCAGAAGCAACCGCTGGGGCAGCATGGAGGTGAGTCTCTGGGGCTGAGTTGGCCTCTGCAACCTCTAAGCCTAGTCACCCACCCACCCCCACACACAGACAGCCTTGTGCTTTCAGCACCAGCTCCTGCAAAGACTGAGCAAACTCCTGGAGGCTACAGTCCCCCCCCCCACCCGTGGCCTTTGCTCTCCCGTGGCTGGAGATGGGCACTTGGGCTGCCCGGCCGGCTTCAGTTGGCGCAGAACGGAGGTTTGCCAGTTGGAGCAGTTTGGCGTATGGGTGACAAAAAGGGGATGCTTTGTTGACTTCCTCCTCCACTGGGCATAAAGAGGAAGGGTCTGATTTAAGCCAAGCAGCCTCCGAGAGTCGTTAGTCCTCGGCAGACATCTTTGCAGGATTTATTTTTTCCGTGGCCAAGGGCTGGATGGCCTCCCCAGAGGGACAGGAGTGGCTTGGGGTCACTTCCAATAACATCTTCCAAAGGGGGGGGGGACAGTGGAAAGGGGCAAACAGGAGATGCCATCCTTCTAAAAAGCACAAAGTTGTTGGGCAGTTCATTCCAAGGGAGGAGGAGGAGGAGGAGGCAGGAAAAGGGGAAGCCACCAGGGACCCCGAGGAGGGCAACCCTGCTCCCCTGCAATGCTGTAACTGCCCCCTTTTCTTCTTTCAGTGTTGTCCCGAAAGCTGCGGGAGTTCTCAAGCGGGGCTTCCCGGACGTTGGCAGGCACCCCCCAGTCAGCAGAAGAGACGAAAACCCTTCCCTCTCCTGGGTCCCCCGGGCTGCTTTTGTCAGAGAAAGCTGTGTCCCCCGAAGGCTTTGCGGCTTCAGAGAGTCTCAACGGGTCTCGAGGGGGCCCACGGAGCGCCCCGGGGGCTGGGCCCCCCTCTGCCAGCAACGGCAGCTCCTCCTTGGACTCACCTTCTCCTGCCTTGGAGGGGCTCCTCCTGGCCCCCAAGCATCCTCCTCCAGGGAAGGAGGGGGCACTCCCACCCACCTCCGTCGACCAGCAGCCTGGCTGGGCAGATGGTACCACCAGTGTCATCCTCCAGCCCCATCGCACTGATGAAATGTGAGGCTTTGGGGCGCTTTGCCAGCAGCATGAAGATGCCAAGATCCAGCAGGGGATAGTCTGGATGGGGCAGGGGGCGGGGGGAGCAGGAAAACCAGGGCTGCTGAGCAACAGAGGCTTTGCCCTGCCAGGGCTCCTCCAACCACAACTTCCCTTCACTGACCATCCCCACGCTCAGAAGGACCATTGCGGGCCCCAGCAGGAAATGCTGCTCAGACTCTTTTCCCCCATCCTAGGCATCTGCCTTGCTTCTCTGGGGGTTCCCCCACCCTAGCTAGATTGAGGCAAGGGCAGGGGTTGGCCGAACCCAGAGCGGGACCCTGGGCTGAAGAGGAAGGACCCTGGAAGGTTTGTTTGAGTCCTGCTTTGTGTCATGTTCTTCTACAGTGCAACAATAAATGGCTCATGAGCAGAGCCCTTCCTCGCCGTACTCTCCAGAGTGGCCTGTGTCTTCCCCATCTGCCCCCTGGAGAGGAAGCCCAGCCCCTCGTTTCCCACTGGTGGATTAGGCACCACCTTCGTGGCTGCCTCGGTGGGCCGCCTCCAGGATCATCCGTCCCCAGCCTTCTCCCTAGGTGTCACCATCGCCACTGGGACTGTCCACAGACTTAATAATAATAATAACCATTGGCATTGACAAATTCTCTTTTAGTCAATTGCAAAAGGCGGCCTTACTAGGAACTGCTTCCATCCTGTGACGATACCTGTAATACCATCAAACATTCACATCTGCCTATCCCAGGTCCTGCGTAAGGACTCAATAGGTAGACAAAATGCCAAATCCAGTCTGAACATCTGGCTGTGGGATGATCCATAATAATAATAAAAAAAGTTGGAAGGGACCTTGGAGGTCATCTAGTCCAACTGCCTGCTCAGGCAGGAAACCCTATACCATTTCAGACAAATGGCTATCCAGTCTCTTCTTAAAAACTTCCAGTGTTGGAGCATTCACTACTTCTGGAGGCAGGTTGTTCCACTGGTTAATTGTTCTGTCAGGAAGTTTCTCCTTAGTTCTAGGTTGCTTCTCTCCTTGATTAGTTTCCAGCTGTTGCTTCTTGTCCTGCCTTCAGGAGTCTTTGTCCCTTTCACAGCATCGGGCCTTCCGTGCCAACTGGAGAGCATCAGGCACCTTCCTTGGGGCTAATTGCGCAAGGCAGGAAGCTCCCTTGCAGTCCTGGGCCAAAGGGGTCTTGCCTGGGCTGCCCACCCGGCTGAGTTGTGCTCCAGGCTGTAGCCAGCAGGTCTTCCTCAGGCTCTTCGGGTTTGCTTCACAGCAGGGGAGGTGCACAAGAGGATTAAGTGGGTTTGTGAGAGACTAATGGCTAGACCAGTGGCGAACATATGGCACGGGTGCCAGAGGTGGCACTCAGAGCCCTCTCTGTGGGCACGCACCGTCGCCCCAGTCCTAGGCCTTCAGCTGAGTTTTATAAAACCTTTTCGCTTTAGGCCTCCACTGCTGTGTGCAAAAAAAAAAAAAAAGGTTCAGTCAATTTCAACTTCTTGCGGGGGGGGGGGGGAGATCTTGCAAAGTTGGAATTGATTGATTGAACTTTTTAGTCCCACCCAGTCTGCCATTACCACCGTAGCCATACCCACCCAATAGGCCACACCCACCCGGCACCTGACGATGCGTAAGTGGGTTTTGGGTTGCAGTTTGGGCACTCGGTCTCTAAAAGGTTCGCCATCACTGGGCTAGACTAACACAGCACTAACCAGGTCAGTTTTCACGCGGCTTGGCATGTGTCAAGCCCCGTGGGCTCGACATTCGCAGGAGAGGGAGGAGACTAGGGCCCTTCCAGGTTGTCCAGGTCATCAACCTGGTAACCGTGCGGTTGCGTGGTGAGCAAAAAGCACCTTTGTATGATTTGGTTTTAGTTCCCTTTGGGAACTCAGAAAAAGGGTCCGACTTTGGTTGACCTTCAGCTGCTGCAGATCTATAATATATGAACGAGGCCTGGCAAAAGCAGCCCCACATGTACCACTGGCAAGTGACCCCATTCTGTGTGAATGGCTGGGCCTCCAAGGGCAGAGCCATAGCTGAGGGCCTCCCCCAGGGATCTGTGCCACTGTTCTCAGACAAGTGGAGTGGGAGACTGCTTGTCGGGGTGCAGAAGGCACAACATGGATGGGTCTGGCCCTGCCCAGGAAGGCTGAATGAGAGCAGCCTGGGTGGGCACCTTGGAGACTGTCCTTCCACAGGGCAAAAGACCAGGCAGGCATTCAGGATACGCATAAAAGGTGCGCAGTTCATGGCTTGGAACAATTGGGCCAGAGAACCTGGGATCGCCCCCATGAGTGCATGTAGGGGGGTGGCTGTGAGATGACATTGAGGAAAGCCAGCAGAGTTTTGGGGTGCCTTGGAACAAACCCCCTGTAGAAGTTGTGCTCATCCGGAGGAGGGAGAGGAGACCCACACCCTCCCTGCCTGGGCTGGTGAAAAAGGGATGGTTCCTCAGATAACATGGTGCAAGGCCAACGAAGGGCTTTAAAAGTGATCACACCTTGATTTGGACCCGGAAGTAAACTGGCCCCCAATGCAGTCACTTAGCAGGGGTGTTATATGTGTGACCCTCAGGGCACCCAAAACTGCTTGTGCCACTGCATTCTGTGCCAGTTGCAGCTTCTGGACACTTTTCAAGGATAGCCCCACTAGAGCCTATTTGCAGTAGTCAATATGGGGGGGATGACCAGGGCATGAATAGCTGAAAGAAGGGACTCTCAAACTAGGGTGTGATTGATTCACATCGTGAAATTGAGCAAGGGCTCTCCCAGCCACCACTGCCATCTGATCCTTGGCCAGGCGGAGCATCCCCCCACCCCCAGATTATGCATCAGGTCTGTCTCAGGCAGGGCAACCTGGCCCAGGACCAAAGAGGGCAGATACACAACAGACTCCTCCTGCTCACAGCCACTTCAGCTGAAGCCTACTGTGCCCCATCCAACCCCCTCCCCCCATCTCCAAACACAGCAAGGGAGCATCCACAGCAGCACTTACTTTCCCTGGGATGGAGCTGTCTACCTGGGTGCTACCCACCTGCTCACAGTAGCTCATCCCACATGAAAGGATGGTCTCATCCAGCAGCAGAGAGAGAGAACCAAGCCCTGCGACACCCCTCAAGGCAGGCTGCACAGTGGGACTTCTCAGTATCTATCAACTCCGATTGGGACCAGCTTCAAGGTGATGGATACCCTACCTCAATAGAATAGAATAGAATAGAATAGAATAGAATAGAATAGAATAGAATAGAGTAGAGTAGAGTAGAGTAGAGTAGAGTAGAGTAGAGTAGAGTAGAATAGAATAGAATAGAATAGAATAGAATAGAATAGAATTAGAATTAGAATTAGAATTAGAATTATTAGAAATTAGAATTAATTAGAATTAGAATACAATACAATGATGGAATACAATACAATACAATACAATATAGAATAGAATAGAATAGAATAAATAGCATATAGAATAGAACATAGAATAGAACATAGAATAGAATAGAATATAGAATAGAATTAGAATTAGAATTATTAGAATTAGAACTAATAAGAATTACAATACAATACAATACGATGGAATACAATACAATACAATATAGAATAGCATATAGAATAGAATATCATATAGGATAGAATAGCATATATAATAGAATATAGAATAGAATAGAATAGAATTAGAATTAATTAGAATTAGAATACAATACAATGATGGAATACAATACAATACAATATAGAATAGAATAGAATAGAATAGAATAGAATATAGAATAGAATTAGAATTATTAGAATTAGAACTAATAAGAATTACAGTACAATACAATACGATGGAATACAATACAATACAATATAGAATAGCATATAGAATAGAATAGCATATAGAATAGAATATAGAATAGAATTAGAATTATTAGAATTAGAATTAATTAGAATTAGAATACAATACAATACAGTGATGGAATAGAATACAATACAATATAGAATAGCATATAGAATAGAATATAGAATAGAATAGAATATAGAATAGAATAGAATAGAATAGAATAGAATAGAATAGAATAGAATAGAATAGAATAGAATAGAATATAGAATAGAAGAGAATATAGAATAGAATTCTTTATTGGCCAAGTGTGGTTGAACACAAGGAGTTTGTCTCCGGTGCATAAACTCTAAAAGGGGCTCAGTCCATTTCATCCTCGGTCCTCAAGTTGCAGCACAACCTCGTCTCCTGGATGAAAATTTTCCAGAATGGTCCAGTGACGCTTCTAAAGGAGAGAGTGTGTCAAACGGTGCCAAGAACAGCCTCTCGTCACTAGGACCCATCAGGTGTCACTTCCCGGGTAGCCTTGACCAGCCAGAAGGGGTGCTGGTCTAATTCACAGGAGCCTCTGCTTAAAACAGGATCAAACTGTTCCCAGATAACAGGATAAAACTGCTCCCCGGGCATCTCCAACAGATCTGCACCTCGCTTGGTACCCAACTGAGAAGGGATCCGAGCAATTTTATCTGGTAGCACACTGAAAATTTCTCAGCAGGGCCCTGAAGGTAGACCTCTGGCCAGCCCTCCCCAGGAAGGTCTGGGTCATCTCTGCCGATGCAATAAGAGCGGAGAAATATTGACGTTTTGCTGCTCTCCCTGTCATGAGGTAAACCTTAATACCAGCTCATGATTAACCAGATTCACCACCCCCTCCCCAAACTGTCAGTCCGTGGAATATCTTCATTCAGTTTCACTTACTTCCCCCAGCCCCCCCCAATTTAAATCACATGTGTACAGCACATGGTTACATCCTTTGGAGAGCAGCTGTGTTCTTCACCTGGGCTTCCTTGAACCTGGCACCTGTTAACTTAAAGCACTATGTTGCAACACTCAAAACAAATCTGATTATGTGGAGCTATAAATACAGGTAACTAGAAATTCATTCAAACAGGATTAGGTTTCTGTTTCATTTATTAAAACATTCCAATTTAAAGTTATGGAGATGAAGGCATTGACTTAATCCTGCAAGAATTGGAGGAGGAGGAGGAGGAGGAGGAGGACCCCGTTTCTGCAGCAAGGAAGAGGAAGGTCCTTCGGGGGAGGGGGCAGCAAGTGGCTGAAATGGGCAGGTCAGGTGAACAGGCAAGCCAGCACCAACCTGCCTGCCCCTCCCCCAATTGGCAAGGTCAGGGCAATGTGTTTTTTTTGTTTCCTGGTGTTTAATAACTCCACAGGAAGCTGGCAAACTGAGTCCTTAGAAAGCAATGTTTTCTGTGTCAAAGACTTAATCCTACAGCACTGCTTATAAATCCACCAGAGTAGTCAGGGAAATTGAGAAAAAGGAAAAAAAAGAGAAGAAGGGAAAAAACGTCACTCAGTTCACAAAAAAAGTTAAATAAAGCTAAGTCTGAGCTCCTGATGAAAACAGTCTTGTATTAAAAAAAAGTCTTTTGCTCACAAAAAGTAAAATAAGTGTAAACCCATAGATAGCTTAGCAGCCTTCTGAGAAAAAAAAGTAGTCTTTTGGTCACAAAAAATGTTAAATAAAACTGAACTCCCCTAGTTTAGCAGTCTCCTGATACAAATTAGTATTTTGCTCCCTCTTGTGTTTGGTGTTGAAATAACCCCCAGCAATAACGAAGCAAGGCAAATCATGTGATCGTTTCAACCAATCGTATCACGCCTTTGTCTGAAAGTCTCTTAACAGTTTGTAAGACAGAGATATAAACAAAAAACCATAAAAGGGAAAGGAAGAGGAAAACCATTCACAAAGAAGGAAATCATTTAATTCACAAGAAAGATTTGCAGTCAACAACAAAGGATAGTCTCCTCTTTCTCCTCCACCTGCAGCCACAACAGGAGGAAAAGTTGCAGACGCCTATGTGCCACACTGCCATTCATCAATCTTCCTCCTCCTCCTCCTCCTCCTCCTCCTCCTCCTCCTCCTCCTCCTCCCTCCTTAGATAAAATAGCAGGGCATCCTTTGGCGGCTCAGCGGAGCTTAATGGTTCACCGGCTGTGTTCTGGATTGTATAACTCTATGTAACCCTGGCTAGCGCATGTAGGTTTGCATGTAAGAATGTTTGGCATTTATTGGGTTAAGTGATGTCTCCTTAAGAGACAGCTTGTGGGTAATGTAGTTTAGCTAGTTAGCTATCCCATATTAATGAGTCAGTGGGAGGAGTTACTGAGCTCATCAGAGGATTTCCTGGATACAAGCCGCGGGGGGGGGGATGTCTTTTTTCTTCCAAGCCTCATGGCACTTAGCCACGGTTTGAAGGTCCTATGCCAACATGTGATGCTTATGCAGTAGAAGAGGGGAAAATCCATCATCAAATTACCTATGGAAATGAACAGAGATGTATTATCCAGAATCAACCAACATAAATGCAAGTAATTCCTCTGAATAAATATATTTCTGTTTTAAAATCATTTCTATTGAGTTATCTGTCTGTCCTGGATAGGACTAAGGCCATCTGTTCTGTCTGGGGCAGAACAATAATTTGATGGGATTAATTTTCCTCTAATCACCTGCAAAAGTAAATTCAAGGCTTTATCTTCACATCTGACTCTAGAGTGAGAAATTATGGCTTTCTGTATATCAGCTTTGAAAGAAAAAAGTAAAAGACTGTAAACGTTTTATATTTGTGCTAAATTGCCAGTATTTTCTGTCTGCCAGACAACATTTAAAGCAGAAGAGGAAAAGTTTTCACTCTTGTTATAAGGATTTCTTGCATGTAAAGGCTGTATTTCTAAAGATCAAAGGAGCTTGAGGCAGCCACCCCCTTTTCGCCTGCAACTCAAACATGTGTGTGTGAGACCAAGCCCATTTGCTTCTGAGCCCTCACTTTAACAGTCTATGATGAGAGGTGTGGAGTGCAGCCTTTGATTCTTCGCAGGAAAGGCTGAAAAAGTTTCTTTGCTGGCAAATTCAAAGTTTAACAAACCTCTGTGGCCTTTGTTTAACGTTCAGAACAAACAGACCCCCTTTCTGGCGCCAGCAGCAGGCAATAAAACCATTTGTCTTCTTAGTAACCCAGTCCTGGAGAGAGAGAAGCTAAACTCCCCCCTCCCTTTGGAATGCTAAGAATTTCAATGGAAAGAAGGAATGCAGAGATTCCAATAGCAATGCAGTAGCATCCCCTGGTGGCCAATTTGCACATGACACCTTCCTTATGCAATTTTTTTTTGCAATTTCTTCTATGCTGGATTACAACAACTTGATAATTAATTCAGCACATAGCAGGCTTACACCAAGCCAAGTTAAGATCACCCCTTAGAGGGGAAAGAAGGTACTTCACTAAATGCATTCTAACTACGCAGAGTAAATCTGATAGTTAAAGAGCAAGTTACTTAAATTCATCCCAAGCTTCCAACACCCCTTAGAAGGCACAGAGTGAACTTCACCAAAAGTAATCATGCACTCAAGCTGATGACCAAGAAGTTCCAGCTTGCAACCTAACAACCAGGTGGGAGTTTGTAAGAGCTAGTGGAAGCTCAGCATTCTCTCAGTGGCCACTAGAGGTAACGTAGTAGTAAGAAGAATTTTGACTGGCGTCCCTAGTGGTTAAAGGAGGAACTACACGCAAGCCTTTAATCATGCACAGAGAAAGCCTCTAGTGGACAAAGGATGAACCTCGAAGGAAGAGCACCCTGGTAACCGACCTACAGGAAGTGACCTCTAGTGGTGACAGGGTGAATTGTGCTGAAGTACCCACGAATGCAGGAGAACACACCCAGTGGTGCCTCCACCCGCAGACAGCACCCCAGTAGCTGATCTGCAAGTAGCAACCCCTAGTGGTCAGAGAGAGAAGTACATCAAATTTGCTTCAAAATAGCTGGGAAGAGTACTGAACCTGTCCTAGCCATGGCAGAGTGTCCCACTGATTTAGAAGAAGGGGTTCAACCAACCAGCCTAGATGAGGCACCCCAACCAGCCGATCAAGGAGAAATGCTGCAAACAGCCAACCTTGACCTGTACACAGAGGCTGAAGCTCAAGCCTTAGTAAGGCCAAAGAAGTCTCAGGGTCACTATGATCTGAGACAACAAAGAAAACCTACAGAAGCCATGCACTCACATCTGATGGAAAGATGGGTCGAACTACAAGCACCATGAAAGATTCTGGGAGAGATTACACAAACTCTACCAAGGGCCTAAGGAGGAACTAGGAGATAAGGAAGATGCTTTTGCGCAATGGATGGACTCCGAACGGCAACTCGAAGACATTCAGGCACAATTAGGAGATCCAACTATCAATGGCAAGATACAAAGCCTCAAACTACTAAACAAGGAACGTAAGAAGCTTCTAGAGAGCTCACAAAGCCCCCCAGAGCCCGAACCTCGCCCGAGAGACAGACCAGTCGAGAGTGCCGAATCAGAAGTTTCCCGATATTCACATGCACAGTCCCAGCGATCACATGTGGCTCCATCTCACGCCTCTGGAAAGGCCTCATCCTTTTGCCATATATCCAAGGCACATTCCAGTGTGTCACAACAATCTCACATCACAGGTGCCTCCCACCATTTGAAAGCATTTCGTCATAGCTGAGCATCATGAATTACACAAGCAGAGCAAGCAATCATCGATGCTAAAGCTGCTGAAGCAGTCTTTCACATGGCACAAGAGGAGCAACAGAAAAAGAAGGAACTGGTGGCTATAGAACTCGAAGAAGCTGAAATAGAAGCCAAACTAGAAGCTGAAGCAGTCAAAATGAAGAACGATCGAGAAGCTGAAGCAGCCAGAATTAAGGCCAATCAAGAAACTGAAGCAGCTCAAATGGAGGCCAAACAAAAAGCTACAGCAGCTAAAATGAAGGCCAAAAGAAAGGCCACTCAAGAAGAGCTTGACTTGTTCAAAGCCAACGAGATATGGCAGACAAAATGGATAGAGCGGAAGGCCTTCAGAGAACACTCAGCACACCATTTTCTTGCCCAATAGGGAACAACTGGAAAATGAAGATCGGTGTAGCTGCATGCAGGCCTACATGGACAACCAAAGGGCGTTTCAGTGTGAGCAGGTGAGAGTGCCACAGCCAGCCACAAGCCCCCCCCCAAGACCGAGTAGATGAAGAGAAGAATCTCAACAGCCAGATGTACCGAGCAGCCAGAGAGTTGTTGTCGCAACATCTAGGCCACGAGATCTTCCAGCCGTTGCTGCCCCATTGAACCCATCAAATCAAACCACCGATGGCAACCGGACGGGTCCACCTGCAGCAGCAATGGCTACACAGCGGGCAGTGCTACAAGATCTTCCCACCGTTGCTGCCCCATTGAACCTACTGGACCATACCACAGGTGGCAACCAGATGGGTTCACTTACTGCGGCAATGGTCCCACAGTAGAACCAGCTACCGCTTGGAGATGCGATTACAAGAACTCGAGCCACATTAGAGTCCCTGCTGTGCCAACAGGAGGCAGAATTCCGAGGAACCGCTACCAGACCTGGCCACAGAGGAGAACCTCAACCATCAGCGGTGCCAACCTACCAGGGAGCCACCTATGCACCACCCGAAAAATGAGAAATCCTCCAACAAATAAGCACGCAGGAACTTGGGTCCCCTCAGCTCAACACCAGAGTAGAGGAATTCAGACCAAGTCAACAAGGCCCCTCGCACGCAACATGGCAAGATGTCCTCAGTGGATAATATGCCGAAGGAAGTTACCAGCCAGCCATGGCACATGCCCCCGCTCCCGGAAGTGATGCACCACCTCCACCAAACTACAGCTCATACACGGGATCGATGCATCCCCCAATATTCATTGGAAGAAGGTTGACCATGGCAGCCAGAGGCGTGCAAAAATTCTCCGACAAACCAGGAAGAGAGTACTTATTGTGGAAGCACATCTTCAAGCGCACCATCCTTGAGGAAAGGGCTGGGCCAGACAAGGAACTTGTCCAGTTGACAGCCTGGCTAGGCCCAAAATCCATAATCGCAGTGGACAACATCTTCGCAACCCATATAGGCAACCCTGACATCGGCCTTAAAAAAGCTTGGCTTGCACTTGACAAGGACTACGGTGAACCCACAGTGACAGAGTCCTTGCTCCTGGACCATGTTCTCAGTTTCCCTAACATGAGAATCAAATGAACTTCAACAGCTGAAGACATTCTCGTCGCTCCTTACTCAACTACAGACAGCACAACAGGATCTACCTTGCCAGGACGCTTGCCTTGACCAGTTCAGGACACAAAACCCTATCGTCCAAAAACTACCATGGCTGATAAGTGACCAATGGATCAAGTTCTCTCTGGCTTACAAAAAAAGGAACCAAAACAGAGTTCCCCCCTTTGCTGTTCTTGCTGAATTTGTCAGTGACCAGGCAGACCTCTACAATGACCCCCTATACCTCTCCATCAGAGAAGCACACTTCCCAATGACCAAACAAAGCAGTCAAAACTCTGATGTAGCCAAGGGACCCATCCAAGTCGAAAAGGATAGAACTTCCATTTCAGTGCACAAAATAGAGATCACGACTCACCCAAAGAAGACTCCAGATGAACGAATACCGACAACTAGAAGAGGCCTGACTTGTCCAATTCATAAATCCTCACACTCTCTAAATGATTGCAGAGAATTTAGAAAAAAATCCCTGGAAGACCGAAATGCCCTGCTCAAAGAGCATAGGATATGCTTCAAATTCTGTTAATCTATAGATCACATGGCCAAAGATTGTGCAGTCAGGGTGAAATGTCACCTGTGTGACAGTAACAAGCACCCAGCAGCCTTACATCTAGAAACTAAGAAGCCCTCTGAGGGGACACAACAAGTGACTTCAACAACGGAGACTCAAACTGACTCCGAAGGGCAGCCAAAACCGTACGGGACGTACTATACAGATATATGCGGTGACTCACCATGCCTTCCTTCATGCTCACCCGTCTGTCTTGCAAAAGTCTACCCCGACGGGCAACAACCGTAAAGATGTATGCCATACTAGACGCACAAAGCAAAGTCACTATAGCTAAGTCCGCCTTTTTCGACCTCTTTGACCTCCCGAGTGAACTGAAGCATTTTGCAATAAATACATGCGCACGGCGGGGAGGAAAATCACTGGTCTATGCATAGAAGCGATAGACGGAAGCTCAAATTTCCAGTTACCATCAGTGTTAGAATGGGAGACCTTACCAGATGTTCGCAGCGAAATCTCAACACCAGAGGCGGCAAGAAAAATACCTCTTAGCACACATAGCCGATTTAATCCCTCCTCTAGATCCTGAAGCTGAAATCCTACTCATGGTGGGAAGAGACACCCCAGAGTCCATTGGCTCCAATGAAAGAATCAAAGGACCACCAGGAACCTCAGTAGCCATTAAGACAGAACTTGGATGGGCCATAGGAGGGTTGATCAACCACAAACCCCAACCCAGGTGAGCATCTCGAAAACCTCCATTCCTAGTAATGGAACAGCACCTCACATAAAACCACACCTAGAACACTGCACGCTTGTGACAACAAAACCTGTTTTGGAAGCAACAGTGTCCCAGACAAGCAAGAATTACAACAATTTAGCTTTGTCCATAGGGGACAAACAGAAACAAGACTGGGAGTCATGGAGTGTACTCCCAAGATGTCTTCAGAGTATGCAAGTGCAGCCCATGTATATCTCCAGCTCACCCGCCACCGTACAAAAGAAAGAATTGTACGCTTCCTTAGATGTGTCAACAAAGGCAAATGCAGCCTTAAGATGCATCACAGTCTACAGCGGGGAGAGCCATACTTACAGTATGTTGTCTTGTTTGCAACCATAACATGCATCAGAGTCTACAGCAGGGAGAGCTGCAGTCTCGGTGTCTTCTTTGGAAAAGCGAGACTAACAATACAAGAAGACCACACCGTACCACGGTTAGAGCTATGTAGTACCACTTTAGCTGTAAAGCTCACCAACTTGACAGCGAAGATGTTGTGCCTTGAACTACAGTCTACTATCTTCTATGCAGACAGCAAGGTGATGTCAAGCTACATCTGCAGGCAAAGCAGACATTTCTATGTCTAAGTAGGCAACAGAGTGAAAAGGATTGAAACATCTTTAATCCCTGAACAATGGCAACATGTGCCAACAGATGAGAACTTTGTGAACCAAATTAAGTGGCCCAACTTTGCCACACAGTTAACAGAATTGATCTGGCTAGAAAGTCCTGAGTTCTTGGCCTTTTCAAACAGACAGATGCCACAGAGATCAAAATGCTATATACTTTCAGCTCCAGATCAACGTGCCAACCTACAACCTCAGGCACCCAGTGAACGTCAACCAATCCGCTTCAAACCCCTGCCTATGCGGAAGCACCTGAGATTAGGCATAGTTTTGATCATCTTGATCACTTGTCTTAGCATCCCAAGAATTAGCCTTGTAGGAGCCTGCAAGGACTTACTGACTATTGAAGATATTTGTCGTGATCCAGCGATTGACAAATGTCTGAAGGCCAAAAATTGCCTCCTCCATGCATCTCACATGGGCGAAGCGTGCATAAGTGAAGCGTGGGAGCACATGATTGGTGCAACCCACAAAATCATGGACTCTATGTCGTTAAAGACACCCACACTCACACATGAAGTCATCACTACCCTGATGACAACAGTAGCAGCCCTCTTCAATACCCCATCGATGGTTCCAGACACTTCAGTTCTTGAGTAACCTGAGTCTTCTGCAGCTGCTGTTGTTATTGATTGTTCAGTTCCAGCTGTTGTTCCTGATTCTTCAGTTCCAGCTGTTGTTCTTATTCTTCAGTTCCAGCTGTTGTTCTTATTCTTCAGTTCCAGCTGTTGCTCCTGATTCTTCAGTTCCAGCTGTTCCTGAGTTTCCAGCTTCAGCTGTTCCTGTTTTTCCAGGTTCTTCAGTTCCTGAGTATCCTGTGAATGCAGTTCCCCTTGTTCCTGAGAAATTTTGGGTTCCTGAGTCTTCTGCCCCTGCTGATATCCCTGAGTTTCCAGCTGTTCCTGATTTTCCAGCTCCAGATGTTCCTGTTTTTCCAGGTTCTTCGGCTCCTGAGTTCCCTGTTTCCAGGTTCTTAAGTATCCTGAGTCCAGCTCCAGATCAAAATGCCAACCTTCAACCTCAGGCACCCAGTAAATCTCAGCCAAACAGTTTCAAACCCGCCGCTAAGCGGAGACACATGAGATTAGGTATAGTCTTCATCATCTTGATCACTTGTCTTAGCTTCCCAAGAATTAGCCTTATAGGAGCCTGCAAGGACTTACAGACTATCAAAGATATTTTTCATGATCCAGTGATTGACAAATGTCTGAAGGCCAAGAATTACCCTCCCCATGCACCTCACATGGGCAAAGTGTGGGAGCGCATAATTGGCATACCCCGCAAAATCATGGACTCTATGTTGTCAAAGACACCCACATCCACACATGAAGTCCTCACTAACCTGATGACAACAGTAGTAGCCATCTTCAATGCTCCATCGGTGGTTCCAGACCCTGCGGTTCCTGAGTCTTCTGCCCCTGCTGACATCCCTGAGTTTCCAGCTGTTCCTGATTCTCCAGCTCCAGCTGTTCCTGTTTTTCCAGGTTCTTCGGCTCCTGAGTTCCCTGTGTTTCCAGGTTCTTCGATTCCTAAATATCATGAGTCTTTTGTTCTTGATTCTCCAACTCCTACTGTCTCTGAGTTTCCAGTAGTTCCAGATTCTTCAGTTCCTGAGCATCCTGTGAATCCAGTTTCCTTTATTCCTGAGAAATTTTGGGTTCCAGTTTTTCTGTTCCAGATTTGGTTCCAGTTTCCTTTACAGGAAGAAGACCTTGTCTCACTGAGAGACAAGAACGCATACCAGAACTATTGGCCCATGGGACTTAAGCATCAGACCCAACCAGTTGATGAACTAGTCTGCCAATCTGAGGTCCAAATCGTGAAGCCACATGAGTCAGGTCATGACTCAAAGACTCTTGTACCAGGCTGATCACCAATTTGGTCCTGTTGCTGACGAAGATTGAACTAGAAGATCGAACCTCAAACTATGTATTGTGTTTATGCATTGTTTGATGTAACACTTGCTTATTTCTGTTATAATTGTGCATGTTTTTATATTTACATTATAGTTATGCATGTTTTGATACCATATTTTTGGCCTATTTAGTCACTAGTTAGCCAGCAAAAAGTATTGCATGCCTTAATGCTATGTTTTGCTATTTCAGTTAGTTAGTAGTAAAAATTTAAATTTCCAAGCGGGGAGAGCTCTGAATCGTATAACTCTATGTAACCCTGGCTAGAGCATATAGGTTTGCATTTATTGGGTTAAGTGGTGTCTCCTTAAGAATGTAGTTTAGCTAGTTAGCTATCCCATATCAATGGGTCAGTGGGAGGAGTTACTGAGCTCATCAGAGGATTTCCTGGATACAAGCCAGGGGGGAATGTCTTTTTTCTTCCAAGCCTCATGGCACTTAGCCACGGCTTGGAGGTCCTATGCCAACATGTGATGCTTATGCAGTAGAAGAGGGGAAAATATATCATCAAATTACCTATGGAAATGAACAGAGATGTATTATCCAGAATCAATCAACATAAATGCAAGTAATTCCTCTGAATAAATATATTTCTCTTTTAAAATCATCTCTATTGAGTTATCTGTCTGTCCTGTATAGAACTAAGGCCGTCTGTTCTGTTGGGAGCAGAACAGGCAGTTGAAAGAAAAGTCTTCATCATGGTTCAGTCCAAGCTGGGAATAAACAATATGGCGACTACTTTAGAAAGAAGGTTGCAGTTTATTGAAGAGGAGAGCCAGACAGAAAGATGGCTCTGAAAGAAAAGATTTTGGTGTGACGGATTGTTGATTCTAGGGATCTTTCTTCCTAATCCCAGTTTCCTGACTCCAGTCTTTCTGACAAGATTATCACATCTGCAATTCTACAGACTTGGTTTCTGTTTGGGACAGAGAGACTTGGGCGGGTGGTTTCTGCCTTTAAAATCCTTTCGGGAAATATATTCTGCCTTTTAAATATTTCCAAGAATATTTCTTTCTCTGGAGGGGACTGATTTCCCACATGGCAGAATTCAGTGGCTGATCAGTTGCACCACCGGGAGCAAAAGACACCCCCACAGGAAGAAGCAACGAGCCACAAGCAGGTGGGCCACCCCCCACCATTGCCCTCGGGAGCTCTGCAGGATGTGTCTGCTCCAGGTCGTCATCTTTGTGTCGACTATTATAATATTGCATGAACAGAGTGTTGTGGTGGTCCAATTTGGAAGGGACCGGGGTGCATGTAGGCAGGGCTTCCCAGTCCAGAACCGACCAAAAGGTTCTCCTAGCCACGGCAGGAGCTGGAGGTCCAGGAGCCTCTCCCTCCCCCATTGCACACCAACCCTGTATTGGAGTGTTTTAAGGAGAATAACTCTCCAGATTCAGGGGAGACTCAGTTGCCCAGAGCCCCTCTGTCTTGCTAGGGTTGAGTCCCTGCCAACCCCACACCCACCCAAACTATCACAGTCTCCGGGTGCTGGAGAAGCACCTGAGCAACACCACCTGTGTATCCTAGGGTAGGGATGGCCAACCAAATATCATCAAAGAATTCCATGCAGCTGAGCCACTTAACTAGGAGCTTGTGTGGGTGTGAAACAGCAGAGGTGAGTGACCCAGGCTCTGGGGTGCTCCACATAAAAGGGGCCTAGGGCTGAATGAGGAACATAGTACCCCCACCCCTATCCACCCCAGGGTCAGCCCAGTAGGATAGCATGGCTGATGATATGAAAAACCTCAGGGAGATTGGGGGGGGGGCAGGAAGAATGCAGCACCCTCAATTTGAGCTCTTCAGTCCAAAAACAGGACTCATGCTGCCTTTGTAGCTTAATTGGGCCAAAACCCAACCGCTTGTGTTTCACTTGGTCTTTAGGGGAGCCAAATACCAAGTAGGGAGTCACTGTTCAAACTCAGACATCGTCAGAAAAGCTGGAGCAATCAGAGGATGAGGCATAGCCCTCCAAGCCCCGTGTGTAGAAAAGAGAGGAAAGACGCTTAGCCAAGCTCCTCGCCAAGCAAGGAAGAAACTCTCTTAATTAAAGAGCTGGCTGCAGCCTGGTTTAATAAACAGTCCTGACCATAGTTCTTTGTTGGAAATAAATGCTGGCTGAATTGTTGTTGTTCCTGTGTAGTCTGGTCATGTAAACCCCCCTGAAATTCTGGCTTTGAGGGAGGCTGGTGAACCTGGCTTGGTTTTCTGAATTTTGGACTAGGCCAGGTGTAGGCAACCTTGTCTCTTTTATCACTCGTGGACTTCAGCTCCCAGAATTCCTGAGCCAGCCATGCTGAGCGGAAAGGGAGAGGTTTCCAAGCTGAGCCATGCTGGCTCAGGAATTCTGGGAGTTGAAGTCCACAAGTCATAAAAGAGCCAAGGTTGCCTACCCCTGGACTAGGCTTTAACTTCTCTATGTTCCTTTTCAAAATAAAAGTCAACAGGCAAGCTTGCTTTCTAAGAGACTTCGTTTTGACTTGCATTCCTTTCCTCATCTATTATTTATTCGGCCTTGAGTAACTTACTAGTACCTCATAGTAACTTTGTGCGTGTGTGTGTGTGTGTGTGTGTGTGTGTCTGTGTGTGTGTGTGTGTGTGTGTGCATGCGTGCGCACGTGTGTGAATCTGAAATTCAGCACAGGTCACCGACAAGCATGACCGATGCAATCTCTGTCCTGTTGTATGTCATGCTGCCTTTGTTTTGCTTGACAAAAGGAGATTTAATGTGGAAATAGAGATGAATTTCCTAGTAGAGTGATCAGTGGAACAGCTTGCCTCCTGGAGTTGTGGATGCTCCATTGATGGAGAATTTCATAGATAAGAGTGGACAACCATTCATCCAAGATGACTCCCTGTGCATCATGGGTGACCAATTGTGATTATTTCTCCCCTCCCCCCTCAAGCTTCCCCTGATACCTCTCCAGATGTCAGCTCTGAGTATAAAGGTAATTATGATATAGTAGCTGACCGGCAGAAGTGATATATACAGAATGAGTCAGCAGAGTGTTTCGGGTTGTATCTCTTTAAGACAGAGGTCCCCAACCTTGGCAACTTTAAGACCTGTGGACTTCAACTACCAGAATTCCTCAGCCAGCTTAGAGACCCCTACTTTAAGGGACTATGTCTGAGAAGAACAGCAGTTGGAACCTGTTTGCTCACTTCAACCGTTTGAATATAATTGATTATCTTATATTCTGTATGCTCCCTGAATATTGTTGTTGCATATTGTATATTAAAACCACAGTTCTTTTAACAAACCACTGTCCGATATTTATGCTCCTGTGTTATCACAAGAAGAAAATAAGAAAAAGACTGTGATAATTTATATTTTAAAGAACAGGAGGAGGATGAACCAGTCCCAGGCATATCTGGAGGGGAGTTGGTCAATGGCTCCAAGCAAGGATTTGAGAGGATTGGCTGAAGCGCAGCTGAAGCAGGACAGCCCCGAGGCTTCAGGTGGGGAAAGTACACAGTGATGAGGAAGAAAAAATGCCTTCTGGACCTGATCCAAGAACACATAGGGCAAACAAAAGGCAGGTGCAGAGAAGATCAGCCAGATTACTTGTGAGGAGAAAGCCTCGCCTTTCTTGATGGCTTGCACCAGAAGCTGGCTTTTTAGTACAGCAGATGAGTGGAGGCGATGCTGGGAACAATGTGTTCCCAACCTGGCTGTTTCCTGGTCATTGTGATACCTGTCTTGCTTTGGATTGACGCCATGCCTTGACTTTGCATCGTGCCTTATAAACTCTGGACTTTTCTTGCCTAATGAATTTTCTTGTCTTGTGGATTTATCTTGTCTGGAAAACTTTCAAGTGCCTTGTGGACATTTGCTTCCCCTCTGTTGAGAGACGGCTGTTCAGTTTTGACATAGATGGCCTCTTTGACCCCCCCTTTCAAACCAGTGGTGCTCTGTGAAAAAAGGCCCCCCACCAGAGGGGGAGAGGTATGACATCTATCTTCAGTCTACCACACAGTCCTTTCAACAGTTCCAAGAAAGCTCCACACTCATTTGCATTACTCAGGTGACCCTGATGACACAGATAAACCTCCAGGTGGCCTCAGGGACACTCAACAAGAATGCAAATGACCAGCTGTCTGCCAGGAGCATAAATCCTTCCATTCCCCACCATCCACTCAGAGCTGGAAAAGCTTCTTGGGTGAGAAGTAAAACATCTTCAAAGGAAAAACAAGAAGGCCCAGTTGCCTCGTGAAGAAGCATCTTTGGGACAACTATGACTTGGATGACTAAGAATCTCCATAGACACTTAAAGACAAGAAGTGGCCAAATCAGGAGACCAGAGAATAACCTCCCTTACACTCCCATTTCCTGAGGGCTCCTCAAATCAAGGCTGCCTGCCTGCAGAGAACACTTTCCCCCCAGGGAGAAGCCAAGACAAAATAAGGGGGAAAGTACCAGAAAAGGCCTTGAACCTCAGAGTTAGCTTTGAGGGCCCCCCCCCACTCCAGGTGGAGGCCCTACCCAGCCTCTTCTAGAAACCTGCAGATTGGCACCCAGGGAGCTTCTGAAAGACCAGGGAGGCCGATGCTGCTCATGCAAACATTTTATTGGAGAAGAGGGTCTGATGGGTGAGGTAGGTAGGGTCACCCCCCATTTGCACCCAAACGCAGAAACCATGGAAGGCTGGCTCTTCACCCTCTCATTTGACGCGCTTGAAGGTGTCCGTGTCAACACTACAATGAAACAGGAAGGACAGACTTGTCAAAATTCAGGGTGGCATGATTGGTGTCCCTTCCCCAAGCTGAGCATCCAATTCCCTCCTCCCACCCACTCATGTGAGAAAGAAAAGGGGGGCAAAGGAAATGGACGCTGCTGGTTCTCAGGGGCGGACAGGGCCGGCTAGGTCCCCAACCAGGCATTGCAGGCCACGTCTGATGAGGGGAAGGACACTGGGCGAATTCTCCTTGGTCTTTGGGGGCCTCCCTTGAAGCAGCTCCATCCAGGTGACCAAGAAGATGGCCACGTTGGTGGGGACCAGAAGAGCTGCAGGCCTTGTGCTCAGGGACCACACCCAGGTGGCCTCTTTGCCCCATACAAATATGGGGCTGTGCTGGCTACTGCTCTCCAATTTGAGTAGAGCAATTAATGACAAATCTGAGTGTTGCCAGCTGTGGGCAACCCACACTGTGTTGCCACGCAAACCACACTTGTCAGCGAGAACAATCTGGGGAACCTCCTCAAAAGCTTTGCTGTGTTTCTTTTTTGGGGAAGTGGCAGAAAGGGAGTCTCCAGCCTCTCCCGCAGGAGCTACTCAGCCCTGGGTGCGAAAACATCCCGAGAGAGGCAACCATAGGGGCGCCTTTTCAAGAGCCACTTTGGGAGGGGGGAGGGGAGAGAGAGAAAAAGAGGTGTGCAGGGCCCTTCCAGTTGGGGGCACAGCAGTTCAGCCCCTGCATTTCCTTACCTGGTTGCACCCCAATTTTCTGCCACGGATGCCAACTTTCTACGCAGCAGCGTGGCTGTCTTCAGCTGCTCCTTTCCTTTGTCATCTACGAAACACTGGCCCACAAAGACAGCGGTGGAGGCTGAGGGAGGAAGCAGCCAGAGACTCACTGGCAGGTAATGGTGTTTTAGCACTTGGGAGGGGGGGACTATGTTCCATAGATCAAACTCCCAATGGTTTATTCCAGGCCATTGGTGCCTGGAGGCTCAAGGAATCTTATGGACTCCAATGTTTTTGGGCAGCTCTAGCTAATGGTGGGGGAGGGAACATTCAGTGAAAGAACCTGCAAGAAGCATATCTAAGGAAGGGGAGATCCACTAGATTCCCTCCTCCCCTTCTATTTGCTTCCACCCCAAATAGTGAGTGGCTCTACCAGAGGTGTTCCACATCAGAATGAAGCCAAAGGTGGGTTGAGGCTCCAGGTGCTGGATGCCCTGCAGCATGAGTGGCGGGATGTCTTGTTGGTGGCACCCAGGACCGTCAGGTAGAAGCCGTTGAACATCCCATTAATATTGTGGTTGATGACTATCTTGTCGCCCTTGTCATTCACCCAGCTGCCAGTCAGGGAGCACTAAGGGAGAGCGGGAGAGGGAAGGAAAGCGAGTCAGGGCGCTAGCCAAGCCCAGCTGTCCAACAGATAGAGACCCTGGCTCCATTTTCTCCGGGGGATTTGAAAACACCCGCTGCTCCCACGTGCCCGACCCCCAAGGCTGCCCAGCCGGGTGGGGCTGGCAAAGGGGGCGCATCCCAAAGTCCGTCGGTGGAGGCGCCTGCCAGACCACGTCCGGGACGACACCCGCCTGCAGATCGCTCTGCCATCTGCGCAGCGAGCGAGAGCACCAGCCCTGGCGGCAGGCTGCTGAAATCGAGGCCGAGCACGGAGGAGGAAACGCTGGGCGTCCGTCCGTCGGGGACCCAGGGCCTCTGGCGCTCAGCGCGACGGCATCGGGTGCGATCAACCCCGAGGAAGCGGCAGCCTCTGCGCAGCCCGCCGGCTCCCACCAGCTGTTCCTGCCGCCCACCCGAGCAGAGCTGGTGGCGGGGGGTTCCCCGGGGGAGCATCTGACCTTGGCGGCTCGCTCCGAGTTTTGGGGTTCGACAATATTTCCAGAGCAGCCCAGCAGGAAAGCGAGGAGCCCCAGAGCTGCCAGGCCAATCGCCATGGTGGTGTCCAGGAGTCTAGACGTGCCACCTCCAGGCGGGACGCTCCTTATAAAGCTCCGCTGGCACCGGCTCCCCCCACCCCGAGTTGCCGCCGCCTCCGACCCCCACCCCCCCGCGGCTGGGAGGGGTCGGACGCTTCTGCGAAATCGCTGGCCTTCTGCGAGCGCTGAGCAGCACTTCGTCAGCACTTCGCTCCTCGTTAAGCCACCCCCCACCCTTCCTCCCCATACATCGTTGCCCGAGTTACTCCTTGGTCTGCCTGGTGGGGTCCGAAGGGAATCAAGTCTGCCCCAAACCTGCTGCAGTCTAGCTGGGGAGGAGGAGAGGGCGTCGGGGGGGGCCCCTTGCCATTTCTTCAAAAAGGTCCTAAGAAGGGGGGGGGGTTGCCTCGGCCGTTTCCTGGAGCTCCCCTGAAGTTTCGCTCGCTCCGCCCGCCTCCCAGCCTCCGAAGGCAGAGAGGAGCGGCGGGACCCCCCACCCCCACCCCTCGCTTGCTAGTTTGCTCGCTCGCTCTGCGGGAACGACGGCGCCCAGATGAGGAGATGAGCACCATTCAGAGATGGGAACGGATCCCGAACAGCGATTGATCTCCGGGAGAAGCTGATCCGCGGAACCGGCCACCGCGGGGACCCTCTGGGCGCAAGGGCCACGCAGCCTCAGGAGGACCCTACCGTGCCCGTCGTGGCCCAACCCTGGCTCTCCTGAAGCCACCGAACCGCACGGGGGGGAGGGGAGGGGACGCGGCAGAAGTTACTTTACACGCAGACAAGCAACAAGGCAGCGCTTGATGTGAACCCCACAGGGGGGCTCGGAGGCTCTGCTGAGCAGCCATTGGGAAGGCTCGGACACCTTTGGCCCGGTTTTCCCCTCCCAGGCGTTGGTTTCATTTTCACCCAAGGCAGGAGCCAAAGGCGGATTGCAATGTTTTAAATAAGCCTATCTGTTTGACCTTCATCATCATCATCATCCTCATCCCTTCCTAGTAGGTCAGCATGAAGACAAACCATCCTTGAGATGTTCGGGTTAGCGAAGAAAAATATTTTGGCTTTTTGGGCCACGAGATCCAAGCTGAGATGCCCCCCTGTCCCCACTGGGGGGGGGAGCGCTTTGGCTCGCAGTGAAGGTTGTATTGTTCAAGGGCATTTTAAGCAGCTCATATGTTTTTTGGCAGGTAGGGGTGTGTGTGTGTGTGTTCATTCATGACCCAACTAGGTAATTTCATCAGTGCCAGTAAGGAGTGGGGTTTCCTCTCACTTTAATATTGTTGTACAGGGGTCCTCAAACCTGGCAACTTTAAGACTTGTGGACTTTAATCTTTGATGGTGAGGAATTCTGGGAGTTGGAGTCCATGAGTCATAAAAGGGCCAAGTTTTTTTTTTTAATAATATTCAATTCCTAATCCTTCATTCTTTCCTCTAACCAACAAGAAAATACGTCCCAAATTTGATAGTAGTCTGTGTCTCCTTTATCTTTCAGTCTCATAGTTAATCTGTCCATCTCTGCACATTCCAGTATTTTCCTGATTATTTCTTCTTCTCATGGCAATCCTTCATTCTTCCAGTATTTTGCAAAAATTATTCTCGCCGCTGTGGTGACGTGTAAGATTAAATAAAGACTCTGCTTATTGATCTTTTCAGACATTATACCTAGTAAAAAAAGTTCAGGTTTAAAATCAACTTGTTCACCCAATATTTTTTCTAACCACATATGTATCTTTCTCCAATAAGCCTTAGCCTTGCCACATGTCCACCAAATGTAGTAATACATGCCTATATTATGTTTACATTTCCAACATCTATCTGACATGTTTTTAAACATCTTTGCTAATCTTGCTGGTGGCAGGTGCCATCTATAAAACATTTTATACAAGTTTTCTTTATATGAAGTTGACATTGTTAGTTTATAGTTTCTCTCCCATATCATTTGCCATTTTTCTAGTTCTATATTATAGACAAAAAAATTTGCCCACCTTATCCCTGATTTTCCAGTTCTTGTTTAGATTTTAAATTCCCATCAGTATTTAGAATATCTCTATATGCCCCTATTTTTTCAAAATCTACCAAGTTCGGATGTATAAATGCTTCCATCGTTGATAACCACCCTGGAATTCTTAAAGTTATTTGAAAATACTTATGGACTCTGTTTTTCCCATACCATAAGAAAGCGTGCCACCCCAGTTGTAAATCATGTCCCTCTAAATACAACAACCTTTTATTTCTAAGCATTATCCATTCTTTCACTCATGTTAAAACAGATGCTTGATAGTACAATATCCATTCCGGCAGCCCAAATCCTCCATTTTCCTTAGCATCTTGTAATGTTTTCATCTTAATTCTAGCTTTCTTCCCCTGCCAAATGAAGTTCAAAATTAATGAATTTAAGTGTTGAAAAAAATTTTTCTCAAGTTTTATCGGAATTGTTTGAAATAGAAATAAAACCTTCGGAAATACGTTCATTTTTACTGTAGCAATTCTTCCTAATATTGACAATTGCAGATTTTTCCACCTTTCCAAGTCTACCTTTATTTGCTTCAATAATTTTGTATAGTTGTTTTCTTTTATTGACAAACATTTAGCCGAAAGATGAATACCTAGGTACTTAACTTTTTTCACTATCTGTACCTCTGTTTTCTCTAGCATTTGCCTTTTCTGTTTATCTGTAAGGTTCTTAACTATTACTTTAGTTTTTTCTTTATTTATTTTTAATCCCGCCATTTTTCCATACTCTTCTATCTTTCCCCATAGCTTAGGAATCGTCTCTAAAGGTTCTTCCAACATAAATACTAGATCATCGGCAAATGCTTGTAACTTATATGTTTCATCTTTTATTTTCAATCCTTTAATTTCTATGTCCTGTCTAATCCTTCTATTTAACACTTTCAAAGTAAAGATAAATAATAATGGAGATAGTGGACTTGCCTCGTATCTTTTCTTATCTCAAAACTCTCAGTGTAATCTCCATTCACTATCACTTTTGCTGTCTGGTTGCTATATATTGTTTTTATCATATTTGTAAAGTTCTTTCCAAAATCCATTGTTTGCAGTTGCTGAATCATGAATTGCCAAGAAACATTATCAAATGCCTTTTGAGCGTCTAAAAATACTAATGCTAATTGTTTCCCTGGATGTAATTCATAGTATTCTAATACGTCCATTATCACCCTTAAATTGTTTTTGATTTGATCTTGTTTTGATCTGGATGTATGAATTCAACTAAGTATTTTTTCAGTCACTCTGCCATTATTGAAGTAAAAAATTTATAATCCACATTAAGTAATGAAATCGGTCTGTAGTTCTTAATATACGTCAGGTCTGAATCTTCTTTTGGTATCAAAGTAATATTTGCTTCTATCCATGTATTTGGAAGTTTAGCCTCTAACAATAGTCCATTACAAACATCTTTCAGTATTTTGCTTAATATATTGTGGGGGAAAATGCACGCGCAGCAAACTGCCATGCTTTCCCCCCTACACATGTCATCACCTTTTGATACCCTAATGAAGCAGACAGAAGGTCATCCACTTTTGACTTAATGCCTCACCTACCTAAATATGATTAAGTTACTTCATATCTCTTCCTGTAAATAATATGCTTAAGTTCCTTCCTATCTCTTCCTGCCTTTGATTAGTTCTGTCAATGATCCTTACCGGAACTGTGAGTTACAAAAAACATGACAACAATCTTCACTCAGGTAGCAACGGTTTAATCAGGATCAATTTAGTTGTTAGCAGAGACCTGCAGCAATGAGGCTCTTTGCCAAATTAAAGTTTGCGCTGGGAGCTATTGCCTCCCAGCACTGCCTAAATACATTTCAAAAGCCACCCCACCCTTCACCCAATTACCTCCCAATCACATCCCCTCCCAACAAATTACAACCCCACCCATATCACTCTCCTACACCTCACCCTACTATCACCCAACCAGCACCCTCCAGCCATTAGTAATTACAGTTCCCTCGTCTGGATCCGTCTCAGCGACACTCTGGAATCTTCGAACTCCTCTCGTCAGCTGGCTGTCGGCTAGCTGACAAACATCTGATCATTGGCTCATTGTCTTTCTGCACATGTGCAGCCTTCCTTCCACGCAGGTGTGAGGTCCTAGGTCTCATGCAAGTGCCCGTCACTCGGTTTAGAAGAAGAATGGTCTCTGGAGGATCTCTGGTTTTTTTCTTCCGAACAGTATGCTTCTAGTCCTGTGCTGGTTCCCCCTGTATGTGTGTTGAGCCCGGGAGGGTTTGACAAGTTCCTTCTCCTGTTTGCTCTTTACATACATACATGCGCAGGGCGTGAAAAGTGCTTAGAGATGTTGCCATTTTGTCCGGGGAATTGGGACGTATAAAAGGAGGCCTGCGTCCCTTTGCTCGTTGTTGGAGTTTTGACTAAAGCACAATAAAGAACACATGTGTCTTCTTCATTCGCCATCGCTCCCAGGACTTAACACCCACTCTTGCAGTTTCAGATTACAAAAGTTTTACTCAAAGAGGAGACAGTAATTGTTGGACAATTTTTTTGGGGGGGGAAATTGTTGAGTTTAAATTGTTTAGTTAGACCTATATGTCCATCAGTCAAAAAAAAAATAACTCTAAATTGTTTTGCTTAAGATTTGTAAATGTTTAATCTACTTAATGGAAATTTGTTTCCCTCTGAATGGTATTTGATTAACTTGGAATTTATTGACCAAAGGAAAACAACCTCATTATAGTTCCAGTTGAAGCATTTACTACAGTTGAGCAAATTAAGTACTTGAATACTCAATTTGTGGACAGAATTCCATATAAAAATGGTCACTTAACACTTTTCATATTTCTTACTAGTAAGCCACTATCAGGAGTATTATCTGTGTTAGAAGCACAAAAAGTATATTGTATTGAATGGCTTTACTTATCCCATCCCAAAATGTTTTATCTTTTATCCAGGCTGTTGCTGAAATAATAATCTTAGGACACAATCGAGCTTGTCCTTGAAATGGGACTGATTTAATTAATATTGTTCTTCCTATCCCAAAATTTGATTTTCAATTTTATTTTCAGAATAACTTATCTTTTTAGTGTCTTTAACTGACTATTTAGGCTGTATTTCATATCATCTGCCTACACTGCAGTGCAATCCTCACCACAACACTCAGAATTATCTGCTGCTATTTTAGCTTTCCACACCTTTTCTCAACAGACTTTTAACTTAATCTCTGACTTTCGTTATGTGTGCCAACTTATTTTTAATTTTCCAGGTGCTTACATCATGCCCAGGATCGACCACAATCTTATGGCTTTGTTTTTAATTTTACAGCAGCTATCCTTTGTTTCTAACATATGTAATGGTCCTTTAAGGACTGCCTTCACAAAACAAATAAAAAAGGAAGGATCAAGGGTACCTAATTTGGCATGGATAACTCGTCAAGTCAATAAAGTCCTAATAACTTTAAATCAGCTAAATATTTCTTTTCAAAAAACTACTGCCTACCAGTGTCACTTTCAGCAGAGAGCTGTGCTCCGTAATCCATTGGTATGTTATCGGCAATTGCCTGATAAAACCTGGTTAGGTCCAATTCCCTTACTAACTTGGGGGCGAGGCTATGCTGCTGTGCTTGCTCCTACAGGCCCTCTCTGGATTCTAGCCCAATGTGTGCGACCAGCCAAGGATGTCATGGCATCAAGTCTAGAACCCAATACTGGAAATGAAGCAGGTGACTCTTCAGACAGCAGAACATCCCTTTCGCTCTCGCCATCGCAGTTGACCAACAACCTGGGGCAATGTGAAAAACCTAACATCCAAACCACAGATGGTTCTGCAGCAACAGGGAAAAGAATCTACACCAGAGAATTTATGCACTGCCATATTTGTGGTTTTAACTGCAAATTCCTTAGTCATTCTTTGCCTTTCTTTCCTTCTTAATTGCTGTGTAGGGGCTCAAGCTCTCCCACATCATCCTTTAGAATCACGGATGAAATATAATATTTGGGTGCAATTAGCTAATGTAACACAAGTGACAGACTTTTGCATTTCTGAATCATATGATATGGAAAATCTACTCTCTACCTGTCTTATACCTGTGTGTGTTCCAGCTTCAGTTTTAAAAAATTATACTGGTTTAAGCAATTTTCTATCAGACAATGAATTTCATTATGCAACTATGTCAAGCTGGGGTCATTCCTCTTATATGTTACCCCTTGATGCTATTGTTTTGCATACACCAATTGTAGCTGTGCCTACAAATCTTACTTGTGCAAAAATTGTCAGCTGAACTACTTCACCTAAAAAACCTCATTGTATACATGATACTCAAAGAATTTTAAATTGTATCTCCTTTCAAGAGGTATCCTTTAATTATGCACATATATGGTTATTCAATGTCTTTTTTCCCTTCTACTTTCAATTTTCCACACTAAACTACCATTAACGTACCTCAGGAACAAGTTATGTTTTGTATAAACAAATGCAAAGTTATATATCCCCTGACTAAGACCCACTAACTACTTGAGCTTAAGATAATGTCCTCACTAATAAAATAGAGAAGAGTGAGATGTGGGGGAAAATGCACGCGCAGCAAACTGCCATGCTTCCCCCCCCACAAACCTTTTGATACCCTAATGAAGCAGACTTAATGCCTCACCTACCTAAATATGATTAAGTTACTTCATATCTCTTCCTGTAGATAATATGCTTAAGTTCCTTCCTATCTCTTCCTGCCTTTGATTAGTTCCTTCTCCTGTTTGCTCTTTACTTGGTCTTTGATCAGGTAATGTGTTACTAGAAAACTTTATGTCAGCATTTAATGGAAAAGCCTATGTATGTAAAAAGGATATAAAAACCAATAAACACAGAGAAATTCTCAAGCTGTCTCAAGCTGTGACAAGCAGCTCTGCAGCAGCCTCAAACCTCTGCTCAAGAAATGCCTGCATCTTTTTCTTAGCATCTTACATCTGGCACCCTGAACAGGGACAGCCCCCCATGGAGCAACTGGGACAGCCCCTGCTTTCGAGGAAGCAACAGCCAACTTACTTACCAACATTTGGAATAGACCCCTAAGTGCACTTTCGTCCTATGGGACCCCTCAAGGGTAAGTAAGGGTTGCAATTTATCTCAGCACCAGCAGAAACATGTACAGGAACTCAGATTCCTGGTACAGGAACTCAGATTCCTGTTACACAAATCAGGCATGAAAGAACCTGAGGCAGACATAAGGAAGCTGGTGGATGAGGTAGGGAAACATTCCCCTTGATATCCTAAGCGCTGGAGGCTTAGGTTACGAGATTGGGAAAAGATAGGGCATACTTTACATTTTGAATCTCGGGCTCCAGTACAGGTATTACATCAATGGCATCAGTGTCATGAGGCAGTGGAAAAATTTGGCTCAGATGCTTCAGCAGGGCAACAATTAACTACAAGCCCCACACCTGATTAGGATCAAGTAAAAACTGTGCCTCCGAAAGCATCTTTAATTGGATTTTTAGCTCCTTCTGAAAAGGCTAATTCTTTTGCCTCCTTACGGCCATCATACACCCCAGTAAGGAAAATATTAGAGGAACAATCTTGAAGTAGAAAAAATATATATGGGGAATCGTCAGAGGAATTTAAAAAAACAAATTAAATCAAAATGTACTTCTTTGCAATGTGTTTTGAACAATTGGGATGTTTTGAAACTTCAAGTAGCTGTTAAGTTTAACCCTGTCAGAGAATGTCTGGTAGTGCTTTGTGTTGATGTGTAGAAGTATAAATAATATTTAATAAGACAGCATTGAAAAACTTTGTAAACCCCCAGTTGGCTAGTTTATCTGATAACAACTAAAGCCATGGAAGAAAAAGAAAAGAAAATTCAAAGAAGTGAAAGCAAGTTTTTTCTTCTTCCCCTTTCCCCCTTTCAATCTGGCTGTATTCAATTCCCCTTTGTCAGAGGTGAGGAGAGGAGGCTGCTACTTTTCCCTCACCCTTCACACCTTCAATATTTATTTTAGTCTTTCCTCAATGTCTTTTGAAGTTTCTGGGATAAATTGGAAGTAACGATAAATGTTCCCCTCCTTTTTAATTAAAAGGGGAAGTCTGTTTTAGCCTCAAACCCCAAATTGATGTGTGTGTGTTTTGTTTATATATATGGGTGGCCACCCAGAACATTACACTTGGGCTTGGAATGGTGAGAAAAATAGGAGATAGTTAAAAACCACATGTTTGGTTGGAATCATCTAATGATTTTTCTCGCTTCTTGCAGGACAAGCCATATATCTAAATAAATGTTGTTTTAATAGTATTTGTTTATATATGTTTGTCTGTGTTGTTCTGGGTTATTTCCAAGACTTGGAAGAGGGTCAAAACCCTCTCTGATATCATCACACAAAAAGGCCTTATTTAAAAATGAATGGTTTGCCTGGAGAAAGTATGAAATGAAATATTTGTATGTGGAATTGTTTATACAAGCAGTTAGAATGAAAATGAATGAATTAATTTGTTGATACCTAAGTGTATGTGTTAGTCTTCAAACCCTATCCCCCACCCACTCTCTCCCAGGCTGTGAAAGAAACAGTAAACTGCAGATTTTATTGTAAAAGTAAATTGAAAAGTAATAGTAAGTGTTTGCATAAGAAAAGTCCCATGGAGAATGTGTGACAGAATTTATGGAAAATGCATGTGAAGGAGAAAAAACTATTTTTTAGTGGTGAGAAGTTTGTAACAAATTTTTTTCCCTGTCTCTTTTGTTTTTCAATTGGCTGTGTTGCTTTAAGAGCAAGAGAGACAGAAAGAAGGGGGGGGGGACTGTTTGTTTTAAACTTTTTTTCCTCCCTGCTTAGAATTCTGATTTGCAAATGGAGATGAAAATTAATGCCCACTCTTGCAGTTTCAAATTACAAAAGTTTTACTCAAAGAGGAGACAGTAATTGTTGGACAATTTTTTGGGGGAAAAATTGTTGAGTTTAAATTGTTTAGTTAGACCTATATATCCATCAGCCAATAGAAATGACTCTGAATTGTTTTGCTTAAGATTGGTAAATGTTTAACCTACTTAATGGAAATTTGTTTCCATCTGAATGGTATTTGATTAACTTGGAATTTATTGACCAAAGGAAAACAACCTGGAAGATCTCATTATAGTTCCAGTTGAAGCATTTACTACAGTTGAGCAAATTAAGTACTTGAATACTCAATTTGTGGACAGAATTCCATATAAAAATGGTCACTTAACACTTTTCATATTTCTTTTTAAAAAATTTTTTTTTATTATTTTTAACCAACAAGACAAAACAGAACAAAGCAAAACATAACACACATACACACAATATATATACTCCTCCTTTTTTTTACAGCAATTACGTAACGGTAATCTAATATTATCGTTACCAACGGTAACGTTACCAACATTACCAACAAAAGCGCGTATAGTCCAGGCCATGGTTTTCCCAGTTGCAATGTATGGCTGTGAAAGTTGGACCATAAGAAAGGCTGAATGTCAAAGAATTGAGGCCTTTGAACTATGGTGCTGGAGAAGACTCCTGCGAGTCCCTTGGACTGCAAGGCGTTCAAACCGGTCAGTCCTAGAAGAGATCAACCCCAACTGCTCTTTAGAAGGCCAGATCCTGAAGTTGAAATTCAAATACTTTGGCCACCTAATGAGAAGGAAGGACTCACTGGAGAAGGGCCTAATGCTGGGAAAGATTGAGGGCAATAGAAGAAGGGGACGACAGAGAATGAGATGGCTGGATGGAGTCACTGAAGCAGTAGGTGTGAACTTAAATGGACTCCAGACGATGGTAGAGGACAGGAAGACCTGGAGGAACATTGTCCATGGGGTCGCGATGGGTCGGACACGACTTCGCAATTAACAACAACAAATCTAATATTTACATTTCCCCCTTATTCTTCTTTAAATATTTGTCCTTATAGCCCCATTATTTCTTATTTACATTTTTCTTCCTTCATGTTCTACTTCTTACTAAGAATAATTCATATTATTATTATTATACATTATTGTACACATATTTTCATTTTTGACCTTTCCATATTTATTCTCCTCTATTATTTCTAGTCTCCAACCAGACATACACCTTGTTCCATACTATATAATACTCTGTGTCTTCCTTTTCTTTTATCTCTTTTGTTAATTTCTCCATCTCAGCACAGTCCAGGATTTTTCTTATTACTTCTTCCTCTGATGGTATATTCTCATTTTTCCAGCGCTGTGCATATGCTATTCTTGTTGCCGTTATTATATGTAAAATTAAGTACCATATTTCTTTACTATATTTTCTATTTAAAATACCCAACAAAAAGTTCTCTGGTTTCCAGTCTACAGGTTGGTCTATTATTTCTTGGATCCATTTTCTTATTGTAGACCAATATTTTTTTGCAACTGGGCATGTCCACCATAGATGATAATATGTTCCATGTACTTTTTTACATTTCCAACATGTTGGCGACTTATTCTGGAACATCTTGGCAAGCTTTGCAGGTGGAAGATGCCATCTGTAAAACATTTTCAACTGGTTTTCCTTGAATGCCGCCGACATAGTCAATTTTATATTTATTTCCCATATTTTTTCCCATTTCTATATTATATCTGAGATTTTTTGCCCATCTAATCATTGTGTCTTTGACAACCTCGTCTTCCATTTTATATCTCAATAGGTATTTATATAAATTGCTAATTAATTTTATTTCTGTTCCATGTATAATTTTATCCAATTCTTGCGGCTCTTTTTAGATTTCATATAATTTTTTGTCCTCTGTATATTTAGATTGAATTTGTGTAAATGTCCACCAATCAATCTCTCTGCCAATGTCTTGTTCCAATGCTTGTTTTGTTTTCAAATTTCCCTGTTCATTTACTAATTCCTTGTATCTAATTATCTTATTTATATCCAATAGGTTTGGGTATTTCAGAGCTTCTGTTGGGGATAACCACATTGGAATTCTTGTATAATGTTTTTGTTTTATTTTTTCCCAGTGACTACTTTAAAGCCCTGATGATTTTGGGTGATCCCAATGAAAGCTCGGCTCATTAAAATTTTTTACTACCTTCCTCTTGGTGATCAGTATTTATTGGTTTTATTATGGATTTACCCAAGAGTCGAACTCTGATGATGCTGGCAGTTTTTTGGCGCCAGCTGAGCGCGCATGCGCATGGCACGAAAAGTGCTTACAGATGTTGCCATTTTGTCCGGGGAATTGGGACGTATAAAAGGAGGCCTTCTGGACTTGATCCAAGAACACAAAGGGCAAACAAAAGGCAGGAGCAGAGAAGGTCAGCCAGATTACTTGTGAGGAGAAAGCCTCACCTTTCTTGATGGTTTGCACCAGAAGCTGGCTATTTAGCACAGCAGATGGGTAGAGGTGATGCTGGGAACAATGTGTTCCCAACCTGTCTGTTTCCTGGTCATTGTGATACCTGTCTTGCTTTGGATTGACACCATGCCTTGACTTTGGATCGTGCCTTGTGAACTCTGGACTTTTTTTACCTAATGAATTCTCTTGTGTTGTGAATTTATCTTGTCTGGAAAACTTTCAAGTGCCTTGTGGACATATCCTTCCCCCTCTGTTGAGAGACGGCTGTTCAGTTTTGACATAGATGCCTCTTTGACCCCCCCCTTTCAAACCAGTGGTGTTCTGTCCAAAATGTGTCTTTATCTTCAGTCTACAACACAGTCCTTTCAACAGTTCCAAGAAAGCTCCACACTCATTTGCATTACTCAGGTGACCCTGATGACACAGATAAACCTCCAGGTGGCCTCAATGACACTCAAAAAGAATGCAAATGACCAGCTGTCTGCCAGGAGCATAAATCCTTCCATTCCCCTCCATCCACTCAGAGCTGGAAAAGCTTCTTGGATGAGAAATAAAACATCTTCAAAGGAAAAACAAGAAGGTCCAGTTGCCTCGTGAAGAAGCATCTTTGGGACAACTATGACTTGGATGACTAAGAATCTCCATAGACACTTAAAGACAAGAAGTGGCCAAATCAGGAGACCAGAGAATAACCTCCCTTACACCCCCATTTCCTGAGGGCTCCTCAAATCAAGGGTGCCTGCCTGCAGAGAACACTTTCCCCCCAGAGAGAAGCCAAGACAAAATAAGAGGGAAAGTACCAGAAAAGGCCTTGAACCTCAGAGTTAGCTTTGAGGGCCCCCCACTCCAGGTGGAGGCCCTACCCAGCCTCTTCTGGAAACTTGCAGATTGGCACCCAGGGAGCTTCTGAAAGACCAGGGAGGCCGATGCTGCTCATGCAAACATTTTATTGGAGAAGAGGGTCTGATGGGTGAAGTAGGTAGGGTCACCCCCCCCCATTTGCCCCCAAACGCAGAAACCATGGAAGGCTGGCTCTTCACCCTCTCATTTGACGCGCTTGAAGGTGTCCGTGCCAACACTACAATGAAACAGGAAGGACAGACTTGTCAAAATTCACAGTGGCATGATTGGTGTCCCTTCCCCAAGCTGAGCATCCAATTCCCTCCTCCCACCCACTCACGTGAGAAAGGAAACGGGGGCAAAGGAAATGGACGTTGCTGGTTCTCAGGGGCGGACAGGGCCGGCTAGGTCCCCAACCATGCATTGCAGGCCACGTCTGATGAGGGGAAGGACACTGGGCGAATTCTCCTTGGTCTTTGGGGGCCTCCCTTGAAGCAGCTCCATCCAGGTGACCAAGAAGATGGCCACTTTGATGGGGACCAGAAGAGCTGCAGGCCTTGCGCTCAGGGACCGCACCCAGGTGGCTTCTTTGCCCCATACAAATATGGGGCTGTGCTGGCTACTGCTTTCCAATTTGAGTAGAGCAATTCATGACAAATCTGAGTGTTGCCAGCTGTGGGCAACCCACTGTGTTGCCACGCAAACCACACTTGTCAGTGAGAACAATCTGGGGAACCTCCTCAAAAGCTTTGCTGTGTTTCTTTTTTGGGGAAGTGGCAGAAACAGAGTATCCAGCCTCTCCCGCAGGAGCTGCTCAGCCCTGAGTGCGAAAACATCCCGAGAGAGGCAACCATAGGGGCGCCTTTTCAAGAGCCACTTTGGGAGGGGGGAGGGGAGAGAGAGAAAAAGAGGTGTGCAGGGCCCTTCCAGTTGGGGGGCACAGCAGTTCAGCCCCTGCGTTTCCTTACCTGGTTGCACCCCAATTTGCTGCCACGGATGCCAACTTTCTACGCAGCAGCGCGGCTGTCTTCAGCTGCTCCTTTCCTTTGTCATCTAGGAAACACTGGCCCACAAAGACAGCGGTGGAGGCTGAGGGAGGAATCAGCCAGAGACTCACTGGCAGGTAATGGTGTTTTAGCACTTGGGAGGGGGGACTATGTTCCATAGATCAAACTCCCAATGGTTTATTCCAGGCCATTGGTGCCTGGAGGCTCAAGGAATCTTATGGACTCCAATGTTTTTGGGCAGCTCTAGCTAAGGGTGGGGGAGGGGAACATTCAGTGATCTAAGGAAGGGGAGATCCACTAGATTCCCTCCTCCTGTTCTATTTGCTTCCACCCCAAATAGTGAGTGGCTCTACCAGAGGTGTTCCACATCAGAATGAAGCCAAAGGTGGGTTGAGGCTCCAGGTGCTGGATGCCCTGCAGCATGAGTGGCAGGATGGTCTTGTTGGTGGCACCCTCGGCCGTCAGGTAGAAGCCGTTGAACATCCCATTAATGTTGTGGTTGATGACTATCTTGTCGCCTCTGTCATTCTCCCATCTGCCAGTCAGGGAGCACTAACGGAGAGCGGGAGAGGGGAGGAAAGCAAGTGAGGGCGCTAGCCAAGCCCAGCTGTCCAACAGGTAGAGACCCTGGCTCCATTTTCTCCGGGGATTTGAAAACACCCGTTGCTCCCACGTGCCCGACCCCCAAGGCTGCCCACGCCGGGTGGGGCTGGCAAAGGGGGCGCATCCCAAAGTCCGTCGGTGGAGGCGCCTGCCAGACCGCGGTCCGGGACGACACCCGCCTGCAGATCGCTCTGCCATCTGCGCAGCGAGCGAGAGCACCAGCCCCGGCGGCAAGCTGCCGAAATCGCGGCCGAGCACGGAGGAGGAAACGCTGGGCCGTCCGTCCGTCGGGGACCCAGGGCCTCTGGCGCTCAGCGCGACGGCATCGGGTGCGATCAACCCCGAGGAAGCGGCAGCCTCTGTGCAGCCCGCCGGCTCCCACCAGCTGTTCCTGCCGCCCACCCGAGCAGAGGCTGGTGGCGGGGGGTTTCCCGGGGGAGGCTGGGACCCTCTGCCCACCACCCCGCATCTGACCTTGGCGTCTCGCTTGGAGTTTTGGGGTTCGATAATATTTCCAGAGCAGCCGAGCAGGAAAGCGAGGAGCCCCAGAGCTGCCAGGCCAATCGCCATGGTGGTGTCCAGAAGTCTAGACGTGCCACCTCCAGGCCGGACGCTCCTTATAAAGTTCCGCTGGCACCGGCTCCCCCCACCCCGAGTTGCCGCCTCCTCCGACCCCCATCCCCACCCCCACCCCGCGGTTGGGAGGGGCAGGATCCCCGCCCGAGGGGTAGGACGCTTCTGCGAAATCGCTGAGCAGCACTTCGCTCCACGTTCAGCCACCCCCCCCCACCCTTCCTCCAAAAAGGTCCTAAGAAGGGGGGGGGGTTGCCTCGGCCGTTTCCTGGAGCTCCCCCTGAAGTTTCGCTCGCTCCGCCCGCCTCCCAGCCTCCGAAGGCAGAGAGGAGCGGCGGGACCCCCCATCCCACCCCTCGCTTGCTAGTTTTCTCGCTCGCTCTGCGGGAACGACGGCGCCCAGATGAGGAGATGAGCACCATTCAGAGATGGGGACGGATCCCGAACAGCGATTGATCTCCGGGAGAAGCTGATCCGCGGAACCGGCCACCGCGGGGACCCTCTGGGCGCAAGGGCCACGCAGCCTCAGGAGGACCCTACCGTGACCGTCGTGGCCCAACCCTGGCTCTCCTGAAGCCACCGACCCGCACGGGGGGGGGGAGGGGACGCGGCAGAAGTTACTTTACACGCAGGAAAGCAACAAGGCAGCGCTTGATGTGAACCCCCCAGGGGGCCTCGGAGGCTTTGCTGAGCAGCCATTTGGAAGGCTCGGACACCCTTGGCCCGGTTTTCCCCTTCCAGGCGTTGGTTTCATTTTCACCCAAGGCGGGAGCCAAAGGCGGATTGCAATGTTTTAAATAAGCCTATCTGTTTGACCTTCATCATCATCATCATCATCATCATCATCATCATCATCATCATCATCATCATCATCATCCTCATCCCTTCCTACTAGGTCAGCATGAAGACAAACCATCCTTGAGATGTTCGGGTTAGCGAAGAAAAATATTTTGGCTTTTTGGGCCACGAGATCCAAGCTGAGATGCCCCCCTGTCCCCACTGGGGGGGGGGGAGCGCTTTGGCTCGCAGTGAAGGTTGTATTGTACAAGGGCATTTTAAGCAGCTCATATGTTTTTTGGCAGGTAGGTGTGTGTGTGTGTGTGTGTGTGTGTTCGTTCATGACCCAACTTGGTAATTTCATCAGTGCCAGTAAGGAGTGGGGTTTCCTCTCACTTTAATATTGTTGTAGAGGGGTCCTCAAACCTGGCAACTTTAAGACTTGTGGACTTTAATCTTTGATGGTGAGGAATTCTGGGAGTTGGAGTCCATGAGTCATAAAAGGGCCAAGTTTTTTTTTAATAATATTCAATTCCTAATCCTTCATTCTTTCCTCTAACCAACAAGAAAATAAGTCCCAAATTTGATAGTAGTCTGTGTCTCCTTTATCTTTCAGTCTCATAGTTAATCTGTCCATCTCTGCACATTCCAGTATTTTCCTGATTATTTCTTCTTCTCATGGCAATCCTTCATTCTTCCAGTATTGTGCAAAAATTATTCTCGCCGCTGTGGTGATGTGTAAGATTAAATAAAGACTCTGCTTAGTGATCTTTTCAGACATTATACCTAGTAAAAAAAGTTCAGGTTTAAAATCAACTTGTTCACCCAATATTTTTTCTAACCACATATGTATCTTTCTCCAATAAGCCTTAGCCTTGCCACATGTCCACCAAATGTGGTAATACATGCCTATATTATGTTTACATTTCCAACATCTATCTGACATGTTTTTAAACATCTTTGCTAATCTTGCTGGTGGCAGGTGCCATCTATAAAACATTTTATACAAGTTTTCTTTATATGAAGTTGACATTGTTAGTTTATAGTGTCTCTCCCATAACATTTGCCATTTTTCTAGTTCTATATTATAGACAAAAAAATTGCCCATCTTATCCCTGATTTTCCAGTTCTTGTTTAGATTTTAAATTCCCATCAGTATTTAGAATATCTCTATATGCCCCTATTTTTTCAAAATCTACCAAGTTCGGATGTATAAATGCTTCCATCGTTGATAATCACCCTGGAATTCTTAAAGTGATTTGAAAATACTTATGGACTCTGTTTTTCCCATACCATAAGAAAGCATGCCACCCCAGTTGTAAATCATGTCCCTCTAAATACAACAACCTTTTATTTCTAAGCATTATCCATTCTTTCACCCATGTTAAAACAGATGCTTGATAGTATAATATCCATTCCGGCAGCCCAAATCCTCCATTTTCCTTAGCATCTTGTAATGTTTTCATCTTAATTCTAGCTTTCTTCCCCTGCCAAATGAAGTTCAAAATTAATGAATTTAAGTCTTGGAAAAAAAAATTTCTCAAGTTTTATCGGAATTGTTTGAAATAGAAATAAAACCTCCGGCAATACGTTCATTTTTACTGTAGCAATTCTTCCTAATATTGACTACAGATTTTTCCACCTTTCCAAGTCTACTTTTATTTGCTTCAATAATTTTGTATAGTTGTCTTCTTTTATTGACGAACATTTAGCCGAAAGATGAATACCTAGGTACTTAACTTTTTTCACTATCTGTACCTCTGTTTTCTCTAGCATTTGCCTTTTCTGTTTATCTGTAAGGTTCTTAACTATTACTTTAGTTTTTTCTTTATTTATTTTTAATCCCGCCATTTCTCCATACTCTTCTATCTTTCCCCATAGTTTAAGAATCGTCTCTAAAGGTTCTTCTGAGATAAATACTAGATCATCGGCAATTGCTTGTAACTTATATGTTTCATCTTTTATTTTCAATCCTTTAATTTCTATGTCCTGTCTAATCCTTCTATTTAACACTTTCAAAGTAAAGATAAATAATAATGGAGATAGTGGACTTGCCTCGTATCTTTTCTTATCTCAAAACTCTCAGTGTAATCTCCATTCACTATCACTTTTGCTGTCTGGTTGCTATATATTGTTTTTATCATATTTGTAAAGTTCTTTCCAAAATCCATTGTTTGCAGTTCCTGAATCATGAATTGCCAAGAAACATTATCAAATGCCTTTTGAGCGTCTAAAAATACTAACGCTAATTGTTTCCCTGGATGTAATTCATAGTATTCTAATACGTCCATTATCACCCTTAAATTGTTTTTGATTTTATCTTGTTTTGATCTGGATGTATGAATTCAACTAAGTATTTTTTCAATCACTCTGCCATTATTGAAGTAAAAAATTTATAATCCACATTAAGTAATGAAATCGGTCTGTAGTTCTTAATATACGTCAGGTCTGAATCTTCTTTTGGTATCAAAGTAATATTTGCTTCTATCAGTGTTTGGAAGTTTAGCCTCTAACAATAGTCCATTACAAACATCTTTCAGTATTTCGCTTAATATATTGTGGGGAAAAATGCACGCGCAGCAAACTGCCATGCTTTCCCCCCTACACATGTCATCACCTTTTGATACCGTAATGAAGCAGACAGAAGGTCATCCACTTTTGACTTAGCGCCTCACCTACCTAAATATGATTAAGTTACTTCATATCTCTTCCTGTAAATAATATGCTTAAGTTCCTTCCTATCTCTTCCTGCCTTTGATTAGTTCTGTCAATGATCCTTACCGGAACTGTGAGTTACAAAAAACATGACAACAATCTTCACTCAGGTAGCAACGGTTTAATCAGGATCAATTTAGATGTTAGCAGAGACCTGCAGCAATGAGGCTCTTTGCCAAATTAAAGTTTGCGCTGGGAGCTATTGCCTCCCAGCACTGCCTAAATACATTTCTAAAGCCACCCCACCCTTCACCCAATTACCTCCCAATCACATCCACTCCCAACAAATTACAACCCCACCCATATCACCTTCCTACACCTCACCCTACTATCACCCAACCAGCACCCTCCAGCAATTAGTAATTACAGTTCCCTCGTCTGGATCCTTCTCTGCGACACTCTGGAATCTTCGAACTCCTCTCGTCAGCTGGCTATTGGCTAGCTGACAAACAGCTGATCATCGGCTCATTGTCTTTCTGCACATGTGCAGCCTTCCTTCCGCGCAGGTGTGAGGTCCTAGGTCTCATGCAAGTGCCCATCACTCGGTTTAGAAGAGGAATGGTTGCTGGAGGATCTCTGGTTTTTTTCTTCCGAATGGTATGGTTCTAGTCCTGTGCTGGTTCCCCCTGTATGTGTGTTGAGCCCGGGAGGGTTTGACAAGTTCCTTCTCCTGTTTGCTCTTTACATACATACATGCGCATGGCGTGAAAAGTGCTTAGAGATGTTGCCATTTTGTCCGGGGAATTGGGACTTATAAAAGGAGGCCTGCGTGCCTTTGCCCGTTGTTGGAGTTTTGACTAAAGCACAATAAAAAGCACATGTGTCTTCTTCATTCGCCATCGCTCCCAGGACTTAACACCCACTCTTGCAGTTTCAGATTACAAAAGTTTTACTTAAAGAGGAGACAGTAATTGTTGGACAATTTTTTGGGGGGAAAATTGTTGAGTTTAAATTGTTTAGTTAGACCTATATATCCATCAGCCAAAAAAAAAATAACTCTAAATTGTTTTGCTTAAGATTTGTAAATGTTTAATCTACTTAATGGAAATTTGTTTCCATCTGAATGGTATTTGATTAACTTGGAATTTATTTATTTTATTTTTTATTGAAAATTTTTAAATTTTACAAAACAATTCCCTTCCCCAACCCCCCCAACCCTCCCATACCCTCCCCCACCTCCCCAAATCTCCCATACCCTCCCCCAACCTTCCCAGAGCTGAGTACAGGCTTAATTAAAATTTTTCAAAAAAACTTAAAACACATATAAATCCTAAGCAAATCTAAATACATTAAATTAAACAAGTTATCTTCTTTTAAAAATAATAATTACAATCATTAAACACGTTATAATATATTCTAAACATTTTCTAATATCATACTTATATTATTATCCATCATTCTTTATAAACTCCCTCCAAAAGACAAATTTAAACATTACTTAAAACATTAAAATTCCCTTATACATATTTAAAGCAAAATGTTCCTTTAAATACTCCTTAGATATGTATACATACAATATAAAATCTAATCTCTCCCTCTTTCTTTATCCTAAGACACAAAAATAAACATATAAACATTCATTATACCATTAAAACTAAATACTCTTGAATAGTCCTTAAATTGCTAAACTTAAACTTCTTATCTAAAATTTTCATTCGATCTCCATGATCTTCTCTCCTATCAAAAAAAAACTTAAAACACATATAAATCCTAAGCAAATCTAAATACATTAAATTAAACAAATCATCTTCTCTTAAAAATAATAATAATAATAAAAAGAAAAAAAAGAAAAAAATTGTTTTTTATAATTACAATCATTAAACACATTATAATATACTCTAAACATTTTCTAATATCATACTTATATTATTATCCATCATTCTTTATAACCTCCCTCCAAAACACAAATTTAAACATTACTTAAAACATTAAGATTCCCTTCATATTTAAATCTTTACCAATAACCAATTCCATCCACAATAAACACATTCCTTATCAGTCTCTCTTATCCATAAACCTCGAAAGAAGTGTTTTGAAATCTGCCCTTAAAGTTTGCTCCAAAAAGTTTATAAATCTTGCTTCTCCCACAGACTCAGGAACCAATACTTGTGAGGCTTCCTTAACCTCCTTCTTCTGTTGCTCCTTTTCTTTACATTTATATGTTGCACAGGTTGTCCTCTGCTCCTTCATCTCAACTTGTTGAGGCCCCTTGAACTGAGATTTCCCATTTTTCATTAATATAGGCTCTTCAGACTGCAATTCTACCCTTAAAGGTTGCTCCAAAAAGTTTATAAATCTTACTTCTCCCGCAGATTCAGAAACCAATACTTGTGAGGCTTCCTTAACCTCCTTCTTCTGTTGCTCCTTTTCTTTACAATTATATGTTGCACAGGTTATCCTCTGCTCCTCCATCTCAACTTGTTGAGGCCCCTCGAACTGAGATTTCCCAATTTTCATAAGTATAGGCTCTTCGGACTGCAATTCTACCTTCTTCTCTTCCAAAGCTTTAAACGTAATAGATGGCGATGAGCATACCCCCACGACCGAAGTGTAAAAGTCTTTTGCTTTAGAAACAGTATTAAGTCTATAACGTGTCCCCAGGTAATTCACCACCATTCCAGTCGGAACATCCCAACTGAACAAGATTCGCCTCTTTTTAAGTTCGTCTGCTAAAAAAGCAAACTCCTTTCTTCTTCTTAAAATTTTAGATGGGATCTCCTTTAAAATTATAACATCTTGTGAAGCAATTTGAAACCTCTTCTTATAAAAAGCTTGTATAATTTTGTTGCGCAGGGATCTTTTCCCAAAATAAATTACCACATCTCTTGGCAAATTCCTTTGCTCTGCCACCACAGAATTAACTCTAAATGTTTTTTTCAATTTCACTAAGTATTTCCTCTTTTTCTCTATTCAAAATCACAGCAAAGTCATTTGCAACCATCTCTCTCAGATCTCCTTGCACAGACTCTCTCAAGCCTCTAATTCTTAAAGCATATTCCATTTGTCTATATTGAAGCATAAGAATCTCATCTTGAAAATTTTACATCTCTTTTTCCATGCTTTCAAATTTTCCCTCCATCAATTCCATTTTTTTCTGCTACCTCTTCTACGCGAGAATTCAGCTTTTCAAGAACAGAGGCAACTCCTTTTAAAGCCAAAACTATCTCTTGCCTCAAAATCTTATTATTTTCCTCTAAAATCTCTTTCATTTCTCCCCTAATTTGAGATATAACATTTCCCATCATGTCTTGCAAATCCTTCACCATTATTGACTGTGCCAAAGAAGAGGGTGAAGCTATTGATTTAGGTTGTTGCGCTGATGATAACACCGAAGAAGAAACCACCTTAGGAGCTGTAGGAATTACGGAACGCTTTGGAGCCATCTTAAAAAAATCTTTACTCCTTCTTAAAAATTACAAAAGTTAAGCAAAAGAAAAAGAGAGATTAACTCCAAAAAATCAAAAAATCCTTCAAAAGGAGATCATTATAATAAAAAGAAAAAAGTTAAAAAAAAGAAAAGGGAAAGAGAAAAAAAAATAATTAAATAGAAAAAATCCATTCCGTTTTTTTTTAAAAGTACAAAAAACAAAACAAAAAAGTTAAACAAAAATAATAATCCTCCTAAAATCCAAACCCAACATCAAAAAATCATTATAAATAATCAAGTCCACATTCCATTCCAGTCATTAAAAAAAAAGGAAAAAAAAAACACCGAAAAGCCTGCCGATCGCCATTTTATTTTCCCTTTCAATACAATAAAATAAAAATAAAAAAGGGAGTATAGAAATAAATCTTTAAACTTAAAATCGAAATAAGATCAGAGAAAGCAAAAGCAAAATCCTCTACTCAGCTCTGTCCGCTTCTAAGAAAAACTCACCAGATCACTTTAATTGCGGAGGTGGTTGCAGCGGCTTGTTTTGTCCCTAGAGACAAAAGCAGCTGGGAAGCGGAAACAGTCTGAACTCCATGGGAGCACTCTTTTCACCCCCCAAAAAAAGCCTTGGGGGTGCATAAGAGGTTCTACCACTATTCAGACAATCCTCTTCCCCCTCCCTTTGCCCGGGAGGGGGATTTTGAACCGCTGAACAGCTGATGTCCGCTGTTCATAGCGATTCAAACACTTACCCAGGAGGACGGCTACAAAGTAGCCGCCATCGCACGTGCAGATCCACCGGAAGTCTAACTTTTTTGGGGGGAAAATTGTTGAGTTTAAATTGTTTAGTTAGACCTATATATCCATCAGCCAAAAAAAAAAATAACTCTAAATTGTTTTGCTTAAGATTTGTAAATGTTTAATCTACTTAATGGAAATTTGTTTCCATCTGAATGGTATTTGATTAACTTGGAATTTATTGACCAAAGGAAAACAACCTGGAAGATCTCATTATAGTTCCACTTGCAACATTTACTACAGTTGAGCAAATTAAGTACTTGAATACTCAATTTGTGGACAGAATTCCATATAAAAATGGTCACTTAACACTTTTCATATTTCTTACTAGTAAGCCACTATCAGGAGTATTATCTGTGTTAGAAGCACAAAAAGTATATTGTATTGAATGGCTTTACTTATCCCATCCCAAAATGATTTATCTTTTATCCAGGCTGTTGCTGAAATATTAATCTTAGGACACAATCGAGCTTGTCCTTGAAATGGGACTGATTTAATTAATATTGTTCTTCCTATCCCAAAATTTGATTTTCAATTTTATTTTCAGAATAACTTATCTCTTTAGTGTCTTTATCTGACTATTTAGGCTGTATTTCATATCATCTGCCTACACTGCAGTGCAATCCTCACCACAACACTCAGAATTATCTGCTGCTATTTTAGCTTTCCACACCTTTTCTCAACAGACTTTTAACTTAATCTCTGACTTTCATTATGTGTGCCAACTTATTTTTAATTTTCCAGGTGCTTACATCATGCCAAGGATCGATCCCAATCTTATGGCTTTGTTTTTAACTTTACAGCAGCTATCCTTTGTTTCTCACATATGTATTGGTCCTTTAAGGACTGCCTTCACAATACAAATCAAAAAGGAAGGATCAAGGGTACCTAATTTGGCATGGACAACTCGTCAAGTCAATAAAGTCCTAATAACTTTAAATCAGCTAAATATTTCTTTTCAAAAAACTACTGCCTACCAGTGTCACTTTCAGCAGAAAGCTATGCTCCATAATCCATTGGTATGTTATCAGCAATTGCCTGATAAAACCTGGTTAGGTCCAATTCTCTTACTAACTTGGGGGCGAGGCTATGCTGCTGTGCTTGCTCCTACAGGCCCTCTCTGGATTCCAGTCCAGTGTGTGCGACCAGCCAAAGATGTCATGGCATCAAGTCTAGAACCCAATACTGGAAATGAAGCAGGTGACTCTTCAGACAGCAGAACATCCCTTTCGCTCTCACCATCGCAGTTGACCAACAATGTGAAAAACCTAACATCCAAACCACAGATGGTTCTGCAGCAACAGGGAAAAGAATCTACACCAGAGAATTTATGCACTGCCATATTTGTGGTTTTAACTGCAAATTCCTTAGTCATTCTTTGCCTCTCTTTCCTTCTTAATTGCTGTGTAGGGGCTCAAGCTCTCCCACGTCATCCTTTAGAATCATGGATGAAATATAATATTTGGGTGCAATTAGCTAATGTAACACAAGTGACAGACTTTTGCATTTCTGAATCATATGATATGGAAAATCTACTCTCTACCTGTCTTATACCTATGTGTGTTCCAGCTTCAGTTTAAAAAAAATTATACTGGTTTAAGCAATTTTCTATCAGACAATGAATTTCATTATGCAACTATGTCAAGCTGGGGTCATGCCTTTTATATGTTACCCCTTGATGCTATTGTTTTGCATACATCCATTGTAGCTGTGCCTACAAATTGTCAACTGAAGTACTTCACCTAAAAAACCTCATTGTATACATGTCAGTCAAAGAATTTTAAATTGTATCTCCTTTCAAGAGGTATCCTTTAATTATGCACATATATGGTTATTCAATGTCTTTTTTCCCCGCTACTTTCAATTTTCCACACTAAACTACCATTAACATACCTCAGGAACAAGTTATGTTTTGTATAAACAAATGCAAAGTTATATATCCCCTGACTAAGACCCACTAACTACTCCAGCTTAAGATAATGTCCTCACTAATAAAATAGAGAAGAGTGAGATGTGGGGAAAAATGCATGCGCAGCAAACAGCCATGCTTCCCCCCCACAAACCTTTTGATACCCTAATGAAGCAGACTTAATGCCTCACCTACCTAAATAGAATTAAGTTACTTCATATCGCTTCCTGTAGATAATATGCTTAAGTTCCTTCCTATCTCTTCCTGCCTTTGATTAGTTCCTTCTCCTGTTTGCTCTTTACTTGGTCTTTGATCAGGTAATGTGTTACTAGAAAACTTTATGTCAGCATTTAATGGAAAAGCCTATGTATGTAAAAAGGATATAAAAACCAATAAACACAGAGAGATTCTCAAGCTGTCTCAAGCTGTGACAAGCAGCTCTGCAGCAGCTTCAAACCTCTGCTCAAGAAATGCCTGCATCTTTTTCTTAGCATCTTACATCTGGCACCCTGAACAGGGACAACCCCCCATGGAGCAACTGGGACAGCCCCTCCTTTCGAGGAAGCAACAGCCAACATACTTACCAGCATCTGGAATAGACCCCTAAGTGCACTTTTGTCCTATGGGACCCCTCAATGATAAGTAAGGGTTGCAATCTATCTCAGCACCAGCAGAAACATGTACAGGAACTCAGATTCCTGGTACAGGAACTCAGATTCCTGTTACACAAATCAGGCATGAAAGAACCTGAGGCAGATGTAAGGAAGCTGATGGATGAGGTAGGGAAACATTCCCCTTGATGTCCTAAGCGCTGGAGGCTTAGGTTACGAGATTGGGAAAAGATAGAGCATATTTTACATTTTGAATCTCAGGCTCCAGTACAGGTATTGCATCAATGGCATCAGTGTCATGAGGCAGTGGAAAAATTTGGCTCAGATGCTTCAGCAGGGCAACAATTAACTACAAGCCCCACACCTGATTAGGATCAGGTAAAAACTGCCTCCGAAAGCATCTTTAATTGGATTTTCAGCTCCTTCTGAAGAGGCTAATTCTTTTGCCTCCTTACGGCCATCATACACCCCAGTAAGGAAAATATTAGAGGAACAATCTTGAAGTAGAAAAAATATATATGGGGAATCGTCAGAGGAATTTAAAAAAACAAATTAAATCAAAATGTACTTCTTTGCAATGTGTTTTGAACAATTGGGATGTTTTGAAACTTCAAGTAGCTGTTAAGTTTAACCCTGTCAGAGAATGTCTGGTAGTGCTTTGTGTTGATGTGTAGAAGTATAAATAATATTTAATAAGACAGCATTGAAAAACTTTGTAAACCCCGGGTTGGCTAGTTTATCTGATAACAACTAAAGCCACGGAAGAAAAAGAAAAGAAAATTCAAAGAAGTGAAAGCAAGTTTTTTTTCTTCCCTTTTTCCCCTTTTAATCTGGCTCTATTCAATTCCCCTTTGTCAGAGGTGAGGAGAGGAGGCTGCTACTTTTCCCTCACCCTTCACACCTTCAATATTTCTTTTAGTCTTTCCTCAATGTCTTTTGAAGTTGCTGGGATAAATTGGAAGTAACCATAAATGTTCCCCTCCTTTTTAATTAAAAGGGGAAGTCTGTTTTAGCCTCAAACCCCAAATTGATCTGTGTGTGTTTTGTTTATATATATGGGTGGCCACCCAGAACATTACACTTGGGCTTGGAATGGTGAGAAAAATAGGAGATAGTTAAAAACCACATGTTTGGTTGGAATCATCTCATGGTTTTTCTCGCTTCTTGCAGGACAAGCCATATATCTAAATAAATGTTGTTTTAATAGTATTTGTGTATATATGTTTGTCTGTGTTGTTCTGTGTTATTTCCAAGACTTGGAAGAGGGTCAAAACCCTCTCTGATATCATCACATAAAAAGGCCTTATTTAAAAATGAATGGTTTGCCTGGAGAAAGTATGAAATGAAATATTTGTATGTGGAATTGTTTATAAAAGCAGTTAGAATGAAAATGAATGAATTAATTTGTTGATACCTAAGTGTATGTGTTAGTCTTCAAACCCTATCCCCCACCCACTCTCTCCCAGGCTGTGAAAGAGCCGAGGTGGCACAGCAGTTAGAGTGCAGTACTGCAGGCTATTTTAGCTGACTGTGTTCAGCAGGTCAGCGGTTCAAATCTCACCGGCTCAAGGTTGACTCAGCCTTCCATCCTTCCGGGGTAGGTAAAATGAGGACCCAGATTGTTGGGGGCAATGTAAATATATATATATATACATTGCTTACTGGTGTACACCGCTTAGAGAGTGCTTGCACTTAATGCGGTATATAAGTCTCATAAATAAATAAGAAACAGTAAACTGCAGATTTTATTGTAAAAGTAAATTGAAAAGTAATAGTAAGTGTTTGCATGAGAAAAGTCCCATGGAGAATGTGTGACAGAATTTATGGAAAATGCATGTGAAGGAGAGAAAACTATTTTTTAGTGGTGAGAAGTTTGTAACAAATTTTTTTCCCTGTCTCTTTTGTTTTTCAACTGGCTGTGTTGCTTTAAGAGCAAGAGAGACAGAAAGAAGGGGGGGGACTGTTTGTTTTAAACTTTTTTTCCTCCCTGCTTAGAATTCTGATTTGCAAATGGAGATGAAAATTAATGCCCACTCTTGCAGTTTCAGATTACAAAAGTTTTACTCAAAGAGGAGACAGTAATTGTTGGACAATTTTTGGGGGGAAAAATTGTTGAGTTTAAATTGTTTAGTTAGACCTATATATCCATCAGCCAATAGAAATGACTCTGAATTGTTTTGCTTAAGATTGGTAAATGTTTAACCTACTTAATGGAAATTTGTTTCCATCTGAATGGTATTTGATTAACTTGGAATTTATTGACCAAAGGAAAACAACCTGGAAGATCTCATTATAGTTCCAGTTGAAGCATTTACTACAGTTGAGCAAATTAAGTACTTGAATACTCAATTTGTGGACAGAATTCCATATAAAAATGGTCACTTAACACTTTTCATGTTTCTTTTTTTTAATTTTTTTTTATTTTTAACCAACAAGACAAAGCAGAACAAAGCAAAACATAACACACATACACACAATATATATACTCCTCCTTTTTTTTACAACAATTACGTAACGGTAATCTAATATTACTGTTACCAACGGTAACGTTACCAACGTTACCAACAAAAGTGCGTATAGTCCAGGCCATGGTTTTCCCAGTTGCAATGTATGGCTGTGAAAATGGGACCATAAGAAAGGCTGAGCGTCAAAGAATTGAGGCCTTTGAACTATGGTGTTGGAGAAGACTCCTGCGAGTCCCTTGGACTGCAAGGCGTTCAAACCGGTCAGTCCTAGAAGAGATCAACCCTGACTGCTCTTTAGAAGGCCAGATCCTGAAGTTGAAACTCAAATACTTTGGCCACCTAATGAGAAGGAAGGACTCACTGGAGAAGGGCCTAATGCTGGGGAAGATTGAGGGCAATAGAAGAAGGGGACGACAGAGAATGAGATGGCTGGATGGAGTCACTGAAGCAGTAGGTGTGAACTTGAATGGACTCCAGAAGATGGTAGAGGACAGGAAGACCTGGAGGAACATTGTCCATGGGGTCGCGATGGGTCAGACACGACTTCGCAATTAACAACAACAAATCTAATATTTACATTTCCCCCTTATTCTTCTTTAAATATTTGTCCTTATAGCCCCATTATTTCTTATTTACATTTTTCTTCCTTCATGTTCTACTTCTTACTAAGAATAATTCATATTATTATTATTATACATTATTGTACACATATTTTCATTTTTGACCTTTCCATATTTATTCTCCTCTATTATTTCTAGTCTCCAACCAGACATACACCTTGTTCCATACTATATAATACTCTGTGTCTTCCTTTTCTTTTATCTCTTTTGTTAATTTCTCCATCTCAGCACAGTCCAGGATTTTTCTTATTACTTCTTCCTCTGATGGTATATTCTCATTTTTCCAGCGCTGTGCATATGCTATTCTTGTTGCCGTTATTATATGTAAAATTAAGTACCATATTTCTTTACTATATTTTCTATTTAAAATACCCAACAAAAAGTTCTCTGGTTTCCAGTCTACAGGTTGGTCTATTATTTCTTGGATCCATTTTCTTATTGTAGACCAATATTTTTTTGCAACTGGGCATGTCCACCATAGATGATAATATGTTCCATGTACTTTTTTACATTTCCAACATGTTGGCGAATTATTCTGGAACATCTTGGCAAGCTTTGCAGGTGGAAGATGCCATCTGTAAAACATTTTCAACTGGTTTTCCTTGAATGCCGCCGACATAGTCAATTTTATATTTATTTCCCATATTTTTTCCCATTTCTCCAATTCTATATTATATCCGAGATTGTTTGTTTTGTTTTCAAATTTCCCTGTTCATTTACTAATTCCTTATATCTAATTATCTTATTTATATCCAATAGGTTTGGGTATTTCAGAGCTTCTGTTGGGGATAACCACATTGGAATTCTTGTATAATATTTTTGTTTTATTTTTTCCCAGTGACTACTTTAAAGCCCTGATGATGTTGGGTGATCCCAACGAAAGCTCGGCTCATTAAAATTTTTTACTACCTTCCTCTTGGTGATCAGTATTTATTGGTTTTATTATGGATTTACCCAAGAGTCGAACTCTGAAGATGCTGGCAGTTTTTTGGCGCCGGCCGAGCGCGCATGCGCATGGCGCAAAAAGTGCTTAGAGATGTTGCCATTTTGTCCTGGGAATTGGGACGTATAAAAGGAGGCCTGCGTGCCTTTGTTCGTTGTTGGAGTTTTGACTAAAGCACAATAAAGAGCTGTTCCAGAGACATGTGTCTTCTTCATTCACCATCGCTCCCAGGACTTAACACCCACTCTTGCAGTTTCAGATTACAAAAGATTTATTCAAAGAGGAGACATTAATTGTTGGACAATTTTTTGGGGGGAAAATTGTTGAGTTTAAATTGTTTAGTTAGACCTATATATCCATCAGCCAAAAAAAATGACTCTGAATTGTTTTGCTTAAGATTTGTAAATGTTTAACCTACTTAATGGAAATTTGTTTCCATCTGAATGGTATTTGATTAACTTGGAATTTATTGACCAAAGGAAAACAACCTGGAAGATCTCATTATAGTTCCAGTTGAAGCATTTACTACAGTTGAGCAAATTAAGTACTTGAATACTCAATTTGTGGACAGAATTCCATATAAAAATGGTCACTTAACACTTTTCATATTTCTTACTAGTAAGCCACTATCAGGAGTATTATCTGTGTTAGAAGTACAAAAAGTATATTGTATTGAATGGCTTTACTTATCCCATCCCAAAATGTTTTATCTTTTATCCAGGCTGTTGCTGAAATATTAATCTTAGGAGACAATCGAGCTTGTCCTTGAAATGGGACTGATTTAATTAATATTGTTCTTCCTATCCCAAAATTTGATTTTCAATTTTATTTTCAGAATAACTTATCTCTTTAGTGTCTTTAACTGACTATTTAGACTGTATTTCATATCATCTGCCTACACTGCAGTGCAATCCTCACCACAATGCTCAGAATTATCTGCTGCTATTTTAGCTTTCCACACCTTTTCTCAACAGACTTTTAACTTAATCTCTGACTCTCATCATGTATGCCAACTTATTTTTAATTTTACAGGTGCTTACATCATGCCCAGGATCGACCCCAATCTTATGGCTTTGTTCTTAACTTTACAGCAGCTATCCTTTGTTTCTCACATATGTATTGGTCCTTTAAGGACTGCCTTCACAAAACAAATAAAAAAGGAGGGATCAAGGGTACCTAATTTGGCATGGATAACTCGTCAAGTCAATAAAGTCCTAATAACTTTAAATCAGCTAAATATTTCTTTTCAAAAAACTACTGCCTACCAGTGTCACTTTCAGCAGAAAGCTATGCTCCATAATCCATTGGTATGTTATCTGCAATTGCCTGATAAAATCTGGTTAGGTCCAATTCCCTTACTAACTTGGGGGCGAGGCTATGCTGCTGTGCTTGCTCCTACAGTCCCTCTCTGGATTCCAGCCCAATGTATGCGACCAGCCAAAGATGTCATGGCATCAAGTCTAGAACCCAATACTGGAAATGAAGCAGGTGACTCTTCAGCCAGCACAACATCCCTTTCGCTCTCGCCATCGCAGTTGACCAACAACCTGGGGCAATGTGAAAAACCTAACATTCAAACCACAGATGGTTCTGCAGCAACAGGGAAAAGAATCTACACCAGAGAATTTATGCACTGCCATATTTGTGGTTTTAACTGCAAATTCCTTAGTCATTCTTTGCCTCTCTTTCCTTCTTAATTGCTGTGTGGGGGCTCAAGCTCTCCCACGTCATCCTTTAGAATCACGGATGAAATATAATATTTGGGTGCAATTAGCTAATGTAACACAAGTGACAGACTTTTGCATTTCTGAATCATATGATATGGAAAATCTACATCAAGCTGGGGTCATGCCTCTTACATGTTACCCCTTGATGCTATTGTTTTGCATACACCAATTGTAGCTGTGCCTACAAATCTTACTTGTGCAAAAATTGTCAATTGTACTACTTCACCTAAAAAACCTCATTGTATACATGACACTCAAAGAATTTTAAATTGTATCTCCTTTCAAGAGGTATCCTTTAATTATGCACATATATGGTTATTCAATGTCTTTTTTTCCTCTACTTTCAATTTTCCACACTGAACTACCATTAACGTACCTCAGGAACAAGTTATGTTTTGTATAAACAAATGCAAAGTTATATGTTCCCTGACTAAGACCCACTAACTACTCCAGCTTACGATAATGTCCTCACTAATAAAATAGAGAAGAGTGAGATGTGGGGAAAAATGCACGCGCAGCAAACTGCCATGCTTTCCCCCCCACAAACCTTTTGATACCCTAATGAAGCAGACTTACTGCCTCACCTACCTAAATAGGATTAAGCTACTTCATATCTCTTCCTGTAGATACAGTAATATGCTTAAGTTCCTTCCTATCTCTTCCTGCCTTTGATTAGTTCCTTTTCCTGTTTGCTCTTTACTTGGTCTTTGATCAGGTAATGTGTTACTAAAAAACTTTATGTCAGCATTTAATGGAAAAGCCTACATATGTAAAAAGGATATAAAAACCAATAAACACAGAGAAATTCTCAAGCTGTCTCAAGCTGTGACAAGCAGCTCTGCAGCAGCTTCAAACCTCTGCTCAAGAAATGCCTGCATCTTTTTCTTAGCATCTTACAATATATCTTGTAAATTTTTGTAAAGTTCCACCGAGAGCCCAACTGGGCCCAGTGTTTTTCCATTTTTTGTCGTTTTATGGCCTCTCATATCTCCATCATTGTTATTCTTTCTTCAAACATAGTTTTAAATGTCTCTGAAATTTTTGGCAATTTACTTTCTTCTAAGTATTGAACAGTTCTCTCTCTTACAGCCTCCTTTTTATCATACAATTCCTTATAGTATTCCTTAATTATCTTTTTTATTTCTTCCTTTTTGAATTGTAAACAACCTTTCCCATCTACTAAGTTATGTATTATTTTCTTCTCTTTCTGTTTTTTAAGCTTATAGGCTAGCCATCTTCCTGGCTTATTGGCATTTTCGAAGAAGTTTTGTTTTGCTCTCTTTGTCTGTTCCACCAATTTTTCTAAGTCCAACAAATTTAGCTTGTGTTTTATTATTTCCATTTCTCTTTTCAAGGTCTTTTTCTGTGGGTTTTTTTGTAATTCTATCTCTAGTCTTCTAAATTTTGCTTTTAATGATGAATATTGCTGTCTTCTTTGTTTATTTTTCTTTGCCATATACGTTATAGCTATGCCTCTAAAATACGCTTTGGCTGTGTCCCATAGATTTTGTAGTGATGTATGTTCTTCTCGGACACCTTTGGCCCAGTTTTCCCCTTCCAGGCGTTGGCTTCATTTTCACCCAAGGGGGGAGCCAAAGGCAGATTGCAATGTTTTAAAATAAGCCTATATGTGTGACCGTCTTCTTCTTCATCATCATCACCGTTCCTACTAGGTCAGCATGAAGACAAACCATCCTTGAGATTTTCAGGTCAGCAAAGAAAAATATTTTGGCTTTTTGGGCCACGAGTTCCAAGCTGAGACGCCTCCCTGTCGCCAATGAGGGGGGAGGCACTTCGGCTTGCAGTGAAGGTTGTATTGTACAAGGGTGTATTAAGCAGCTCATATGTTTTTGGGCAGGTAGGTGTTTGTGTGTGTTTGTGTGTGTGTGTGTGTGTTCGTTCATGCCCCAAGTAGGTAATTTCATCAGTGCCAGTAAGGAGTGGGGTTTCCTCTCACTTTAATATTGTTGTACAGGGGTCATTAAACTTGGCAACTTTAAGACTTGTGGACTTTAAGCTTTGCTGGTGAGGAATTCTGGGAGTTGGAGTCCATGAGTCATACAAGGCCAAGTTTGAAGACCCTGTTATAGTGTCTTGCCCTGTGGCTGTTGGTTGGGGCTGATTTTAGCAGTTCTTTGGAAATGTCTGCGAGAAAATAACCAATAAACTCAGAGAGCAACAAATAACCAAAAGTGGCAGTGAGCATTGTGTTGTGCATTGCTGGGAGAGGGGAAGGCTTCCTTTATTTATTCAGGTCTTTACTTTTAGTGTCACAGAAAACAAGAGTTTCTCGGTAGTGTTTATACTGTGTGGCAATCCTATGGAGCCACAGGTGCCTTGGCTGTAATTCAGGCAAGGGCCCAGATGTCCGAGATGGGCCCCTCCTGGGAGTCTGGGGGAAGTGACCACGCAACCCCCAGGAGGAGCATGCAGTGCCTGTGGTGACCCTGTTCTGCCTCCCCTAAAGCCACCAAGTCATCTTCGGGATGCAACAGAAGTTCCTTTGCAAGCAGACAAACAATGCAGAATGTATTGGGCCCTCTCCCCACTTTCTCCCCCAACCAAAGAGACCCCAGGCGGTGGCCTTCCCCTCCCCTTCTAAAGCACACAAGTGACATGGCCCCCAATTCCCCTCCCCTTAGCTCCAAGCCGTCCTGTCCTCAGAAGCACTTTGCTGGGCTGGGGTGGTGTCTGGCTGCCGTTCACAGCACTTCTGCAGTCCCTGTTTTCCTCCTCCATGCATTGGTTTCATTTTGAGAAGGGGGAACGCCAATGCCCCCCTCCTCCTACTCTTGGGCCAAGCGCTGCCCAGCTGGCTGCAGGACTGACCTGGGACTCTTTTTCTCTATGGATGGGGGACTCCTGCACTGCTGCTTTGAAGAGAAGCCTTCGAACCGTGACCACTGAATGGCTTTCTCTCCAGCTTGGTCCCTTTGCCAAAGACACGCTTGCCTTGGCCAAGAACCTGGCAGCTGGGCAAGCAGGGGCAGGGGCAATCCCTCGACTTGATGAGGCAGCCACAATGGCCACCAGCAACAATTTCATTTCACTTAATTATTGAGGGCATCTCATCTGGGGGAACTTATCGGTCCTGGAGCTTCCCAAAGACTCCAGAGGTCCTGGGAGCAGTTGGATAGGCTGGCAGGACCCTGGCAGAGAGATTTGGAACAGGGCTGCACCAACCTCCCTGCCCTGGAAGAAGGAGAGAGGAGAAGCACACATACCCCCTCCGCCAGGAAAGATCAGGCTGCAGGAAGGAGATCCAATTACGCTAGGCCAGGAGCTGCTCAGCCGTGGGTGCTGAAACATCCCTGAGAGAGGCAAACCATTGGGGCGTCTTTTCAAGAGCCATTTTGGAAGGGGGGGGGAAGAGAGAGAAAAAGAGGTGCATAGGGCCCTTCTAGTTGGGGGGCACAGCAATTCAGCCCTGCATTTCCTTACCTGGCTGCCTTCCAATCCTCTGCCATGGTTCCCACCTCTGCACACAGCAGCCAGGCTGTCTTCAGCAGCTCCTCTCCATTCTCATCCAGGAAAAACTGGCCCACAAAGACTGCGCTGGAGGCTGAGGGAGGAATCAGCCAGAGACTCACTGGCAGGTAATGGTGTTATAGCATTTGGGAGGGGGGAGTATGTTCCATAGATCAAACTCCCAATGGTTTATTCCAGGCCAGTGCTGGCTGGAGGCTCAAGGAATCTTATGGACTCCAATGTTTTTGGCCAGCTCTGGGTAAGGGTGAGGGTGGGGAGGGGAACATTCAGTGAAAGAACCTGCAAGAAGCAGATCTAAGGAAGGGGAGAGCCACTAGATTCCTTCCTCCCCTTCTATTTGCTTCCACCCCAAATAGTGAGTACCAGAGAAGTTCCACTTGACAACGAAGCCAAAGGTGGACTGGTGACCCAGGTGCTGGATGCCCTGCAGCACGGATGGCCGGATGGTGTTGTCGGTGGCAGTCAGGGCTGTCAGGTAGAAGCCTCTGAACACCCCAGCATTATTGCCATGGGAGATGACTATCTTGGAACCCTTCTCATTCACCCATCTGCCTGTCAGGGAGCACTAAAGGAGAACAGGAGAGGGGAGGAAAGCGAGTCAGGGCACTAGCCAAGCCCAGCTGTCCAACAGGTAGAGACTCTGGCTCCATTTTCTCTGGGGGATCTGAAAACACCCGCTGCTCCCACGTATCCGATCCCCAAGGTTGCCCACGCCGAGTGGGGCTGGCAAAGGGGCCGCATCCCAAAGTCCGTCAGTCGAGGCGACCGCCAGACCGCGTCCGGGACGACCCCCGCCTGCAGATCGCTCTGCCATCTGCGCAGCGAGCGAGAGCACCAGCCCCGGCGGCAGGCTGCCGAAATCGCGGCCGAGCACAGAGGCGGAAACGCTGGGCGTTTGTCTGTCGGGGACCCAGGGCCTCTGGCGCTCAGCGCGACGGCACCAGGTGCGGTCAACCACGAGGAAGCGGCACTCTCTGCGCAGCTCGCCGGCTCCCACCAGCTGCTCCTGCCGCCCACCCGAGCAGAGGCTGGTGGGGGGGGGAGGTTTTCCAGGGGAGGCTGGGACCCTCTGCCCGCCACCCCGCATCTGACCTTGGCGGCTCGCTCTGAGTTTTGGGGTTGGGCAAAGGTTCCGGAGCAGCCGAGCAGGAAAGCGAGGAGCCCCAGAGCTGCCAGGGCAATCGCCATGGTGATCTCCAGGAATCTAGACGTGCCAGCCCCAGGCGGGATGCCCCTTATAAAGTCCCGCTCGCACCGGCTCCCCCCATCCTGAGTTGCTGCCTCCTCCCATCCCCCCGCAGCTGGGAGGGGCAGGATACCCACCCGAGGGGTCGGACGCTTCTGCGAAATCGCTGGCTTTCTGCCAGAGCTGAGCAGCACTTCGGCAGCAAGGGGGGGAAGAGCGGGGCTGGGGCAGACCACGAAGGCCATCCTGGGGGTCCCCAGGCTTTTCTTGGTTTTTTGCCGGAACATCTTTCTCCGTTTCTGGAGAAAACTGGCGAAGGATCGGGCTGCTTTACTCAGCGATTTCGCTCCACATTAAGCCAGCCCCCCCCCCCAACACTTCCTGCCCGCACATCGTTGCCCGAGTTACTCCTTGGTCTGCCTGGTGGGGTCCGAAGGGAAGCAAGTCTGCGCCAAGCCTACTGCAGTCCAGCTGGGGGGGAGGAGGGGGTCGGGGGGAGCCTTGCCATTTCTCCGCAAAGGTCCTAAGTGGGGGGGGGGTTTGCCTCGGCCGTTTCCTGGAGTTTCGCTCTCTCCGCTGGCCTCCCAGCCTCCGCTGGCCCCCCATCCCGCGCTCACTAGTTCGCTCGCTCGCTCTGCGGGAACGATGGCACCCAGATGAGGAGATGAGCACCATTCAGAGATCCCGAGCAGCGATTGATCTCCGGGAGAAGCTGATCCGCGGAACCGGCCGCCGCGGGGACCCTCTGGGCTCAAGGGCCACGCAGCCTCAGGAGGACCCTACCGTGCCCGTCGTGACCCAACCCTGGCTCTCCTGAAGCGACCGAATCGCACGGGAGGGGGCGAGGGGAGGGGACGCGGCAGAAGTTACTTTACGCGCGGACGAGCAACAAGGCAGCGCTTGATGTGAACCCCCCCAGAAGGGCTCGGAGGCTTTGCTGAGCGGCCATTTGGAAGGCTCGGACACCCTTGGCCCGGTTTTCCCCTTCCAGGAGTCGGTTTCATTTTCACCCAAGGGGGGAGCCAAAGGCGGATTGCAATGTTTTAAATAAGCCTATCTGCGTGACCTCCTCCTCCTCCTCCTCCTCCTCCTCCTCCTCCTCCTCCTCCTCCTCCTCCCTCTTCCTCTTCCTCTTCCTCTCCTTCTCCTTCTCCTTCTCCTTCTCCTTCTCCTTCTCCTTCTTCTTCTCCTTCTCCTCCTCCTTCTTCTTCTTCTTCCTACTAGGTCAGCATGAAGACAAACCATCCTTGAGATGTTTGAGTGAGGGAAGAAAAATATTTTGGCTTTTTGGGCCACGAGTTCCAAGTTGAGACGCCTCCCACTTGGGGGGGGGGAGGCGCTTCGGCTTGCGGTGAAGGTTGTACTGTACAAGGGCATTTTAAGCAGCTCATATGTTTTTTGCCAGGTGTGTGTGTGTGTGTGTTCTTGCCCCAAGTAGGTAATTTCATCAGTGCCAGTAAGGAGTGGGGTTTCCTCTCACTTTAATATTGTTGTACAGGGGTCCTTAAGCTTGGCAACTTTAAGACTTGTGGACTTTAAGCTTTGCTTAAAGTCATCTGCCAATCAGGGAGCACTAAAGGAGAGCGGGAAAGGGAAGGAAAGCGAGTCAGGGCGCTAGCCAAGCCCAGCTGTACATCAGGTAGAGACTCTGGCTCCATTTTCTCCGCGGGATCTGAAAACACCCGCTGCTCCCACATGCCCTCCCCCAAGGCTGCCCACGCCGGGTGGGGCTGGCAAAGGGGGCCCATCCCAAAGTCCGTCAGTCGAGGCACCTGCCAGACCGCATCCGGCATGACACCCACCTGCAGATCGCTCTGCCACCTGCGCAGCGAGCATGTCAAAGATTTAATCCTACAGCACTGCTTATAAATCCACCAGAGTAGTCTGGGAAATTGAGAAAAAGAAAAAAAAAGAGAAGAAGGGAAAAAAGTCACTCAGTTCACAAAAAAAGTTAAATAAAGCTAAGTCTGAGCTCCTGATGAAAACAATCTTGTATTAAAAAAAAGTCTTTTGTTCAAAAAAAGTAAAATAAGTGTAAACCCATAGATAGCTTAGCAGCCTTCTGATAAAAAAAAATAGTCTTTTGCTCACAAAAAATGTTAAATAAAACTGAACTCCCCTAGTTTAGCAGTCTCCTGATACAAATTAGTATTTTGCTTCCTCTTGTGTTTGGTGTTGAAATAACCCCCAGGAATAACGAAGCAAGGCAAATCATGTGATCGTTTCAACCAATCGTATCACGCCTTTGTCTGAAAGTCTCTTAACAGTTTGTAAAACAGAGATATAAACAAAAAACCATAAAAGGGAAAGGCAGAGGAAAACCATTCACAAAGAAGGAAATCATTTAATTCACAAGAAAGATTTGCAGCCAACAAAACAGGAGAGTCTCCTCTTTCTCCTCCACCTGCAGCCACAACGGGAGGAAAAGTTGCAGACACCTGTGTGCCACGCTGCCATTCATCAATCTTCCTCCTCCTCCTCCTCCTCCTCCTCCTCCTCCTCCTCTCTCCTTAGATAAAATAGCAGGGCATCCTTTGGCGTCTCACTGGAGCTTAATGGTTTACCGGATGTTGAAAGAAAAGTCTTCATCATGGTTCAGTCCAAGCTGGAATAAACAACATGGTGACTGCTTTTGAAAGAAGGTTGCAGTTTATTGAAGAGGAGAGCCAGACAGAAAGATGGCTCTGGAAGAAAAGAGAGCAAACACATGTAGGGAGTGGGTTTTACGCCTTCTTCAGCCTTTTGTTTGGAGTTGTTCCTGTGGCATGAACTTTGACCTGAGTCTGATTGTGCCTTTCTGGTATTCTGATGCTAGTGGGTTAATCCTATTATGTCCCAAAGGTCAATCCTGCTTCCCTGGGGCTGTGGCTGATGACTCTTAGAGTTTTGGCATGATGGATTGTTTATTCTAGGGATCTTTCTTCCTAATCCCAGTTTCCTGACTCCAGTCTTTCTGACAAGATTATCACATCTACCATTCTACAGACTTGGTTTCTGTTTGGGACAGAGAGACTTGGGGGAGGGGGTTGGTTTCTGCCTTTAAAATCCTTTAGGGAAATATATTCTGCCTTTTAAATATTTCCAAGAATATTTCTTTCTCAGGAGGGGCCCAACTCCCCACAAATATGGTGTTTTTGGTGTTTCTTTGACCACTGCAATATTGATGCCTTTTCAAACTGCCTGCAAGCTACCTCCCCTTCCAATTCTTTTCTTGCCCTTTGTTCTCCATACCTTTTGTCTGCGTCTCTTGGGAGAGTCCACCCAGAAAATGGGGGAGATCTTGTTCTTGTATCTTTCAGCCCTGCAATCCTCCCCCAAACCTTTGGAAGCAGAACACACAGACCCAGATGCTGCCTCCATCCATTTGAGCCATGGAATTGGGTTTTGAATCCAGCCATCCACTAAAAAACCACCATGCAATCTGAGTGGAACATCTTCCCAAGTCCTACCATTTCCCAGATGCCTGTGAGAGCTGCAGAAGGAAGGAGTCCTAGAGCCAATGGTGCCATGTGAAGCATCAGAAGAGAAAATTAGACTGTGGGGGGAGGGTGGAAACTCATTGTAAACTTTTCTTTCTTGCCCCATTTGTATTGTAACAAGCCAGTTGAATGTAATGGAGAGATGGCATTTGGGAATAGTTGGCAGAAGAAGTACTGAACACCTTGGACTTCTATCTGGTGGGAGGGAAAATTTATCCAGAATGTTTGTATTGCCTGTTTTGTAGAAATAGCTGCATATGCACACACACACCATTCAGAATCACATTGAGTCTATCCCCTCCATCTACCTTTAGTAAAGTTCCCCAGGCTGATTTTTTTTTTGCTCTATTGCACCAAAGCTTTGCAAGCACAACTTTCCAAAAATTCCAAGGGGGAGAGAAGTAGGCCCCCTCAGGTGATTTGCAATTCTTATGCCCTGACTAAGGAAGCAACAGGAAAGAGATCCCAAACCTCAGCCCTGAATATCTTGCACTGTTGGACTCAGATTGGGATTCCTAGAGCTCATTATGTGTAATTTAAAGAAAATTTTAATAGCCTGGCATATTGGCTAACCTCAAATGGACATTACAAATCTGGATGCACTGAACTAAGAGCTAAGGCGGGAAACAATCCTTGAAAATGGACAGCCAGTGGTCATGTGCTAAGGAAAACCATGGCTGTGAAGAATTTTGGGAGGTATGCAAACCTGACTGGAAGCTAAAAGTGGCATCCAACATTTGAAAATGATTGGCACAGAGTATTGGACACTATAAATTTCTTTTCCACTTAACAAAATTTTTGCCCTGATTTTTAGAACTTTATGGGTGCAAGCTCCCCTTCTGGGAGCCACTAAAGGGATCTTTTTCTGCTGCCTCCATTAATGTCTTATTTTTTTGGCTTAACAGTTTAAAAGCTTGCCTACCAAGTCTCCCTGATCAGATCAAATTAATGTTGTGCCAATAAGTGTGACATTCTCACACTTAAGGCACAAAGCGGGGATTGGGGGAACTTAGCCCAGAGAAGGAAATATTAAAAGGGCAGAAAATATATTTTTCCTCAAAAGGATTTTTTAAAACCAAACCTGGCCCCAAAATCTATCTCTCTGCCCCAAGCAAGAGCTAGCCCCATACAAATGCAGATGTAAAACCATCAGAAAGTTGAAGCCAGAGCACTCAAGAAGACAAAGAGAAAATCTGCATGCCCCACCCAAACTCTAGGAGTCATTAGCCCCATCACCTGGGAAGCAGGATATGATAATAGGATTAAACCACAGATATCAAGACCTAGAAAAACACTCCAAAATAGCCTCAAGGTTCATGCCACAGGAACAGGAAACTATTCCAAACAAGGCTTAGAGAGGGTATAAAAACCTACTACTCATGTGCTCAATTCCTCTTTCCTCTCCTCTGCTCTTTCTTGCAAGGACCATCTTTTTGCTTCTTCAATAAACTGTAACCCTCTTCCCAAAGCAGTCGCTATGTTGCTTATTTATCCCCGGCTTGGATGAACCAGGAAGACTTACTTCTGACAACTGTTTGTGAACTTCAAATGTCCGGGATGACCTTCTGCTTGCTTTCCAGAGATAAGGGATGCTCCTAGCCCAGGGTGTAATTTCCTAACTTCAGGCTTTGCTTACAGGGCCTAACCAGCTGGTTGCCCAAATCCAATTCACTCATTCCATTCCATTTTCACACAACGTTTCCCTTTTCCCTAACAAAAGGTCCTGCACTCGCCAAACCCCCATGCTTTCCAGGGTCTGCCACTTGAACAGATCCTTTCTGCAGTTAGGAAAGACCAGAGGGAGCAAAATCCAACTGTGATTGGGAAAAGGGTCTTCTCACTCATACACACAGGCATACACACATTTCCTTTGCTCCCCTAGGCTTTAAAGTTAAAATTTAGAGGTACTCACCTTTACCTTCTTTCCAAAGCAGCCCTTGAGCTCAAACCCAAAACTCTCTTTACTACCCTGGCTCGAGGAGAATTCACCCAGCTTGCTTTGGGTCAGTGTCCTTCCCCTCATCAGACGTGGCCTGCAATGTGTGGTTGGGGACCTTGCCGGCCCTGTCCGCCCCTGAGAAGCAGCAGCGTGCATTTCCTTTGCCCCCCCTTTCTTTCTCACATGAGTGGGTGGGAGGAGGGAATTGGATGGTCAGCTTCGGGAAGGGACACCCCATGAATTTTCACATTTCTGTCCTTCCTGTTTCATTGAAGTGTTGGCACGGACACCTTCAACTGCATCAAATGAGAGGATGAAGAGAGCCAGCCTTCCATGGTTTCTGCGTTTGGGGGGAAATGGTGTGTGTGACCCTTTCTACTTTACCCATCAGACCCTCTTCTCCAATAAAATGTTTGCATGAGTAGCATCGGCCTCCCTGGTCTTTCAGAAGCTCCCTGGGTGCCAGTCTGCAGGTTTCCAGAAGAGGCTGGGTAGGGCCTCCACCTGGAGGGGGGGCTCAAAGCTAACTCTGAGGTTCAAGGCCTTTTCTGGTACTTTCCCCCTTATTTTGTCTTGGCCTCTCCCTGGGGGGAAAGTGTTCTCTGCAGGTAGACAGGCTTGATTTGAGGAGCCCTCAGGAAATGGGGGTGTAAGGGAGGTTATTCTCTGGTCTCCTGATTTGGCTGAGGAATTCTGATAGTTGAAGTCCACAGGTCTTAAAGTTGCCAAGGTTGGGGACCTCTGTCCTAAAGGGATACTACCACCAAATACTCTGCTGATTCATTCTCTATACTGTATATCACTTCTGCTGTCAGCTACTAAATCATAATTACCGTGATACCTCAGAGCTGACATCTGGAGAGGTGTCAGGGGAAGCTTAATGGGGGAGGGGAGGAATCATCACAATTGGTCACCCATGATGCAAAGGGGGTTATCCTGGACGAATGGTTTTCCACTCTTATCTATGAAGTTCTCCATCAATGGAGCATCCACAACTCCAGGAGGCAAGCTGTTCCACTCTACCAGGAAATTCATCCCTATTTCCACATTAAATCTTCTTTTGACAAGCAAAACAAAGGCAGCATGACATACAACAGGACAGAGATTGCATCAGTCATGGTCGGTGACCAGTGCTAAATTTCAGATTCACACACGCGCGCACACACACACACACACACACACACACACACACACACACACACAGTTACTATGAGATACTAGTAAGTTACTCAAGGCTGAATTAATAATAGATGAGGAAAGGAATGCAAGTCAAAACGAAGTCTCTTAGAAAGCACAGAAAGCTTGCCTGTTTACTTTTATTTTGAAAAGGAACATAGAGAAGTTAAAGCCTAATCCAGGGGTAGGCAACCTTGGCTCTTTTCTGACTCATGGACTTCAACTCCCAGAATTCCTGAGCCAGCATGGCTCAGCTTGGAAACTTCTCCCTTTCTCCTCAGCATAGCTGGCTCAGGAATTCTGGGAGCTGAAGTCAACGAGTGATAAAAGAGCCAAGGTTGCCTATCCCTGGCCTAGTCCAAAATTCAGAAAACCAAGCCAGGTTCACCAGCCTCCCTCAAAGCCAGAATTTCAGGGGGGTTTACATGACCAGACTACACAGGAAGAACAACAATTGAGCCAGCGTTTATTTCCAACAAAGAACTATGGTCAGGACTGTTTATTAAACCCGGCTGCAGCCAGCTCTTTAATTAAGAGAGTTCCTTCCTTGGTTGGTAAGGAGCTTGGCTGAGCATCTTTCCTCTCTTTTCTACACACGGGGCTTGGAGGGCTATGCCTCATCCTCTGATTGCTCCAGCTTTTCTGACGATGCCTGAGTTTGAACAGTGACTCCCTACTTGGTATTTGGCTCCCCTAAAGACCAAGTGAAACACAAGGGGTTGGGTTCTGGCCCGATTAAGCTACAAAGGCAGCATGAGTCCTGCTTGTGGACGGAAGAGCTCAAATTGACAGTGCTGCATTCTTTCTGCCCCCCCCCAATCTCCGAGGTTTTTCATACCATCAGCCATGCTATCCTACTGGGCTGACCCTGGAGTGGATGGGGGAGGGGGGTACTATGTTCCTCATTCAGCCCTAGGCCCCTTTTATGTGGGGCACCCCAGAGCCTGGGTCACTCACCTCTGCTGTTTCACACCCACACAAGCTCCTGGTTAAATGGCTCAGCTGCATGGAACTCTTTGATGATATTTGGTTGGCCATCCCTGCCCTAGGATACACAGGGGGTGTTGCTCAGGTGCTTCTCCAGCACCCGGAGACTGTGATAGTTTGGGTGGGTGTGGGATTGGCAGGGACCCAACCCTAGCAAGACAGAGGGGCTCTGGGCAACTGAGTCTCCCCTGAATCTGGAGAGTTATTCTCCTTAAAAGTACTCCAATACAGGGCTGGTGTGCAATGGGGGAGGGAGAGGCTCCTGGACTTCTGACTCCTGCTGGAGAAATCAATGGCAGCCGTGGCTAGGAGAACCTTTCGGTCAGTTCTGGACTGGGAGGCCCTGCCTACATGGGCCCAGGTCGCCTCCAAATTGGACCACTGCAATACTCTGTTCATGCAATATTGTAATACTCGACATAAAGACGACAACTGGGAGCAGACACATCCTGCAGAGCTCCTGAGGGCAATGGTGGGGGGTGGCCCACCTGCTCATGGCTCATTGCTCTCCTGAAGCGACCGAACCACATGGGAGGGGGCGAGGGCAGGGGACGCGGCAGAAGTTACTTTACACGCAGACAAGCAACAAGGCAGCGCTTGCAGTGAACCCCCCCCCCCAGAGGAGCTCGGAGGCTTTGCTGAGCAGTCATTGGGAAGGCCTTTGGCCCATTTTTCCCCTCCCAGGCGTCGATTTCATTTTCACCGAAGGGGGGAGCCAAAGGGGGATTGCAATGTTTTAAATAAGCCTATCTGTGTGACCTTCTTCTTCTTCTTCTTCTTCTTCTTCTTCTTCTTCTTCTTCTTCTTCTTCTTCTTCTTCTTCTTCTTCTTCTTCTTCTTCTTCTTCTTCTTCTTCTTCTTCCTCCTCCTCCTCCTCCTCCTCCTCCTTCTTCTTCCTACTAGGTCAGCATGAAGACAAACCATCCTTGAGATGTTCTAGTCAGGGAAGAAAAATATTTTGGCTTTTTGGGCCATGAAATGCAAGCTGAGACGCCTCCCTGTCGCCACTGGGGGGAGAGGTGCTTCTGCTTGCTGTGAAGGTTGTATTGTACAAAGGCATTCTAAGCAGCTCATATGTTTTTCAGCAGGTAGGTGTCTCTCTCTCTCTCTCTCTCTCTCTCTCTCTCTCTCTCTCTGTGTGTGTGTGTGTGTGTGTGTGTGTGTGTGTGTGTGTGTTCGTTCATGACCCAACTAGGTAATTTCATCAATGCCAGTAAGGAGTGGGGTTTCCTCTCACTTTAATATTGTACTGCAGGGGTCCTCAATTTTGGCAACTTTTAAGACTTGTGGACTTTAAGTTTTGCTGGCTGAGGAATTCTGAGAGTTGAAGTCCACAAGTTGCCAAGGTTGAGGATCCCTGTTGTAGTGTCTTGCCCTGTGGGTGTTGGTTGGGGCTGGAGTTAGAGGTTCTTTGGAAATGCCAGCAAGAAAATAACCAATAAGCTCAGAGAGCAACAAACAACCAAAAGTGGCAGTGAGCATTTTGTTGTGCATCTCTGGGGGAGCGGGGAGGCTTCCTTTATTTATTCAGGTCTTTCCTTTTAGTGTCACAGAAAACAAGATTTTCTCGGTAGTGTTTATGGAGTCTGGCAATCCTATGGAGCCACAGGTGCCTTGGCTGCAATTCAAGCAAGGGTCCAAACCTCACAGAAGGCCCCTCCTGGGAGTCTGGGGGAGGTGGCCACACAGCTCCCAGGAGGAGCCTGTGGTGACCCTGCTCTGCTTCCCCTAAAGCCACCAAGTCATCGTGGGGATGCAACAGGAGTTCCTTTGCAAGCAGACAAACAATGCAGTATGTATTGGGCCTTCTCCCCACTTTCTCACCCAACCAAAGAGAACCCAGGTGGTGGCCTTCCCTTCCCCTTCTAAAGCACACAAGTGACATGGCCCAAATCCCCCTCTCCTCAGCTCCAAGCCGTCCTGTCCTCTGAAGCACTTTGCCGGGCTAGGGTAGTGTCTGGCTGCTGTTCACAGCACTTCTGCAGTCCCTGTTTTCCTCCTCCAGGCATTAGCTTCATTTTCAGAAGGGGGGAACCCAATGCCCCCCTCCTCCTACTCTTGGGCCAAGCGCTGCCCAGCTGGCTGCAGGACTGACCTGGAACTCTTTTGCTCTCTGGATGGGGGACTCCTGCACTGCTGCTCTGAAGAGATGCCTTCGAACCGTGACCACCGAATGGCTTTCTCTCCGGCTTGGTCCCTTCACAAAGACACGCTTGCCTTGGCCAAGAACCTGGTGCCTCGGCAAGCAGGGGCAGGGGCAATCCCTCGACTTGATGAGGCAGCCACAATGGCCACCAGCAAGAACCTCATTTCACTTAATTATTGAGGCATCTCATCTAGGGGGACTTATCAGTCCTGGAGCTTCCCAGAGTCTCCAGAGGTCCTGGGAGCAGTTGGACAGGCTGGCAGGACCCTGGCAAAGACATTCACAACAGGGCTGCAGCAACCCCCGTGCCCTGGAAGAAGGAGAGAGGAGAAGCACACACACCCCCACCACCAGAAAAGATCAGGCTGCAGGAAGGAGATGCACCTAGACTAGGCCAGGGGCACCCACGCAACAACACCCTGCTGCCTTCTAATGTCATGGTCCTCCTCATCAAGGGCTCTGCAAAGTCTTCTTGCCAAGTTCTATCTTCAGTCTACAACACAGTCCTTTCAACAGTTCCAAGAAGGGTCCACACTCATTTGCACTACTCAGGTGACCCTGATGATATAGATAAACCACAAGGTGGCCTCAGTGACACTCAAAAAGAATGCAAATAACCAGCTGCTCCCACGTGCATGACCCCCAAGGCTGCCCACGCCGGGGGGGGGGCTGGCAAAGGGGGCGCATCCCAAAGCCCGTCAGCCGAGGCTCCTGCCAGACTGCATCCGGGACATCATCCGGCTGCAGATCGCTCTGCCATCTGCGCAGCGAGCGAGACCACCAGCCGCATTGGCAGGCTGCCGAAATTGTGGCCGAGCATGGAGGAGGAAACGCTGGGCCATCCGTCTGTCGGGGACCCAGGGCCTCTGGCGCTCAGCATGACGGCACCGGGTGCGGTCAACCCCGAAGAAGCGGCAGCCTCTGCGCAGCCTGCCGGCTCACATCAGCTGTTCCTGCCACCCAGCCGAGCAGAGGCTGGTGGTGGGGGGTTTCCCTGGGGGAGACTGGGACCCTCTGCCCGCCACCCCGCATCACACCTTGGTGGTTTGCTCCAAGTTTTGGGGTTCGACAAAGGTTCCGGAGCAGCCGAGCAGGAAAGCGAGGAGCCCCAGAGCTGCCAGGCCAATCACCATGGTGGTGTCCTGGAATCTAGATATGCCAGCTCCAGGCGGGATGCCCCTTATAAAGCTCCGCTCGCACTGGCTCCCCCTACCCCGAGTTGCCGCCTCCTCCCACCCCCCTGGGTGGGAGGGGCAGGATCCATGCCTGAGGGGTCGGACGCTTCTGCGAAATCGCTGGTCTTCTGCTAGCACTGAGCAGCACTTCGTCAGCACTTCACTCCACGTTAAGCCACCCCCCCACCCTTCCTGCCCGAACGTCGTTGCCCGAGTTACTCCTTGGCCTGCTTGGTGGGGTCCGAAGGGAAGCAAGTCTGCCCCAAACCTTCCGCAGTCAAGCTGGGGAGAAGGAGGGGGCCTCAGGGGAGGCACCTTGCCATTTCTCCGAAAAGGTCCTAAGAAGGGGGGGGTTGCCTCAGCTGTTTCCTGGAGCTCCCCCTGAAGTTTTGCTCGTTCTGCCCGCCTCCCAGCCTCCGAAGGGAGAGAGAAGCGGTGGGAAACTCCCACCCTGCGCTTGTTAGTTTTATCTCTTGCTGTTCTGGCCCATATAGCTCTATGGCCCATATAGCTCTATGGCCCAGCTCTATGTTGGAAGGTCTGGCAGTTATTGGGTTAAATACTAGGTATGTGTATGGGTCAGTGGGAGGAGTTCCAAAAGTCTTTAGGAGACTTCCTGGACACATGCCACATGGGAATCTCTTTGTCTATAAGAAGCATGGGCCATGGAAGGTCTCCCTATAAACATAAAGATGGTGTGAAGAGCAATAACACTTTCTTACCTAAAGGAAGGATCTAAAAGATGAACAAAGATGTATTTCCAGCAACAACAATCACAACGTGAACGCAAGTAATCTTTCTCATTAAAATATATTTTGTTTATTATAAGATCGTTTCTTTTGAGTTAACTATCTGACAGGATTTAAAAGAGATCACTTTAAGTTTGTGTCAGAATAGTAAGAAAGTGTTTTCATAATTTGTGCCATCTTTTGAAAGCAAATAGTAAATTGGCAAAGATTAATTCTCCTCTCAAAGCTGCAACAGTTTGAAGAAAGAGAATCAAATTGCTTAGCCCTTTCTCTACATTAACCTTCAAGGAAGTAAAGATTCTCTTGATGCCTTTAAAAGCCTGCAAAGCCAAGCCAGCGTGTCTGTGTAAAAAACAGCTTTCAAGGAGTGATTCAGAGGTTTTGTTATGCTAATTCGCTTGCTAGCTAACCTTCAAAGTAAAAAGTACCTTGGACCTGTTCTCAAATTAATGTTTATAGCGGGGAGAAAGAAAAACAAAAAATCTACACTTTTGTTCCTTGCATGAAAAGTTTGAATTTTAACACCAAAAGGAGCTTGGGCTTTTCCCCCTCCCCTCTTTGCCAGTGAATCACACAGCCTGAAACAAAGAACTGTTTAATGACTGCCTCTAAAGTTCAGACAAAAGCAAGGTTTATTGCCTTTCAATGAACTCATCCGTTGCCATAGTGACAGCCCTAGGTATGCTCGGAATTTCAGCCAATGTTATAAGGAGGAATCATCGCAGAAGCACCCCCTGGTGGTCATGCATTTTTTTTCTAGCTGAGTCACAACAGCCACAATTAATTCAGCACACAACAGAGCAAATCTGTTAGTTAAAGTGCAAGCTACTTAAAGTTATCCCAAGCTACCAACACCCCCAGAGGGCACAGAGTGATCTTACCAGAAGCATTCACTCACTCACCCAAGCTGAGCACTAAGCTGTTCCAGCTTGAGGGAACTTAGGCAGAAGAAATCAAAGCCAAGTCTCTTTGCTTATTATCACAGCTGATGACCCGGAGTTCCAGCCTGCAACTCGCCAGGTGGGAGTTTGTGCCTCTACATTCTCTTAGTGGCTCACTAGCAGTAACGTGGTAATAGGAAGAATTTGGCTAGCCTTTTTAACACCCCCTAGAGGGCACAGAGTGAATTTACCAAAAGTACTCACTCACTCACTCAAGCTGAAGGCTAAGCTGTTCCAGCTTGAGAGAAAGGAAGCAAGAGCCAATTGCCTTCGCCTATTATCACAGCTGATGACCCGGAGTTCCAGCCTGCAACACACCAGGTGGGAGTTTGTAACTCTACATTCTCTCAGTGGCTCACTAGCAGTAACGTGGCAATAGGAAGAATTTGGCTAGCCTTTCTCCAGACGCCCCCTAGTGGTTAAAGGAAGCTCTACACGCAAGCCTTTAACCGCACCCAGAGAAGCCCCTCTAGTGGACAAAGGGTGAACCTCGAAGCCAGAGCACCCTGGTAGCTAACCCACAGCAAGTGACCCTTAGTGGTGAAAGAGTGAACTGCACTGAAGTACCCACAAACACAGGAGAACACACCCAGTGGCATCTCCACCCACAGACAGCACCTCAGAAGCTGATCTACAAGTAGCGACCCCTAGTGGTCAAAGAGAGAAGTTCTTCAAATTCTCTTCAAAATAGCTGAGAAGGACACTGAACCTATCCTAGCCATAGCTGAGCATCTAGCAGAAGGGGTTCAACCTATCAGCCTAGTTGAGATACACCAACCAGCCCACTGCAGCCATGCACTCACATCTGATGGAAAGATGGGAGTCAATCTACAAGCGCCATGAAAGAGGCTGGGAGAGATTGTACAAACTCCACCATGAACAGAAGGAGGAACTCTCCCCAGAATGCGCACACGCAGTAGAAAGAGATAAGGAAGATGCCCTTGAGCAATGGATGGACTCTGAATGGCAACTCAAGGACATTCAGAAACAATTAAGAGACCCAAGAGTTGATGGCGAGATGCACAACCTCAAGGTACTAAACAAGGAACGTAAGAAGTTTCTAGTGAGCTCACATGATTCCCCACAGCCCGAACCTCACCAGAAAGGCAGACCAGTCGACAGAGCCGAGTCCGAAGTTTCCCGCTATTCACATGCACCATCACAATGGTCGCACGCAGATCCATCCCATGTGTCTGGAAAGGCCTCATCTTTTCGCCACATGTCCAAGGCACACTCCAGCGTGTCCCAACACTCGCATATCACAGGACCCTCCCGCCATTCAAAGGCATCTTCTCGCCAGAGCCATGCATCTCAAGCCTCAGGAGCAGAGAGTATTGCCGCCCGTCTCAGGGAAGCACGGATCAATACCTCAATGGCTAACGTTGCTGCAGAAGCAGCAGTAGACGACAAGCTACATAGAGAAGACTTGGCCAAAGCTCAGGCCAACTTTGAGATTTTCCAGTGACAACAGAGAGCAAAAGAGGCAGCCGCAATAGAAGCGATCCTGCAGAGAGAGTTAGAAAGTCTAGGAAGGGAAAGTTCTCACAGCCGTGTACAGGCCTATGTGGACAACCAAAGCACATTCTAGAATGCACAGATGAGAGCACCACAGCCAGCCACAAGCCCCCCAAGACCGAGTAGACGAACAGAGGAATCTCAACAACCTGATTCGCTGGTCAACCACAGAGTTGATGTCACGACACCTAGGTCATGAGATCCTCCCGCCGTTGCTGCCACATCGAACCTGATGGGATTACCAGCAATGGCAATGACTGCACAGCGGGGAGTGCCACAAGATCTTTCCACCGCTATTGCCCCATTGAACCCCATAAAACCACACCTACAACACTGCATGCTTGTGACAACCAAACCTGTTTTGGTAGCAACGGTGTTCCAACCGCACCTAGAAGAACACTGCATGCTTGTGACAACCAAACCTGTTTTGGTAGCAACAGTGTTTCCACCACGCCTAGAACAACACTGCATGCTTGTGACAACCAAACCTGTTTTGGTAGCAACAGTGCTCCAACCGCACCTAGAGCATCGCACGCTTGTAACAACCAAACCTGTTTTGGAAGCAACCGTGTTCCAGACAAGCAAGACTTACTACAATTTAGCTTTGTCCATAAAGGACAAACAAGACAAACAACGCCCCCAAGACTGGGAGTCATGGAGCATACTCCCAAAATGTCTCCAAAGCATGCAAGTGCAGCGCATGTATGTCTCCAGCTCACCTGCCCCAGTGCAGAAGAAAGAGTTGTATGCTTCCTTAGATGTGCCTACGAAGGTGTCTGCAGCCTTAAGATACGTCTCACTCTACAGCGGGGAGAGCCACACTTATGTTATCTTGTTTGTGACCATAGGATGCATCAGAGTCTACAGTGGGGAGTGCTGCAGTCTTGGTGTCTTCTTTGGAAAAGCAAGACTAACAATGCAACAAGACCACACCGTACCAAGGTTACAACTATATGGCACCACTTTGGCTGTAAAGCTGACCAACTTGACAGCAAAGACGTTGTGCCTTGAACTACAGTCCACCACCTTCTACGCAGACAGCAAGGTGATGTCAAGCTACATCTGCAAACAAAGTGGACACTTCTACGTCCATGTAAGCAACAGAGAGAAAAGGATTGAAACATCCTTAAGCCCTGAACAATGGCAACATGTGCCAACAAATAAGAACTTTGTCAACCAAGTAAAGTGGCCCAACCTTGCCACACAGATAACAGAACTGATCTGGCTAGAAAGTCTTCAGCTCTTGGCCTGTCCAAATAGACAGATGCCACATAGACCAAAACGTTATGCACTTCCAGCTTCAGATCAAAGTGCCAACCTTCAACCTCAGACACCCGGTAAACGTCAACCAATCCGCTTCAAAACCCTGTCTAAGCGGAGACAACTGAAGTTAGGCATAGTTTTGATCGTCTTGATCACTTGTCTCAGCACCCCAAGAATTAGCCTTGTAGAAGCATGCAGAGACTTACTGCCTTTCATGGACTCCATGTCATTAAATGCACTGACACCCACACGTGAAGTCCTCACCCTGACGACAACAGTAGCAGTCCTCTTCAGTACTCCACCGGTGGCTCCAGACCCTTTGGTTCTTGAGTATCCTGAGTCTTCTGCTCAAGCTGTTGTTCCTGATTCTTCACTTCCAGCTGCTGTTCCTGACCCTTCAGTCCCAGCTGTTGTTCCTGATTCTTCAGCTCCAGCTGTTCCTGAGTTTCCAGATGTTCCTTATCCTGAGTTTCCAGCTCCAGCTGTTCCTGAGTTTCCTGATGTTCCTGATCTTGATTCTTCAGCCCCAGCTGTTCCTGAGTTTCCAGATCCAGCTGTTTATGTCTTTCCAGGTTTTTCAGTTCCTGAGTATCCTGTGAATCCAGTTCCCCTCATTCCCGAGAAGCTTGGGTTCCACTTTTTTCTGTTCCAGATTTGGTTCCAGTTTCCTTCACAGGAAGAAGACCTTGTCTCATTGGGAGACAAGACTGCATACCAGAACTATTGGCCCACGGTTCCCGCGCACCGGGCCCACCCACTTGATGAACTAGTTTACCCAGCTGAGATCCAGATCATGAAGCCACGTGAGTCAGGTCGTGACTCAAAGACACTTGTACCAGGCTGATCACCGATTTGATCCATCGCTGATGAAGACTGAACCAGAAGATTAAACCTCAAATTATGTATTGCCTTATGCATTGTTTGATGTAACACTTGCCTTTTTCATAATTGTGCATGTTTTATGTTTACCTTATAGTTATGCATGTTTGATACCAAGTTTTTACCTATTTAGTCACAAGTTAACCACAATGAGTATTGCATGCCTTGATGCTATGTTTTTACTATTTTAGTAGTGGAAATATAAATTTCCAAGCGGGGAGTGTTCTGGCCCATATAGCTCTATGGCCCTATAAGTTCTATGGCCCAGCTCTATGTTGGAAGGTCTGGCAGTTATTGGGTTAAATGCTAGGTATGTGGATGGGTCAGTGGGAGGAGTTCCAAAGGTCTTTGGGAGACTTCCTGGACACAAGCCACATGGAAATCTCTTTGTCTATAAGAAGCATGGGCCATGGAAGGTCTCCCTACAAACATAAAGATGGTGTGAAGAGCAATAACACTTTCTTACCTAAAGGAAGGATCTAAAGGATGAACAAAGATATATTTCCAGCAACAACAATCACAACGTGAACGCAAGTAATCTTTCTCATTAAAATATATTTTGTTTATTATAAAATCATTTCTTTTGAGTTAACTATCTGACAGGATTTAAAAGAGATCACTTTAAGTTTGTGTCAGAATACTCGCTCTGCGGGAACGACGGTGCCCAGATGAGGAGATGAGCACCATTCAGAGATGGGGACTTTTCCCGAGCAGCGATTGATCTCCAGGAGAAGCTGATCCGCGAAACCGGCCACTGCAGGGATGCTCTGGGCGCAAGGGCCACGTATCCTCAGGAGCACCCTACTGTGCCTGTCGTGACCCAACCCTGGCTCTCCTCAAGCAACCGAATTGCACGGGGAGGCGAGGGGAGGGGACGCAGCAGAAGTTACTTTACACGCAGACAAGCAACAAGGCAGCTCTTGATGTGAATCCCCCAGGGGGGCTCAGAGGCTTTGCTGAGTGGCCATTGGAAAGGCTTGGACACCTTTGGCCCGTTTTTCCCCTTCAGGCGTTGGTTTCATTTTCACCCAAGGGGGGAGCCAAAAACGGATTGCAATGTTTTAAATAAGCCTATCTGTGTGACCTCCTCCTCCTCCTCCTTCTTCCTCTTCCTCCTCCTCCTCCTCCTCCCCTTCTTCTTCCTCCTCTTCTTCTTCTTCTTCTTCTTCTTCTTCTTCTTCTTCTTCTTCTTCTTCTTCTTCTTCTTCTTCTTCATCATCCCTTCCTACTAGGTCAGCATGAAGACAAACCATCCTTGAGATGTTTGGTCAGCGAAGAAAAATATTTTGGCTTTTTGGGCCACGAGATCCAAGCTGAGACGCCTCCTTGTCGCCACTGGGGCGGGAGGAGCTTCAGCTTGCAGTGAAGGTTGTATTGTACAAGGGCATTTTAAGCAGCTCATATGTTTTTTGGCAGGTACATGTTTGTGTGTTTGTGTGTGTGTGTGTGTATGTGTGCAGCTACTGATACAAAACAGGCAATACAAACATTCTAGATAAATTTTCCTCCCACCAGATAGAGATCCAAGGTCTTCAGGACTTGCTGTGCCAACTATTCCCAAATGCCATCTCTCCATAAATACATTCAATTGCTTAATTACAACACAAATGGGGCAAGAAAGAAAACCTTACAATGAGTTTCCACCCTCCCCCCCTAGTCTTCCTAATTTTCTTCTGAGGCTTCATATGGGGACCAATGGCTCCAGGGCTCTTTCCTTCCTCTACAGCTTTCACAGGCATCTGGGAGAATGGTAGGATTTGGGAAGATCTGTTCCACTCAGGTTGCATGGTGGCTTCTTAGTGGATGGCTGGATTCAAAACCCAATTCCGTGACTCAAATGGATGGAGGCAGCATCTGGGTCAGTGTGGTCTGCTTCCAAAAGGTTGTTGAGTCATCTGTGCAGGGCTGAAAGATATGAGAACAATATCTCCTCCCCCCTTTCTGGGTGGACTCCCCAGTAGAGGCAGACAAAGACATGGAGAACAGAGGATAAGAAAAGGAGAAGTAGAATTGGGGGGGGGGTAGCTTGCAGACAGAGTTTGAAAAGGCATTAATACTGCAGTGGTTAAAGAAACAGACAGGATGGGGACAAAACAGACGAGGAAAAAAGAAAAGCTGGATTCTGGTAAGAGAACATAAACGAAAGGTCTCACTTCTGAACTGAACATCTGCAACATGTTAGGACTTAAGGACTTGCAACTTGAAAAATGTTGGTCATGTTTCAGGAAAAGGATAGACAGATAAAACCCATTTACCACATATAAGTAAATGCAAGAGTGAAACTTTTCCAGCAGGTGAACTTAAAACATTCCCTCCTGCTAACTTTGGGCTGTTCTTAAGAGTACAGAGAGAGAAAGGGGAAAAGAAAAAAAAAACATTTTTTTTGTTGGCCAGACAAACAGAGTGAGGGTATTTTCCTTTTGGTGGCTTATTTTAAGCAGAATTTCTAGGAGAATTTTAAAATTGTTTTCTCTTTGGATTAGAGACAGTTAACAGTCACATTTACCTCACACACAAAGATTTTGACAGTCATATATACACAAAGACAAGAGAAAAGAAAAGGGAACAGAACTTTTAGTTCTGCACATCCTAGTCTTTCCCACCACAAATCTCAGTTAACTCAAATTAGGGAAGGAACAAATCTTAAACATACTACGTGATTGCAGAGAAAGAGAGAGAGAGAGAGAGAGAGAGAGAGAGAGAGAGAGAATCACTATTTCTTATTTTTCCTTTAAGTACCTTTATTTAGCCAAATTGGTTTCCCAGCAAAAGCCTGAGCAAAGTCCTTTTTTAAAATAGTTTCTCTACCTATTTTTTTTCATACCTGCCTGAACAGGTAGCTGATTCCTGTCCCAGGCCTCAAGCAAGCTTTTACTGGGGAGTCTATCTCGACCCTTGTACTATAACACCCCATGATTCCCTTATTCGTGTTGCAGGGGTTTACTTTGGTTCTATCAGGTCCGGCACACTGAAGTCTCTGAGTGAGATTTCCACCTATCACCACGGTTTTGGGTGAAAAAGGGACCCACAAAGGACTCTGGATCCCGCACAGAGTACTGGATGCTCCTTTAGGGATTTACCACCATGGTTTCAGACCAAAAAGGGGTCTGTTGAGGACTCTTCTGCTCCATTGCAGAAGGTACGGGACGCTCTCTTACCGGCTTTACCTTCACTTTTCACCACCACATTTTGCGAACTTCAAATGTCCGGGATGACCTTCTGCTTGCTTTCCAGAGATAAGGGACGCTCGTAGCCCAGGGTTTAATTTCCTAACTTCAGACTTTGTTACAGGGCCTAACCAGCTGGTTGCCCATATCCAATTCTCTCATTCACTCATTCCATTCCATTTTCACACAACCTTTCCCTTTTCCCTAACAAAAGGTCCTGCACTTCCCAAACCCCCATGCTTTCCAGGGTCTGCCACTTGAACAGATCCTTTCTGCAGTTAGGAAAGACCAGAGGGAGCAAAATCCAACTGTGACTGGGAAAAGGGTCTTCTCACTCATACACATAGACACACACACATTTCCTTTGCTCCCCTAGGCTTTAAAGTTAAAATTTAGAGATACTCACCTTCACCTTCTTTCCAAAGCAGCCCTTGAGCTCAAACCCAAAACTCTCTTTACTACCCTGGCTCCACATGGGCAGGGCCTGGGAAACCCATCCACACAAAGGCTCTGTTGCTGACAAGACGGGGCTTACCAGTCTCAGTCCATTGGAGAGGTTAGCTTGGAGTCCCATCTGGGGTACCAAATTGTTGAAGGAAAAGTCTTCATCATTGTTCAGTCCAAGCTGGGAATAAACAACATGGCGACTGCTTTAGAAAGAGGATTGCAGTTTATTGAAGAGGAGAGCCAGACAGAAAAATGGCTCTGGAAGAAAAGAGAGCAAACACATGTAGGGAGTGGATTTTATGCCTTCTTGAGCCTTTTGTTTGGAGTTGTTCCTGTGGCATGAACTTTGACCTGAGTCTGAGTGTGCCTTTCTGGTATTCTGATGGTGGTGGGTTAATCCTATTATGTCCCAAAGATCAAACCTGCTTCCCTGTGGCTGTGGCTGATGACTCTTGGATTTTTGGTGTGACGGATTGTTGATTCTAGGGATCTTTCTTCCTAATCCCAGTCTTTCTGACAAGATTATCACATCTGCAATTCTACAGATTTGGTTTCTGTTTGGGACAGAGAGACTTGTGGGGGGGGGGTTAATGCCTTTAAAATCCTTTAGGGAAATATAGTCTGCCCTTTAAATATTTCCAAGAATATTTCTTTCTCAGGAGGGGCTGACTTCCCACAAATCCCCCCTTTGTGACATAATAGTGTGCGTGAAACACTTTTACTGGCACAAGATTAAAATTGATCTGATCAGGGAGACTTGGTAAACAAGCTTCAAACTGTTACTGCAAAAAAAAGGAGGTACTAATACAGTGCAACTATGAAGGTCTAAAGCCAGGGCAAAAGTTCTGTTAGATGGAAAAGAAATTTATAGTGTCCAATATTCTGTACCAATTCTTTTTAAATGTTGGATGTCATTTTGAACTTCCAGTCAGGTTTTGAAGCACATGCCTCTCAAAATTCTTAACAGCCATGGTTTGCCTCAGTACATAACCACTGGCTGCCCATTTTCAAGGGTTGTTTCCTACCTTAGCCCTTAGTTCAGTTCATCCAGATTAGTGATGTCCCATTGTGTGTGTGTGTGTGTGTGTGCAGCTACTGATACAAAACAGGCAATACAAACATTCTAGATAAATTTTCCTCCCACCAGATAGAGGTCCAAGGTCTTCAGGACTTGCTGTGCCAACTATTCCCAAATGCCATCTCTCCATCAATACATTCCATTCTTAATTACAACACAAATGGGGCAAGAAAGAAAACCTTACAATGAGTTTCCACCTCCCCCCCCCCCCCAGTCTTCCTAATTTTCTTCTGAGGCTTCATATGGGGACCAATGGCTCCAGGGCTCTTTCCTTCCTCTGCAGTTTTCACAGGCATCTGGGAGAATGGTAGGACTTGGGAAGATCTGTTCCACTCAGGTTGCATGGTGGCTTTTTAGTGGATGGCTGGATTCAAAAGCCAATTCCATGGCTCAAATGGATGGAGGCAGCATCTGGGTAAGTATGGTCTGCTTCCAAAAGGTTGTTGAGTCATCTGTGCAGGGCTGAAAGATATGAGAACAATATCTCCTCTCCCCTTTCTGGGTGGACTCTCCCAGGAGAGGCAGACAAAGACATGGAGAACAGAGGATAAGAAAAGGAGAAGTAGAATTGGGGGGGGGGTAGCGTGCAGACAGAGTTTGAAAAGGCATTAATACTGCAGTGGTTAAAGAAACAGACAGGATGGGGACAAAACAGACGAGGAAAAAAGAAAGGCTGGATTCTGGTAAGAAAGGTCTCACTTCTGAACTGAACATTTGCAACATGTTAGGACGTAAGGATTTGCAATTTGAAAAATGCTGGTCATGTTTCAGGAAAAGAATAGACAGATAAAACCCATTTACAACATATAAGTAAATGCAAAAGTGAAAGTTTTCCAGCAGGTGAACTTAAAACATTCCCTCCTGCTAACTTTGGGCTGTTCTTAAGAGTACAGAGAGAGAAAGGGGAAAACAAACAAAAAAAACATTTTTCTTCACTCTGTTTGTTGGCCAGAGTGTATATATGACTGTCAAAGTCTTTGTGTGTGAGGCAAATGCGACTGTTAACTGTCTCTAATCCAAAGGTAAAAGAATTTTAAAATTCTGCTGGAAATTCTGCTTAAAATAAGCCACCAAAAGGAAAATACCCTCACTCTGTTTGTTGGCCAGACAAACAGAGTGAGGGTATTTTCCTTTTGGTGGCTTATTTTAAGCAGAATTTCCAGCAGAATTTTAAAATTCTTTTATCTTTGGATTAGAGACAGTTAACAGTCGCATTTGCCTCACACACAAAGACTTTGACAGTCATATATACACAAAGACAAGAGAACAGAAAAGGGAACAGAACTTTTAGTTCTGCACATCCTAGTCATTCCCACTACAAATCTCAGTTAACTCAAATTAGGGAAGGAACAAATCTTAAACATACTACGTTGTTGCAGAGAAAGAGAGAGAGAGAGAGAGAGAGAGAGAGAGAATCACTATTTCTTATTTTTCCTTTAAGTACCTTTACTTAGCCAAATTGGTTTCCCAGCAAAAGCCTGAGCAAAGTCCTTTTTTAAAATAGTTTCTCTACCTATTTTTTTTCATACCTGCCTGAACGGGTAGCTGATTCCTGTCCCAGGCCTCAAGCAAGCTTTTACTGGGGAGCCTATATCGACCCTTGAACTAGAACACCCCATGATTCCCTTATTTGTGATGCAGGGGTTTGCTTTTTTTCTATCAGGTCCAGCGCACTGAAGCCTCCTAGTGAGATTTCCACCTACCACTATGGTTTTGGGTCAAAAAGGGACCCACAAAGGATTCTGGATCCCTCACAGAGTACTGGATGCTCCTTTAGGGATCTACCACTATGGTTTCAGACCAAAAAGGGGTCTGTCAAGGACTCTTCTGCTCCCCTGCAGAAGGTACAGGACTCTGTCTTACCGGTTTTACCTTCGCTTTTCACCACCACTGTTTGCGAACTTCAAATGTCCGGGATGACCTTCTGCTTGCTTTCCAGAGATAAGGGACCGGGATGACCTTCTGCTTGCTTTCCAGAGATAAGGGACGCTCGTAGCCCAGGGTTTAATTTCGTAACTTCAGGCTTTGTGTAGGTGTGAAAGTGACCCAGGCTCTGGGGTGCCCCACATAAAGGGGGCCTAGGGCTGAATGAGGAACATAGTACCCCCCTCCCACATCCACCCCAGGGTCAACCCAGTAGGATAGCATGGCTGATGGTATGAAAAACCTCAGGGAGATTGGGGGGGCAGGAAGAATGCAGCACCCTCAATTTGAGCTCTTCACTCCAAAAGGAGGACTCATGCCGCCTTTGTAGCTTAATCGGGCCAGAACCCAACCCCTTGTGTTTCACTTGGTCTTTAGGGGAGCCAAATATCAAGTAGGGAGTCACTGTTCAAACTCAGGGATCATCAGAAAAGCTGGAGCAATCAGAGGATAAGGCATAGCCCTCCAAGCCCCATGTGTAGAAAAGACGCTCAGCCAAGCTCCTCGCCAAGCGAGGAAGAAACTCTCTTAATTAAAGAGCTGTCTGCAGCCTACTTTAATAAACAGTCCTGACCATAGTTCTTTGTTGGAAATAAATGCTGGCTGAATTGTTGTTCCTGTGTAGTCTGGTCATGTAAACCCCCCTGAAATTCTGGCTTTGAGGGAGGCTGGTGAACCTGGCTTGGCTTTCTGAATTTTGGACTAGGCCAGGGATAGGCAACCTTGGCTCTTTTATCACTCGTGGACTTCAACTCCCAGAATTCCTGAGCCAGCTATGCTGAGGAGAAAGGGAGAGGTTTCCAAGCTGAGCCATGCTGGCTCAGGAATTCTGGGAGTTGAAGTCCACGAGTCACAAAAGAGCCAAGGTTGCCTATCCCTGGACTAGGCTTTAACTTCTCTATGTTCCTTTTCAAAATAAAAGTCAACAGGCAAGCTTGCTTTCTAAGAGACTTCGTTTTGACTTGCATTCCTTTCCTCATCTATTATTTATTCAGCCTTGAGTAACTTACTAGTATCTCATATTAACTTTGTGTGTATGTGTGTGCGCGCACGCGTGTGAACGTGTGTGAATCTGAAATTCAGCACAGGTCACTGACAAGCATGACCAATGCAATCTCTGTCCTGTTGTATGTCATGCTGCCTTTGTTTTGCTTGTCAAAAGGAGATTTAATGTGGAAATAGGGATGAATTTCCTGGTAGAGTGATCAGTCAGTGGAACAGCTTGCCTCCTGGAGTTGTGGATGCTCCATTGCTGGAGAACTTCATAGATAAGAGTGGACAACCATTCGTCCAGGATGACTCCCTGTGCATCATGGGTGACCAATTGTGATGATTCCTCCTCTCCCCCCTCAAGCTTCCCCTGACACCTCTCCAGATGTCAGCTCTAAGGTGTCACGGTAGTTATGATTTAGTAGCAGAAGTGATATACAGTGTAGAGAATGAATCAGCAGAGTATTTGGTGGTAGTATCCCTTTAGGACAGAGGTCCCCAACCTTGGCAACTTTAAGACTTGTGGACCTCAACTCCCAGAATTCCTCAGCTAGCTTGGCTGGCTGAGGAATTCTGGGAGTTGAAGTCTACAAGTCTTAAAGTTGCCAAGATTGGAGAGCCCTACTTTAAGGGACTATGTCTGAGAAGAACAGCAGTTGGAACCTGTTTGCTCACTTCAACCGTTTGAATATAATTGATTATCTTGTATTCTGTATGCTCCCTGAATATTTTTGTTGCATATTGTATATAAAACCAGAGTTCTTTTAACAAACCACTGTCAGATATTTATGCTCCTGTGTTATCACAAGAAGAAAATAAGAAAAAGCCTGTGATAATTTATATTTTAAACAACAGGAGGAGGATGAACCAGTCCCAGGCATATCTGGAGGGGAGTTGGTCAATGGCTCCAAGCAACGGTTTGAGAGGATTGGCTGAAGCACTGCAGCAGGACAGCCCCGAGGCTTCAGGTGGGGAAAGTACACAGTGATGAGGAAGAGAAAATGCCTTCTGGGCCTGATCCAAAAACACATAGGGCAAACAAAAGGCAGGAGCAGAGAAGGTCAGCCAGATTACTTGTGAGGAGAAAGCCTCGCCTTTCTTGATGGTTTGCACCAGAAGCTGGCTATTTAGCACAGCAGATGGGTGGAGGCGATGCTGGGAACAATGTGTTCCCAACCTGGCTGTTTCCTGGTCATTGTGATACCTGTCTTGCTTTGGATTGATGCCATGCCTTGAGTTTGGATCGTGCCTTGTGAACTCTGGACTTTTCTTACCTAATGAATTCTCTTGTGTTGTGAATTTATCTTGTCTGGAAAACTTTCAAGTGCCTTGTAGACATATGCTTCCCCTCTGTTGAGAGACGGCTGTTCAGTTTTGACATAGATGGCCTCTTTGACCCCCCCTTTCAAACCAGTGGTGCTCTGTCCAAAATGTCTCTCAACAGAGGGGGAGAGGTATGACATCTATCTTCAGTCTACAACACAGTCCTTTCAACAGTTCCAAGAAAGCTCCACACTCATCTGCATTACTCAGGTGACCCTGGTGACACAGATAAACCTCCAGGTGGCCTCAATGACACTCAACAAGAATGCAAATGACCAGCTGTCTGCCAGGAGCATAAATCCTTCCATTCCCCTCCATCCACTCAGAGGTGGAAAAGCTTCTTGGGTGAGAAGTAAAACATCTTCAAAGAAAAAACAAGAAGGTCCAGTTGCCTCATGAAGAAGCATCTTTGGGACAACGATGACTTGGATGACTAAGAATCTCCATAGACACTTAAAGACAAGAAGTGACCAAATCAGGAGACCAGAGAATAACCTCTCTTACACCCCTATTTCCTTAGGGCTCCTCAAATCAAGCCCGTCTGCCTGCAGAGGACACTTTCCCCCCAGGGAGAAGCCAAGACAAAATAAGGGGGAAAGTACCAGAAAAGGCCTTGAACCTCAGAGTTAGCTTTGAGCCCCTCCCCCCTCCAGGTGGAGGCCCTACCCAGCCACTTCTGGAAACCTGCAGATTGGCACCCAGGGAGCTTTTGAAAGACCAGGGAGGCCGATGCTACTCATAGAAACATTTTATTGGAGAAGAGGGTCTCATGGGTAAAGTAGGAAGGGTCATCCTCCCCATTTCCCCCCAAACGCAGAAACAATGGAAGGCTGCCTGTCTTCACCCTCTTGAAGGTGTCCGTGCCAACACTATAATGAAACAGGAAGGACAGAAATGTCAAAATTCACGGTGGCATGATTGGTGTCCCTTCCCGAAGCTGAGCATCCAATTCCCTCCTCCCACATACTCACGTGAGAATGAAAAGGGGGGCAAAGGAAATGGACGCTGCTGGTTCTCAGGGGCGGACAGGGCCGGCTAGGTCCCCAACCACGCATTGCAGGCCACGTCTGATGAGGGGAAGGACACTGACCCAAAGCAGGCTGGGCGAATTCTCCTCGGTCTTTGGGGGCCTCCCTTGAAGAAGCTCCATCCAGGTGACCAAGAAGGAGTCCTCTTTGGTGGGGAGCAGAAGAGCTGCAGGCCTTGTGCTTGGTCGGAGAAGGCACCCAGGTGGCCTCTTTGCCCCATAGAAATATGGGGGCTGTGCTGGGCTACTGCTCCCCAATTTGAGTAGAGCAATTAATGCCAAATCAGCTGTGGACAACCCACACTGTGTTGCCACCCAAAGCACAATTGTCAGTGAGAATGATCTGGGGAACCTCCTCAAACGCTTTACTGTATTTCTTTGTGGTGGAAGTGGCAGAAAGGGAGTCTGCAGGCTCTCCCGCATGAGCTGCTCAGCCCTGAGTGCGAAAACATCCCCGAGAGAGGCAAACCATTGGGGCACCTTTTCCAGAGCCACTTTGGGAGGGGGGAGGGAAGAGAGAGAAAAAGAGGTGTGCAGGGCCCTTCCAGTTGGGGGGCACAACAGTTGAACTCCTGTGTTTCCTTACCTAGTTGCCTTCCAAGTTTCTGCCGGGGATGGCAAGTTTCTCCGCAGCAGCCAAGCTGTCTTCAGATGCTCCTCTCCGTTCTCATCTATGAAACACTGGCCCACAAAGACTGTGCTGGAGGCTGAGGGAGGAATCAGCCAGAGACTCACTGGCAGGTAATGGTGTTATAGCATTTGGGATGGGGGATTATGTTCCATAGATCAAACTCCCAATGGTTTATTCCAGGCCAGTGCTAGCTGGAGGCTCAAGGAATCTTATGGACTCCAATGTTTTTGGGCAGCTCTGGGTAAGGGTGAGGGTGGGGAGGGGAACATTCAGTGAAAGAACCTGCAAGAAGCAGATCTAAGGAAGGGGAGAGCCACTAGATTCCCTCCTCCCCTTCTATTTGCTTCCACCCCAAATAGTGAGTGGCTCTACCAGAGATGTTCGACTTCAGAATGAAGCCAAAGGTGGGTTGAGGATCCAGGTGCTGGATGCCCTGCAGCATGAGTGGCGGGATGGTCTTGTTGGTGGCACTTGGGGCCGCCACGTAGACGCCGCTGAACACCCCATTAATGTTGTGGCTGATGACTATCTTGGCGCCCCTGTCATTCACCCATCTGCCAGTCAGGGAGCACTAAGGGAGAGCGGGAGGGGGGAGGAAAGTGAGTCACGGCGCTAGCCAAGCCCAGCTGTCCAACAGGTAGAGACCCTCACTCCATTTTCTCCGGGGGATCTGAAAACACCCGCTGCTCCCACGTGCCCGACCCCCAAGGCTGCCCACGCCGGGTGGGGCTGGCAAAGGGGGCGCATCCCAAAGCCCGTCGGTCGAGGCGCCTGCCAGACCGCGTCCGGGCCGACACCCGCCTGCAGATCGCTCTGCCATCTGCGCAGCGAGCGAGAGCACCAGCCCCGGCTGCAAGCTGCCGAAATCGCGGCCGAGCACGGAGGAGGAAACGCTGGGCCGTCCGTCCGTCGGGGACTCAGGGCCTCTGGCGCTCAGCGCGACGGCACCGGGTGCGGTCAACCCCGAGGAAGCGGAAGCCTCTGCGCAGCCCGCCGGCTCCCACCAGCTGTTCCTGCCGCCCACCCGAGCAGAGGCTGGTGGCGGGGGGTTTCTCCGGGGGAGGTTGGGACCCTCTGCCCGCCACCCCGCATCTGACCTTGGCGGTTCGCTCCGAGTTTTGGGGTTCGACAAAGGTTCCGGAGCAGCCGAGCAGGAAAGCGAGGAGCCCCAGAGCTGTCAGGCCAATCGCCATGGTGGCCTCCAGGAATCTACACGTGCCAGCCCCAGGTGGGACGCTCCTTATGAAGCTCCGCTGGCACCGGCTCCCCCCACCCCAAGTTGCCGCCTCCTCCCACCCCCACCCCCCGCGGCTGGGAGGGGCAGGATCCCTGCCCGAGGGGTCGGACGCTTCTGCGAAATCGCTGGCCTTCTGCGAGCGCTGAGCAGCACTTGTCAGCCAAACCCTGGCTCTCCTGAAGCGACTGAACCGCACGGGGGGGCGAGGGGAGGGGACGCGGCAGAAGTTACTTTACGCGCAGACAAGCAACAAGGCAGCGCTTGATGTGAACCCCCCAGGGGGGCTCGGAGGCTTTGCTGAGCGGCCATTGGGAAGGCTCGTACACCCTTGGCCTGTTTTTCCCCTCCCAGGCGTTGGTTTCATTTTCACCCAAGGCAGGAGCCAAAGGCGGATTGCAATGTTTTAAATAAGCCTATCTGTGTGACCTTCCTCCTCCTCCTCTTCCTCCTCCTCCTCCTCCTCCTTCTTCATCATCCCTTCCTACTAGGTCAGCAGGAAGACAAACCATCCTTGAGATGTTCGGGTCAGCGAAGAAAAATATTTTGGCTTTTTGGGCCACGAGATCCAAGCTGAGATGCCGCCCTGTCGCCACTTGTGGGGGGGGGGAAGCGCTTCTGCTTGCGGTGATGGTTGTATTGTACAAGGGAATTTTAAGCAGCTCATATGTTTTTCAGCAGGTGTGTGTGTGTGTGTGTGTGTGTGTGTTCGTTCGTTCCTTCGTTCATGACCCAACTAGGTAATTTCATCAATACCTGTAAGAAGTGGGGTTTCCTCACACTTTAATGTTGTTGTGCAGGGATCCTCAAACTTGGCAACTTTAAGACTTGTGGACTAAGCTTTGATGGTGAGGAATTCTGGGAGTTGGAGTCCATGAGTCATAAAAGGGCCAAGTTTTTTTTTTAATAATATTCAATTCCTAATCCTTCATTCTTTTCTCTAACCAACAAGAAAATAAGTCCCAAATTTGATAATAGTCTGTGTCTCCTTTATCTTTCAGTCTCATAGTTAATCTGTCCATCTCTGCACATTCCAGTATTTTCCTGATTATTTCTTCTTCTGATGGCAATCCTTCATTCTTCCAGTATTGTGCGAAAATAATTCTCGCCGCTGTGGTGATGTGTAAGATTAAATAAAGACTCTGCTTATTAATCTTTTCAGACATTATACCTAGTAAAAAAAGTTCAGGTTTAAAATCAACTTGTTCACCCAATATTTTTTCTAACCACGTATGTATCTTTCTCCAATAAGCCTTAGCCTTGCCACACGTCCACCAAATGTGGTAATACGTGCCTATATTATACTTACATTTCCAACATCTATCTGGCATGTTTTTAAACATTTTTGCTAATCTTGCTGGTGACAGGTGCCATCTATAAAACATTTTATACAAGTTTTCTTTATATGAAGTTGACATTGTTAGTTTGTAGTTTCTCTCCCATAACATTTGCCATTTTTCTATATTATAGCCAAAAAAATTTGCCCATCTTATCATTGTTTCTTCGCTTTCCATTTCCAAAATTAACAAAAAATTATACATTTTCTTAATTAATTTCTCATCTGAGGTTAACAAAATCTTATCAAACACAGTTTGATCCTTATAAAATCCATACATTTTTACATCTTTTTCATATCTACTTTGTATCTGTAAATGTGCCCACCTTGACAAGTTGATTCCCTGATTTTCCAGTTCTTGTTTAGATTTTAAATTCCCATCAGTATTTAGAATATTTCTATATGCCCATATTTTTTCAAAATCTACCAAGTTCAGATGTACAAATACTTCCATTGTTGATAACCACCCTGGAATTTTTAGATATATTTTAGCTTTAATTTTTTCCCATACTGTTAACAAGGCATTTCTTATAAAGTGATTTTGAAAAAACTTATGGACTCTGTTTTTCCCATACCATAAGAAAGCGTGCCACCCCAATTGTAGATCATGTCCCTCTAAATACAACCACCTTTTATTTCTAAGCATTATCCATTCTTTCACCCATGTTAAAACAGATGCTTGATAGTACAATATCCATTCCGGCAGCCCAAATCCTCCATTTTCCTTAGCATCTTGTAATGTTTTCATCTTAATTCTAGCTTTCTTCCCCTGCCAAATGAAGTTCAAAATTAATGAATTTAAGTTTTGAAAAAAAAAAATTCTCAAGTTTTATCGGAATTGTTTGAAATAGAAATAAAACTTCCGGCAATACGTTCATTTTTACTGTAGCAATTCTTCCTAATATTGACAACTGCAGATTTTTCCACCTTTCCTAGTCTACCTTTTTTTGCTTCAATAATTTTCTATAGTTGTCTTCTTTTATTGACGAACATTTAGCCGAAAGATGAATACGTAGATACATAATTTTTTTCACTATCTGTACCTCTGTTTTCTCTAGCATTTGCCTTTTCTGTTTATCTGTAAGGTTCTTAACTATTACTTTAGTTTTTTCTTTATTTATTTTTAATCCCGCCATTTCTCCATACTCGTCTATCTTTCCCCATAGCTTAGGAATCGTCTCTAAAGGTTCTTCCAAGATAAATACTAGATCATCGGCAATTGCTTGTAACTTATATGTTTCATCATTTATTTTCAATCCTTTAATTTCTATGTCCTGTCTAATCCTTCTATTTAACACTTTCAAAGTAAAGATAAATAATAATGGAGATAGTGGACACCCTTGCCTCGTGCCTTTTCTTATCTCAAAACTCTCAGTGTAATCTCCATTCACTATCACTTTTGCTGTCTAGTTGCTATATATTGTTTTTATCATATTTGTAAAGTTCTTTCCAAAATCCATTGTTTGCAGTTGCTGAATCATGAATTGCCAAGAAACATTATCAAATGCCTTTTGAGCGTCTAAAAATACTAATGCTAATTGTTTCCCTGGATGTAATTCATAGTATTCTAATACGTCCATTATCACCCTTAAATTCTTTTTGATTTATTTCTTTGGTAAGAAACCGTTTTGATCTGGATGTATGAATTCAACTAAGTATTTTTCCAATCTCTCTGCCATTATTGAAGTAAAAATTTTATAATCCACATTAAGTAATGAAATCGGTCTGTAGTTCCTAATATACGGCAGGTCTGAATCTTCTTTTGGTATCAAAGTAATATTTACTTCTATCCATGTGTTTGGAAGTTTAGCCTCTAACAAAAGTCCATTACAAACATTATTCTGGACTGTATAGGTCTATGTAGCCCTAACTAGAGAGCAGGTATCAGTGTGTTGGAGTGTCTGGCAGTTATAGGTTTAAATGCTACATATGTTGATGGGTCAGTGGGAGGAGTATCAAAGGTCATTGAGAGACTTCCTGGACACAAGGCAGATGGGATCCTTTGTTCACCAGCCGCATGGTTCCTAGCCACACGGTTAGGAGATCCTCACCAACATGTGACGCTCAGGAAGAGAAGAGGGGAAAATCCAATATCAATTTACCTGGGGAATAAACCAATATTGCAACCATGTACTTCTGGATGCATCTCCATGTGACTGTAAGTCATTGTCTAGAATTCCCAGAATAAAGCTATATGGGGATGCAACAGAAGATCCTTTGCAAGCAGACAAACAATGCGGTATGTATTGGGCACTGCTGCTTTGAAGACACGCCTTCAAACCGTGACCACCGAATGGCTTTCTCTCCGTCTTGGTCCCTTCGCAAAGACATGCTTGCCTTGGCCAAGAACCTGGCGCCTGGACAAGCAGGGGCAGGGGCAATCCCTCAACTTGACCAGGCAGCCACAATGGACACCAGCAACAACCTCGTTTCACTTAATTATTGAGGGCATCTCCTCTTGGGAAACATATTGGTCCTGGAGCTTTCCAGAGACTCCAGAGGTCCTGGGAGCAGTTGGATAGGCTGGCAGGACCCTGGCAGAGAGATTCGGAAAAGGGCTGCACCAAACTCCCTGCCCTGGAAGAAAGAGAGAGGAGAAGCACACACACCCCCACCACCAGGAAAGATGTGGCTGCAAGAAGGAGATCCCACTACACTAGGCCAGGAGCTGCTCAGCCCTGGGTGCTGAAACATCCCTGAGAGAGGCAAACCATTGGGGCATCTTTTCAAGAGCCACTTTGGGAGGGGGGAGGGAAGAGAGAGAAAAAGAGGTGCACAGGGCCCTTCCAGTTGCGGGGAACAGCAGTTCAGCCCCTGCATTTCCTTAACTGGTTGCCTTCTAATCCTCTGCCGTGGATCCCACCTCCGCAGGCAGCAGCAAGGTTGTCTTCAGATGCTCCTCTCCGTTCTCATCTAGGAAACACTGGGCCACAAAGCCGGCAGTGGAGGTTGAGGGAGGAATCAGCCAGAGACTCACAGGCTGATGTGTTTTAGCACTTGGGGGGGGGGACTATTTTCCATAGATCAAACTCCCAATGGTTTATTTCAGGCTAGTAGTGCCTAGAGGTTCAAGGAATCTTATGGGCACTAATGTTTTTGGGCAGCGCTGGCTAAGGGTGGTGGTGGGGAGGGGAACATTCAGTGAAAGAACCTGCAAGAAGCAGATCTAAGGAAGGGGAGAGCCACTAGATTCCCTCCTCCTATTCTATTTGCTTCCATCCCAAATAGTGAGTGGCTCTACCAGAGAAGTTCCACTTGACAACAAAGCCAAAGATGGACTGGTGTTGCAGGTGCTGGATGCCCTGCAGTGGGGATGGCCGGATGGTGTTGTCAGTGGCAGTCAGGGCCATCAAGTAGAAGCTGCTGAACACTCCAGCATTATTGCTGTGGGAGATGACTGTCTTGGAGCCCTTGTCATTCACCCATCTGCCAGTCAAGGAGCACCAAGGGAGAGTGGGAGAGGGAAGAAAAATGAGTCAGGGCGCTAGCCAAGCCCAGCTTGAGGCTGTTAAATTGCTTGCTTACATATGGGCTAACTGCTCATCCTATCCGGAGTCTGGATCTTTAAAAGTAGATACATGGAGGAAAATCGGCGCCGTCCTCCATCAGTCTCCGAGAGCCCCCCCAGAGATTTTGTGCCTGATTCAAACCCATGCTGACTCGCCTCATCAGCCTTTATTAGACCCTCCACCATACAAAAGTCCGTTTGTTATGTTGGCCACTCCCTTACCACCAGGAGCCGGTTTTAACCCTCCTTCTGCCCCTGCAAATTCTATGGATCCTGATAAACAACAAACAATCTCTCCTGTTCCTGCCACGTTGCTGCCTGTCTCCCGGCCCGGAATCATCCGTGGCACTTTTCAAAAGGCTTTGAACAATGGTGATTTGAGCGTTTCTGAACTATCTGAGACAGAGTTGTTCCCTGTTACTTATCAACAGACCGCAGCAGGCATAATGGTTGATTGGGAAGCACTTCCCCTGGCTATGATCCAAGAATTGAAAAAGGCTACAAAAGATTATGGCATAACCAGTCCCTATACTAGAGGACTGATACACTCAGTTGCTAGTGCATATCGAATGTTGCCTCAAGATTGGAAAGATCTGTTCCGCATGCTTCTTAACGGAATGCAATACGTAGTTTTTGAATCTGAATATAAGAGAGAGGCACAAAACAGAGCTAATCACCCAGGTTCACAATGGACAGCAGAACAACTCTTCGGATAAGGCAATTTTGCTATCCTTAATGCTCAGGCTCAAACTTTCACCCCCTTTGCATTTCCAATCATTAATACTTGTGTTCTTTCTGCCATGGCTCGTGTTGATGAGTCTGGCACCCCGATTCAGTCTTTTTCTGCCATTCACCAAACTGCGACTGAATCCTATGCAGACTTTGTGAATCGCCTGCAAGTTGCCATTGAGCGTCAAATTTCAAACAGAAATGCAGCAAATGAAATCCTCATAAAATTGGCTTATGAACATGAAAATGCGGACTGCCAGTCCATTCTTAAACCACTTGTTTGCAGTCCCACGGCCACCCTAGCAGACTTTCTTAAAGCCTGCCGCATTGTGGGAACCAATGCTTTTCAAATGGACACTCTTGCAGCCGCAATCCAAAAGGGGAATCAACCCCAAGGCACATGCTTCAATTGTGGAAAACCTGGTCATTTTAAAAAGCAATGCAGAGCCCCAGGAGGCGGCGCGGCTCGACCCGCTGCCATCCCCGGAGCCAAGCCCAAAACTGTGTGCCCAAAATGTAAAAAGGGTTTTCATTGGGCCAATCAGTGCCGTTCCTCTCAGTCCAATCGGGGAAACTAACAGAGGGGTCTGCAGCTAACCCCTCTCCAAAGGCTGCATCCTTTTCAGACTTTACTCCTTCTGCTTCGCAATATTTTTCTGGCATTGATTTAAAATTGGCTTCTGATCTTTCTGTTACTTTTCCTAACCTACTCACGGTTGCTGAAACCCTTTATTCCGGACCCTTGCCTCCAGAAACGGAGGGAATAATCCTTCCCACACCTGTTGCTCGGGAACAAGGAGTGTTTGTGCTTCCAGGTATGATAGATCCCACGTATAGAGACACCCTAAAAGTCCAATTTTATACCAATCTCCTTGTCACAATGAACCAGGGGGATACGGTGGCACGCTTGGTTTTATTACCACGTGCAGCACCATCCATTCCAGAGGCTGCATATGCACCTCACTCTGGGAATTCTTCCTCTAATTTATTGGCACTAACAAAGCAAATTACTCCCCAAAAACTGGTGATGCCTTTTTTAATCAATAGCATTCTCTTCTCTGGTCTTGTAGACTCTGGTGTGGATGTCTCAGTCATAAGAACAGCTGAATGGCCCTCTAACTGGCCCCTCGAATCCTCACCGGCAGTCAGGGGAGTGGGAGGACTTCAACAAGCAAGCTCCAGTAAAAATTGGCTTACTGCACAACGAATCACAAAAGGCATTTCTGCTAAATTTAAACCTGTCATCCTCCCTCTTCACACAAATTTAAGGGGGAGAGACTTACTCTCTCAATTTAATGCAAAGTTAACTCTGGAAGACTAATAATGCCTCCTTCACCCATGAAGCTTACGCTCCTTTCTGACACCCCTGTGTGGGTAGACCAATGGCCACTCACTTTAGAAAAACAGGAAGCATTGCAGAAACTGGTATATCAGCAAATACAATCTGGCCATTTGGAACCAACTACCAGTCCTTATAACACCCCAGTATTTGTAGTCAAGAAAAAATCAGGCAACTGGAGAATTATTCATGATTTACGCCTCATTAACATAATAATTAAACCCATGGGTCCGCTACAGTGCGGAATGCCCAACCCAAATATGATCCCCAAAGACTATGATTTGGCAATTATTGATTTAAAAGACTGTTTTTTTACCATTCCTTTACACCCTGATGACAAACAACTTTTTTCCCTTTCTTTGCCTCAAACTAACATGTCCCGACCTACTCCTCGCTATCAATGGACTGTTCTTCCCCAAGGCATGCTTAACAGCCCCACCACATGTCAAGCTTTTGTGGACGCTGCCTTGTTGCCTTTTCGCAAATCCTATCCTAACTTTTTGCTTTATCACTATATGGATGACATTCTCCTAGCTGCACCGGGTCCTCCTGGCACGGTGCAAACTGTCCTTCCCCAACTCATTCAGCTTTTAGCTTCTTATGGCTTTATTGTCGCCCCGGAAAAAGTTCAGACCCAATCTCCGTTTTTATATCTGGGACACAAAGTCCTAGCCTCTCATTCTGTTCCAGTACTCCCTGCCATCCACCTTCCTTCTCCTCTCACTTTAGTTGCTTTACAACAAATCTTGGGCACCATAAATTTTGTGCGTCCATTTCTTGCACTCATCACTGCCCAATTGGCACCCTTGTTTTTGGCTTTGCGAGGCCACACTTCCCCCTCCTCTGTTGTTGTTCTTAACCCCACTCAAAAACATGTTTTTGCCTTAATTAATAGTGCCCTCTCCACCCGCTGGGTGGACCGAGCCATTCCCAATGAGCCTTTGTCTTTGGCCATATTTAATACTCCCTCTATTCCTACAGCTGCCCTTCTCCAACATCAAAAGGGGAGAGTCTCCATTGTTGAATGGATTCACCTCCCCAATACCCCTCACAAATCTATCAATCCACTGCCATATATGTTTGCTCTTTTAATTACGAAGGGCCGTTTTTGAGCAAAATGTTTAATTGGATTTGATATTGTTTTTTTATATGTCCCCATGTCTCTTACTATATGGGAACCTTTATTTGCCTCTTCAGATATATTGCAACTTTCTCTTGCTGACTGGGCAAGATCTGTTTCCTGTCATATTCCCTCTGACCCTCACTTCCAACTCCTTAATAATGTTTCAATTTCTCTCCATTCTCCCATTTCCTCCTCTCCCATTCCTAATGCTGTCACCCTGTATGTTGATGGCAGCAAGACTTATGGTTCATGTGTATGGAAGGAGGGTGAACAATGGCACACAAAAATTACTCCTCCTCAAACTTCTGCTCAGCGTGCTGAACTTGCCGCTACAATTTTGGCTTTACAAACTTTTTCTTCTGAACCTTTTAATTTTATTTTAGATAGTCTTTATGTATATAAAGTTCTCACCTCTTTATCTGACTCATATGTGTCACCCTCACTGGATGACTCTCTCCTCAGTCTATTTCTCACACTCCAATCCCTTCTTCATTCCCGCTCTACTTGTTTTTTTCCTGCTCATATTAGAAGTCACCAACCTTTCCCTGGTATTATCTCCGAAGGCAATGCCAAGGCGGATGCTGCCGCTTCAGCCGCCTCGACTCACCAGGACGTTTCTGTCCTTGTCTTATCTCCCATAACCCCATGGAACAGCCATTCATATTTTCATCAAAATAAGAAGGCTTTAATGAAACAATTTTCTTTAACAGCTACGGAGGCTGTGGTTATCATACAACAATGTCCCACCTGCACCCTCCAAGCACACTCTGTTCCTCAAGGGGTCAACCCAAGAGGGACGCAGAGCTGTCAACTTTGGCAAATGGATGTTACGCAATATTTACCATTTGCCCCCTGGAAATATTTGCATGTTTCCATTGACACCTATTCAGGTTTTATTATGGCCACCCCTCAAAGGGGTGAGTCTGCTAAACATGTTATTAATCATTGTATTCGTACCTTTTCTACCCTGGGCAACCCAAAAGAAATTAAAACTGACAATGCTCCTGCTTATACCAGCACCTCCTTTGCGCAGTTTTGCTCTCACTGGTCTATTGTTCATAAATTTGGCATTCCATATAACTCCACTGGTCAAGCGATCGTGGAACAAGCCAATCAGACTGTAAAAAGGGCTCTAGACATGCATGCAAAAAAGAAAGGGGAAAATACCCCCGGCTTGCCTGGGATACAAAACACTCTTAATCTTGTACTTTTTACCTTAAACTTTTTGAATGTTTCTGGCACCCCTGGCTCAACCGCCGCAAGCAGGCATTTTTCTGCTTCTCCCACAGTTTCTTCACGCCCCCAGGTATACTATCGATGTTTGCCTGATCCCACCTGGAAAGGGCCTGCCTCCCTCATTACCTGGGGTTGAGGCTACGCTGCAATAGACGACCATGGCGAGGTCATTTGGACTCCAGCTCGTTGTGTTCATCCTTATATCGCTCAACGTACACCACCTCAGCCAGGCATATGAGGATCAGGGACTGTGGGCCTTTAATGCTTTTGTACGGGATGCCAGGCGCACTGCTCTTACACTTAACGTCACGAACTGTTGGATTTGCATGCAAATTCCTGGTGACAGTCATGGTGGCCTCATTTTCCATGCCATCCCGTTCAATGAAACAGGATGGAAGCAGCTGTGGAACATAACTACAGAGACTTTGAATATGACATATGCTGTGGGCGCTCGTATAATGGAACCTGCCAGATTTTGTTTTTATAGCACAGGACTATTCCGTACTGCCACTTATTTGGGAAATTATAGTAATTGTCAACAAGTTATTATATGGAATTCAGCAAAGAAATGCAAATCCATCAAAAGCAACCTTACTAAGATAAACAACACTTATCGAAGCAATCAATGGACAAACGTCAGTACCTACATGGCTTGCCTTGACATGGAATCCATAATAACATTTGCTAATGAGTCTCACCAGGGTTATTATGAGTTACCCGATATGTGGCTACTATGTGGCCGTAGAGCCTATCGCCAGGTGCCTAAGGATTGGAAAGGCACCTGTACACTGGGCCTTTTGACCCCTGCTGTATATGCCTTGCCTCATCTCCCTGATGGACGCCTGCGGAACAAACGTGATATTGGTTCCTCGGATCCACCCCTAACATTGGGTGGTAGTTTAGAGACTCAAATCAGCAGAGGAATATTGCCCAATCTAGGAGTTGCCATGAACTATAGGGACCTTCATTTGCTTAACAATTGGACTGTTCATATGTTTAATGAAACAATCAACAGCATTAAAATGATTAATCAAGAAATGGGGGAAACAAGGGAAGTAGTTTTGCAAAATCGGTATGCTTTAGATATTATTTTAGCAGCAAAAGGCGGTGTATGTGCTTTAATTCATTCTCATTGTTGTATGTATATACATGATTTTCAACCTAATATTTGTGCTACAGCAAGGAAAATGGAATTTATGATCCAAAATAATCCCTTACACAGCGATGGATCAGGTACCGTGGATATCTGGGGTGCCCTTTGGTCCTGGCTACCGGATGGATCCTGGCTACGATCTTTGATTTCTATTATAGTAACCATTTTGATATTAATTGTATTGCTATGTTGTTGCATTCAATGTATTCCCTCCCTCCTGCAAATGTGCAAAAATGTTACACCCTCCACTAGGAAGGACGCCTTAATCAGTGAAGTAAGATCCCTTCTGGAACTGGAAGTGAGTAGCATTAAAAAAACACAAAAGGAGGAGATGTGGAATTAATTGCATAAATATGCCCATAGACATGCTCCCACAAAGTCCCTGAGATAACAAATGGACTGCTCCAGACATGGAACACATTCATCAGCCATTTGGACAGGGTCTGATAAGAACAAGGGAAGCAGGATGCATGAATTATCACCCACCTGCATAGCCTTGCATCTGGAGAGTGTCTGTTATGTGATACATTGTAACCACCCCTATATACGTCTTTTGATTACGCTATGTGATGTAAAAACTATAGTAACAATAAAATAGGGTGTTGGAGTCAGCTCTGGGCTCCCATCCCGAGATACCTGCGTGCGTGTCTCATTCTCCATGGGAGACCACCACACATTTTTCTTCACTCTGTTTGTTGGCCAGACAAACAGAGTGAGAGTATTTTCCTTTTGGTGGCTTATTTTAAGCAGAATTTCTAGCAGAATTTTAAAATTCTTTTCTCTTCGGATTAGAGACAGTTAACAGTCACATTTACCTCACACACAAAGATTTTGACAAACATATATATATACAAAGACAAGAGAAAAGAAAAGGGAACAGAACTTTTAGTTCTCACACACCCTAGTCTTTCCCACCACAAATCTCAGTTAACTCAAATTAGGGAAGAAACAAATCTTAAACATACTACATGGTTGGAGAGAGAGAGAGAGAGAGAGAGAGAGAGAAACACTAAGTACCTTTATTTAGCCAAATTAGTTTCCCAGCAAAAGCCTGAGCAAAGTCCTTTTTTAAAATAGTTTCTCTACCTATCTTTTTTTCATACCTGCCTGAACGGGTAGCTGATTCCTGTCCCAGGCCTCAAGCAAGCTTTTACTGGGGAGCCTATATCCACCCTTGAACTAGAACACCCCATGATTCCCTTATTCGTGATGCAGGGGTTTACTTTGGTTCTATCAGGTCCAGCGCACTGAAGCCTCCTAGTGAGATTTCCACCTACCACCATGGTTTTGGGTCAAAAAGGGACCCACAAAGGACTCTGGATCCCTCACAGAGTACTGGATGCTCCTTTAGAGATCTACCACCATGGTTTCAGACCAAAAAGGGTCTGTCGAGGACTCTTCTGCTCCCCTGCAGAAGGCACGGGATGCTCTCTTACCGGCTTTACCTTCACTTTTCACCACTATTATTTGCGAACTTCAAATGTCGGGATGACCTTCTGCTTGCTTTCCAGTGATAAGGGACGCTTGTAGCCCAGGTTTTAATTTCCTAACTTCAGGCTTTGCTTACAGGGCCCAACCAGCTGGTTGCCCAAATCCAATTCTCTCATTCACTCATTCCATTCCATTTTCACACAACCTTTCCCTTTTCCCTAACAAAAGGTCCTGCACTTTCCAAACCCCCATGCTTTCCAGGGTCTGCCACTTGAACAGATCCTTTCTGCGGTTAGGAAAGACCAGAGGGAGCAAAATCCAACTGTGATTGGGAAAAGGGTCTTTTCACTCATACACACAGACATACACACAGTTCCTTTGCTCCCCTAGGCTTTAAAGTTAAAATTTAGAGGTACTCACCTTCAACTTTTTTCCAAAGCAGCCCTTGAGCTCAAACACAAAACTCTCTTTACTACCCAGCCTCCACATGGGCAGGGCCTGGGAAACCCATCCACACAAAGGCTCTGCTGCTGACAAGATGGGGCTTACCAGTCTCAGTCCATTGGAGAGGTTAGCTTGGAGTCCCAAATTGTTGAAGGAGAAGTCTTCATCATGGTTCAGTCCAAGCTGGGAATAAACAAAATGGCGACTGCTTTAGAAAGAAGGTTGCAGTTTATTGAAGAGGAGAGCCAGACAGAAAGATGGCTCTGGAAGAAAAGAGAGCAAGCACATGTAGGGAGTGGGTTTTATGCCTTCTTGAGCCTTTTGTTTGGAGTTGTTCCTGTGGCATGAACTTTGACCTGAATCTGAGTGTGCCTTTCTGGTATTCTGAGGGTGGTGGGTTAATCCTATTATATCCCAAAGGTCAATCCTGCTTTCCTGTGACTGTGGCTCATGACTCTTTGATTTTTGGTGTGACGGATTGTTGATTCTAGGGATCTTTCTTCCTAATCCCAGTTTTCTGACTCCAGTCTTTCTGACAAGATTATCACATCTGCAATTCTACAGACTTGGTTTGTGTTTGGGACAGAGAGACTTGGGGAGATGGTTTCTGTCTTTAAAATCCTTTAGGGAAATATATTCTGCCTTTTAAATATTTCCAAGGATATTTCTTTCTCTGGAAGGGGCTGATTTCTCATCTGGCAGAACTCATTGGCTGATCTGTTGCACCACTGGGAGCAAAAGACACCCCCACAGGAAGAAGCAACGAGCCATGAGCAGGTGGGCCACCCCCTCCCACCATTGCCCTCGGGAGCTATGCAGGACGTGTCCACTCCCGGTCGTCGTGTTTGTGTCGAGTATTACAATATTGCATGAACAGAGTATTGCAGTGAGAACTTCATAGATAAGAGTGGACAACCATTCGTCCAGGATGACTCCCTGTGCATCATGGGTGACCAATTGTGATGATTCCTCCTCTCCCCCCTCAAGCTTCCCCTGACACCTCTCCAGATGTCAGCTCTAAGATGTCACGGTAGTTATGATTTAGTAGCAGAAGTGATATACAGTGTAGAGAATGAATCAGCAGAGTATTTGGTGGTAGTATCCCTTTAGGACAGAGGTCCCCAACCTTGGCAACTTTAAGACTTGTGGACCTCAACTCCCAGAATTCCTCAGCTAGCTTGGCTGGCTGAGGAATTCTGGGAGTTGAAGTCTACAAGTCTTAAAGTTGCCAAGATTGGAGACCCCTACTCTAAGGGACTATGTCTGAGAAAAACAGCAGTTGGAACCTGTTTGCTCACTTCAATCATTTGAATATAATTAATTATCTTGTATTCTGTACACTCCCTGAATATTGTTATTGCATATTGTATATTAAACCAGAGTTTTTTTAACAAACCACTGTCAGATATTTATGCTCCTGTGTTATCACAAGAAGAAAATAAGAAAAAGGCTGTGATAATTTATATTTTAAACAACAGGAGGAGGATGAACCAGTCCCAGGCATAGCTGGAGGGGAGTTGGTCAATGGCTCCAAGCAACGGTTTGAGAAGATTGGCTGAAGCGCAGCTGAAGCAGACAGCCCCGAGGCTTCAGGTGGGGAAAGTACACAGTGATGAGGAAGAGAAAATGCCTTCTGGACCTGATCCAAGAACACATAGGGCAGACAAAAGGCAGGAGCAGAGAAGTTTAGCCAGATTACTTGTGAGGAGAAAGCATCGCCTTTCTTGATGGTTTGCACCAGAGGCTGGCTATTTAGCACAGCAGATGGGTAAAGGCGATGCTGGGAACAATGTGTTCCCAATCTGGCTGTTTCCTGGTCATTGTGACATCTGTCTTGCTTTGGATTGACACCATGCCTTGGCTTTGGATAGTGCCTTGTGAACTCTGGACTTTTCTTGCCTAATGAATTCTCTTGTGTTGTGGATTTATCTTGTCTGGAAAACTTTCAAGTGCCTTGTGGACATATCCCTCCCCCCAGTGGTGCTCTGTCCAAAATGTCTCTCAACAGAGGGGGAGAGGAATGATATCTATCTTCAGTCTACAACACAGTCCTTTCAACAGTTCCAAGAAAGTTCCACACTCATTTGCATTACTCAGGGGACCCTGATGACACAGATAAACCTCCAGGTGGCCTCAACGACACTCAAGAAGAATGCAAATGACCAGCTGTCTGCCAGGAGCATAAATCCTTCCATTCCCCTCCATCCACTCAGAGCTGGAAAAGCTTCTTGGATGAGAAGTGAAACATCTTCAAAGAAAAAACTAGAAGGTCCAGTTGCCTCGTGAAGAAGCATCTTTCGGACAACTATGACTTGGATGACTAAGAATCTCCATAGACACTTAAAGACAAGAAGTGGCCAGATCAGGAGACCAGAGAATAACCTCCCTTACAGCCCTATTTCCTGAGGGCTCCTCAAATCAAGCCTGTCTGCCTGCAGAGAACGCTTTCCCCCCAGGGAGAAGTCAAGACAAAATAAGGGGGAAAGAACCAGAAAAGGCCTTGAACCTCAGGGTTAGGTGGGGGTCCTACCCAGCCTCTTCTGGAAACCTGCAGACTGGCACCCAGGGAGCTTCTGAAAGACCAGGGAGGCCGATGCTACTCATGCAAACATTTTATTGGAGGAGAGGGTCTGATGGCTAAAGTAGGAAGGGTCACACACCCCATTTCCCCCCAAACGCAGAAACCATGGAAGGCTGGCTCTCTTCACTCTCTCATTTGATGCGGTTAAAGGTGTCCGTGCCAACACTACAATGAAGCAGGAAGGACAGAAATGTCAAAATTCACGGGGTGTCCCTTCCCGAAGCTGACCATCCAATTCCCTCCTCCCACCCACTCACGTGAGAATGAAAAGGGGGGGCAAAGGAAATGGACGCTGCTGGTTCTCAGGGGCGGACAGGGCCGGCTAGGTCCCCAACCACGCATTGCAGGCCACTTCTGATGAGGGGAAGGACACTAAACCAAAGCAGGCTGGGCGAATTCTCCTCGGTCTTTGGGGGCCTCCCTTGAAGAAGCTCCATCCAGGTGACCAAGAAGGAGTCCTCTTTGGTGGGGAGCAGAAGAGCTGCAGGCCTTGCGTTTGCTTGGAGAAGGCACCCAGGTGGCCTCTTTGCCCCATACAAATATGGGGCTGTGCTGGGCTACTGCTCCCCAATTTGAGTAGAGCAATTAATGCCAAATCTGAGTGTTGCCAGCTGTGGGCAACCCAGACTGTGTTGCCACGCAAACCACACTTGTCAGCGAGAACAATCTGGGGAACCTCCTCCAAAGCTTTACTGTATTTCTTTGTGGGAGAAGTGGCAGAAACGGAGTATCCAGCCCCTCCCACAGGAGCTGCTCAGCCCTGGATGCGAAAACATCCCCGAGAGAGGCAAACCATTGGGGCGTCTTTTCAAGAGCCACTTTGGGAGGGGGGTGGGAAGAGAGAGAAAAAGAGGTGCGCAGGGCCCTTCCAGTAGGGGGGCACAGCAGTTTAGCCCCTGCATTTCCTTACCTGGTTGCCTTCCAATCCTCTGCCGTGGATCCCACCTCCGCAGGCAGCAGCAAGGTTGTCTTCAGATGCTCCTCTCCGTTCTCATCTAGGAAACACTGGGCCACAAAGCCGGCAGTGGAGGTTGAGGGAGGAATCAGCCAGAGACTCACAGGCTGATGTGTTTTAGCACTTGGGGGGGGGGACTATTTTCCATAGATCAAACTCCCAATGGTTTATTTCAGGCTAGTAGTGCCTAGAGGTTCAAGGAATCTTATGGGCACTAATGTTTTTGGGCAGCGCTGGCTAAGGGTGGTGGTGGGGAGGGGAACATTCAGTGAAAGAACCTGCAAGAAGCAGATCTAAGGAAGGGGAGAGCCACTAGATTCCCTCCTCCTATTCTATTTGCTTCCATCCCAAATAGTGAGTGGCTCTACCAGAGAAGTTCCACTTGACAACAAAGCCAAAGATGGACTGGTGTTGCAGGTGCTAGATGCCCTGCAGCGGGGATGGCCGGATGGTGTTGTCAGTGGCAGTCAGGGCTGTCAAGTAGAAGCTGCTGAACACTCCAGCATTATTGCTGTGGGAGATGACTGTCTTGGAGCCCTTGTCATTCACCCATCTGCCAGTCAGGGAGCAGTAAAAGAGAGCGGGAGAGGGGAGGAAAGCGAGTCAGGGCGCTAGCCAAGCCCAGCTGTCCAACAGGTAGAGACTATGGATCCATTTTCTCCGCGGGATCTTAAAACACCCGCTGCTCCCACCCTTGACTCCCAAGGCTGCCCACGCCGGGTTGAGCAGGCAAAGGTGGCCCATCCCAAAGTCCGTCAGTCGAGGCACCTGCCAGACAGCATCCGGCATGACACCCACCTGCAGATCGCTCTGCCACCTGCGCAGCGAGCATGTCAAAGATTTAATCCTACAGCACTGCTTATAAATCCACCAGAGTAGTCAGGGAAATTGAGAAAAAGGAAAAAAAAGAGAAGAAGGGAAAAAACGTCACTCAGTTCACAAAAAAAGTTAAATAAAGCTAAGTCTGAGCTCCTGATGAAAACAGTCTTGTATTAAGAAAAAGTCTTTTGCTCACAAAAAGTAAAATAAGTGTAAACCCATAGATAGCTTAGCAGCCTTCTGATAAAAAAAAAGTAGTCTTTTGCTCACAAAAAATGTTAAATAAAACTGAACTCCCCTAGTTTAGCAGTCTCCTGATACAAATTAGTATTTTGCTTCCTCTTGTGTTTGGTGTTGAAATAACCCCCAGGAATAACGAAGCAAGGCAAATCATGTGATCATTTTAATGAATCGTATCACGCCTTTATCTGAAAGTTTGTTAACAGTTTGTGAGACAGAGAAATAAACAAAAAACCATAAAAGGGAAAGGAAGAGGAAAACCAGTCACAAAGAGGGAAATCATTTAATTTACAAGAAAGATTTGCAGCCAACAAAACAGGAGAGTCTCCTCTTTCTCCTCCACCTGCAGCCACAACGGGAGGAAAAGTTGCAGATGCCTGTGTGCCACGCTGCCATTCATCAATCTTCCTCCTCCTCCTCTCTCCTTAGATAAAATAGCAGGGCATCCTTTGGCGTCTCACTGGAGCTTAGTGGTTTACCGGCTATTGAAAGAAAAGTCTTCATCATGGTTCAGTCCAAGCTGGGAATAAAAAACATGGTGACTGCTTTAGAGAGAAGGTTGCAGTTTATTGAAGATGAGAGCCAGACAGAAAGATGGCTCTGGAAGAAAAGAGAGCAAGCACATGTAGGGAGTGGGTTTTATGCCTTCTTGAGCCTTTTGTTTGGAGTTGTTCCTGTGGCATGAACTTTGACCTGAATCTGAGTGTGCCTTTCTGGTATTCTGATGGTGGTGGGTTAATCCTATTATGTCCCAAAGGTCAATCCTGCTTTCCTGTGGCTGTGGCTGATGACTCTTGGATTTTTGGTGTGACGGATTGTTGATTCTAGGGATCTTTCTTCCTAATCCCAGTCTTTCTGACAAGATTATCACATCTGCAATTCTACAGACTTGGTTTCTGTTTGGGACAGAGAGACTGGGGGGGGGGGGTTGCCTTTAAAATTCTTTAGGGAAATATATTCTGCCCTTTAAATATTTCCAAGAATATTTCTTTCTCAGGAGGGGCCTGACATCCCACAAATCCCCCCTTTGTGACATAATAGTGTGCGTGAAACACTTTTACTGGCACAAGGGAGATTTGGTAAACAAGCTTCAAACTGTTAATGCGAAAAAAAGGAGGCACTAATACAGTGTAACCATGAAGGTCTAAAGCCAGGGCAAAGGTTCTGTTAGATGGAAAAGAAATTTATAGTGTCTAATATTCTGTGCCAATTCTTTTTAAATGTTGGATGTCACTTTGAGCTTCCAGTCAGGTTTTGAAGCACATGCCTCTCAAAATTCTTCACAGCCATGGTTTGCCTCAGTACATAACCACTGGCTGCCCATTTTCAAGGGTTGTTTCCTGCTTTAGCCCTTAGTTCAGTTCATCCAGATTAGTGATGTCCAATTTTATCTGTGTGTGTGTGTGTGTGTGTACAGCTACTGATACAAAACAGGCAATACAAACATTCTAGATAAATTTTCCTCCCACCAGACAGAGATCTAAGGTCTTCAGGACTTGCTGTGCCAACTATTCCCAAATGCCATCTCTCCATCAATACATTCAATTGCTTACTTACAACACAAATGGGGCAAGAAAGGAAACCTTACAATGAGTTTCCACCCTCCCCCCCCCAGTCTTCCTAATTTTCTTCTGAGGCTTCATATGGGGACCAATGGCTCCAGGGCTCTTTCCTTCCTCTGCAGCTTTCACAGGCATCTGGGAGAATGGTAGGACTTGGGAAGATCTGTTCCACTCAGGTTGCATGGTGGCTTTTTAGTGGATGGCTGGATTCAAAACCCAATTCTGTGGCTCAAATGGATGGAGGCAGCATCTGGGTCACTGTGGTCTGCTTCCAAAAGGTTGTTGAGTCATCTGTGCAGGGCTGAAAGATATGAGAACAATATCTCCTCCCCCCTTTCTGGGTGGACTCTCCCAGGAGAGGCAGACAAAGACATGGAGAACAGAGGATAAGAAAAGGAGAAGTAGAATTGGGGGGGGGGGTAGCTTGCAGACAGAGTTTGAAAAGGCATTAATATTGCAGTGGTTAAAGAAACAGACAGGATGGGGACAAAACAGACGAGGAAAAAAGAAAGGCTGGATTCTGGTAAGAAAGGTCTCACTTCTGAACTGAACATTTGCAACATGTTAGGACGTAAGGATTTGCAATTTGAAAAATGCTGGTCATGTTTCAGGAAAAGGATAGACAGATAAAACCCATTTACAACACATAAGTAAATGCAAGAGTGAAACTTTTCCAGCAGGTGAACTTAAAACATTCCCTCCTGCTAACTTTGGGCTGTTCTTAAGAGTACAGAGAGAGAAAGGGGAAAAGAAAAAAAAAACATTTTTTTTGTTGGCCAGACAAACAGAGTGAGGGTATTTTCCTTTTGGTGGCTTATTTTAAGCAGAATTTCTAGGAGAATTTTAAAATTGTTTTCTCTTTGGATTAGAGACAGTTAACAGTCACATTTACCTCACACACAAAGATTTTGACAGTCATATATACACAAAGACAAGAGAAAAGAAAAGGGAACAGAACTTTTAGTTCTGCACATCCTAGTCTTTCCCACCACAAATCTCAGTTAACTAAAATTAGGGAAGGAATAAATCTTAAACATACTACGTGGTTGGAGAGAGAGAGAAAGAGAGAGAGAGAGAGAGAATCACTAAGTACCTTTATTTAGCCAAATTAGTTTCCCAGCAAAAGCCTGAGCAAAGTCCTTTTTAAAGTTTCTCTACCTATCTTTTTTTCATACCTGCCTGAACAGGTAGCTGATTCCTGTCCCAGGCCTCAAGCAAGCTTTTACTGGGGAGCCTATCTCGACCCTTGAACTAGAACACCCCATGATTCCCTTATTCGTGATGCAGGGGTTTACTTTGGTTCTATCAGGTCCAGCGCACTGAAGCCTCCTAGTGAGATTTCCACCTACCACCATGGTTTTGGGTCAAAAAGGGACCCACAAAGGACTCTGGATCCCGCACAGAGTACTGGATGCTCCTTTAGGGATCTACCACCATGGTTTCAGACCAAAAAGGGTCTGTCGAGACTCTTCTGCTCCCCTGCAGAAGGTACAGGATGCTCTCTTACCGACTTTACCTTCACTTTTCACCACTATTGTTTGCGAACTTCAAATGTCGGGATGACCTTCTGCTTGCTTTCCAGAGATAAGGGACACTCGTAGCCCAGGGTTTAATTTCCTAACTTCAGGCTTTGCTTACAGGGCCCAACCAGCTGGTTGCCCAAATCCAATTCACTCATTCACTCATTCCATTCCATATTCACACAACCCTTCCCTTTTCCCTAACAAAAGGTCCTGCACTTGCCAAACCCCCATGCTTTCCAGGGTCTGCCACTTGAACAGATCCTTTCTGCAGTTAGGAAAGACCAGAGGGAGCAAAATCCAACTGTGATTGGGAAAGGGGTCTTTTCACTCATACACACAGACATACTCACATTTCCTTTGCTCCCCTAGGCTTTAAAGTTAAAATTTAGAGGTACTCACCTTCACCTTTTTTCCAAAGCAGCCCTTGAGCTCAAACCCAAAACTCTCTTTACTACCCTGGCTCCACATGGGCAGGGCCTGGGAAACCCATCCACACAAAGGCTCTGCTGCTGACAAGATGGGGCTTACCAGTCTCAGTCCATTGGAGAGGTTAGCTTGGAGTCCCAAATTGTTGAAGGAGAAGTCTTCATCATGGTTCAGTCCAAGCTGGGAATAAACAACATGGCGACTGCTTTAGAAAGAAGGTTGTAGTTTATTGAAGAGGAGAGCCAGACAGAAAGATGGCTCTGGAAGAAAAGAGAGCAAGCACATGTAGGGAGTGGGTTTTATGCCTTCTTGAGCCTTTTGTTTGGAGTTGTTCCTGTGGCATGAACTTTGACCTGAATCTGAGTGTGCCTTTCTGGTATTCTGATGGTGGTGGGTTAATCCTATTATGTCCCAAAGGTCAATCCTGCTTTCCTGTGGCTGTGGCTGATGACTCTTTGATTTTTGGTGTGACGGATTGTTGATTCTAGGGATCTTTCTTCCTAATCCCAGTTTTCTGACAAGATTATCACATCTGCAATTCTACAGACTTGGTTTGTGTTTGGGACAGAGAGACTTGGGGAGGTGGTTTCTGCCTTTAAAATCCTTTAGGGAAATATATTCTGCCTTTTAGATATTTCCAAGAATATTTCTTTCTCTGGAAGGGGCTGATTTCCTATCTGGCAGTGGCTGATGTGTTGCACCACTGGGAGCAAAAGACACCCCTACAGGAAGAAGCAACGAGCCACGAGCAGGTGGGCCACCCCCTCCCACCATTGCCCTCGGGAGCTCTGCAGGACTTGTCCCGGTCGTCGTGTTTGTGCCGAGTATTACAATATTGCATGAACAGAGTATTGCAGTGTCCAATATGGAAGCAACCGGGGCGCATGTAGGCAGGGCCGACCAAAAGATTCTCCTAACCATGGCTGCCATCTATTTCTCCAGCAGGAGTCGGAGGTCCAGGAGCCTCTTCCCCCCCCCATTGCACACCAGTCCTGTATTGGAGTGCTTTTAAGGAGAATAACTCTCCAGATTCAGGGGAGACTCAGTTGCCCAGAGCCCCTCTGTCTTGCCAGGGTTGAATCCCTGCCAACCGCACACCCACCCAAACTGTTACAGTCTCCGAGCACTGGAGAAATACTTGAGCAACACCACCTGTGTATCCGAGGGCAGGGATGGCTAACCAAATATCATCCAGGAGCTTGTGTGGGTGTGAAAAAGCAGAGATGAGTGTCCCAGGCTCTGAGGTGTCCCACATAAAAGGGGCCTAGGGCTGAATGAGGAACATAGTACCCCCTCCCCCATCCACCCCAGGGTCAGCCCAGTAGGACAGCATGGCTGATGGTATGAAAAACCTCAGGGAGATTGGGGGGGCAGGAAGAATGCAGCACCCTCAATTTGAGCTCTTCAGTCCACAAGCAGGATTCACACCGCCTTTGTAGCTTAATCGGGCCAGAACCCAACCCCTTGTGTTTCACTTGGTCTTTAGGGGAGCCAAATACCAAGTAGGGAGTCACTGTTCAAACTCAGGCATCGTCAGAAAAGCTGGAGCAATCAGAGGATGAGGCATAGCCCTCCAAGCCCCGTGTGTAGAAAAGAGAGGAAAGACGCTCAGCCAATCTCCTCGCCAAGTGAGGAAGAAACTCTCTTAATTAAAGAGCTGTCTGCAGCCTGGTTTAATAAACAGTCCTGACCATAGTTCTTTGTTGGAAATAAACGCTGGCTGAATTGTTGTTGTTCCTGTGTAGTCTGGTCATGTAAAACCCCCTGAAATTCTGGCTTTGAGGGAGGCTGGTGAACCTGGCTTGGCTTTCTGAATTTTGGACTAGGCCAGGGATAGGCAACTGTTCTGGCCCATATAGCTCTATGGCCCATATAGTTCTATGGCCCAGCTCTACGTTGGAGTGTCTGGCAGTTATTGGGTTAAATGCTAGTTATGTGGATGGGTCAGTGGGAGGAGTTCCAAAGGTCATTGGGAGACTTCCTGGACATAAGCCACTTGGGAATCTCTTTGTCTGTAAGGAGCATGGGCCATGGAAGGTCTCCCTATAAGCATAAAGATGGTATAAAGAGCAATATCTTCTTACCTAAAGGACGGATCTAAAAGATGAACAAACATGTATTTCCAGCAGCACAATCTCAACGTGAACGCAAGTAATCTTTCTCATTAAAATATATTTTGTTTATAATAAGATCGTTTCTTTTGAGTTAACTATCTGACAGGATTTAAAAGAGATCACTTAAGTTTGTGTCAGAATAGTAAGAAGATATACTCATAATTTGTGCCATCCTTTGAAAGCAAATAGTAAATTGGCAAAGATTAATTCTTCTCTCAAAGCTGCAACAGTTTGAAGAAAGAGAATCAAATTGGTTAGCCCTTTCTCTACATTAACCTTCAAGGAAGTAAAGATTCTCTTGATGCCTTTAAAAGCCTGCAAAGCAAAGCCAGCGTGTTTGTGTAAAAGACAGCTTTCAAGGAGTGATTCAGAAGTTTTGTTATGCTAATTCGCTTCCTAGCTAACCTTCAAAGTGAAAAGTGCCTTGTATCTGATTCAAAATTACTTTGGACCTGTTCTCAAATTAATGTTTATAGCGGGGAAAAAGAAAAACAAAAATCTACACTTTTGTTCCTTGCATGAAAAGTTTGAATTTTAACACCAAAAGGAGCATGGGCTTTTCCCCCTCCCCTCTTTGCCAGTGAATCATGCAGCCTGAAACAAAGAACTGTTTAATGACTGCCTCTAAAGTTCAGACAAAAGCAAGGTTTATTGCCTTTCAATAAACTCATCTGTTGCCATAGTGACAGCCCTAGGTATGCTTGGAATTTCAGCCAATGTTATAAGGAGGAATCATCGCAGAAGCACCCCCTGGTGGTCATGCAATTTTTTTTTCTAGCTGAGTCACAACAGCCACAATTAATTCAGCACACAACAGAGCAAATCTGTTAGTTAAAGTGCAAGCTACTTAAAGTTATCCCAAGCTACCAACACTCCCCAGAGGGCACAGAGTGATCTTACCAGAAGCATTCACTCACTCACCCAAGCTGAGCACTAAGCTGTTCCAGCTTGAGAGAACTTAGGCAGAAGAAATCAAAGCCAAGTCTCTTTGCTTATTATCACAGCTGATGACCCAGAGTTCCAGGTGGGAGTTTGTACCTCTACATTCTCTCAGTGGCTCACTAGCAGTAACGTGGCAATAGGAAGAATTTGGCTAGCCTTTCTCCAGATGCCCCCTAGTGGTTAAAGGAAGCTCTACATGCAAGCCTTTAACCGCACCCAGAGAAGCCCCTCTAGTGGACAAAGGGTGAACCTCGAAGCCAGAGCACCCCGGTAGCTGACCCACAGCAAGTGATCCCTAGTGGTGAAAGGGTGAACTGCACTGAAGTACCCACATACACAGGAGAACGCACCCAGTGGCATCTCCACCCACAGACAGCACCTCAGAAGCTGATCTACAAGTAGCGACCCCCAGTGGTCAAAGAGAGAAGTTCTTCAAATTCTCTTCAAAATAGCTGAGAAGGACACTGAACCTATCCTAGCCATAGCTGAGCATCTAGCAGAAGGGGTTCAACCTATCAGCCTAGTTGAGATACACCAACCAGCCCACTGCAGCCATGCACTCACATCTGATGGAAAGATGGGAGTCAATCTACAAGCGCCATGAAAGAGGCTGGGAGAGATTGTACAAACTCCACCATGAACAGAAGGAGGAACTCTCCCCAGAATGCGCACACGCAGTAGAAAGAGATAAGGAAGATGCCCTTGAGCAATGGATGGACTCTGAATGGCAACTCAAGGATATTCAGGAACAATTAAGAGACTCAAGAATCGATAGCAAGATGCACAACCTCAAGGTACTAAACAAGGAACGCAAGAAGTTTCTAGAGAGCTCACAGGGTTCCCCACAGCCCAAGCCTCGCCAGAAAAGCAGACTGGTCGACAGGACCGAGTCTGAAGTCTCCCGCTATTCATATGCACCATCCCAATGGTTGCATGCAGATCCATCCCACGTGTCTGGAACAGCCTCATCTTTCCGCCACATATCCAAGACACATTCCAGCATGTCCCAACAATCGCATATCACAGGACCCTCCCGCCTTTCAAAGGCATCTTCCCGTCATAGCCGAACCTCCCGAATCTCACAAATCGAACAAATGATCATAGATGCTAAAGCTGCTGAAGCTGTCTTTCGCATGGCACAAGAGGAGAGGCAGAGAAGGAAGGAGTTGGCAGCCATAGAACTTGAGGAAGCTGAAATAGAGGCCAAGCTAGAAGCCGAAGCAGCTCAAATGGAAGCCAAACGAAAGACTATAGCAGCCAAAATGAAGGCCAAAAGAAAAGACGCCCAAGAAGAACTTGAACTTACCCAAAGCCAAAGAGTTATGGCAGACAAAATGGCTAGAGCGGAAAGCCTTCAGAAAATACTCCAGCACACCACTTTCTTGCCAGACAGGCAACAACTGGAAAATGAAGAGCGTCGTAGCTGCGTACAGACCTACGTGGACAACCAAAGTGCATTCCAGAATGCACAGGTGAGAGCACCTCAGCCAACCACAAGCCCCCCAAGACCAAGTAGACAAACAGAGGAATCTCAACGACCTGATTTGCTGGTCAACCACAGAGTTGATGACACGACACCTAGGTCACAAGATCCTCCTGCCGTTGCTGCCACATCGAACCTGATGGCAACGACTGCACAGCGGGGAGTGCCACAAGATCTTGCCACCATTATTACCCCAGCAACGGCAACAACTGCACAGCGGGGAGTGCCACAAGATCTTGCCACCGTTATTACCCCGTTGAACCCCATAAAACCACACCTACAACACTGCATGCTTGTGACAATCAAACCTGTTTTGGTAGCAACAGTGTTCCAATCGCGCCTAGAACAACACTGCACGCTTGTGACAACCAAACCTGTTTTGGTAGCAACAGTGTTTCAACCGCGCCTAGAACAACACTGCATGCTTGTGACAACCAAACCTGTTTTGGTAGAAACAGTGTTCCAACCGCGCCTAGAACAACACTGCATGCTTGTGACAACCAAACCTGTTTTGGTAGCAACAGTGCTCCAACCGCACCTAGAGCATCGCACGCTTGTAACAACCAAACCTGTTTTGGAAGCAACCGTGTTCCAGACAAGCAAGACTTACTACAACTTAGCCTTGTCCATGAAGGACAAACAAGACAAACAACGTCTCCAAGACTGGGAGTCATGGAGCATACTCCCAAGAAGTATTCAAAGCATGCAAGTGCAGCGTACGTATGTCTCCAGCTCACCTGCCCCAATGCAGAAGAAAGAATTGTATGCTTCCTTAGATGTGTCTACGAAGGTTAACACAGCCTTAAGATACATCTCACTCTACAGCGGGGAGAGCCACACTTACGTTATCTTGTTTGTGACCATAAGATGCATCAGAGTCTACAGCGGGGAGTGCTGCAGTCTCAGTGTCTTCTTAGGAAAAGCGAGACTAACAATACAAGAAGGCCACACCGTACCAAGGTTACAGCTATATGGCACCACTTTGGCTGTAAAGCTGACCAACTTGACAGCAAAGACGTTGTGCCTTGAACTACAGTCCACCACCTTCTACGCAGACAGCAAGGTGATGTCAAGCTACATCTGCAAACAAAGTGGACACTTCTACGTCCATGTAAGCAACAGAGAGAAAAGGATTGAAACATCCTTAAGCCCTGAACAATGGCAACATGTGCCAACAAATAAGAACTTTGTTAACCAAGTGAAGTGGCCCAACCTTGCCACGCAGATAACAGAACTGATCTGGCTAGAAAGTCTTCAGCTCTTGGCCTGTCCAAATAGACAGATGCTACATAGACCAAAACGTTATGCACTTCCAGCTTCAGATCAAAGTGCCAACCTTCAACCTCAGACACCCGGTAAACGTCAACCAATCCACTTCAAAACCCTGTCTAAACGCAGACAACTGAAGTTAAGCATAGTTTTGATCGTCTTGATCACTTGTCTCAGCACCCCAAGAATTAGCCTTGTAGAAGCCTGCAAGGACTTACTGCCTTTCATGGACTCCATGTCATTAAATACACTGACACCCACACATGAAGTCCTCACCCTGACGACAACAGTAGCAGACCTCTTCAGTACTCCACCGGTGGCTCCAGACCCTTCGGTTCTTGAGTATCCTGAGTCTTCTGCTCAAGCTGTTGTTCCTGATTCTTCACTTCCAGCTACTGTTCCTGACCCTTCAGTCCCAGCTGTTGTTCCTGATTCTTCAGCTCCGGCTGTTCCTGAGTTTCCAGATGTTCCTGATCCTGAGTTTCCAGCTCCAGCTGTTCCTGAGTTTCCTGATGTTCCTGATCTTGATTCTTCAGCCCCAGGTGTCCCTGAGTTTCCAGGTCCAGCTGTTTATGTCTTTCCAGGTTTTTCAGTTCCTGAGTATCCTGTGAATCCAGTTCCCCTCATTCCCGAGAAGCTTGGGTTCCAGTTTTTTCTGTTCCAGATTTGGTTCCAGTTTCCTTCACAGGAAGAAGACCTTGTCTCATTGGGAGACAAGACTGCATACCAGAACTATTGGCCCACGGTTCCTGCGCACCGGGCCCACCCACTTGATGAACTAGTTTACCCAGCTGAGATCCAGATCATGAAGCCACGTGAGTCAGGTCGTGACTCAAAGACACTTGTACCAGGCTGATCACCGATTTGGTCTGTTGCTGATGAAGACTGAACCAGAAGATTAAACCTCAAATTATGTATTGTCTTATGCATTATTTGATGTAACACTTGCCTTTTAGCATAATCATGCATGTTTTATGTTTACCTTATAGTTATGCATGTTTGATACCAAGTTTTATCTATTTAGTCACAAGTTAACCACAATGAGTATTGCATGCCTTGATGCTACGTTTTTACTATTTTAGTAGTGGAAATATAAATTTCCAAGCGGGGAGTGTTCTGGCCCATATAGCTCTATGGCCCATATAGCTCTATGGCCCAGCTCTACGTTGGAGTGTCTGGCAATTATTGGGTTAAATGCTAGGTATGTGGATGGGTCAGTGGGAGGAGTTCCAAAGGTCATTGGGAGACTTCCTGGACACAAGCCACTTGGGAATCTCTTTGTCTGTAAGAAGCATGGGCCATGGAAGGTCTCCCTATAAGCATAAAGATGGTATAAAGAGCAATATCTTCTTACCTAAATGAAGGATCTAAAAGATGAACAAACATGTATTTCCAGCAGCACCAATCTCAACGTGAACGCAAGTAATCTTTCTCATTAAAATATATTTTGTTTATAATAAGATCGTTTCTTTTGAGTTAACTATCTGACAGGATTTAAAAGAGATCACTTTAAGTTTGTGTCAGAATAGCAACCTTGGCTCTTTTATCACTCGTGGACTTCAACTCCCAGAATTCCTGAGCCAGGCATGCTGAGGGGAAAGGGAGAGGTTTCCAAGCTGAGCCATGCTGGCTCAGGAATTCTGAGAGTTGAAGTCCACGAGTCATAAAAGAGCCAAGGTTGCCTACCCCTGGACTAGGCTTTAACTTCTCTATGTTCCTTTTCAAAATAAAAGTCAACAGGCAAGCTTGCTTTCTAAGAGACTTCGTTTTGACTTGCATTCCTTTCCTCATCTATTATTTATTCAGCCTTGAGTAACTTACTAGTACCTCATAGTAACTTTGTGTGTGTGTGTGTGTGTGTCTGTGTGTCTGTGTGTCTGTGTGTGTGCATGCGTGTGCGTGCGTGTGCGTGCGTGTCCACGTGTGTGAATCTGAAATTCAGCACACGTCACCAACAAGCATGACCGATGCAATCTCTGTCCTGTTGTATGTCATGCTGCCTTTGTTTTGCTTGTCAAAAGGAGATTTAATGTGGAAATAGGGATGAATTTCCTGGTAGAGTGATCAATCAGTGGAACAGCTTCTCCTGCAGTTCTGGATGCTCCATTGCTGGAGAACTTCATAGATAAAAGTGGACAACCATTTCTCCAGGATAACCCCCTCTGCATCATGGGTGACCAATTGTGATGATTCCTCCCCTCCCCCCTCAAGCTTCCCCTGACACCTCTCCAGATGTCAGCTATGAGGTGTCAAGGTAATTATGATTTAGTAGCTGACCGACACAAGTGATATATAGAGAATGAGTCAGCAGAGTGTTTGGGGGTAGTATCCCTTTAAGACAGAAGTCCCCAACCTTGGCAACTTTAAGACTTGTGGACTTCAACTCCCAGAATTCCTCAGTCAGCTTGGCTGGCTGAGGAATTCTGGGAGTTGAAGTCTACAAGTCTTAAAGTTGCCAAGATTGGAGACCCCTACTTTAAGGGACTATGTCCGAGAAAAACAGCAGTTGGAACCTGTTTGCTCACTTCAACCGTTTGAATATAATTGATTATCTTGTATTCTGTATACTCCCTGAATATTGTTGTTGCATATTGTATATTAAACCAGAGTTTTTTTAACAAACCACTGTCAGATATTTATGCTCCTGTGTTATCACAAGAAGAAAATAAGAAAAAGGCTGTGATAATTTATATTTTAAACAACAGGAGGAGGATGAACCAGTCCCAGGCATATCTGGAGGGGAGTTGGTCAATGGCTCCAAGCAACGATTTGAGAAGATTGGCTGAAGCGCAGCTGAAGCAGGACAGCCCCGAGGCTTCAGGTGGGGAAAGTACACAGTGATGAGGAAGAGAAAATGCCTTCTGGACCTGATCCAAGAACACATAGGGCAAACAAAAGGCAGGAGCAGAGAAGGTCAGCCAGATTACTTGTGAGGAGAAAGCCTCGCCTTTCTTGATGGTTTGCACCAGAAGCTGACTATTTAGCACAGCAGATGGGTGGAGGCGATGCTGGGAACAATGTGTTCCCAGCCTGGCTGTTTCCTGGTCATTGTGATACCTGTCTTGCTTTGGATTGACACCATGCCTTGACTTTGGGTCGTGCCTTATGAACTCTGGACATTTGTTACCTAATGAATTCTCTTGTGTTGTGAATTTATCTTGTCTGGAAAACTTTCAAGTGCCTTGTGGACATATCCTTCCCCCTCTGTTGAGAGACGACTGTTCAGTTTTGACATAGATGGCCTCTTTGACCCCCCCTTTCAAACCAGTGGTGCTCTGTGAAAAAAGGCCCCCCACCAGAGGGGGAGAGGTATGACATCTATCTTCAGTCTACAACACAGTCCTTTCAACAGTTCCAAGAAAGCTCCACACTCATTTGCATTACTCAGGTGACCCTGATGACACAGATAAACCTCCAGGTGGCCTCAGTGACACTCAACAAGAATGCAAATGACCAGCTGTCTGCCAGGAGCATAAATCCTTCCATTCCCCTCCATCCACTCAGAGCTGGAAAAGCTTCTTGGGTGAGAAGTAAAACATCTTCAAAGGAAAAACAAGAAGGTCCAATTGCCTCGTGAAGAAGCATCTTTGGGACAACGATGACTTGGATGACTAAGAATCTCCATAGACACTTAAAGACAAGAAGTGGCCAGATCAGGAGACCAGAGAATAACCTCCCTTACACCCCCATTTCCTGAGAGCTCCTCAAATCAAACCTGTCTGCCTGCAGAGAACACTTTCCCCCCCAGGGAGAAGCCAAGACAAAATAAGGGGGGAAGTACCAGAAAAGGCCTTGAACCTCAGAGTTAGCTTTGAGGCCCCTCCCTCCAGGGGGAGGCCCTACCCAGCCTCTTCTGGAAACCTGCAGATTTTATTTATTTATTTATGAGACTTATATACCGCTTTAAGTGCAAGCACTCTCTAAGCGGTGTACACCATAAGCAATGTATATATATATATTTACATTGCCCCCAACAATCTGGGTCCTCATTTTACCTACCTCGGAAGGATGGAAGGCTGAGTGAACCTTGAGCCAGTGAGGTTTGAACCGCTAACCTGCTGAACACAGTCAGCTAAAGTGGCCTGCAGTACTGCACTCTAACTGCTGCGCCACCTCGGCTCAGCAGTTGGCACCAAGGGAGCTTCTGAAAGACTAGGGAGGCCGATGCTACTCATAGAAACATTTTATTGGAGAAGAGGGTCTCATGGGTAAAGTAGGAAGGGTCATCCTCCCCATTTCCCCCCAAACGCAGAAACAATGGAAGGCTGGCTCTCTTCACCCTCTTGAAGGTGTCCGTGCCAACACTACAATGAAACAGGAAGGACAGAAATATCAAAATTCACGGTGGCATGATTGGTGTCCCTTCCCCAAGCTGAGCATCCAATTCCCTCCTCCCACCCACTCACGTGAGAAAGAAAAGGGAGGCAAAGGAAATGGACGCTGCTTGTTCTCAGGGGCGGACAGGGCCGGCTAGGTCCCCAACCACGCATTGCAGGCCACGTCTGATGAGGGGAAGGACACTGACCCAAAGCAGGCTGGGCGAATTCTCCTCGGTCTTTGGGGGCCTCCCTTGAAGAAGCTCCATCCAGGTGACCAAGAAGGAGGCCTCTTTGGTGGGGAGCAGAAGAGCTGCAGGCCTTGTGCTTGGTCGGAGAAGGCACCCAGGTGGCCTCTTTGCCCCATAGAAATATGGGGGCTGTGCTGGGCTACTGCTCCCCAATTTGAGTAGAGCAATTAATGCCAAATCTGAGTGTTGTCAGCTGTGGACAACCCACACTGTGTTGCCACCCAAAGCACAATTGTCAGTGAGAACGATCTGGGGAACCTCCTCAAAAGCTTTACTGTATTTCTTTCTGGGGGAAGTGGCAGAAAGGGAGTCTCCAGGCTCTCCCGCAGGAGCTGCTCAGCCCTGAGTGCGAAAACATCCCCAAGAGAGGCAAACCATTGGGGCGTCTTTTCAAGAGCCACTTTGGGAGGGGGGAGGGAAGAGAGAGAAAAAGAGGTGTGCAGGGCCCTTCCAGTTGGGGGGCTCAACAGTTGAACCCCTGTGTTTCCTTACCTGGTTGCCTTCCAATTTTCTGCCGCGGATGGCAAGTTTCTTTGCAGCAGCCAGGCTGTCTCCAGCTGCTCCTCTCTGTTCTCATCTTGGAAACACTGGCCCACAAAGACAGTGGTGAAGGCTGAGGGAGGAATCAGCCAGAGACTCACTGGCAGGTCATGGTGTTAGAGCAGTTGGGAGGGGGGGACTATGGTCCATAGATCAAAATCCCAATGGTTTATTCCAGGCTAGTGGTGCCTGGAGGCTCAAGGAATCTTATGGACTCCAAAGTCTTTGGTCAGCTCTAGCTAATGGTGGGGGAGGGGAACATTCAGTGAAAGAACCTGCAAGAAGCAGATTTAAGGAAAGGGAGATCCACTAGATTCCCTCCTCCCCTTCTATTTGCTTCCACCCCAAATAGTGAGTGACTCTACCAGAGATGTTTGACTTGAGAATGAAGCCAAAAGTGGGTTGAGGATCCAGGTGCTGGATGCCCTGCAGCATGAGTGGCGGGATGGTCTTGTTGGTGGCACTTGGGGCCGCCACGTAGACGCCGCTGAACACCCCATTAATGTTGTGGCTGATGACTATCTTGGCGCCCCTGTCATTCACCCATCTGCCAGTCAGGGAGCACTAACGGAGAGCGGGAGAGGGAAGGAAAGCGAGTCACGGCGCTAGCCAAGCCTAGCTGTCCAACAGGTAGAGACTCTGGCTCCATTTTCTCCGGGGGATCTGAAAACACCCGCTGCTCCCACGTGCCCGACCCCCAAGGCTGCCCACGCCGGGTGGGGCTGGCAAAGGGGGCGCATCCCAAAGCCCGTCGGTCGAGGCGCCTGCCAGACCGCGTCGGGGACGACACCCGCCTGCAGATCGCTCTGCCATCTGCGCAGCGAGCGAGAGCACCAGCCCCGGCGGCAAGCTGCCGAAATCGCGGCCGAGCACGGAGGAGGAAACGCTGGGCCGTCCGTCCGTCGGGGACTCAGGGCCTCTGGCGCTCAGCGCGACGGCACCGGGTGCGGTCAACCCCGAGGAAGCGGCACTCTCTGCGCAGCCCGCCGGCTCCCACCAGCTGTTCCTGCCGCCCACCCGAGCAGAGGCTGGTGGCGGGGGGTTTCCCCGGGGGAGGCTGGGACCCTCTGCCCGCCACCCCGCATCTGACCTTGGCGGTTCGCTCCGAGTTTTGGGGTTCGACAAAGGTTCCGGAGCAGCCGAGCAGGAAAGCGAGGAGCCCCAGAGCTGCCAGGCCAATCGCCATGGTGGTGTCCAGGAATCTAGACGTGCCAGCTCCAGGAGGGACGCCCCTTATAAAGCCCCGCTCGCACCGGCTCCCCCCACCCCGAGTTGCCGCCTCCTCCAACCACCAATCCCCTCGCGGCTGGCAGGATGCCCGCCCGAGGGGTCGGACGTTTCTGGGAAATCGCTGAGGAGCACTTCGGCAGCATGGGGGGGGGGGGTAGGCGGGACGGGGGCAGACCACGAAGGCCATCCTGGGGGTCTCCAGGCTTTTCTTGGTTTGCTGCCGGAACATATTTCTCGGTTTCTGGAGAAAACTGGCGAAGGATCGGGCTGCTTCGCTCAGCAATTTCGCTCCACTTTAAGCCACCACCACCACCCTTCCTGCCCGCACGTCGTAGCCCGAGTTACTCCTTGCCCTGCCTGGTGGGGTCCGAAGGGAAGCAAGTCTGCCCCAAACCTACAGCAGTCCACCTGGGGAGGAGCGGGGGTCGGGGGGGGGAGCCTTGCCATTTCTCCAAAAAGGTCCTAAGAAGAGGGGGGGGACGGATTGCCTTGGCCGTTTCCTGGAGCTCCCCCTGGAGTTTCGCTCGCTCGCTCCGCTGGCCTCCCAGCCTGCGAAGGCAGAGAGGAGCGACGGGACACCCCCTACCCCGCGCTCACTAGTTCCCTCGCTGGCTCGCTCTGCGGGAACGACGGCGCCCAGATAAGGAGATGAGCACCATTCAGAGATCCCGAGCAGGGATTGATCTCCGGGAGAAGCTGATCCGCGGAAACGGCCGCCGCGGGGACCTTCTGGGCGCAAGGGCCACGCAGCCTCAGGAGGACCCTACCGTGCCCGTCGTGGCCCAACCTTGGCTCTCCTGAAGCGACTGAACCGCACGGGGGGGCGAGGGGAGGGGACGCGGCAGAAGTTACTTTACGCGCAGACAAGCAACAAGGAAGTGCTTGATGTGAACCCCCCCAGGGGGGCTCGGAGGCTTTGCTGAGCGGCCATTGGGAAGGCTCGGACACCCTTGGCCCGTTTTTCCCCTTCCAGGCGACGGTTTCATTTTCACCCAAGGCGGGAGCCAAAAACGGATTGCAATGTTTTAAATAAGCCTATATGTGTGACCTTCTTCTTCTTCTTCATCATCCCTTCCTACTAGGTCAGCATGAAGACAAACCATCCTTGAGATGTTCGGGTCAGCGAAGAAAAATATTTTGGCTTTTTGGGCCATGAGTTCCAAGCTGAGACGCTTTTTCGGCAGGTAGGGGTGTGTGTGTGTGTGTGCTCCCGCGCACGTTCGTTCGTTAACGACCCAACTAGGTAATTTCATCAATGCCTGTAAGGAGTGGGGTTTCCTCTCACTTTAATATTGTACTGCAGGGGTCCTCAATTTTGGCAACTTTTAAGACTTGTGGACTTTAAGTTTTGCTGCCTGAGGAATTCTGGGAGTTGAAGTCCACAAGTTGCCAAGGTTGAGGATCCCTGTTGTAGTGTCTTGCCCTGTGGGTGTTGGTTGGGACTGCTGTTAGAGCAGTGGTTCTCAACTTTTCTAATGCCGTGACCCCATAATACAGTTCCCCATGTTGTGGTGACCCCCAAGAGGGTGTGGCCACCAATAAGAGGGAGTAGGACAGCTAGGGAAAAGGGAAAAAAATGGCGGACAGTGTGGTTTGGCGACCCCCGTGAAATGGTCGTTCGACCCCAAATGGGGTCCCGACCCACAGGTTGAGAACCACTGTGTTAGAGGTTCTTTGGAAATGCCTGCAAGAAAATAACCAATAAGCTCAGAGAGCAACAAACAACCAAAAGTGGCAATGAGAATCATGCTGCGCATCGCTGGCGGAGGGGGGAAGCTTCCTTTATTTATTCAGGTCTTTACTTTTAGTGTCATGGAAAACAAGATTTTCTCGGTAGTGTTTATGCAGTGTGGAAATCCTATGGAGCCACAGGTGCCTTGGCTGCAATTCAAGCAAAGGCCCAGATGTCCGAGACGGGCTCCTCCTGGGAATCTGGGGGAGGTGGCCACGCAGCCCCCAGGAGGAGCCAGCAGTGCCTTTGGTGACCCTGCTCTGCCTCCCCTAAAGGCACCAAGTCATCTTGGAGATGCAACAGAAGTTCCTTTGCAAGAATGCAGTATGTATTGGGCCCTCTCCCCACTTTCTCCCCCAACCAAAGAGACCCCAGGCGGTGGCCTTCCCTTCTAAAGCACACAAGTGACATGGCCCCCAATCCCCCTCCCCTCAGCTCCAAGCCCTCAGAAGCACTTTGCCGGGCGGGGTGGTGGTGGTGTCTGGCTGCCCTTCACAGCACTTCTGCCATCCCGGTTTTCCTCCTCCAGGCATTGGCTTCATTTTCAGAAGGGGGGGCGCCAATGCCCACTTCCTCCTACTCTTGGGCCAGGCGCTGCCCAGCTGCCTGCAGGACTGACCTGGAACTCTTTTGCTCTCTGGATGGGGGACTCCTGCACTGCTCCTCTGAAGAGACGCCTTGGAACCATGACCACCGAATGGCTTTATCTCCGGCTTGGTCCCTTTGCCAAAGACACGCTTGCCTTGGCCAAGAACCTGGTGCCTCTGCAAGCAGGGGCAGGGGCAATCCCTTGACTTGACTAGGCAGCCACAATGGCCACCAGCAAGAACCTCATTTCACTTAATTATTGAGGGCATCTCATCTGGGGGGACTTATCAGTCCTGGAGCTTCCCAGAGTCTCCAGAGGTCCTGGGAGCAGTTGGGCGGGCTGGCAGGACCCTGGCAGAGAGATTCGCACCAGGGCTGCAGCAACCCCCCTGCCCTGGAAGAAGGAGAGAGGAGAAGCACAGACATCCCCACCTCCAGGAAAGATCAGGCTGCAGGAAGGAGATGCACCTACACTAGGCCAGGGGCACCCATGCAACAACGCCCCTGCTGCCTTCTAACATCATGGTCCTCCTCATCAAGGGCTCTGCAAAGTCTTCTTGCCAAGTTCTATCTTCAGTCTACAACCCAGTCCTTTCAACAGTTCCAAGAAGGTTCCACACTCATTTGCACTACTCAGGTGAACCTGGTGACAGAGATAAACCACCAGGTGGCCTCAGTGACACTCAAAAAGAATGCAAATGACCAGCTGTCTGCCAGGAGCATAAATCCTTCCATTCCCCTCCATCCACTCAGAGCTGGAAAAGCTTCTTGGGTGAGAAGTAAAACATCTTCAAAGGAAAAACAAGAAGGTCCAGTTGCCTCGTGAAGAAGCATCTTTGGGACAACTATGACTTGGATGACTAAGAATCTCCATAGACACTTAAAGACAAGAAGTGGCCAAATCAGGAGACCAGAGAATAACTTCCCTTACACCCCCATTTCCTGAGGGCTCCTCAAATCAAGCCTGTCTGCCTGCAGAGGACACTTTCCCCCCCAGGGAGAAGCCAAGACAAAATAAGGGGGAAAGTACTAGAAAAGGCCTTGAACCTCAGAGTTAGCTTTGAGCCCCCCCTCCAGGTGGGGGTCCTACCCAGCCACTTCTGGAAACCTGCAGACTGGCACCCAGGGAGCTTCTGAAAGACCAGGGAGGCCGATGCTACTCATGCAAATATTTTATTGGAGAAGAGGGTCTGATGGGTGAAGTAGGTAGAGTCACCCCCCCATTTCCCCCCAAATGCAGAAACCATGGAAGGCTGGCTCTTCACCCTCTCATTTGACGCGGTAGAAGGTGTCCGTGCCAACCCTACAATGAAACAGGAAGGACAAAAATGTTAAAATTCACGGTGGCATGATTGGTGTCCCTTCCCCAAGCTGAGCATCCAATTCCCTCCTCCCACCCACTCACGTTAGAATGAAAACGGGGAGCAACAAAATGGACGTTGCTGGTTCTTGTGGGTAGCCAGGGCCGGGTAGGTCTCCAACCACGCATTGCAGGCCACGTCTGATGAGGGGAAGGACACTGACCTTTGGGGGCCTCCCTTGAAGCAGCTCCATCCAGGTGGCCAAGAAGGTGGCCTCTTTGGTGGGGAGCATCAGAGCTGCAGGCCTTGCGCTTGCTTGGAGAAGGCACCCAGGTGGCCTCTTTGCCCCATACAAATATGGGGCTGTGCTGGGCTACTGCTCTCCAATTTGAGTAGAGCAATTAATGCCAAATCTGAGTGTTGCCAGATGTGGGCAACTCAGACTGTGTTGCCACGCAAACCACACTTGTCAGCGAGAACGATCTGGGGAACCTCCTCAAAATCTTTGCTGTATTGAGGGTGGGCGGGTGGGTGAGTGGGTGGGTGGGTAATGACAATATAGACATGGTAAACACTTGGGCATTTCCCCTATGCTGCGTTCATGTGTGTGAGAGGGATGAGAGGGGAGGAAGGAGTAGGGAGCAAGTAGGATGGTTAGAGGAGAAGGGGAGGGGAAGAGAGTAGGAGGGGAGGAGAGAAAGAGGAGGGAAGTGGGGAAGGATTAGAGAGGGTGGACGCAGCCTGGGGGGAATGGGCAGGCGGTACCAATGGTTAGGAATTTAATTGTATTTTGTATGGAATGGAAATGGAAAATAAAAACTTTTTTAATTAAAAAAAAAAAAGCTTTGCTGTATTTCTTTTGGGGGGAAGTGGCAGAAACGAATTATCCAGCCTCTCCCGCATGAGCTGCTCAGCCCTGGGTGCTGAAACATCCCCGAGAGAGACAAACCATTGGGGCGTCTTTTCAAGAGCCACTTTGGGAGGGGGGAGGGAAGAGAGAGAAAAAGAGGTCCGCAATGCCTTTCCAGTTGGGGGGCACAGCAGTTCAGCCCCTGTGTTTCCTTACCTGGTTGCCTTCCAATCCTCTGCCACAGATCCCACCTCTGCACGCAGCAGCCAGGCTGTCTTCAGCTGCTCCTCTCCGTTCTCATCTAGGAAACACTGGCCCACAAAGACGGCAGTGGAGGCTGAGGGAGGAATCAGCCAGAGACTCACTGGCAAGTAATGGTGTTATAGCACTTGGGGGGGGGGACTATGTTCCATAAATCAAAATCCCAATGGTTTATTCCAGGCCAGTGGTGCCTGGAGGCTCAAGGAATCTTATGAACTCCAAAGTCTTTGGGCAGCTCTAGTCTAGCTAAGGGTTATGGTGGGGAGGGGAACATTTAGTGAAATAACCTGCAAGAAGCAGATCTAAGGAAGGGGAGAGCCACTAGATTCACTCCTCCCCTTCTATTTGCTTCCACCATAAATAGTGAGTACCAGAGAAGTTCCACTTGACAACGAAGCCAAAGGTGGACTGGTGTCCCAGGTGCTGGATGCCCTGCAGCAGGGATGGCCGGATGGTGTTGTCGGTGGCAGCCACGGCTGTCAGGTAGAAGCCTCTGAACACCCCAGCATTATTGCTACGGTAGATGGCTATCTTGGAGCCCTTCTCATTCACCCATCTGCCAGTCAGGGAGCACTAAAGGAGAACAGGAGAGGGGAGGAAAGCGAGTCAGGGCGCTAGCCAAGCCCAGCTGTCCAACAGGTAGAGACCCTGGCTCCATTTTCTCCGGAAGATCTGAAAACACCCGCTGCTCCCACGTGCCCGACCCCCAAGGCTGCCCACGCCGGGTGGGGCTGGCAAAGGCGGCCCATCCCAAGTCCGTCCGTCGAGGCGCCTGCCAGACCGCGTCCGGGACGACACCCGCGGGTGGATCGCTCTGCCATCTGCGCAGCGAGCGAGGGCATCAGCCCCGGCGGCAGGCTGCCGAAGTCGCGGCCGAGCATGGAGGAGGAAACGCTGGGCCGGCCGGCCGTCGGGGACCCAGGGCCTCTGGCGCTCAGCGCGACGGCACCGGGTGCGGTCAACCCCGAGGAAGCGGCACCCTCTTCGCAGCCCGCCGGCTCCCACCAGCTGTTCCTGCAGCCCACCCGAGCAGAGGCTGGTGGCGGGGGGTTTCCCCGGGGGAGGCTGGGACCCTCTGCCCGCCACCACGTATCTGACCTTGGCGGTTCGCTCCGAGTTTTGGGGTTTGGCAAAGATTCCGGAGCAACCAAGCAGGAAAGCGAGGAGCCCCAAAGCTGCCAGGCCAATCGCCATGGTGGTGTCCAGGAATCTAGACGTGCCAGCTCCAGGAGGGACGCCCCTTATAAAGCCCCGCTCGCACCGGCTCCCCCCACCCCGAGTTGCCGCCTCCTCCCATTCCCCCGCGGCTGGGAGGGGCAGGATCCCCGCCCGAGGGGTCGGACGCTTCTGGGATATCGCTGAGCAGCACTTCGGCAGCATGGGGGGGGCGGCAGGCGGGGCTGGGGCAGACCACGAAGGCCATCCTGGGGGTCTCCAGGCTTCTCTTGGTTTGCTGCCGGAACATATTTCTCGGTTTCTGGAGAAAACTGGCGAAGGATCGGGCTGCTTCGCTCAGCAATTTCGCTCCACTTTAAGCCAGCCCTCCCCCTCTTGCCCGCACATCGTTGCTCGAGTTACTCCTTGGGTAGCCTGGTGGGGTGCGAAGGGAAGCAAGTCTGCCCCAAACCTAAAGCAGTCCACCTGGGGAGGAGCGGGGGTCGGGGGCGCCTTGCCATTTCTCCCAAAAGATCCTAAGAAGGGGGGGCGGGTTGCCTCGGCCGTTTCCTGGAGCCACCCCCCCTGGAGTTTCGCTCGCTCGTTCCGCTGGCCTCCCAGCCTGCGAAGGCAGAGAGGAGCGGCGGGACACTCCCACCCCGCGCTCACTAGTTCGCTCGCTCGCTCTGCGGGAACGAGGGCGCCCAGATGAGATGAGCGCCATTCAGAGATCCCGAGCAGCGATTGATCTCCGAGAGAAGTTGATCCGCGGAACCGGCCGCCGCGGGGACCCTCTGGGCGCAAGGGCCACGCAGCCTCAGGAGGACCCTACCGTGCCCGTCGTGGCCCAAACCTGGCTCTCCTGAAGCGACTGAACCACACGGGGGGGGGGCGAGGGGAGGGAACGCGGCAGAAGTTACTTTACACGCAGACAAGGCAGCGCTTGATGTGAACCCCCCCCCAGGGGGGCTCGGAGGCTTTGCTGAGCGGCCATTGGGAAGGCTCGGACGCCCTTGGCCCGTTTTTCCCCTCCCAGGCGTCGGTTTCATTTTCACCCAAGGCGGGAGCCAAAGGCGGATTGCAATGTTTTAAATAAGCCTATCTGTGTGACCTTCTTCTTGTTGTCCATCATCATCTTCGTCCCTTCCTACTAGGTCAGCATGAAGACAAACCATCCTTGAGATGTTCGTGTCAGCGAACAAAAATATTTTGGCGTTCTGTGCCAGAAGTTCCAAGCTGAGAAGCCTCCCTGTCGCCACTGGGGGGGGGGGGGAGGCGCTTCGGCTCGGCTTGGGGTGAAGGTTGTATTTTAAGCAGCTCATATGTTTTTCGGCAGGTAGGTTTGTGTGTCTATGTGGTCGTTCATGACCCAACTAGGGTGCGAGATTTTTGGGCTTGCTGTGAAGGTTGTCTTCTTACAAGGGCATTTTATGTTTTGGCAGGTAGATGTTTGTGTATGTGTTCATGATCCAACTAGGTAATTTCATCAGTGCTAGTAAGGAGTGGGGAAGTGCAGGGGTCCTCAACTTTAAGACTTGTGGACTTTAAGCTTTGCTGGCTGAGGAATTCTAGGAGTTGAAGTCCACAAGTCTTACAAGTTGGCAAGGTTGAGGACCCCTGTTGTAGTGGAGGGGTCTTCAAACTTGGCCCTTTTATGACTTGTGGACTTCTACGACTCCCAGAATTCCTCAGCCACGTGGTTGTATGTTCTTGCCCTGTGGGTGTTGGTTGGGGCTGGTGTTAGAGGTTCTTTGGAAATGCCTGCAAGAAAATAACCAATAAGCTCAGAGAGCAACAAACAACCAAAAGTGGCAGTGAGAACCGCGCTGCGCATAGCTGGGGGAGGGGGGAGGCTTCCTTTATGTATTCAGGTCTTTACTTTTAGTGTCATGGAAAACAAGATTTTCTCGGTAGTGTTTATGCAGTGTGGCAATCCTATGGAGCCACAGGTGCCTTGGCTGCAATTCGAACAAAGGCCAAGACGTCTGAAATGGCCCCTCCTGGGAGTCTGGGGGAGGTGGCCACGCAGCCCCCAGGAGGAGCCTGCAGTGCCTGTGGTGACCCTGCTCTGCCTCCCCTAAAGCCCTCAAGTCATCTTGGGGATGCAGCAGAAGTTCCTTTGCAAGGAGACAAACAATGCAGTATGTATTGGGCTCTCTCCCCACTTTCTCCCCCAACCAGGGACCCCAGGCGGTGGCCTTCCCCTTCCCCTTCTAGAGCACACAAGTGACATAGCCCTCAATCCCCCTCCCCTTAGCTCCAAGCCCTCAGAAGCACTTTGCCGGGCGGGGGTGGTGGTGGTGTCTGGCTGCCGTTCACAGCACTTCTGCAATCCCGGTTTTCCTCCTCCAGGCATTGGTTTCTTTTTCAGAAGGGGGAATGCCAATGCCCCCTTCCTCCTACTCTTGGGCCAAGCGCTGCCCAGGTGGCTGCAGGACTGACCTGGAACTCTTTTGCTCTCTGGATGGGGGACTCCTGCACTGCTCCTCTGAATAGACGCCTTCGAACCGTGACCACCAAATGGCTTTATCTCCGGCTTGGTCCCTTCACAAAGACACACCTGCCTTGGCCAAGAACCTGGCGCCTCGGCAAGCAGGGGTAGGGGCAATCCCTCGACTTGACCAGGCAGCCACAATGGCCACCAGCAAGAACCTCATTTCACTTAATTATTGAGAGCATGTCGTCTGGAGTTTTCCAGAGTCTCCAGAGGTCCTGGGAGCAGTTGGACAGGCTGGCAGGACCCTGGCAGAGAGATTCGCAACAGGGCTGCACCAACCCCCCTGCCCTGGAAGAAGCAGAGAGGAGAAGCATAGACACCCCCACCACCAGGAAAGATCAGGCTGCAGGAAGAAGATCCACCTAGACTAGGCCAGGGGCACCCAAGCAACGATGCCCCTGCTGCCTTCTAATGTCATGGTCCTCCTCATCAAGGGCTCTGCAAAGTCTTCTTGCCAAGTTCAATTTATTTTAAATTAAAATTATTCATCATCTAAAAATAACTTCAGATTATACAGAGCGTGATTGTATGCAAATCAAAGGGGGGGAGGTGTGTTGAAGATTGAAGAAGATCGAGACGTCCAAGCTGCCTCCTTGCCAAAGAGCTCAGCTCTGCCCCTGTCTCGGGGGAGGAGGGGCGGCGGGGCTTCCTTCATACCACCCAGGGCGGCCCGAGTGGCACCCGTCGACCTGCTCTGGTTCAGGAGGGCCAAGTGGAGGCAGCTGTCTGTCCACCTCACCTGGCTCACGGGCCAACGGATTTGGCCGCAGGTGGAGCTGGGAAGGGCTGCCCTTGTGCTGCCCGCCGCTCCAAGGCCAGCTGCATGCTCCAGATGCTGAGGGGGCGCATGTAGGCCAGTGAGCGGAAGACCTTCCTCTCACAGTAAGCCTCCGGGGTCTGGAAAGCCATGCCTAGCTGCTCCCAGACGGTCCGATAGCAGCCCTCAGCAGTGCAGAAGCCCTCTTGCACCAGGCCCTGTGCCAGGCAAAAGGAAGCCCAGTCAGCTGGGTGGCATCCCGCACCCACCCTGCCACCCTCCCCCAGTCCCCGTTACCCACCTCCTGGATCATAGTGGCGGCCAGGCCGTACACCACACCCACCCACACCTCATCCGACTGCAAGCTGGAGGTGTCAGGCAGCCCCGAGGGGCGCATGCCGTTCACAGCCCCCATGGACCCCCCTGAAAAGCCGAGCACGTTGAGCTCGAAGATGGTCTTTAAGGCGCTGAGCACGTGGCTGCGTGGGAACACCTGTGGACCAGAGGGAGATGCGTGGAGGCTCGGCTCATCCCCCCACCCCCGCAAGACTCATGGCCCCTGCCCTTACCTCTGACTGCCCCTCGCCCAACCCACACGCCCGTAGGAACCACTGCCCAGCCAGCTGGTCGGCCATGATGCTGTCCGAGGAGGGGCCGCTGCCGCTGTCATAGTTGTAATATTTCCCTGCAAGAGAGAAGGGGGAGATGGTGGCCAGGGGCTCTTTCTGGCCCTGCTGACCCCTCCACAGGAGCCCCCTGCCCTGCCTGGACCTACCGTTCCAGAGCAGCCGCTCAAATGCTGCCGTGCCCTTAGCCAGGATGCCTGAATAGCTCTCAAGGGCCAGCCCATCTCCCAAGGCCTCCGCCATTCTGCACATCACGCAGACGGTTGCCAGCCAGAGGCCCCCGCAGTAGGCACTGGCGAAGCAAAGGAGAGGAGAGGGTTGCCCAAAGGGGGGGGAAGAGGCACCTGCCCAGGACCCAGTTCTCCTGCGTCCCTCCGAGTGGCAGCTGAGCACTCTTCCCTGGCATCAAGAGAGCAGACGGCCAGGCAGCTCTGCCCCGGAAGTCTGCTTCTGCCAGCAGCACTCCGTGGGCTGGTGAGGAGAGTCGGGCAGGGGACCCCAAAGAAAACAGGAGCAAAGTGAGCCGATGGGGCAATGAGACACCCCTCGGGCGTGGCTCAGCCAGGCTCTCCTGGCCAACTTCGGGAGGCTGAAGAGGGATCAATCCTCAGAGCCCATCTCCATAAAGCAGTGGTTCTCAACCTTTCTAATGCCGTGACCCCATAATACAGTTCCCCATGTTGTGGTGACCCCCAACCACTTATACATCACTGGGTGTCAGGGGCATGGCCAAAGAAAAGGGGGAAAAATGGCGGACAGCCTTGTTTGGCGACCCCCGTGAAATGGTCGTTCAACCCCAAATGGGGTCCCGACCCACAGGTTGAGAACCACTGCCATAAAGGAACCGTTCTGTCCTCTTCTGACCTCATCCACCTCGCAGGGCTGGTATCGACTGGCAGCAGAATCCCACAAGGCTGAGGTTGCTTTACTTCCCCCAACCACCCCAAGGAATTGGGGGGGGGAGGAAGCCTCTTCCTGGTGCTACCTTCTTCAGGAGCACTTGGCCCTTCTGACGCCTCTATTTCCCACCAGGCTGCCATCCTCTCCCTCCCTGACACTACAGACGTAGAGGCCATGGAGTAAGCCTGGGATCAAGGCCATGGGACGTGTTGCCCCCCTTTTAGTTCTGCCACCTCTGCAGAGTAGGGCACCCGCTTCTCTCCTCCTCCTTGGCCTCATCCAGACAGGGCAGCAGAATGCCCAGCCCCTTCAGCAGGACAGCCATTCTCTCCACGGAAGCGTAACATCGGGCACCCAGCCAACAGGGGTGTTGTGCAGGGGAGACAGGCGGAGGGTCCTTGCAATTCCCTCAACCAGGGAAGGCAGCAAGGCACTCCGGGGAAGGAGGGGCTCAGAGGGAGGGTCTTAGCTGCCAAGAGGCCACTTCCTCTGGGGGGGGGGTTTTAAACTCAAGCAGGAATTAGCCTTGAATCGTTGCACAGCCGCAAGAGAACCAGGACTGACCCCCACACAAATACACACCCTGGGTGCCATGCAATCTTATCTGCCTGTTCCCAAGGGAAGGCAAACTGTCTGGGAAGATTCCTATATATCAGAATATAATAAAGTAGATGGCTTGAATTCTACAATTGTCGATCTGGTTGCTTGGGTCCGCCACCAGGACCTCCCTCCGGGCACAGGGCCTTTGGCTGACAGGCTCAGTGAGTCAAAAAATCTTCCAGAAAGGCTACGATAGGTTTGGAACTAGGACGCAACACTGGGCATTGGGGTCTCAGGATCATGGTTCAAAGCCCCTGAGAGAAGACCACCCACCCCTGCTACTTAGGGGAAAAGAAATATGAAGGGACAGCAAAGCTACACCAAACAGCCCCAGGCCACACAGCTGGGGTACGAGGAGAGGGCTAAGTCAGCCTTTCCACACAAGAGGCTGGAGAGGGGTTCCCAACACCCACAGCTAGTGGCTTTTCTGACCTGGATTCTAGGATGTGGGAGGAGGGCAAGGCTCCTGCCCCATCACCCACCTGGCTCCAGTGGCCACCCAGGCATCATAGGTTTGGTCAGCAAAACCTGAGTTCTCAATGAGGCCGTCCCCATCTGTGTCAAATCTCAGTTCCGAGTCCACCACGGCCTGAGGGAGGCAAAGGAGTCTGAGGAGGGGTCTGTGGGGGCCCCTGGATGGCTGGCAGCCCCCGCCCTCCCTGCCACTGCACCTGGCAGATAGGCCACATGTCCCGCAAGAACGCCATGTCCTGCATGAGGAAGTAGTCCCGGTACACCTGCAGCACAAACTTCAGGTTGAGGTCTTTCCAGGTGGCCGTATCGTGGATCAGGTAGGCGTTGACCCGCTGCCAGGGCTCGTCGTCTGGCCGAAGAAAGCAGGGGAAGGGGTGGCAGCCCTGTTTTCCAGAAAGCCTCACCCCCCCCCTTCCAGCTTGCAAGAGGCCCCACCATATTCCTCAGCAGCCCAAGGAGGGACCCCACAACCCAAAGGCTGTGACCAGCTGACCTCTGAGCTGCGTACAGACTCTCAGGGAATTTTGCCCAGAAGCCCAAGGCTTCCTCCCATCCATCCAGAGACACAGAAGGCGGGGGGGATGCACAATCTCCTTCCCCAACAGCCCCGCTCACCCCAAGAGCGGCCACAGGGGAAGCTGTCTTGGGGATGCATTCAAGCAAATTGGAGACACCCACCTTCCTGAGGGGCAGCCCCAGGAAGGTCCACACCCTCCCCCACGCAGCAAAGCCCCAGGCTGAGGGAGGGCAGCTGCTGAAGTCCTTGCTAAGGGCAATTGCTGTGAGCTCGCCTATCTTCAGACCGTGCAGCTGCAGAACGAGGCCTGACCTGCATCCAGACACGAAGTGCTTTACCTGGGTCTCCAATGTCATGCGGAACCATATTGCGCAGCTTCACTGGGGCCGTCTGTCCGCTCATGAGGTATTGCCGAGGGTGAGCATCCTCGTTCAGCACCGCAGCAGCTGGGGCAGGGCAGGGCAGGGATGTTAGCAGCAGCCCAAACACCCAGCCAAGCACAGGCCAGGCCATCAGGAGCATTCAACACAGCTCAAGGGGGTGGGCATTCCCTCCCATCCCTGCCAGGGGCACCCCTCCAGCCCAGAGCTCTTCCAATGCTGGCTGAAGGGCACTCCAATATTCAAAGCTCAAGGGAAGGCACCTACCCACATCGTACTGCAGGCTGAGCTCTAGCTTAGGCCACAGCATGGCGAGCGCAAAGGAGGCGTAGAAGTGTACGTCGTAGGTGTTGTACATCCGGTACTCCTGGCCTGGAAGCAGAAAGTAGTGGCAGCTGCGCATCACACTGGCATGCCAGAAGCACCTGGAGCTCCCTCCAGGAGGAAGCCAGGATACCCCCCCCATCCGGGCCCCAAAGCAAAACCTCACCTTCCAGATAAGCAAACCTCCCGTACTCTTGCAAGACCGGGAGCAGCTGGGAGAGGCCCTGGGTGTCCCGCAGGGCGTCTCTGTCCTCGGGTGGTAGCTCCAGCCAGAGGGTGCCTCCGTCGGCCAGAAAGTACAGCTCATTGAAGAGGGCTGACTTGTACCAAGGGGGCAGGTTGCTGCAAGAGGCATGTGCGGGTCCTCAGTGGGGCTTCCTCTCAGGGGCAATCTCAGTCTGCCCACAGACCCCTGGGGGGCCTGCCCACCTGGCTTGGTGACCCAGGGAGAGCCTGGGTGCAGTCACCCACTCAACAGGAATGAGGCAGTCCCCATCGCTCATAGAGTCTGGACAGCCACAGGTGGGGGGGAGGGAACGGGGGGGGAGGAGACAACCTGGAAGTAGCTTAGTTTGGCTGGAGTGGATCATGGAGGCACCTCAGCAGAGGGAGTGTGGGAAAACTCTGGCATGGGCACCTTCCGGCACCTCAGAAGCCTCTCAGCCGCAGGGTGCTACCTGTTCTCCAAAATCGGGCCCTGCCAGGCCTCAATCTTCTCCTCCCAGACCTTGTAGCGGCTGAAGAGATGGTGGGAGAGTGCCGGGCAGGCGTTCCCATCACTGCCAAAGAAGCGGGTGTACCACCTGCAGGCAGAGAGGAAGACGGACCTCAGCCAGAGCATCAGTCAGGAAGCAAAGATAGCCCACCCAGAGGCCACGTCCCCGTCACACACAGGGGACCCTCCAGATGGGGGGGGGGAAGGGAAGCAATTTTCCCAAGAGGTTGCCTGGGAAACTGGGACTGTTGTGGGGCTGCTGTCATGGCTTTTGCCCCCACCCCACAGGCTGGACAGGGACAGCCAAAGGGTCGGATAACCCCACAGGCCGTAGGATGTCTGCACCAAGCAGGGCTGCCCCCTCCAGCCCACAGTTTGATCCTGAGACAGCCCCATCTTCTAGATCAGGTTAGGGTTGGCTTCATGAGTGTGCTGCATGGCGGCTCACCCCTGGAGACCCCCCCCACAGGCAGAGCTGTGTGGGTTGCCCAAGTATGCCCAAACCCAAAGCAGAGAAACCCCCGGGAGCCAGCCCTTCCCAGCAGGCACCCACCGGCGATGCTCCTTCTCCGCCGATCCAAAGCGAACACGAGGCATATCCCAGGCCAGGCCCAGTTCCAGCACTCCGTGGCCGTGAGCTGCCACCACGCACGTGGCACACACGGCTGCTGCACACACCTCCCCTTTCTCCGTAGGGGGGCTCTGACCTACAAGAGAGCCGTGAGCATCAGGAGCCTGTCCTTCTGCCTTCTTCTGCCCACCTTATTGCCCAGAGCTCACCTTGAGGAGATTCCAGCTGGCCATCTGCCAAGAGATCCTGCCAAACCTCTTGCCCAGTGCCAGCAGGGTTGAACGCCGTGAAGTGGGTAACAGTGACACCTGCCTGAGGAGGAATCAAGAGGGGAAATCAAGAAAGGAGGGAACAAGAGAGGGGAAGGATAGGCCAGGCCCCTCTCTCCCTCTCCAGCTTTGCCTCAGCGGGACAGGAGTGAAGGGAGAGGCGGGGAGGAGCAGGGGAGCAGGGCAGCCATGGGAGATGGGAGGGCAGTTTCCATAACAGGCTTACAAGATGGGGAGAAGGCGTTAGGAAGGGGGCCTTCTAGAGTCCAGAGACACCAGAGGTGGGGAATTCACCCACCCCATCTCAGGGCCTCGTAAGGAGAGACGTGGCAAAGAAGCCACAATGGGTCACCGCTGCCACTCCAAGAAGCCTCCCTGCCAGCCTGCAAGAGAGCCCCAAAGGACGTGGAAGGCTCTGGTCCCAGCTGCTGCCCATGGACCATTCCTAACTCTTGCGGGGGTCTCCGTGACATCTACCTTCTCCCGGGCAGAGATGGCCAGGGTGTAGGGGTTGGCAGGGGTCACATGGTGCAGCATCACCCCACGGACGCAGCAGCCCTCCTTCTCCACGCTGAAGGGCTCGTTCCAGTGGCCGCCCTGGCGGTCGTCCTTGGTCTCTGTGCCGTTTTGGAAGGTGAACATGATGGAGACCTCCACTTCCTCTGCACTCTCATTCTCCACCTCCCAGACGAAGGCGCCCACCGGGAGGCTCGAGTCCTAAGCACACAGCACAGGTGGCATATGCCGGGGTCAGAGCCCCTCCCCAGGTTGCCCAGCCTGATCCCCCCACCCCCCCGGGCTTCCTTCCAGGAGCAGCGCCTGGGTGCGACCAGATTAAGAAGCAAATGTGCCCCCCATCCGTAAGAAAGTCTACTTTGGGCTAGAACACGTTGACCATCCCATAGTCCCCAAGTTACAACCGTTCATTTAGTGGCCCAAAGTTACAACAGCATTGAAAAAAATGACTTGCAACTGATCTCGCTTGCAACCATCATGGGAGCATTCCCACGGCCAGGTCAACAAAATTGGCAACCAGCATGTGTTTACGACAGTCGCAGTGTCCTGGGATCACATGGTCCTCTTCTGCGACCTTCCCAGCTGGCTTCCGACAAAGTCAATAGGGTGGTAAGGTGGATGATTTGCTTAGCAACCGCAGTGATTCGCTTAACCACGGTGGTAGATTGCAAAATCAGATGCGACTTATTTAACAAACTCTGTGCTCTCCATTGTAGTGGACTGCCTGTGCAGCATTTTATTGCCTCCCTCAGGCGGCCCTGCCTGCCGTCCTTCCCTTCCAAATCTCCACCCCTCTCATACGTCCCACAAGCTCTAACTTGCAACTCCTCCAGGCAGCCCAGAGACCAGCTCCTGCGCCGTGCCTGGTTGGCCCTTGACCTCCATGAACTGGAAAAGGGCCTCCGGAAGGGGGCACGGTGGTCACCTGGAGGGGCACATCTACAGCCTGCTTCACTCTACAGCTGGCTCAGCTACCTTTTAAGTTGCAACTTCAAGCCTGAACTTAATATATAATCACTCAAAGATTTTGACAGCGATTAAAAATTACAGAGCCTAAGGAGGAGATATTCTCTCCAAGCAGAAGCTCCAGATGAAGAAATTTGCTGGAACAAAGAACTCCAGCAGGTGTGTGGTTGAGAAGCCAAAGGGAGGGGCATGAAGCAGACCTGCAAGTGCAGGGGGGAGGGACAGGGGCTTCCTCAGCATGGGGCACTCCTATTAAGGGGGTCTCTGTGGGAAGATCCCGGCTCAGGAAGGTTTTGGGGGTCCCTTTCCCTGGAAGAGCAGGTGCCGTCCCACATACAGGAGAGCCCCGGGCTTAGAACCACCAGGGCCACCCTTCCCCACAGCGAAGACTAGGGAGCTCACCTGATAGTCGTGCGGGATGATGGGTGTGATCTGCCTGCAGGTCAGCACAACCTCCTGCCCGGGCAGCTGGTAGACGGTCCAGGCGCGGGGGTAGAGCGCGTGGTAGAAAGCGTAGTGGCCACAGAAGCCCCAGTTCCAGCCCTGCAGCCGGCTGGGTCGCCCGGTGGAGAGCACCTGCTGGTAGACCGTCCGGCCCTTCCGGCGCAGGCAGACCGTAAACTGGGGCGGGAACACAGAGACCCCGTGAGGAAGGCGCCGCGGCGAAGGGCCGCGCCGGGGAAGCCCCAGGGCGCTCCTTCCTGCTCCCCCCGCCCGACAAACCTGGTCCGCCACCACGGTCCGATGCTGGTAGAGGCCCGGTAAGAGCTGCCACCTGCAGAAGTCCCCGCGCCAGCCCCGCGTGACGGTGCCGCCGCCCAGGCCCCCCAGCGGGCAGCCTGCGGAGAAGGAACAAGAGGAGGAGGAGGAGGGAGAGGAAGACGGTCAGAGCTCCCCCCCTCCCCTCCCCCAGCCTCGCTCTCCCACACCCTCCCGGGCGGGCCCTACCGTAGATGGGGCGCAGGGGCTGCGGGTGCAGCAGGTCGATGAAGGGCTGCCGCTTCTCCACGCGCGTCTTCCGGTACCACCAGCCGAGGTACCTGGGGGGGAGGGGGCAGCGTCTCAAGCCTGGGGAGGGGCGCCCCCTTCCGCCTCCCCCCTCCCGGGGGAAGGGCCCCCCTTACCTGAAGGCCAGCCCCAGGTGCCGAAAGGCCTGCCCGGGGGAGACGTCGCCGGCCTGCAGGGGCTTCCTGCGCTCGGCGAAGCGGTGGGCTAGGCACAGCCGCCACCCGAACCGCGGCACGCCGCGCCCCGCCGCCCGGCCCTCGTAGCGGCTCATCAGCAGCTCCTCCGCAGCCGCCGCCGTCCCCTCCCCGCGAGTGCCCCCCCGCCCGCAGCCCGCGCAGCCCCCCGTCGCCATGGCGGGATCGCCCGCCGCTGCACAGCCGACGCACCAGCGGTGCCAAGCCTGAAAGTGTAGGGGGCGGGGCCTAGTCGGCGGCTCCGCCCCGCCCCGCCCGGGGAGAGAGAGAGAGAGAGAGAGAGAGCGGAAGAGAGAGAGCGCGAGTTGGTGCGCGTGCGCGCGTGTCCACGTGGCCCTCCCCGCCCCCTGCGGCCATGATCGAGGTGTTGGCGTCGCTGCAGCGGGGCGCCGCGTTCCTGGCGGGGGAGGCGCTGGAGTGCGTGGTGACGCTGCGCAACCCGCTCCCGCCCGACGCCACCTCCGCCTCCAGGTACCCGTCCCGGGGGGGGGGGGATTGAGGTGGGGGGACTCTCTGCCCGAGCCGCTGCAGGCCGGGTGATCCTTGGCCCAGGCTCTCGAGGCCTCCGCTGCTCTCTTGGGTGTCGCCCCCCCCCGCCCGCAGTTCGTTAAAGTCCCCCTTCGTAACAGAATCGCAGAGCTGGAAGGGACCTCGAAGGTCATCTAGTCCAACCCCTTTGCCCGAGTAAGGAGTCCGGAGAAGTGGCTGGCTGTACGTGGTTGGCTGTAGCTACACCATTGTTCTTTTTTTCCAGCCTTATTTTGCTCTACCTTGAATTCCCCTTTGCCGGGCAGGGTTCTGGGTTCAAATATGCGGAGATCCAACTCGGTGGACTCCCTAGACTAGGGGTCTCCAAACTTGGCCCTTTTATGACCCCTGTCCCCCAATTCCTGAAAGGCTGCCACAGGGAAGAGGGCATTGATATATTCTCTAGGGCAGGGGGTAGGCAACCTTGGCTCTTTTATGACTCGTGGACTTCAACTCCCAAAATTCCTCAGCCAGCATATATGGCTGAGGAATTCTGGGAGTTGAAGTCCACGAGTCATAAAAGGGCCAGGTTTGAAGACCCCTGCCCTAGACTCTGCAGTGTGGGAGACCCCCTTCCCCCAAAAGACACGCCCTTTGCTCTAGGGAGGCGGGTTGTAGCTGCTTCCCCCCCCCCCGTCAGTTGGGAGGAGGCCCTGCATTTGAGGAGGTGATGGGGCGGCAGCGGCAGTGGCCTCTTCTGGGACGGGGGTCCCTGGTGGGCCCGACGCCCTATGCTGCCTTCAGCTAAACAAGGATGGCAGTGATGGGAACTGGGCCCAGACAGAATCTGGAGTGGGTGGGTGGGTGGGGGTCCCGTTTGCATATCTTGTTAGGTTCCTATGCCCCCCACCTGTCCTGCAAGGTGACTCCGGGTGGCATATAAATTATAGGAACAAGTGAAGAATAATTTTAAAAGGCTAAAAGGAACTGGCATTAAAATGTTCAAAACTGCGCTAAAAGCTCCCCTGCAAGAACCAAAAGAGGTGGGTGGGAGGGGAATGGCCCTCAGAGGCCTCCAGACAAGAAAGCCCATCTTTGATTCCCCCCCCCCAGTAGGGCCAAAAGGGAGGGGGCAGCTTTCACCTCTGGGGCCAGACGGGGCCGCAGGGGCTGGGCCAAGGCAAGAAAAGCTCCCTTCTTGACCTGCCTGCTTCGGTTCCCTAACAGGCCTCTCCCGCTAGCGCGATTGGCATGGTCTGGTCCCATCTCCGGATACCCTGGGTCTATGGGGGGGCTTCAAAGGTAACTACCAACACCTTGGATCCAAAAGCAAACTGGCCACCAGTGCAGCTCGCACACTGACTGTGTTAGACGTGCAACCGGAGGTGTTCCCAAGACTACGCGCGCCCACCTTGCACTCTGCACCAGTTGCACCAGCCAAATACTCTTCAAGGGCAGCCCCAGGGTTGGTAGAAATTCTAGCCCGCTGAATAATATCAAACAGCAAGTTGAAATTAGACAGAGATTTATTGGACACAACGGTTTGCAAAGCGTGGTGGACTCCAAATAAATATTTGAGCCACACCTAGTCACAACAAAGACACACATTATATGCATTCTATCCCGAAGCCTTGGCCCCTCCTCTGTGGCTTCATTGGCTGAGCTTTAGAGGTTACAATCTTATCAGAATCGCCTAAACAAAATACATTATCCCTGCCCCTTACTATTTTGCTTCACCTATTCCCTTATATGTATGTTAGCATGAAATCCTACAGCCTAGTGTGGAAATCCTATAGCCCAGTGGTTCTTAACCTGGGCGATATCGCCCCCCAGGGGGCAATTTCATTTTTCAGGGGGGCGATGGAACAAAAAGGGGGCGATATGGGGGTGATAGAGTGAGAAGTTTTGGGGACACTTTTGAGCCTACCCCTGTAGCTCCGAGCCTCCTCCGCCATTTGGAGAGACAGACAGAGACAGAGAGAGGCACTTGTGCTTCTCTCTCTCTGGTGCGGATTTGCCCCCTTGCAGGGCTCCTGATTGGCCCTGCGCCTGGGTGCCCCGCCCCCTGGGAGAAGTGCAGCCAGGAAGTCCGTTTCCCTGGCTGGCCCCGTCCCAGGTGCATGTGGCTGGGGAACCGCGTGGGGGATCCACGGGATCCCCGCTGGAAGCAGCCCGCCAGAGCCTCAACTTCCTGCAAGCCACGACCCCGAGCGATCCCCAGCCGCGGGACCGTTGACTGGGAAGGCTGCTTTGTCGGCGAAGAATGTGAGGTGAGTAGAAGATGGGGAGAGAAAGGGAGAGGGGAGGCATTTTCCAATCAGCAACAGAAGAGCCCCGGCCAGACCCACGGGAACGCCTCCTCCTGGAGCCCGGCGCCAGCTTCCTTGCCTTCCTTCTCCTCCCTTCTTCCTCCTGCTGCCCTCCAGGGCAGCAGTCCCGGCTGGGCCGGCGGCCAGCGGGGGCATCGCTCCCTAGGCAACGCTGGTGGGTCGCAGATCGCCGGGAGCGTTGCGCGGTGCGGAGCGGCCCCACTCCTCCACAATGGACCTACCGGCAGCACAGGAGGCTCCAGCGTTGGTCCTGGCAGGAGGCGGATCATTGCCCTGGTTCCGACCGAGGATGCCGGCGGCGCAGGAGAAGGTTTGGCAACGCAGCTGATGGGGGTGTTCCGCAGATGCCCTGGGAGGCTTGGCGATGCAGCCGACGGGCGGGGCATTTCGCAGATGCCCCGTGGCCCCGACTTGAGCCTGGGGACGCCAGCAGCACGTGGGACGGCCTGCCAACATGACCGTGAGCAGCAGGCAGCAGAGCTGGGTGCCTCCTGCGGCGACAGGGGGTCTTCTGCTGCCTCCTGCCGCCCCTCCCCGCCCCTTCGGTGGCCTCTGCCTTTTCTCTCTCTCTCTCTCTCCTCACCTCACCTGGAGAAAGAAGGGGGGAGGGAGAGGAAAGAGAGGGAGAGGGGAAAGAGAGAAAGGAAAGAGAGAGGAAGCGCAAGTGCCTCTGTCCCCCCCTCTCTCCTCACCTGGAGAAAAAAGGGGGGAGGGAGGGAGGGAGAGGAAAGAGAGAGGGAGAGGGGAAAGAGAAAAAGAGAGAGAGAAAGAGAGGCAGCACAAGTGCCTCTCTCCCCCCCCCTCTCTCTCTCCTCACCTGGAGAAAGAAGTGTGGAGGGAGGGAGAGGAAAGATTTGACCACCCACCCAGTCTGCTCTAAAGGCACAGTGAAAACACAGCCAGCACTCCCCCTGAAAATCTCTCATTTTCACTCATTTCAAGCTAGCAGTTGTGGGTCTAAATAGCTTGACTACTCCTGTGATATATAGATTAAAATGTAATTATTAAAAGTCTCTGAATATTCGAACCTTGCCCAGCCCTCACATCCACAAAATTATTAGCTTTATTTTGGGGGAGAGAAATGAAAGTTTATATAAATTCATTTCACATTTTTAGAGGTCTGCAGTATTGCAAAGTTTAAAAGCCCCTGGCAGACTAAATCAGTTAAAGTTATGAGCAGTTTATCAGTGGGCGTTCCATTTTAATCTGTTGGGCTATCGGAGATATGGGGAAAAGACTGGAAATAAATTATTTGCATCGATATGTCCTGATGACAATTTTAAAGAAAACAAAAAAAAAAAAAGGGTTTGCATAAATTGAAGAATTATTTCCTATGTTGTGATTGAGAGGTTATGTTGGGGGAGGGGGGCGATGACAACCTCATTGGCTCAAGGGGGCGATTCGGTCAAAAAGGTTAAGAACCACTGCTATAGCCTACGTGTAGAAATCTTACAAGGTACGTGTACATGTAGAAATTGTGTAGAAATCTTGCAGCCTATGTGTAGAAAATTTTGTGTAGAAATCTTAACAGTCTACATGTAGAAATTTTACAGAATTACGTGTCACTTAACTTCACTTTTCTAAAATTTTATTCCTTACACCAGGTAGAGGGCATTGTTAAATTGTTATCTGAGCAAAAATCACTAGACTTGAGATGGGGAGCCATATATATTGTTTAAGTAAATTATAAAGTATTGGAAGAGGTTATACTATCCCAAATAGACCCAATGTGCAGTTTGGGGGTCCTTCTAGACTCATGACTCCTGCTCAAGGAGCAGAAGGGCTGGAGGGCCTTAGCGCAACTTCCTGTGGGGCACCCATCTTCGGCATGAGACTCATCTCACAGTTTCTCCTGCTTTGGTCACCTCCACGACCTGTATAGGGCTGCCCTGGAGGAGCATCCAGAGCAGACATGTCAAACTGCCGGCCCACGGGCCGGATGCATCACACCAAAACCGCACCCACCCCATTGCCGGCAATGGGGAAAAAGTTGTGATATGTTGTGTGACGTCACGAGTCTGACATGCCTGGTCCAGAGGCTTTGGCTGCTGCACAGTGCAGTGGCGCAGGAGTTATGGATGTTCCTAGGTGTGTATGTGCTGAACTTTGTGCCGTGAGTTTCCTTGCTTGCCAGTTTACCTCTTGAGTGCCTCTTTGATTGGATTTTATAATCGGTTTTAATGGTTGGTTTTATTGCACACTGTCCAAAGTTCCCTTGTATAAAATGGGCAGCCCTATAAATTTGATAACTAAAAATAAATAAATTACCTAGATGAGGCAATAGAAGGAATGCTCTTCAAATTTGCAGATGACACAAGGCTGGAAATGGAGGAGCATTGTTGATAACTAAAAAGGCAGAATCGAACAGAAACCTAGCGGGGGGAATTGCTAAAACTTTAGAACAGTGGTTCTCAACCTGTGGGTCAGGACCCCATTTGGGGTCGAACGACCATTTCATGGGGGTCGCCAAACAACGCAGTCCGCCATTTTTCCCCCCTTTTTCTTAGCTGTGCTACTCCCTTTTATTCTATTGGCTTTTGAAAGCCGATAGAATAGACTCTCTTGAATAGAGTCTAATTCTATTGGCTTTCCAAAGCCATTAGGAATTGTCCAGGCTGTCTCTGCCTTGCTGAGCCCGCCAAAAGTCCCAGTCTGCCAACGGTGCTGCACCAGTTGAGTAGTCCTCGACTTACGACCGGTTGAGTAGTCCTCAACTTACGACCGGTTGGGGGGTCGCGGCATTAAAAAGGTTGAGAACCACTGCTTTAGAAGATAGACTCAAGATTATTCAGGAGGCTCCTGAGAGACTTGAGCTTTGGGCCCTATTCAACAAGATGCAATTCAGTGATGAGAAAAGGAATGTCCTGCAGTTAGGCAGGAAAAACCAGATACACAGGTAGGAGACAGGCAGTACCTGGCTTAACAATGGTGAGAGTGATCTAGTAGACAATCACTTAAGTATGAGTCAGCAATGTGCTGCAGCTACCAAAAACACCAGTGCAGTTCTGCAATGCTGCATCAACAGAGGGGCAGTATCAAAATCACCGGAAGAGATAACACCATTTTATACTGTGCTAGTGAGGACACATTGGGAATACTGCATTCAGATCTGGTCACGGCAGTACAAAAATGGCGAGACTCTGAAAACATGCAGACAAGAGCGACAAAGATGATCCTGGGTCTTGTAGCCGTGGTTTTAGCGCAGTTTTTAGTAATATTTTAATGTCGGTTTGTTTTAATCTTTCAATTATTTTTCACTTCCATGATTTATAAGAGGCTAAATTGTACAATGAGCTACTAAGGGAACTACAGGTCAGTGTGTTTAGCTGAATGAAGGGAAGGCTTAGGGGAGACCTGATACCGGTAGCTGCCCCCCAATACCTGAAGGGCTGCCACAGGGAAGAGGGCATTGATATATTCTCTAGGGCAGGGGTAGGCAACCTTAGCTCTTTTATGACTTGTGGACTTCAACTCCCAGAATTCCTGAGCCAGCCACGCTGAGGGGAAAGGGAGAGGTTTCTAAGCTGAGCCATGCTGGCTCAGGAATTCTGGGAGTTGAAGTCCTCGAGTCATAAAAGAGCCAGGGTTGCCTACCCCTGTTCTAGGGCAAGAAGCAATGGGTGGAAGCTCCTCAGAGGGAAATGGAAATAAGAAGGAATTTACTGACAGTGGGAATGATTAATCAGTGGAACAGCTTGCCTCCTGGAATTATGGGTACTAGAGTTTTTTTAAAAAAAGATTGGACGACCATTTCTCCGGGATGTTATAAGAACTCCTGCCCCGGTCAGGGAGTTAGACTAGAACAGCGGTTCTCAACCTGTGGGTCGGGACCCCATTTGGGGTCAAATGACCATTTCATGGGGGTCGCCAAACAATGCAGTCCGCCATTTTTTTTCCCCTTTTCCTTAGCTGTGCTACTCCCTTTTATTCTATTGGCTTTTGAAAGCCAATAGAATAGACTCTCTTGAATAGAGACTAATTCTATTGGCTTTTGAAAGCCAATAGAATAGACTCTCTTGAATAGAGTTTAATTCTACTGGCTTTCAAAAGCCAATAGGAATTGTCCAGGCTGTCTCTGCCCTGCTGAGCCCGCCAAAAGTCCCATTCTGCAAAGGGTGCTGCACCAGTTGAGTAGTCCTCGACTTACGACCGGTTGAGTAGTCCTTGACTTACGACCGGTTAGGGATCGCAGCATTAAAAAGGTTGAGAACCACTGGACTAGAAGATCTCCAAGGTCCCTTCCAGCCCTATGTTTTTATGATTCTAAGTTCAGGAGTATATTGAAATACTTGAATATTGTGTCTCATCTAACAAAATGCTTTTACATGCTGAGGAATATAGAATGTTGCGCTTAATAGGAAAAATCTGGTAAAAAGGTACAGGGTAGGAGATACACAGTTTGGCAGCAGTGTGTGTGAGAAAGAACTGGGTGTCACAGCACGCATCAGCCAACAATGTGCTGCAACTGTTGAAGGATGTGATGTTGGCTTCCAAGATAGCGTTGAGATCCAGACAGTTCTGCTTCGTCTTTTCTGCCTTGCTCAGCCTACGCCTTGGACACCGGCTCCGGTTCTGCTTATCACCCTAAAAAGAAGGGGGGAGGGCAGGTTATGGCATGAAAGCTGGAGAGGGTCTTGGGGGCCAAACCCTATACAGGGAGCAAGACCTGGGCGTGTTTAGCCTAAGAAAGAGGCAGGAGAGCAGCTTTCCCAGCCCCAGGGAACATGGGAGGAAGCAGCCTTAACAGGGAGAGATCCAGATTCAAAAATAAGGTGGAAATTCCTGCATCGGAGAGCTCTGAAGCAGCTCCAAATCTCTTGGATTCAGGGAGGTTTCGAGGTAGAGGCTGGATAGCCAGTTATTGGAGTGGGGTCTGAGGCTTTGGGAGAGGGTTGGAGTCCCCGATTCTGTGATTCTGTAGCGATGCCTGTTTGGAATGCAACAGTCCCGTTGTGCGCCACTGACCAGCGTTTTATAGCCAGTACAACTCGCTTTTTTTTTTTTTTTGATGTATAGAAACATTTCCAAAATGCTCATTTAGTACTTGAAAGGGAAGGTTTTGTGAGGTTTCATGCTCATATTCTTTCCATACTCTGCCCCAAAATGGATTAACAGGAAGTAATGATTGTGAGCGGCCTCAGTGAGCCTTTTGGCTTAGCAGTTCTGCCCCATTCTTGGCGTTTGCTGCTGAACGAATGCAACGCAGGCAGGTGTGCCTCCTGCTGGTAGTGGTGCATCAGCAGCTGCCAAGCCCTTCTCTGCATGGCGGTTCCCCTCCTGGCCTTGGGGAATCTCTGCTCTCCGGCATCACAGCCTTCATTCTCCAGAAAGGGTGGGGGGGTGTCTGCAAAGGCCCAAAAACTGCTCTTGACCATTGGAGATGCCAGATGCCCTCTTTGGCTCAAGCTTCAAGTAGCCACTCTTTTTCGGGGAGGGGGGGGCTGCTGCTGGAGGTGTCTGTCTTGGGGGGCACGAGGTCTGTGATGTCTGTACTTGTGCAAACGAATGGCAGGGGTTCTCCTGCAAGAAGACAGGAAAGGATTGTGTAATTTTCCAGATGTGCTTGTCTTATTGGTTGTCAGGAGCCCCTGTGATCTTAGCTTCCTCAAAAGGAAAAAGCACCACCCTGATGTGGCTCTTTGGTTCTTCTGTCATGCTCTGCAGCCTCCCTTGCTTCTTCTCGGGCCTTTTGAGGCCTGCAGCCAGCAAGAAAAGTCCTCAGCACAAAATGTGCAACAAAGTGTGTGTGGTGTGTGTGTCTGTGTTTCAGCTCTTCCTCCTGAAAGGCACTTCCTCTGGGCAGGCTTCCTTCAGAGCCACTCTAAGGCCATAGCTTGCTACCCCGAGCTGTAGCTACCCCGCTCAGGCCCAGATCCTTCCTGGATCCTGAGCGGGAGGACCAGCCTCTACAACATGCAGGCTTGATGGTCTAGTTTGAAGACAAGACCGGCTGGTCACTCTTCCTAATCAGGTTCCTAGGCTATTCTGCAAGTTGTTTGCAAGGATTAAGGATGGTGCTGTTCTATGGGCAGAGTAGCCCTCCCCATGCCAGCCAGACAGGCAGCAAAGAGGAGGGCTGCAGCAATGGGGGCCTTGGCTGGAGATTATGCAAAGAGCAGACTTGTTCTTCAGTGTGGTGTTTCAGGATGAAGCTGTCAGCTACTTGTGAAAACACGTAACACTTTGCTAGGTTCACATGTTGACTGGATCAGTGGTGGGCTTCCACTGTTTTTCGGGCCCTTGGAGCTGATTCTCCCCCCCCCCCAGGGCCAAGTACCGTCTTTTGCTGTCCAAGTGCTGAGATGTGCAATCCACTCTAGCTAAGTTCACACAGCTGTCCAATCCAAAACCCCAAACCTACATATTTCCACCTTCCGTTCCCATCTTGAGGCCTTTGGGGTGTGAAGCATCCCCGCCTGCTACTGGCAGCTCCCTGGACTCTTGCCTTGCTGCAGGAGGTCTGGCAGTTACAACTCTGGCCTCCTCAGAGCTGGGAGCTGCAATGATGATGATGGTGGAACTGGGATCTTTTGTAGAACGGAGGTCAGGACAAACCGAAAGCAAGAAGGAAGAGAGATGCTGGTCAAAAGGCAGGAGGATGTGGACCAGAGCCCATTGGAAAAGGGAGCTTCTCCGTTGACCAGGTGCTGGGTGACTGGCCTTGAGCTGATCCAATCAGATAACAGGTTAATGAATGGACGGTCAAGAGGCCACTCCCAGCGCAAAGCAAAGAGGGTGGACAGCCTGGGAAAGAGGAACGCAAGGGTAGCTGGAGCGGCCTCTTTTGCAGGTCAATCCCATTTGGTGGTTTTTTGTGTTCCGCAAGAGAGTTCCAGAGGCCAGGATTAACTAGTTGGGCTGATCGTGGCTTGTATCTAAACCAGTGATGGCGAACCTTTTAGAGACCGAGTGCCCAAACTGCAACCCAAAACCCATTTATGTATCATCGGGTGCCGGGTGGGCGTGGCCCATTGGGTGAGCGTGGCTGCAGTGGTAAGGGCAGGCTGGGTGGGACTAAAAAGTTCAATCAATTCCAACTTTGCAAGATCTTTTTTTTTCCTGCGAGAAGTTGAAATTGATTGACTGAACCCTTTTTTTTTTTTTTGCACACGGCGGCGGAGGCCTAAAGCAAAAACATTTTATAAAACCCAGCTGAAGGCCTAGGACTGGGGCAATGGCATGCGTGCCCACAGAGAGGGCTCTGAGTGCCGCCTCTGGCACCCGTGCCATAGGTTGACCACCACTGATCTAAACTCTGTTACAAGGTGATCACCCGAGCAGAGTCCTGGCAAGCTGAAGCTGGGGCTGTGGAGGAGGCAGCGGGCTTTGGGTCACTTAGGTTCTCCACCAAAGACTGTGGCCGCCCCGGGTGGGGCAGAGTGCACCAACCCCATATCCTGCGCAGTGACGCAGCAGCCCCTGAAGCTGCCCAGGAGCCCCATCCGCCCCCCAGGGACATCAGGAAGGGCGACATAATCGCGTAGAGCAGCCAGGAGGATCAGCTGGGACTTGCTCCTGGTGAAACTGATGGACTGCAGGCAGGAACTCTGTATGAACTGTCCTCGGACGATTGGACAAGAAATACGAATGAAAATCGGCTTCAGAATGCTTTCTACAGAACCCTGTTGAACTCATGCAGAGTGTCAGAAATATTACGCAGTTACACATGTTATAGTCGTTAAAAGTTAACCACATTTCTCAAGATTCCTATGCAATACAGTCACTTTGAAATTATATTTGTATTCAATCTGAAGGGTCTGCCGTAACCACCAAAAGTTTTTCAGGAAGCAAAACCGTGGAAAAAAGGTGTTGACTGGTGATGAAGCGAGCCATAGCCGGGCCGAAAGCCGTCCCCCACCCTTCCAAGGGGGTCGTCTCCTTTCCTGAGCAGCATGGCTGGCAGCCTGACCTCGGAAGACAGCTGGAGCCTGAGCGGTCCAGGCTGACCAGGATTCAAGCAGCAGGGAAGGCAGGCTCCTGAGGGGTCCTTGAGAGGAGCCAGAGCCCCAGACCCTCCATTAGATGGGGCCAAATAGAGGCCGGCATCAGGGTTGTAGGAGGGAATAATTTCACAAGAAACGGGTTCTTGGGCAGAGCACAAAAGGTGCCTGCTGATTAGAGGATTTTGTGGGCTGAATAGCCCAGCGCCCTCCCCATGCCCAGTTCTCTCCTGGCATCCTGGGAGCAGCCAAGGCTGCCTCAGAAGTTCCAAAGGGGGCTTGTTGAAAAGGTAAAGCAGAGTATGGGCGCTGTAGTCCTAGAGAAGGAGGAGAAGGCACGAACCTTATGTAGAAAATGGCACTTGCTATGAGAAGGTCCACCTGGCCCTCTGAAGGTTTTTTTTTCCCCATCGGACTCTAGCAGTGACCTGCCAGGTGGCCTGGCCCTGGCCTTCGCTTGCCTTCCTCTTCCTGACAATCCTGTCCTCTTTCTTTCTTCCAGTGAAATTCTGGCCTGGGCCAGTGCTCAGATCCACTGCCAGTTGCACACCAGCGAGACCCGGGTTGCTCTGCCACCTTCACAAGATACCAGCTTTGATGCCCAGGCGGAAAATGAGACTGTCTTTGTGCCCAATAGAGGTAAGTTGCATCTCAAGGAGGGAGCCTCAGGGGGGCTGGGCTGGTGTCCATTGCCTGATCCCAGAGGATCAAAATGGGAGCCCCTGGGACTTGGAAAGGGAGGCCATTGCCGGTCTTCCAAGTGAGGTACGACAGACTGAAGAGTGCCCTGAAAGTGGAGCCAACAGTCGTGGCAAAGACCACAGAAGCAGTGAGTGGACCGCTTCCTTGGAGTTTCTCTGGATAAGGAGAGGATGGGAGATCGCCTGCATAGGCTTTGGATGACTACTCTTCATGAGTGTAGGCTGCAGGACGGTGCTTTTCTGTGGTTTTGAGTGCCAGGAGACAAAGGGATCGCTTGGTCACAGCTGCTGCAGAGACTTTGAAAGGACACTGTCATGGTTCTGATGCTAAAGACCAATTAAGTCAGAACTCCAAGGCTAGAGGTTTCCTCAAAGAACATGTTTATTGCTTACAAAATATCTGCACGGGCAAAAGTGAAACCAAGTCTGAAATTCCCTCCAAAGAGATTATTACAAAGTCAAGCTTTCCACCCTAGTGCTATGCAGTCGGCTATGTACTAGAATAATTTGATGGGCTTTCTAACAAAACACCCAACCCTCTAAGCCAGTGGTGGTGAATCTATACCACGCGTGCCAGAGGCGGTACTCAGAACCCTCTCTCTGGGCATGTGCGCCGTTTCCCCAGCCCCATCTCCTCCCGCGGCCCCTTCCTCACCAGCAGCCCCAGGAGGAGAGTCACCCCCAGCACGGCCTGCAAGGAGCAGCGCAGCCAAGGACATGGCAATTGGGCAGCGGAGACAAGAGTCCGCCCTTGTGCCCCAGTGCGTGCAGTTGATGCTGAGGGGCACAGGTGGAGGGCGTGGCTACCATTGTGCTGCTGGGCCGCCTGGGCGATCTGCAGTGGACCGTGGAACCGGTGGGTGGGCAGGACGGGAGTGGGACAGGGTGGGTGTGGAGCATGCGGTGCAGGGTGAGGACGGTTTTTGGGCACTCGGTCTCTAAAAGGTTTGCCATCACTGCTCTAAGCTAACCAATAGAATGACCTTGGTTCCCACGGACACAGAATTGTTTAGACTAGCAAAAATAGTCCACACCCCCTCCCTTTCAGGTGGCAACCTAGAACGAGCATGATGGCTGCAGCCAGGTTCCTTGTAGAGTTGACAGACACAAAATTTGCAAACCTCACTTGCTAATTACTTTTGGAAATTGCCCATTAACTCCTCATAAGCTATTAAAGGCTTTTGGACCATAAGTCTTCCTTCAATCCTGAAGGGCAGCCCAAAAGGGCAGAGGTGGGGAGAATAGGCGGGGGGGGGGGGAGTTGCAGGGCTCCTGTGGTCATATGTGCTGCTAGGTAGGGGGGTTGAGTCTTCCAGGGGCAGCTGCGGCTTTGCAATGCAGCCCCCTCCTCCCCCCTTTGCGCACACAGCCTGTGCTGAGCCTCCCCCACTCCTTGAGCCACCCCCACAATCCTTATCTGGGGTTCTGCCCTCTTAATGGATCACAATTCTTGTGTAACCACAACCGGAAGAGCCCAGATTGCAGTTGTGAAGCGAAGTGGTCACCTGGCATCTCACTTAATGATTGCTCTGTTCAGCGACAGAGATTTTGGTCCAATTCGTGCTTGTACGTCGAGGTGACTTGTACATTGTTACTTCTGATAATCCTTGGCAGGCTGGTTGCTGGCACCGGGACCGATCGAGGAGGAGGATCATATAGATTACAAGAGAAGGGATCTGGGATCAGGAGATTGACATTTGTGGCCTTCAGGGGGATGAGGGGGTGGCTAAATTTCTTTATTGCTTGAGATGATGGTTGGAAGTCACCATTTTTTTTCTCTTTATTGCATTCTTGTTTTTCTTTTCTTTTTTTTGTATTTTTCTCCTTTAAGTCTAGTTTGTATTAGATTTCACTATTATAACCAATAAAAGTTACATTAAAAAAAATAGAACAGGAAGGGGAAGGCCTTGCTGTGGGCTAGTGACATGCGTTGCCTTGCAGGGGAGCGGGGTCAGTGCATCCTGTCGACACCCCCAAAGATCCTCTTCTGTGACTTGAGGCTGGATCCCGGCGAGTCCAAAAGCTGTGAGTGCTGCCTTCCCCCCGGGTTGCCCAGAGGGGGGATGATGGGTGGGTGGTTGCCCCAGAGCCGCAGATGGGCAGCAGGAGGGGCTGAGAGCAGAACCCGCCTAACGAGGTTCAGTTTCCTTGCCTGCCCGTGGCTCAGCTGGCCTGGCTCAGCGGCCCCTCCCTCTGCCCCCAGACTCCTACTGCGAGACGCTGCCAGTGGACGGACCGCCCTCCTTCCGTGGCCAGGCAGTAAAGTATGTCTACAAGCTGACCATCGGCTGCCAGCGGGTGAACTCGGCCATCAAGCTGCTCCGGGTCCCCTTCCGTGTGATGGTGCTGCAGGGTAAGCCCCCCTTGGCCTCCGCCTGGAACTCCAGCCCGCCAGACCTCTGACTTTGTGCCCCCGTCTCCCCAGGGCTCAGAGACTACCCCTTCCCCCAGGATGAGGCCGTGGCCCCCTCAAACCCGTTCTTGGAGGAGGAAGAGGGCAGCGTGAAAAAGACATCCCGCCTGGTGGACCTGGCCACAGAGCTCCTGACGGTCGCGACTTCACGGCGGAGTTTGCGTGAGTCCCCTCTCCCGCCGGATGTTCGTCCCTTGTGGCCCTCACCAAAACCCACCAGGGTCCTCTGTGGCTGTGGGCCCCATCCTTGGTCTCCAGTCCCCCATAGGGGGCTCCACCTGTGCCCTCCCTTCCATCGTGCCCAGTGGTTCCTTTGGAAGAAGGTGTCCAAGTGTCCCACAGCCCCTTCCTGACCCCAGCAGCCGATGCGAGGCTCTCCTTGTGAGGCTGAGCACAGCAGGCCTGGACCCCTGACCTTCCATCCTGGGCACCTCTGTCAGCCTCAAGAGGCAGCTCCCCATGGGGCCCTGCAGCCCAGGTGACTCCCTCCCCTTTATAAGCAATGCTGCTTCACTTGGGGCCTGTGCTGGGCCACAGAGCCGCCCCAACCACCCCCAGCCTTAGGGCAGCGCTGTCCATCCCCAGACTTGTTCAACATCAGCAGTGCCCAGGGCCGAGTGGCCACCTTCTGCATCTTCAAGACCATCTACAAGATTGGGGAGGACGTGGTGGGGACCTTCAGCTTCTCCAAGGGTGACACGCCGTGTCTGCAGGTGAGGGGGGGGCTACCCAGGGATTGTGCAGACGGAGGATCAGGAGGCCCACCTTTGCTGACAGTCTCTGTCCCCGCCAGTACCTGGTGAGCCTGCAGACGGAGGAGCGGGTGCAGGACGCCTTCCAGCGCCGCAGGGGGCAGGCTGCGTCCTATAGCACCCACGCCCGGCACCAGGAGTCCTGCCTGCACACGGCCCGGACCAGCTTCAGCCTGCCCATCCCCCTCAGCTCGGCCCCAGGATTCAGCACCAACGTCGGTGAGCCTGCTGAGTCGGAGCTCCTGAAGCAGCCCTGGTCTTCTGGGGGAGCCCTCCCAGAAGGGAGCTGGGGCAATGGGGGGGGGCTGCTCTCACAGCCTCGTGTGGCGGGGAGGTGAGCAGACCAGCCTGGCTCCCCTTGCCCTGAGTGCCCACCTGCCTGCCTTCCACAGTGTCCCTCCAGTGGAGGCTCCACTTTGAGTTTGTCACTCTGCGGGACGTGGCCGAGGCGCCCGTGACGCCCAAGGACCCATCGGAAGCCGCCAGCTGGACAGGAGTGGAGCAGATGGACGTGGACACTTTCAGCTGGGACTTGCCCATCAAGGTGCTGCCCACCAGTCCCCTGCTGGCCACCTCTGTCTCGCAGTTGCCCAGCTGCAGCGCTCTCACCATCTAGACTGGCTGGCAGGAGAGAAACTGGGTGACCCTGGAAGGCTCCTTCTGACACTACCTGAAGCCTGGGGACTCTTCCTCCTCCGTTGGCAGGCTGTGGCCGGCAAGACCTGGCCCCTGTTCTGGCTGGAGCATTTTTCCTCCCCATGGAGACCCAGTGAAGCCCTTGCCCTTCCCTGTACCTTAGGAAACAGCTATGTTGAAAAGGGGAGGGGCCTCTTTTCTGCTCTTCCACCCCACCCAACAGTCTCTTTTGTGTCTGTCAATAAATGGTTCTCCTACCCCCCCCCCCATGTGCCCATGGCAGCTTCCCCACCCCAGGATGCAGGGGAGCAGGCCAGGGGCCCGCGTGCCTGGCTGGAGGATGAGCCCTGCCCTTTGACCCAGGAGCCCCACTTCTGCAGCAGGAGGAAGGAGCAGGAGCCCAGGATAGTCCCTGGCTGCCCTGCCACCTACCTGGGACCAGGGAGCAGTGTCGGAGGGCACCCTCTGTGTGCCCAGGAGTGGGGGAGAAGGGTGCAGGCTGGGTGGGGCTTAGGGGGAGAACAGAGCGGGGGGTAGTGGATGGAAAGTGGCCATTCTCCACATTTATTGTGGCTGCCAGGAGGGAGTTGGTTGAGGAAGGAGGTGGTACTCATGCTGGGACCCCCAGCGAACAGGCAAGCGCCCTTTTGGCCTGGCAAAGTCTGCTCTAGCTGAGCCAAGGCAGATCCTGGCCCCTCGGCCAGTGCCTCTGCTGTGGACATAGCTGCTTCGGGAGGGGGAGGCCTTGAGGAAGCCCTGTGCGGGCAGGGCCAGATGGGGCCACGTGGCCGACAGACGGCTCCTCTTGCAAGGCCAGCACAGCTGAGGGCAGTGGCCGGTTCTTTGGCTTCACGCAAGTACACAGAACACTGAACCTGTGGCTCCTGTGAGGCCTCCGTGCCTCAGCCTCTCCTTTGGCTTCAGCTGGTTGCCCCTGGGAAAAAGCTTCCCTTGTGGAAATCCAGGTAAAATCTCCCTCCTCACACCTGAGCTATTCTCTCTGGTGCCCGAGGGGTGCTGTGCAAACATCTCTGTCTTATTTGCGCAGCTCGCCAAAGGGGCTCCCTGGCTGCCTTTGCCGTGCAGAGAGCTAGGCGACTTTTCGCCTTGGTTGGCTTTCTTCACGTCTCTCGCACGCAAACCATCGGCTTCCCCCAGACTCCACCTGGGCTTCCACTCTGGAGAGGAACCGCTGAGGGGTGGGGTCCCAGGTGGGGGGCCCTGGCAGGAGCTGGATCCCTGCTTAGTGAAGACTTCTGGAATTAATGGGTTCCATTTCATTCCTGATAACCTGGGAAGAGGGTTCTCCAGTCGAGCCCTTCTCCCACCCAGCACTGGTTGGCTGAGACCGGAGGGACAAAGGCTCACCCCCTGATCCCAGCAGCCCCTCTTGCTGGAGGAGTACTAGGGCAGGCCCCGGAGCCCCCATGGTTCTGGTGGGCAGGACTCGGGTGGCGCAGTGGTGGGCTCCATTCCGAAGCATCGGGCTCCTCCCTGAGGGGCTTTGGCTGGTAGACAATCCCCACCTGGGTCTTTGTGGGTTTCAGTTCCTGCTAACCTGGATACTTCTTTGGCATTTGGGGGGGAGGGGTCTGCTTGGTTCACGGTGGGGTCTTGTGGGAAAACAGTTCAGTCTGGCCACTGCCCTTCCCGGACCCTTCCCCGCTTGGCTCCTTTCCAGAGCCCTGCAGCAACTCTGGTTTCAGAGATTATGAAAAGAAGTGGCTGCTGGGGTGGGGCATGAGACACAAGGTCCCTCTCCCCACTGGAGGTTCCCAACAACCCAGTTCTGGCCAGGATTGCAGTGTGGGCTGTGCTCCATTTAATAGCCGGGGGGGAGGGGCATTTTCCTGGGTTTCATGTTTGATCCCAGGCCTGCTTTGTATTGTGTGATTCTGCAAGAACGTAGCCAAGCTCTTCAGATCTTGTAATCCAATCTTACTTTGGTCAGTGAAGAGTTTGGCTTTTCTTACAGCCCTTAAGTTACTCTGTAACTCAAGTTACTTCTTTTTACCTTTTTAGGGAAGAAATTTTAGTATAAGTGGTGTCGTTCCCTGTGAATTTAATTGAACGATCACTAAATAAATGGAAGTAACACTAGGGAGTTGTGTCTTGCTGGTGTTTTGCCATCAGGCTCAGTGGAGGTAGAACGTCATTAGTGCCTGTTTCAAATGATAATTATCAAATTTATTGACTTGGTTTGATTTCCACAGATGGACACAAAATCTAACCTCCACTTGCTTTTGGGATGGAGGGAACCGATGCTATCCACTCACTAAGAGGCTCCATGACTGCTAGGTTAACCCTTGTCTGCCCCTCTTTCCTTGCTGTATTTCTTAACCTCTCCAAAGTCCCTTCCAACATTATTATTATTATTATTATTATTATTATTATTATTATTATTATTATTATTATTATGGATCATCGCATAGTCAGCCAGCTGTTCAGACTGGATTTGGCATTTTGTCTACCTATCGAGTCCTTATCCAGGACCTGGGATGGGCAGATGTGGATGTTTGATGGTATTACAGATATCGTCGCAGGATGGAAGCAGTTCCTAGTAAGGCCGCCTTTTGCAATTGACTGATAGCGAATTTGTCAATGCCAATGGTGTTCAAGTGGTGCTCCAGTTGTTTTGGGATTGCACCCAAGGCGCCTATTACTATTGGTACTACCCTTGCTTGCTTTTGCCACAGTCTTTCTATTTGTAGGTCTTTGTATTTTGTTATCTTCTCCAGTTCTTTCTCATCTATTCTGCTGTCTCCAGGCACTGCCACGTCCCACTATCCAGACTTTTTTGTCTGTCTTATCGACAATTATTGTTGTTATTATTATTATTATTAAGAGGTAAAAGCAGCCAGGAAGGGAGTGAGTCCAGGAACCCTGAGGGAAGGAGGCAGAAGTCCTCACTGGACCAAGAAATAAATACTTCCTCACTCATTGCCCTGTCCTCCTTCCTGGTTGAGATGCCCTCTGGCTGGATTGGAGCAAGGAAGCAGAAGCACTTCCGTTCCTTTGGCTCCCTCTGCTGGTGGTGATTGGAGGTGGGTGGTCTGGACTTAGTGAGATTGGGCGAGGGAGAAAAAGGGGACATGGATGCCAATAGAGGGGGTGCAGTTTCCTTGAATCTACTATGGAGCTGGTCCAGCGTGATGCTGTAGAGAGTAAAGACAAAAGCCTGGATAAAGGGGAGATTGCTACCAAAGCAATAGGGAGGGAAACCTAAGAAGGCATGAGCAAACATCAGAAGGAGACTCCCCCTGCTCCACAGGAGAATAAGAAACTGAGGAGAGGAAATATAATCAAACTTGCAAGGTTCTGGTCCTGTAGATCCTGCCAATCTTTTAACAAAGTACTTTTAATATGGAGCCTGGTCTAAGTAAAGCCACTGAGAGATCCAAGAGGTCCAGGATGGTTGCATCCAGTGGTGGGATTCAGACGGTTTGCACCACTTCGGCAGGACTGGTAGCTAATTTTTTGTTGCCCGGGCCCAGAATGGACTTCTGGAAATGGCATCCACACAGAGAACCAGTTGCATCCCCTCCATCTGCTTCAGACGGGAAGGTGGTGCAGAGAGTGGTGAGGATGGCCAAAAAGATCATTGGCAGTTCCCTCCCTCCCATCCAGAACATAGCATAGAAGCGCTGCTTGAGCAGGGTCCGCAAGATTGTCTGGAACACTACACATCCTCTTCATGACCTGTTTTCCTTGTTCCCTTCTGGGAGGAGGGGGCTTTGTGGTATCCGTAGTAGAACATCCAGATTCAGCCATAGTTTCATCCCATACAGCAGTGTTTCCCAAACTTGACAATTTTAAGGCATGTGGACTTCAACTCCCAGAATTCCACAGCCAGCGTTGCTGGCTGTGGAATTCTGGGACTTGGAAGTCCTCATGCCTTAAAATTGTCAAGTTTGGGAAACACTGCCATACAGGATTAACCTTGTGAACTCTCAAGCTTCTTCCTTCCGTTATATATTCAAGATGGACAATATTTAATATTTATTTGTTACGTATTTGTAGGGGTGTCGGTCTATACATATGTATAGTATGTTATAGGTGTGTGTCATGTATATGTTTCACTTTGAGAGCAGGCAACTAAATTTAATTTTTTGATGTGTGCCATTGTGCCCAGTAAAAAAAAAAAAAGACAATAAAGGTTATCTTATCTATCTTACCTTATCGTGAGACTTCCAGAGATCATCCACGAGGGCAGCCAAGGCTTCCTCCAGAACCAGGACTGAACCCAGACCGAAAAGGGTCCGAATAACCCGCTGCATCCGGGGCTTCTGCACCTGAGCACCACCCACCCTCTCAACAGCCCCCCTCCCCTCCCCCAATCTCTTTTTGCTCAGTTATCTCCTGTTGCAGTTTCTTTGTTTAAGTAGGTCTGTTCTCTCAGCATTTGGACATGATGCCACTTACATGTGACTTTTTCAGAGCAGCTGGGGACCCTTCCAAAGTAGCCCTTTCCTCTCTTTGGGGCTGCATGTCAGCTGTGCCCAGGGGTCTTCTCCCACTGCAGGCCAGGGCCAAGAAAGTTCAACACTGAAGATTCTTGATCCATCCCTGCAAGCCTTTTACAGCTGAGGTGGCCCTTCTCTGCAAGGCTTCTGGAGGAGGGAAGGTCAGAGGGCTGCATGGAAAAGCTGCCCTCTTCCTCTTAGCCTCTGGTCAGCCTCTCTCCCTCCAGAATTCTCTCTCTCTCTCTCTCTCTCACACACACACACACAATCCCACACTCCTTCACTGACAATCCCTTGCAAGCAAAAACCGAGTCTGGGAAAGAGTCTGGCAAAATGAGTTAGGGAACAAAAGGGAGGAGGTTCGTTCTCCGAGCTTATGGGTTGGTTTTTGAAAGTTTCATTATTAGGCTAGGTAACATATTCAGCGGAGTTAAGGGAATGAGCCCCAGTACCTACAGTTGTTAGTTGCGAAGTCGTGTCTGACCCATCGCGACCCCATGGACAACGTTCTACCAGGCCTTCCTGTTCTCTGCCATCTTCTGGAGTCCATTTAAGCTCACGCCTCCTGCTTCAGGGACTCCATCCAGCCACCTCATTCTCTGTCCTCCCTTTCTTCTATTGCCCTCAATCTTTCCCAGCCTTAGGCTTTCTCCAGTGAGTCCTTCCTTCTCATTAGGTGGCCAAAGTATTTGTTTCAACTTCAGGATCTGGCCTTCTAAAGAGCAGTCAGGGTTGATCTCCTCTAGGACTGACCGGTCTGATGGCTTTGCAGTCCAGGGGAGTCGCAGGAGTCTTCTCCAGCAACATAGTTCAAAGACCTCAATTCTTTGGTGCTCTGCCTTATAGTCCAACACAGTCATACATTGCAACTGGGAAAACCATGGCCTTGACTATACGCACTTTTGTTGGCAGGGTGATGTCTCTGCTTTTTAGATTTGCGATAGCTTTCCGTCCCAGGAGCAAGCATCTTTTAATTTCTTGGCTGCAGTCCCCATCTGCGGTGATCTTGGAGCCCAGGAAGATATAAAATGTCACTACCTCCATTTCTTCCCCATCTATTTGCCAGGAATTGAGAGGGCCGGATGCTATGATCTTGGTTTTCTTAATGTTGAGTTTCAAGTCAACTTTTGCACTCTCCTTCACCCGCATCAAGAGGCTTTTAATCTCAGCTTGTTACCTGTATAAAAGACACCTGTCCACAGAAGCAATCAGATTCCAAACTCCACCATGGCCAAGACCAAGGATGTCAGGGATAAGATTGTAGACCTACACAAGGCTGGAATGGGCTACAAGACTACCACCAAGCAGCTTGGTGAGAAGGTGACAACAGTTGGCACGATTATTCGCAAATGGAAGAAACACAAAATAACTGTCAATCTCCCACAATCTGGGGCTCCACGCAAGATCTCACCTCATGGAGTTTCAGTGATCATGAGAATGGTGAGGAATCAGCCCAGAACTACACGGGAGGATCTTGTCAATGATCTCAAGGCAGCTGGGACCATAGTCACCAAGGAAACAATTAGTAACACTATCCTGTGAAGGACTGAAATCTTGCAGCGCCCACAAGGTACCCCTGTTCAAGAGAGCACATGTACAGGCCTGTCTGAACTTTGCCAATGAACATCTGAATGATTCAGAGGAGAACTGGGTGAAAGTGTTATGGTCAGATGAGACCAACATTGACCTCTTTGGCATCAACTTGCCATATTAGGAGGAAGAGGAATGCTGCATGTGACCACAAGAACACCATCCCCACCATCAAACATGGAGGTGGAAACATTATGCTTTGGGGTGTTTTTCTGCTAAGGACAGGACAAGTTCATCGCATCAAAGGGATGATAGACTGGGCCATGTACCGTCAAATGTTGGGTGAGAACCTCCTTCCCTCAGCCAGGGCATTGAAAATGGGTCATGGATAGGTATTCCAGCATGACAATGATCCAAAACACACAGCCAAGGCAACAAAGAAGTGGCTCAAGAAGACATTAAGGTCCTGGAGGGGCCTAGCCAATCTCCAGACCTTAATCCCATAGAAAATCTGTGGAAGGAGCTGAAGATTGGAGCTGCCAAACGTCAGCCTCAAAACCTTCATGACTTGGAGAGGATCTGCAAAGAGGAGTGGGACAAAATCCCTCCTGAGATGTGTGCAAAACTGGTGGCCAACTACAAAAAATGTCTGACCTCTGTGATTGCCAGCAAGGGTTTTGCCACCAAGTACTAAGTCATGTTTTAATAAGGGGTCAAATACTTCTTTCACTCATTAAAATGCATTTTTTCTGGATTTTTTTGTTGTTATTCTGTATCTCACTGTTAAAATAAACCTACCATTAAAATTATAGACTAATCATTTCTTTGTCAGTGGGCAAACGTACAAAATCAGCAGGGGATCAAATATTTTCCCCCCTCACTGTATAGACTTGGTTTACCTCCTGGTTACTGGAACAGGTAGCTTATGAAACTTGGCTTAAGGAGGCCTCGCTCCTCTGGCTGGCATTATCCCATGACTTTGGGCAATAGCTAATAGTTTTTCGCAGTAATTGTTAAGAGTGGAAGACTAAATCTTGTCCTTTCAGATGCACATTTTGCTTTCCAAGAAGTCCAGGGTGTGGGGGGGGGCAGAGGAGGACTCTGGGGAAAATGAATTTTCAGGTGAATGGAAGAATTTAAGATAAATTGAGACCTAAAGAATGTGGCCTTGCAACACTTAACTCAACAGCAGCCCATTGTGCGTTTCTAATCAGAACATTTCTATTGCAACCCCTGAAACTCAAGGTGCAAATATTTCTCCTAACGAAAACGATTGTTCTTTGTAGATAACAGAAGGGCAGGAAGTAACCCGAGGCCCTGGCAAGAAGCAAATAATGGAGGTTCCCAGCAGTGTTTATTAGACAGTCCCTGCTGAGAAAGAAGGGCACTCAGATACATAGAGAAAATGATCCCATCTTTGGTTCCATGGTAGAAAAATGTTTATAATAAGAGGATGATTAAACCATCTGCTCCAGGCTCTCTTCCTGTTTTGATTTTTTTTTTTAAGGTTTCATAAACTTCTCTTAATTCAGGAAGGTTCATTAGAGAATTCTATTTTTTAATTTTTACTTGCTTGTTTTTATGCTGCCCATATAAGGCAACTGTTTATGTTTGCTAAATTTTGTTTCTTTAACTGTTCATCAACCTTTGCCAGAGAAACTTCAACCCTTTTGTCTCTTTTTACAGTAATATTGATAAAATATTATTTGCAACATAAATTATCTGCTATGGTGTTTTCATTTTGTAATTGTAACAATATTTTTTTCTGTCTTCTTTCCTCAGTTTACACGCCAATCATTTCCCTGGCTTATTTACAAATCCAAAATTATTTTGTTTACCTTATTTCATATTTACATCAATTTCCCTTCATGTTAACTTGGACAATTGCTCCTGTAGGACTTTCATTTGTGGTGAAATAATTATCTTTATGCGGATGTTTTTAATTCTTCTTTAATTTTTATCTCATCTAAAAGTGTTTGTATTTTCTCTTGTTCTTTTTTTGAGCTTGCTATAATAAAACATAGAATAAAATATACAACTGAGGGAAATGGGCAATTAAGAAATAGGAAATATAAATAATATAATAAATTTATGTATTATATGGTGTATTATTTGCCAAAGCGCCTGAAGGCAGGACAAGAAGCAACAGATGGAAACTAATCAAGGAGAGAAGCAATCTAGAACTAAGGAGGAATTTCCTGACAGTCAGAACAATTAACCAGGGGAACAGAAGTTGCCTCCAGACATTGTGGATGGTCCCTCACTGGAGGTTTTTAAGAAGAGACTGGACAGCCATTTGTCTGGAAGGGTAGAGGGTTTCCTGCTTGAGCAGAGTGTTGAACTAGAAGACCTTCAAGGTACCTTCCAACTCTTGTTAAGTGTATATTCTGACAAAGTGAGGAATTTGTGACAAGGGATGTACAAAACACAGATTTCTCTGCCTTGAGTTGGGACAGAAGCAGGGAGGGAGGGAGGGGTGGGGAGGGAGCAGAGAGGAAGGGAGGGCAAGGAGCAGGGAAGCAGGAAGAGCAGGGAAGTCCGGGTTAGGATAGACAAGAAAAGGGGCTACTTAAACCAAATTCAATTCTCTAAGGCCAAATGCATTACATCCCAGGATACTGAAGAAAGTAATCAGAAATGGTTGCATAGCCATTCTCCCGGATCCCGAGAAGGACTCCTAGAGGCCTGGGGAGGTCCCAGAAGACTGGTGGAGGGCAAATGCCATCCCCATGTTCAAAATGGTGAGGAATAGAATGCAGCCTTAACACCTGTAGTGAGCAAAGTCCTGCCACTGATCATCAAGCAGTGTGGTTGTAAGCCAAGTGTGGTTCCATGTTTCCAGGAGTCAGGATGTGTAGCTGGCAAACAATACAGGCCTGGCTGGCCTTAAGAGTTACTATATCAGTAGACAACCCCGGGGTAGATCTGCTTTCAACAGAGAAGTTGCCCTCGGAACAGTGGACTGTCTGCTGGGTCCTGGCTGTCCCAGGTCTAAAAGGAAGGAGGCAAATTGGGGTGAGCTCAGAGGGAGGAAACGAGGCCAAAGGGTCTGGATACGGTCGGCTTGCAGATGACATGATTCTCTCTTGGCCCAGAGGGTAAGACCTGTGCTGGTCAGAGTATACAGCCATCTGGTCAGCATATAGCTAGCTTAGGAATTAAGAACTTTTCCCTAAAGAGATAGCCTTCTGATTAATGTAGTTTATGTTACCTGGTCATATCTGTGTTAGGATTGGCTACTGGGAGGGACTTTTGTTTTATTATGGGATATCCTGGTTATGTGCCAGTCAGCGAGGTTTCTATGAATTCCGCCATGACTGTTAGCTCCGTTAATATGGAAGAAGCTATTTTCCTTTTACCTATGTGATGGGTCCAGATTACAATCTATATTCCAGAAGAATCTCTACAGTAACTGTGAGTTATTGACTTGAGGATGCCTGATGAATAAAGTAATTTGTATGAATCTCTTCCATGGAGTTATTCTGCCTGTATCAAGTAATATCCGGCAATCTCCTTTGCTTGAACCAGGATAGGACCAGACCCATCGAGTTCAAAGCGAAGGAAGGAGGTTCAGGCTAGATTAACCAGAAGGAATTCATTTATTTATTAACATTTATGAAAGATGTTTATGAGGCTGTCTGATTCCAAATGACTCAGAGTTAACAGTAGAAATAAATGCAAGGAAGGAGGCCGGCCAGGAGCCAATGTACAATTTTGTGGTGGCCATCTATGCTGAAACGCATTCAGTCTTAGCTCCAAAGGCCGTCTGGAAACAGCGAGGAACTAGCCCCTGCCGCATTGGCCCCGCCCCCTGGGTGCATGCTGGGGAGGTGTCACCCTTTGTGAGGAATGAAGAAATGCACCATCGCCTGGAAGTGGCCAGCAAATGGCCCTCGTCTACTTCACGTATCCAGCTTGATGGGCTCCAGGGGAGGGGTTTCTGCAGGCTCTTCCAGTGGACCATGCCTTGGCGTTTGCCCTGGTCCCACCCCCTTCTGCCAGAGACCCTCAGATCTGTCCCACTCCTGCCCAGGCCCCCACAGGCACCCTTGATGCGAACGATATAGAGCTGACCATGCCCCCCCAGCAGGCCACACCCACTCCAGCCACGCCCACCCAGTAGGCCATGCCCACCCTGGCCACACCTACTTGCCCCCCCCCAGGACAACCGCAATGCTGATGCAGCCCTCAATGAAATTGAGTTTGACACCCCTGCTCTACAGGACTGAATGAGATTACTTCTAAGGTCCATTCCAACTCTGTGATTCAGACGTCTTCTCTATGGAAAATATTCCGGGCACCATTTGCATTTTAGGAAGAGCACTGGCAAGGTGGGGCTTTCAAGAGAAAGCTGTGGAAGAGACTGCCTGTTCTGTTTCAAGCAAAGATGGGTGCTGTTGCTTGATACAGGCAGATAAACTCCACTTAAAGGGTTTCATGCAGATTACTTTAATTCAGTGTTTCTCAACCAGGACAATTTTAAGGCATGTGGACTTCAACTCCCAGAATTCTACAGCCAGCAATGCTGGCTGTGGAATTCTGGGAGTTGAAGTCCACATGCCTTAAAATTGTCAAGGTTGAGAAACACTGCTTTAATTCATCAGGCATTCTCTAAACATTAACTCACAGTTACTGGAGAGATTCCTCTGAAGCACATTTCATAATCTGAACCCAACATACAGGTGAAAAGAGATAGTCTCTTCCATGTTAAAAGAGCAAACAGCTCCCGTGGCTGGAATTCATAAAAAACAAAACTCGCTGGCCTGCAGGTAGCCAGTAATCCCTGGTAGCTGATCAAAAGTCCCTCCCAGTGGCCAATCCGAAACACAGATATGACCAGGTAACTTAAACTACATTACCCAAAAGGCTATCCCTGAAGGGGACAGTTCTTAATTCCTAAAATAGCTATTTACTCTGACCAGCACACTGCCTAGGTCAGGGGCCAAGGGATGCTCTGTCCTGGGAGAGGTTGAAGAGGAGGGATTACTTAGCAGTAGATTCCTGCGCTGGGCAGCGGGTTGGACTAGAGATGGTCTCCAAGACTTTCCAATCCATACCTTCTTTGTCATACCCAGATGATGTAGGAAAGGCTACCTTGCTCAAATGGAGCTGTTTGATCCCAATGCCTGCAAGGCAGGACCGGAAGGGGCCCAGGCCAGGGGTGGCAGGCTTCTTTTGCCAAAGGCTGTGGAAATCCTTCTGCACTGCAACAGCAAAGTCCTACTTGGGTCTTGGCACATGATGGCTGCCAGCTGATTGGTTCAACAACTCTCCTTTGCCCAATTTGCTTGTTCTGGTGAGGCCGGGCACCACCATCCATCTGGAGCCCAGGCATCCAATGCTCAGAAGGTGACCTGGGTGCTGCTCCCTCTCTGGCAGGAAATCAGTGGCTGCCAGCTTTCTTCAAAGAGCTACAGAGCACTGGTCAGCTCTTCCCCTGTCTCTAATTGGGGGAACCCCCTCTGGGGTGCCGAATGCACTCCTTTGTCCACTCTTCTCTTTCCCCCTCCCATGAGCCAAGGCTGTTGCCATCCTGGGTCTGAGGTAGCCTCCCAGAGGGGGATCACAGGCAAGAGACCTGCTGGGGGATGCCCAGTGTCTAGGGCAGTGGTTCTCAACCTTTTTAATGCCGCGACCCCCAACCGGTCGTAAGTCGAGGACTACTCAACCGGTCGTAAGTCGAGGACTATTCAACTGGTGCAGCCCCGTTTGCAGAATGGGACTTTTGGCGGGCTCAGCAGGGCAGAGACAGCCTGGACAATTCCTATTGGCTTTCAAAAGCCAGTAAAATAAAAGGGAGTAGCACAGCTAAGGAAAAGGGGGGGAAAATGGCGGACTGCATTGTTTGGCGACCCCCGTGAAATGGTCATTCGACCCCAAATGGGGTCCCGACCCACAGGTTGAGAACCGCTGGTCTAGGATTATCCTGGACAGCTTGACTGTCCCAAGTCTCCTGTTTCTCCAGGTGCCCAGAGCTAACAATTTGGCCTCCACGAGGTGGCCAGCTGGGTTAAGATACCCCTGCCAACAGGCAAGAGCCTCCAGCCGCTGTTAGGCAACTCCGAGGAGAGCCAGGCCTTTCGGCTGGGGGAATTTGGAAGGCTAATCTTATAAGAAACTGTTTCAGAAGTTTGGGAGTCAGGGCGTGTGGGCGTGTCTCTGTGTTGTGCCTCTCTTCTCTCGTGGAAACCCCGCCGAGGCATCTGCTCTCCTCCTGCTCCAGAAAATTTCAGCCAGGGTGCTTTATTCAGAGCCAACTTTCCTCCATCGGAGCCATCCAGGGCTCTGCACCCAACATTCCGCCTCGGCACGGCTGGAGACGTCTGGGAGGAGGGCGGGCGCCTGGCAGGAGGAGCTGCCCAGTTACGTCCGAGACCGAGTCCAGGTGGCACGCAGCCTCCGGACTCCGACGGGGAGTCCCCCCCCCCGGGGAGGGGGGACGAGAGGCACCATTTCCCCACCGTTTCCACCCACGGCCCCTCTCGGCATCCTCCGGGACAGCCCGCCTTCCTCCCTCGGGGGGCGGGAGCTGCTTGCAGCTTTCCTCCGCTCCGCCGAGGCCTCAGATCCCGTTCGCGGCGCTGCGGTGGGGCGCTCGCTGACTTCCTTCCCCAGGCGGCGGAGGTCGGGGACCGCCTTGCAGTGTGGCCGAATCTGGCCGGGGGACCCTCTCTCTCTCTGCCGGCCGAAGAGCCGCGGGGCAGGCAGGGCGGTCGCGAAAGGGTCCGGCGGCGGCCAGACAGCTGCTCCGCTGCCGGCCCCGCCGCGAGCCTGCCTGAAGCCCCGGGGCCTTCTGTGAAGCGCGGAGACGCCGGCCGGCCTGCCTCTCCTCGGAGGAAGCAACGCCGGCCGGGACGGCGGCCAAAGGCAACGGCGCTGCGGACGGCCCCCTCGCCCGGGCTGCTGGTGCCCGAGGAAGCCGAGGGAGGCGCCAGGGGGCGCTGCCCGCCCACCTCTCCTGGCGCGGGCAACGCATCCGGAGGGAGGGGAGGGTGGGCGGCTGGGGCGGCCTCTCCGGGGGGAGCGCGGGACAGCACGCCCCGCAGAGGGATCCGGCGGCGGCGGTCGCGCAGGAGCCGAGTCGAGTGGAGCCGAGCGGGCGAGCAGATTCCTTCAGCCGCCGCCGGCCGCCCCCATGGCCTCGCCGCCCCCTCCGCTGCCTGCGCTGCTGCTGCTGCTACAGCTGGCCGCCTGGGCGACGACTCTCGCGCCCTGCGCCGCCCTGCCGCCCGGAGCCAACGGTAGCGCGCCGGCCCCGACCGTCCTGACCGTGGCCATGGTGCTGCCCAAGGACAACCCCAACTACCCGTGGGCGCTGCCGCGCGTGGGCCCCGCCGTGGACCTGGCCCTGGAGGCGCTAGAGCCGGCGCTGCGGGCCGCCGGGCTGGTGGTGCAGAAGGTGGTCGCCACTTCCGAGCTGAACGGCGCCTGCTCGGAGTCGGTGGCGCCGCTCAAGGCCGTGGACCTGAAGCTGTACCACAACCCGGACGTGCTGCTGGGGCCGGGCTGCGTGTACCCGGCGGCCGCCGTGGGGCGCTTCGCCTCGCACTGGAGCCTGCCGCTGCTCACCGCCGGCGCCGTGGCCACCGACTTCAGCCGCAAGCAGGAGCACTACACCACCATGGTGCGCGTCGGGCCGTCCGCCTCCAAGCTGGGCGCCTTCGTGGCCCACCTGCACGGGCACTTCAACTGGAGCTCGCGCGCCGCCCTGCTCTACGTGGACCGCAAGACCGACGACCGGCCCTTCTACTTCACCATCGAGGGCGTCTACGAAGAGCTGCGCCGCGCCAGCCTGATCGTCGGCTACCACATCTACGCGCCCCGCGACAACGGCACCGCCACCGGCGACGAAGCGGGGGGCCCGGACGCGGCCGTCCAGTTCATCCGGGCTAACGGGCGAGGTGAGAGTCGGGACAGAAGGGGGCGGGGGCGGCACCGGCGGCGATGACTTGCCCAGCCCAGCGCTCGGAGCGCAGCCCGATGGCGGGTGAGGCTCGCCATTCCTCCTCCCGCGGAGAGGTCGACCTCTGTGCCAGCCGCGGGGCCGGCTGGGGAGGGCGCAGGTCCTCCCGCCGGAGGCCCGGACCTTCCTCCGACGGGGCTCGGGACCCAGGGCGGAGGGGCTGAGGCGGGGGCGAGGCCGGGAACGGGGAGGGGCCGGGCAGCCAACAGCCGGACGGCGCCAGCTTTTCCCTGCGCGTCGCCGCCCGGCCCCGGAGGCACTTATCGATCCGTCGGCCTGCTGCAGCTGCGCCCCTCCATCTTGGCGGCGGCTACCTCTGGAGCTGCTTTGTCATTGGGGCGGGCAGGAATCCGGCGGGGACGGCCCAATGGAAGACCCAGATGCCGCCGCCACGGCTGCCTGCCTGCTCGACCGCCCCCGCCTTTCCGGGAGGAGGCCTGGACGGGCTCGCCCGCCGGCGGATCTGGAGGTCAGCCCAGAGGCAGAGGCTCCGGACCTGGTGGCCGTCGGGTCCGTAGCGCTGCAGTCTGGGGAGGCCCCCGGAGGCGCCAGGGTTATAATGCTCCCGAAAGGCTGGGGAAGGCGAGCAGGGAGTCGCGGTTGGTGGCCCCAGTGGGGGGGGGAGTTTCAGACTGCCCCATCAGCGTCGTCTTCCATCAGAAAGAATCTTCCTCGAGGTGGATCTGCGGACAAGGGACCAGCAGGGTCCGGAGCCCCCTCCGGGAGGTTGCCCTGCACAAAAATGGTGGCAACAGAAGCCATTTGCAAGAAGGAGGAGGGAGCTGTTGATTTTAATCCGGCTTTATTATTTTTATCAATAACTCAGGGTGGTGAACATATCCAGCAAACTTTCCTTTTCCCATTTTTCTGCACAACAACCCTGTGATGTGGGTTGTCAAGAGAGAGAGAAGGGAAGAAGGAGGCTAGGTCGCAATGCTACAGTTAGGGATTGTCTTACAGAAAACCCACAACTTGTAACATTGCCACCTAACCTCCTCCTTCCCATTTCCCACTAGCATCGCACATCTTTGTTACCCCGCAACAGGGGCCTTTCCACTCAGCAACTTCCACCTTCGCCGCCAGAACACCCAATTTCCCCTCATCTTGTTTGGAGAGTCCATCCAGTCCTGCTGCCAGCTGTTCCAGCATTTTTACTGCTTTCCCAAGATGCCACATTCATAATGTCTGATTGCCGTTCTACAGTAATCCTCTCAGTCTTTGGTCAAAAACTGCCGAGTCTGTCCTGCTTCCAGATTTACCTTCATTTGGTCCCTAAGTTCGCAGCTGGGCAGCTGTGCTTTCCTACCTGAAACGGGCTTTCCCCAAGCAGATGAATGCCCTCTCGCCCCGCTCTTGTATCCTTGGTCTTGCCCCGTCCCATTCACCAGCAGTTCTCTAGCAGAAACCTCTTTCAGATTAATTCAGGATCTCCCAGAGGTGCTTTTTCAGGAGGCAACTTCTTTCAAAGAAAACCAAGAAAGTCCAGTTGCCTCCTGAAAAACACTTTCGGGACAGCCGTGATCTGGATGACTGAGGATCTCCATAGACCAGTGTTTCTCAACCTTGACAATTTTAAGGCATGTGGACTTCACAGCAATGCTGGCTGTGGAATTCTGGGAGTTGAAGTCCACATGCCTTAAAATTGTCAAGGTTGAGAAACACTGCCATAGACATTCATTCAGGATGTTACTCAATTTTTTCCAAAATTAATTTCAGGTTTTTCAGTGATCGGCATTCACTAAAGCGTAACTCTAACCAACTCAAGGACATTGTGTGTGTTGTGGGTGAGTGTGAAAATAGACACACCCACAACATACATAACCTCACTTCCTCCTTTCTGACGCGTTTAGCCCTTCTGGTCTAAGTTGCTTGCAGATAGATGTTCGTTACTTCATAAGGTGGAGATGGCTTCCTTTGGCTGCATTATATCCTCCCCTTTTTCCTCACAGGTCTACAGACTCACATTCCTTTCTTTTCTTAGTTTGTGCCCTTTGCCATTCCCCCCCCTTCCATCCCGAGTTGTCTGAGGGCTTCTTCTGATGGGCCCATCAATGTTGGCTTCTGTTGCCCATTGTGGCTTCAGTCAACCAGGGCTTTGCATGACCCTAATTAGTAACAAAGAGGAAGGGTAGACTAGGTAACCAGCCTTAGTGGCATCCAGGCCACAGGCCCAAATTGAGTCCATTGTGACATGTGCACCCAAGCTCACTTTTGCCCCAAACATGCTCATGTTATCCTAGGCAACCCAAGGTCTGTAACAAGGAAGATAGGTTACCTACATCTTAACTTAGAGCAGTGTTTCTCAACCTTGACAATTTTAAGGCATGTGGACTTCAACTCCCAGAATTCCACAGCCAGCATTGCTGGCTGTGGAATTCTGGGAGTTGAAGTCCACATGCCTTAAAATTGTCAAGGTTGAGAAACACTGGCTTAGAGGAAAGTGCCCTTACCAACAGTATGGTACCTGATGTGAGCTGATATGAATTTCTTCACACATTTAAAGGGTCATTTCATGGGTCATCGGTATTTGCAGAACATACTGACCTTGGGGAGGGAACTATACAGTACCAGACTGAAGTGACCAATAGAAAACGTACAAATTAAGGAGATCCAGGAAACGGCAGCTTAGCTTAACAACTCAAACAGCCCCAGAATTCTGTGTTCAGAAAGGCTGGTGCTGGAAAGCATCCAGGACAGAACAAATAAGCATGTGGAAGAAGACCAGTGCCCGAGATCCTCCCCAGAATGTGTTTCTCGTGGCTTCTGAATTGTTTCATCCTCATCTGGGTCGACTCATATGCCAATCTTGGATCACTTCAGTTCATCAAGTGGTGAAGTAAAAAAAAGTTTCAACGTATAAATAACAAAAGAAAAGTCAAAGAAACAGTCACTCCACTTAGGAGAGAAGATGGCAAGGAAATAACAGGCAACAGAGAGAAAGCAGAGCTGCTTAACTCATTCTTTGCACAGGTCTTTACGCAAAAAGAAACTGTAGCCCAACCTATCAAAAACCTAACTGTAAAAGACAGACTAGAAATAAAAATTAAAATAAGTAAGAAAATGGTGAGAGAATACCTGTCTGAGCTTGACCAATATAAATCACTTGATGGTTTACATCCCAGAATTCTGAAGGAGCTGGCAGATGTTATCTCAGAATCACTGTACCATATCTTTCACAAATCGTGGAGCACCAGAGAACTACCAGAGGATTGGAAAAGAGGTGTTGTGGTTCCCATCTTCAAAAAAGGGGAAAAAAAAAAAACAGACCCAAGAAACAACAGACCAATGAACCTAATATCAATATCTGGGAAGATACTGGAAAAGATAACCAAAGATAATCAAAAAACAGATCTGCAAACATTTAGAAACAAATACATTTATAATTAGTAGCCAGCACAATCTTATTTCATTCTTAGACAGAGTGACTAAGTTAGTAGACCAGCAAAATGTTGTGGACATAATATGGTTAGACTACAGCAAGACATTTGACTAAGTAGATGATAACCTATCTCTTGGGAAACTAGAAAAATATGGGATAGACAGCATCATCACCAGATGGATTTGTAACTGGCTGACAAACCATACTCAATGAGTTGTCCTTATTGGTACTACAGCTACATAGAGGGAAATAAGCAGTGGGGTATCACAAGGTTCCTTCTTAGGCCCAGTACTCTTCAGTATCTTCATAAATGACTTAAATGAAGGAATGGGGGTGAACTCATCAAATTTCAGATGACACTAAGCTGGCAGGAATAGCCAACACCCCAGAAGACAAGCTCAGGATCCAAAAAAATCTTGACAGAGTTGAACAATGGGCCCTATCCAACAAAATGAAATTTAATGTGGAGAAAAGCAAGGTTTTACTCTTAGAAAAAAAACAAAACTACAAGTACAGATTAGGCAAAATCTGACTTAAAAACAGTAATTCTGAGAGGGACCTTGGAGTCCCAGTGAACAATCACTTAAATATGAGCCAGTTGTGTGCGGCAGTAGCCAAAAAACGAATACAATCCTTGGTTGTATAATCAGAGGCATAGAATCAAAATCACATAAAGCATTAGTACCATTTTATAAAGCCTTAGTAAGGCCACACCTGGAATGCTACATCCAGTTTTGGTCACCACATTACAAAAGAGATGTTGAGACTTTGAAAAAAAAGTGCAAAGAAGAGTAACTAAGAAGATTAAAGGCCTGGAGACTAAAACATATGAAGAATGGTTGCAGGAATTGGGGTTTGGCTAGTCTAGAGAAAAGAAGGACTAGGGGGGACATGCTAGCAGTGTTCCAGTATTTGAGAGGCTACCACAAGGAGGAGGGAGTCAGTTTATTTTCCAAAGCACTAGAAGCCAAAACAAGAAACAATGGTTGGAAACTGATCAAAGGGAGAAGCAAACTAGAATTAAGGAGAAACTTCCTAACAGAGAGGACAATTACCCAGTGGAAGAGCTTGCCTTCAGAAGCTAGGGGTGCTCCATCACTGGAGGTTTTTAAAAAGAGACTAGACCAGTGGTTCTCAACCTGTGGGTCGGGACCCCATTTGGGGTCGAACGACCATTTCACAGGGGTCGCCAAACTTTTGAAAGCCAATAGAATAGACTCTCTTGAATAGAGTCTAATTCTATTGGCTTTCAAAAGCCAATAGGAATTGTCCAGGCTGTCTCTGCCCTGCTGAGCCCGCCAAAAGTCCCATTCTGCAAACGGTGCTGCACCAGTTGAGTAGTCCTCGACTTACGACCGGTTGGGGATCGCGGCATTAAAAAGGTTGAGAACCACTGGACTAGACAGTCACTTGTCTGAAATGGAATAGGGAATTAGTTGTTTAGCAGAATGATGGCATGAGGGAAAAATGTCCTTGTGTCTAGCTGTGCAATGCCCTATAGCGACATCCTGAGGGGAGGAGTTGAAACATTGGATGTCCAGGATGTGAGAGATCTGTAGACTCTTTCTGGCTTGTGCATTATACAGGTCCTCAATCGATCAGTTGAAGTCTGTGTCTGTCTTGTTTGATTGCTGTTCCAAACCAGACAGTTATAGAGGTGCAAATGACAGGCTCAATAATTCCTCAGCAGCTCTTCGGGCAGTCTGAGCTTTCTGAGTTGGCGCGGGAAGAACATTGTTTGTTGTGTTTTTTTTGATGTCGTTTTTGATGTTAGGTGTTCCTTTTAAATCTTGAGATATTATAGCGCCTAAAAACTTGAAGGTCCCTACAGTTGATACTGTGTTGTCTAGTATTGTAAGAGGTGGTAGACTAGGAGGGTTTCTCCTAAAATCTACTATCATTTCTACAGTTTGTATGTTTAATTCAAGATTGTTCGGCTAGTAGTTGTTCAACCTCACCTCTTTTGAGATGCAGTCACTGGTATAGCAACAGAAGAAAAGTGGAGAGAGCACACAACCATGGGGTGGAGGGGGGGCTGTGCCAATTGAGCTGGTATGCATTGTGATTTTGCCTAGCTTCACTATAACTTGTTGCTTGTATCTTACAATTTATATTGTTTTATTTAGTGTCCTAGTATGATTTATGTCGACCGGTTATTTTAGTATCCTACGACTATCACTAGGCATTGTACCTTAGGATGAATGTATTTTTACAATGACTATGACCGTGATTTATCACTTATTGCTTGTATGTACAGTGAGAGCTTATGCACTGGAGACAGATTCCTTATGTGTCCAATCACACTTGGCCAATAAAGAATTCTATTCTAGCTTTTTAAAAAAAAGACCTCCAAGGTCCCTTCCAGCTCTATTCTGATTGAAGTAGTCAAGGTCCACCTGAGCACAGCGCACAAAGGCAGCTTCTCAGTGGTTCACTGACTGGATGAAGAGGGGAAACCAGACTGGGATTCTCTGCCTGCGTTGCTTCAGACTTCCGTTAGCTCGGTTGGTTGGATGTAGAGTCCTCCCCAGGCCCTTATGTCAACCGCCGGGGGCCTCCCAGGGGCTGCACGAATCCTTGGGAGCTGCAAGAGCCAGCAGAGAACCCAACTGATTGACAGCCCCAAATCGTTCAGAGAGGACCAACCAAGCCGGGGGAGGGGAGTGGGCCTGCCCAGCCAGGAGAGGCCTTTTGGAATTGGAGTGGAGCTTAATGGAAACAGTGACCTAGTGTGTGGCGGTGGCAAAGAGACAACACTGCCAACATCACACTGTGCTTTTATACAACGCGTGGGGTGTGGGGCGCCCTTAGAAGGTTGTGTACAGTTCTACTCCACACAGCGGGGGGAAATGAAGGAAAGCAAGTAGGAGCTACCAGCTCCAGCCAGGCCTTGGGCGCACCTGGGGCTCAGTCCAGAGGCTGAGAGCAAGGTTCTGCCAACTTCTAGACAAGGGGAATAAGCAGCTTGTATTGCTGCTCAAAATGTGACAATTGTGTGGGGGAGGGGGGTGATAGCAAAGACCAGGGGGGAGGTGGGGCGAGGTAGATCTGTGGAAGATGCATTTGAAATGGCTTTCTGGTGGGGTTGGGTGAAGTTATGGCCCTCCAGGGTTCCTGGTAGCAGCTGCTGGGCTGGGCTGGCAGATCCCCTCCCCCTCTGCTGATCAAGGGAGCCTGATATAGCCCCTCCCTGCCCATTTCACAAAGGGAACTGGGGGTTTCTGGGATGTCTTCTTCCTTGAGGTGTTTCATGTCTCCTGGCTGGGAGCTGATGAACACCAAGAGCTGGAAGGGGCCTTGGATGTCTTCTAGTTCAACCCCCTGCTCAAGAAGGAGACCCTATAGTCCAGGGGTAGGCAACCTTGGCTCTTTTATGACTCGTGGACTTCAACTCCCAGAATTCCTGAGCCAACCATGCTGAGGGGAAAGGGAGAGGTTTCCATGCTGAGCCAGGCTGGCTCAGGGATTCTGGGAGTTGAAGTCCACGAGTCATAAAAGAGCCAAGGTTGCCTATCCCTGGACTATACCAAAAACCGTCACTCTCTCTGCCCATCCCTGCCTCACAAATGGAGCCGGGGAGGAAGAGAGGATGGTCTGGCAGCATCTCAAGCACCTTCTCTTCACTCTGCAGGCAGAATCCAGGCTTAGGGCTGCAGGCCACAAGTGGGGACAGGAGCAAGCATGGACCTGACTCCCCATTCCCAGCCCTTGAGGTGATGAAGGAGGGCAGAGCCTCCTCACGGCTTCTCCTTTTCTGCCTTGATTGATGTGTGGCTAGGCGGAAGGGGAGATGGCCAACGGGAGGTTGAATAGGAGCAAATTCCAAAATGGCCCAGCAACCGAGCCTAAAGAGGAAGGATTGAGCCTGCAGGAGAACTGGGGCTGGAGGCATCTGAAGTGTTCCCACCAAGAAGAGGACAATGTCTCTACTGCCCAGAAGCCATGAGTCAAGACTGCAAGGAAGAAAGTTGAAGCGAAACATCAGGAGGAACATAGGAAGGATTAGCAGCCAGGGGAACAGACTGCCACATGAGTGGCAAGTTCTTCATTAGAGGTCTTCAAACAGATGCTGGGTGGCCATCTCCAAGATCTCCTAATCTGAGCAGAAGTTGGATTCTATGATGGGGTTATAGGGTGATTCCATAACTCCCGAGTTCTTTCGAGCAGCTGAGTCCAGGGACTGGAGCCCATTTATATCCTGGATCTGAATCTTGGACCTGAGAAGCCATCAGCAGGACAGTGGCTGAGCATCCTTCAGGCCATTTGAGTGGTCTCCAGCACAGGAGTCAGAGTAGCCAAGCTCAGGAAAAGATGGAGATCCCCCTCTCCTCCCGAGCACTAGGAAAACTTCCTACACACCTGATCCAGAAGAGGCCCTTCATGTGGGAAAGACTGGCCTTGCAGGACCTGGGCAGGGAGCAGCAGTAGGAACCCAAGTTAGAGCAAATAACCAGTGCCCATGGAGAGCTTTGAAGCTATTCACTGATTTGTAACCATGTGATGCGCTCTTAAAGGAGAAGACAAAAGTTTATAGCCAAGCAAGCAATTTATTAAGTTGGCTTACACGCAATACATCACCTTTTCCCGCCTTCCTTATTAGAAACAAACAATAGCTTCAGGAGAAGAACCCAGTCCTACTTTGACCAGACATTGTTTGCTTGCTTCTTTCTTTGGGAATTTGCACGGAGTGGTTTCTTCCAACCTTTGGAGAGCCGGTGCTACTTATTGTGGTGCCATCTCTGTTCTGTGAAGCTTATTCTGCTGTGCACCTGAAAGAGGCCGTTCCTCACTTCTGCTGAGGGCTGCCAATTGAGAGAGGGGGTGGGGTTCATGGAGGCCAGCCTGGTTCAGCCCAGCTCACAGCTGCACACAGGGCAGCTGGCCCCAGTCACAAGCTTTTCCTAATACGTGATCTGCCAGAGGGAACAAAGATGGCATAATGAAGGGTGCCAGTGGCAAGATGGACTCCCCAGCTTTGCATTCAGTCAGGAACTCCCTTGCTGACTGAAGCCGGCTCGCTTCACACATTTAGGATGTTGGCTTAGCTATTAAAGATGGCTCCCTCTGGAATAGCAGGTCAAAAGAGTCCCTGACTTGGATCTAGATTCCCCCCCTGCCCCCCCGTGGCTCAATAGCTCAGACTTGACCTCACACCCTTCCTCCTGACAGCCGTTTGACTCTTCTGCTGCTCTGGCAGACGCTTAGCTTCCTTTTTCTAAAATCTCTCCTATTGTGAGGGAGGCTGGCTGGCTTAGTCGACTAAGGTATCCAAGTCCAGAGGGAAGCTGGATTCAGCCAGAGGCTCTTTTCTCGCCCTCACCCATTGCGTGAAACCACAACGTGAGAAAGTAGTCACTTTTGCAAGCCCTGGTTTTGAAGTATAAACTAGAAAAACAGGTTGTTCAGATAATTCAACAAAAACGGGGGTTTAGTGTATGCCAAATAATTGCTGGCTCTCCTCGTTTCTCCTTATTTCAGCCAGAACTGACTAGGCAGCTGTTTCATTTAGGCTACTTCTGCACATTCAGAAAGGAGGCGAGGTTGTCTTGCAGGAATACAATCTAATGTGAGGGCTAATCCACACGGAGCTCCATTTCCATCTGTCCTGTTTGCCATCGTTCGCTCCCTAGAGATTAAAATGGACGATCTGAAACTTCAGCTGGAAGCCACGAACAAGGAGTGTATATCAGAGGTGGTGGCCCTTTGAGAGCTGTATGCAATGACATTTCATTTTGGCGTATGCCAATTGGTGTACATTCAAAATGACAATAAAGTTATTATTGTTATTTACTAACGTGAGTTTTCCCATGCAAGCTTGGGTGCTCATTTCCTGGCAGGACTTTCCCCACTTCTTCAGATGCAACTCAAAAGAGTTGGCATTTCTCTCCTGGTGCTTCCAGAGACGGTGCCTCCCTTGCAGAGCATGTCTTTCTCCCAGGTGCAGCTCAGGTGACATCCAGTCCCACCTTCTCTCCTAATACCTGCTGCCCTGGCACAGAGCCAGGCCCAGCCCTGCCCTCTATGGAGAAGGGCAGGCAACCTTGTGACCTCAGGGGCAGGGCCTCTTGTCCTGACCCCGACTTGTCCAGTCCTATCACTGCAAGGAAGAAAGGAGGCTGAAAACAGCCCCTCTGGGTTGGAATTCCCAGCCCTCCACAAGTGAAGTTTGTGCTCCCCGATGGAGAGAATCTTCACAGCTAAAGGCTGAGTTGTGGAGTCCTTGGTGCTCCCTGAGCAAATTTCCTTAGAGACGTGCTGAGCTTGCCTTCTTAGAAAAGCAGGAACCCAGGCCCAACCTCCCCTCCCCCTGCTCCTGAGATCAGGCTACAGATCCCATTCTCACAATCAGGCTGGCTGGGCCTAATGCTTGAGGCGGGCACACTGCTGGGAACCCTAGCTCTGGGGTGGGAAGGTGAGCAAATGGGGAGGCTGCCCCAAGGCCTTCCTTCCCAGGAAGGGCTGCTGGGGATCAACTGGCCGGTGGCCTTTTCTCTTGACCCTCCGTGCCTTCCCTCCAGGAGGGCAAACATCTTCCCCAGAGTGCCTGGAATGCCAATCCTGGGTTGGCGAAAACTTCTCAGCCATCCGTATGCCCTTCCTTGTGGGCAATACTTGTTTATTCCACTGTTACAAACAGCATTTGCAGAAGAGAACTAAAACCTCACTACTGAATAATGTCCCCAACCGCAGTTAAAACTAAGCAGGTTTAGCATGTCTTTTGGTCTTTCATGCGCTGGTTGAGCATACTCACGTGGCTGGGTTTTTTCGAGGGAGCATCTCTCCCCAGTTAATCCACTTGTCCCATCAGACCTGGCCAGGGGTTCTGCCATGCAGGCAGCCTTCTCTGCCATGTGCCCCCCTCCCCAAGTGAGGCCAGCTCTATCCCTTATTTCCCAGAGGTCCCTCAATCCTTGGGGATTGGTCAAATTTTGGGTGCCCCTATTTTGTGTGTGTGTGTGTGTGTGTGTGTGTTTTTTAAAGAAACATTTTAAATATGACTATGTTTGACACGTTTACTGTTTTACATGTTTTTCCTGTAAGCTGCCCAGGGATGCTTCTTGTGAGATGGGCAGCCATATAAATGTGATAAATAAATAAAGGCATAGACTCTGCAAAAACGGTCGTTGCATCTTTCCCTGGAGATCACTATCTTCTTTTACTGAGGATTATCTTTGTGTTCACGACTCCATTAGGCACTGTTATGTGTGCCCTACAATTTTATTTTTATCCTGGAAAGCACATTTACCCTGCAGAGTCCTCAAAAGCCAGGTTTTGCTGCTTGGACACTGCAGAGCAGAATTATGCCAGGTTTCACATCCAATACAAAAGACGAGTCTTCACACGTGTCCAAGTGTTCAGATGTGCAACCTGGCAGAAAAGATCTCCGGATCCCAGGGCCCCAAAACGGGGTGAGGGAGGCCTTGTTAAGCAGGGGAGCCTTCCAGTTGCAATCCCAGAGGATGGGGGGGGGGGAGGATGTTGTGGCCAAGTCCAGCACAGCTGGGCCTGCTCAAAGGCCGGGTCATTGCACCAGAGGGCAGGACAAGAAGCTTACAAATAAGGAGAAATTTCCTGACAGTGAGACCAGAGTTGTGAGTGCTCCATTCCTGGCGGTTTTCAAAAATAGAATGGACAACCATTTAATCGGGATGGTATAAGGCCTCCTGCCTTGAACAAAGAGTTGGACTAGAAGACCTCCAACGTCCCTTCCAGCCCAAGGGTTCTATGTTCTACACGCCGGGTTCGGCCGTGGGAAGGCGCCGGGCCGAGCGACGGTCTCTGTCCCCTGAGCCGCTCCTCCACCAAGCGGGTCGGCCTCCTGGTGCTGCCGCTCGCGCTGGAAGGAAAAGGCCTTCCCGCTTCCGCGGGGGGGGGGGAGGCGCGGCTCCCTCCTGCCGGAAACCGCCGGCTGCCTCGGGTTGGCTGCGCTGCTTCGAGGGCTGCGGCTGGGACGGGGAGACGCCTTTGCGGGGCCTGAGCTCCGCTCTCCCCGCCAGCTGGGTGGCCCGGCCAGGCCTCGCGGGCTGCAGGCTGCAGGCCTCCCGCGCGGGGCCGAGCCTGCGGGGCGCTCCCTCGATCGCAGGCTTTTCCGTCGGGGCGCGGCCCCTGCGCAGCGCCGGCCCGGATAGCCGGGCGGATCCCGCAGGGTCGGGGGAGCGGACGCGTGCCGGGGCGGCGGCCTCGCCCTCTTGGCTGAGGAGGAGGGCTGCCCTCCCTCCCTCCCTCCCTGCCGTGGAGCTGCCGGGCCGGCGACCCCTTTCCAGCTGCGCAGCTGGGCCGCCGGTGCTGGAGGGCGGCGGGCAGCCTCCGGCACACCCAAGCAGTATCCCGCCGGCACCGATCTCCCCCCCCCCCTCCCTCTCCGGGACTGGCTTTTATCCAGCCTTCCGCAAAACTGCCCGGTTTGCCCCTTGCATTAGGGAAAGTGGGGAGGGGTTGTGGCAAGGGGCTTGTGGCAAGGGGACCCGGATGCCTCCATCCCACTTTGTGCAGCGGTTGCTAAAATAATTGAATTTGCGCAAAGGGCGATGAGGGGATGGGGTGGCTCTGTGCTCCTCAGCGAAAGAACCTGAGAGTGCTTTGAAGTAACAAAGTTTAAGTTATGTAAACATTAAGGCGCCAGCTATGTTTGCACACATTTGTGTTTCACCTGAACCGCTCAAGGGCCAAGCTTCAACCTTTGGTGAGATTTTGTTTGGTAGCTTCGTCTGGGAATCCCCCTCTCCTCTTGTTTGACTCCCAGAATGTAATCTAAAACTCCACAAGGGTCAGTGGGGGATGGTGCTGTCCACAGAGGAATAATTGCCTGAGCCCAGACAGCCCTTCCCTCGGCCATCAGCTTTGCCACTCCAACCCAGAGGGGAGCTGAGAGGGCAGAGGATGTAGGCCCAGTGCTCTACAACATCTTTATCGATGACTTGGACCAGGGGATAGATGGGGAACTCATCAAATTTGCGGATGACACCAAGCTGGTAGGAATAGCCAACACTTCAGAAGACAAGCTTAACATACAGGAGGATCTGGAAAGACTTGAACACTGGGCACTATCTAACAAAATGAAATTCAATGGTGAAAAAAGTAAGGTTCTACATTTAGGCAAGAAAAACCAAATGTACAGGTATAGGATAGGGGGTACCTTGCTCAATAGAGAAGGATCTCGGAGTCCCAGTGGACAACCACTTAAATATGAGCCAGCAGTGTGCTGCAGCTGCCAAAAAAGCCAACTCATTGCTGGGCTGCATTAACAGAGGGATAGAATTAAGATCACGTGAAGGGTTAATACCACTTTACAATGCCTTGGTAAGGCCACACTTGGAATACTGCATCCAGTTTTGGTCACCACAATGTAAAAAAGATGCTGAGACTCTAGAAAGAGTACAGAGAAGAGCAACAAAGACGATTTTAGGGGACTGGAGGCTAAAACATATGAGGAACGGTTGCTGGAATTGGGTATTTCTAGTTTAACGAAGAGAAGGACGAGGGGAGGACATGATAGCAGTGTTCCAATATCTCAGGGGCTGCTAAAAAGAAGAGGGAGTCAAACTATTCATCGAAGTGCTTGAAGGCAGGACAAGAAGCAACCGATGGAAACTAATCAAGGAGAGAAGCAAGCTAGAACTAAGGAGAAACTTCCTGACAGTTAGAACAATTAGCCAGTGGAACAACCTGACTCCAGAAGCGGTGAATGCTCCAACAGTGGAAGTTTTTAAGAAGAGACTGGACAGCCATCTGTCGGAAATGGTGTAGGGTTTCCTGCCTGAGCAAGGGGTTGGACTCGATGACCTCCAAGGTCCCTTCCAACTTTTTTATTATTATTGATCATCGCACAGTCAGCCAGATGTTCAGACTGGATTTGGCATTTTGTCTACCTATCGAGTCCTTACCCAGGACCTGGGATAGGCAGATGTGGATGTTTGATGGTATTACAGAAATCGTCGCAGGATGGAAGCAGTTCCTAGTAAGGCCGCCTTTTGCAATTGACTAATAGCAAATTTGTCAATGCCAATGGTGTTCAAGTGGTGCTCCAGTTGTTTTGGGATTGCGCCCAAGGAGCCTATGACTATTGGTACTACCCTTGCTGGCTTTTGCCACAGTCTTTCTATTTCTATTTGTAGGTCTTTGTATTTTGTTATCTTCTCCAGTTCTTTCTCTTCTATTCTGTTATCTCCAGGCACTGCCACGTCCACTATCCAGACTTTTTTGCCTTTCTTATCGACAATTGTTAAGTCTGGGGTTATGTTGCAGGTGCTTGTCTGTTTGAATTCTGAAGTCCCAGAGCAGTTTAATTTTATCATTTCTATGACTTTCTCTATTTTATGATCCCACCAGTTTTTGCTTACAGGCAAATGATATTTTTTGCAGATCTTCCAATGCACCATTGTTGCTACTTTGTCATGCCGCTGCTTGTAGTCAGTCTGTGCGATCTTCTTGCAACAGCTTACCAGGTGGTCCACTGTTTCTTCAGCTTCTTTGCATAGGCGGCACTTACTGTCTTTTGCTGTCTTCTCAATTTTGACTTTGTATGCATTTGTCCTTAAGGCTTGGTCTGTGCAGCCAGAATTAGTCCCTCGGTCTCTTTCTTCAATTTTCCTGCTCTTAGCCATTGCCAGGTTTTATTGTTATCTGCTTTCCCAGCTATTTTTTTCATGTATTGGCCATGTAGTGCTTTGTCTTCCTATGCCTCTATTCTGTTCTTCATTTGGTCTTTCTTGTAGGCCAGTTTGGTCTCTCCAGTAGTTAGTAAGCCTTCCTGATATACTAATTTCAGTGCAGCTTCATCATTGTTCTTCAGATATTCTTCCAAAGCCATTTTTTCTTCTTCAACCATCTGATGTACTTGTAGCATTCCACGCCCACCTATCTGCCTTGGTAGATAAAGTCTGTCAATGTCACTGCGTGGATGAAGGGCATGATTCGTTTTTGTTGTTGTTGTTATTATTATTATTATTACACCTCGCCAAGGCAGGGCAACTCTGGCAAATCCACCTCGTATTTTGCACCCTTGCCCCATGGCCACAGAGGAGCTAGTGCAGAGTGGCATAATTCTGAATTCCAGCCAGTTGAGCTGAAAAAGCATTTAAAAACAAAAGAAAAGCAAGTGGGCACTTCCAGGGCGCCCCTAAGGGAGCTCCTCAGCCATGTCCTGTGCTTGGCAGCTACAAGCCAGAGGGATTCACACTGGGGATCTTAAGAAAAAGGAGGAACCTTCCACAGAGCCACGAAGGGCTGGCTTTTCTCCCTTCTCTTGGGCCACGCCAGTAATTAAGCCCCTCAACTCTACTCAAGCCAGAACAGGAGGCTTGCTATGCTCGCCTTTCAAACCTTCGTGGCTTCAGATGATCACGCCAATGTGCCAGGGCATTGGTTGGTTTAGCAGCACACTCTGCCCGAGAGCGATGTGCGAATTGGCACCCACAGCTCTGCTAAGCTTGCTTGCTTGCTTGGACTGAATCTCAGGGCTGGTTCTGAGGCTCTCCTCCAAGGGGAGGCTGGCTACGTGGTGCAGATCCAACCTATTGGATCGGTTTGGGGTTTGGCACATGAGTACAACGTGTTGACGAGATTACTACAATGACCAAGTATTTTGCGAGTTGTTGTGGCTACCAGACCCAAAAAGAAGCAGCAGAAAAACTGCAGGAAAGGAGGACTGACTGGCTGGCTGGGCAAAAAGACGTCCCGAGGAGAACGTGGCAAAGGCCTATTGGAGAAACTGGAAGTTTTTTCCTTGTCTTTACTGATAGGCACCTTGAGGGCTTGTCCCGAGAACTGCAGTTGCCAGTTGAAAAGAAAGGGCAGCCTCCATTCCGTTGCGCGTGGTCAGTCTGTGGAATCCACCCCTGCAGAAAGTAATGATTATCCCCAACTCGGTAGCTTTGGGAAAGCTTTCAGGAGGGAACTTCTGCGAAGAGTTTGAGATTCATTCTGCTGGGTCAGGCTAAGGTCCAGCAGTTGGTTTCTCAGTGTGACCATCCCAGGTGCTTCTGCTTTAGTCATAAATAGACCAAAACATAGTTCCTTCTCCATATTGGTGCTGGAGATAAACATTCTTCAAGACTGTTTTCTGAGTTTTTTCCATCTCCTTGAAACTCTTGTGTTCTGCAGAAGGAGACAAGCCAGTTTGATGGCAGACCTAGCAGGCCCAGATTATACAGAAAGAGAGAAGGCCAAGGCTGCTTTTGCAGGGTCCTCTGAACTAAGAGTTTGCCCAACTGCCTAGGGCAGACATGTCAAACACAAGGCCCGGGGGCCGGATGCGGCCTGCAAAGTATTTTCATGGAGCCTGCGAAGCCATCCTGGAAACAGTGAGGGAACGGCCCCCACTGCCTTGGCCCTGGCCCAGGCCAGCCGGGAACCAATGTACAATTTTGTGGTGGCCATCTTGGCACTTGCCCCAGTGGACCATGCCTTGGCACTTGCCCCGGTCCCACCACCTTCTGCCAGAGACCCTCAGATCTGTCCCACTCCTGCCCAGGCCCCCCATAGGCACCCTTGATGCAAATGATGTAGAACTGGCCATGCCCACCCAGTAGGCCACACCCACTCCATCCACGCCCACCCATTAGGCTGCACTCACTCTGGCCACACACATCTGCCAGGACAACCACAATGCTGATGCAGCCCTCAGTGAAATTGAGTTTGACATCCCTGGCCTAGGGAATCTAGGTCCTTTCTGGGCTGTTAAGGCTGCTTGGGAGGTGACTTGGGTTCATTCTATGCTCCTAGCATCTTTCAGAAAGGGGGTCCTCAGCCTTAAAGCAAGCAGTCATGCGGCCCCTCCTTTGAGGAGCTGACAGTGCTGGATAACTCGCCGCAACCTGACAGTTCTTGACAACCATCATCCTGTTTCTAACCATCCTCCAAACATTAGAGTGTTGACAGCAGTCCTTGGCCTGGGGTAGACATGTATAAATAAATAGATACTCCATGCCAGTGACTTTGCCCATCAGCTTCATGTAGATGCTAAAGAGGAGTGGAAAGGCATACAGCCCTGAGAGCTGGCTTGCAGCGGGATCCCTCCCTCTCCCTAAACACCAGCTGGCTCTAGAGGAGGAAGGAGAACCACTGCAGCACCACTATTCCTCATATCTCAGCTGGTTCAGAAAGATACCAGGATCAGTAGTGTTGAAGGCTGCTGAGAAATCAAGGAGAAAGAAGACGAAAGGAAGAAGGAAGAAGGAAGAAGGAAGAAGGAAGAAGAAGAAGAAGAAGAAGAAGAAGAAGAAGAAGAAGAAGAAGAAGAAGAAGAAGAAGAAGAAGAAGAAGAAGAAGAAGAAGAAGAAGAAGAAGAAGAAGAAGAAGAAGAAGAAGAAGAAGAAGAAGAAGAAGAAAGTTGGAATGGACCTTGGAGGTCATCTAGTACAGTGGTGGCGAACCTATGGCATGCGTGCCAAAGGTGGCACTCAGAGTCCTCTCTATGGGCACGCGCGCCTTGCCCCAGAGATGGCAACTGTCCGTCTTCAACCAGCTGCCCGCTAATTCACTGAGGTCCCACTTGGCTGGGTGCATCCCAGCATGGCTGGTTTCCCTCCCCCCCGTCCCATCCCTCCTGGCCTCACCTGCTCTCCTTTTCCTGGGCATGATCCACTGCATCACCTCCTCAGCTGTCAGACGGCCATCCAGCTCAGAGGCGGCTTCTCTGAACTGGCAGCGGGCTGTGGAGCCCCAGAGTGCGCTGGTCGAGGACCCGGCAGGCTGTGGCTGCTGACGGACATTGCTCGCTGGCCGATGGTGTCAGGCAGCAGCTGCCTCAGCCCCTGCCTCGCCTTGCCCTGCAATAGTGGCACTCTTACCTCGCCTTGCCTCGCCTCACCCCGCAGGACAAGCCTCCTGCCCACTGCCCCACCTGACAGAGACCCCTGGATCTCCCCCAACCCTGCCCGGCCCCCACAGGCATCCCTCCACACAAGCAACATCAAGGTGACCACGCCCACCTTGTCTCCACTCATCCAGTCTGTCATGACCACCACAGCCACACCCACCCAGTGGGCCACGGCACCCGGTGATAAATAAGTGGGTTTTGGGTTGCAGTTTGGGCACTTGGTCTCTAAAAGCCATCACTGATCTAGTCCAACCCCCTGCTCAGGCAGGAAACCCTATACCATTTCAGACAAATGGCTGTCTAGTCTCTTCCTAAAAACTTCCAGTGTTGGAGCATTCACAGCTTCTGGAGGCAGGTTGTTCCACTGATTAATTGTTCTGACTGTCAGGAAATTTCTGCTTAGTTCTAGGTTGCTTCTCTCTTTGGTTAGTCTGATAACTTTGGATCCTGTGAGGGTCTTTTGTGTGGATGCACTTCTCCCTCAATCAAGGGTGAAGTCCAAACCCTGGTATTGCCCCACAGGACAGACCTGGTCAGGAAATAGGCCCCAGAAGCTGCACCTGATCTCTGCTTATATAGGCTATAATAACAGTATCTCTGTGAGCCTCTCTTCCCTTGCTCTTATAGCAGGGGCATCTTTTAATTTCTGTCCTCCTGAGCTTAACTGATATTTTTGTAACAGCTGCCACATAATTTGATCAAGACTATCTCTGTACCTGGGCCCAAGCACGCATCATCTCCCAGAAGACCTGAGTTAGACTATGGATCTAATGCACGCGGCCAAGGACAGATCCTGGGGACTGTGCCCACTTCCTCAGAACTAGGCTCAAATTAATAGGCTCAAATTCTTCCCAGATAATCAAGCCAGACCATGCTCTGCAGGACCTGCATAGCCAAATTCCAACTTGGAGCCAATCCTAGTAACTCTATCCGAGAGATGCTGAGCACGTTCCTCACAGCAGTCCTGCTGATGTTCCTTCCCACTTCCCACGAGGCACCAGGGCCCCTTAAGCAGGGCTGCCGGTGGGCTCTCTGTACACAGGAGAGTTATCTTTGCTGCTCTTTTCACCTTGAGGTGGCCCTTAATAAAGGCTCCGTCAAAATTCATTCTTTGTTTTCAGGGAACTTCCCCAGTTTTGTCACTCAGGGCTTCTCCAAAATCCAGGGGAAATCCTGGAGACCCCAGTCAGAGGCTACCTAAGTTGGGTGGTTCCTCTCGTTCCAAGTGGTGGCTGAGCAATGCCAGCTCCACAAGAAAGCCAGCAGAGCCCACCAGGTGCCGATTGTGGGCAAGGAGCATCTTCGTTGCTGAGGAGCAGCACCGGAGCACTCCAGAGCAATTGGAAGGCAGACAAGGGCGTGGTGAGACAATCTCCCCCCCTCATCCAGATCACATTTGCCATTTCCATAAGGCAAAAAAAAGTGGTACAACCTCCACCATCTGTTGGGGCTTCAGTGGCCAGAACTGGGTCTTTTCCTCCTGTCTTCTGTCTTCAAAGGAAGGAAGTGACTGGCTCGGTAGCTTAATTGCTCTACCATTCCACGATTTCCCTGCTTGCAGTAAATTGCTTCTGCTAAGATGATTATGTGCATCGCGTAAACGGTACAGTAAATTCTTCTCATTTGTCTGTTGAAAACTAACTGGCAATTTCTCACAGTTAGTCCAGCCTTGATCTTCCTATATTGTGTCTTTGGATCCCCTGCTTCCTCAAACCACACCCCTTACTAGCACTGATGATGTTACCTAGTTTGGCTAATGAAACATCTGCAAGGAAACAACCAAGCTCAAGAGAGAACCAAGGATTCCTTTTCTTTGTCTGGATAGCTGCACTTTTCTCCTTGTCAAGAACTTGAGTGATCTTAACAGAATAACAGAGTTGGAAGGGACCTTGGAGGTCTTCTAGTCCAACCCCCTACTCAAGCAAGAGACTATACCCTATCCAGGAGTAGGCAACCTTGGCTCTTTTATGACTCGTGGACTTCAACTCCCAGAATCCTGAGCCAGCCATGTTGAGGGGAAAGGGAGAGGTTTCCAAGCTGAGCCATGCTGGCTCAGGAATTCTGGGAGTTGAAGTCCACAAGTCATAAAAAAGTCAAGATTGCCTACCCCACCAGTGTTTCCCAACCTTGACCATTTTAAGGCATGTGGACTTCAACTCCCAGAATGCTGGCTGTGGAATTCTGGAAGTTGAAGTCCACATGCCTTAAAATTGTCAAGGTTGAGAAACACTGCCCTAGACTATACCCTATACCATTTCAGACAGATGGCTGTCCAGTCTCTTCTTAAAAACGTCCCATGATGGAGCAGCCATAACTCCGAGAGGCAAGCTGTTCCATTGATTGTTCTCGCTGTCAGGAAATTCCTCCTTCATTCCAGGTTTGCTTCTCTCTTCGATAAGCTTCCATCTGTTGCTCCCTGTCCTGCCTTCAGGTGCTTTGGAGAACAGGTTGACTCTGACTCACCCGCAGTTGCATCTCTTTCGAGGCTGCCTAAATCTGTCTTTGTTTGTTGGCCTTTGTTCTTCTTTTCCCAGCTCTGATGCTCCTATTCTTGCCAGCTCCTGAGCCCCTTTCAGCTCTTGCTGTGGGGTGCCCCTCCCCTCCTCTTCTTCCTCTGACTCCCCAGAGCTGCAGTCTGGATGTTTGGGAGTCAGATGGGGGGAAGGAATCATGTTGACCTTCTCTGTTCTCTTACCTGGACCAGAGAGGAAGCCCAGTTGCAGATGAGATGCCCTCTCACCTGGTGACGAAGAGTGACTGCTGGAGTCAGGCTATCCATGGGGAAGCTCCCTTCCCCTTCACATCCCAGGAGCTCTCCTTCCACTGAAAGCAGGTGCTTGCTGCTGGGGGAACGTCCCCCCCCCTTTGAATACTTCTTGTGGCACAGAAGAACTATTTGCAGTGGGCAGGGGGGCCCCTCTCAATGCCTCCATTCCTGGAGAGGTCAGAATGGTCCCTGCTGTCCACATGTGGCCGCCCCCCCCCCTTGGGAGGATTGTGATGTATACCACATGGGGAAAAACTCAGATTCTGGGGGTGGGGGGTGGATTCTCCACAAGCACCTGTCACTCTGCAGAAGCCCCTAAAAGGTTTGAGGCCTGCCCTTCTGGAGAAACAGTCCCATCCCACCCACCCACCCACCCCCCGTTGCACTGTGCCCAGCAGCTGCCATCTTTGGCAAAAGGTTTGTTTGCACAGGCTCCTCTGTCCGTCTGTCCGTCCATCTGGGAAGAGGACCACCCGGGGTCAAGCGGTCTTCTGGACAGCGGTTTTAGAAAGCAGGGAGTACCTTGCCCTGAACCCGCCCTTTGCCTTGGCTTTGGCTTCTTTCAAGAATGCAAGGATCCATTTTTACGCTCTAGCTTGAAAACATTTCGTGTGTGCTTTGTGTGCATCTCTCTGTCTGGATTTTTTTATATATATAGAATACAATATTATACAATGTCAGGTTCTTTCTTTTTTTAAAAAAAAAGTTTCTTATTTGTATTTATTGTAACTGACTATTGGATGTGGATCAAATGTCTTTGCTAGAGCATGAATGATAAATAATTCCAGAAGCTGTGAATGCTCCCAATACTGGAAGTTTTTAAGAAGAGACTGGACAGCCATTTGTCCGAAATGGTATAGGGTTTCCTGCCTGAGCAGGGGGTTGGATTAGATGACCTCCAAGGTCCCTTCCATCATCATCATCATCATCATTATTATTATTGATGATCATCACACAGTCAGCCAGATGTTCAGACTGGATTTGGCATTTTGTCTACCTATCGAGTCCTTACCAAGGACCTGGGATAGGCAGATGTGGATTTTTGATAGTATTACAGATATCGTCACAGGATGGAAGCAGTTCCTAGTAAAGCTGCCTTTTGCAATTGACTATTGGCAAATTTGTCAATGTTATTATTATTATTGTTATTATTATTATTAAATGTCTCCAGCTGTAGAAGGATCAGTGGGGGCAGGTGGGGCTCAGTCCCAGTGGTGGGATTCAGCCAGTTTGCACCGGTAGAAACGGTAGCTAATTTTTTGTTGCCCTGACCCAGAATGGACTTCCGGAAGTGGCATCAACACAGAGAACTGGTTGTTCACATATTTGAATCCCACCACTGCTCAGCCCTGATAACTTTCTGTGGAACCCGTCTGGGAGTTTCATCAGAGCACCGAACTCGCCTTTCTTGGGGATGGGGCAAAGGTCCAGCTGTGGAGGGAGGCTGGCAGTCAGGGTCCACCACAAAAGGGGGGCCCTGCTCCACATTTCTACATGGGGCTCCATATGTGCGGTGGCCGTCACAGCCTGCCTTCTGCTGCCCAGGAACGAGGCTGCACGGGGCCTTTGAGTGCAAACAAAAAAGTTGGGATCGAAGCAATAAATTTGTTTTCTTGGATTTAAATGTAAGTGATATTTCTCATTCACTATATACAATTACATTTGAGGCTTCCCGTGGAGTACGAGCTCTCCCCATTTCTAACCAGAAACAGGGCAACGTAGGGGGATTTTTTAGAGGCCTTCAAGAGCCCCCCGGGAGCTCTGCTGTCAACCACGGGGTGGGTGGGGTGTTGCAGGAGAGCGCCAGCGCAGACGGGCAGAAGAGCAGCTGATCCAAGGGGGTCCCTCCTGCCTTTTCTCTTGGCAGTCATCTACATCTGTGGCCCCCTGGAGATGCTTCACCAAGTCATGCGCCGGGCCCAGTCGGAGGGCATGACCAACGGCGACTACGTCTTCTTCTATATGGATGTCTTTGGAGAGAGCCTGCAAGGGGACGGGCACCAGGGGGCTGCCAAGCCCTGGCAGAGCAAGGAGGGCCAGGACTCGGGCACCCTGCGGGAGGCCTTCCAGGTCAGTCTAGTAGCTGAAGATAAGGAGCCTGCACCTTTGGACACCCAAGCGTGGGGAGGGCTGAAGTGGAGCAGCAGGGATGCCGAGGCTGCCCTCTGGGGGGGGGGAGGAAGGGCCTCTAGCCTTCCGAGGGCCTGGGCTGGGGAGCAGGGAGCCCCACCAGCTGCTCTTCTGGAAACCTGATGCTGGGAGGCTGGCTCTACCCTCCAGGACAACGGTTCAGAGAGTGTCTGTGTACGGAGGTGGGGTGGGGTGGGGTACAGTGGTGGCCAGGTTGAATCCTCCCCTCCTCCCCCTACCCTGCGGTTTTGGGACCCTTAGCTCCTTCTCTGCTCTTGGGGTCTTACCCTGGGCCTGGACCTTCTCTTACTCAGAGGGGAAGGACTTGTGGGTCCCAGCCCTCTAAGCAGGGAGCTGTGCTTGTCTCTTTCCGGCCAGGGTCTGGCAGGAACTCAACTGCTAGAAGAGCTGAGGTGCCCAGTGTGGAGTGCCAGGGGGGATGCATTGGGGTGGTAGTGCTGGTGATCCACCACTTGCTACCAAGTCTGTGCATAAACCCCCAGCAGCCTCTTCTGGCGCCTCCTCTGCTCGCTGCAAGGGAGAAGCAAGGATCCCAGATCTCTCTGCAAGAGCAGCTTAGAAAGGCAGGGATGGGGGGGGGGCAGGAATTCAACCCTTTGCTGCAGGGTGGGGGTAGATATGCTGTGGGGGGGAGCAGAACAGAAGCCCCTGGAGAGCAGCCAGCTTCAGACCCTGAGCTGCTTTAATTCTCTGGCTGCCTGGCCCTGAGCAGCCAATCAGGCCTCTACCTGGCCAATATCAGCTTGACTCAAATTGTGTGTGGGGTGTGTGTGTGTGTGAAGCCAAACCTTGCTGGAAGTGCAGACTGGCTTCCTTGCCCCTTCCTCTCAGCTACTTCCAAATGCAGGTCTTGAGCGTGACAAGCCGTCTCTGCCCCTCCCCCCAAAAGAGGCTGCAGGCTTTGCAGAAATGCTCAGCAGCAGATGGGAAGGGGGAGAGGCAGGATGGGCCAGGGAAGGGGGGAGGCCAGTGCCTGAGGCAAGGGGAGCCACATGCAGCCCCCAGAGGTTGCAAAGCCCCCACCTATTGGCTGTGACAGCAAGGGCAGATGGGAGTCATCTTGCAGCCTGGTGTGAGATTTCCAGACAGCTACGTGCAGGAAGCATGGTGTGTGTGTGTGTGTGTGTGTGTGTGTGTGTGTGTGTGTGTGTGTGTGTGTGTGTGTGTGAGAGAGAGAGAGAGAGAGAGAGAGAGAAGGGGGGGAGGTGTGTATGTGAGTGTGTGTGTGTGTGTGTGTGTGTGTGTGTGTGTGAGAGAGAGAGAGAGAGAGAGAGAGAGAAAGAGAGAGAAAGAGAGAGAGAGAGAGAGATTGCAGAGAGGGAAAAGGCTGGTGCCTCACCAGCAGGGGCATATGGGCTCCTGTGTCCCTCAGCCAATGGCTTTTCTTGCAGACAGTGCTGGTGATCACCTACCATGAGCCCCAAACGTCTGAGTACCAAAACTTCCAGAACCAGGTGATCCTGAGGGCTCGCCAGCACTATCAGGTGGAGCTCAGTAGTTCACTGGTAAGCGCCCCCCCCCCCATCCCTCCAGCACCTCTTCCCCCTCTCTTGAGCTTCTAGCTGGGCGAGAGGAGTCCCCCATAGCCAAAGCCTCTGGCAGAAAGGAAGGCCGCCTGAAGACTGACCAGGGCAAACCTCACACGCAGAGCCTCCTTGAGCAGGGGGAGCCCGGCGGATGCTGGGCCAGCATAGGCAGCCTTGACGCAGAGCGACTGGCCATGCCCATCTTCACAGAACGAAAGCCGGTGGGATGGTTCCCAGCCTGCATGGGGAAGTGGCTGGTAGCAGGGCTGGCCTTGGCCCTTCACTGCTTTGGGAGAAGCACTCTCTTGGGGTCAGCCGGCCTGCTGTAGCTTTGCATGGGGGGAGGTGTCACCCAGTGAGCAGCAGCTCCTTGCGGTACTTAGGGCTTGAGGTCATTCCGGGGCTTCCCGAGTACAGATTGAGCCATTGACACTGTAACTTTAAAGAGGGTCCTGGAAATGAGGCGGGTCCCAGCTCCGTTTCCTGGTCCCGCCCGGGTGAAGGGATCAGAGAAACTGCCTGGTTCTGGAGCTCCTTTCTTGATGCATTAAGGTAGCTGGGTTTGGTGCAGCTGCTTTGAGGGCCTGCCCAAAGCGTGGTGCCCCATTTTGGCTGGAACTGTCAGCCAAATTGCTGGCCAGGGACCTGGAAGCAGCTGCAGCAACCCTTGGGAGGACTTGACTGCTTCATGGCGTCGGGAACATCACACAAACACTAGTCTGCTGTGCAGAGGGCTCCCTCCAGCAAGCACACGAAATCAGGAGGCAAGGCGGTTCAAATGAGTCCACACGCTCACTCACACACGCACGCACTCTCGTGGGGGGGGAGGGAGGGAGGGAGAGAATCCTCTCTGCAAGTTGTCTTAATCCCTCCCCAGCTAGTGTCTTTCCAGGAGTTTGTGCCAGACCCTCCACCCTGTTTCTCCCTTCTCCCTCTCCTTTTTCCTTCTCCCAAGAGTTGTCCAAAGGTTTCTATCCTTTTCACCTCCTTGGGTGTGATGGCCTCACTAGGAGTAGTGGGAGACACACAGATTGTATGTTATGAAAATCCAAAGTTGCAGTCTAGAGCTTTCCATATAGTCCAGTCAGATCCTTCCCCCATCTGTGAGCATGAAAGCTCACAGAATGATTGGGATCCTTCCCCATCCAAGGTGTCCCTTGGTGGAGGTCTCCAGAGGGGGATCCAGAGAGTTTTGCCTCCCACTTTGAGTAGGGACTCTCAGCTGGCAGAGGAAGCCCTGAATGTGGGCGTGGGAGGGTCTTTCTTGGCCTCCTCACCCTTTGCTTGCAGCAAGCTTTGAGACGCTGGCAGGTGGAGTTCAAAGCCCCCTCTCTGGAAGGGGATCCCCACAAGCTCTGGGCTGCCTAGAGCAGAGAGGCCACAATGGAACCTTTTCAGGACCCCTACAGCCAGCCAAGGCCAAGTCTGGGGGGCTGGGAAGGAAGGGAACTCCCAATTGGTCCAGGCAGCCACTAGCCTGAGGGGCTGGGTAGAAGTGGGAGGGGTATATGTGTGTGTCACGCCCATCCTCCTAGGCTGAGGGCAGGGGTCGCTGCCAAAACTTCTGCCTGCAATGGCACAGGAATTACTAGCTGCCATCAACCAGGCACATAGCTACTCTCGTCCAAAGCAAGGCTGTGAGTAGGTTCTGCTCAGAAGGCCGTTCCGTACTGGGCAACTGGAGCTGCCCCCAAGATAAGCTTCACTATGCCCGTCCTGGTTGGCATAGGAGGGGGAGTGTTCTTCCGGAAAAAGAACCAGTCCTGCCCTCTTGAGCTACTAGCAGGGAGGAGCAGCCTGCTCCCCCCCCCACTGCCCAGATGGGTGGCACCTCCTAGGCCCTGGAAAAGTGTTTGGCCTGGAAGCCCTCTGGAAGAGCAGGTGACTCTCAAGGGCCAGCACTGGGGGGGGGGGAAGGAAATTAGGGGCAGTGTTGCTTGCAGGTCCCTTGGAGTCTCTCAGCACTGGTGGCTGGGAGACTAGTAGAGTCCCCTTCTGAAAGAGGCGGGTGCAAGTAATTAACCTTTTCCTTCCCTGGGGGGGGAGAACAGCAGGAACCCCTTTTACCAGGCTTTGGAAGCCAGTCTGGGTGCAGACAGGAAACAGCGGCCACCTCCCACGCACATCCTGCCCCCTCCCCACAGGGCTGCTCCTATTTTTAGGCTCCCCTCCCCATTTTCTATGCAGTTTCCCAGGAACCCACAGGCAGGCAGAAAAAGGCATTAAGGAGAAGGGGGGCTGCATTCACACCTCTCACTCTTCACTGAGCAAGCCTGTTTCCTGATTGGCTGTTCACCTGTTGACCAATCTACTGGCTAAACAGCTGGGCCTGCTCATTCACGGGCCTCCAAGCACTGAGGAGTCCGCAGGACCTGCTGGCGGCATTCCGTCCCCTGAGGGGGTCTGCAGCAGTGAACCCCACTCGCCTGCCACCTTCTGGGCCTTCTACAGCAAGAGCCTTGAACGCCCAGTCACGGTTCAGCCGAGCCCAGCCTGTTGGGTGAACCAGCCAGGGAGGGATACTGGTGACCGGTTCCTCCCACAGCGGGCCATGGGGCCCAGGAAGATAGCAGGCTAAAGACTCTTCACACACTCTGGGTTGCTGGCAAAAGCTGACCTTACAACCGGAGCTGTTCCTAGTCTCCTTTGGGACAATGGAGAGATTTTGCTCCCCTTTTCTGAAATAAACAAGTTCATGTTTTCTACCCTGAAATCAGAGTAAAAAGTCCCTAGTTTTAGCCTCCGGATCAAAGGGCCTGCAGTCACCGGCTCCTCCTGACCACAGGGATACACTGGAGGAGAGGCCCCTTTGCCCAGGGCGCAAGTGGGCCCCTCGGTATCCAAGCAGAGAAGGGCTCCTGTGTTCTGGCATTTAGAAATGTTTGCTTGTTGTGGATTGGGACCAAGGGGAGTTTGAAGTATCTGGAGTTAGCTCACAACTGGTGCCAGGTTAAATTCCTGCTGCCTCCCTGGACAAGGGGGTCTTCCCAAGGGTGGGCCCTTCAGCTGCATGGCTCTCCTGGTCTCCTAGTCTCCTGCTAGAAGGAGGCGCCTCGGAGGGCACTGAGCAATGCCTCCGTCTCCCTCTTTGGCTCCTCCACAACAGAAAAACCTGGTGGCAGGCTGCTTCCACGACGGGCTGCTCCTTTACGCCCTGGCCTTGAACGAGACCCTCCACGAGGGCGACACAAAGCTTAACAACAGCCGCATCCTGGAGAAGATGAAGGGGCGCAGGTTCCAGGGTACGGGGGTTGCAAGGAGGGGGGCTCCCAGACCAAGGGCCAGGCTGAAGATCATCCAAAAGAGATCTTAGAAGGTCTTCCTTATTAGGTGGTTGGGGGGGGGGGCTGGAACGGCTGGAGGGGAGGTCCAGGTTTGGGGCCCAAGCTCACCTGGGTGAGGTGCCCTGGGGAGTGACTTTTCCCCAGCTCCATCTACAAGGGTGACAGCGCTGCTGGCCCCAACTGCTCCTAGGGGCCTGACCCAAATGTGTGGCCACTTTTACTCCTCCAGGGATCACTGGGACCGTGAGCATGGATCAGAACAATGACCGCGACACAGACTTCAACCTGTGGGCCATGGTGGAGGGGGATAGTGGCGAGTACAAGGTAGGCCGCTGCCCCCCAGCAGTCCCTAACTGCAGCCCACCCAGCAACCCAGTTCTCCCTTGCCAGGAGACACCAGCCCTTCTCTCCTGGAGGGAGAAAGTCTGGGGCAATCATCCCCCTCCATTTTCCTGGCAGAGGGGTGAGTGACTGAAGAACAGCAACATCTGGCCAGGTGAGCCAAAGGCCTTCTGCCCACAGGTGGTGGGACACTACGTGGGATCGGAGAAGCAGCTGAAGTGGCTGGGACCCATCCTCTGGGTGAAGGGGCAACCGCCTCTCGATAATCCTCCCTGTTTTGACATGGATGACCCCTCCTGTGACAAAAGTGGGTGTCTGTGGGCTTGCTGCCCAAAGAAAGTTGGGGGAAAGACAGGCTCCACCCTGGGAGAGCTTTGGAGAAAGACTACCCTCAATGATACCCAGCTGCCTTCCTGTGCCCTTCAGGGTGCCTTCCTGGGGGTGGCTGGTAGGCAGAGGCCCTCCCTGATTTGCTTTGTCCTTGCAGGCGCACTTAGCACCCTAGCGATCCTAGCCCTGGGGGCCGGACTCACCTTCATCATGTTTGGAGTTTCCAGCTTCCTGATCTTCAGGTGCCTAAGCAAACTCTTTGGGAGAGAGCAAGAAGGGGTGGTGCCCTGGCCAGACAAGCAGTGTGCAGCCCAGGAGGAGGAGGAGGAAGAGGAGGAAGAGGAGGAGGAGGGTCATTGTTGCAGTGACCACCTGTGTGATGTGTGGTCAGAGGCAGTTTGGGCTTAGCCAAGTGCTTCCTCCTCAGCCTTTGGTGGAGGCTGGGCTGCACCAGAAGGGCCTCCACAACCTCTGAGCGAAGTTCACACAGTAGGCTAAACCAGAGGAAGGTCTGGTTGGTTTGTTCACACGTGCCAGGTTGCTTGGGGTGAACCGGCTATGTGCCCTTGGTTGGCGCTTGGGCTGGGGTGCGGTAGGTGCCTCAGGCTAGGGCAGGTTTAGGCTCTTGCACTGCAGACTCAGCCCTGAGTCCAGGCTGGGTCCAACTGCAGGGCACTTGGGGGGGGGGAAGCTGGGGGCCTGTGGCTGGGTCAGGAAGCTCAGGAGCTGCTCTGCCTTTTGGTAGGAAGCTGATGCTAGAGAAGGAGCTGGCCAGCATGCTGTGGCGGATACGCTGGGAGGACCTGCAGTTTGGTGGCTCGGAGCGCTACCATAAGGGGGCGGGCAGCCGACTCACTCTCTCGCTGGTAGGTACTGTGGGCTACCCACAGAGGATCCGTCCAGGGCCCAGCCCCCCCACCTGTTCCCCAACCCCTCAGCTTTGATGGGGCCCTTTCCCCCTCCTGCCCACTAGGCCTCGGTTGGCTGTGACTCTCTGCCTTGGCTTCTCTCCAGCGCGGCTCCAGTTACGGCTCCCTCATGACAGCCCATGGCAAGTACCAGATCTTTGCGAACACAGGACTCTTCAAGGTGAGCCCCCCTCCATCCCCCCCTCCGTCCCCCTCCCCAGCCCCAGCCGTGTTGGAGGCCAGGCCAGCTCACGCCCTTCCCCCACTCCTCTCTTGCCCTGCAGGGAAACGTGGTGGCCATTAAACATGTCAATAAGAAACGGATTGAGCTGACGAGGCAGGTGCTCTTTGAGCTCAAGCACGTATGTACTGGGGGGGGGAGGGCTGACTGCTCTGGGGGTCTTGTGGAGGGTGGAAGCCTCTGCTGCAGGGACTGCCAGACAGGAAGACACTGGCAGTGGCCTCTGCTCCACTGGTCCATGCTTGCTGCCCCATAGATGCGGGATATTCAGTTCAACCACCTGACTCGGTTCATCGGGGCCTGCATTGACCCCCCCAACATCTGCATCGTGACAGAGTACTGTCCTCGTGGCAGTCTGCAGGTGAGGCAGCTGTCCAGTATGGAGGGGCAGGGGGCAGGGCTTTCCCTGCTGGGCCGTAGCCAAAGCTGACCTGTGCCCCTCCTCGGCCTGCCCAGGACATTCTGGAGAACGAGAGCATCAATCTGGACTGGATGTTCCGCTATGCTCTCATCAACGACATTGTCAAGGTGAGGAAAGGTGCTCCTGGCATTCGAGTGAGGGGATTGGGGGGGGGCTGCCATGCTGTTTTCCCCACCCTGGAATTCCTCCCAGTGGGGCTCTCTGCAAGCTTCTCCAGGCTTCTGGCTGGGCATCCCAGGGACCCCCATCTCCGCCCCCCATTCAGATGGGGCTCAACCTCAAGTGGGCCTCCCTCCATCCTTTGGGGATCTCCTTCTACACTCAGCAGCTGCTTGTCCCCTCTCTCCCCTCCTGCCCCACACAGGGCATGGCCTTTCTGCACAACAGCATCATTGGCTACCATGGCAGCCTCAAGTCCTCCAACTGTGTGGTGGACAGCCGCTTCGTGCTCAAAATCACAGATTACGGTCTGGCCAGCTTCCGCCAGGGCCATGAGAGTGAGGGCAACCATGCGCTCTATGCCAGTGAGTGCCCGGCAAGCCCCTCTAGAGCCTGGTCTCCTGCCCATCCCCTGGGGAAGCCTGAGCCCTGTGCCCCCCTGACCCCAGACTCTCTGGTTCCTGCTTCAGAGAAGCTATGGACGGCTCCAGAGCTGCTGCAGAAGGGGACCCTGCTCCTGCTCCCCCCGGCCATGCAGAAGGCGGATGTGTACAGCTTTGGGATCATCCTGCAGGAGATTGCATTGCGCAGCAGCGCCTTCTACGTGGAGGGCATAGAGCTCAGTCCCAAGGGTGAGAAGGGGCCAGGGGTCTGAGCAGAAACCTACAGCCTAGGAGCCTATCCTGGTAAATGCCAGCCCTGCCCGCCTACAGCCTCCGCTGACATGAAGGGGGATGCTGCTTAGCCCAAAGAGGATCAGGAAAGGTCAGCAGCGGAGGCTGTCTGTCTCTCCCTGCCATGCCCTGTACTGACCTCTTGCAGCTGAGGTGTCCTCCAGCCTGGATGGGTTCAGCAGTGGGCCCAGCCATCTAAGGAGTGCTGCAGGAGGGGCAGGGGAAGTAATGTCTCTGGGTTCCTTGGACACGTACTGCTTGGAGCCCATCCAAGGGGAGAAACTGGGGCTCACCCAGTTTCTTCAGGGGCTCACCCGGGGACTCCCCGGAGGTAACCCCAGCCCAGCCTGTTCCAAAAGCTCACCTGGGCTTTGGCTGCCATGGCCACACCTGGGTGGAGCGAGAGGATGGTACTACCTGAATTCAAGATGGAGGCTTCCACACCAGAGAACGGTAAAGGGGTGATGCTGCTGGCTGTGCCATTGGCTGGTGTTCTGCTGCTTGTGATGATGCAGGTTTGACCCTGTGACCTCTGTCTTTCCAGTCTCCTCCCTCATCCTCATCCCTCACCACCCTTCAGGATTGCCATGTTCACTTCTCTCTCCTCATTGCTCTAGCAGCCAAGTCACCACCTCCCCCCACAAGTCAGCTGCGCCTCCATCCCATCACCCCCACATTCACTCCTGTGCATCCCGCCCCACTCCTCCCCCCCAGAGATTGTGCAGAAGGTGTGCAACAGCCAGCCGCCCTACTTTCGGCCCACCATCGACACTCGCCTGCACAGCGAGGAACTAGCTGTCCTGATGGAACGCTGCTGGGCTCAGCACCCGTCCGAGCGCCCAGATTTTGCCCAGATTAAAGTCTTCATCCGGCGGTTCAACAGGTAAAGTATCCGGAAGGGATTGGGAGTGGGAGTGGCAGCAAGAGACCTGCTTCAGCTTATGCTCCTCTGGGCGGGGAAGCACAGAAGGTCTCCTCCTCACACAGCCTTGGAGAACCTCTCAGGAAGATAGGCAAGGTGCCTGGTTGCGACCATCCCAATGTTGTCTTCTCATGAGATGCACATGTACCTCAAGAAGGCTCCAGTTGGCCCTGAAGAGAATCTCCCTGTATTCCTACCAAACATGGGCTGAGAGTCTCCACGGGGAGGCCCCCAAAGCCTGTGGCTTCTGCTGGATCCCTGAGACAAAGTGGCCACAGGATGAGTGTGTGGTATCCAGGAGAAGCTCACTGTGGCAGAAAATGAATCTGGCTGTGGGAAAGGAGGGTCTCCCAGACTGGGCCCCAAATCTAGCCAGTTTGGCTCTCTCAGGCACTTCTGTGGCTTGGCTGACAGATAGCTCCCCCCTCCTGCCCAAGAGGCAGGCACTCTTCCCACCTACTGGATTCAAGGATGGGCTGTCTAGAGGAGATCAGGGGCAAGGGGGGTTAGGGGATAGATACAGAAGCTGACCCCAGCTGGTTAGATGCTCCATAGTCTTGTGGGGGAGGCTCAGTCCCCAACCTGCAGCAGTATTGCCTGTCATCCAAAGGCTTCAGAGTGAGGGGTTCAGTGGTGGGGGAAGTAATGGCACAGCACCCGCCATACCCTAGCACCATTCCCCTCACCCTGCCTGCACCACTGTGAACTCTGCCCTCCCCCTCTTCCTCAGAGAAGGAAGCACCAGCATTCTGGACAACCTGTTGTCACGCATGGAGCAGTATGCCAACAACCTGGAAAAGCTGGTGGAAGAGCGCACACAGGCCTACCTGGAGGAGAAGCGCAAGGCAGAGAACCTACTCTACCAGATCCTGCCCCAGTGAGTCCAGCCTGCCTCCCTCCAGGGTGCTGTAGCTTGACGCCATCTCCTGCTTGGAGGGTCAGCAGCTCCTGTCCTTTCTATTCCACAGTTCGGTAGCCGAGCAGCTGAAGCGGGGTGAGACAGTGCAGGCTGAAGCCTTCGATTGTGTCACCATCTACTTCAGCGACATTGTAGGGTTCACCTCCTTGTCAGCAGAGAGCACTCCTATGCAGGTAGGCTGCAGCATGGGTGGGTGGGTGGGTGGGCAGTACCTTGCATGCCTGAAATGGATGTGTCTGACTCTAGTCCTGCTTGATTTGTGCTTGGAAAAGTCTCCTCCACACAGCCCACCCCCTGGCTGGAGCAGGTCCAAGGACAGATGCCTGCTAGAGAGTTTTCCCATGAATGTGAGGCGCTCCCTGGTTCCTCTGTTTAAGAATTGGGCTATGGCTTGTTTTCTTCACCCAATGTAGATATGGAGCCCTGTCCTACTTGCATGTGGTGCTGCAACCAAACATGGCTGGCACATTGCAGAAGACTAGTACTTAGCTATCAGTTGCTGAAAAAAGTGGAATGGCTATGTTAACATGCCAGGCCTCCAGAAACTCAGGAAGTGTTCTCTGAGAGTATAGTCCAGACGAGAGGGCAGAGGGAAGAGGCGGGGAGAGGGAGGGAGATCTGGAGAGGCCTCTTTTGACCAGGGTGAATGTGGAGGGTTACATGGCACAGAGTCAAAGTAGGCATATTCTGAATTTTTGACATGCTGAGCCCAAAAGGTTCACCATCTATGATCTATGTTTATGACCATGGCCGATAGATCCCAGTTGCCATGTTCTTACCAAAGAGTTTAGAATGATTATGAATCAGGCTGCTACTTTTACATCCTCCTGTGGATCATTGCTTCGGCATGACATATTACAGGGACACAGCAATCAGGTTTCGCTGCAGATTTGGGCTGTTGTGTCAACGTAGCTATTGGGAAGCAGAGGAAAGGCAGAGCTTGCTATTAATTACCCTCCCAATGTTCACTTATCCCTTCTGCAGGGTGTGGGTGTGGGGTCCCAATTTGACCCTTTTTGTTCAACTTTGTCAGTTGGTCTTTACTTGCTTTCCCAAAAATGTCTTTCCATCTGCCCTGGGCATTTGCAAGCACTGCTGTGCCACAGCCGCGTCTGGTCTTGCCCTGGGCAGCCACCTGTTCTTGCTAGATTAGACTCCCTCCACCTGGCCAGCCAGCTCACCCATCTCCCCCCATCCCAATCACCAGGTGGTGACGCTCCTCAATGACCTCTACACTTGCTTCGATGCCATCATAGACAACTTTGATGTCTACAAGGTGAGATTGGCTGGGATGGGAGGGGGTGTCTTCCTGGATGACCCCCAGCTCAAAGCAATGCTGCAGGGAGCCCCCCCAGCTCACCCTGCTCCTTGGCCCTGGCCATAGGTGGAGACCATTGGTGATGCCTACATGGTGGTATCCGGCCTGCCTGTTCGAAATGGCAAGCTCCACGCCCACGAGATCGTCCGCATGGCCCTTGCACTCCTGGAAGCTGTGAAGACCTTTCGCATCCGGCACCGTCCCAGTGAGCAGTTGCACCTGCGCATAGGGGTCCACTCTGGTGAGTGAGGCGGGCAAGCACGGTCTACCTTTCCTGAGCATGCACAAAGCACCAGCGGTTCAGCCATCCTCTTCTACCTACCTGCAGGGCCAGTGTGCGCGGGAGTGGTGGGCCTGAAGATGCCACGCTACTGCCTCTTTGGGGACACAGTCAACACGGCTTCACGTATGGAATCCAATGGCGAGGGTGAGATACCCCCCCATACTCTTTCTGTAGGGCCCGTGTATCCTTACCTCCCCTCCCTTGGAGCCTGCTACTGGTGCTTCTCCCCACCCAGCCTTCTTTCCAGCCTCCCCCCCCTCCAGCTTCCTTGTGAACTTTCATTCCCCTTCAGTAGATGCTCAGTGGGATGCAATCCAGCCCAGCTGTGCCCCATTTCTGGGAGGCTGAGGGGACTGAGACATTGCCTCTCCTTGAGGGCCTCCTGAACACAAGAGGGTTCCCATCAGGAACAGTTAAAAGCTTCACTAGTTTAGACTAATCAACTTTATTGTGGTACTCTGTAATTGCTGTGGACCGCGAGACTCCCAAGCATGCCACTGGGCCCCTTTGGCAGGGGATCCTGGGGGGCACTCACTCTCCTGCCCCTGTTCCTTCCAGCCTTGAAGATCCACATCTCTGCTGCCACCAAGGAGATCCTGGATGAGTTTGGCTGCTTTCTGCTGGAGCTCCGGGGGGACGTAGAGATGAAGGTGGGCATGGGAAGGAACAGGCTGGGCCCTGCATGGGGGGGGGGGAGGGGAAGGAGGGCAAAGTGGAGGTATGCCTCTCACTTTCATTGCTCTGGGGGGGGCTGCATTGCAAGAAAGGGGGCAAGAGCGCTTCACCTGTCTGCTTTCTGGCAGGGCAAAGGAAAGATGAGGACCTATTGGCTGCTGGGCGAAGAGAAGACGGCCGTCATCTGAGGGGGCCCCTCCCTCTGCAGGGACCCAGCAGCAGCAACTGCTCCCATGAACTTGCGGGGGATTCACTCTGCCTTGGAACAGGGAGGGAGGGTGAGAGGCAGCCAGCCTGCAGGCGAGGATGGCTTTGCCCGAGGGAGGCAGCGGCTATGACTGGAGGCGGAGAGGGGGGCTCTAGTTGCCCCAGACATCAAGGGGTCTTCCCTGCCCAGTCAGCAACAGCCAGGCAGCAGGCACTTGGGAACCCACCTGCTGAGGCAATCACAAAAGCCCTTTGCCCAGCTGGGGCTCCTGGTCCCAATCGATGCACCCCCACCCCTTGGCTCAGCAGGCTGAGCCAGTCTTCCAGCCCTGCTGCTCATTTTCCCCCTCTGGTTGCAAATCCAGGAATCAGGCAAGCAGTCTTGTCCAAACAGAAAGGGGAGGGGAGAATAGCCCCCTCCCCTTCCATTTAGCAAGAGAAAGGATGGCAAACGGCTCTGCCCAGCCCCGGCTGCTTTTGTGGCAGGGGAACCGTAAGGAAGCTTCCTGGAAACGACTCTGGCGGTTGGGCCTTCAGCTCTTGCAGGAATTTAGCAGGGAAATCAACATTTTGAGGAGGGGACTCTGCATCCCCCCCCACCTGCATAAGCTTGGTGTTTCCCAACCAGCCCAGATAGTGCCAAGGTAGCATTCATAGCTTGGGGTAGTTTTCTGGGCTGTACGGCAATGGCTGGTCAAGGTATTCGGACATGGGAGTTGTGAACGTTGCGCACTTCCTGAAAGGGGTGTCGCCAGTCCGGATGCTGGAGATGCCCTGTGGAGAGGGGTAAAGAAGCTGAAGAGCAGCCGGGTGGGCGGGGCTGCCCTCCGGGCCTGCGTCACCCACCCTCGTGGCTGGCTCCGAGCTGCCTGGCCAGAACATACCCTCCATGCTAGGACAACAGGTGCCCGGGCTGCCTGCCCGCCTGCCATGTCCTTTGCAGCCTCTCAAGGACAAGCCTCATGGGAGGAGGCAGGAAAGGCATGGCAACACCAGGTTGGTGCGGGACAGGATGGCACTCACCGGCACCTGCTGGGCATGTTCGAGCCAAAATGTCTGCGGTTGTTCCAGCCGGTAGTCGTGGGGCTGCAAGAGGAGAGGTGGTCACGGAGCAGCTGGGGTGTGTCCAGGAGGGAGGGGGTGGGGAGTCTGGCTGCTACTCTGGCCTGCAAGGCCCCCTACCTGGGTGGGGGGCAGGGGCACAGAACGGAAGCCCTCCTGCTTGTAGTCCCGGTGGGTGATGGAGAGGGACTCCATGGGCTCGGGCGGAGGGTACATTTCGCTTGCTAGGAGGCTCGTCCTGCAAATCAACAGCGACAACAGCAGCTGAGCCAGGAGCTGCACTGGCAGAAGGGGGGGCTGGGCACAGAGGGCTCTTGCCCCCCACCCCAGGGCAGAAACCACCTCCGGGAGTGACAGTGCTTCCTTCATCAAGCTCTGTGAGGGACCTCAAGCACCGTCCACAGCACTGAACCCAGGAAATCTTTTCTTCTTGTTGTCACCAGCACTTGGAGGGAGGGAGGCTGAGTAGGGACAGTGCGGCCCCCAGCCCCATTGAAACCTCATCCTGGAGAGATTTTATACATTCATTTTCTAGGCAGAGAGCAGAAGGGCGAGGCTTCGTTTTTCAACTTGTCCCAAGTGTTTTATGAATAAAAGAGAGCACCCTGCATGGTTATTTCAATGGTTTCCCAAACAAAATGGGTTTTGGCACTGCCGGACCTCTGTGTGCTAATCTCAAAGACTGCCACTCCTGCCGGGTAAAAGGTTGGAAGCAACACTGCAAATATTTATGGGGCTGTATGTCCAAGTTCTAACTTGGCTGCCTCCTTTGTTGTCCAATCACCACAGCCGAGGGGCGGGATCTCCCCTCAGGCACAGAGAAAGGTTGTGCAAAGGGTTGGCACAGCCCTTGCTGGTTTGTGCCATGGTGTCCACCCTGCCTGCCGGTTGGAGGAGAAGGGCAACAAGGAAACTCCAGGGAGCAGCACCAGCACCGCTGAAGGGAGCTTCTGCTGGGCCCAAGGTCCCCCCCCCTCTGTCACTGGTGGATAAGAGGGCCCTGTGCATGGATCACTTGTTTTCAGCAGGGAAAGCCACAGCGGGGGCTCCAGTACTTCTTGTGCAAATGGGGAGGGGAGAGAATTCCTTTGCACGGCTCCACCTTCCAACTTGTTCTCGTCAGATGTCTTCCCGCAGCTGCAGTAGGCCCCGGGGAGTGTTCTTGCACGTGTACCAGCTACAGTGGGCTTCTGCAGCCATGGGCTTGCTGAGTTGTTTCAACTCAAGGAAACCCTAATCGAGTGGGAGAGGAGACGGGGGGTGTGTGTTGTGGGAACAGCCCACCTCCCTTTCCCCAGTACTTCTGTGGAAATGCTCAGTCCTGCTGCTGCTACTTGCCTTGGAGATGGTTCTCTCCACCCCGGTCCCCCTGTGCTGCTGCTGCTCTCTGCCCCGCTGATTTTTGCTCTCCCATGTCCCACATCCCACACTAGTCCTTTCTCCATGGTTGCCCTTCATCCCCCTTTCATCTTCCAAAGTGGAGGCAACGTGGCCTCCCACCAGTCTTTGGGCAAGACTGGAGGCAGTGGCCTTCCATGGTTGCTGCTGCTGTTCAACTGCCAGGCAAAAGGCCCTTGGAGGACCTCGGCTCTTTCCTTCTCTAAGGGAAGAAATGCCCGTGTAGTCCCAACCTCTAGTTTCAGTCCTTGCACCAACCACCTCAGGCTGGCACTCGACCACTCACTCCTAGGCTTCCCCTTCGGAAGGTGCTGATAAGCAGGCTCAAGGATGCCAGCTCTGATCACCCCAGAAAACTTTTTTAGGCAGCTGAAGATGAAGAACGATTGCAAGAACTGGGTATGTCTAGCTCAGACATGTCAAACACAAGGCCCGGGGGGCCGGATGCAGCCTGCAAAGTGGTTTCATGTGGCCCGCGAAGCCATCCTGGAAACAATGAGGGAACGGCCCCCGCTGCCTTGGCCCTGGCCCAGGCCGGCTGGGGGCCAATGTAAATTTTGTGGTGGCCATCTATGCTGAAACGGATTCAGTCTTAGCTCCACAAGGCCATCTGGAAACAGCGAGGAACCAGCCTCTGCCGCGTTGGCTCTGCCCCCTGGGTGCATGCTGGGGAGGTATCACCCTTTGTGAGGACTGAAGAAATGGACCATACCTTGGTGCTTGCCCCAGTCCCACCCCCTTTTGCCAGAGACCCTCAGATCTGTCCCACTCCTGCCCAGGCCCCCACAGGTACCTCTGACGTGAACGATGTAGAGCTGGCCATGCCCACCCAGTAGGCCGCACCACCCTGCCCCCCCCACCCGAGGGCAACCGCAATGTTGATGCAGCCCTCAATGAAATTGAGTTTGACACCCCTGGTCTAGCTTAATGAAAAGAAGGACTAGAGTGGACATGATAGCAGCCTTACAATATCTAAGAGATTGTCACAAAGAAGATGAGGTCCACCTGTTCTCCAAAGCTCCTGAAGGCAGGACAAGAAGCAACGGATGGAAACTAATAAAAGAGAGAAGCAACCTAGAACTAAGGAGAAACTTCCTAACAGAACAATTAACCAGTGGAACACCTTGCCTCCAGAAGTTGTGGATGCTCCATCACTGGAGGTTTTTAAGAAGAGATTGGACAGCCATTTGTCTGAAATGGTATAGGGTTTCCTGCCTGAGCAGGAAGTTGGACTAGATGACCTCCAGGGTCCCTTCCAACTCTGTTGTTCTGAAGCAAGGTGGCCTTGACTCAAGATCTCCACCTAGGCTTGGGAAAGTCCCTGAAGATACAGTGGAGGAGGACTCCCACGCTAGTACAGTATTTAAACTCTCACCCAGCAATCTGACATAGAAGGACAGTGCTCAGAATGGCTAAGGGAGGTCTTCTTGTCTTCTGCAGCTCTGTGGCCTTGAGTACCCCTAGGGTCCTCTATCTCTGGGTCAAGGTTTGATCTGCAAAGGGGCGAGTGGCTCTAGAAAAGGGCTGAGCAAGTTCACAATCCAGACCAGTTGAAGGAAAGAGGTCACCCGTTGACCTTGACAGGTCCACAACAGCTCAAGCTGCTAAATGTATGGGGTGGCAGCGGGGGGGGGGGAGAAGATCCTGTTCCTTACCTGTGTTTCTGGTACAGAAGATGCTCCATCATGGCCTCTCGCTTCCCTGGGGATATAAGGAGGAGACAAGTGAGGTGGGGAGCATCTATGGAGTGGCTGGAAAAGACCCTTGCCCAGGGACGGAGACAGGAAGGTGGGCCCCGAGCCTTCCGCAGGGAAGGAGACGGGAGAGAGACATCCCCACCAGCCCACACACACCCCAGTGCCCTGAATTGAGCCAGGCACTATATTGATGCCAACCTTCTTCCAACTCTCTGTGCTTCATTCAAGGGAGAACCGGAAGGCCTGCTGGGGGCTCAAGCAGGCTCTACTTCCCATTACGGAGGATTAGGTGCCTCCCCACATGACTTGGGGACCACACACAGCCCATTTTAAGAGGCTCTAGGTGGACTTCTGTTTAAAACACCATGGAGCCATTTTTTAAAAAAGTAGCATATTCACAGCCACACTCTGGAAGGATTTACTGCCAGGGCCCTCCAAGACTCACTGCAGCTGCCAGCTCCAGCTCTGTAGATGCTCTGCTGGCCACAAAGCAGCTGATCTACACGCCAGCTGTTTCTTAGGACCTTCCCAAGATTTTTAACTGAGTCCCCTGGCCCTTTCTGCTCAAGGAGATCTGCATAATCCATTCCAACTTTGAGAAATTAAAGCCCTTCCTAGAAGTTGCTTCTTGTCTTTGCTCGCCCCCCACCCCAAGGAGTCCGACCGAAGGCAAGATCTCCCATCCCAAGGAAAGGGATGTCAGAGATTGCCTGTTGTCCCTCTACACAGTTTTACAGTACAGGCAGTCCTCAACTTATGTCCATCCTTGGAACTGAAACATTCACCCTTCAGAGAGACATGGTATGACTGTGATTTACAATCCTCCTTCCAGCTTTCCCACAGAAGTTGCTTGTCGGAAGCTGTCTGGGAAAGTTGCAAAGGGCGATGACAGGACCGCAAGGATCCTTCAGCAGTTGTAAGTCACTTTTTGAAGCACTATTGTAACTTTGAGCAGTCATTAAACAAATGGTCGTAAGCTGAGCACCCCCATCTAATTACAAAAACAATCCCTCGATTTGGGGTAGGCAACCTTGGCTCTTTTATGACTCCTGGACTTCAATTCCCAGAATTCCTGAGTCAGCTGACTCAGGAATTCTGGGAATTGAAGTCCAGGAGTCATAAAAGAGCCAAGATTGCCCACCCCTGCCCTAGATGCTTTAAAGGACAAAAAAAAAAAAAAAAGGGGGGGGGGGAGAGACTAGAAGCCAAATTGTCTTTTTGAAGTATTTTCGGAAGGAATTGCTGTTCACCAAAGAACTGGCCCAGGGGGCTGTCCCAAAGATGGTTTTTTTTTTCAAAAAGCAACTGAATTTTTTTTCGCCTTGAAGATGTTTCGCTTTGAGGAATGGAAGGATTTATATTCCTTGCAATCATCTGGTTGTTCGCTCTCTTTCTGAGAGTCATTGAGGCCACTTGGAGGTTTATCTCTGTCTTCCAAGTAGCCTCAACGACTCTCAGAAAGAGTGCTAGATGTGCCAGATGAGAAAGAGCGCCAGACCAGAGGACTGCAAAGAATATAAATTCTCCCATTCTCCACCATTCAGTTAGAACTGAAGAAGCTTCTTGGATGAGGAGCAAAATGTCTTCAAGGGAAAACCAGTCCAGTTACCTTTTGAAAAAGCACCTGGATGACTGAGAGCCTCATAGACTTGCGGAGGGGGCTGTTTAGGGGGAAGGCCAAGAAGTGGGCAGGGCAGCAGTTGCACATCTGGGCTGCCCAAAGGGAGCAGCCAGACTGTTGCCTAGGGTTCAAGGAGTTCGGTTCCAGCTGCTAATAACTGCATCCTTGACATGGGCTGGGGGGGGAGTCTGCCTGGCTTTCTAATGTGAGTGGAAAACTGCACCTAACTAATTCTCCAGAGTAGCATTGCAACCAACCCTGGGCCGGACCCCCTTCCTCTCCCTGCGTAGATGTTGTTGGCTAAGCCCATCCTGGGCTCCACTCCAGGCCTCTAGCCGCCTCTTGTCCCGCTGCCCACCTCGTACAGGAAGCCCTGTCTTCATGGGACGAGGGTAGGAGTCCTTCAGGGTGGTGGTCGTGGGCATGCCGGCTAGGAAGTCAAGGGTGAGGAGGCCAGGATGCCCGTGCCGGTGGAAGGACCCCTCGGTGCCACACTCGGGTCTTGGCACAAGGTCCAAATCTTTGGTGGCTCTCTGGGAAAAGCAAAAATGAAAACAAAGGAGGCTCCTTCCTCTTGGGGCCATGGGGGGGGGGAGGACAGTTGCTCTTCCCCCACCCCTGGGGAGGGCACAGCTTGGTCCCGCCCTCTCCTTCTGCAGGTCAGGAACAGAAGGGTCGCGCTCCAATTCCTGGAGAGGCTGCGCTCATCCGAGGGGATGCCAGGCTGGGGCTGCGGAGAACCCGGGTGGGGAGCGCCTGCCAAGGGGCAGCAGAGCCTGGGCGCCGTCCTGACCTCCCACCGCCAGCGCCAGACCGCCAACTGGGGGCGAGGAGCCCCGCAGAGCAACCTCACCTCTTCCTGCCAGTTGTGCATCAGGCACTGGCCGCGGGTGGGCGGCTCCCTCGGCGGCTCCGGGACGCAGAGCGGGAGCGGCTGCAGATCGGCGGCCGGCAGCTCTCCCAGGTAGGGCCCCGGCACGCCGTGACAGGGCGGTAGCTCCACCGGGACCGTGGCTCCGGCCTGCGGCTCTGCCTCGGGCTCCGGCGGCATCTCCGCGGGACACGGGGCCGTCTCCGCCGGGCTCCCGCGGGGCTCCTCCGTGCTGCTCTGGGCGGCCTCTCCGCCGCTCGGCACCTGGGCTCTGTCCAGGGAAGAGACAGGAGAGCGCCGGGTCGCGGGCGGGAAGGGGCCCCGGCTGCTCCGGCGAACCAGCGCCCTGCCGAGAGCGCCGCGGGCCCCGAGGGCCCCCCTCCCCGAGTAGCGGGCGGGGCGGTTGACGGTCGCGCCCAAGCTCACCCTTCCGGCTCCATCCTGGCTCCTGCGCTTGGTTGGTCTCCACGGAGACGCGAAACCCACCGCGGGCTGTCCTGGGAGGCGGGCGAGCGGCCGGGGCGACCGTTGGTTGGCCGAGGGCGAGGAGGGGGAGGGGAATGGGGAGGGGCCTCGGGACTCTCCCTCCCGGCCTGGCCCTCCGACCCGGCCGGCGCAGGCGAGGGGGGCGGGGCGAGAGGCGGGGCGGAGAGACCGGCTCAGGACGTGCGTGGACCAAGCGAGGCAGCCGAGAGCGCTGTCCGGAGACTCGGCGGGCCCGGAGAATCCCCGAAGGAGGCGATGAATTGCCTCGCCCGGCGGCAGGTGAGCCTTGCCCCCCCTCCCCCCGACATCCTCCCCAGAAGCGGAGGCCCAGCGGGTGGCTTCTTACGTGCTTCGCTTGTGCTGACTTTTGCTGCTCGCTTAGAGGTTTGGGGGATCTGGTGGGCGTCGGACGGGGGTCGTTGCTTCCTTGTCCTCGGTAAAATAGCACAGGGAAACCCGTAAGAATACGGTCAAAGAAGGCAAGAGGGCAGTTGCGACAGTGCGATTTAAAGTCCACCCAGTTTTTAACATGTCACACATTGTCCAGGTCCGTGGAGACAGGTTGGACTGTCCTCTAACCTCATGTGTCTCTGTGCGCGTGCGTGCGTGTGTGTGTGTGTGTGTGTGTGTGTGTGTGTGTGTGTACATGCACTCATGCACCAAGGGAGAGGAGAGACTGCTTCTATCCAAAGTAGAAGGAAGAGAAAGAAGGGCTGAAGGCGGGGGGGGGGGCTCTGTTGCCTGCAGCCCCGAGGCCCAAGGAGCGTCCTTACTGCCCTTTTCTCCTCCTGAAGGAAGAGATTCTGGCTCCTGTCATTGGTGTGGGGCTAACTGCAGCCAGCACCCTCTTTGGCCCAACCTTGGCCCCTCACTGGCTTCGCTAAGTGGCCTGCATGCCATTTAGCCATCCTGAAAGTAGCATGCAAAGACACAGCCAGCCTGCTGGGAGGCAGGTGGGAAGCTCCTCTAGAGTGGGAGAAGAACAGCTGGGACAAGAACAGCGCCTCTCCTTCTGATTCCTCCACCCACCTCAGCAGCAAGGAAGGGGAAAAGCCATTTGGAGGCCTGCAGGAGCCTGCTCTGAAGCACTTGCGTGGGAGGCCAGTGCTTAAGTTGGGCCAAGGACCAGTGGAGGGTCTGCTTGGAGCCGCTTGCCCTGCTGCCCAGCCGATGCCCTTCTGGTGCTGCAGATTGCGTGGCCTGGGGATTGGCACCTTCCATGCCCATCCTGCGACAGGGCGAGGCTCTCAGCGAGGTGGCCCCGTTGCAAGTGGGGACAGGCTGGAACATCTTCAAACTGCTATCATGATGTGTCTGCACAACATTTGCCAGTAAAAGTGTTTAAATTCCCCTGAGCGTTGATGCTGGTAAAATGTTTGGTAATTGTGAAGGTGGTGGGAGCCCCACTTGCAGAAATGGATTCTCTGCACATTGTCAGTCAGGTTCTTTAGCCTCTAAGGCAGGGGTGTCAAACTCAATTTCATTGAGGGCCACATCAGCATTGCGGTTGCCCTCTGGGATGTGTGTGTGTGTGGCCAGGGTGGGTGTGGCCTACTGGGTGGGCATGGCCAGCTCTACATTGTTCGTATCAAGGGTGCCTGTGGGGGCCTGGGCAGGAGTGGGACAGATCTGAGGGTCTCTGGCAGAAGGGGGTGGGACCAGGGCAAGCGCCAAGGCATGGTCCATTTCTTCATTCCTCACAAAGGGTGACACCTCCCCAGCATGCACCCAGGGGGCGGGGCTGACACAGCAGGGGCTGGTTCCTCGGTGTTTCTAAACGGCCTTGTGGAGCTAAGACTGAATCCGTTTCAGCATTGATGGCCACCACAAAATTGTACATTGGCTCCTGGCTGGCCTGGGCCAGGGCCAAGGCAGCGGGGGCCGTTCCCTATTTCCAGCATGGCTTTGCGGGCCACATGAAACCACTTCGCGGGCCACATCTGGCCCCCGGGCCTTGTGTTTGACATGTCTGCTCTAAGGCCCTCGCCATTCGTGCTGCTTTCCTCTGGACTCTTTTCTGTTCCTCACCATCCCTCCCGTATGGTGGCTGTACAGCTGCAGAGAGGATTCTCAGGGCAATCTGACAGTGCAGCGGAGAGCAGAACTGGCTTCCCGTGATGTCAACATTGTGCCTCTGTTGGTGCAGCTCAAGGTGGCTGTTTTTGGCTGCTGCAGCACACTGCTGGCTCATGCGCAATTTATGGTCTCCTTCGAAGGGCTACTCTTGAGCCAGGCACTGCCCATCTTCTTAAATGTGACTTCTGGGCTACTGCGAGGACCTCCCAAACCAATTCACTTTAATGTATTTAGGTATTTACTACCAAGCCAAGTTGTAGTCAGGTATACTTTATTTTAAGGAGACCGGGGGAGGGGGGATCAGAAAAAGAATGGTTAAGGGTGGCCCTTTTCATTCTCAGTGAACCTCCAGCTTCCTTGTTTGGTTGCCTCAGACCCTTGAGGCCACCAGGGCCATCCCTTGTCGACAACCAATCAATCAGAATAGAGCTGGAAGGGACCTTGCAGGTCTTCTAGTGCAACCCCCTGCTCAAGCAAGAGACCCTTTAGTATTTGAAGTTCACCCTGTTTGTTCCCTAAGCTTCGAGCATTCGTATATAGCCATTTGAGTCCTTTATGGATCTTGGGTATGTTTCTTATATTTCCTACTTTGCTTCTGGGTTTTCCATCCTTCTTCTTCTTCTTCTTCTTCTTCTTCTTCTTCTTCTTCTTCTTCTTCTTCTTCTTCTTCTTCTTCTTCTTCTTCTTCTTCTTCTTCTTCTCCTTCTCCTTCTCCTTCTCCTTCTCCTTCTCCTTCTCCTCCTTCTCCTCCTTCTCCTCCTCCTTCCTCCTCCTTTTTACTCCCTACTTCCTTATATGATTGGTTATCTAGTGGTTTTTGCTTGGAATCAGTTTTTAAGCCAGTGGTTCATTTCTAAAACCCTTTGCTCCCTCATTGGATGTTGGCCTTTTGTTGGAAGTATAGATGAAAACACCACAAGCTCCTAATTCTTCAACTACCTTCCTTAGCTGCTCGTAATCTCTTGTTATTGTTTTTAGATTCATTGTTGTATCATTAGTCCCTATGTATAAGAGAAGAAAGGGGTAGTAATCCATGGGGTTGGTTATTTTAATAGGTTTCTCCATTACATCTTTGATTTTTATTCCAGGGGAGACAACATACTTCCCTAGACTGACTGTTTAGTCTGCAGACTATAGTTTCTGTTCCCCAAAGAATTGAATTTCCTATCGCCAATATTCGCTTTTTTCCTTGGAGAGTGTGGAATATTATACTTCCTGTCAACAGGAATGGTGGATTGTGCGATTATTAGAAACTATTGATGACTGCTCTTTTATAGGGGTCTGTATATTTTCTTCCAGAGGGAGGCTATGAAAGCAGTTGTTAGTTCCAGAGGGGCTTCACTGGATACTAGGGTAGATAGTAGGGGCTTTGCACTTGGTTTCTTCTAAAAGCGACAAGTTTCCATCGATCTTCCTCTTCGGGTGCATGAATAGGGTCATTGTTTTCGGAAGCTGTTTGTTCCCTATTGTTTTCAATTTAGATGTTTTGGTTTTCTTCTTTTTGTTCATATATTGCAGGGGTAGGCAATCTTGGCTCTTTCATGACTCGTGGACTTCAACTCCCAGAATTCCTGAGCCAGCCATGCTGAGGGGAAAGGGAGTTTCCAAGCTGAGCCTTGCTGGCTCAGGAATTCTGGGAGTTGAAGTCCACGAGTCATAAAAGAACCAAGGTTGCCTACCCCTGGCCTAGTCTATTAAGCCTGACAGGAGTAGATTATCAGAAACTGGTAGGCCTAGTCCACGGGTAGGCAGCCTTGGCTCTTTTATGACTCGTGGACTTCAACTCCCAGAATTCCTGAGCCAGCCATGCTGAGGGGAAAGGGAGAGTTTCCAAGCTGAGCCATGCTGGCTCAGGAATTCTGGGAGTTGAAGTCCACGAGTCATAAAAGAGCCAAGGTTGCCTATCCCTGGACTAGATGGTGCTGGTGGAGGGAGGCTGGATCCAGGCCCAGCCCAAACTTCGCCTTTCCCTGCGCTCGTGTGAGAGCAGCGCCTTCTACACTCGATCCCCCACCATACGGCCTCCCTCGTGCTTGGGTTGGGAGCCCGGCCGTCGGCATCAGGGGACCGGCTGGGCAGGGAAGCGCTTCCTCTAAGGAGCGATTCGGGCAAAGGGCTCACTGGCGGGGTACGGGGGCGAGAGCTCGGCGACGCCGTGGCCGGCTTCCCGGGAACCCCGTGGGACAGCAGCGCATTCAGCCGCCTGCGGCCGGACCGACGATGGGGCCTAGTTCCTCAGTGCTTCTGCCAGCCGCTCCCGGAGAACCGGAGCAACTCGGCGGAGTCCACCATTAGCCGGCGCTGCTGGCCCGCTTCGGGCTTAGTACGGAGGGTAGCGCCGCGGGGCGATGGCGGGGGGGGGGGTTGCCCGTCAGCGCCGGCCAGGCTATTATTAGCCGGGCGGGCGGCCCCTAATTGGCGGCCAACAGACGCACCTTCCATTGCAGGCAGCACGTCCGCAGCGCTCCAGGCCCCCGGCTCCCCTTGCAGGCTGGCGAAGAGCGGGAGGGGGGGGGCGAAAGGGCCTTCTGGCGGGTGCATCTGCCGCCTGGCTCTTCGCCTTGGCCATCGGTCTGCACGTAGCCGATCGCTCCAAGAGAAGAGGCTGTTCAAAGGGAGCCCGAGCCCGGGACAGGCGGGAGGGAGGGACTCTCATGGCCTCCCGGGGACGTCCGAGGGGGACTCCCTGCGCCCTTCGACGGCCAGGCCCACCCCAGCCAAAGGCTCCGGTGGGAGGGAGGCGAGACGCGTCTGGAGAGACCGCTGGAGACGAGCCTTCAAGCCTGCTCCATCCCCCCCCCCCCTCGCCCGGAGGTCCCGGTCCCAAACCCGCGTGAGCCCTTGGCTCCCTATCGGCAATTGGTCGCGGGGGACCCCGTGTGGGAATCCTGGGCTCCCCCTGGCTCCCGGTTCCTCATGTCCAGGGTAGCCGCAGAAACTGAGCGGCGCCGGAGATGCGCGGCCCACCTGAGCCCCCAAGCGCGGAGGGGTCGGCCAGAACCGCCTCTCCCCTGGGGAACCGGGCGGGCTCGTTCCGCTCTCCTTGCAGCGCAGCAGCGCCCCCTGGCGTCCGTCCCGCGCACGGCCCACTCCGCCAGAACAAGAGGGTCTTTCATCCCGCGCTGCTCCCCGCAGGGCCCGAACCTCGCCCCGCCGGCCTTCCTCCCGCGGCGAAGCCTCGAGCCAAGCGGCTAAATTTAGACGCGCTGGGGCGGAGTAAGGGGTTCCCGGTGGGCTGCTTAGGGAAAGGCAGCCGAGTGACGACAGGCACAGGAGGAGACCCTGACATAGTCCAGGCTGGGGCGGGGAGGTGGACTCCCCCGCCCCCTGCAGCCGCGGGACTCGATCCCGCCCCAGAGAGGCAAGGAAGGAGGTGCCCCAACTGACCGTCGGGTATGAGTTCCCTGCTCACTTCTCCTGTCTTCCCACAGAGACCCTGTTCCCGCAATACACAGACCAGGTCCTTGAATTCAGGCGTTTATTGGATTCCAGCCATGTGTTTAACCATACATTGCTGCTGCCTTTTCTTTTAATGTTTAAGATTCTTATAACAGCTGCAAGATTATTGGTGGGGCTATATTGGAAGAAAAACTCACTGCCTACCTTGGAAGAAAGGATACTTAAGGTGTCTAATTTAGCAGAAATGGCGAAAATCTCAGCCTATTTGAAGGATCAATCACAAGAAAAATATATTATGGTTTGGAGAAGATGGATTAATAATATTCAAAAGAAATATGAAACTGATAAGTATTTTGCATATGTGTAGATGTTAGATAATTATTAATAGTTTTAATTATATTATTTTTGTTTTAATTTGTTAATATTTGTTTTGAAAAGGAGTTAAAGTGCATTATGGTTTTGTTTGATAGTATAGTTGGTTTACGTTAGATAGATTATGTTTGTTTATTTGTTACCCTGTAATCAGCTCTGGGAAGGGGGGGAGGGGGGAAGGGGTGGGAGGGGTTTACATTGTAATTTTTTTAAAAAACTTTTAATAAAAAATAAGACAGATTCAAAAGAATATCAATACTTAATGAGAATTACATACCACTTGTTGTTGTTGTTGTTAATTGCGAAGTCGTGTCCGACCCATCGCGACCCCATGGACAACGTTCCTCCAGGTCTTCCTGTCCTCTACCATCTTCTGGAGTCCATTTAAATTCACACCTACTGCTTCAGTGACTCCATCCAGCCATCTCATTCTCTGTCGTCCCCTTCTTCTATTGCCCTCAATCTTTCCCAGCATTAGGCCTTTCTCCAGTGAGTCCTTCCTTCTCATTACGTGGCCAAAGTATTTGATTTTCAACTTCAGGAATTACATACACTAGTGATGCTCAATATAACAAATGATATAAAAGCATCATACAACGTATAATCCTTTCAGTGCGGTACCAAAATCTCCAGTATATATTATCTGTAAATGGTAAAAATCCACCCAGATAGTATAGAGAAGTGTTGAATGTCTGCCTCTCTCGTGCTGATGGCCGGCTGGTTGGGGCCTTCCAAGCGCCCTGCAGTCAGCAATGCCCCTGTGGGGACCCAGCAGCCCTGCCCTCTGGAGCGAGGTTCCCTTCCCCCAATTTTAACAGGTCACTCTCTCCTGGGATTTTGAAGGGCCCTAAAGACTGGCTCTGCACCCAGACTCAAGGACCACTGAAGCCCTCCTTCCCTCCCTCTTCTCTTGGTTCATCGTCTGGGCCAACATCCTTCTCTTGTCTTGTGTTGTTTTTGTAGCTTTTGTACTGAGTCGCTGGGAGTGAAGCGGCATATAAATTATTATTTTTTAACATAAACTTTAGAAAGCACACTGTATTTGCGTTGCCATTCTTAAATTCTGCTAAATTTCTGTTGTATATAGAAATGAGTTTCACCACTGCTATACATATTCTCCAATCAAGATATTGTGTCTTTTCTCCAAAGTTGTGCAAAATTTGTGCTTTGCAGCTGTGAACACCATATGCTTGATACTTTATGGTACTTTTTAGTGATGTCTTCCGTTATCTAAAGGTAGCCCTCACTTAACAAAGGTAATTGGGACCAGAAAATATATCGCTAAGAGGCACAGTCATTAAGATGACACATGACTTCAATATCACCCCAGCAGTTAAGGATGCCACATGGCTGCGACATGCAACTTCTTGTCAGCTTTTCCCTTGACCTGGCTTGTGGGCAGCTGGCAGGGAAGGCCACGTTATGCTCAGAACTGTGGGATGTGCAGTGGTCAGAAATGTGGATCAGTTAACCGCATTGTTTGTGATCACGTGCTGTAACAGCCACAGCTACAAGGACTTTGGATGTTTGTGTTATTACTAGTCAGCTGATATGCACAATTTTGTCTTTTTGGGCTTATTTTTTCCAAATCAATGTAACTACCCTAACTGTGCTAACTAAACGGATATGTTGGACAAAGTAGGTGCCATGAATGTAGGTGCCAACAGTCACTGAATGAGTGGCCATTAAGGGAGGACTACCTGTACAAAAAAAAAATTCATTTTGAGGCTTTTTACTGAATCTGGATTAAGAGTGCTGTGTGAACCCAGCCTCCAGCAGGTGCTGAGAGACCTGTGCCCTCTTGCACCCAAATATTATCCAGGGACACCTGTTGGGAAAGTTTGCTGGCACAAATCTTTGGCTGGCCATAGCACTGTGGGGGGAAAACCCTTTTGGGGACACTGGATATTGATGCTTCAGTTCCCCTAAGGACACCGGCCCTCACTCGCTCTTCTGACCAGCTTCTGCTTTGAACTTCTGCATTAGTACAGAATGGCAGGTCAGCGTAGCCCAGATCTGCCTATGAATTTGAACTCTGCTGCCAACTCTCGGGTGCCGTGCCCTTTTCCAACCCATCAGTCCTTACAGAGCTTCCTGCGGCTCCCCAGAACCTCGTGATCAAGGACAGGTGAGGGGCATTGAAAGTGTGCAGCAATCCTTACGTCAGTGGTTCTCAACCTTTCTAATGCCGCGACCCCATAATACAGTTCCCCATGTTGTGGTGACCCCCAACCACTTATACATCACCGGGTTCCAGGGGCGTGGCCAAAGAAAAGGGGGAAAAATGGCAGACAGCCTTGTTTGGCGACCCCCGTGAAATGGTCATTCGACCCCAAATGGGGTCCCGACCCACAGGTTGAGAACCACTGCCTTAGGTGGAAGGAGCCCCCCCCCCGGAAGGCACAGCTGCTCTGCTCAATAGGAACTGGCACTGGAAGGCCTGAATCTGCTCAAGGCTGCTGGGAAGCAGGCTTTGGATGGGGTTCAAGCACTTCTTGGAAGCCCCCAATTGGGTTCACTGGATCGGGCAGGGGAGGCTGAAAAGATCAGGCCCAGACTATATAAAGGGCTGCCCTCCCACTATCAGCTCCTCAGACCTTAAGACAGAGATGGGATGTGCACCATCATGTGCCTGGGCTTCTCCTGCAGAACTCAGGTGTGGCAAAGCCTTCCTTTCAGCCCTCTACAGAGACATGTCAGGGGCCTAAGGGCTGCCACTGCCCTCACCCCCGGGGGGAGATGCCCCAAAGCCGCTTTCCCCTCCCAGATGTGCATTTGCCAGGAACTACAGCAAAAGCCCATGAAGAAGCCTGGTTTGGTGGCACCCAGACGCTCAGCTCCTGCTTGGCTGCTGTTGGAAAGGAAGGTGACCTGGCTCGCCATCTCCACCTTCCAGGCCCACCTTGTACCAGATTCCATGCCTGGGGGTGGGTGGGAGATGACTCCACACCTGTCAGCACTCACACACCTGACTTACTTTAGTTCTCAGGGCGGTTGTGATGAAATCTATGGTTGGAGGAATACCTGTGTTCTGACACAGCCAGATCCTCCTTAAGGCTTTCGGCTTGCTGGTGCTGGCTCCCTCTTCCTGCAGGATGATGGATCAGGAGCTTGGCAGGACCCTGAAGGCTTTCAGAGGGCCCTTGAGATGTTTCCCAAGAACAGGGGTAGGCAACCTCGGCTTTTTTATGACTCATGGACTTCAACTCCCAGGAATTCTGGGAGTTGAAGTCCATGAGTCATAAAAGGCCAAAGTTGCCTAGCCCTGCCCAAGGACCTGCTGGGCACCTAGAAGGTGGCTAGTTGCTGCCTGGCATGGACAGGCAAGAAGGGCCTGCCTGGGAGTGAACGGCTCACCTGAAGCTTTTCATGGCTCAGTTGAACCCAGCAAGAGATGCCTAGAGCAAGCACCATGGGGAGGGGGGGGAGGCAATGCAACAGCAAGTCCAACCAGGGATGTGCAAGTGCCATATTAACATTGTGGGGTTGTATGTACCTAAACACACTAATTTCTCCACTCTTCTCACCTCTGTGCAGACAACCAGCAACCCTTTTTGGGAGGAAGAGCCTCAAGGACACCTGCTGAGCTCCCGTGGGGATTTTTTGTAGGCATCTGGCAGAGGAAGCGGCTTGGATCCAGCTGGACTAAGCTGGCCCAGTTGCTGGGTCTGGGTCTGCCGATCTTGCCGGCTGATCTGGGAAGCCCTTGAGCAGAAGACCCAGGACTCGTGAACTTCCGATTCCTGTCCCTCCTGGCTGGCTCAGGTTACCTGGAAGGCCAGGTGGATCCATGCAATGATGGTGGCCTGCTTGGGGGAGGGGTGTGTGTGCTGGGCCTGAAGGCAGCAATGCCCCTTCCCCATCACAGGGCCTTCCCTGCAGGTGGAGATTGGGCTTCTTACAGAGGGTCCCAGAAAGAATGAGTTAGGGCAGGGGTAAGCAACCTTGTCTCTTTAATGACTTATGGACTTCAACTCCCAGAATTCCTGAGTCAGCATGGCTGGTTCAGGAATTCTGGGTATTGAAGTCCACAAGTCATAAAAGAGTCAAGGTTACCTACCCCTGGATTAGGGAGACCCTTTTTCAGGCAGGAGTGTTGTTGATGCTTGTGGACAGCTTGTACTTGCTATAACTGATAAATGAAGTAAATAAATTGGTGGCACAAGCACAGCACTGGGCGGTTCTCCTTTCTCCAGAGCCGGCTCATCAATGTTGGCAAGAGACGGCCATGTGTGAGCTGAGCCTCAGAGCTTTTATTTAATTCCTGCGTGAAACCTCTGGTCAGGGTCACCTGTCAGTTTGAGGTCAGGTGTCCTTATTCTGAACTGCCAAGAGCGTGGCACAAGATGTGTAGTTATAAAATTCATCATCTGCACACCCCCTCTCAAAAAACTTCTCCCCAGAAACCAACTCTTCCCCCCCCACACACCATTTGAGGGCCTTTAAAACAAGGGTCCTCAACCTGTGGGCCATGAGGGCTTTGCAACCAGGCTGCGGAAATGGCTGGAGAGCACACGTGTGTGCACACGAATCCTCACTTGCGCAAGCAGGTGAGAACGTGCTCCATTTAAGTGAGCGGCAGGCACACGCAGAACCATTCCCCCCCCCCCATCCAGTGTGCAAAGCCAGAAATAGTGGGGAACTCTGCTTTAAAAAGGCACTGGTACTCCCAAAGGCCTGTTCATGCAGGCTTTCTTCTATTTCAGTGTTTCTCAACCTTGACAATTTTAAGGCATGTGGACTTCAACTCCCAGAATTCCACAGCCAGCATTGCTGGCTGTGGAATTCTGGGAGTTGAAGTCCACATGCCTTAAAATTGTCAAGGTTGAGAAACACTGTTCTATTTCCTCTTTTGGGTTTTATTTCTTGATTTTATGTTTTTTTATATGTCAAGCAGGCCTGGGGTTTATAAAATCTGACCCCTGGATGACTGTTCTTGTACTGTTTGTTTTGTTATGTTTTATGTGTTTTTATTGTTAGCCACCCAGAGTCCTCCAGGAGTGGGGCGGCTTATAAATTTTAAAAATAAAATAAATAAAAATAAGCCAACCAGAGGTGACCAGGCTAGAAATCTGATTAATAAATAAACCATCGTGGCTGGAGAGGAGGAACATCCCCTTGTCCACCAGTTCCCGGGTGTCTACTTCAGAATCCAGCCCCAGGTCTTCCTCCCTCCCCCCCACGGTCATTTGGCCAAGCCCTAGAAGATGCAGTAGCAGCTGTGAGTCCCCAGACAGAGTGGGGGGAGGGGGGCCTGCCAGGGTGGCTCCTGAACATTTTGTGTGTTTTTTCATTGCTATTTCACAAGGTTTACTTGCCTCATTTTCCAACTCCCAATCTAATCAAAGCCCTGCGGCCTCTGGACGGTCCCCATCAGCCAAACAGCCACGGCCAGCAAGGCCACCCTTTGGGAAGAAAGAGACCCACGCAGACTCCCTGCAGCCCGTCCAGCGCAGGCCTTTATTGAGAACAGCTTCTGTCCAGGGCAGCTTTACTCAGCCGGGTGGCCAGCCCATCTGGCGCCCCCCCAGCACGTGGAGGTGGAGATGATAGACGGACTGCGCCCCATGCTTGCCCTCGTTGATGACTGCAAGAGGAGGGAGAAAGGGCTGGAGGGGGCACAAGGCGACAATGGACAAGTGCCAGGACCCCTTGCAGCAGGATGAAGGACCAGCCCCTCCCCAGGACAACAGTGGGGCTTCCCAGCTCAGCCCCCTGCACACTTTTCGTGGGGAGGGAGACATCTTTCTCAGCAAAGCCCTGTTCGAGGTCCAAAACAGATCCAAAGGATGAGTTCAGAGGACCAAAGACAGGAAGCCCAGCAACGGGGGCCCCTTCCAGAGAACTTGAGCGCATCCGTCTCCCCTCACTGGATCTCAGGAATTATCAGGCAAGACAGCCCCCGCCCTCCACCCCCGTCCCTGACACTGTTCCTGGTCCTGCTCCTGCCCAGACAGGCAGCCTTCTACTCACCCACTCGATAGCCATCCGAGAGGCCCTCTGCCTTGGCTGTCTGGCTGGCCACCACCAGCAAGTGTCCCAGGAGCTGGGCAGGGAGGGAAGGAGATCGAGTGGTGGTCGCACAGCCCCTCCTCCCGCCAGGCTTCAGAACTGAAATCCAGCAACGAAGCAGGAAAGCATCGACGGAAAGCCCCGCTCCCTGCCAGTGACCCCAGATGGCCCCGGGTTCACCAAGGGCCCGCCCGCCTTTGGCCTGGCCGGCCAGATCCCCGCTCACCTGGGCGTCGCTCGCGGCCACCCGGCTGAGGCGCGCGAGGGGGCGGCGCGGGATCACCAGGAAGTGCACCGGAGCTTGCGGCGACACGTCCCGAAAGGCCATGCACTGCGAGAAAGCCCGGTGAGCCTCCTGCGCCCGGGGGGGGGGGGGAAAGAACCCTCCGGCCGCACCTCCCCACCCCCGCCCGCCCCCTCTGCGCTGCCCACCTGGTCGTCCTCATAGAGCAAGTGCGCCGCGATGGAACCGTCCAGGATCCGGCTGAAGACGGTGGGGCCGGGCTGCTCGGCCGCGCACTGCGCCCGCTCCACTTCCTCGTCCGGCCCGCGTGCCACCAGGCTCCTCTGCCGGACAGACGGCAGCCGGTCACCCGCTGCGGCCCAAGCCTGCCGACCTTCGAGGAAGTTCCCGCGGTTCACCCCCTCCCCACTGCAGCGGGGACGCAGGCCGGGAAATCCCGCAGGTGGGCTCCGGAAAAGCCCTTCTCCGCCGCCCTACCTGCCCGGGGCGCCCCCAGGCACGAGCCAGCAGCGCTTTCCTCGCGGCTGCCACCACCACCGCCATGCCTACTAGCGCCGCCCCCTCTGCCAAGCGCAAGCGCACTCCCGCGCCTTCCCACCTGGCGGCAGGACAAAGGATTGCAGCCCCCCCCCCTCCAAAAAGCAAGACAACCAGCATGGCTAAGAAAGAGCCAACTTTATTCACCAGGTGCTCAGCTGTGCCCAGACAGGCAACCCCCTCCCCACTCAGAAGCCCATGCGGGCCCGTTTCTGCTGGGGTCCCTGGGAAGAGGAGGGGCCCCGCTGGCTGCTGCCCAGGGCTGAGGACTGGCTGGCCGGCAGGTCGTCCTCAGGCGGCTCCGGGGGTTGGTCCAGGACCGCCAGGTACCTTCGCAGGGTCTGGCGACGCTCCCTGGGGATGCCCCGAGCGCTCAGGCTCTGGGAGGACAGCAGTTCTGAGTCCTCCTGGGAACTGAGCGGCAGGGCTGGGGGAGCCTGGAGGGGGGGCTCCATGGGCAAAGCCGGAGGGGACCTGGGGGCCCTGCTGTCCCTCCCGGACCAGTCGCTGAGCTCTGACTGGTAGCTGGTGGAGGAGGTGAAGCTGCCGGACAGGCTTTGCGTCCCCCTGCGCCGCTTGGCTCGCCTCCGCTTCTCCCTCAGCGCCTGTTGCCGGGCCTTGGTGGAGCCCAGCCTCTCCAGCCACCAGGCCACCCAATCGCCGGCCCAGTTAGCTGCCAGCCGCTGGCCAAGCTCTCCCAGGGGCCCCAGGGAGACAGGAGGCACAGGGACCCTACTCTCGTCCCCCCAGGAGCAGAAGAGTCGCTCTTCCTGCATGGCCATGCGCAGGCAGTGGGAAGCCTCCAGAGAGGACGGGACACTCCCCTCCACTCCCCTCGTCTCTCGGTGGGCGAAGAGGCAGCCCTGGTTGAGCGTGGCCGGAGGGAACTGCCAGTTTTGGGCGTGTGGGGTGGCCCGCTTCCAGGCCCTCAGCCAGCGCCGGTAGAGGGCTGCGGCTACTGGGCTACTAGCTGTCTTTGCTCCATCTGGAAAACTGGGTTCTTGGCAGGCTCTGTCCACCACGGCATCTCCGAAGCTGGCCTCCGGGTCCAAGTCAGTGGGAGCGTGCCCCCCGGCCTCCTCCCCACTGGCCTGTGGGAGCAGCGGCTGGTAGAAGAGGTCCCCGGCCTCAGAAAGCTGGAAGACCAGCAGTGTCTGGATGCCGTCCTGCTGACCGAGGGCTGCTGCAATGCCTGGATCGGGGAGGGGGGGCGAGAGGAGGGATGAGATGGGGTGGAGGGGCGGACTCATTCCTGAAGCCCAGCTGGGAATGGCAGAGGGACAGCTCAAAGGCTTGGGTCAGACATGGTATCCTGCCCACCTGCTCGGGGCCAGCCCCAGCCCCTCTTTTCACAAGAAGGGAAGGTCTCTGACCAACCAAGGAGGATGCCCTCCGTTGAGCCCAGGGGAAGAGGACCATCTGCAGGGGAGCCTGACCATCTGGGGGGGAGGCCATGACTCCTACGAAAGATGTCATCACATGCTTTCCTCCCCCCCCCCCCCATGGACCCAGCCATGAAGATGGCAAAGTATATTAGATTATGCTTGATCACATGCAGAAAGGCAAGAGAAGCCAGCCTGTTTCTTGGATTTGGGGGGGGGGGGCAGCCTCTCTTCTGGAGCTGCAGGGAGGCAACCCAGAGCCCTCCTCGGAATGCAGAGCCCGTTTCCCTCCATCTGGTGTCGCTGCCAGCCCCACCTCCTTGCCTGGCCCCTACCTGTCGTGGGGACGGAGAGACGCTGGTTGAGGGCGCTCTGCCTCACAGGCACCTGCACAGGGAAGTGGGGCAGGCACTCCTTGATGGATGGCAACTTCTGGGGGGCACCTTGGAGCTGGCAAGGGAGGCTGTGGCCACCTGTGGAGACAGCCCAGCCCAGCAACCTCAGAGTCCGGCAGCCCCCAGGACATAATTGCCCCAGTGACAGGGGACAGTGAAAGGCGCAGGGGCTGCTTCCTGTGCTCACCTGAGTACTGCAGCAGGAGCAGCTCCTGAGAATGGTGGGCACTCAGGAGCACCCTGTGGTTGTGCTGTGGAGCCCCGGCGGGCGTGAGGTGGGCGTAGATGGGTGGCCACTGCATCATGTGCTCCCAGCGCAGGACAGGCACCAGGGGGAAGCGTTCGTCCAGCACAAAGACCGAAAACTGTGGAGGAAGAATGTTGCAGAGTGTATGTGTGTGTGTGTGGGGGGGGTGTTTTCCAGACAGAAGGACCCTCCAGCCAAGGAACCAACCGCCTGCCTCTGCCAAGCCATGCCAGCTGGGTAGAGACAACAGGGAAGGCGACCTAGCAGCCTCTGCAGAAGGTGGAGAGGTCGGGGGAATGCCCCAGTCTGCGCAACAGAAGGTGCCCACAGCTGCCCCCAGTTCCCAAACACACACACACACACACACACACACACACACACCGCTCCCTGTTACCTGTGTGGTCACTAAGTGGTGGAAGGGCTCTGAATGGCCCAAGTACTTGGAGAGAACCAGGCGTTCCCCACGCTGGCAGTCTGCTTCACTCCCTATCTTGAAGAGCTCAAAGCAGCCACCAGAGGACACCTGGGGGGAGGCCAGGAAGGTCAGCAGCCAGGTGGGGCTTCCCCACCCCCTGGGCCCAGGGCCTTTCCCAGCAGCCCCTCCATCACAAGGGGGAAGGGTCGGCAGCCAGCAGCACTGCTCAGGGGCACCCCCTGCCCCCCACCCACTCAAGCCTTACCCTCTGGTCGAGACCCTTCAGGCCAGTGCGGTCGGCAAATGTCAGCACTCGTGGGTGGGCAGAAAACTCACTCCAGCGCCAAGGAGAAGGGTCCCGGAAGAAGAGGCTGTCGCGGTCCTGGTGCAGCCGTCGGAGCCTGGTGGGAAACGTGGTTAGTCCCTGCCCCCTTCGCAACCAAAAGCTGGCCTGCTGGCAAGAGAGCAACACCCAACTTTCAGAAGCAGCAGGGCCAAAGCACATCCCCCCCCCCGCTCAACGTGTTCAGGGGAGACTCTTTGACCCATTGGCTATTCTCTCTGGCTCCCCCCATCATCACATTTGGGCCAGAGCTGCTTGAACCTCATTCCCCTCCCCCCAGGCCCGGAAGAGCTAAGCAGTACATTCCCCTTAAGGCTGCAAGAGTCCCCCACCAAAGCCCTTCAGTCTGGGGCCCCACCCATAAAGGCCATCAGCCCTGACCTGGCTCACCCCGTCTCCACGTTCCACAGGTACAGCTCCCCTGCCAGGGTGCACAAGGACAGCTCGCCGGGTAGGTGGGGGCTGCAAGGAGAGAGTGGGGCTGGGGAAGGGCAGAAAGACCATCCTCCTGGCCAGGTCTATTGCCCCTACCCCCCCACACATGTCCCCTTGTCCCACCAGCAGATAGCTCCATGAACCCCCACCCCCCACCCCAGCCCCCCCTTGGAGAGAGGCCATGTACCTGACTGTGATGGAAGAGCAGGGGGCTTCTGTGCAAACCACTTGCAGAGGGGTGGGAGCCCTTCCACGCTGCTGCCTCCATGCCGCACAGAAATGGTCCGAGCGGACCCCCAAGAAGTCTGGGATGGGTGGAACAGAAAGGCCCCTTTCAGGACTGGAGCAGCAAGGACAGCAGAGCATGGCCAACCTTCCCGGGACCTGGTGTACCCACCGCTGCCCTCCAGGTGGGTGGCTGCCACTTGCCGGACTGCACCGTTCAGCTCGAACTGGGCGGGGCAGCCACGGAGTTCAGGTCTCAGGGCATTGCTGCTGGCCGCTGGTCTCAGGACCGCCTCCTGGAAGCCTGCAGCAGCCGCTAAGGAAAAGCCCTGCTGCAAAGGGGGCTGAAGACACCCTTGCGCCACGGCCCTGGACCCCATCCCCATCCCCTCCTCACGGAGGATACAGAGCCGGTCCTTGGCCTCCCCGGCTGGGAACACCAGGCAACCCCGGCGTGTGGGTTCTCCAGGGGTGCGGTCAGGCAGCCAGGCCAAGGCACCGCCGGTGGGGGTGTCGTCGAACGATAGGCGCCGCCGCCGTTCGGCCAGGTCCTCGTGGAGCCACTCGGCCACCAGCTTCAGGGGTAGCTCAGACAGCCAGTCGCGGCACACCGAGGCAACGCCGGAGAGGCTGGAACGGGACAACAGAGCAGCCGCCAGTCACACGCCGTTCCGCCTCCCCGACGGCCGCAACGGGAGAATCCTCGGGAGGGCCTGGCCGGACGGGCGGGGACAACGAACCACCTCCCATCCCGAGGGCGGCTCGGGGAAGCAGGCTCGCTGGCCGAGAGCACGTCCCGGGATCCCCCCGCCGCTCGCCCCGCGGAAGGCACTTACCTGCCGCCTCGCGTCGGGCCTTCCAAGGCACGAAGAAAGCGGGTCATCCCGCAGACGCCTCCGGCTCTCCGCTGCGGAAGAGAGAGGCCGGCGGGGGTGACGAGGAACCGGCGGGATCCCCTCCCCGCAGGGCTCCATGGAGGAGAAGCAGCAGCAGCCGGCCGCCCCCCTCCCCCCGTGCGCTCACCCAATTCGTCGAGTCCCCCAGGTAGACGTGCTGGTGCAGCAGCCGGGCCGTGGCCCCGAAAGCCGCCTCCGGGTGGTCTAGGAAGAGCCGGCCCAGCTGCGGGACCAGGGCGGTCAGGGCCGGGCCGGCGGGCGGGCCGGCGGTTCGGGGCGCCGCGTCCGGGGTCTTCAGCGGCAGCGGGGCGGCCTCGGCGGGCAGCCAGTTCTCCCGCGCCCTCCGGCAGCGGCGGGGCAGGAAGAGCGGCGGCGCTCCCGGCTCCCTAGCCGCGACGCCCACCTGTCCGCACTGGCCCCAGCCGGCCACCCGCAATCCGGCCCCGGGACCCTCGCGCCCGGGCGGCCCCGGGCGGAAGAGGCCGGGCAGGAGAGCATCAGGGAAAGCCGCCATGGGCGCGCAAACGTGCGAGACTGCCCGGCCGCGCATGCCTGGAGCCGCCGCGCGACGGTCGCGCCTGCGCCCCCTGGCGGCCAGAAGCGGCGCCGGCGATCTCCGAGCGAGGGGCGGGGCGAATTGCCCCGCAGCTGCGAGCGCCCGCCGTCCGCCCGCAAAGCTCAGAATCGCTCGCCTTTGGCGAGTCCAGACGGCCAGACAGGCGGACGAAAAAGCGGCGGGGCTGAGCAGCCCGAAAGCTTTCTCTCAAGGGAAAAGTGCTACGACTTTGCTTCCTTGCGACGTCCAGGAAGGAAACAGACGGGCGTGCATCACGCTGATCGTTTCCAGCCAGCCGAAGGAAGCAGAGCAGAAAACACGGAGCATTCCCACCCCCCCTTACCCCGATTAGCGCTGTTCTCCTTCACAGGTAAGTTCGGGTGCAGAAAAAGGCCATTTGCACCCGGGCCGGCCTGGAGCCATTCCTCTCCCGCCATCGCTCAGCCCCTTCTTTCCACTCTTCCCCCCCCCCCATCACCTAATCCAAAGCAAAGAAATGCTGGCCAGTTTGGGGGGAAGGAAGCAGCCGTTCAACCCACAAGCCAGAGAACTCCTGTCTCCTGTCGGTGCTCAGGACCATCGGAACAAAATTTCTCTTTCAGCCAAGCCCCCCCCACACACACACTTTCTTCCATGCCCAGAAGACAATTCCCAAAGCCAAGCGCAGCAGGCAGCGGGACTCCTGGATGGAAGGCTGAGGCCCTCTGCTGCTTCCAGGGAGCAACCTGGAGATTCTTGTCCTGCAAGGCACCCCAATTCTTCCAGGCAGTTCCTTAACTGGTCCCACCCCCCCCCCACTTGTGCGTGACAGAGGGTCTGCGCTCACACAGCCCAAATTGCCTGTCAGGTCCCCATAGATCCCTATCCGGAGGCTGCCATTCTGGTGGGAGGGGGGAACCTCGGGGCTTTTTGTGATGTAACCATTTTAACCTTCTTCCTCTTTCGATTTGACATATCTTCCTGGGAAATGGGAGAGGGGAAATGGGAGAGGGGAAATGGGACAAGCCTGGCGACTGGAGGCTAAAACATATAAAGAGCCGAGGTGGCACAGCAGTTAGAGTGCAGTACTGCAGGCCACTTTAGCTGACTGTGTTCAGCAGGTCAGCGATTCAAATGTCACCGGCTCAAGGTTAACTCAGCCTTCCATCCTTCCGGGGTAGGTAAAATGAGGACCCAGATTGTTGGGGGCAATGTAAATATATATATACATTGCTTACTGGTGTACACCGCTTAGAGAGTGCTTGCACTTAAAGCGGTATATAAGTCTCATAAATAAATAAAGAAAGAAAGAAAGAAAAAAAGAAAGAATGGTTGCTGGAATTGGGTATGTCTAGTTTAATGAAGAGAAGGACGAGGGGGGACACAATAGCAGACTTCTAATATCTAAGGGACTGTCTCAAAGAAGAGGGTGTCAAGCTATTCTCCAGAGCACCTGAAGGCAGGACAAGAAGCAACTGGTGGAAACTAATCAATGAGAGAAGCAACCTAGAACTAAGGAGAAACTTCCTGACAGAACAATTAACCAATGGAACAACTTGCCTCCAGAAGTGGTGAATGCTCCAATACTGGAAGTTTTTAAGAAGAGACTGGACAGCCATTTGTCCGAAATGGTGTAGGGTTTCCTGCCTGAGCAGGGGGTTGGACTAGATAACCTCCAAAGTCCCTTCCAACTTTATTATTATTATTATCGATCATCGCACAGTCAGCCAGATGTTCAGACTGAATTTGGCATTTTGTCTACCTATCGAGTCCTTACCCAGGACCTGGGATAGGCAGATGTGGATGTTTGATGGTATTACAGATATCGTCGCAGGATGGAAGCAGTTCCTAATAAGGCCGCCTTTTGCAATTGACTAATAGCGAATTTGTCAATGCCAATGGTGTTCAAGTGGTGCTCCAGTTGTTTTGGGATTGCACCCAAGGAGCCTATGACTATTGGTACTACCCTTGCTTGCTTTTGCCACAGTCTTTCTATTTCTATTTGTAGGTCTTTGTATTTTGTTATCTTCTCCAGTTCTTTCTCTTCTATTCTGCTATCTCCAGGCACTGCCACGTCCACTATCCAGACTTTTTTGTCTTTCTTATCGACAATTGTTAAGTCTGGGGTGTTATGTTGCAGGTGCTTGTCTGTTTGAATTCTGAAGTCCCAGAGCAGTTTAATTTTATCATTTTCTATGACTTTCTCTATTTTATGATCCCACCAGTTTTTGCTTACAGGCAAATGATATTTTTTGCAGATCTTCCAATGCACCATTGTTGCTACTTTGTCATGCCGCTGCTTGTAATCAGTCTGTGCAATCTTCTTGCAACAGCTTACCAAGTGGTCCACTGTTTCTTCAGCTTCTTTGCATAGGCGGCACTTACTGTCTGTTGCTGTCTTCTCAATTTTGACTTTGTATGCATTTGTCCTTAAGGCTTGGTCTTGTGCAGCCAGAATTAGTCCCTCGGTCTCTTTCTTCAATTTTCCTGCTCTTAGCCATTGCCAGGTTTTATTATTATCTGCTTTCCCAGCTATTTTTTTCATGTATTGGCCATGTAGTGCTTTGTCTTCCCATGCCTCTATTCTGTTCTTCATTTGGTCTTTCTTGTAGGCCAGTTTGGTCTCTCCAGTAGTTAGTAAGCCTTCCTGATATACTAATTTCAGTGCATCTTCATCATTGTTCTTCAGATATTCTTCCAAAGCCATTTTTTCTTCTTCAACCATCTGATGTACTTGTAGCATTCCACGCCCACCTATTTGCCTTGGTAGATAAAGTCTATCAATGTCACTGCGTGGATGAAGGGCATGATTCATTGTCATTATTTTTCTGGTCTGCCTATCCATTGCTTTTAGTTCTGCTTGAGTCCAGTCCACTATTCCAGCTGTGTACCTAATGACTGGGATTGCCCAGGTGTTGATTGCCTTTATGGTATTTCCTCCATTGAGTTTGGATTTTAAGATCTTCTTCACTCTCTTGATGTATTCACCTCTAATCTTTTTCTTGACTTCAGTGTGCTTGATGTTGTCAGCTTGAAGGATACCCAAGTATTTGTAGTACTCTTCCTCATCCAGACTCTTAATGTTATTTTCGTGGGGCATCTTGATTCCTTCAGTTTTCACTATTTTTCCTTGTTTGATAGTAAGTGTGGCACATTTGTCCAAGCCAAACTCCATTACAATATCTTGGCTATATATACGGACAGTGTTGAGCAGCGATTCTATTTCAGATGATGTTTTTCCATACAGCTTCAGATCATCCATATAAAGGAGGTGGGATAGTCTGGCAGATGTTTTTGATGTTTGATAGCCATGTCCTGAGTTATTCAGTATTGTTGACAGAGGAAACAGTGCAATAACAAATAGTAATGGTGATAATGAATCTCCTTGAAATATTCCTCTCTTGATATTAACCTCTCCCAGCCTCTCACCATTGATCTGCAACTGTGTCTTCCATTGTGCCATCGATCTTTGCACAAATTTTCTGATGTTTCTACTGACTCCTGTTATTTCTAGGCACTTTATTATCCAATCATGTGGCAGAGAGTCAAATGCCTTTTTGTAGTCAATCCATGCCACATTCAGGTTGGTCTTCCTTCTCTTGCAGTTTTCCAAGATCATTTTGTCTATTAGGAGTTGATCTTTTGTTCCTCTGCTATTGGGGCGGTTTCCTTTCTGCTCAGGTGGAAAGAGATTGTTTTCAACTAGATGCTGTTGTACTGCATCAGCTACCACACCAGTTAGTAATTTGAAAGTTGTTGGTAAGCAGGTAATTGGCCTGTAGTTACCTGGTGTTGCCCCTTTTGCTGGATTTTTCATTATTAGGTAGGTTTTCCCAGTTGTTAGCCACTTTTCAATTTCTCCTCCTTGTAGTATATTGTTGAACTGCTTGGCAATGAGTGGGTGTATAACAGTTAGATGTTTCAACCAAAACCCATGCAGTTCATCTTCACCTGGTGCTGACCAATTTTGATTTTCTTTGCTCTTTTTTCTACCATTTTTGTTGTTATTACTAGTTCTTTCATTTCAACTTCTGTTTTATTTGCATCCACCTCTTTTAACCAAGCCGCATCCTTGTTGTATTTCTTTGGGTTATCCCATATCTGCTTCCAGAACTGCACTGTTTCTTCCTTGTCAGGTACTGACTGATTCCTTGCAGTTTCTCCATTGATGGATTGGTAGAAACGTTTCTGATTGGATTGAAATTGGAGGTTCTGCCTATAGTTTGCAATTCGAGCTTCATATCTACTGATTTTCCTGGCTATAGCTGTTATTTGTTGCTTTATTATTTCCAGTGCTTCCTTGATCTTCCTTGTTTCTAAGTGGTATTTCTTGATTAGGTATTCTTTGGTCTTCTTGTTCTTCAGCTTCTTTTCTTTCATCTGTTCTAGCTTGCTTGCATGTGATCTTAACTTGCTGATCTTATTTTCTAGTCTAACCTTCCATTTTTCTGGTGCACTGTTTGTTTGTTTTTCTTTTTTGTTGATTTTGCATCCCAGGTATTCTGTTATAACTGCAGCTGTGCTGTACATTAGTTGGTTTGTTTCTTGCAGTGAATTGGTGCTTATACTTGATATTGCAGTATTTGCATCTTTTAATGCTTGTGCTAGCTGTTTCTTTGGAACAAGCTTCAATGCAGGCAGCCTTATTCTGTTGTTTTTGTGCTGTTCTAGATGCTCAGTTATTCTTTGTTTCAATTCTTTTATTTCTTTAGTTAGAGGGTTTTGTTCTTCCTGAGGAAGAGGTGCCTGGTTTCCAAATGAGAACAGTTGTATATCTCTGCTGGATTCCTTCACTGCCAACTCCCCCTGGTTTGCCTCTACATTCTGAATTACTTCTGGTAAGGCTTTGATTTCTTTGCCCTGGGTAAACCTTTGCAGTTCGTCCAATTCTGTTTCTGTGAATACTTTATTTCGTGTTATAAATCGGCGTTGATCTGCTAGTCTCTGTTCTGTTATTTCTGATTCTGGATGTTGTTCTTTCCAGAACTGGTGCATTCATTTTAGATATCCTCTTCTTGTTGGACTTGATCTGTAGTAACAGATCATTATTTCTTTGTTTTCCATCACTGTGTATCTGCGACGGGTAAACACCTTTTCTTCCAGTAGTTCTGCAGCTGCTGGCCCTGGTTGCTCAGCCAACAGTCCTGAGTCCTGTAACCCATTTTTCACCAGATATCCAGGAACTCCATATCTAGCGCAGACCTTGTTAACCCGGGCGACGTCCGAGCCGGTATGGCATTCTGCAATTTACGTCTCACCATATTTTTTATGGGAGAGACACTCTTTGTCTGACTCCTCTGATGAGACCTGTCCAGTATGGTTGAACCTCTGGCATAGCTCTCATCTTCCTCAGAGTACACAAGCCCCACAACCACGTCAAGGTAGTGCCTCACTGGGGGTTGTTGTTGTTGTTGTTGTTGTTGTTGTTGTTGTTGTTGTTATTATTATTATTATTATTATTATTATTATTATTATTATTATTATTTTGTCTCATCTCCAGAGAACCAAGGTCCAGGTGTCTGAGAACAACTTCTTATTACTTTCCCAGCTCGAAATTCTCACAGCATCTTTGCCCCTCTGGATTGGCTCTCAATGGACTGGGCAGTTGGGGGGGGTCTGAAAAAGGGGATTTAATCTAACCTTTGTTTGCATGGGAATTTTAGGTCCTGCTTGTCTTCTCTCCAATCACTCTCGATAAAAGATCCTTTTGAAATGCTGCCTATTTCAAGAGCTCCACTTCCTTGAGGGAATAGCTGAGGTGAGATCTTACATTGCCTTTCTGGGATTAAAAGGCAAAATAAATAAATAAATAAATAAATCCCAAAATATACTGCCTCTGTGGTGCCACAGGCAGGAGAAGCATAGATGCAACTCTTGCTGCCTTCTTTAAGAGATAAACAACATCTCACACACCCTGCCCTCTTTTGGGTGGGCAGGCATGGGGGGGGGACGACTTTGCTTTTGGCAGAAGCAGAGAAAAAGCTGGGGGGGGAGGATTTGCAACCCCCAAGATGCCCATGCAGCCCAGGCGGATGTCCTTGACTCGAAGGTGACTCAAAGCAAGCCTACAGCCCAGGAAAGTCAGCTGTGCCCCTCCCATCCCTTGTGCAGGAATGCCCCACATCCCAGGACCAGGGCCTGGAGTGTGCGCCCCCCAACTGGGTGGGGGATGGTGTGCAGACATCAGTCAAGAACCCCACCAGGGCAGAGTCAGCCAGGGAGAAGACCTGCCAGGCAGCTACAGGCTTCTCTTCAGCAAATCAGGATTTGTGCTGTATTATTGTGTTGTCCAACTGCAGCTGAATCGCAGCTCAGGAGGATGGACAATGTCCAGCTCTGGGCCCCCCTGATTCCACACACCCCACCATCTCCGACTCCCTTATCCAAATGGGGGAGGGCAGGTGCCTCTCCCTTGCCTCAACTAAGCAGACAGCCAAATGCTGAGCACATCCCTCTGCCAAAGAAAGGCCTCTTCAGACCAGCCAGTGACGGCTCTTCTGGCAGGCTTGGATGCCCTCTTAGAGGGAGGTGGAAAGCCTGGTGAGTGCCCTCCAATGCTGCCAGCTGCACCCAACGGAACCAGACCAAGGGCCCTTCCCGTAGTCACAAGTGGCCAGAGGGCAGCAGCTCCTCAGCTGGATGTGCTGCAGCCCTTCTGGAGCTACACAAAAGCAGAGGGCCTCTTTGCCCTGATAGTGGAAAGTCTGGGGTGGAAGGGAGATAAGGCTTCATGGTAATTCAGGACCCGCCCCCTAGTAGGCAGCACAGAGCAGTGCCAGCGGGCGGGGCTCCTTTCTAAAGGGGAGGACAGTCTCTTTTCCCTCCAACATCCCTGCAGGGCTGGCAGCTAGGGCAGGGGATGTTCACATCCTGCTGGGCACAGAAGGGGATCCTACCAGCCCCCCACCACCACTCCAGGGAGAAGAATCCCACCCTCAGCCTTGAATCCCCACTGAGCCCAGGCCCCCCACTTGGGACTCCAAAGACAAAGCCACAAAGACCCCCGCCGAGTAAGCTCTCTTTATTGTGCCTCCCATGCTCAGCAGGAAATAGGGCGGAGGAGGCCGCCTCAAGCCTTCTTGTCGTCTTTCTGCAGGAACCGCCGGGGTCCTGGGGGGGGAAGAGGCAGAGCCCTTGAGCCGGAAGAGGTGGGCAGGGTCTGACAGGCCTGGCCCTGCAGAGCCCTGGAGGCGGAAGGGTCCTCAGCGCGCCCCGTCAACACGACCCCATGCAGCTCGGGCAGCTCGGTAAAGGGCAGGTAAGCTTCTCCTGAGGGAAGAGAGGCCACAGGTGTGGGACACGCCCACGGAGGGCCCCGATACAGTAATGCAGATAGGGGGGCCCAGGTAACAGCCTGCCTGGGAACAAGACTGAGGGAGATGGGGCAGCCCCTGATCTGGATCCCCCATTCCCCAACCCGCGGCCCTGGGGGTTTCTGCTTCAGCTCATAAGCAAGTCTTTGTCCGGCTGTGGCTGATTCAGCCCTCCGGACTTGGGGTGAGGCTGGTTTCCCCTTTGGGTCATCTCTGCCTATTCTGGAATGTATAGCCTAATGTAACCCTAATTAGAGAGCAGGTATCGGTATGTGAGAATATCTGGCAGTTATTGGGTTAAATGCTAGGTATGTTGATGGGTCAGTGGGAGGAGTCTCAAAAGGTCATTGGGAGACTTCCTGGACACAAGCCAGGGTGGAATCTCTTTGTCTGAAAGAAGCATGGCCATTGAAGGTCACACAATGAGCTTGAGTCGTTATAAAGATGGTATGGAAGAGAGCATCATACTTTTACCTAAAGAAATGGTCTAAAGAAATGGACAAAGGATGTATTTTCCAGGAGTAACAACCACAGCATGAATGCAAGTAATCTTTCTAATAAATATATTTTTTTGTTTGTTATGAGATCGTTTCTTTTGAGTTATCTATTTGACTTGATTTAAAGAAGGCGTTTTATATCAGAGTCAGAATAGTAAAAGTATGCTCATAATTCATGCCAGCTTTGTAAAGGCAAATAGTACTGCCCTTGGCTGCAGCTGGACTGAGCATGGGTCTGGGGTCTGCCAAAAGGGCTTCGAACCCACCGGCCCCACAAAGCCAGGGCACGGCTGGCTTTGCATCTTCCCCTGGGCAGTTGGGGTCCCTCAACATGGAGGACAAGCAGGGAGCAAGCCCCAGGGCTAGACCCCCACTAGGGGCTCTCCTTGGGACAGCCCTGGATTAGGGTCACCAGCCTGAGCAGAGGCAGAGTCCTGCTGAAAGGAAGAGGAGGAAGGAGCTGGCTAGCGGAGTAGCAGAGGTTCTACTACGGGGAGAGGAAGGACCCGCACTTGGCAAGAATGGCTGCTAAGATGTGGGCAGGTCCTTGCCCAGGCCAGAGGAACAGACACCCTTCCCCCCCCCAGCTGGGAGAAGCCCTGCAGTTGCCACTGGATAGCAGAGAAAGGGGCAAAGGGTGGGAAGAAGCCAGGGAGGGGGCCAGGGAGGGGCCACAAACCGCCTGCCACCCCCATACCGTAAGGTCGGCCACCTCTGCGCCGCGTCTCCTCTGACTCAAAGAAGGTTTCATGCTCCTCCCAGCGTCGGTCGCAGGCTGCACACAGGAAGCTGGAGGTGAAGGCCATGCAGGAGCAACCTGGTGGGGCAGGAGGGGCAACAGGTTAGGGTCAGCATAGCCGGGCACAGGGAGGGGGGGCAGAGCCTGGCACCTGAAGCAACCGCAGAGCCTTTTACAGAGGCATGGGGGTGGGTGGATGGGTAGGAAGGAGGGCTTCCCACCCTGCTGCTGCATTGTTGATGAGAGGGCCAGCTGAACTGTATGTGGGAATGATCTTCAGAGATGGGTCAGGGTCAGGGTTACTTTGAGTCTTGCAAGCTTCTCTTAATGTAGCCTCACAATAAAGATGCACTCGTTGTTCAGCTTCTCGTCTGAATGCATTTCTTCCCTCCTTTCCTTTTCCTCTCTGGAAAAACAGGCCAAGGCCCCCCCTGGCCGGAAGGCAAGAAGAGATGCCAAAGCCCCCAGGAGGACACTGAACAGGCACCGATTGTCCTCGTCCCCCCCCCCACCTCAGCCGGTTGCCACTTTGCCTGCAGGAGGGCTGTCCTCGCCTCTTGGTCAAGCTTTGCACAGAGGGATAACTTTCCACTCTCACCATCAGAAGTAACCCCCCCAATCTCTCAGCCCAGGAAGAGGGGGTGGATGAAGGGAAAAAGGACCCTCCCCCCAGTGCTGTCAGGCATAGGTTGCTGCTGCTGCTGATATTCAGGCGGTTCCAGGAGGCTTGTTGAGGGGAGCCCCTTTGCAGGAGCTGCCCCAGATGAAATGCTCCTGGGGGACGGTGCCCAGATCAGAGTGGAGAGTCTCTGTCTAGGGTGGTCTGGGGGGGGGGCAGGAGGAGGCTCTTTAGCTGTGCAGCTCAGGGATTTGGTGCCACTTTGGAACTGACAGGCTGCCGTGGCCACAGGATACAGAGGCCCTTTATGCCTGCCAATTGAGGAGGGGGCTCTGCAGGGCTGGTGACTGGAAGAGGCTCAGATTTTCTCCTGGACTTGCCGGAGATTACATGGCCTTGGTGAGAGATGGGGGTCAGGATGAGCAAACCCTGGAATAAGACAAGATGGGGCTGGAAGTAGAAGAGCAGCCGGCTGGGGTATGTTGGATAGAGAGGGTGATCTTAGCAGACGGAAGGAAGGGCAGTTACCAAAGCAATGAGCCCATAAAGGTGGCTTCAACCCAATCCAAAAAGGCTGCAGCAACTGGGATTGCATTCCGGACGTGCTCAGCAGCCCCGGGGCACATCCTCTCCACTCCAAGTGCTCACTAAGAGGAGGAAGGGGCCCAAACTGGTCATCAGCTTCAGGTGGTGGGCAACGGGGTGCTCACCTCGGACGCAGCATCTCCGTGCACCGATGGGCGTGTGTTCTTCATGCGTGTGTGTGCACCGGCATTTTGCTCGCCAGGCTGCCACATCAAAGCCGGTTCTTCTCCGAAGCCAGAACTCACCCACCTCCTCTGGGCGTGAAGGAACGAAGAGGAATCCCTGGCATTGGCAACCTGGCACAGTGCAGGGCACAGTGGCTCGTTTCTCTGAAACACAGAATAGGCCGTCTGGCGGGGCAGGTCTCCCGGCAAAGCAAGTGAGGAGCCTCTGGTCCCCAAAGCCTCCTCTGGGGGGGGGAGAGAACCCCCTGGGCAACTGGCTGAAGATCCTCCTCTAAGTGGGAAGGCAAAGGACCCCCGAGTTCTCATATTTGGCTTTATTTTGGACAAGGTACGGTATTTGATAGAGGAAGAGGAGGTCTGTAAAGTCCTCTTAAAAGCCCCAGCCTGCATTCAAGATGGGGGGAGGGTTCATTAAGGCCATTGTTGGGTGCCCCTAAGCTAAGACTCCAGAAAACCAAGATCATAGCATCCAGCCCTCTCTATTCGTGGCAAATAGTTGGGAAAGAAATGGAGGTAGTGACAGATTTTATCTTCCTGGGCTCCAAGATCACCGCAGATGGGCACTGCAGCCAAGAAATTAAAAGACGCTTGCTCCTGGGGAGGAAAGCTATGGTAAATCTAGACAGTACACTAAAAAGCAGAGACATCACCCTGCCAACAAAAGTACGTATAGTCAAGGCCATGGTTTTCCCAGTTGCAATGTATGGCTGTGAAAGTTGGACCATAAGAAAGACTGAACGCCAAAGAATGGAGGCCTTTGAACTATGGTGCTGGAGAAGACTCCTGTGAGTACCCTGGACTGCAAGGCAATCAAACCGGTCAGTCCTAGATGAGATCAATCCTGACTGCTCTTTAGAAGGCCAGATCCTGAAGTTGAAACTCAAGTACTTTGGCCACCTAATGAGAAGGAAAGACTCACTGGAGAAGAGCCTGATGCTGGGAAAGATTGAGGGCAATCGAAGAAGGGGACGACAGAGAATGAGGTGGCTGCATGGAGTCCCTGAAGCAGTAGGCGTGAGCTTAAATGGACTCCAGAAGATGGTAGAGGACAGGAAGGCCTGGAGGAACATTGTCCATGGGGTCAAGATGGGTTGGACACGACTTGCAACTAATAACTACAACAAAGACTCCAGAATCTCTGGGCTGGGCAATAAAACATGATGGGGATATATGAGTTTTATATATATATTACACAGGGTGCCCCCCCCCAGAGGCCCACAAGAAGCCTGTCTCTCCTGCATACGTCCTTAAGAGTGATTGTGGGGAGAGCAGAAAGCAGGTTGTGACAGCTGGGTCCTGCCTGTGACCAGAGAAGCTTAGTTCCAAAGATCCAGGAATGCACCCGACTCTCTGGAACAGAAAAAGCTACGATGGCCTCCAGACGGAAGAAAACAGCCCAGCTCGGCTTCTTGGAAGGCAGCTCTGCCTTCTTCTGCCTATTTGGGAAAGAGCTGCCAGGTCTGCAGCCCCAGGCTTTAAGCCTTGCGGCACAGGCTGGCATGGCTTCCCACTCTCCCTTGGAAGAAACGATGATCAGGATCCCTTCCATCGGATAACAGGCCTGGATCTGAGATGGAAATTTAGTTACAGGAAGTCCTCAACTTATGACCACAATGGAGCCTGCTGATTACCGTCATGTCAAGATCGTTATAATTAACACATCATCATGTGACCAATTTTACGAGCATTTTCTGCGGTGGCCATTAAGCAAATCACTATGGTCATTAAGTGAATCCAGTTAATGTCATTAAGTGAATGCCATGGTCCTTAAGTGAACCCATTGTTCGCTAGGGGGCATTTTTGCCAAAAACATTCTAAATTGCTGGTCACATGACTGGAGGATGCTGCAAAGGTCCAGAAATCTAGGCCAGCTGCCCAGTGCCCAAAATGTGCTCATGTGACTGTGGGAAGCAGGACGACCTTTGGAACTTTGGGATCCGGTCATCAGTAACTTTGGGGGGATCCCCCATAACCCTGAATAGCCACTAAGCAACCTTCGTAAATCCATTTCCTGTATTTATTTAAAAATTTCTATGGGACACATCTTGCACCATACAACTCTGGGAACTTAACAACAGCGATGAGAAAAATAAAAACAACAGGATAAGAAAATAAGAACCAGACTTCCCTCTCCCTCAACAACATTCACTCATCCATATGATCCCCTAAGACATTCTTAGGGAAGTGCAGATGACCTGACTCTTTGCCACGTGGGGCTTTAAGCATGATAGCAATAGCACTTAGATATATCTACCCCTTCACAGTGCTTTACAGCCCTCTCTAAGCAGTTTACAACCTCTTGCCTCCAGCAATCTGGGTCTGCATTTTACAGACCTGGGAAGGATGGAAGGCTGAGTCAACCTTGAGTGTGTGAGAATCGAACTGCCAAACTGCTGACAGCCAGCAATCAGCAGAAGTAGCTTGCAGTACTGCATTCTAACCACTGCGCCACCACGGCTCGTGATATATAGAAAGGGCACCTTCAGTTGCACCCAGGAGGAAACTGGGAGCCACTATATCATATGGCCAAACTGGCGAGTGTCCAGTACCATATGAGCTGCCAAGTCCTGAACCAGTTATAACTTCCAGGTGGTCTTCAAAGACAATCTCATCTCCAGCGTGTTGCAATAGTCCAACCAGGAGGTGACCAAGGCATGAGCAACAGTAAGCGATGGGCCCCAGTCCAGGAATGGGCACCACCTGTCTGTCAACCCCCCCAGTCATATTTTCCACCTGCTCCTCCAGGAGGACACCCACATAGTCTATCAGCTCTGTCTGGCCTGTTTGACGTTTCTGGAACACACACCTGCCGTGGGCTTCCGCAAGGGATGAAGGCCAGCCACGGACCAGCAGAGCCTATCTACTACACCTCCGAATGAGCTGTGGTGTGTGCGCCAGAAGCACCCCGGAGGATGGCCAGCAGTGCCTAATAAGAGCTGTGGCAGTGAGTAGGAGAAGATCTCCTAGAGAGGCAGTCTGCAGCCTTCAGCACATTCATTGCTGCTGGCCCTTGGCAAGGCTTTGCAGAAGGAAGGCAGGCAGGGCTGAGAGCAAGCAGAGGGCCTGTGAGTAGACTCTACCAGCGCTGGGCTTTCCTCCAACCCTTGCTTGAAGGGTCTTCAGACTCTGCCTCCTAGCCACATGAGCCACCACAGCCCCTTGTCCCACTGCCCCCTCCCCAGCTGGCCCATGCAACCTTCCTTTGGCAAACAAGGCTCTGGCATTCTGCTGCGCTCACTGTGCACATCTCAGAGTTGCACCCCCGTTCAGTGCCTGGATCCTAGGCCAGCAGTAGCAGGTGGAGGAAGATAGCCGATTGCCAGCAGCAAAGAGACAAGGGTCAGTAGCAGAGTGTGGAATGGCCAAAAGGGCAGAGATGGGGAAAGAGGGGGTGGTGAAGCAGTGTGTGGTAGAGCAGAACTGTGAAGTCCTGCCTTTACAACGGTGCTGTCCTGACATAATGATCACAACTGGGACTTCTGGAATTGACATTGTTAAGCAGTATGGTCACAGTTGTAAATCAAGGACTACTTGCAGTGAGTCCATTTAATCTGCCCAGTTAAGTGTGAAAGGACATTAAAATAGACAGCAAGAGAAAAAAACGTAGATTCTGAGGCTTCCAGTTCCAGGTTGCGGTGCTGTGGTTGTGCAAAGTGAGTCGTCTCTTCACCGGCCAAGTTTCCTCTGCAGTAGACCCCCGAGTGGGTCGAAAAGTCACTCTGGAGGAGCGACTACCGTTGAGGATGCTCCTCGTATGACTGTAGAAGGGCAGCAGCATCTTCTGCAGTCTGAGTAAGCTCCTTTGGACCGACGAAGTAAAGATCGGTCAGTAAAATGGCCGATCACTTAGCTGCCCCAGCTGTAAGTCATAAGATCATCTAAGCGAAATAGACCCACTGTGGAAGATTCAGTGAAACCTTACCTCTACTTTTCCTACCTATTCCTGTGAAAAGCCTTTTTGGAACTATTTCCCTACTTTGTTAAAGTGGCATTTTTGATGGGGGAAGAAAAGCTTTGGAACAAAAGAAAATTAAATTTTTATCTTTTAATGGTTGATTTTATGGGGGTCCCAAGAAACTTTGTTATAGAGATTTAACACGCTAGTTATTTGGAGAATATTGCTTTCTTCTATTTTTACTGGATCTGAAAAGACTGAATAAGTTTGGTTAACCTTCGGGGGACATCTTGTGGTGAAATTATTTACTGCAATTGTTATTTCCTTCTCTTGGAGTTTGACTTTGGTCTTCAAATGATCACCAAGGAAAAAGATAAAGAAGCTGTACAGCTGGGTGGAGGCAGATATTGACTGATTGCTTTTAAATATAGCCTCCTCCAAAAGAATAATGGCTTCAAATATTATAGAAATGGAGGAACTCTGCCTAGTCTTTAATTATAAGTAAATACTGGATAAAATTCTTGAAAATACTGAGCTAATAGTTGCCTGTACGAAAGAGATTATTCTTCAATGACAAATTAAAGCACAAGGTCTAAGTGAGCCCTTTGTAAGCCAAGAAACAGTAGAGGGGATATATACCCAAGAGACCTGTTCTCAACTTCACTTACAACCTACTGAGGTGGAGGAACTAAATTTACATTTGGATTATCAATTTATATTGGAAAAAATCCCTGGTGCTAATGAACAAATGATTTTTAACATGGAAATTAAGGATGTTATCTCAGAAGGGAAAGCTGACCTGCAGACTCCAACTGACTTCTTGACAGATAAAAAAATCAACAGAAGAAGAACAAAACATGACTAAAGAGAACTATACATCATTTTACTTACAACCTACTAAGAAAATGACTGCAATTAAACTATATGCAATCTCAAAAAGGATGGGAATTGTTCAGTTATGAGCTATCGAGAATTGCTGTAACTTTTTTACTTGGTTTACATACTAACCTTGGTTTACATACTATGGCAAGAGATGAAGGGAGACCTATTTGCAGAACTAGAGACTTTATTATGGAAACCTGTTTGGAATAGAAAGAAAGCTAGAATAAAATATAAATATGGAATCCAAGACTACAGTTATGAGTTGCAAAGGTTTCATAGAGATCCGGACTGATTTGGATTTGGATTTTTTAAAAGAGGTGTCATTAGGATAAGATTTAGAACTTAATATTGAAATATAGTAAGAATATACTTTTTGGAACAATAGATTATCTTTTTTTTCTTCTTGGTTTATTTCCATCCTTTTTGTGTTATTTTTTTATCTTCTTATGTTTTTTCTAATATTAGACATGACAACTAATTTGTGGAGGTATAATGAGAAAAAGATTGCAATAATGGAAGAGATGAAATTAGTAAATGAAGAATTATTGAATAAGAAACAGAATATAGTTGAGAAATGTAAGAATCTAATTATGGAAATAACATGTTTAAATGAGAGAAATTAGGGACACCCGAATAGTAAATAATATGTCTGTCTAAGTCTAAATATTTGGAAATTAATAAAGCTAAAAACAGGATTTTTGAGTTGGAAAGATAATGAGTTGTTGATAACTTTCATTGATTAATGGAACTTTTACTTAGGAATGTATTAACGAATGAATTGCATTTAGATATTTATTAATTTGATTATACTATCCTAATTGATAGAGAGGAAAATCTAAAGGAGTATTATTTGAGCTGTATATTTATGATGTTATCTTGGCATCTTGGTGTAAAAATGGAAAAACCAATACCATTGTTTGGGGAAAAAAAAACATGGATTCTGCTGGAGGAAAGCTGTGTTCATCTATGGTGGCAAAAGAGCCAGAGGATGAAATGTTGCTGCCAGATTCCTCCTGACTTTCTGCTTATTTGGTGGCTGAGGCTTCTTCCATGTCTGGGCTCTCCTGCCCTATCTGGGCATCCCGAAGGCAGCTGCCACGTGCAGGATGCCTGGCACCACTCTCAGCCAGGACCTCTCCTGCCCATCTCCTGCTTTGATACTCACCCACGTACACCTGGTGCAGCTTCAGCAGGTGCCCACAGAAGCACTTGGACTTATCACCCACTCGGAAACAATCCCAAAGGTATTCAGGACAGCGCCAGCCGATGTAGAGACCTGCAGAGGAACAGAGGGGCCTGCTGGGTGGGTGGGCTTGCAGAAGGATGGGAGGCTGTTTGGATGGCCATCAGGGGCCCAATCCCTGCCCCAGCAAGCTCAAATCCCACCCAGCAGCCTCAACACTCATTCCTCTCTCTTGGGGGAAGAGGAGGGCATCCCAGATGCCAGACTGGGAAACAGCTTGGATTCTGCCCAGGGTCGTCGTCCTCCTCATCATCATCCCAGAAGGGAGCATGCAAGCTGCTTCTCAGAAAGCAGCCCCTGGTTGCTGGGCCCACCTGTCCAGAATTCTGTGAAGAGGGTCCCTGCTGAGGCTTGTGGCTGGCATCATTGCAGCAGATCCTGGGGCCTCCCCTCCATGGTCCCTGCAGGGAGGCTCCCACCCACCTGTCTGGATGGACTTGAGGGCCGCCTCCTTCTCCAGGTGGAAGAGCTCCTTGGTATTTTTGGCGAATTTCTCTCGGTGCATGGCCTTGGCCACCGACACCAGCTCCTCCTTCTCGGCTGGCACGATGGTCCTCACCGCGTAGCCTGTGGGGAGAGGAAACGGCCTCAGACACTCCCCAGCCTGGCTCCCAGCCTTGCTTTATGTCCGCTGCCTTCTGTGTTGGGCTCCCGCTGCTGCCCTCCAGCCCTGCTTTCCCTCTGCTCCTTTCCCTGCCTGCCTGCTGCTTCTGGAGGGCTGTGGAAACTTCTACCCTTCTTCAGTCTCTCCCCCAGGGCAGCCCTTCCCCTCCCTGTCCATGAAGCTTCCTGCCTGGTTTGGAGGGGTGCCATTTTCCTGTGTTCGGCTTGGGCCCTGGACAGAAACCACCCACTTCGCTGCCAGCGTCCCTGCTGTTCTGTGGCCAGAGCCCAGCCCGGCGGCCAGAGGGAAGCACAATCTGGACAAAGACTCATGGCTCTGGTGCTTTGTCCTCTCCCTTCCCCCCTGCCCATCAGCCCTGCCTGCCCTGGGCCCAGCTGCACTTCTGGGGGGCCATTGCTCTGGCTGAATCCCACTGACTTGGCATGGCCTTCTTGGCCGGCGGGCCCTTCTTCGTGGCTTTCGTCTGGTCGCCCGGGCCCAACATGGCTTGGGCACCGGTATGCTCCCCACGGCCTTCTGTCTCTTCCAGTTGTGGAAGCAACCCATTGGAGGGCTCCTTCCAGGACAGCGGCGACAGGGAGAGCGAAAGTGAGGAGCACGTGAGAGGGGAACTCTCAAGCGGCACGGAGGATGGTTCACTGAGACTTGTGCCCTGTGGCTCTGGCCACTCAGACGAGGAGGGCAGGGAAATGTCCGGGAGCTCATCCTCCCCTTCCAAGGAGGTCGAGTGCGGGAAGACTGTATCCTCCTCGCTCTGCAGGGAGGTGGAAGCAGGCAGGATCAACTCTTCCTCCACCTCGCAAGCCGTGGGTGATGTGCTGCTGGGGGGCACCACCTCCTCCTCTGCAACTGCCCTTGCCTCCCAAGACTGAGATGTTGCTGCTGGAGGCAATGAGGCTGATGCTTCCATGGGTTCCACTTCCATGCTGGCTCTGCTGGATATAAGCAGGAGAGGCAATCGGGTGGGCCACGTGGCCCGGGCAAGGGCACGGGGAGAGTTCAGTGGAAGGGAGCTGGGCAGAGGCCAAGATGGTTCACATGTGCCTGGCCAAGGATCCCTCGATAGCCGGGCTCTCCCACGGGGGAGTCAAGTGAACCATCTCCCTCTGGCTGTTCTATGTCCAGCAAATCATGGAAAGCCCACCGGTAGACTTTCTGCTACTGGATTGCACCCCTTGTAGTGCGAACACCAGAGCTGCCTTGCCTGAGACAACCACTGGCCCACTGAGCCTCAAGCCCTAGTCAGGCCTCGTGATCTGGCTGCTGGCGGGGCAATTGGGCACTTTCCAGGCACTCCGAGGTGCTTTTTTCTGCCAATGCGATGAAGAGGACAGGTGAATTGGCAGGCTGGGAGGGGTGCAGAGGGAGACTTGGGCAGCTGGGGGGTGGAGGTTGAACAGGAGTCTCATTCCCCCCCCCATTGCTCCTCTACCTTTGTGGGATTCCCCGTTGGGCAGAAGAGCAGCAGCGGCCTGGAGGCCTGGATTCTCTAGTGGGGGGAGGAAACGTTTCCAGGGCAACAGAAGCCTTGTTTTATTGGCATAGCAGCAGCCAGCTGGGTTCCACTTGTTGAAAGAAAAATCTTCATCAGGGTTCAGTCCAAGCTGGGAATAAACAAAATGGAGACCTCTTTAGAAAGAAGGTTGTAGTTTATTGAAGAGGAGAGCCAGACAGGTAACCGTTTTTGGATCTCAGGTTTTTAGCAGTCTCCCTAAAGGAGACATCGGCAGAACCTTGGAATCAGAGCTTCCCATAGTTCAGTGGTTCTCAACCTTTCTAATGCCGCGACCCCATAATACAGTTCCCCATGTTGTGGTGACCCCCAACCACTTATACATCACCGGGTGCCAGGGGCGTGGCCAAAGAAAAGGGGGGAAAAATGGCGGACAGCCTTGTTTGGCGACCCCCGTGAAATGGTTGTTCGACCCCAAATGGGGTCCCGACCCACAGGTTGAGAACCACTGCCATAGTTTCAGGCAAGATTCTGACCATTTACCGCAGTGAGTCTTTTTCTCTGCTTTCCTGGGTCCCCAGAGTGACTCTTTCTTGGAGTCCTGTTTTCTCGCCTGGCTCCTTCTGAATTCAGCCCCTGCTGGGGCACGGACGGCACCCATAGAAATGAGGAAGCTCCAGAGGACCAGCCTTGCCCCGTGGCCCACAGCAGCTCTGTGAAGCTTTGGGGAAAGGAGGTCAGCCTGGGGAGGGCAGCAGAGACCACCCTGAGAAGGTCCAGAGGGTTAGCTCCAGGATAGCATTTCCTCTTGCTCTTTCTTCCACCAAATGAAATTGCCAGCAAGGGAGGACCAGGGTGCCTGGATAATTGCCCCCCCCTTATCACTCTTGCAGGCCTCTCTGATATCTCTCTGCTCATCTGATTCAGAAAGACCTGGCCTGTATCTTCTGCCTGCCCAGAGGGTCCATAGTATCCTCCTCCCTATCTGTTTTCTGTACTACCTGCCATCCTGCATTAATGCCTTTGATTCTTCTTTCTACACAAATGTTGGACTTTGCATTTATTTCTCATTTTTGCCCATGATCCCAGCTTTTAAAGATTCTTTGAAATCTTCATTCTGCCCTCTGAAGTATTTTACATCCCCCCATTTCGTATCATGTCCAAAACTGATTACACTGTTTTCTCCTAAATTAACTTAATTAGTTATTAATTATAATTAATTAATTATAAATATGTCAAACAGCACAAGCCCTGCAATTCCTCACTTCCTTTCAATCAGATCTGCAGCCTTTAATATGCCCTTGTTGGGTTTGATCTCTCCACAGGGTTTGTCCATTTAATGGTGGTGTAGGCCAACCACAGACTGCCGCCTCCTCCTCCTCCTCCTCCTCCTCCTCCTCCTCCTCCAGGATTTCACTAATATTTGTCAAATGTTTTGCTGAAGTCAAGGTACATTGTGTCAGTGCATTCCCATAATCAACTAAAACAGACAGTGTGTCCAAAATATCAGGTTGATCAGGCCAATATTTACTTCCCAATATTAATGAGAAAAAGCCAATGCTGAAACAATGGTTGCCGATTCCCAATTCCTTCTTTAAGGGGAGAATCTGCAATCAGACCGAGGCAAAGGAGCGGGCAAAAAAGACAGGCTAGTTTTCAGGGAAGGATTAGACCCTAACCCCTCCCCCTCCAAACTGGCTTTCTCAACAGCCCCCCCAGGTGATTTACACCCACACCTGCCCGGAAACACAAGCGAAGACTCTAAGCCCCCCCCCCACAAAAAAAAACCTCGGCAGTGCAATAGGTGAGGAAAAGCAAGTATTTTGCGAGAAATTTGAATCTGGTCCTGCGACAGGTTGGGCGAAAGGGGGGGGGGAGGGCGAGGTCGTCCCGAAAGTAAAAGGACACAGAGGAACTTCCCCCTTCCGCCCCCCATCTCTTTTTTTGAATCTCCTCCCACTCCATCCAGGGATCCCTGGGGGGGAAGGGGGAGAAAGCAGGGAGGGTTTTGTTTTGTTTGTGTGAGTGTGTGTGTACGTGTGTGAGAGAGAGGGGGAGGGAGGAGGGGAGGAAAAGGGAAGAGGAGGAAGGCGAGGTGCTGGCCAGTAAAAGATTGGGGAAGGGAGAGCCTTGTAGAGGGGGCAAGCAAATTTACAAAAAGGGAAGCTCTCTCTCTCTCTCTCTCTCTCTCTCTCTCTCTCTCTCTCTCTCTCTCTCTCTCTCTCTCTCCCCCTCCCTCCTTCCGTCCCTCCCACACAAATACACACACACAAAATGCTTTCTCTCCCTTTTTCTTCAAAGGCACCTGGGGGAAGTGTGAGTGTGTGTGTGCAGCCATGCAGCGAAGCTGGTCGGATTGTTATTAACCATCCTATTATGTGGGCAGGAGTGGCAGCCTTCTGAAAGGCTGGGAAGGGACCCTGACCCCCCCCCCGACTGCTTTTTTTTCTCCTCTCCTCATGCGTACATCAAAGCAAGCTCCCCCGCATCCTGCACCCCAGGCTCCCCACTTCTTGGCGTGGGATTGGCTGCCCGGATGAGAGTTTAAATGTCCCACGCAGCCAAATAGCCCTAGAAAAGGGTCCCTCCGTGAAACGCCCGGGAGGAAGGGCGGGACTGGAGCGCTGGCGGACCAATGGCGGGAGAGGAGCGCTGGCGGAGAGCCAGCCAAGAAAGAATGTCCGTGTTGGATCCGCCGCGCTGGGGTTCCCGAGAAGAAGCGCCCTCCCCCGGACCCCCTTGCTGTCGAAGTGCTGCTCAGCGCTCGCAGCAGAACCAGCGATTTCGCAGAGGCGTCCGCCCCTCGGGCGGGGATCCTGCCCCTCCCAGACGCGGGCGGGGGAGGAAGCGGCAACTCGGGGTGGGGGGAGGCGGTGCGAGCGGGGCTTTATAAGGGGCGTTCTGCCTGGGGCTGGCACGTCTAGATTCCTGGAGACCACCATGGCGATTGACCTGGCAGCTCTGGGGCTCCTCGCTTTCCAGCTCGGCTGCTCCGGAACCTTTGCTTCACCCCAATGGGACTAACTGGCCCCTCTCCTTCCAGTGGAAGCAGCCTAATTTGGATCCCATTGGCCAAAAAAATTCTGCTGCTGGGCTCCAGGAGAAGAGCCTTTTCTGCTGTGCCCCCCCCCCCACCCCAGAATATTCTACCATCAGAGGTGAATCCCCCCAGACACACAATCCTGGCCTTCTGGAAGACCCTGAAACTTTATTTCCATTTGGCAATAAAGCAGTTGGTGGTCCATCAGTTTGGTTCTTAACTTTTAATCTTTTTATTCTAGCTTCGATTCTTTTTAGCACTTTATAACTTTTATTAAAATGTAAGCCACCCAGAGTTGCTTTATTAGTGAGATGGGTGGCATAAAAAGGTATTAAAATAAAATAAGCTGACCACTTCTGGGGTTGTTTTTTGACATGCTAAGGTGGAGGTATTTTTTCCCTCTGGATCTTTAACCAAAATACCACATTACTTTTTCTTGTTCCTCTGATGGCCCCACTTGCAAAATTCTTGATTGCAAATCCAATTATTATAACTGAACCGTTTGTAGCCAGTCTCTTTGGCTTCTTCAGGTAAGTGTCGAAATAGGTTCTAGCTAACTGCTGGTTCTAACAAAGACTCTGTCAAACAAAGCTTAGGCCAAGTGATTAGGATGGACCAGCTCTGGATGAAGCTAATTCATGGCTCATTTGCAAAATCCTTTAATAATTTCCTAATAAATTAATAGGTCAGATCCTCAGTGGATTAGCTGCAGGATCCCAAAGTCTTCAAGGGCAAAGGCTGTGTAAAGTGTAGAACAGTAGTAGAGCAGTAGTAGAGACAAAGCTAACTCTTTATCCCAGAGGCCCTCCTCCAAATGGGGGCCCTACCAATCCTCTCCTGGAAACCTGCAGACTGGCCCCCAGAGAGCTTCTGAAAGACCAGGGAAGCTGAGACTGCTCAGGTAAACATTTTATTGGAGAAGAGCATCTGATGGGTGAGGTTGGAAGGGTCACCCCCCCCCAAGGCCCCCCAAATCAAAAACGGAGAAGCCTTGCTCTCTTCACCCTCTCACTTGATGCGCCAGAAGATGTTCGTGCCAACGCTACAAAAAAGGAGGAGGGAGGGAAATGTCAAAATTCATACTGGCATGATTGGTGTCCCCCCCCCCAGGCTGAGCATCCCACCCCCACCGCATTCCCTGCTTCCACCCACTCACGTGATAATGAAAAGGGGGGGGGAAGGATGTTGCAGGTTCTGGGCGATGGCGAGGCCAAGTCTGATGAGGGGAAGGGCACTGACCCAAAGCAGGCTGGGCGAAGTCTCCTCGGTGTTTGGGGCTCCCTTGAAGCAGCTCCCTCCAGGTGGCCAGAAAAGTGGCCTCTTTGGAGGGGAGCAGAAGAGCTGCAGGCCTTGTGCTGGGGGAAGGCACCCAGGTGGCCTCTTTGCCCCATACAAATGTGGGGGCTGTGCTGGACTACTGCTCTTTAATTTGAGTAGAGCAATTTATGCCAACTGTCCAAGTGTTGCCAGCAGTGGGCAACCCAGACTGTGTTGCCACCCAAACCACACTTGTCAGTGAGAGCGATCTGGGGAACCTCCTCAAAAGCTTTGCTCTGTTTCTTTGTGGGGGGAGTGGCAGAAATGGGGTCTCCAGCCTCCCCCGCAGGAGCTGCTCAGCCCTGGCTGCGGAAACATCCTCCAGAGAGGCAAACCGTTGGTCGTCCTCTCAAGAGACACTGGGGGGGGGAGAGAGAAAAAGAGGAGGTGCCCAGGGTCCTTCCAGTTAGGGGGCACAGCAGTTCAGCCCCTGCGTTTCCTTACCGGGTCGCCCCCCAATCCTCTGCTGCGGATCGCACCTTCGCACGCAGTAGCCAGGTTGTCTTCAGCTGCTCCTTTCCGTTCTCGTCCATCAGACACTGGCCCACAAAGACTGTGATGGATTCTGTCAGATCAAAGTTTTTGTACCAATTGGGGGGGGATATATTTCACATAAGGACCCCCGTTCACCAATGCTACCTATAGATTAGGAATATTTTATAAACTCCAAAATATTTGGGCAGCTCCATCTGATTGGGGGGGGGACATTCAGTGAAAAAAGCAGATCTAAGGAAAGGGCGATCCACTAGATTCCCTCCTCCCGTTCTGTTTGCTTCCACACCAAATAGTGAGTGGCTCTACCAGTGACTTTCCAGCTGACGGTGAAGCCAAAGGTGGGTTGAGACCCCAGGTGCTGGATGCCCTGCAGCGGGGATGACGGGACGGGCTTGCCGGAGCTCGAGACTTCCGTTTTGTAGAGGCCGCTGAACACCCCCGTGTTACTGACGCTGGGGATCTCCATGGTGGAGTTGAGGTCATTCTTCCAGGTGCCGAGCAGGGAGCACTAAAAAAGAGCGGGAGAGGGGAGGAAAGCGGCTCACGGCGCTAGCCAAGCCCAGCTGTCCAACAGGTAGTGCCTCTGGCTCCATTTTCTCCGGGGGATCTGAAAACACCCGCTGCTCCCACGTGCCCGACCCCCAAGGCTGCCCACGCCGGGCCGGGCTGGCAAAGGCGGCCCATCGCAAAGTCCGTGGGTCGAGGCACCTGCCAGACCGCGTCCGGGACGACACCCCGCGGCTGGATCGCTCTGCCATCAGCGCAGCGAGCGAGGGCATCAGCCCCGGTGGCAGGCTGCCGAAATCGTGGCCGAGCACGGAGGAGGAAACGCTTGGCCGGTCGGCCTTCGGGGACCAGGGCCTCTGGCGCTGAGGGCGACGGGACCGGGTGCGATCAACCCCGAGGAGCGGCACCCTCTGCGCAGCCCGCCGGCTCCCACCACCTGCTCCTGCCGCCCACCCGACCAGAGGCTGGTGTGTGTGGGGGGGCTTTCCACACGGGAGGCTGGAACCCTCCGCCTCCCACCCCGCATCTGACCTCGGCGGCTGGCTCCGAGTTTTGGGGTTGGGCAAAGATTCCCGAGCAGCCGAGCAGGAAAGCGAGGAGCCCCAGAGCTGCCAGGCCAATCGCCATGGTGGTCTCCAGGAATCTACACGTGCCAGCCCCAGGCGGGACGCCCCTTATAAAGCCCCGCTCGCACCCGTTCTTTCCCCCCCCCCTTTCAGCTGCCGCCTCCCTCCACCCACCGCGGCTGGGAAGGGCAGGATCCCCGTCCGAGGGGCGGACGCTTCTGCGAAATCGCTGGTTCTGCTGCGAGCGCTGAGCAGCACTTGGGCAGCAAGAGGGGCGGGGGCATTTCTTCTCGGAAACCCCATCGCCTCTGACCCAACACGGGCATTCTTACCTCCTCCTACTCCGTCTCCTCCTTCTCCGCCTCCTCCGCCGCCGCCGCTGCCGCCGCCTCCCACGACTGAGACGACAACGCCGGAGGTAGTGAGGGCGACGCTTCCGTGAGTTCCGTTTCCATGCTGGCTCTGCTGCATGCAAGCAGGAGAGGCGATCGTGCGGGCGGCGTGGCCCGGGCAAGGGTGCGGGGAGGGTTCGGCAGCGGCCAAGACGGGTCACGCGTGCCTGGCCAAGGATTTCTGGGTAGCCGGGCTCTCCCACGGGGGAGTCGAGGGAACCCCCTCCGTTTGGGTGCTCTACGTCCAGCAGATCGTGCAAAGCCCACCCGTAGGCTTTCTGCCGCTGGCTTGCGCGCCTTGTGGTGCGAACGCCAAAGCCTCCTTGCCCGAGACTACCGCTGGCCTCGCGATCTGCCGGCCTGCGGGATAATTAGATTCTTTCCCGGCGCCCCGAGGTGCTTTTTCTTGCCGATGCGGCGAAGAGGGCATGGCGAATTGGCGGGCCGGGAGGGGCTCAGGGGGGACTGGGGCACCCGGAGTGGAAGTTGACCAGGCGTCTTAACCCACATACCCCGCAGTACCTTCGTGGGATTCCCGTCGGGCAGAAGAACAGCGGCGGCATGGAGGCCGGGATTCCCCGACGGGGGGAAGGAAGCGTTTCTGGGGCAACAGAAGCCTTGTTTTATTGGCATAGCAGCCGCCAGCTGGGTTCCGGCGTTACTGCTTCGCTTCTCCCGCCTCTCTTCCGGCTGCCGAAACCCGGGTCCCCGCCTGGCCCCTTCCGAATTCAGACGACACCCATAGGAATGAGGAGGCTCACGAGGACCAGCCCTGCCGTGCGCCCCACAGCAGCTCTGTGAAGCTTTGGAGAGAGAAGCCCAGCCTGGGGAGGGCAGCAGAGACCACCCTGAGAAGGTCCAGAGGGAGCTCCGAGGTGCTGAACTCGGCCTGGGATTCTGGGTTAGCTCCATCTTGCTCTTTCTTTCACCAAATGAAGTTGTCAGCAAGGGAGGACCAGGATGCCAGGATAATTGCCCCCCCCCATCACTCTTGCAGGCCTCTCTGGTAGCCTCTCTGCTCATCTGATTCATAAAGACCTGGCCTGTATCTTCTGCCTGCCCAGAGGGTCCATAGTAACCTCCTTCTGCAGGATCCTGTATGGCTTTTCTATACCAGAGGTTCCCAACCTTTTGGTCACCAGGGACTGATTCTGTGGAGAGAGTTTTTTCTGTGGACCGGAGGGGGCGTGGTTCTGTGTACTGCCTGCATCTCATGGATGCAGCATTACTTTTTTGTGGGGACTGGTTCCTGGCATGCCACAGCCTGGTACCTGTACACAGACGGGGGGGGGGGTTGGGGACCCCAATACTATCCTGCAGCGTTTGATTCCCTGTTTCTACACATACTTTGGACTTTGCATTTATCCCTGTTGAAATGAATCATCCTGATTCCAGCTTTTAAAGATCTTTTGAAATCTTCATTCTGCCCTCTGTAATATTTTATATCCCCTCATTTCGTATCATGTCCAAAACTGATTACAATGCTTTCTAACTCCTAAATTAACTTAATTATAAATATGTCAAACAGCACAACGCCTAAAATGGAGCCCTGCAATTCCTCACTTCCTTTCAATCAGATCTGCATCCTTTAATAAGCCCTTGTTGAGTTTGAGCTCTCCACAGGCTCTATCCATTTAATGGTAGTGTAGGCCAGCCACAGGTTGCCTTTCTCTTCACCAGGATTTCATTGATATTTGTCAAATGTTTTGCTGAAGTCAATGTTCATTATATCCACTGCATTCCCATAATCAACTAAAACACACAGTGTGTCAAAAATATCAGGTTGATTAGGGGGTCACCCCAAACCCTTGATGGTCCTGCTAAGCATTAAAATATGATGGGTCTGAGATGGCCCCAGGAGCTCCTTTCAGACTCCTGGACAAGCTGACTTGGAGACTTCAACTCACCCATGCTCTCTCTGTCTCTGTCTTCCTCTCTCTCTGTCGATTCTGCCCAGCTCCATTTGGAGTCTTGGGAGAGAAGACCCAGGGAAGCAGCAGCTCTGCTCTTTTGCCTCTTCCTTGATCATCTCCAACCAGATGCTCCTGGCAGCAGATCCACTCTTTCCTTTCCCTTCCTTTGATCACTGACCCAGTGAACCCCCCCCCCCTTTCCTTCGCTTTTATTTTCTCTTGTGAGCATCTGTTCCAGTTTTGCCTCAGTTTACCTATTTGCTGGAGCACCTCCATGGCGACATAATGGGCTACAAGAGGAAACAGGAGGAAGAGCCTCAACAGAGATGACAATCTCTGGGAAAAAAAAACTGTGTCCAAGGGAGAAATGAAATTTGAGGAAGAGTCTCAGACCTAAGGACTTTCTTCCTTTTCACAAAGATGAAGAGAGGGAAGTGGATTGAATTCATTAATGAGCCTGTCTCGGAGTTGCACCTTAGGACCTCCCCGAAGAAGGCACCTGGGCCTCTCCTGGTAGCCAGCCGGGCAGACTCATTACGAAGCCAAGCCTATTCTTGATTCTAGGCTTTTTAAGGGAAACCTGGGTCTGCCGCTCAGCCTGGGGTCCTGACAAGATAGGGTACATTGGGGCTGTCTCATGGGGTAGACAAGATTCTTAGCCCCAGAATGTCCATCACCTGGGTTCTTAACTTTTAATCTCTTTATTCTAGTTTCATTTCTTTTTAGGTTTTTAAAACTTTTATTACAATGTAAGCCACCCAGAGTTGCTGTATTAGTGAGATGGGTGGCATAAAAATTTATCAAAATAAAATAAGGTCTCAATTCTGGGGTTGTTTTTTGACATGCTAAGGTGGAGCTTTTTGCCTCTGGACCTTTAAGCAAAAATGCCACGTTACTTTTTCTTGTTCCTCTAACTGCCCCACTTGCAAAATTCTTCATTGCAAATCCAATTGTTATAACTGAACCGTTTGTGGCCAGCCTCTTTGGTTTCTTCAGGTAAGTGTCGAAATAGGTTCTAGCTAACTGCTGAGCCTGTCTTGGGGTTCCACCTTAGGACCTCCCCCTAAGAAGGCACCTGGGCCTCTCGTGGTAGCCAGCAGGGCAGACTCATTATGAAGGGAAGCCTATTCTTGATTCTAGACTTTTTAAGGGAAAGTTACAGTACTTAGTGCAGTGGAAAGGATATCCTTTGACTGAACCCACATAGGTAAAATCTAGTGATGTAATTAATAAATTATATGAGAAACACCCTAACAAACCAAGGGGCAACCCCTAACCTATGATTTTGTTCGAATTGCAGGATTTGTCTGCTTTTAGGGGGAGGGCGGATGTCAGGGCTGCTAACATTGGATGTTCCCGCTCTGACAACTGATGAAAATGCAGCCATTTTCCCTATTCCTTTAATAGGCTTTTTCTTAGGATTAGAAATCAGGTGCGGGGGGGGGGGTGGATTGGGATGTAAGCACAGGTAGCCATAGTAATAAAGCTGCTGTGGGAACACAAGGACAATGTGATAATGTTTTGGCGAGCTGAAGAGAAAGCCCGGACTTTAAGCTAATTGGGGAATGTGATTTATGACAGTTTATTGGGGGTGAGAATTGTACTTTGTTACTTTGTATCTGGGTGAAGGGAATTTAGTTTTGGGGTTAACTATGTAGTACTTATACTTTGTTTCCTGAATAAAATGTTCAAGGAAGAACTTTGCCTCCAAGTTATTTTGATGGGTTTCATCTATCAGAACCATGAGACGTGGCCTAAGTTTTGCTTGATAGAGTCTTCATTACAACCAGCAGTTAGCTAGAACCTATTTCGACACTTACCTGAAGAAGCCAAAGAGGATGGCCACAAATGGTTCAGTTATAAAAAATGGATTTGCAATCAAGAATTTTGCAAGCGTGGCCATTAGAGGAACAAGGCAAAGTAATGTGGCATTTTTGCTTAAAGGTCCAGAGGCAAAAAGCTCCACCTTAGCACATTTGAAGTATTTTACAACCCCCATTTCGTATCATGTCCAAAACTGATTACAATGTTTTCTAACTCCTAAACTAACTTGATTATAAATAAATATGTCAAACAGCATAAGGCCTAAAATGGAGCCCTGTAATTCCTCACTTCCTTTCAATCAGATCTGGAGCCTTTAATAAGCCCTTGTTGGGTTTGATCTCTCCACCAGCTCTATCCATGTAATGGTAGTATAGGTTGCCTTCTTCTTCTTCACCAAGGTTTCATTGATATTTGTCAGATGTTTTGCTGAAGTCAAGGTACATAATGTCCACTCCATTCCCATATTCAACTAAATTAGACAGAGTGTCAAAAAATATCAGGTTGATTTGGGGTCACTCCAAACCCTTGATGGTCCTGCTAAGCAGTAAAATATGATGGTCTGAGATGGCCCCATGAGCTCCTTTCAGACTCGTGACAACCTGCCTTGGAGACTTCAACTCATCCATGCTCTCTCTGTCTCTATCTCTGTCTGTCTCCCTCTGTCTGTGTCTGTGTCTGTGTCTGTCTGTCTGTCTGTCTGTCTGTCTGTCTCTCTCTCTCTCTCTGTCTCTCTCTCTCTCTCTCTCTCTCTCTCTCTGCCTCCCTCCCTCCCACCCTCTTGTCTCCTGGTTCCTGCTGGTGATTCTGCCCAGCTCCATTTGGAGTCTTGGGGGCGAAGACCCAGGGAAGCAGCAGCTCTGCTCTTTGCCTCTTTCTTGTTCATCTCCAACCAGGTCCTCCTGGCAGTGTATCAAAAACTATCAGGTTGATTTGAGGTCACCCCCAAACCCTTGATGCACCCTAAGCACTAAAATATGATGGATCTGAGATGGATTGAGACTCCTGGACAACTGGCTTAGACAGTTCAACTCACCCATGCTCTCTTTGTCTCTCTCGCGCTCTCTGCCTCCTGGACAACTGGCTTAGACAGTTCAACTCACCCATGCTCTCTTTGTCTCTCTCGCCTCTCTCTGCCTCTCTCTCTCTCCCCCCCCCCCTCTTGTCTCCAGGTCCCTGCTGGTGATTCTGCCCAGCTCCATCTGGAGTCTTGGGGGAGAAGACCCAAGGAAGCAGCAGCTCTGCTCTTTGCCTCTTCCTTGTTCACCTCCACCCAGGTCCTCCTGGCAGCAGATCCACTCCTTCCTTTCCCTTCCTTGGACCACTGACCCAGCCAACCCCCCCTTTTCCTTTGCTTTTATCTTCTCTTGTGAGCATCTCTTCCAGTTGTGCCTCAGATTACCCATTTGCTGGTGCACCTGTATGGCGACAGAATGGGCTACAAGAGGAAACAGGAGGAAGAGCCTCAACCTAAATGATGATCAGATGAAAAATAAAATGTGTCCAAGGCAGAAATGAAATTTGAGGAAGGGTCTCAGGCCTAATGACTTTCTTCCCTTTCAGGAAGATGAAGAGAGGGAGGTGGATTCAGCCTTGCAAAGTCCTGTTACTTTGTAATAAAAGTAATGTAAGAATTTCCTGGTATTTCATCCTGATCTGCTGAAGACACATGCAGATGGGTAACATCCCATAACAAGCATGGGGGGTGCACTTAGTGAAGTTCTGGGGTATCTGAAGAACTGCTTCTCCCCAGTGAGACTAATTGGCCCCTCTCCTTCCAGTGGAAGCAGCCTAATTTGGATCCTACTGGCCAAAGAATTTCTGCTGCTGGGCTCCAGGATAAGAGCCTTTTCTGCTGTGCTCCCCCCAATAATATTCTACCACCAGAGGTGAGATTCCACACACCACACACCCACACAAACACACAAAAACACAAACACAATCCTGGCTTCCGGAAGAGGCTGAAAACCTGGCTCAGCTTCTCAGCCTGGGGCGGGTCTCACGGGGTAGACAAGATTCTTAGCCCCAGAATGTCCATCACCTGGGATCTTAACTTTGAAGCTCTTTATTCTGGTTTCATTTTTTTTTTAGCACTTTTAAACTTTTATTACAATGTAAGCCACCCAGAGTTGCTGTATTAGTGAGATGGGTGCATAAAAACTTATCAAAATAAAATAAGGTCTCAATTCTGGGGTTGTTTTTTCACACGCTTTTTGCCTCTGAACCTTTAAGCAAAAATGCCACGTTACTTTTTCTTCTTCCTCTAATGGCTCCACTTGCAAAATTCTTGATTGCAAATCCAATTGTTATAACTGAACCCTTTGTGGCCAGCCTCTTTGGCTTCTCAGGTAAGTGTTGAAATAAGTTCTAGCTAACTGCTGGTTCTAACAATGACTCTGTCAAACAAAGCTTAAGCCAAAAGATTGACCAGCTCTGGATGAAGCTAATTCATGGCTCCTTTGCAAAACCCTTTCATAATTTCCTAATAAATTAATAGGCCAGACACTGAGTGGATTGGCTGCAGGTTCCCAAAGTCTTCAAGGGCAAAGGTTGAGTAAAGTGCACAATAGTAGTAGAGCAGTAGTCGAGACAAAGCTAACTCTTTGCCCCAGAACCCATACTATAGATAAGGGTCCTACCCAGCCTTTCCTGGAAACCTTCAGACTGGCCATCCAGAGTTGCTGTATTAGTGAGATGGGTGGCATAAAAAGTTATTAAAATTAAATGAGCTATCAATTCCGGGGGTATTTTTTGGCATGCTTAGGTGGAGCTTTTTGTCTCTGGACTTTTAAGCAAAAATGCCACGTTACTTTTGCTTGTTCCTCTAACTGCTCCACTTGCAAAATTCTTGATTGCAAATCCAGTTGTTATAAGTGAACCATTGGTGGCCAACCTCTTTGGCTTCTTCAGGTAAGTGTCAAAATAGTTTCTAGCTAACTGTTGTGTCTAACAGTGACTCTGTCAAGCAAAGCTTAGGCCAAGTGATTAGGATGGACCAGCTCTGGATGAAGCTAATTCATGGCTCCTTTGCAAAACCCTTTAATAATTTCCTAATAAATTAATAGGTCAGATCCTCAATGGATTGGCTGCAGGTCTCCAAAATCTTCAAGGGCAAAGGCTGTGTGAAGTGCAGAGCAATAGTAGAGCAGTAGTAGAGACAAGTAGAGACTCTGTACCCCAGAGTTAGCTTTGAGCCCCCTCTCCACATGGGGGTCCTACCCAGGCTCTCCTGGAAACCTTCAGACTGGCCCCCAGAGAGCTTCTGAAAGACCAGGGAAGCTGAGGCTGCTCAGGCAAACATTTTATTGGAGAAGAGCATCTGATCGGTGAGGTTGGAAAGGTCACCCCCCCCCAAGGCCCCCCAAGTCAGAAACAGGGAAGCCTTGCTCTCTTCACCCTCTCACTTGATGCGCCAGAAGATGTCCGTGCCAACGCTACAATAAAGGAGGGAGGGAGGGAAATGTCAAAATTCATACTGGCATGATTGGTATCCCCCCCCCAGGCTGAGCATCCCACCCCCACCGCATTCCCTGCTTCCACCCACTCACATGATAATGAAAAGGGGGGCAAAGGAAATGGATGCTGCAGGTTCTGGGGGATGGCGAGGGCCAGGTAGGTCACCAGCCACGCAATGCAGGCCAAGTCTGATAAGGGCAAGGACACTGACCCAAAGCAGGCTGGGCAAAGTCTCCTCGGTGTTTGGGGCTCCCTTGAAGCAGCTCCCTCCAGGTGGCCAGAAAAGTGGCCTCTTTGGAGGGGAGCAGAAGAGCTGCAGGCCTTGTGCTGGGGAAGGCACCCAGGTAGCCTCTTTGCCCCATACAAATATGGGAGCTGTGCTGGGCTACTGCTCTTTAATTTGAGTAGAGCAATAAATGTCAACTCTCCAAGCATTGCCAGCTGTTGGCAACCCAGACTGTGGTGCCACCCAAACCACACTTGTCAGTGAGAACGACCTGAGGAAGCTCATCCAAAGCTTTGCTATCTTTCTTTGTGGGGGAAGTGGCAGAAACAGAATCTCTCAGACTCAAAATGCTGCCCCGAGAGAGGCAAACCATTGGGGCGCCCCTTCAAGAGCCACTTTGGGGGGTGGAAGAGAGAGAAAAAGAAGAGGTACCCAGGGCCCTTCCAGTTAGGGGGCCCAGCAGTTCAGCCCCTGCTTTTCCTTACCGGGTCGCCCCCCAATCCTCTGCTGCGGATTCCACATGCTCACGATATAGCCGGGTTGTCCTCAGCTGTTCCTTTCCGTTCTCATCCACCAGACATTGGCCCACAAAGACACCGGTGGGTCCTGTCAGATCAAAGTTGTTGTACCAATTAGGGGAGGATATATTTCGCATAAAGACCCCCCTCACCGATGCTACTTTTAGATTGGGAATGTTTTATAGGCTCCAAAATATTTGGGCATCTCCATCTGATGGGGGGAGAAGGACGGAGGACATTCAGTGAAAGAATCTGCAAGAGGCAGATCTCAGGAAGGGGAGATCCACTAGATTCCCTCTTCCCCTTCTATTTGCTTCCACAACAAAGACTGAGTGGCTCTACCATCGGAGATCCCGCTGATGGTGAAGCCAAAGGTGGGCTGGAGCCCCCGGTGCTGGATGCCCTGCAGCGCGGCTGGAAAGATGTGTATGGAGTACCGCAGTGGTGTATAGAAGATGCCGCTGAACACCCCCGTGTCACTGACGCTCTCGATGTGTATGGTGTTGGTCAGGTTATTCCTCCAGGTGCCGGTCAGGGAGCACTAAAAAGAGCGGGAGGCAGGAGAAAAGCGTGTCAGGGTGATAGCCAAGCCGAGCTGTCCAACAGGCAGAGACTGTCACTCCATTCTATCCGGGGGATCTGAAAACACCCGCTGCTCACTCGTGCCCGACCCCTGGGGATGCCCACGCCGGGTCGGTCTGGCAAAGGCGGCCCATCCCAAAGTCCGTCGGTCGAGGCGCCTGCTAGCCCGCGTCCGGGACGACACCCCGCGAGCGGATCGCTCTGCCATCTGCGCAGCGAGCGAGAGCACCAGCCCCGGCGGCAGGCTGCTGAAGTCGCGGCCGAGCACGGAGGAGAAAACGCGTGACCGGTCGGTCATCGGAGATCCAAGGCCTCTGGCGCTCAGCGCGACGGCACCGGGTGCGATCAACCCCGAGGAAGCGGCAGCCTCTGCGCAGCCCGCCGGCTCCCACCAGTTGCTCCTGCCGCCCACTCGAGCAGAAGCTGGTGTGTGTGTGGGGGGGGGGCTTTCCACATGGGAGGCTGGGACCCTCCGTCTCCCACCCCGCATCTGACCTCGGCGGCTGGCTCCGAGTTTTGGGGTTGGGCAAAGGTTCCCGAGCAGCCGAGCAGGAAAGCGAGGAGCCCCAGAGCTGCCAGGCCAATCGCCATGGTGGTCTCCAGGAATCTAGACGTGCCAGCCCCAGGCGGGACGCCCCTTATAAAGCCCCGCTCGCACCCGCTCTCCTCCCTACCTTCAGATGCCGCCTCCCTCCACCATCCCCAACGGCTGGGAGGGGCAGGATCCCCGTCCGAGGGGCGGACGCTTCTGCGAAATCGCTGGACTTCTGCGAGCGCTGAGCAGCACTTGGGCAGCAAGGGGGGCGGGGCATTTCTTCTCGGGCACCCCCATCGCCTCTGACCCAACACGGACATTCTTACTCTCCTCCTCCTCCTCCTCCTCCTCCATTAGCTTCCCCAATTAGCTTAAAGCCCGGGGATTCTCCTCCGCTCCTGAGCCTGGGCAAAACCTTATCAGCTTCTCCTTGGGTTCCCACAGCAGCCTTATTATTACGGCTAGACGAGCTTACATCCCAACCCTCCCACCCCCCCCCCCGTGCACCTGATATCTAAACGTAAGAAAAAGCCTATTAAAGGAATAGAGAAAATGGCTGCATTTTCATCAGTTGTCAGAGCGGGAACATCCAATGTTAGCAGCGTTGATATCCCGTGGGGGGGGGGGCTTAAAAATAGGACAGATCCTGCGATTCAAACAAAATCATAGGCTAGGGGTCGCCCCTTGGTTTCTTAGGGTGTTTCTCATAGAATTTATTAATAAGCCTGTCGGCTTTTACGTCACTAGAGTTTACCCATGTGGCTTCAGTCAAAGGGTATCCTTTCCACTGCACTAAGTACTGTAACTTTCCCTTAAAAAGTCTAGAATCAAGAATAGGCTTCGCTTCATAACGAGTCTGCCCGGCTGGCTACCACGACACGCCCAGGTGCCTTCTTAGGGGGAGGTCCTAAGGTGGAACCCCAAGACAGGCTCAGCAGTTAGCTAGAACCTATTTCGACACTTACCTGAAGAAGCCAAAGAGGCTGGCCACAAACGGTTCAGTTATAACAATTGGATTTGCAATGAAGAATTTTGCAAGTGGGGCAGTTAGAGGAACAAGAAAAAGTAACGTGGCATTTTTGCTTAAAGGCCCAGAGGCAAAAAGCTCCACCTTAGCGTGTGAAAAAACAACCCCAGAATTGAGACCTTATTTTATTTTGATAAGTTTTTATGCCACCCATCTCACTAATATAGCAACTCTGGGTGGCTTACATTGTAATAAAAGTTTAAAAGTGCTAAAAAGAAATGAAACCAGAATAAAGAGATTAAAAGTTAAGAACCCAGGTGATGGACATTCTGGGGCTAAGAATCTTGTCTACCCCATGAGACAACCCCAGGGTACCCTACCCTGTTAGCGACCCACGGCAGAGCAAGGTTTTCAGGCTCTGCCAGAAGGACAGGATTGTGTTCTTGTGTGTCTGGGGGGGGGGGAAATCTCACCTCTGATTGTAGAAAATTCTGGGGGGGGGTACAGCAGAAAAGGCCCTTCTCCTGGAGCACAGCAGCAGAAACTCTTTGGCCAATGGGATCCAAATTAGGCTGCTTCCACTGGAAGGAGAGGGGCCAACTGGTCTAATTGGGGTGAGGCAGTTCTGCACATATCCCAGCTGCATTAAGTGCACCGCCCATGCTTATTATGGGATTTTACCCAGCTGCATTTGTCTTCAGCAGATCAGGAACAAGCAATGAAATATAATGAAAGTCTGATGTATTTAGGATATTACTTTTATTACAAAGTTAGGGCAACAGAAACTTGCAAGGCTGAACCCACCTCCCTCTCTTCATCTTCCTGAAAGGGAAGAAAGTCATTAGGCCTGAGACCCTTCCTCAAATTTCATTTCTGCTTTGCACACAGTTTTTTTCATCTGATCCTCACTTCTCTTGAGGCTCTTCCTCCTGTTTCTTCTTGTAGCCCATTCTGTCAGCAGGGAGGTGCACCAGCAAATGGGTAATCTGAGGCACAACTGGAAGAGGTGCTCACAAGAGAATTGCCCCGCTGGCAGGCGGCTCGGGGCTCAGTGGGCCATGGTCCTCTCAGGAAAGGCAGCTCTGGCATTTGCACCACCAGGCGTGCAACCCAGCGGAAGAATGCCTGCCGGAGGGCTTTGCATGGTCTGCTGGATGGGCATGGAAGGTGCCAATCCCCAGGCTTCACAATCTGGCAGCACCAGAAAGGCATCGGCTGGGCAGCAGGACAAGCGGCTCCAAGCAGACCCTCCACTGGTCCTTGGCCCAACTTAAGTACCGGCCTCCCACGCAAGTGCTTCAGAGCAAGCTCCTGCAGGCCTCAGAATGGCTTTTCCCCTTCCTTGCTGCTGAGGTGGGTGGAGGAATCAGAAGGAGAGGCGCTGTTCTCATCCCAGCTGTTCTTCTCCAGCTCTAGAGGAGCCTCCCATCTGCCTCCCAGCAGGCTGGCTGTGTCTTTGGGTGCTACTTTCAGGATGGCTAAATGGCATGCAGGCCACTTAGTGAAGCCAGTGAGGGGCCAAGGTTGGGCCAAAGAGTTGCAGCTGCAGTTAGCCCCGCACCAATGACAGGAGCCAGAATCTCTTCCTTCAGGAGGAGAAAAGAGCAGTAAGGACGCTCCTCGGGGCTGCAGGCAACAGAGCCCCCCGCCTTCAGCCCTTCTTTCTCTTTCTTCTACTTTGGATAGAAGCGGCCTCTGCTCCCCCTTGGGGCATGGGTGACACATGAGGTTAGAGGACAGTCCAACCTGTCTCCACGGACCTGGACAATGTGTGACATGTTAAAAACTGGGTGGACTTTAAATCGCACTGTCGCAACTGCCCTCTTGCCTTCTTTGACCGTATTCTTACGGGGTTTCCCTGTGCTATTTTACCGAGGACAAGGAAGCAACGACCCCCGTCCGACGCCCACCAGATCCCCCAAACCTCTAAGCGAGCAGCAAAAGTCAGCACAAGCGAAGCACGTAAGAAGCCACCCGCTGGGCCTCCGCTTCTGGGGAGGATGTCGGGGGGAGGGGGGGCAAGGCTCACCTGCCGCCGGGCGAGGCAATTCATCGCCTCCTTCGGGGATTCTCCGGGCCCGCCGAGTCTCCGGACAGCGCTCTCGGCTGCCTCGCTTGGTCCACGCACGTCCTGAGCCGGTCTCTCCGCCCCGCCTCTCGCCCCGCCCCCCTCGCCTGCGCAGGCCGGGGCGGAGGGCCAGGCCGGGAGGGAGAGTCCCGAGGCCCCTCCCCATTCCCCTCCCCCTCCTCGCCCTCGGCCAACCAACGGTCGCCCCGGCCGCTCGCCCGCCTCCCAGGACAGCCCGCGGTGGGTTTCGCGTCTCCGTGGAGACCAACCAAGCGCAGGAGCCAGGATGGAGCCGGAAGGGTGAGCTTGGGCGCGACCGTCAACCGCCCCGCCCGCTACTCGGGGAGGGGGGCCCTCGGGGCCCGCGGCGCTCTCGGCAGGGCGCTGGTTCGCCGGAGCAGCCGTGGCCCCTTCCCGCCCGCGACCCGGCGCTCTCCTGTCTCTTCCCTGGACAGAGCCCAGGTGCCGAGCAGCGGAGAGGCCGCCCAGAGCAGCACGGAGGAGCCCCGCGGGAGCCCGGCGGAGACGGCCCCGTGTCCCGTGGAGATGCCGCCGGAGCCCGAGGCAGAGCCGCAGGCCGGAGCCACGGTCCCGGTGGAGCTACCGCCCTGTCACGGCGTGCCGGGGCCCTACCTGGGGGGGCTGCCGGCCGTCGATCTGCAGCCGCTCCCGCTCTGCGTCCCGGAGCCGCCGAGGGAGCCGCCCACCCGCGGCCAGTGCCTGATGCACAACTGGCAGGAAGAGGTGAGGTTGCTCTGCGGGGCTCCTCGCCCCCAGTTGGCGGTCTGGCGCCGGCGGTGGGAGGTCAGGACGGCGCCCAGGCTCTGCTGCCCCTTGGCAGCCGCTCCCCACCCGGGCCCTCCGCAGCCCCAGCCTGGCATCCCCTCGGATGAGCGCAGCCTCTCCAGGAATTGGAGTGCGACCCTTCTGTTCCTGACCTGCAGAAGGAGAGGGCGGGACCAAGCTGTGCCCTCCCCAGGGGTGGGGGAAGAGCAACTGTCCTCCCCCCCCCATGGCCCCAAGAGGAAGGAGCCTCCTTTGTTTTCATTTTTGCTTTTCCCAGAGAGCCACCAACGATTTGGACCTTGTGCCAAGACCCGAGTGTGGCACCGAGGGGTCCTTCCACCGGCACGGGCATCCTGGCCTCCTCACCCTTGACTTCCTAGCCGGCATGCCCACGACCACCACCATGAAGGACTCCTACCCTCGTCCCGTGAAGACAGGGCTCCCTGTGCGAGGTGGGCAGCGGGACAGGAGGGCAGAAGCCTGGAGTGGAGCCCAGGATGGGCTTAGCCAACAACATCTGCGCAGGGAGAGGAAGGGGGTCCGGCCCAGGGTTGGTTGCAATGCTACTCCAGAAGATTAGTTAGGTGCAGTTTTCTACTCACATTAGAAAGCCAGGCAGACCCCCCCCCCCAGCCCATGTCAAGGATGCAGTTATTAGCATCTGGGACCGAACTCCTTGAACCCCAGGCAGCAGTCGGTGAGTTTGGCTGCTCCCTTTGGGCAGCCCAGGTGTGCAACTGCAGCCCTGCCCACTTCTTGGCCTTTCCCCCTAAACAGCCTCCTCGCTGTGGGGGCCGAGCGGAGACAAGAAGCGACTTCTAGGAAGGGCTTTAATTTCTCAAAGTTGGAATGGATTATGCCAGTGCTGCAGAGCTCATTGAGTGGAAAGGGCCACGGGGCTCAGTTAAAAATCCTGGGAGGGCCCTAAGAAACAGCTGGCATGTAGATCAACTGCTGTGTGGCCAGCAGAGCATCTACAGGGCTGGAGCTGGCAGCTGCAGTGAGTCTCGGAGGGCCCTGGCAGTAAATCCTTCCAGAGTGTGGCTGTGAATGTGCTACTTTTTTAAAAACTGGGGGCTCCACGGTGTTTTAAACAGATAGGAGTCTACCCAGAGCCTCTTAAAATGGGCTGTGTGTTGTCCCCGGGTCATGTGGGGAGCCACCTAATCCTCCATAAGGGGAAGAAGAGCCTGCTTGAGCCCCCAGCCGGCCTTCCGGTTCTCCCTTGAATGAAGCACAGAGAGTTGGAAGAAGGTGGGCATCAATATAATGCCTGGCTCAATTCAGGGCACTGGTGTGTGTGTGTGAGCTGGTGGGGATGTCTCTCTCCTGTCTCCCTCCCTGCGGAAGGCTCGGGGCCCACCTTCCTGTCTCTGTCCCTGGGCGAGGGTCTTTTCCAGCCACTCCATAGATGCTCCCCACCCCACTTGTCTCCTTTTATCCCCAGGGAAGTGAGAGGCCATGATGGAGCATCTTCTGTACCAGAAACACAGGTAAGGAACAGGACCTTCTCCCCCCCCCATGCCCCCCCATACACTTAGCAGCCAGGTATTGTCGTGGGCCTGTCAAGGTCAAAGGGTGGTCTCTTTCCTCCGACTGGTCTGAATTGTGAACTTGCTTGGTCCTTTTCTAGAGCCACTTGCCCCGTTGCAGATCAAACCTTGACCCAGAGATAGAGGACCCTGGGGGTACTCAAGGCCACAGAGCTGCAGAAGACAAGAAGACCTCCACCTTAGCCGTTCTGAGCACTGTGCTTCTGTGTCAGATTGCTGGGTGAGAGTTTAAATACTGTACTAGCGTGGGAATCCCCCTCCACTGTATCTTCAGGGACTTTCCCAAGCCTAGGCGGAAATCTTGAGTCAAGGACACCTTACTTCAGAACAACAGAGTTGGAAGGGACTTTGGAGGTCAACTAGTTCCTTGTTGCCTTCTCCCCCAACAGGCATGCAGGGTGGATGCCATGGCACAAACCAGCAAGGGCTGTGCCAGCCCTTTGCACAACCTTTCCCTGTGCCAGAGGGGAGATCCTGCCCCTCGGCTGCGGTGTTTGGACAACAAAGGAGGCAGCCAAGTTAGAACTTGGCATACAGCCCCATGACTACCAGCTGGAACAACTGCAGACATTCTGGCTCGAACATGCCCAGCAGGTGCCGGTAAGTGCCATCCTGTCCCGCACCAACCTGGTGCTGCCATGCCTTTCCTGCCTCCTCCCATGAGGCTTGTCCTTGAGAGCCTGCAAAGGACATGGCAGGCGGGCAGGCAGCCCGGGCACCTGTTGTCCTAGCATGGAGGGTATGTTCTGGCCAGGCAGCTCAGACCCAGCCACGAGTGGTGGGTGACGCACTTAGCTTCTTTATCCCTCTCCACAGGGCACCTCCAGCATCCAGACTGGTGACACCCCTTTCAGGAAGTGTGCAACTTTCACAACTCCCATGTCCAAATACCTTGACCAACTACCCCAAGCTGTGAACGCTATCTTGCCACTATCTGGGCTGGTTGGGAAAAACCAAGCTTATGCAGGTGGGGGGGATGCAGAGTCCCCTCCTCAAAGTGTTGATTTCCCTGTTAAATTCCTGCAAGAGCTGAAGGCCCAACCGCCAGAGTCATTTCCAGGAAGCTTCCTTACAGTTCCCCTGCCACAAAAGCAGCCGGGGCTGGGCAGAGCCGTTTGCCATCCTTTCTCTTGCTAAATGGAAGGGGAGGGGGCTATTCTCCCCTCCCCTTTCTGTTTGGACAAGACTGCTTGCCTGATTCCGGGATTTGCAACCAGAGGGGGAAAATGAGCAGCAGGGCTGGAAGACTGGCTCAGCCTGCTGAGCCAAGGGGTGGGGGTGCATCGATTGGGACCAGGAGCCCCAGCTGGGCAAAGGGCTTTTGTGATTGCCTCAGCAGGTGGGTTCCCAAGTGCCTGCTGCCTGGCTGTTGCTGACTGGGCAGGGAAGACCCCTTGATGTCTGGGGCAACTAGAGCCCCCCTCCCCACCTCCAGGCATAGCCGCTGCCTCCCTCAGGCAAAGCCATCCTTGCCTGCAGGCTGGCCGCCTCTCACCCTCCCTCGCTGTTCCAAGGCAGAGTGAATCCCCCGCAAGTTCATGGGAGCAGTTGCTGCTGCCGGGTCCCTGCAGAGGGAGGGCCCCCCTCAGATGATGGGGGTCCCCTCAGATGACAGCTGTCTTCTCTTCGCCCAGCAGCCAATAGGTCCTCATCTTCCCTTTGCCCTGCCAGAAAGCAGACAGGTGAAGCGCTCTTGCCCCCTTTCTTGCAATGCAGCCCCCCCCAAGCAGTGAAAGTGAGAGGCACACCTCCACTTTGCACTCCTTCCCCTTCCCCCCCCCCATGCAAGGCCCAGCCTGTTCCTTCCCATGCCCGCCTTCATCTCTACGTCCCCCTGGAGCTCCAGCAGAAAGCAGCCAAACTCATCCAGGATCTCCTTGGCAGAGATGTGGATCTTCAAGGCTGGAAGGAACAGGGGCAGGAGAGTGAGTGCCCCCCAGGATCCCCTGCCAAAGGGGCCCAGTGGCATACTTGGGAGGAGAGGTAAGGATGCACGGGCCCTACAGGAAGAGTATGGGGGGCTGGTATCTCACCCTCACCATTGGACTCCAAAGAGGCAGTAGCGTGGCATCTTCAAGCCCACCACTCCCGCGCACACTGGCCCTGCAGGGAGGTAGAGGAGGAGGGCTGAACCGCTGGTGCTTTGTGCATGCTCAGGAAAGATAGACCGTGCTTGCCCGACTCACTCACCAGAGTGGACCCCCGATGCGCAGGTGCAACTGCTCACTGGGAGGGTGCCGGATGCGAAAGGTCTTCACAGCTTCCAGGAGTGCAAGGGCCATGCGGACAATCTCGTGGGCGTGGAGCTGACCATTTCGAACAGGCAGGCTGGACACCACCATGTAGACATCACCAATGGTCTCCACTTAGGGCCAAGGCCAAGGAGCAGGGTGAGCTGGGGGGCCTCCCTGCAGCACTGCTTTGAGCTGGGAGGGCTTTTCTTGGTTTGTATGATTCCATGAGGAATCATACAAACCATATGTCAACGTTCATACAAGCCATATGTCAATGTTCTTCTTTTCACAGCCTGTGTTGGTTGTACTATATTAGGTTGAGTGGTCAGGCAGTTTTTGATAAAGTTGTGTGGATGTCCATTTTGTTGGAAGATGTTGTACAGATGATCTGGGCAACTGTGAGCATCCTAGATCAAGCCAAATAGAAATACTGTCTTCCAATGATGTCTGCTTTTATGGATAGACTTTGTCTAAGAGATGTAATTGAAGGAATAGCAATAGCCCTTAGATTTATATACAGCTTCATGGTGCTTTACAGTCCTCTCTAAGTGGTTTACAAAGTCAGCATATTGCCCCCAACGAACTGCTGGCAGTCAGCAGAGAGCCTGCAATACTGCATTCCAACCACTGTGCCACCATGGTTCTTGACAGATAGGAAGCAACCCATTTTATCCTGAATGAAGGCAAATATAGGTATCCCAGGATAGCATTGCAGAACCCAATCTGAGTCGGTCACTGGGACCAAAAGCTGATTCTTCCAAGCTTTCAAGCTCATGCTGGAGCCCATCCCCAGAGAACTCTCTCTCCAGAATATCTGCCCTGGGCTGTTCTATGCATTGTATTTATATGCTTGCTGGTTGTGTGTAGCTTTTAGTTATTAATTAGGGTCTTGGTGGCTTGTTATTAGGTCACTGTTTCCTTGTGACTCGTCGCTGGTAGACCACTGGCAAATCAGCACTCTTATTCACAGGAGGCCCGTTTCCCAAGCTTCAATAATTTATCTAGTTATTATTGTTTCTGCATGGCCAACAATTGTAGCAGCTGTGAAACTGAATGCATGTCCTTGTTCATTGCAATGTGAGGCTACCAATGAGTTCAGGTCTCCTCATCTAACCACTCTCTCGCTCCTGTTCTTGTCATCTGGTGGTTAGCTTCCTCCCCACCTGTCCTACATAGTCACAGAAGCAATACATGCAGGGAATCTGAATCAAAGTTTCTCCCACTTCCAAACAACCTTTGTGGTGCATAATTTGTCCTTGCATGGTTAGCCTCTGGGTGTTTAGAGATGCCCACTTGCACAGCGGTCCCCAACCGTTCTGGCTCCAGGGACCAGTTTCAAAAGAAAAATTGGGGTTGAGGGTGAGAAATAGGAAGGAGCCGATTCCTGGGACCTTTTGAGCAAGAGAGAGAAGAGGGTCAACCGAAAGGGGAAAAGCCTTGTTTAAAGCGAGGCTGCTGCAGATTCCGACGTTAAGAGGAGGGGAGGCTGAGACCCTCAACCGACACACCTGATGGGGAGGGAATCTCTCCGCTTTCTCACCTCCCGCTTCCAGGCCAACTTTCTTCAGGGGGGCGCTTTGCATTCTGTTCTTCGCTCGCTCTGGGGTTTTGGGGAGAAATGGCCAGCCTTCCCCCAGCCCCCCCCCGCGCGCCATAAGGACAAGGTTAATAACGAACCAATCAGGCTTCGCTGCAAGGCTGCAAAATCCTGCAAGGCGAATATTTACTTCCAAATATTAATGAGAAACAGCAACGCTGAATGAAACAATGGCTGCTGATTCCCAATTCCTTCGAACGGCAGGTCTTTAAGGGGAGAATCTGCAGTCAGAAGGAGGCAAGAGAGCGGGCAAAAAAGACGGGCTAGTTTTGAGTTAAGGGTTAGACCTTAACCCAGAGGTCTTCAAACTCGGCCCTTTTGACTCATGGACTTCAATTCCCAGAATTCCTCAGCCAGGCACGAGTTGAAGACCATGAGTCATAAAAGGGCCGAGTCTGAAGACCCCTGCCTCAACCCCCCCTCCTCCAAACCAGCTCTCTCAACAGCCCCGCCGGTGATTCACACCCACACCCGCACAGGACCACAAACGAAGACTCTACGCCAGCCTTCGCACCCCAAAAACTTCGGCAATGGGGGAGATGCGACAGGTGAGGAAAAGCAAGTATTTTGCCTCGTGGTGAAAAAGCGAGAAATTTGAATCTGGTCCTGCGACAGGTTGGGAGAAAGGGGGGGAGGGCGAGCTTGTCCCGAAACTGAAAGGAGACAAGGGAGCTTCCCCCTTTCTCCCCCCTCTCTTTTTTTGAATCTCTCTCTCCATCTCTCTCTCTCGCGCGCGCGCACACACATAGTGCTTTCTCCCCCCTTCTCTCGCTTTCTCTCCAAAGGCACCTGGATGAAGGGTGCGCGCGAGTGCAGCCATGCAGCGAAGCCTTATCGGGTTGTTATTAACCATGTCATCATGGGGGCAGGGCTGGCAGCCCCCCCCCACTGCTTTCCCCCCCCTCTCCTTGTATGTATATCAAAGCAAGCTCCCCCGCATCCTGCGCCCCAGGCTCCCCACTCCTTGGCCTGGGGATTGGCTGCCCGGATGCGCGTTTAAATGTTCCAAGCAGCCAAATAGCTCTAGAAAAGTGTCCCTCCGTGAAACGGCCGGGAGGAAGGGGCGAGGATGGAGCGCTGTCGGACCAATGGTGGGAGAGGAGCGCTGGTGGAGAGCCAGCCGAGTAAGAATGCCCGTGTTGGGTCAGCGGCGGTGGGGTACCCGAGAAGAAGTGCCCCCCGCCCCCCTTGCTGCCGAAATGCTGCTCAGCGCTCGCAGAAGTCCAGCGATTTCGCAGAAGCGTCCGGGCCGGGGATTTTGCCCCTCCCAGTCGCGGGGTGGTAGTGGTGGAGGGGGGTGGCAGTTCAAGGGGGTGGGAGAGCCGGTGCGAGCGGGGCTTTATAAGGGGCATCCCGCCTGGAGCTGGCACTTCTAGATTCCTGAAGATCACCATGGCGTTAGGCCAGGCAGCTCTGATGCTCTTCGCTTTCCTGCTCGATTGTAGCGGAACCTTTGCCGCACCCCAAAACTCGGAGCCAGACGCCAAGGTGTGATGCGGGGTGGTGGGCAGAGCGTCCCAGCCTCCCCCGGGGAAACCCCCTGCCACCAACTTCTAGTCGGGTGGGCGGCAGGAGCAGCTGGTGGGAGCTGGAGGGCTGCGCAGAGGCTGCCGCTTCCTCGGGGTTGACCGCACCCGGTGCCGTCGCGCTGAGCGCCAGAGGCCCTGGGTCCCTGACGGCCGGCTGGCCGAACGAGCGTTTTCTCCTCCGTGCTCGGCGGCGACTTCGGCAGCCTGCCGCCAGGGGTTGGTGCTCTCGCTCGCTGCGCAGATGGCAGTGCGATCCGCCGCGGGGTGTTGTCCCGGACACGGTCTGGCAGGCGCCTAAACCAACGGACTTGGCGATGGCCGCCTTTGCCAACCCACCCGGCGTGGGTAGCCTTGGGGGTCGGGCACGTGGGAACAGCGGGTGTTTCAGATCCCCGGTAGAAAATAGAGCCAGAGTCTCTACCTGTTGGACAGCTGGGCTTGGCTAGCATTGTGACTTGGTTTCCTCCCCTCTCCCGCTCTCCTTTAGTGCTCCCTAACCGGCAGCTGGAAGAACGATCTCAACTCCACCATGGAGATCAAGAGCGCCAATAACACGGGGGTATTCAGGGGCGTCTACAGAACGGCAGTCTCGGACACCACCAGTAAAATCCAGCCATCCCCGCTTCTGGCCGTCCAGCACCTGGGGGACCAGCCCGTCTTTGGCTTCACCGTCAACTGGAATTTCACTGGTACAGCCACTCACTATTTGGTGTGGAAGCAAATAGAACGGGAGGAGGGAATCTAGTGGATCTCCCCTTCCTTAGAACTACATCTTGCAGATTATTTCTCTGAATGTCGCCCCTCCCCCATCAGCTGAAGCAGCCCAAAGTTTTTCAAGCCGATAAAATTATCCCAACCTAAAAGGTAGCATCGGTGAGCGCGGGTCCTTATGGGAAATATATCCCCCCCCCCAATTGGTACAACAGCTTTGACCTGCCAGTGAGTGTCTGGCCCATTCCTCCCTCAGAATCCATCACAGTCTTTGTGGGCCAATGTCTGGTGGGCGAGGACGGAAAGGAGCAGCTGAAGACAACCTGGCTGCTGCGTGATAAGGTGGAATCTGCAGCAGATGATTGGGCAGCGACTCGGTAAGGAAAATCAGGGACTGAACTGCTGTGCCCCCTAACTGGAAGGGCCCCCGGGCACCTCTTTTTCTCTCTCTTCCCCCTCCCCAAAGTGGTTCTTGGAAAGACGACCAGGACGCCTCAAGGGTTTCCTCTCTGGGGGATGTTTCTGCACCAAGTGCTGAGCAGCTCCTGTGGGAGAGGCTGAAGACTCCATTTCTGCCACTCCCCCCACAAAGAAACACAGCAAAGCTTTTGAGGAGGTTCCCCAGATCGTTCTCACGGACAAGTGTGGTTTGGGTGGCACTGCAGTCTGGGCTGCCCACAGCTGGCAACACTTGGAGAGTTGGCATTAATTGCTCTACTCAAAGAGCAGTAGCCCAGCACAGCCCCATATTTGTATGGGGCAAGAGGCCACCTGGGTGCCTTCCCTGAGCACAAGGCTGCCAGCTCTGCTGCTCCCCTCCAAAGACGCCACTTTCTCGGCCACCTGGAGGGAGCTGCTTCAAGGGAGGACCCCAAAGACCAAGGAGAATTTGCCCAGCCTGCTCTGGGTCAGTGTCCTTCCCCTCATCAGACGTGGCCTGCATTGCGTGGCTGGGGATCTACCCGGCCCTGACCACCCCTGAGAACCAGCAATGTCCATTTCCTTTGCCCCCCCCTTTTCATTATCACGTGAGTGGGTGGGAGGAAGGAATGGGGTGGGGATGGGATGCTCAGCCTGGGGGAGGAGACACCAATCATGCCAACATGAATTTTGACATTTTCCTCCCTCCTGCTTTATTGTAGCGTTGGGACTGACACCTTCTGGCGCACCAAGTGAGAGGGTGAAGAGAGCAAGGCTTCCCCGTTTCTGCCTTGGGGGGTCTTGGGGGGGTGACCCTTCCAACCTCACCCATCAGATGCTGTTCTCCAATAAAATGTTTGCCTGAGCAGCCTCAGCTTCCCTGGTCTCTCAGAAGCTCTCTGGGTGCCAGTCTACAGGTTTCCAGGAGAGGCTGGGTAGGACCCCCATCTGGAGGGGGGGCTCAAAGCTAACTCTGGGGTACAGAGTCTCTGCTTGCCTCTACTACTCCTCTACTATTGCTTTGCACTTTACACAGCCTTTGCCCTTGAAGACTTTGGAGACCTGCAGCCAATCCACTGAGGATCTGACCAATTATTTTATTAAGAAGTTGTTAAAGGGTTTTTGCAAATCAGCCATGAATTAGCTTCACCCAGAGCTGGTCCATCCTAATCACTTGGCCCAAGCTTTGCTTGACAGAGTCATTGTTAGACCCAACAGTTAGCTAGCATCTATTTTGATACTTACCTGAAGAAGCCAAAGAGGTTGGACAGAAAATGTTCAGTTATAACAATTGGATTTGCAATCAGGAATTTTGCAAGTGGGGCCATTAGAGGAACAAGAAAAAGTAATGTAGCATTTTTGTTTAAAGACCCAGAGGCAAAAAGCTGCACCTTAGCATGTCAAAAAACACCCCCAGAAGTAGAGAGCGTATTTTATTTTAATAACTTTTTATGTCACCCATCTCACTAATACAGCAACTCTGGGTGGCTTACAATGAAATAAATGTTAAAAAGTGCTAAAAAGAATTGAAACTAGAATAAAAAGATTAAAAGAACCAAGGTGATGGAAAGCCTGAGGGCAAGAATCTTCATGAGACACACCCAGGGTACCCTACCCTGTCAGGGCCCCAGGCTGAGCAGCTGAGTCAGGCAAAGAGCAGAGGTCTACTTCCCTAGGTCTTCCCCCCCCCCCAGGGCAGATGGAGCTGGGTAGAATCACCAGCTGGGACCAGGAGACAAGGGGGGGGGGAGATAGGGAGGTAGATATGAAGACAGACACAGATACAGATAGAGACAGAGGGAGACAAACAGAGACAGACAGACAGAGACAGAGACAGAGAGACAGACAGAAAGACAGACACAGAAAGAGGTAGACAGACAGACAGAGATGGAGACAGAGACAGAGAGAGCATGGATGAGTTGAAGTCTCTAAGGAAGGATGTCAGGAGTCTCAAAGGAGCTCCTGAGGGTCATCTCAGACCCATCATATTTTAGTGCTTAGCAGGAGCATTAAGGGTTTGGGGCGACCCCAAATCAACCTGATCTTTTTTGACACACTGTCTGATTTAGTTGATTATGAGAATGCAGTGGACATTATGTAATCTGACTTCAGCAAAACATTTGACAAATATCAATGAAATCCTGGTGAAGAAGAGAAGGCAACCTGTGGCTGGACTACACTACCATTACATGGATAGAGCCAGTGGAGACATCAAACCCAACAAGGGCTTATGAAAGGCTCCATATCTGATTGAAAAGAAGTGAGGAATTGCAGGGCTCCATTTTAGGCCTTGTGCTGTTTGACATATTTATAATTAGGTTAGGCGTTAGAAAACATAATCAGTTTTGGACATGATACCAAATGGGGAGATATAAAATACTACAGAGAGCAAAATGAATATTTCAAAGGATCTTTAAAAAGCTGGAATAATGGGCAAAAATCAGAATGATTAATTTCAACAGAGATAAATGCAAAGTCCAACATTTGTGTAGAAACAAAAATCAAAGGCATTAATGTAGGATGGCAGGTAGTATAGAAAACTGATATGGGATCCTGCCAAAGGAGGTTACTATGGACCCTCTGGGCAGGCAGAAGATACAGGCCAGGTCTTTCTGCATCAGATGAGCAGAGAGGCTATGATGGGGGGCCAATTATCCGGGCATCCTGGTCCTCCCTTGCTGACAACTTCATTTGGTGGAAGAAAGAGCAAGAGGAGATGGGATCCTGGAGGCTACCGAGAATCCCAGGCCGAGTTCAGAGCCTCCTCATTCCTGTGGGTGCCGTCAAACCCAAACCCAGAGTGCCAAGGGGATGAGCAGGAGGGGGGATTGGCTAAACCCTCAGAGATCCAGAACCAGGCATGTTTAGCGGAAAGAAGAGAAGGCCGAGGGAGGGAGGGAGACGGCTGGGTTCCTCCCCTTCCTGCTCTGCTCCCTCTGCCCAGCCTGCCCCAGGAGAACCTGGTCAGAGCCCAGAGGCAAGATGGGGACAGGGGGGAGCCAGCAGTCTAGTGTTCTTGGTGGCTCCTGGAACAAGGCCGAGGAGAAGTGGCCACTCAAGGATCATTGGAGCCTGCTGGGCACGAAAGAAACAATGGGGAGATCTTTCTACTTTTGGGGGTTGAGGGTGAGAAATAGGAAGGAGCCGATTCCTGGGACGTCTTGAGCAAGCGAGAGAAGAGGGTCAACCGAAAGGGAAAAAGCCTTGTTTAAAGCGAGGCTGCTGCGGATTCCGACGTTAAGAGGAGGGGAGGCTGAGACCCTCAACCGACACACCTGATGGGGAGGGAATACCTCCGCTTTCTCACTTCCCGCTTCCAGGCCAACTTTCTTCAGGGGGCGCTTTGCATTCTGTTCTTCGCTCGCTCTGGGCTTTTTAGGAGAAATGGCCAGCCCACCCACCCACCCCCGCCTCCTCTCCCAGGTGGACTGCAGCAACTGCGGAGGGGGGGGGGGATTTGCCTCCCATCGGGAAGGGCGAGAAGTAGCGCGGCCAGCGGAACCGGGGATTTGGAGCCAGTCGTAGCGGGGAGCGGATTCTCTGAGCGCAGCAGCCCTTCGCCCCGCAGAGCGGTGGTTTTCGCCAAAATCGGAGAAATATTTCCCGGGCCGGAATGGAACCGCTGAACTCGGCTGCCTTCACGTGCCCACTTCTTCTCAACTCCATGGAGATCATCAGCGTCAGTAACACGGGGGTGTTCAGCGGCCTCTACCAAACGGCAGTCTCGGCCTCCGACATGCCCATTCGGCCACCCCCGCTGCAGGGCGTCCAGCACAGGATTGGGGGGGGGGACCCGGGAAGGAAAAGCAGGGGCTGAACTGCTGTGGCCCCTAACTGGAAGGGCCCTGGCCACGTCTTTTTCTCTCTCCCCCCCCCACCAAAGTGGCTCTTGATAGGATGCCCCAATGGTTTGCCTCTCTCGGGGACCTTTCCGCACCCATGGCTGAGCAGCTCCTGTGAGAGAGCGTGGCGTTTTGAGTCTAGGAGACTCCACTTCTGCCACTTCCCCCACAAAGAAACACAGCAAAGCTTTGGAGGAGGTTCCCCAAGTTGGTCTCACTGACAAGTGTGGTTTGCCTGGCACCACAGTCTGGTGGGCCCACAGCAGGCAACACTTGGGCAGTTGGTATTAATTGCTCTACTCAAATCAGAGAGCAGCAGCCCAGCACAGCCCCCATATTTGTATGGGGCAAAGAGGCCACCCGGGTGCCTTCCCTGTGTGCAAGGCCTGCAGCTCTGCTGCTCCCCTCCAAAGAGGCCACCTTCTGGGCCACCTGGACGGAGCTGCTTCAAGGGAGGCCCCCAAAGACCCAGGAGACTTCGCCCAGCCTCCTCTGGGTCAGTGTCCTTCCCCTCATCAGACGTGGCCTGCAATGCATGGCTGGGTACTGACCTGGTCCTGACCTTCCCTGAGAACCAGTAGCACCCATTTCCTTTGCCCTCCCCCTTTCATTGTCACATGGAATGGGATGGTGGGTGGGATGCTCTGGCCTGGGGGGGGGACACACCAATCACACCACCATGAATTTTCACATTTCCCACCCTCCTGCTTGATTGTAGAGTTCACATGGACACCTTTTAATGCACTGAGTAAAGCTGAAGAGAGCAAGGCTTCCGTGGTTTCTTCCTGTGGGGGGCATGGAGGGTGACCCTTCCTACCTCTCCCATCAGAAGCTCTTCTGCAATAAAATGTTTGCCTGAGCAGCCACAGCTTCCTTGGTCTTTCAGAAACTCCCGCGGTGCCAGTCTGCAGGTTTCCAGGAGAGCCTGGGTAGGATCCCCACCTGGAGGGGGGCTCAAAGCTAACTTTGGGGTACAGAGTCTCTACTTGTCTCTACTACTACTCTGCACTTTAAACAGCCTTTGGACTTGAAGACTTTGGGAACCTGCAGCTAATTCACTGTGGATCTGACCAGTTATTTTATTAGGAAGTCCTTAAAGGGTTTTTGCAAAGGAGCCATGAATTAGCTTCACCCAATGCTGGTCCATCCTAATCACTTGGCCCAAACTTTGCTGGATAGAGTCATTGTTAGAACCAGCAGTTAGCTAGAACCTATTTCGACACTTACCTGAAGAAGGCAGAGGTTGGCCACAAAGGGTTCAGTTATAAAAACTGGATTTGCAGTCAAGAATTTTGCAAGTGGAGCAGTTAGAGGAACAAGAAAAAGTAATGTGGCATTTTTGCTTAAAGGTCCAGAGGCAAAAAGCTCCAACTTAGCATGCCAAAAAATACCCCAAGAAGTGGAGATCGTATTTTATTTTAATAACTTTTATGACACCCATCTCACTAATACAGCAATTCTGGTTGGCTTACATTGTAATAAAAATTAAAAAGTTCTAAAAAGAAATGAAACTAGAATAAAGAGATTAAAAGTTAAGAACCAAGGTAATGGACATTCTGGGGGTAAGAATTTTCTGTATTCTATGAGTCACCAGCTAGGTACCCTACCCTGCCAGGACCCCAGGCTCAGTGGCTAAGCCAGGTTTTCAGGCTCTTCCAGAAGTCCAGAATTGTGTTTGTGTGTTTGTGTGTTTGTGTGTCTGTGTGTGGAGGGAATCTCACCTCTGATGGTAAAATATTCGGGAGTATAGCAGAAAAGGCTCTTCTCCTGGAACCCAGCAGCAGAAATTCTTTGGCCAGTGAGATCCAAATTTGGCTGTTTCCACTGGAAGGAGGGGGGCCAAATAGTCCCATTGGGGTGTGGCAGTTCCACTAAGTGCACCCACCCCTGCTTGTTACCCAGCTGCATTTGTCTTCAGCACATCAGGAACAAGTGGTGAACTATAATGAAATTCTGATATGTTTAGGACTTACATTAATTTTATTACAAAGTTACAGTAACAGAACGTTGTAAGGCTGAATCCACCTCCCTCTCTTCATCTTCCTGAAAGGGAAAAAAGTCCTTAAGTCTGAGACCCTTCCTCAAATTTCATTTCTGCCTTGGACACATTTTATTTTTTCATCTGATCATCATTTAGGTTGAGGCTATTCCTCCTGTTTCCTCTTGTAGCCCATTCTGTCACCAGGGAGGTGCACCAGCAAATGGGTAATCTGAGGCACAACTGGAAGAGATACTCACAAGAGAAGATAAAAACAAAGGAAAGGGGGGGGGGGTTGGCTGGGTCAGTGATCCAAGGCAGGGAAAGGAAGGAGTGGGTCTGCTGCCAGAAGGACCTGGGTGGAGATGAACAAGAAAGAGGCAAAGAGCAGAGCTGCTGCTAACCTGGGTCTTCTCCCCCAAGACTCCAGATGGAGCTGGGCAGAATCACCAGCAGGAACCAGGAGACAAGAGGGTGGGAGGGAGGCAGAGAGAGAGAGAGAGAGAGAGAGAGAGAGAGAGAGAGAGAGAGAGAGAGAGAGAGAGACAGAAAGACAGACACAGACAGAGGAAGACAGACAGACAGAGATGGAGACAGAGAGAGAGAGCATGGGTGAGTTGAAGTCTCCAATGCAGATTGTCAGGAGTCTCAAAGGAGCACCTGGGGCCATCTCAGACCCAACATATTTTAGTGCTTAGCAGGAGTATCAAGGGTTTGGGGTAATCCCAAATAAACCTGATATTTTTGGACCCATTGTTTGATTTAGTTGATTATGGGAATGCAGTGGACATTATGCACCTTGACTTCAGCAAAACATTTGAGAAATATCAGTGAAATCCTGGTGAAGAAGAAGAAGGCAACCTGTGGCTGGCCTACACCACCATTAAATGGACAAACCCTGTGGAAAGATCAAACCCAGCCAGGGCGTATTAGAGGCTCCAGATCTGATTGAAAGGAAGTGATGAATAGCAGGGCTTGTGCTGTTTGACATATTTATAATTAATGAATTATAATTAATAACTAATTAAGTTAGTTTTGGAGTTAGAAAATTGTAATCAGTTTTGGACATGATACAAAATGGGGGGATGTAAAATACTTCAGAGGGCAGAATGAAGATTTCAAAGGATCTTTAAAAGCTGGAATAATGGGCAAAAATGAGGATGATTAATTTCAACAGGGATAAATGCAAAGTTCAACATTTGTGTAGAAAGAAGAATGGGGTATGTGCAGAACTGCCTCACCCCAGTTGGACCAGTTGGCCCCTCTCGTTCCAGTGGAAGCAGCCTAATTTAGATCCCATTGGCCAAAGAATTTCTGCTGTTGGGCTCCAGGAGAAGAGCCTTTCCTGGTGTGCCCCCCCCCCAGAATATTGTACCATCGGAGGTGAGATTTCCCCCCCCCCCCCAGACACACAGGAACACAATCCTGGTCTTCTGGAAGAGCCTGAAAACCTGGCTCTGCCGCTCAGCCTGGGTCCCTAACAAGGTAGGGTACCCTGGGGGTGTCTCACGGGGTAGACAAGATTCTTAGCCCCAGAATGTCCATCACCTGGGTTCTTAACTTTTAATCTCTTTATTCTGGTTTCATTTCTTTTTAGCACTTTTAAACCTTTATTACAATGTAAGCCACCCAGAGTTGCTGTATTAGTGAGCTGGGTGGCATAAAAACTTATCAAAATAAAATAAGGTCTCAATTCTGGGGTTGTTTTTTCACATGCTAAGGTGGAGCTTTTTGCCTCTGGACCTTTAAGCAAAAATGCCACGTTACTTTTTCTTGTTCCTCTAACTGCCCCACTTGCAAAATTCTTGATTGCAAATCCAATCGTTATAACTGAACCGTTTGTGGCCAGCCTCTTTGGCTTCTTCAGGTAAGTGTGGAAATAGGTTCTAGCTAACTGCTGAGCCTGTCTCGGGGTTCCACCTTAGGACCTCCCCCTAAGAAGGCACCTGGGCCTCATTATGCAGACTCATTATGAAACGATGCCTATTCTTGATTCTAGACTTTTTAAGAGAAAGTTACAGTACTTAGTGCAGCAGAAAGGAAACCCTTTGACTGAAGCCACATGGGTAAAATCTAGTGATATAAAGCCGACAGGCTTATTAATAAATTCTATGAGAAACACCCTAAGAAACCAAGGGGCGACCCCTAACCTATGATTTTGTTTGAATTGCAGGATTTGTCCTATTTTTAACCCCCCCCCCATATCAACGCTGCTAACATTGGATGTTCCCGCTCTGACAACTGATGAAAATGCAGCCATTTTCTCTATTACTTTAATAGGCTTTTTCTTACGTTTAGAAATCAGGTGCATGGGGGTGAGGGGGGGATGTAAGGTCAGCTAGCCATAATAACAAAGCTGCTGTGGGAACCCAAGGACAAGCTGGTAAGGTTTTGTCGGGCTGAGGAGAAAGCCCGGGCTTTAAGCTAATTGGGGAAGCTAATTGAAGAGGAGGAGGAGGAGGAGGTGGTGGTGGAGGTGGAGGAGGCGGAGAATAAGAATGCCCGTGTTGGGTCAGCGGCGGTGGGGCGCCCGAGAAGAAATGCCCCCGCCCTCTTGCTGCCCAAGTGCTGCTCAGCGCTCGCTGCAGGACCGGCGATTTCGCAAAAGCGTCCGCCCCTCCGACGGCGATCCTGCCCCTCCCAGCCGCGGGGGGTGGAGGGAGGCGGCAGCTGAAAGGGGGGGGAGAGCGGGTGCGAGCGGGGCTTTATAAGGGGCGTCCCGTTGGGGCTGGCACGTCTAGATTCCGGAAGACCACCATGGCGATTGGCCTGGCAGCTCTGGGGCTCCTCGCTTTCCTGCTCGGGAATTTTGCCGAACCCCAAAACTCGGAGCCAGCCGCCAAGGTCAAATGCGGGGTGGGAGGCGGAGGGTCCCAGCCTCCCGTGTAGAAAGCCCTCCCCCCACACACACACCAGCCTCTGCTCGGGTGGGCGGCAGGAGCAACTGGTGGGAGCCGGCGGGCTGCGCAGAGGGTGCCGCTTCTTCGGGGTTGATCGCACCCGTGCCGTCGCGCTGAGCGCCAGAGGCCCTGGGTCTCCGACGGCCGATCGGTCAAGCGTTTTCTCCTCCGTGCTCGGCCGCGACTTCGGCAGCCTGCCGGCGGGGCTGGTACTCTCTCTCGCTGCGCAGTTTGGCAGAGCGATCCGCCCGCGGGATGTCGTCCCGGACGCGGTCTGGCAAGTGCCTCGACCGACGGACTTCGGGATGGGCCGCCTTTGCCAGCCCGACCCACCGTATCCCCGGGGGTAGGGCACGTGGGAGCAGCAGGTGTTTTCAGATCCCCCGGATAGAATGGAGCCAGAGTCTCTACCTGTTGGATAGGTGGGCTTGGCTATCACCCTGACACGCTCTTCTCTCGCCTCCCGCTCTTTTTTTAGTGCTCCCTGACCGGCACCTGGAACAATGGCCTGGGCAACAACATGGAGATCAACAGCGTCAGTGACACGGGGGTGTTCAGCGGTGTCTTCTATACGGCACCAGGGCGGTACTCCATTCAGATCTTTAAATACCGGCTGCAGGGCATCCAGCACCAGGGGCTCCAGCCCACCTTTGGCTTCAGCGTGAGCGCGAACTTCGATGGTAGAGCCACTCAGTCTTTGTTATGGAAGCAAATACAACGGGAGGAGGGAATCCAGCGGATCGCCCCTTCCTGAGATCTGCCTCTTGCAGATTCTTTCACTGAATGTCCTCCCTCCTCCACCCCCGCCCCACAATCAGATGGAGATGCCCAAATATTTTGGAGCCTATAAAACATTCCCAATCTAAAGGTAGCATCGGTGAGGGGGGGTCTTTATGCGAAATATATCCCCCCCCAATTGGTACAACTACTTTGATCTGACAGAATCCACATCCGTCTTTGTGGGCCAATGTCTGCTGGACCAGAACGGAAAAGAGCAGCTGAGGACAACCTGGCTGATGCGTGAGAAGGTTGGATCCGCGGCAAAGGATTGGGGGGCGACCATGTAAGGAAACCCAGGGGCTGAACTGCTGTGCCCCCTAACTGGAAGGATCCTGGGCATCTCTTCTTTTTCTCTCTCTTCCCCCCCCTCCCCCAAGTGGCTTTTGAAAGGACGACTCAACATTTGCCTCTCTCGGGGATGTTTCCGCCCCCAGGGATGAGCAGCTCCTGCGGGAGGGGCTGGAGACTCGTTTCTGCCACTCCCCCCACAAAGAAACAGAGCAAAGCTTTTGAGGAGGTTCCCCAGGTCCTTCTCACTGAAGTGTGGTTCGGGTGGCACCACAGTCTGGGTTGAACACAGCTGGCAAAACTTGGAGAGTTGGTATTAATTGCTCTACTCAAATAGGAGAGAGTAGCCCAGCACAGCCCCATATTTGTATGGGGCGAAGAGACCACCTGGGTGCCTTCCCTGAGCGAGGGCAAGCCTGCAGTTCTGCTGCTCCCCTCCAAAGAGGCCACTTTTGCGGCCACCTGGAAGGAGCTGCTTGAGGGGAAGCCCCCAAAGACCTAGGAGACTTCGCCCAGCCTGCTTTGGGTCTTGTCATTCCCCGGCCCTGGCCGCCTCTGAGAACCTGCAGAATGGGATGCTCAGTCTGGGGGGTGGATACATCAATCATTCCATCATGAATTTTGACATTTCCCACCCTTCTGCTTCATTGTAGGGTTGGCTGGTTCACCTTCCACCGCATAGAGTGATGGTGAAGAGAGCAAGGCTTCCCCGTTTCTGCCTTGGGGGGCCATGGGCTGGGGTGACCCCTCCTACCTCTGCCATCAGATGCTCTTCTCCAATAAAATGTTTGTCCGAGCAGCCTCAGCTTTCCTGGTCTTTCAGAAGCTCCCTGGGTGCCAGTCTGAAGGTTTCCAGGACAGGCTGGGTAGGACCTCCATCTGGAGAATGGGCTCTAGGGTAAAGAGTTAGCTTTGTCTCTACTACTGCTCTGCTAATGTTCTGCACTTTACTCAACCTTTGCCCTTGAAGACTTTGGGATCCTGCAGCTAATCCACTCAGGGTCTGGCCTATTAATTTATTAGGAAATTATGAAAGGGTTTTGCAAACGAGCCATGAATTAGCTTCATCCAGAGCTGCTCCATCTTAAACTTTTGGCTTAAGCTTTGTTTGACAGAGTCATTGTTAGAACCAGCAGTTAGCTAGAACTTATTTCGACACTTACCTGAGAAGCCAAAGAGGCTGGCCACAAAAGGTTCAGTTATAACGATTGGATTTGCAATCAAGAATTTTGCAAGTGGGGCCATTAGAGGAACAAGAAAAAGTAACGTGGCATCTTTGCTTAAGGCAAAAAGCTCCACATTAGCCTGTCAAAAAACAACCGCAGAAGTGGACAGCTTATTTTAATAGCTTTTTATGCCACCCATCTCAGTAATAAAGAAACTCTGGGTGGCTTACATTTTAATAAAAGTTAAAGTGCTAAAAAGAATCGAGACTAGAATAAAAAGATTAAAAATTAAGAACCAAATTGATGAACCACCAACTGCTTTATTGCTAAATGGAAATAAAGTTTCAGGGTCTTCCAGAAGGCCAGGATTGTGTGTCTGGGGGGATCTCACCTCTGATGGTAGAGTATTCTAGGGTGGGGGCACAGCAGAAAAGGATCTTCTCCTGGAGCCCAGCAGCAGAATTTTTTTGGCCAATGGGATCCAAATTAGGCTGCTTCCACTGGAAGGAGAGGGGCCAGTTAGTCCCATTGGGGTGAGGCAAAGGTTCCGGAGCAGCCGAGCAGGAAAGCGAGGAGCCCCAGAGCTGCCAGGTCAATCGTCATGGTGGTCTCAGGCAGGACACCCCTTATAAAGCCCCGCTCGCACCGCCTCCCCCCACCCCGAGTTGCCGCCCCCTCCCACCCCCCCGCGTCGCTGGTTCTGCTGCGAGCGCTGAGCAGCATTTCAGCAGCAAGGGGGTCGGGGGGAGGGCGCTTCTTCTCGGGAATCCCAGCGCGGCGGATCCAACACGGATATTCTTTTTTGGCTGGCTCTCCGTCAGCCCTCCTCTCCCGTCATTGGTCCGCCAACGCTCCAATCCCGCCCTTCCTCCCGGGCGTTTCATGGAGGGACCCTTTTCTAGGGCTATTTGGCTGCGTGGGACATTTAAACTCTCATCCGAGCAGCCAATCCCACGGCAAGAAGTGGGGAGCCTGGGGTGCAGGATGCGGGGGAGCTTGCTTTGATGTATGCGTGAGGAGAGGAGAAAAAAAAGCAGTCGGGGGGGGGGTCAGGGTCCCTTCCCAGTCTTTCAGAAGGCTGCCACTCCTGCCCACATAATGGTGTGGTTAATAACAATCCGACCAGGCTTCGCTGTATGGCTGCACACACACACTCACACTTCCCCCAGGTGCCTTTGAAGAAAAAGGGAGAGAAGGGGGAGAAAGCATTTTGTGTGTGTGTATTTATGTGGGGGAGAGAGAGAGAGAGAGAGAGAGAGAGAGAGGGAGGGAGAGAGAGAGAGAGCTTCCCTTTTTGTAAGTTTGCTTGCCCCCTCTACAAGGCTCTCCTTTCCCCACACTTTTGCTGGCCAGCACCTCGCCTTCCTCCTCTTCCCTTTTCCTTCCCTCCCCCCTCCCTCTCTCTCTCACACACCTACACACACACTCACACAAACAAAACAAAACCCTCCCTGCTTTCTCCCCCTTCCCCCCCAGGGACCCCTGGATGGAGTGGGAGGATATTCAAAAAAAGAGGGGGGGGAGGGGGAAGCTCCCCTGTGTCCTTTCACTTTCGGGACGACCTCGCCCTCCCCCCTCTTTCGCCCAACCTGCCGCAGGACCAGATTCAAATTTCTCGCTTCTTCACCGCGGGGCAAAATACTTGCTTTTCCTCACCTATTGCACTGCCCAGATTTTTGGTGTGTGTGTGGGGGGGGGGCTTAGAGTCTTCGCTTGTGTTTCCGGGCGGGTGTGGATGTAAATCCCCTGGGGGGCTGTTGAGAGAGCCGGTTTGGAGGGGGAGGGGTTATGGTCTAGGTTGCTTCTCTCCTTGATTAGTTTCCACTCGTTGCTTCTTGTCCGGCCCTCAGGCGCCTTGGAGAATACCTTGATTCCCTCTTCTTTGTGGCAGCCCGTGAGATATTAGAAGTCTGCTATTGTGTCCCCCCTCGTCCTTCTCTTCATTAAACTAGACATACCCAATTCCAGCAACCGTTCTTTATATGTTTTAGCCTCCAGTCCCCAGGCTTGTCCCTCCCCTCTCCCATTTCCCAGGAAGATATGTCAAATCGAAAGAGGAAGAAGGCAAAATGGTTACATCACAAAAAGCCCCGAGGTTCCCCCCTCCCACCAGAATGGCAGCCTCTGGATAGGGATCTATGGGGACCTGACAGGCAATTTGGGCTGTGTGAGCGCAGACCCTCTGTCACGCACAAGTGGGGGGGGGCTGGGACCAGTTAAGGAACTGCCTGGAAGAATTGGGGTGCCTGGCAGGACAAGAATCTCCAGGTTGCTCCCTGGAAGCAGCAGAGGGCCTCAGCCTTCCATCCAGGAGTCCCGCTGCCTGCTGCGCTTGGCTTTGGGAATTGTCTTCTGGGCATGGAAGAAAGTGTGTGTGTGTGGGGGGCTTGGCTGAAAGAGAAATTTTGTTCCGATGGTCCTGAGCACCGACAGGAGACAGGAGTTCTCTGGCTTGTGGGTTGAACGGCTGCTTCCTTCCCCCCAAACTGGCCAGCATTTCTTTGCTTTGGATTAGGTGATGGGGGGGGGGGGAAGAGTGGAAAGAAGGGCTGATCCATGGCGGGAGAGGAACTGCTCCAGGCCGGCCCGGGTGCAAATGGCCTTTTTCTGCACCCGAACTTACCTGTGAAGGAGAACAGCGCTAATCGGGGTAAGGGGGGTGGGGGTGGGAAAGCTCCATGTTTTCTGCTCTGCTTCCTTCGGCTGGCTGGAAACGATCAGCGTGATGCACGCCCGTCTGTTTCCTTCCTGGACGTCGCAAGGGAGCAAAGTCGTAGCACTTTTCCCTTGAGAGAAGCCCCGCCGCTTTTTCGTCCGCCTGTCTGGCCGTCTGGACTCGCCAAAGGCGAGCGATTCAGGGCTTTGCAGGCGGACGGCGGGCGCTCGCAGCTGCGGGGCAATTCGCCCCGCCCCTCGCTCGGAGATCGCCGGCGCCGCTTCTGGCCGCCAGGGGGCGCAGGCGCGACCGTCGCGCGGCGGCTCCAGGCATGCGCGGCCGGGCAGCACCGTGACCCGCTTTCCTCCCCTCTCCCGCTCTCCTTTAGTGCTCCCTGACTGGCAACTTGATGAGCGACCAGAATGGTCATCTCCGACAGCAATAATGCCGGAGGTTCAGCCGCTCCTACCTGACAGCTGAACACTGCAGGGCACCTCTCTGCAGGACACCCAGCACCAGGTTCATCACTTCCTTTCAATCAGATCTGGAGCCCTTAATACACCCTGGTTGGGTTTGATCTTTCCCCAGGGTCTATCCATGTAATGGTAGTGTAGGCCAGCCACAGGTTGCCTTCTTCTTCACCAGGATTTCACTGATATTTCTGAAATGTTTTGCTGAAGTCAAGGTACATTATGTCCACTGCATTCCCATAATCAACTAAATCAGACAGTGTGTCAGGTTCATTTGGGATCACCCCAAACCCTTGATGCTCCTGCTAAGGACTAAAATATGATGGGTCTGAGATGGCCCCAGGAGCTCCTTCCAGACTCCTGGACAGCTTGGTTTGGAGACTTCAACTCACCTATGCATTCTCTCTCCCTCTCCCTCTCTCTCTCTCCCTCCCTCCCTCCTTCCCTCTCTTTCCTGGACCCTGCTGGTGTTTCTGCCCAGCTCCATCTGGAGTCTTGGGGGAGAAGACTCAGGGAAGCAGCAGCTCTGCTCTTTGCCTCTTCCCTGTTCATCTCCAACCAGGTCTTCCTGGCAGCAGATTTTTCTTTACCTTCCTTGGACCACTGACCCAGCCCTACCTCCCTTTTCCTTTAATTTCTTCTCTTGTGAACATCTATTCCAGTTGTGCCTCAGATTACCTATTTGCTGGTGCACCTCCTGGTGAGGTAATGGGGCTACAACGGGAAACAGGAGGAAGAGCCTCAACCCAGATGAGGATCAGATTTAAAAAAATGTGTCCAAGGTAGAAAACCTAAGGACTTTCTTCCATTTCAGGAAGATGAAGAGAGGGAGGTGGATTCAGTTTTGCAAGGTTCTGTTACTCTAACTTTGTAATAAAAGTAATCTAAATCCTAAACATATCAGAATTTCCTGAGATTTCATCACCTGTTCCTGATCTGCTGAACAGAGATGCAACTGGGTAATATCCCATAATAAGCATGGGGGTGCACTTAGTGAAGCTTTGGGGTATCTGAGGAACTGCCTCACCCCAATGGGACCAGCTGGCCCATCTCCTTCCATGGAAGCAGCCTAATTTGGATCCCATTGGCCAAAGAATTTCTGCTGCTGTGCTCCAGGAGAAGAGCCTTTTCTCCTGTGCCCCCCCCCCGAATATTGTACCACCAGATATGAGATTCCTCTCCCAACACATACACACATACACACAAACCTGGTCTTCTGGAAGAGCCTGAAAACCTGACTCAGTCACTCAGCCTGGGGACCTGACTGGATGGGGTACCTTGGGGGTGTCTCATTAGGTAGAGAAGATTCTTTCCCACAGGTTGTCCATCACCTTGGGTCTTAACTTTTAATCTTTCTGTTCTAGTTTCAATTGGTTTTAGCACTTTTTAACTTTCATTACATTGTAAGCCACTTGCTTTATTAGTGAGATGGGTGGCATAAAAAGGTATTAAAATAAAATAAGCTCTGCACTTCTGGGGATGTTTTTTGACATGCTAAGGTGGAGTTTTTTCCCCCCTCTGGATCTTTAAGCAAAATGCCACATTACTTTTTCTTGTTCCTCTAATGGCCCCACTTGCAAAATTCTTGATTGCAAATCCAATTTTTATAACTGAATCTTTTGTGGCCAACCACAAGTGTCGAAATAGGTTCTAGCTAACTGCTGATTCTAACAGTGACTCTATCAAGCAAAGCTTAGACCAAGTGATTAGGATGGACCACCTCTGAGTGAAGCTAATTCATGGCTCACTTGCAAAAAGTCTTTAATAATTTTCTAATAAATTAATAGGTCAGATCCTCAGTGGATTGGCTGCACGTCTTCAAAGTCTTCAAGGGCAAAGGCTGTGTAAAGTGCAGAGCAATAGTAGAGGAGTAGTAGAGACAAGCAGAGACTCTACCCCAGAGTTAGCTTTGAGCCCTCCCTTCAGATGGGGGTCCTACCCAGCCTCTCCTGGAAACCTGCAGACTGGCAAGTTTCTGAAAGACCAGCGAGGCCGAGGCTGCTCAGGCAAACATTTTATTGGAGAGGAGGCTCTGATGGGTGAAGTAGGAAGGGTCACCCCCTCATTTCCCCTGCAAATCCTTGCTCTCTTCATCCTCTCACTCTATGCGGTAGAAGATGTTTGGGCCAACCCTACAATGAAACAGGAGGGAGGGAAATGTCAACATTCATGGTGGCATGATTGATGAACCCCCAAGGCCAAGCATCCCATCCCCCCCCCATTCCCTCCTCCCACCCACTCATGTGAGAAAGAAAAGGGGGTGCAAAGGAAATGGATGCCACTGGTTCTCAGGGGCAGCCAGGGCCGGGTAGGTCCCCTGCCACGCATTGCAGGCCAAGTCTGACCAGGGGAAGGACACTAAACCGAAGCAGCGTGGATGAAGTCTCCTCGGCCTTTGGGGGGGGGGGGCTCCCTTGAAGCAGCTCCATCCAGGTGGCCACAAAGGCAGTCTCTTTGGATGGGAGCAGGAGAGCTGCAAGCCTTGCACTCCAGGAAAGGACACAGGTGGCCTCTTTGGCCCCTACAAATATGGGGCTGTGCTGGGCTACTGTTCTCTGATTTGAGTAGAGCAATTAATGCCAAATCTGAGTGTTGCCAGCTGTGGGCAACCCAGACTGTGATGCCATCCAAACCACACTTGTCAGCTGTCCTGAGAGAGGCAAATCATTGGGGCGTCCTTGCAAGAGCCACTTTGGGGGGGGGGAAAGAGAGAGAAAAGGAAGAGGTGCCCAGGACCCTTCCAGTTAGGGGATGCAGCAGTTCAGTCCCTGCATTTCCTTACCGGGTCGCCCCCCAATCCTCTGCTGCGGATCGCACCTTCGCACGCAGCAGCCAGGTTGTCTTCAGCTGCTCCTTTCCGTTCTCGTCCATCAGACACTGGCCCACAAAGACAGCGGTGGATTCTGTCAGATCAAAGTTGTTGTATCAATTGGGGGGGGGGGATATGGTTCGCATAAAGACCCCTGTTCACCGATGCTACCTTGAGATTGGGAATGTTTGGGCAAAATATTTGGGCAGTTCCATCTGGTTGGGGGGGAGAGGGAGGACATTCAGTGAAAGAAGCAGATCTAAGGAAAGGGGCGATCCACTAGATTCCCTCCTCCCGTTCTGTTTGCTTCCACACCAAATAGTGAGTGGCTCTACCAGTGACTTTCCAGCTGACGGTGAAGCCAAAGGTGGGTTGAGACCCCAGGTGCTGGATGCCCTGCAGCGGGGATGACGGGACGGGCTTGCCGGAGCTCGAGACTGCCGTTTTGTAGAGGCCGCTGAACACCCCCGTGTTACTGACGCTCTTGATCTCCATGGTGGAGTTGAGGTCATTCTTCCAGGTGCCGCGCAGGGAGCACTAAAAAAGAGCGGGAGGGGGGAGGAAAGATGCTCACGGCGCTAACCAAACCCAGCTGTCCAACAGGTAGTGCCTCTGGCTCCATTTTCTCCGGGGGATCTGAAAACACCCGCTGCTCCCACGTGCCCGACCCCCTGGGCTCCCCATGCCTCGTGGGGCTGGCAAAGGCGGCCCATCCCAAAGTCCGTCGGTCGAGGCACCTGCCAGACCGCGTCCGGGACGACACTCCGCGGGCGGATCGCTCTGCCATCAGCGCAACGAGCGAGAGCACCAGCCCCGGCGGCAGGCTGCCGAAGTCGCGGCCGAGCACGGAGAAGGACACGCTCGGCCAGCCAACCGTCGGAGATCGAAGGCCTCTCAGAGCGACGGCACCGGGTGCGATCAACCCCTAGGAAGCGGCACCCTCTGCACTCCCATTAGTTGCTCCTGTCGCCCACCCGAGCAGAGGCTGGGGGGGGGCTTTTCACGGGGTAGGCTTGAGCCCTCCGCCCTTCATCCCGCATCTCACCTTAGCGGCTCTCTCCGAGTTTTGGGTTTTGGCAAAGGTTCCCGAGCAGCCGAGCAGGAAAGCGAGGAGCCCCAGAGCTGCCAGGCTAATCGCCATGGTTGTCTTCAGGAATCTAGACGTGCCAGCACCAGCCGGACGCCCCTTATAAAGCCCCGCTCGCACCCGCTCTCCTCCCCACCTTCAGCTGCCGCCACCCTCCACCACCCTCAGCGCCTGGGAGGGGCAGGACACTCGTCCGAGGGGCGGACGCTTCTGCGAAATCGCTGGCCTTCTGCTAGCGCCGAGCAGCACCTCCGCAGCAAGAGGAGCGGGAGGGCACTTCTTCTCGGGCACCCCACCGCCGCTGACCCAACACGGGCATTCTTACCACCTCCTCCTCCTCCTCCTCCTCTGCCGCCTCCTCTTCCACCGCCGCCGCCGTCGCCTCCCAGGACTCAGACAACGACGCCGGAGGCTGCGAGGGCGACGCTTCCGTGGGTTCCGCTTCCATGCTGGCTCTGCTGTATGCAAGCAGGAGAGGCGATCTGGCGGGCCGCCTGGCCCGGGCAAGGGTGCGGGGAAGGTTCGGCAGAGGCCAAGACGGCTCACGCGTGCCTGGTCAAGGATTCCTGGGTAGCCGGACTCTCCCATAGGGGAGCGGAATGGGCAGCCGGGGGTGGAAGTTGACCAGGCGTCTTAAGCCCGCCCCACGCAGTACCTTCGTGGGATTCCCCGTCGGGCAGAAGAGCAGTGGCGGCCTAGAGGCCGGGATTCCCCGGCGGGGAGCGGAAACACTTTCAGGGCAACAGAAGCCTTATTTTATTGGCATAGCAGCCGCCAGCTGGGTTCCCGCGTTACTGCTTCGCTACTCCCGCCTCTCTTCTAGTCGCCGGATCCCGGGGTCCCCGCCTGGCCCCTTCCGAATTCAGCCCCTGCTGGGGCACAGACGGCACCCACAGGAATGAGGAGGCTCGCGAGGATCAGCCCTGCCCCGCGCCCCACAGCAGTCCAGCCTGGGGAGGGCAGCAGAGACCGCCCTGAGAAGGTCCAGAGGGAGCTCCGAGGTGCTGAACTCGGCCAGGGATTCTGGGTTAGCTCCAGGATCGCATTTCCTCTTGCTCTTTCTTTCACCAAATGAAGTTGCCAGCAAGGGAGGACCAGGGTGCCCGGATAATTGCCCCCCCCATCACTCTTGCAGGCCTCTCTGGTAGTCTCTCTGCTCATCTGATGCAGAAAGACCCGGCCTGTATCTTCTGCCTGCCCAGAGGGTCTATAGTAACCGCGTCCGGGACAACACCCCGCGGTCGGATCGCTCTGCCATCAGCGCAGCGAGCGAGAGTATCAAGCCCGCCGGCAGGCTGCCGAAGTCGCGGCCGAGCCTGGAGGGGAAAACGCTTGGCCTGTCGGCCGTCGGGGACCCATGGCCTCTGGCGCTCAACGCGACGGCACCGGGTACGATCAACCCCGAGGAAGCGGCACCCTCTGCGTAGCCCACCAGCTCTCACCAGCTGCTCCTGCAGCCCACCCGAGCAGTGGCTGATGGCAGGGGTTTCCCCGGGGGAGGCTGGGACCCTCTGCCCGCCACCCCGCATCTGACCTTGGCGGCTGGCTCCGAGTTTTGGGGTTCAGCAAAGGTTCCCGAGCAGCAGAGCAGAAAAGCGAGGAGCCCCAGAGCTGGCAGGCCAATCGCCATGGTGGCCTCCAGGAATCTAGACGCGCCATCTCCAGGAGGGACGCCCCTTATAAAGCCCCGCTCGCACCGTCTCTCCCACCCCCTTGAGCTGCCGCCTCCTTCCCCCCCCCCCGCGCCTGGGAGGGGCAAGATCCCCCCCCAAAAGAACAGCATTTCGGCAGCAAGGGGGAGCGGGGGGGCACTTCGTCTCGGGAACCCCGGCGCGGCTGAACGGCTGGCTCTCTACCAGCGCTCCTCTCCCGCCATTGATCCGCCAGCGCTCCATCCTCGCCCTTTCTTCCCGGTCGTTTCACGGAGGGACATTTTTCTAGGGCACGTTAAATGCGCATCCGGACAGCCAATCGCCATGCTAAGGGGTGGGGAGCCTGGGGTGCAGGAAGACAAGGGACGTTGACAAGAGAAAAAAAACTAGTGGGGGGGTCAGGATCACGGCCTTTTCCTACCCAGCCTTTCAGGGGTCTGCCTTCCCCCGTGCCCCCATAATTAAACAGTTAATAACAATCCGATCAGGCTTAGCTGCATAGCTGCACCCCCATCGCCCCTCTTCGTGCAGGTACCTTTGGAGAAAAAGAGAGAGAAGGGGGAGAAAGCACTCTGTGTGTGTGTGTGAGTGAGAGGGGGGGAGAGGGGGAGAGAGAGGGAGAGGAAGAGAAAGCTATCCTTTTTGTGAGTTTCCTTGCTCCGTCTGCCAGGCTCTCTTCTTTCCCCACCACACTTTTGCTGGCCAGCACACCCTCTTCTCGGCGAGATCCGAAGGGGCGCAAATCCCCCCCCAACCCTCCGCAGTTCTTGCAGTCCACCTGGGAGAGGAGGCGGGCAATTTCCCCGAAAACCCCCAGAGCGAGCGAAGAACAGAATGCAAAGCGCCCCCCTGAAGAAAGTGGGCCTAGAAGCGGGAGGTGCGAAAGCGGAGATATTCCCTCCCCATCAGGTGTGTCGGTTGAGGGTCTCAGCCTCCCCTCCTCTTAACGTCGGAATCCGCAGCAGCCTCGCTTTAAACAAGGCTTTTTCCTTTGGTTTGACCCCCTTCTCTCGCTTGCTCAAAACGTCCCAGGAATCGGCTCCTTCCTATTTCTGACCCTCAACCCCCAAAAGTAGAAAGATCTCTCCACTGTTTGTTTCTGGCTGAGCAGACACCCAACGACCCTTGAGTGCCCACTTCTCCTCAGCATTGTTCCACGAGCCACAAAGAACAACAGACTGCTGGCTCCCCCCTCTGCCCTGTACCAATTGCGGGGGGGGGATATATTTCCCATAAAGATCCAAAAAAACCCCAGAGCGAGTGAAGAACAGAATGCAAAGCGGTCCCCCGAACAAAGTTCGCCTAGGAGCCTTGTCCTCGTCACTCCCCAGGGAGGTGGAGGCGGGCAGGACCAGCTCTTCCTCCACCTCGCGAGGCGTGGGCGACGCCGATGCCACCACCTCCGCCTCCGCCTCCGCCTCCCAGAACTGAGACGACACCCCCCGGAAGCAGCGAGGCCGACGCTTCCGTGGGTTCCGCTTCCATGCTGGCTCTGCTGCATGCACGCAGGAGAGGCGAGCGGGCGGGCCGCGTGGCCCGTGCAAGGGCGCGAGGAGGGCTCGGTGGAAGGGAGCCGGGCAGAGGCCAAGACGGCTCGCGCGCCTGGCCAAGGATCCCTGGGCAGCCGGGCTCTCCCACGGGGGAGTCGAGGGAACCCGCTCCCTCTGGGTGCTCTACGTCCAGCAGATCGTGCAAAGCCCTCCTGTAGGGTTTCTGCCGCTGGGTTGCGCACCTTGTGGGGCGAAGGCCAGAGCCGCCTTGCCCGAAACGACCGCCGGCCCATTGAGCCCCGAGCCCCGGGAGGCCTCGCCGGCCGGCGGAGCAATTGGACTCTTTCCCGGCACCCCGAGGTATTTTTTCCTGCCGATACGGTGGAGAGGGCAGGGCGAATTAACGGGCCGGGAGGGGCGCGGGGGGGGGGGACAGGGGCAGCCGGGGTGGAGGTTGAGCAGGCGCCTCCCCCGCCCCCCGCAGCTCCTCTACCTTCCTGAGATTCCCGTCGGGTGGAAGAGCAGCGGTGGCCTGGAAGCCTGGATTCCCGGGGGGGGGGGGAGGAAACGTTTCTGGGGCAACAGAAACCTTGTTTTATTGGCATAGCAGCTGCCAGCTGGGTTCCGGCGTTACTGCTCCGCTCCTCCCGCCTCTCTTCCGGCCGCCGGAAACCGGGGTCCCCGCCTGGTTCCTTCCGAATTCAACTCCTAGCTGGGGCACAGACGGCACCCATAGGAATGAGGAGGCTCACGAGGACCAGCCCTGCCGCGCGCCCCACAGCAGCTCTGTGAAGCTTTGGAGAGAGAAGCCCAGCCTGGGGAGGGCAGCAGAGACCGCCCTGAGAAGGTCCAGAGGGAGCTCCGAGGTGCTGAACTCGGCCTGGGATTCTGGGTTAGCTCCAGGATGGCATTTCCTCTTGCTCTTTCTTTCACCAAATGAAGTTGCCAGCAAGGGAGGACCAGGGTGCCCGGATAATTGCCCCCCCCCATCACTCTTGCAGGCCTCTCTGGTAGTCTCTCTGCTCATCTGATGCAGAAAGACCCGGCCTGTATCTTCTGCCTGCCCAGAGAGTCTATAGTATCCTCCCTATATGTTTTCTATACTACCTGCCATCCTGTATTAATGCCTTTGATTTTTGTTTCTACACAAATGTTGGACTTTGCATTTATTTCTGTTGAAATTAATCTTTCCGGATTTTTGCCCATTATTCCAGCTTTTAAAGATCCTTTGAAATCTTCATTCCGCCTTCTGTAGTATTACATATATCCCCCCATTTGGTATTGTATCTTATCCAAAACAGATTACAATGTTTTCTAACTCCTGAACTAACCTAAATATGTCAAACAGCACAAGGCCTAAAATGGACCCCTGCAATAAATCTCTCCACCAGCTCTATCCATGTAATGGTAGTGTAGGCCAGCCACAGGTTGCCTTCTTCTTCACCAGGATTTCATTGATATTTGTCAAACGTTTTGCTGAAGTCAAGGTACATAATGTCCACTGCATTCCCATAATCAACTAAATCAGACAGTGTGTCAAAAAATATCAGGTTGATTTGGGGTCACCCCAAACCCTTGATGGTCCTGCTAAGCATTAAAATATGATGAGTCTAAGTTGGTCCCAGGAGCTTCCTTTGTCTGTCTGTCTGTCTGTCTGTCTGTCTGTCTGTCTGTCTGTCTGTCTCTCTCTCTCTCTCTCTCTCTCTCTCTCTCTCTCTCTCTCTCTCTCTCGCCATCTCTGTCTCTGTCTTTCTCTGTCTCTGTCTCCATCTCTCTCTGTGTGTCTCTCTCTCTGTCTCTCTCTCCATTTCTCCATCTCTCTCCGTCTCTCTGTTTCTGTCTTTCTATCTCTGTCTCTGTCTCTGTCTCTCTCTCATCTCCTGATTTCTACTGGTGATTCTGCTCAGCTCCGTGTGGACTCTTGGGGGAGAAACCTAGGGAAGCTGCAGCTCTGCTCTTTCCCTGGCTCAGCTGCTCAGCTTGGGGCCCTGACAGAGTAGGGTACCTTGGGAAGGTGTCATGGGGTAGAGAAGATTCTTGCTCCCAGGCTGTCCATCACCTTGGTTCTTAATTTTTAATCTCTTTATTCTTGTTTCAATTCTTTTTAGCACTTTTTAACATTTATTTCATTGTAAGCCACGCAGAGTTTCTGTATTAGTGAGATGGGTGACATAAAAAGTTATTAAAATAAAATACGCTCTGCACTTCTGGGTGTGTTTTTTGACATGCTAATGTGGAGTTTTTTTTTCCCCTCTGCATTTTTAACCAAAATACCACATTACTTTTTCTTGTTCCTCTAATGGTCCCACTTGCAAAATTCTTGATTGCAAATCCAATTATAATAACTGAACCGTTTGTAGCCAGTCTCTTTGGTTTCTTCAGGTAAGTGTCGAAATAGGTTCTAGCTAACTGCTGGTTCTAACAGTGACTCTATCAAGCAAAGCTTAGGCTAAGTGATTAGGATGGACCAGCTCTGGGTGAAGCTAATTCATGGCTGATTTGCAAAATCCTTTAATAATTTCCTAATAAATTAATAGGTCAGATCCTCAGTGGATTGGCTGCAGGTTCCCAAAGTCTTCAAGGGCAAAGGCTGTGTAAAATGCAGATCAATAGTAGAGCAGTAGTAGAGACAAGTAGAGACTCTGTACCCCAGAGTTAGCTTTGAGCCCCCCCTCCAGATGGGGTCCTACCCAGCCTCTCCTGGAAATCTGCAGACTGGCACCCAGAGAGCTTCTGAAAGACCAGGGAGGCCGATGCTGCTCAGGCAAACATTTTATTGGAGAAGAGGGTCTGATGGGAGCAGTAGGGAGGGTCAACTCCCCGCCATGGCACCCCAAGGCAGAAATGGGGAAGCCTTGCTTTCTTCACCTTCACTAAGTGCCGAAGAAGGTGTTGGGCCAACCCTTTAATGAAACAGGAGGGAGGAAAATGTCAAAATTCATGGTGGCATGATTGGTGTTCCCCCCCAGGCTGAGCATCCCATCCCCTACCCCATTCCTTCCTTCCACCCAGACACGTGATATTGTAAAGGGGGGGGGAGAAATGGATGCTCTGGTTCTCGGGGTAGTCAGGGCCAGGTAGGTCCCCATTGCACGCCAAGTCTGATGTGGGGAACGACACTGACCCAAAGCAGGCCTGTCCTTTTTGGAGGGGAGCAGCAGAGCTGCAAGCCTTGTGCTCAGGGAAGGCACCCAGGTGTCCTCTTTGCCCCATACAAATGTGGGGGCTGTGCTGGGCTGCTGCTCTCTGATTTGAGTAGAGCAATTACTGCCAACGCTCCAAGTGTTGCCAGCTGTGTTCAACCCAGACTGTGGTGCCACCCAAACCACACTTGTCAGTGAGAAAGACCTGGGGAAGCTCATCCAAAGCTCTGCTGTGTTTCTTTGTGGGGGGAGTGGCAGAAACGGAGTCTTCAGCCCCTCCAGCAGGAGCTGCTCAGCCCTGGGTGTGGAAACATCCCCCAGAGAGGCAAACCCTTGGAGCATCCTTTCAAGAGCCACTTTGGGGAGGGAGAAAATAGAGAAAAAGAGAGGTGCTCAGGGCTCTTCCAGTTAGGGAGCAGAGCAGTTCAGCCCCTCCGTTTCCTTACCTGGTCGCCCCCCCCCCCCCACAATTCATTGCTGTAGATCTCACCTCCCCATGCAGCAGCCTGGCTGTCTTCAGCTGCTCCTCTCCGTTCTTGTCCACCAGAGGCTAGCCCACCAAGAGGGAGGTGGATTCACAGGGAGGAATCGGCCAGAGACTCACTGGCTGGTCTAAGTTGTTGTACCAATTGGGGGAGAGGATATATTTCCCATAAAGATCCAAAAGAACCCAGAGGGAGCGAAGAACAGAATGCAAAGCGGGTCCTCTGAAGAAAGTTTGCCTAGGAAGCGGGAGGTGAGAAAGCGAAGAGATTCCCTCCCCAACGACTATGACCATACTTCTTAACAATGGCAATTCCAGAAGTCCTAGTTGTTGGTCATTAGGCCAGGACAGCACCTTTGGGAAGGCAGGACTTCATCATTCTGCTCTGCCACACACTCACCTTTGCTTCACCAACCTCTCTGTCTTCCATCTCCATCTCTGCCCAACCCAAAGATTCTGGAGTCTTTAAACAAGGGGCACCCAACAATGGTATTAATGAACCTCCCCCTCGTTTTGAATGGGGGAGGGCTTTTAAGAGGACCTTACACCCTGCCTCTTCCACTATCAGTTACTGTACCTTGTCTAAAATAAAGCTAAATAGGAGAACTCAAGGGTCTTTTGCCTTCCCTCTTGTGTGTGGGGGTCTTCAGCTAGCTGCCCAGGGGGTTCTCCCCCCCCCCGCAGAGGAGGCTTTTGGGTCCAGAGATGCTTCCTTTTGGATTCTTCCCCTGCCCGATGGCATATTCTGTGTTTTAGAGAAAGGAGCCACTGTGCCCTGTATTGTGGTCGGCTGCTGATGCCAGGGATTCTTCTTCCCTCCTTCATGCCCGGAGGAGGTGGGCAACTTGGCAACCTGGCGAGCAAAATGTTGATAAGCACATCCCTGGCTGGCAATTGAATAGCTGTTTATTCTTTCATTGTGACATACAACTCACAGCTGAAGGAGAAATGGCCCGACAGAGGAAATAGAGAATGTGGAACTACCAATGACAGATCAGGGGAATAATTTGGAAAAGGATGTCTTACTGGATATTTTATTTATTTATTAAATTTATACACTGCCCATCTCACTGTCAAGTGACTCTGGGTGCTATTCAAAACAACCCTGGTAAAGTTTTAAAAATTAAAAAGAAAATACCAAGGATAAATCAAGAGAATGACCTGGAAAATCTATTGAACATTGTTGTTGTTAGTTGTGAAGTCCTGTCTGACCCATTGCGATTCAGGCCTTCCTGTCCTCTAGAGTCCATTTAAGCTCACACCTACTGCTTCAGTGACTCCATCCAGCCACCTCATTCTCTGTCGTCCCCTTCTTCTATTGCCCTCCATCTTTCCCAGCATTAGGCTCTTCTCCAGTGAGTCCTTCCTTCTCATTAGGTGGCCAAAGTATTTGAGTTTCAACTTCAGGATCTGGCCTTCTAAAGAGCAATCAGGGTTGATCTCCAGGACTGACCAGTTTGATTGCCTTGCAGTCCAGGGGACTCGCAGGAGTCTTCTCCAGCACAATAGTTCAAAGGCCTCCATTCTTGGCGCTCAGCCTTTCTTATGGTCCAACTTTGCCATACATTTCAACTGGGAAAACCATGGCCTTGACTATATGTACTTTTGTTGGCAGGGTGAGGTCTCCTTTTTAGTATGCTGTCTAGATTTGCCATAGCTTTCCTTCCCAGGAGCAAGCTATCTAATTTCTTGGCTGCAGTCCCCATCTCCGGCGATCTTGGAGCCCAGGAAGATAAAATCTGTCACTATCTCCATTTCTTCCCCATCTGTTTGCCAGGAATTGAGAGGACCAGATGCCATGATCTTGGTTTTCTTAATGTTGAGTTTCAAGCCAACTTTTGCGCTCTCCTTCACCCGCATCAAGAGGCTCTTTAGTTCCTCTTCACTTTCTGCCATTAGAGTGGTATCATCTGCATATTTTAGGTTGTTGATATTTCTCCCGGCAATTTTAATTCCAACTTTTGATTCATCTAGTCTTGCCTTTCTCATGATGTGCTCTGCATATAAGTTAAATAGGCAGAACCACAGTATACAGCCTTGCCAGACTCCTTTCCCAATTTTGAACCAACCAGCGATTCCGTGTCCAGTTCTCACTGCTGCTTCTTGACCGCATATAGGTTTCTCAAGAGACAAATAAGATGGTCTGGCACTCCCATCTCTTTAAGAACTTGCCACAATTTGTTGTGATGCACACAATCAAAGGCTTTAGCATAGTCAATGAAGCAGAAGTAGATGCTTTTCTGAAACTCCCTAGCTTTCTCCATGATCCAGGGTATGTTGGCAATTTGATCTCTAGTTCCTCTGCCTCTTTGAAATCCTACCTGTACTTCTGGAAGTTCTCGATCCACATACTGCTGGAGTCTAGCTTGTAGGATTTTAAGCATAACTTTACTAGCACGTGAAATGAGTGCAATAGTGCTATAGTTCTGTAATTTCCTGGATCCATTTTTTTTCCTTTTTTGAAGATGGGAACTACATCAGCTCTTTTCCAGTCCTCTGGTAGCTCCCCAGTGCTCCAAGATCTTTGAAAAATATAGTTCAGTGGTTCTGAGATCACATCTGCCACTTCTTTGAGAACCTTGGGGTGTAATCCATCTGGTCCTGATGATTTGAATCCGTCTAGGCTGGACAGGTCCTCACTTACCATTTTCTTGTCTATCTTAACTTGTGTTTCTATTCTGTTTTTTATGGCACTATTTTGATAGGTTGGACTGTTTTTCCCCTTTGTATAAAGACAGATGCAAAAAACAAGTTAAATAGTTCTGCTTTCTCTATGTTGCTTGTCACCTTCTTGCCACTTTCACCCACTAATGGACCAATCATTTCCTTCACTTTTTTCTTGTTTTTTACATGTTGAAAGAAGCTTTTTTTGTTATTTTTGACTTTGGTCGCAAGCCTTAGTTAATTTTGAGCCTTAGCTTTCCTCACTTCATCTTTGCAGGTTCCGGCTATTTGCTGATATTCTGACTTATTTATATGCCCCTCTTTCCACTTTCTATACTTGTCCTTTTTATCTTTCAATTTATCAGAGAGTTCTTTATGCAGCCATGCTGGTTTCTTTTGAGAGCTGTTATTTTTCCTCTTTGAACATTCTTTTGCATTGACTTTCTTTAGAATTGGAATGTAAACTGACCTTTTCCAATCCTGTGGCCACTGTTGAGTTTTCCAAATTTGCTGGCAAATTGAGTGTAGCACTTTTATTGCATCTTCTTTGAAGATTTTTTTTTATTAAAAAGTTTTACAAAAATTACAAAATATACCCCAAACCCACCCACCCTTTCCCCCTCCCCCTCCTCAGAGTGAATACAGGGTAAAAAATATAATAATCATAATCTAACTAACATTAACCAGCTATGTAGATAAACAAATATAATGTGCTTTAACTCCCTTTTAACACAGAATAAACAATTTGCAAATAAAATCATATAAACAAATTAAAATTCTAATTCATAAACAATACAATATAATAAAAATTCCACTATACTAAACTATTAATAATAATAATAACAACAATAATAATATTCTAAAATTTAGTCATAAAATAAATGGAACTTTTTAGTCCCATATTTATTCTGAATATAATCTATCCATCTTCTCTAAACCAAAATGTATCTTTCTTGTGAATGATCCTTCAAATAAGCAGAAATCTTAGCCATTTCTGCTAAATTTGATACTTTAAGCATCCATTCTTCTATAGTTGGCAAACAATCTTTCTTCCAATATTGCCCTACCAACAGCCTTGCTGCTGTTATTAAATTCAACATCAAATTAGTTTCCTTAACATCAAAATCTACAATTATACCCAACAAAAATAGTTGAGGAGTAAACTTTATCTTTCTTTTAAAAATATTTTGAATGTTCCACCAAATTTTAATCTAAAAAGGTTTTATATATCTACAAGTCCACCAAATATGAAAGTAAGTTGTGTCCAAACTACCACATCTGCAACATTTGGGCTGCAAGTTGGGATACATACAAGACAACTTTTGGGGATCCAAATGCCACCTATAAAACATTTTATAAAAAATTTCTCTCAAATTTTGAGCTTGAGTAAATTTTACATTTCTAACCCAAATTGTCTCCCATGTATCCAATAGAATTGGCTCTTGAAAATTTTGTGCCCATTTTACCATACAATCTTTAACTAACTCCGTTTCTTTTAAGATTTTGAATAGCTCAGCTGGAATACTGTCACCTCCACTAGCTTTGTTGTTGCTCAGATTTTCTAAGGCCCATTTCACTTCACATTCTAGGATGTCTGGTTCGAGGTCAGTGACCATCTCATTGTGGTTATCTGGGACGTTAAGCTCATTCTTGTATAGTTCTTCTGTGTAGTTTTGCCATCTCTTCTTAATCTCTTCTGCCTCTGTTAGGTCTCTGCCATTTTGGTCCTTTATCATGCCCATCTTTGCATGAAACGTTCCCTTCATATCTCCAATTTTCTTGAAGAGATCTCTGGTCCTCCCTATTCTGTTGTTTTCTTCTATTTCTTTGCACTGTTCATTTAAGAGGGCATTCTTACCTCTTCTAGCTATTCTCTGGAATTCTGCATTCAATTGGGTGTGTCTTTCTCTTTCTCCTTTGCCTTTCACTTCCCTTCTTTCCTCAGCTATTTGCAAAGCTTCCTCAGACAGCCATTTTGCTTTCTTGCATTTCTTTTTCTTTGGGATGTTTTTGGTTGCTACCTCTTGTACAATGTTGCAAGCCTCCATCCATAGTTCTTCAGGCACTCTGTCGATCAGGTCTAATTTCTTATATTTATTTGTCACCTCTACTGTATATTCATCAGGAATATGATTTAGTTCATACCTGAATGGCCTAGCGTTTTTCCCTACTTTCTTCAATTTAAGCCTAAATTTTGCAAGGAGAAGCTCATGATCTGAGCCAGTCGGCTCCTGGTCTTGTTTTTACTGACTGTATAGAGCTTCTCCATCTTTGGCTGCAGAGCTTATAGTCAATCTGATTTCTGTGTTGACCACCTGGTGATGTCCATGTGTAGAGCCCTCTCTTGGGTTGTTGGAAAAGAGTGTTTGCTATGACCATCCTATTCTCTTGACAAAATTCTATCACCCTGTGCCCTGCTTCATTTTGTACTCCAAGGCCAAACTTGCCTGTTATTCCGGTTATCTTTTGGCTTCCTACCTTAGCATTCCAATCCCCCATGATGATAGGAACATCATTTTTTGGTGTTGATTCTATAAGGTGCTGTAGTGCTTCATAGAACCGGTCAATTTCATCCTCTTCAGCACCAGCGGTTAGGGCATAGTCTTGGACTACTGTGATTTTGAATGGTTTGCCTTGGATTCCCACTGAGATCATTCTGTCATTTTGGGGATTGTACCCCAGTATTGCTTTTCCTACTCTTTTGTTGACTATGATAGCTACTCCATTTCTTCTGAGGGATTCTTGCCCGCAGTAGTATACCTGATGGTCATCTGAATTAAATTCACCCATCCCTGTCCATTTTAGTTCGCTGATTCCTAAGATGTCCATGTTCAGATCTTTACCGCATGGGACTTTCCTTTCACCACCAGATGAATCTATAGCTGAGGTCCTTTCGGTTTTGGCCCAGTCACTTCACTCTTTCCAATGCTATTAGTACTAGCCCTCTGCTCTTCCCCAGTAGCATATTGGACACCTTCCGACGCCATTTTCCAGCGTCATATCTTTTTTCCTTTTAGTACTGTCCATGGAGTTTTCATGGCAAAGATACTGGAGTGGGTTGCCATTTCCATCTCCAGTGGATCCCATTTTGTCAGAACTCTCTGCTATGACCTGTTCGTCTTGGGTGGCCCTGCACAGCATAGCTCATAGCTTCATTGAGTTATGCAAGTCCCTTCCCCAGGACAAGGCAGTAATCCACGAAGGGGATTTTTTTTGTATTGAGCATACAAAAAGCCTTATTGTGAAACCCAAACCCAGAGTGCCAAGGAGATGAGCGGGGGGGGGCCTTGGGTAAATCCTCGGAGATCCAGAACCAGGCATGTTTAGCGGAAAGAAGAGAAGGCCGAGGGAGGGAGGGAGAGGGCTGGGTTCCTCCCCTTCCTCCTCTGTTCCCACTGCCCAGCCAGCCTGCCCCAGGAGGGCAGCGGCTAGATGGGGGGAGGGGGGAGCCAGCAGTCTGGTGTCCTTGGTGGCTCCTGGAACAAGGTCTAGGAGAAGTGGCCACTCAAGGATCATTGGGTGTCTGCTCAGCCAGAAAGAAAACAATGGGGAGATCTTTCTACTTTGGGGGGTTGAGGGTCAGAAATAGGAAGGAGCCGATTCCTGGGACGTTTTCAGCAAGCGAGAGAAGAGGGTCAACCGAAAGGGAAAAAGCCTTGTTTAAAGCGAGGCTGCTGCGGATTCCGACGTTAAGAGGAGGGGAGGCTGAGACCCTCAACCGACACACCTGATGGGGAGGGAATATCTCCGCTTTCTCACCTCCCGCTTCCAGGACAACTTTCTTCAGGGGGCGCTTTGCATTCTGTTCTTCGCTCGCTCTGGGGGTTTTCGGAGAAATGGCCACCCCCCCCTCCGCCTCCTCTCCCAGGTGGACTGCAGCCACTGCGGGGGGGTGGGGGGGATTTGCCTCCCTTCGGGAAGGGCGAGGAGTAACGCGGCCAACGGAACCGGGGATTTGGAGCCAGGCTTAGCGGGGAGCGGATTCTCTGAGCGCAGCAGCCCCGCCCTTCGCCCCGCAGAGCGGCGGATTTCGCCAGAAACGGAGAAATATTTCCCGGGCCGGAATGGGACCGCTGAACCCGGCTGCCTTCACGTGCCCACTTCTTCTCGGGCGCCGCACCGCGGCTCACCCCAGGCAATATGGAGGCAGAGTCTCTACCTGTTGGACAGTTAGCCCGGTGACCTGTTTCCTCCCCCATCCCGCTCTCCTTTAGTGCTCCCTGACCGGCAGCTGAAAGAATGACCTCCACTGTGGAAGTCAACAGGTCAGTAACACGGGGGTGTTTAGCGACGTCTACAAAAGGGCGGTCTGGCCTCCGGCAAGGCCATCCGGCCACCCGCGCTGCAGGGCGTCCAGCACAAAGGGGCACTCAACCCACCTTTGGCTTCACCGTCAGCTGGAAAGTCACTGGTAGAGCCACTCACTATTTGGTGTGGAAGCAAATAGAACGGGAGGAGGGGATCTAGTCGATCTCCCCATCCTGTAATCTACCCCTTGCAGATTGTTTGACTGAATATTCCCCCCCCCCCAATCAGCTGGAACTGCCCAAAGATTTTGGAGCCCATAAAAGACTTTCCCAACCATCGATGAACGGGGGTCTTAATGGGAAATAGATCTCCCCACAACTGGGATAACAACTTTGATCTGCCGGTGAGTCTCTGGCTGATTCCGCCCCCAGAATCCACCTCCGTCTTTTCGGGACAGTGTGTGGTGGACGAGAACGGAAAGGAGCAACTGAAGACAACCTGGCTGTTGCGTGCGAAGATGGGATCCGCAGCAGAGGATTGGGGGGCGACCCGGTAAGGAAATGCAGGGGTTGAACTGCTGTGCCCCCTAACTGGAAGGGCCCTGGGCACCTCTCTTTCTCTCTCTCTCTCCCCCCACCCCAAAGTGGCTCTTGAAAGGGCGACCAGAACGCCCCAATGGTTTGCCTCTCTCGGGGATATTTCCGCACCCAGGGCTGAGCAGCTCCTGAGGGAGCGGCTGGAGACTCCGTTTCTGCCACTCCCCCCACAAAGAAACACAGCAAAGCTTTTGAGGAGGTTCCCCAGGTCGTTCTCACTGACAAGTGCGGTTTGAGTGGCGACACAGTCTGGGTTGCAATGCATGTCTGGGGACCTATCTGGCCCTGCCCCCCCCCCCCCCAGAACCAGCAGCATCCATTTCCTTTGCCCCCCTTTTCTTCTCAAGTGAGTGGGTGGAAAAAGGGAAGGGGGTGGGGGGTGGGATGCTCATCCTGGGGAGGGGACCCAATCATGCCACCATGAATTTTGACATTTCCCTCTCTCCTGTTTAATCATTGTAGCATTGCCAAGGACACCTTCTACGGCACCTAGTGAATGTGAAGAGAGCAAGGCTTCCCCTCAAAAATGTTTCCTCCCCCCGCCGGGGAATCCAGGTTCGAGGGCACCCCTCCCTCTGGGTGCTCTACATCCAGCAGACCGTGCAAAGCCTTCCGGTAGGCTGTGTGCGCTGGGTTGCGCACCTTGTCGTGCAAACGCCAGAGATGCCTTATTTGTCAAATGTTTTGCTGAAGTCAAAGTACATTATGTCCACCGCATTCCCATAAACACCTAAATCAGACAGTGTGTCAAATAATACCAGATTGACTTGGGCTCACCCCAAATCCTTGATGCTCCTACTAAGCACTAAAATATGATGGGTCTGAGATGGCCCCAGGAGCTCCTTTAAGACCCCTGGACAACTTGGCTTGGAGACTTTAACTCACCCATGCTCTTTCTGTCTCTGTCTCCGTCTCCATCTCCATCACTGTGTCTCACTGTGTCTCTTTGTGTCTCTCTGTCTTTGTCTCTGTCTGTCTGTCTCGGTCTCTGTCTCTGTCTCTCTGCCTCCCTCCCTCCTTCTTGTCTCCTGGTTCTTGGTGGTGATTCTGCCCAGTTCCATCTGGAGTCTTGGGAGAGAAGACCTAGGGAAGCAGCAGCTCTGCTCTTTGCCTCTTCCTTATTCATCTCCAACCAGATCCTCTTGGGAACAGATTTTTTTTTTTTTAACATATGGTATTAGTTTTAATAGGGTTAGGAACAAAATGGGGTCAGGATTAGAATGGAGGTTTGGGTTAGGGTTGGGGTTAGGGTTAGGGTTGGGGTTGGAGTTGGGGTTTTCCCAGGTTACATTTTCAATATTTAGCAAACAGCATGGGTACATATAGTTAATTAAGAACAATAGATATAATTTATTATCATAACAGTATTAATTAATCACTCAGTAGCCTTCTTACTAATGTATATTCAAAGTTATATGTCACATTCCTTTCTCTCTGACTCGTTTTTCTAGCCATTGGTAAAAGTTATCCACGTTCTAAAGTAAACTGAGTCTTCTTTCTCTGTAATCCCTAAAGTCAATGTATCCATTTCTACGCATTCTAAAATTTTCTTAATTAGTACTTTTTCAGTTGGTAAGTTTTCATTTTTCCAATATTGGACAAATACAATTCTTGCTGCTGTTAATACATATGTAGTATTAGATATCTACAATCTTTCTCATACTTGGCTCCTATTATTCCTAACAAAAACAATTCTGGCTTGAAGTCTATTTGTTTTTTAGTCGTCTTCTCCAACCATAAATGTATTTCAGTGCGGGTTTTCACGCGCCCAGCGGTCTCCCATGGGTGTTGAAGAACAGACACGTACACGTGGTTTCCTCGGGATGGGAGCCTCGAACAAAGACGAAGCATCCCTTTTATTGTGTTATCAGAAGGCGGGTTTATAGGCACCTGGTGACCACCTTACACCAACCACATTTGTTATGACACAGCATATTAGCATATTACACGTGCTAACTTTGTTTTGCACACGCTACTATACAGCTGTTGCACACGGCACTAACAAACACCAAAACAACATTCCCTTGCACCGCACGGCACAAACTTGTTTACGCCAATCTATTTTCTCTTCTGACTTCCGCATACCTTGGCCTACTGCAGCTGGTGACTCAGCCTAACAGGCCAGATAACCCAATGACTCCAACATCTCCTACTTTTCTGTTTTATTTAAAAAATAAGGAGGTTGCGCTTTATAGGAAGTCATCCTCAGTGTCGCTTGGCAAAGTGAAGGCTGGTTTAGTTAGCAAGGGTTGCTGAACTGCAGTGATAGGTGTAGTTACTAAATTGACCTGTTGGTGGGTGACAGTTCCTGAAGATTACAGTTTATTGCAGAAAGATGGTTCTTCAGGAAATTGCATTATCATATCCTGCTTCCCAGGTGATGGGGCTGACTCCTACAGTTTGGGTGGGGTATGCAGATCTTCTCTTTTGTTTTCTTGATTGCTCTGGCTCCAACTTTCTGATGGTGTTACATTTGCATCTGTATGGGCCTAGCTCTTGTTTGGGGCAGATAGATTTGGGGCCAGGTTTGGTTTTTAAAAAGTCCTTTTGAGGAAAAATATATTTTTCTGCCCTTTTTAATATTTCCTTCGGGGGGGGGGCTAACTTCCATCAATATCCCCACTTTGTGCCTTAAGTGTGTAAATGTATGACATTAAAATTGATCTGGTCAGGGAGACTTGGTAGGCAAGCTTTTAAACTGTTAAGCAAAAAAAGAAAAAGAAGACATTAATGGAGGCAGCAGAAAAAGATCCCTTTAGTGGCTCCCAATTTTGTTAGGTGGAAAAGAAATTTATAGTATCCAATATTCTGTGCCAATCATTTTCAAATGTTGGATGTCACCTTTAGCTTCCAGTCAGGTTTGCATACCTCCCAAAATTCTTCACAGCCATGGTTTTCCTTAGTACATGACAACTGGCTGCCCAATTTCAAGGGTTGTTTCCTGCCTTAGCTCTTAATTCAGTGCATCCAGGTTTGTAATGTCTAATATGCCAGTCTATTAAATTTTCTTTAAATTGCACGTAATGAGTTCTAGGAATTCAAATCTGAGCTCAACAGTGCAAAATATTCAGGGCTGAAGTTTGGGATATTCCCTGTTGCTTCCTTAGTCAGGGCATATGAATTGCAAATCACCTGAGGGGGCCTAGTTCCCTCCCCCTTGGAATCTGTTGGAAGTTGGTCCCACAAAGCTTTGGTGCAATAGAGCAAAAATCAGCCTGGGGGGAACTTTACTAAAGGTAGGTGGAGGGGATAGACTCTGAATGGTGTGAATGGTGTGTGTGTGTGCATATGCAGCTATTTCTACAAAACAGGCAATACAAGCATTCTGGAAAAGTTTTCCCTCCCACCAGATAGAAGTCCAAGATGTTCAGTATTTGTTCTGCCACATATTCCCATCTCTCCATTAATACATTCAACTGGCTTGTTACAATACAAATGGGGCAAGAAAGAAAAGTTTACAATGAGTTTCCACCCTCCCCCCATAGTCTTAATTTTCTCTTCTGAGGCTTCACATGGCACCACCTTCCTTCTGCAGCTCTCACAGGCATCTGGGGAAATGGTAGGACTTGGGAAGATGCATGGTGGCTTTTTAGTGGATGGCTGGATTCAAACTCAATCCCATGGCTCAAATGGATGGAGGCAGCATCTGGGTCTGTGTGTTGTGCTTCCAAAGGCTTGGGAGAGGGTTTCAGGGCTGAAAGATACAAGAACAAGGTCTCCCCCCCCCTTTCTGGACAGACTCTACCAGGAGAGGCAGACAAAAGGTTTGGAGAACAAAGAGCAGGAAAAGAATTGGAAGGGGGGTAGTTTGCAGGCAGTTTGAAAATGCTGAAAACTCCAAATAATTTTAAAAGCCTAATATTTTAAGGTGTGCAACTTGCCAAGGGTAGGAGAACATTTATTCTAAAATAGACCACATCGTTTTAGAGATTAGAAAATGCTTATTTGTTTCAGAAAAGTTTCATAGTAGTTTCACCAGTAAGTTTTAGGATATGAAAAGTAACTTTAAAAAGTTATTTCCCCACACAAGCAGACTTGAGTTTCGAAAGGCTCTTGTAGATAGACACACAGAGAGAAGGAGGAATACAAACAAACAAACACAATTCTTTTTCTTCACTCTGTTTGTTGGCCAGACAGAGTGAGGTTCTTCCTTTTTGTGGCTTATTTTAAGCAGAATTTCTAGCAGACTTTAAAATTCTTTTTCCTTTGGATTTGAAACAGTTAACAGTCACAGTTTTACACATCCTGGTCATTCATGAAAATACTTTCCTAATTTAACCCACACAGACATTTTTAGGGATCCTCCTTCGGGCTATGCAAGGCAATTTAGATATACATATTTTAAGAGGAGGATCAAATCCCTTTTAGTGGGAAGCAGCAAATCTTTCCCATTGTTTTTCCTGATTTAATTATTGATGACTTGGTCAATTCCCTAAGTTCTGGGAGGTGCGCAACCTGAGGCTTAGAGAATTCTGTCCCCATACTCACGGTTTTGGGAGGGTGCTTCGTCTAGCTCTGACGACCGGCCCTGAGTTGCAGTGAGCTCTTCCGCTGAGTAAGTAAGAGGATACCAAGAGATGTAATATTTTGGGAGGGTGCTTCGTCTATCCTGACGACCGGCCCTGAGTTGCAGTTTTGGGAGGGTGCTTCGTCTAGCTGACTGGCCCTGAGTTGCAGTTTTGGGAGGGTACTTCGTCTAGCTGACGACCGGCCCTGAGTTGCAGTACCCAGAGACGTGCTCAGAAACTTGAATCACGTCGGGGTCACCATTTTCGGGTTTTCACGCGCCCAGCGGTCTCCCATGGGTGTTGAAGAACAGACACGTACACGTGGTTTCCTCGGGATGGGAGCCTCGAACAAAGACGAAGCATCCCTTTTATTGTGTTATCAGAAGGCGGGTTTATAGGCACCTGGTGACCACCTTACACCAACCACATTTGTCATGACACAGCATATTAGCATATTACACGTGCTAACTTTGTTTTGCACACGCTACTATACAGCTGTTGCACACGGCACTAACAAACACCAAAACAACATTCCCTTGCACCGCACGGCACAAACTTGTTTACGCCAATCTATTTTCTCTTCTGACTTCCGCATACCTTGGCCTACTGCAGCTGGTGACTCAGCCTAACAGGCCAGATAACCCAATGACTCCAACATTTCAGCCCAATACCTTTTTGCTTTAGGGCATGTCCACCAAATGTGGTAATAAGTGCCTGGCCTTTGTTTGCATGTCCAACAATTGTTTGAAGTATTTTAAAACATTTTCGCTAATCTCACTGGTGTCATATGCCATCTATAAAATATTTTGTATAAGTTTTCTTTATATAGCACTGTTTTAATTAATTTAATATTTCTTTCCAATAATTTTTGCCGCTCTTCTAATTCTATAGTATGTCCAAAATTCTTTGCCCATATTATCATTGTGTCTTTTATTTGTTCTTCCTCCATCTTTAAGTTTAATAGGAATCTACAGTTTCTTGATCAACTTTTCATTCAACAGTATCTGATCAAAGTCTGTCTGTTCTTTATAAAATCCCGTTGTTTGAACATCTTTTTCATATCTCGTTTGAATTTGCAGATATGGCTATCATGCTAAATCAATACCTTGTTCTTGTAATTCTTGTTTTCATTGTCCAAAATATCTTTATAAGTAACAACTTTATCATAGTTAATTAAATTTAGGAAAGCAAAAACTTCTATTGTTGAAAGCCATTCAGGTATCTTAATGTAATTTTTCTCTTTTATTCTTTCCCATTCTGAAAGAAGTGCATTTCTTATAAAATGGTTTTCAAACTATCTATATGTTTTATTCTTTCCATACCACAGAAAGGCATGCCAACCTATATGCAGGTCATACCCCTCTAGGTACAGTCTTTTATCTCTAAGCATTATCCATTCTTTAAGTCATGTTAGAATGGTTGCTTGGTAATATAACCTCCAGTCCGGCAGTCCAAGTCCTCCACTGTCTTTTGCTTCTTGTAGCATGTTCACTTATATTCTAGCTTTTTTTTTTCTTGCCAGATAAATTTCAATATTATTGTATTCAGTTCATCAAAAAAGGCTTTTCCCAGCCTTACAGGGATCCTTTGAAATAAAAAGACTATTTTTGGTAGGATATTCATTTTCACTGTTGCTATTCTCCCCAACATTGAAAGTTGGAGGTTCTTCCACTTTTTCAAATCCAATTTTATTTGTTTTAGCAGTCTCACATAATTATCTTCTTTTACGGTTACAGCATTTGATAGAGGAAGAGGCGGTGTGTAAAGTCCTCTTAAAAGCCCCCCACCTCTGCATTGAAGATGGGGGGGAGGTTAATTAAGGCCGTGGTTGGGTGCCTCTTTTTTTAAGGCTCCAGAATCTTTGGGCTGGGCAGAGATGGGGGAAGACAGAGAGGATGGTGAAGCAAAGGTGAGTGTGTGGCAGAGCAGAACCACGAAGTCCTGCCTTTCCAACAGGGCTGTCCTGGCCTAATGACCACAACTGGGAATTGCCATTGTTAAGCAGTGTGGTCCTAGTCTTTGGAGAGGGAATCTCTCCGCTTTCTCACCTCCAGCTTCCTAGGCGGATTTTCTTCAGGAGACTGCTTTGCATTCTGTTCTTCACTCGCTCTGGGCTTTTTGGGGACTTTATGGGAAATATATTCCCCCCCCCCAATTGGTACAACAACTTTGACCTGCCAGGGAGTCTCTGGCCGATTCCTCCCTAAGAATCCACCTCCCTCTTGGTGGGCCAGTCTCTGGTGGACAAGAATGGAGAGGAGCAGCTGAAGACAGCCTGGCTTGCTGAGTGGGGAGGTGGGATCTACAGCAGAGGATTGGGGGGCGACCAGGTAAGGAAACGCAGGGGCTGAAATGATGTGCCCCCTAACTGGAAGAGCCTTGGGCACCTCTCTTTTTCTCTCTCTTCTCCCACCCCATGGCTCTTGAAAGGATGCCCCAATGGTTTGCCTCTCTGGGGGATGTTTTCACACCCAGGGCTGAGCAGCTCCTGCAGGGGAGGCTGGAGACTCTGTTTCTGCTACTTCCCCCACAAAGAAACACAGCAAAGCTTTCAACTAGGTTCCCCAGACCGTTCTCACTGACAAGTGTGGTTTGGGTGGCACCATAGTCTGGGTTGCAATGCATGGCTGGGGATCTATCTGGTTTTGACCGCCCCCCCCCCCCGTTTTCATTCTCAGGTGAGTGGGTGGAAAAAGGGAATGGGGTGGGGGGTGGGATGCTAATGGGGGGGGACACCAATCATGCCACCGTGAATTTTGCCATTTTCCTCCCTCCTGTTTCATTGTAGCATTGCCAAGGACACCTTCTACCGCACCTAGTGAAGGTGAAGAGAGAAAGTCTTCCCCATTTCTGCCTTGGGGACCATGGCGGGGAGTTGACCCTTCCTACTGCTCCCATCAGATGCTCTTCTCCAATGAAATGTTTGCCTGAGCGGCATCGGCCTCGCTGGTCTTTCAGAAGCTCCCTGGGTACCAGACTGAAAGTTTCCAAGAGAGGCTGGATAGGACCCCCATCTGGAGTGGGGGCTCAAAGCTAGCTCTGGGTAAAATAATGTTTTACATCACCCATCTCACTAACAAAGCAACTCTGGATGGCTTACAATGAAATAAAAATTAAAAAGTACTAAAAAGAATTGAAACTAGAATAAAGAGGTTAAAAGTTAAGATCCAAGGTGATGGACAGCCAGGGGGTAAGACTCTTCTCTCCCCCATGAAACACCCACAATGTTCACAGTTCTGTTCTTCCACACACTCACCTTTGTTTCACCGCCCTCTCTGCCTTCCCCCACCTCTGCCCAGCCCAAAGATTCTGGAGTCTTAAAAAAAGGGGCACCCAACCACGGCCTTAACGAACCTTCCCCCCATCTTCAATGCTGTGGTGGGGGGCTTTTAAGAGAACTTTACACACTGCCTCTTCCTCTATCAGTTACTGTACCTTGTCCAAAATAAAGCCAATTAGGAGACCTCAATGGTCTTTTGCCTTCCCTCTTATGTGTGTGGGGTCTTCAGCCAGCTGCCCAGGGGGTCCTCTCCCCCCCCCCAGGAGGCTTTTGGGTCCAGAGATCCTTCCTTTTGGATTCTTCCCCTGCTGGATGGTCTATTCTGTATTTTAGAGAAAGGAGCCACTGTGCCCTGTATTGTGGCCCGCTGCTGATGCCAGGGATTCTTCTTCCCTCCTTCATGCCCGGAGGAGGTGGGCGAGTTCTGGCTTCGGAGAAGAACCAGAAGAACCGGGTCTGACTTGGCAGCCTGGCAAACAAAACCTTTATAAGTACATCCCAAACTGGCAATTGTATAGCTGCTTATTCTTTCATTGTGACACCCAACTCACAGTGGAAGGAGAAACGGCAATAGAGAATGTGGAACTACTGATGACAGATTTGGAAAAGGATGTCTTACTGGATATTTTATTTATTAAATTTAGACACTGCCCATCTCACTGTAAGTGACTCTGGGTGCTATTCAAAACAACCTTGGTGAAGTTTTAAAAGCTAAAATGAAAATACAAAGGATAAATCAAGAGAATGACCTGGAAAATGTATTTTTTTAATGGAATCTACAAAAGGCCTTATTGTCAAACCCAAACCCAGAGTGCCAAGATGATGGGGAGGGGGGGGGGGCTTGGCTAAATCCTCAGAGATCCAGAACCAGGCATGTTTAGAGGAGAGAAGGCGGAGGGAGGGAGGGAGGGAGATGGCTGGGTTCCTCGCCTTCCTGCTCTGCTCCCTCTGTCCAGCCTGCCCCAACAGAACCTGGCCAGAGGGCAGAGGCAAGATGGGGGGGGGGAGGGAGACAGCAGTCTGGTGTTCTTGGTGGCTCCTGGAACAACGCTGTGGAGAGGAGCCACCAAGGATCGTTGGGTGCCTGCTGGGCAAGAAAGAAACAATGGAGAGATCTTTCTACTTTTGGGGGTTGAGGGTCAGAAATAGGAAGGAACCGATTCCTGGGACGTCTTGAGCAAGCGAGAGAAGAGGGTCAACCGAAAGGGAAAAAGCCTTGTTTAAAGCGAGGCTGCTGCGGATTCCGACGTTAAGAGGAGGGGAGGCTGAGACCCTCAACCAACACACCTGATGGGGAGGGAATCTCTCCGCTTTCTCACCTCCCGCTTCCAGGCCAACTTTCTTCAGGGGGCGCTTTGCATTCTATTCTTCGCTCGCTCTGGGGGTTTTCGGAGAAATGGCCAGCCCCCCTCCGCCTCCTCTCCCAGGTGGACTGCAGCCACTGCGGGGGGGCGGGGGGGATTTGTCTCCCTTCGGGAAGGGCGAGGAGTAACGCGGCCAACGGAACCGGGGATGGGGAGCCGGGCTTAGCGGGGAGCGGATTCTCTGAGCGCAGCAGCCCCGCCCTTCGCCCTGCAGAGCGGCGGATTTCGCCAGAAACGGAGAAATATTTCCCGGGCCGGAATGGAACCGCTTAACCCGGCTGCCTTCACGAGCCTGGGCTGCCAATTCGCACGCCAAACGAACGCGTAGGCCATCTCGGGCACAGGAAGGCAGACAGAAGGGAAAGGGAAGAGGAAGAGGAGGAAGGCGAGATGGTGGACAGCAAAAGTGGGGGGAACGGTGGGTTTCGCAGACAGAACAAGCAAACGTACCAAAAGGGGAGGTCTCCCTCCCTCCTTCCCCATCTCTCTCTCTCTCTCTCTCTCTCTCTCTCCCTCACACACAAACACACACACACAAATGCTTTCTCTCCCTCTCTCTTACACACAAACACACACACACACACACACACACACACACACACACACACAAATGCGTTCCCTCCCGTCTCTCTCTTTCTAACCAAAGGCACCAGGACGAAGTACGGGGAGGGAGGGTGTGTAGCCATGCAGCCAAGGCTGATCGGATTGTTATTAACCATGTCATTATGGAGACCGGGGTGGCAGACCCTCCTCGACCGCTTTTTTTCTCCTCTCCTTACTTGTACATCAAGGCAAGCTCCCCCGTATCCTGTACCCCAGGCTCCCCACCCCTTGGCGTGGGTTGGCTGCCCGGATGAGAGTTTAGATGTCCCAGGCAGCCAAATAGCCCTAGAAAAGTGTCCCGGGAGGAAGGGTCAGGGAGAGGAGCGCTGGCGGAGAGTGCCCGTGTTGGGGCAGCGGCGGTGGGCTTCCCGAGAAGTGGGTTGGACTAGATGACCTCCAAGGTCCCTTCCAACTTTACTATTATTATTATTATTATTAAGTGCTGCTCAGCGCTCTCAGAAGGCCAGCGATTTGGCCCCTCGGGCGGGGATCCGTCGGCCCCTCCCGGTCGAGGGCTGTGGAGGGAAGCGGTGCGAGCGGGGCTTTATAAGGGGCGTCCCGCCTGGGATTGGCACGTCTGGATTCCTGGACACCACCATGGCAATAGGCCTTGCAGCTCTGGGGCTCCTCGCTTTTCTACTCTGCCACGGAAATTTTGCCGAACCTCAAAACTCGGAGCCAGCCTCCAAGGTCAGATGCGGGGTGGCGGGCAGAGGGTCCCAGCCTCCCCCGGGAAAAACCCTCCGCCACCAGCCTCTGCTCGGGTGGGCGGCAGGAGCAGCTGGTGGGAGCTGGCGGGTTGCGCAGAGAGTGCCGTTTCCTCGGGGTTGATCGCACCCGGTGCCGTCGCGCTGAGCGCCAGAGGCCCTGGGTCCCCAACGGACGGACGCCCAGCGTTTCCTCCTCCGTGCTCGGCCGCGACTCAGGCAACCTGCCGCCGGGGCTGGTGTTCTCTGTCGCTGCGCAGAGAACAGAGCGATCTGCCCGCGAGGTTTCGTCCCGCACGCGGTCTGGCAGGCGCCTCGACCGATGGATTTTGGGATGGGCTGCCTTTGCCAGCCCCACCCGGCGTGGGTAGCCTTGGGGGTTTTCAGATCCTCTGGAGAAAATGGAGACAGAGTCTCTACCTGTTGGACAGGTGAGCTTGGCTAGCGCCGTGACTCACTTTCCTCCCCTCTCCCGCTCTCCTTTAGTCCTCCCTGATCGGCACCTGGAAGAATGACCTCAACTCCACCACGGAGACCAACAGCGTCAGTAACAAGGGGATGTCCAGCGGCGTCTACGAAATGGCAGTCTCGGCCTCCGACAATCCCATCCGGCCATCCCTGCTGCAGATCATCCAGCGCCAGGATCCCGGGCCTGTCTTTGGCTTCACCATCATCTTTAACCTCTCTGGTAGAGCCACTCACTATTTGGTGTGGAAGCAAATAGAACGGGAGGGGGGAATCTAGTGGATGTCCCCTTCCTTAGATCTGCTTCTTTCACTGAATGTCCTCCCCGCCCCCATTAGCTGTGGTTGGCAAAATTCTGGAGCCCGTCAAACGTTCCCAACCTAAAGTAGCATCGATGAGTGGGGGTCTTTATAGGAAATATATCCCCCCCTAATTGGTACAACTTTGACCTCCCAGCGAGTTTCAGGCCACTATCTGGTGAACAAGAAGGGAATGGAACAGCTGAAGACAACCTGGCTACTGCAGAGGGAGGTGGAATCCGCGCCAGAAGATTGGGGGGCGCCCAGGTAAGAAAACACGGGCTGAACTGCTCTGCCCCCTAACTGGAAGGGCTCTGGCCACCTCTTTTTCTCTCTCTTCCTCCTCCCCTCCCAAAGTGGCTCTTGAAAGGATGCCCCACGGGATGTTTCTGCACCTAGGGCTGAGCAGCTCCTGTGGGAGACGCTGGAGACTCCATTTCTGCCACTTCCCCCACAAAGAAAGGCAGCAATGCTTTTGAGCAGGTTCCCCAGGTCATTCTCACTGACAAGTGTGGTTTGCCTGGCAACAGAGTCTGGGTTGCCCACAGCTGGCAACACTCAGATTTGGCATTAATTGCTCTACTCAAATTGGAGAGCAGTAGCCCAGTACAGCCTCCATATTTTTATGGGGCAAAGAGGCCACCTGGGTGCCTTCCCTGAGCGCAAGGCCTGCAGCTCTGCTGCTCCCCTCCAAAGAGGCCACCTTCTAGGACACCTGGATGGAGCTGCTTCAAGGGAGGCCCCCAAAGACCAAGGAGACTCCACCCAGCCTGCTTTGGGTCAATGTCCTTCCCCTCATCAGACGTGGCCTGCCTTGCGTGGCTGGGGACCTACCCAGCCCTCTCCATCCCCCAGAACCACAAGCATCCATTTCCTTTGTCCCCCCTTTTCTTTGTCACGTGGAATGATGCGCGCGCGCGGGGGGAGGGGTGATGTTCAGCCTGGGGAAGGGACACCAATCACGCCACCCTGAATTTTGACATTTCTGTCCCTCCTGCTTCATTGTAGCGTTGGAGCCAGCACCTTCTACCGCAGCAAGTGAGAGGGTGAAGAGAGTAAGGCTTCCGCGTTTGTGTCATGGGGGGTGACCCCCCCCAACCTCACCCATCAGATGCTCTTCTCCAATAAAATGTTTCCCTGAGCAGCCTCGGGCTCCCTGGTCTTTCAGAAGCTCCCGGGTGCCAGTCTGTACGTTTCCAGGACAGGCTGAGTAGGACCCCCATCTGGAGGTGGGGGTGGGGGAGCCCTCAAAGCCAGCTCTGGGGTAGAGTCTCTTTACATAGCCTTTGCCCTTGAAAACTTTGGGAACCTGCAGCCAATCCACTGAGGATCTGACTTATTAATTTATTAGGAAATTATTAAAGGAGTTTGCAAATGAGCCATGAATTAGCTTCACCCAGACCTGGTCAATCCCAATCACTTGGCCTAAGCTTTGCTTGACAGAGTCTTTGTTAGAACCAGCAGTTAGCTAGAACCTATTTCGACACTTACCTGAAGAAGCCAAAGAGACTGGCTACAAACGGTTCAGTTATAATAATTGGATTTGCAATCAAGAATTTTGCAAGTGGGGCCATTAGAGGAACAAGAAAAAGTAATGTGGTATTTTGGTTAAAGATTCAGAGGGGGGGAGGGAACTCTACCTTAGCATGTCAAAAAACAGCCCCAGAAGTGGAGAGCTTATTTTATTTTAATAATGTTTTACGTCACCCATCTCACTAACAAAGCAACTCTGGATGGCTTACAATGAAATAAAAGTTAAAAAGTACTAAAAAGAATTGAAACTACAATAAAGAGGTTAAAAGTTAAGATCCAAGGTGATGGACAGCCAGGGGGTAAGACTCTTCTCTCCCCCATGAAACACCCACAATGTTCACAGTTCTGTTCTTCCACACACTCACCTTTGTTTCACCGCCCTCTCTGCCTTCCCCCACCTCTGCCCAGCCCAAAGATTCTGGAGTCTTAAAAAAAGGGGCACCCAACCACGGCCTTAACGAACCTTCCCCCCATCTTCAATGCTGTGGTGGGGGGCTTTTAAGAGAACTTTACACACTGCCTCTTCCTCTATCAGTTACTGTACCTTGTCCAAAATAAAGCCAATTAGGAGACCTCAATGGTCTTTTGCCTTCCCTCTTATGTGTGTGGGGTCTTCAGCCAGCTGCCCAGGGGGTCCTCTCCCCCCCCCCAGGAGGCTTTTGGGTCCAGAGATCCTTCCTTTTGGATTCTTCCCCTGCTGGATGGCCTATTCTGTATTTTAGAGAAAGGAGCCACTGTGCCCTGTATTGTGGCCCGCTGCTGATGCCAGGGATTCTTCTTCCCTCCTTCATGCCCGGAGGAGGTGGGCGAGTTCTGGCTTCGGAGAAGAACCAAAAGAACCGGGTCTGACTTGGCAGCCTGGCAAACAAAGCCTTTATAAGTACATCCCAAACTGGCAATTGTATAGCTGCTTATTCTTTCATTGTGATACCCAACTCACAGTGGAAGGAGAAACGGCAATAGAGAATGTGGAACTACTGATGACAGATTTGGAAAAGGATGTCTTACTGGATATTTTATTTATTAAATTTAGACACTGCCCATCTCACTGTAAGTGACTCTGGGTGCTATTCAAAACAACCTTGGTGAAGTTTTAAAAGCTAAAAAAAAATATACAAAGGATAAATCAAGAGAATGACCTGGAAAATGTATTTTTTTAATGGAATCTACAAAAGGCCTTATTGTCAAACCCAAACCCAGAGTGCCAAGATGATGGGGAGGGGGGGGGCTTGGCTAAATCCTCAGAGATCCAGAACCAGGCATGTTTAGAGGAGAGAAGGCGGAGGGAGGGAGGGAGATGGCTGGGTTCCTCGCCTTCCTGCTCTGCTCCCTCTGTCCAGCCTGCCCCAACAGAACCTGGCCAGAGGGCAGAGGCAAGATGGGGGGGGGGAGGGAGACAGCAGTCTGGTGTTCTTGGTGGCTCCTGGAACAACGCTGTGGAGAGGAGCCACCAAGGATCGTTGGGTGCCTGCTGGGCAAGAAAGAAACAATGGAGAGATCTTTCTACTTTTGGGGGTTGAGGGTCAGAAATAGGAAGGAGCCGATTCCTGGGACGTCTTGAGCAAGCGAGAGAAGAGGGTCAAACCAAAGGAAAAAGCCTTGTTTAAAGCGAGGCTGCTGCGGATTCCGACGTTAAGAGGAGGGGAGGCTGAGACCCTCAACCAACACACCTGATGGGGAGGGAATCTCTCCGCTTTCTCACCTCCCGCTTCCAGGCCAACTTTCTTCAGGGGGCGCTTTGCATTCTGTTCTTCGCTCGCTCTGGGGGTTTTCGGAGAAATGGCCAGCCCCCCTCCGCCTCCTCTCCCAGGTGGACTGCAGCCACTGGGGGGGGGGGGATTTGTCTCCCTTCGGGAAGGGCGAGGAGTAACGCGGCCAACGGAACCGGGGATGGGGAGCCGGGCTTAGCGGGGAGCGGATTCTCTGAGCGCAGCAGCCCCGCCCTTCGCCCTGCAGAGCGGCGGATTTCGCCAGAAACGGAGAAATATTTCCCGGGCCGGAATGGAACCGCTGAACCCGGCTGCCTTCACGTGCGTGGGCTGCCAATTCGCACGCCGAACGAACGCGTAGGCCATCTCGGGCACAGGAAGGCAGACAGAAGGGAAAGGGAAGAGGAAGAGGAGGAAGGCGAGATGGTGGACAGCAAAAGTGGGGGAACGGAGGGCCTCGCAGACAGAGCAAGCAAACATACCAAAAGGGGAGGTCTCCCTCCCTCCTTCCCCATCTCTCTCTCTCTCCCTCAGACACAAACACACACACACAAATGCTTTCTCCCCCTCTCTCTTACACACACACACACACACACACAAACAAACGCTTTCTCTCTTTCTCTCTCTTACACACACACACACACACACACACACACACACACACAAATGCGTTCTCTCCCGTCTCTCTCTTTCTCTCCAAAGGCACCAGGACGAAGTACGGGGAGGGAGGGTGTGCAGCCATGCAGCGAAGGCTGATCGGATTCTTATTAACCATGTCATTACGGGGACGGGTGGCAGACCCTCCTCGACCGCTTTTTTTCTCCTCTCCTTACTTGTACATCAAGACAAGCCCCCCCCCTATCCTGTACCCCAGGCTCCCCACCCCTTGGCGTGGGGATTGGCTGCCCGGATGAGAGTTTAGATGTCCCAGGCAGCCAAATAGCCCTAGAAAAGTGTCCCGGGAGGAAGGGTCAGGGAGAGGAGCGCTGGCGGAGAGTGCCCGTGTTGGGGCAGCGGCGGTGGGCTTCCCGAGAAGTGCCCCCGCCCCCTTTGCTGCCGAAGTGCTGCTCAGCGCTCTCAGAAGGTCAGCGATTTCGCAGAGGTGTCCGCCCTTCGGGCGGGGATCCGTCGGCCCCTCCCGGTCGAGGGCTGTGGAGGGAAGCGGTGCGAGCGGGGCTTTATAAGGGGCGTCCCGCCTGGGATTGGCACGTCTGGATTCCTGGACACCACCATGGCGATAGGCCTTGCAGCTCTGGGGCTCCTCGCTTTTCTACTCTGCCACGGAAATTTTGCCGAACCTCAAAACTCGGAGCCAGCCTCCAAGGTCAGATGCGGGGTGGCGGGCAGAGGGTCCCAGCCTCCCCCGGGAAAAACCCTCCGCCACCAGCCTCTGCTCGGGTGGGCTGCAGGAGCAGCTGGTGGGAGCCGGCGGGTTGCGCAGAGGGTGCCGTTTCCTCGGGGTTGATCGCACCCGGTGCCGTCGCGCTGAGCGCCAGAGGCCCTGGGTCCCCGACGGACGGACGCCCAGCGTTTCCTCCTCCGTGCTCGGCCGCGACTCAGGCAACCTGCCGCCGGGGCTGGTGCTCTCTGTCGCTGCGCAGAGAACAGAGCGATCTGCCCGCGAGGTGTCCTCCCGCACGCGGTCTGGCAGGCGCCTCGACCGATGGATTTTGGGATGGGCTGCCTTTGCCAGCCTCACCCGGCGTGGGCAGCCTTGGCGGTTTTCAGCTCCTCCGGAGAAAATGGAGCCAGAATCTCTACCTGTTGGACAGGTGAGCTTGGCTAGCGCCATGACTCGCTTTCCTCCCCTCTCCCGCTCTCCTTTAGTCCTCCCTGATCGGCACCTGGAAGAATGACCTCAACTCCACCACGGAGACCAACAGCGTCAGTAACAAGGGAATGTCCAGCGGCGTCTACGAAACGGCAATCTCGGCCTCCGACAATCCCATCCGGCCATCCCTGCTGCAGATCATCCAGCGCCAGGATCCCGGGCCTGTCTTTGGCTTCACCATCATCTTTAACCTCTCTGGTAGAGCCACTCACTATTTGGTGTGGAAGCAAATAGAACGGGAGGGGGGAATCTAGTGGATGTCCCCTTCCTTAGATCTGCTTCTTTCACTGAATGTCCTCCCCGCCCCCATTAGCTGTGGTTGGCAAAATTTTGGAGCCCGTCAAACGTTCCCAACTTAAAGTAGCATCGGTGATTGGGGGTCTTTATAGGAAATATATCCCCCCCCTAATTGGTACAACTTTGATCTCCCAGTGAGTTTCAGGCCCCTATCTGGTGAACAAGAAGGGAATGGAACAGCTGAAGACAACCTGGCTACTGCAGAGAGAGGTGGAATCCGCGGCCAGGTAAGAAAACACGGGCTGAACTGCTCTGCCCCCTAACTGGAAGGGCTCTGGCCACCTCTTTTTCTCTCTCTTCCTCCTCCCCTCCCAAAGTGGCTCTTGAAAGGATGCCCCACGGGATGTTTCTGCACCCAGGGCTGAGCAGCTCCTGTGGGAGACGCTGGAGACTCCGTTTCTGCCACTTCCCCCACAAAGAAAGGCAGCAATGCTTTTGAGCAGCTTCCCCAGGTCATTCTCACTGACAAGTGTGGTTTGCCTGGCAACACAGTCTGGGTTGCCCACAGCTGGCAACACTCAGATTTGGCATTAATTGCTCTACTCAAATTGGAGAGCAGTAGCCCAGTACAGCCTCCATATTTTTATGGGGCAAAGAGGCCACCTGGGTGCCTTCCCTGAGCGCAAGGCCTGCAGCTCTGCTGCTCCCCTCCAAAGAGGCCACCTTCTCGGACACCTGGATGGAGCTGCTTCAAGGGAGGCCCCCAAAGACCAAGGAGACTCCGCCCAGCCTGCTTTGGGTCAATGTCCTTCTCCTCATCAGACGTGGCCTGCCTTGCGTGGCTGGGGACCTACCCAGCCCTCTCCATCCCCCAGAACCACAAGCATCCATTTCCTTTGTCCCCCCTTTTCTTTGTCACGTGGAATGATGCGCGCGCGGGGGGAGGGGTGATGTTCAGCCTGGGGAAGGGACACCAATCACGCCACCCTGAATTTTGACATTTCTGTCCCTCCTGCTTCATTGTAGCGTTGGAGCCAGCACCTTCTACCGCAGCAAGTGAGAGGGTGAAGAGAGTAAGGCTTCCGCGTTTGTGTCATGGGGGGTGACCCCCCCCCCAACCTCACCCATCAGATGCTCTTCTCCAATAAAATGTTTCCCTGAGCAGCCTCGGGCTCCCTGGTCTTTCAGAAGCTCCCGGGTGCCAGTCTGTACGTTTCCAGGACAGGCTGAGTAGGACCCCCATCTGGAGGTGGGGGTGGGGGAGCCCTCAAAGCCAGCTCTGGGGTAGAGTCTCTTTACATAGCCTTTGCCCTTGAAAACTTTGGGAACCTGCAGCCAATCCACTGAGGATCTGACTTATTAATTTATTAGGAAATTATTAAAGGAGTTTGCAAATGAGCCATGAATTAGCTTCACCCAGACCTGGTCAATCCCAATCACTTGGCCTAAGCTTTGCTTGACAGAGTCTTTGTTAGAACCAGCAGTTAGCTAGAACCTATTTCGACACTTACCTGAAGAAGCCAAAGAGACTGGCTACAAACGGTTCACTTATAATAATTGGATTTGCAATCAAGAATTTTGCAAGTGGGGCCATTAGAGGAACAAGAAAAAGTAATGTGGCATTTTGCTTAAAGATCCAGAGGGGGGAAAAACTCCACCTTAGCATGTCAAAAAACAACCCCAGAAGTGGACAGCTTATTTTATTTTAATACCTTTTTATGCCACCCATCTCACTAATAAAGCAACTCTGGGCGGCTTACATTTTAATAAAAGTTAAAAAGTGCTAAAAACAATTCAAACTTGAATAAAGAGATTAAAAGTTAAGACCCAAGGTGATGGACAGCCTGGGGGAAAGAATCTTCTCTACCTAATGAGACACCCCCAAGGTACCCCATCCGGTCGGGCCCCCAGGCTGAGCAGCTGAGCCAGGTTTTCAGGCTCTTCCAGAAGACCAGGTTTGTGTGTATGTGTGTATGTGGGGGTGGAGGATTCTCACCTCTGGTGGTAGAATATTCGGGGGGGGGGGCACAGCAGAAAATGCTTTTCTCTGGAGCCCAGCAGCAGAAATTCTTTGGCCAATGGGATCCAAATTAGGCTGCTTCCATGGAAGGAGAGGGGCCAGCTAGTCCCACTGGGGTGAGGCAGTTCCTCAGATACCCCAAAGCTTCACAAGTGCACCCCCATGCTTATTATGGGGTATTACCCAGCTGCATCTCTGTTCAGCAGATCAGGAACAGGTGATGAAATCTCAGGAAATTCTGATACGTTTAGGACTTATATTACTTTTATTACAAATTTACAGTAACAGAACCTTGCAAGGCTGAATCCTCTTCATCTTTTTGAAAGGGAAGAAAGTCCTTAGGTCTGAGACCCTTCCTCAAATTTTATTTCTGCCTTGGACACATTTTATTTTTCATCTGATGATGAGGCTCTTCCTCCCGTTTCCTCTCGTAGCCCATTCTGTCACCAGGGAGGTGCACCAGCAAATGGGTAATCTGAGGCAAAACTGGAACAGATGCGCACAAGAGAAGATAAAAGCAAAGGAAAAGGGGGGGGGGTTGGCTGGATCAATGGTCCAAGGAAGGGAAAGGAAGGAGTGGGTCTGCTGCCAGCAGGACTTGGTTGCAGGTGAACAAGAAAGAGGCAAAGAGCAGAGCTGCTGCTTCCCTGGGTCTTCTCCCCCAAGACTCCAGATGGAACTGGGCAGAATCACCAGCAGGAACCAGAAGACAAGAGGGAGGGAGGGAGAGACAGAGACAGAGACAGAGAGAGCATGGATGAGTTGAAGTCTCCAAGGCAGGTTGTCCAGGAGTCTCAAAGGAGCTCCTGGGGGCCATCTCAGACCCATCATATATTAGTGCTTAGTAGGAGCATCAAGGGTTTGGGGTGACCCTAAATCAACCTGATATTTTTTGACACTCTGTCTGATTTAGTTGATTATGGGAATGTGGTGGACATAAGGTATCTTTACTTCAGCAAAACATTTGACAAATATCAGTGAAATCCTGGTGAAGAAGAAGAAGAAAGCAACCTGTGGCTGGCCCACACTAGCATTACATGGATAGACCCTGTGGAGAGTTCAAATCCAACAAGGGCTTATTTATTAAAGGCTCCATATCTGATTGAAAAGAAGTGAGGAATTGCAGGACTCCATTTTAGGCCTTGTGCTGTTTGACATATTTATAATTAAATTAGGGGGACGGGGCAATTATCCGGGCATCCTGGTCCTCCCTTGCTGGCAACTTCATTTGGTGAAAGAAAGAGCAAGAGAAAATGCGATCCTGGAGCTAACCAAGAATCCCAGGCCGAGTTCAGCACCTCGGAGCTCCCTCTGGACCTTCTCAGGGCGGTCTCTGCTGCCCTCCCCAGGCTGGCAGAGGCTGAATTGGGAAGGGGCCAGGCGGAGACCCCGGGTTCCGGCGGCCAGAAGAGAGGCGGGAGGAGCGGAGCAGTATTGCCGGAACCCAGCTGGCGGCTGCTATGCCCATAAAACAAGGCTTCTGTTGCCCTGGAAATGCTTCCACCACCACCACCACCCCCGCCGGGGAACCCACGCATCCAGGCCGCCGCTGCTCTTCTGCTTGACGGGGAATCCCACGAAGGAGCTGCGGCGTGGGGGGGGGGCTGGTTTGAGACGCCTGGCTATCCCTGTCCTTCCTGCCCGCCCATTCACTCTGCCCTCTTCACGGTATCAGCAAGAAAAAGCACCTCGGGGCGCCGGGAAAGAGTCCAACTGCAGATCGCGAGGCCGGCGGTCGTCTCGGGCAAGGCGTCTCTGCGGTTCGCCCCACAAGGCGCGCAACTCAGCGGCAGAAAGCCTATCGGAGGGCTTTGCATGGTCTGCTGGACGTAGAGCTCCCAGAGGGAGGGGTTGCCTGAAAGCCTGGATTCCCGGGGGGGGGAGGAAACGTTTCTGGGGCAACAGAAACCTTGTTTTATTGGCATAGCAGCCGCCAGCTGGGTTCCGGCGTTACTGCTCTGCTCCTCTCGCCTCTCTTCCGGCCGGATCCCGGGGTCCCCGCCTGGCCCCTTCCGAATTCTGCCCCTGCTGGGGCACAGACGGCACCCATAGGAATGAGGAGGCTCGCGACGACCAGCCCTGCCGCGCGCCCCACAGCAGCTCTGTGAAGCTCTGGGGAAAGGAAGCCAGCCTGGGGAGGGCAGCAGAGGCCGCCCTGAGAAGGTCCAGAGGGAGCTCCGAGGTGCTGAACTCGGCCTGGGATTCTGGGTTAGCTCCAGGATCGCATTTCCTCCTGCATTTAATGGTAGTGCAGACCAGCCACAGGTTGCCTTTTTCTTCACCAGGATTTCATTGGTATTTGTCAAATGTTTTGCTGAAGTCAAATTAGGTAATGTCCGCCACATTCCCATAATCAACTAAATCAGACAGTGTGTCAAAAAAGATCAGGTTGATTTGGGGTCACCCCAAACCCTTGATGTTCCTGCTAAGCACTAAAATATGATGGGGCTGAGATGTTCCCCAGGAGCTCCTTTCAGACTCCTGGACAACCTGCCTTGGAGACTTCAACTCACCTATGCTCTCTCTGTCTCTGTCTCCTTCTCCATCTCTGTGTGTGTTTGTCTGTGTCTCTTTGTCTCTCTCTCTGAGTCTCTGTGTGTCTCTCTGTCTCTGTATCTGTCTGCATCTCTGTCTCTGTCTCTCTGTCTGTCTCTTTCTCCCTCACTCCCTCCCACCTATGTCCTGGTTCCTGCTGGTGTTTCTGCCCAGCTCCATCTGGAGTTACGGGGGAGAAGACCCAGGGAAGCAGCAGCTCTGCTCTTTGCCTCTTCCTTGTTCATCTCCAATCAGGTCCTCCTGGCAGCAGATCCACTCCTTCCTTTCCCTTCCTGACCACTGATCCAGCCAAACCCCACCCTTTTCCTTTGCTTTTATCTTCTCTTGTGAGCATCTGTTCCAGTTTTCCCTCAGTTTACCTATTTGCTGGAGCACCTCCATGGCGACATAATGGGCTACAGGAGGAAGAGTCTCAACAGAAGTGATGACCAGATGAAAAAAAACTGTGTCCAAGGCAGAAATGAAATTCGTGGAAGGGTCTCAGACCTAATGACTTTCTTCCCTTTCACGAAGATGGAGAGAGGGAGGTGGATTCAGCTTTGAAAGGTTCTATTACTTTAACTTTGTAATAAAAGTAATGTAAGTCCTAAACACACTAGCATTTCTTTATATTTCATTGCTTGTTCCTGATCTGCTGAAGACAAATGTAGCTGGGTAACATCCCATAATAAGCATGGGGGTGCACTTGTGAAGCTTTGCAGTATCTGAGGAACTGCCTCACCCCAATGGGACTAGCTGGCCCCTCTCGGTCCAGTGGAAGCAGCCTAATTTGGATCCCATTGGCCAAAGAATTTCTGCTGCTGGGCTCCAGGAGAAGATTTCTGCTGTGCCCCCCCCCCCGAATATTCTACCATCAGAGGCGAGATTCCCCCCCCCCAGACACACAAGAACACAATCCTGGCCTTCTGGCAGAGCCAGAAGTTCCAGTTGACGGTGAAGCCAAAGGTGGGCTGGAGCCCCTCGTGCTGGATGCCCTATAGCGGGGATGGCCCGATGGGATTGTCGGAGGCCGAGACTGCCGTTTTGTAGAGGTCGCTGAACACCCCCGTGTTAGTTACCGACGCTGTTGATCCATGGTGGAGTTGAGGCCATTCTTCCAGGTGCCGATCAGGGAGGACTAAAGGAGAGCGGGAGGGGGGAGGAAAGCGGGTCGTAGCGCTAGCCAAGCCCGGCTGTCCAACAGGTAGACTTTGGATCCATTTTCTCCATGAGATCTGAAAACACCCTCTACTCCCACTTGCCCGACCTCCAAGGCTGCCCACGCTGGGTGGGGCTGGCATAGGCGGTGCATCCTAAAGTCCGTCGGTGGAGGCGCCTGCCAGACCGCGTCCGGAACGGGACGACACCCCGCTCTGTCATCTGCGCAGCGCGCAGCGAGGACACCAGCCACCGCGGCAGGTTGCCAAAGAAGCGGCCGACCACGGAGGAGAAAACGCTGAGCGTCCGTCCGTCGGGGTCCCAGGGTCTCTGGCGCTCAGCACGGCGGCACCGGGTGCGTTCAACCCCAAGGAAGCGGCAGCCTCTGCGCAGCCCGCCGGCTCCCACCAGCTGCTCCTGCCGCCCAGCCGAGCAGAAGCTGGTGGCGAAGGGGGGTTCCCCGGGGGAGGCTGGGATCCTCTGTCCGCCACCCCGTATCTGACTTTGGCAGCTCGCTCCGAGTTTTGGGGTTTGGCAAAGATTCCGGAGCAACCAAGCAGGAAAGCGAAGAGCCCCAGAGCTGCCAGGCCAATCGCCATGGTGGTGTCCAGAAATCTAGACGTGCCAATCCCAGACGGGACGCCCCTCATAAAGCCCCATTCGTACCGCCTCCCTCCACCACCCTAGACTGGGAGGGGCAGGATCCCCACCCGAGGGGCAGACTAATCACTGGCCTTCTGCGAGCGCGCTGAGCAACACTTGGGCAGCAAGGGGGGTGGGGGCACTTCTTCTCGGGAAGCCCCCGCCGCTGACCTAACACGGGCATTCTTACTTGGCTGGCTCTCCGCTAGCGCTCCTCTCCCGCCATTGGTCCGCCAACGCTCCAACCTCGCCCCTTCCTCCCGGCTGTTTCTCGGAGGGACCGTTTTCTAGGGCTATTTGGCTGCGTGGGACACTTAAACTCTCATCCGAGCAGCCGATCCCCGCGCCAAGGGGTGAGGAGCATGGGGCGCAGGATACGGGGGAGCTTGCTTTGATGTACTCGTAAGCGGTCAAGGGGGGGCCGCCACTCCTGCCCCCATAATAACATAGTTAATAACAATCCGATCAGGCTTCGCTGCATGGCTGCATCCCCTCCCCCCATGTACTTCGTTCTGGTGCCTTTGGAGAGAAAGAGAGAGAGAGAGAAGGGAGAGAAAGCATGCATATGTTTGTGTGTGTGTGTGTGTGTGAGAGAGAGAGAGGGAGGGAGGGCTCCCCTTTTTGTAAGTTTGGAGACTCCGTTCCCCATACTTTTGCTGGCCAGCACCTCGCCTTCCTCCTCTTCCTCTTCCCTTTCCCTCCTGGCTCACCTTCCTGTGTCCGAGGTGGCCTACGCGTTGCCGTGCGAATTGGCAGCCCGGATGCTAGTTTAAACGTCTTCTGCAGCCAAATAGCCCTGGAAAACGCCGGGGAGAAAGGGGCGGAGCTAGAAGGCTGGCCTGGGATGAGCCGACGTAAAGGCAGCTGGGTTCACTCGTCCCATTCCGCCCTGGGAAATATTTCTCCTTTCTCTGCTACGCGAAGGGCTGCTGCATTTAAAATGAAATAATTTCTGGGGTTGTTTTTTGACATGCTAAGGTGGGGCTTTTTACCTCTGGACCTTTAAGCAAAATGCCATGTTACTTTTTCTTGTTCCTCTAATGGCCCGCTTGCAAAATTCTTCATTGCAAATCCAATTCTTATAACTGAACCGTTTGTGGCCAGCCTCTTTGGCTTCTTTAGGTAAGTGTGGTATAGATGCTAGCTAACTGCTAGTTCTAACAATGACTCTATCAAGCAAAGTTTATTAACATGGACTAGATCTGGGTGAACCTAATTCATGGCTCCTTTGCAAAAACCCTTTAATAATTTCCTAATGAAATAATAAGTCTGATCCTCAGTGAATTAGCTGCAGTTTCCAAATGTCTGTTTAAAGTGCAGAGCAGTATGGAGAGACAAGTAGAGACTCTGTACCCCAGGGTTAGCTTTGAGACCCCAACCCCCCCCCTCACCTTCAGATGGGGGTCCCACCCAGCCTCTCCTGGAAACCTGCAGACTGGCGCCTAGGGAGCTTCTGAAAGATGGGGGGGGGCAATGCTGCTCAGGCAAACATTTTATTGGAGAAGAGTATCTGTTGGGTGAGGTTGGAAGGGTCACTCCCCAAGGCTCCCCAAGGCAAAAAGGGGGAAGCCTTGCTCTCTTCAGCCTCTCATTTGGTGCGGTAGAAAGTGTCTGTGCCAACACTACAATGAAACAGGAGGGAGGGAAATGTCAAAATTCATGGTGGCATGATTGGTGTGTCCCCCACCCCACCCCACCCCCACCCTATTCCCTCCTTCCATCCACTCACGTGATAATGAAAATGGGGGGGGGCAAAGGAAATGGAGGCTGCTGGTTCTTGGGGGTGGCCAGGGTCTGGTAGATCCCCAACCATACTGACCCAAAGCAGGCTGGGCGAATTCTCCTTGGTCTTTGGGGGCCTCCCTTGAAGCAGCTCCATCCAGGTGTCGGAGAAGGTGGCCTCTTTGGAGGGGAGCAGAAGAGCTGCAGGCCTTGCGCTCAGGGAAGGCACCCAGGTGGCCTCTTTGCCCCATACAAATATGGGGCTATGCTGACTACTGCTCTTCAATTTGAGTAGAGCAATTAATGCCAAATCTGAGTGTTGCCAGCTGTGGGCAACCCACACTGTGTTGACACCGAAAGCACAATTGTCAGCGAGAACGATCTGGGGAACCTCCTCAAAAGCTTTACTGTATTTCTTTGTGGGGGAAGTGGCAGAAACGGAGTCTCCAGCCCCTCCCGCAGGAGCTGCTCAGCCCTGGGTGCGAAAACATCCCCCAGAGAGGCAAACCATTGGGGCGTCCTGGTCATCTTTTCAAGAGCCACTTTGGGGGGGGGGGAGAGAGAAAAAGAGAAGTGCTCAGGGCCCTTCCAGTTAGGGGGCACAGCAGTTCAGCCTCTGTTTTTCCTTACCGGGTCGCCCCCCAATCCTCTGCTGTGGATCCCATCTTCGCACGCAGTAGCCAAGTTGTCTTCAGCTGCTCCTTTCCTTTCTCGTCCACCAGACACTGGCCCGCAAAGACGGCGGTGGAGCCTGAGGGAGGAATCGGCCAGAGACTCATTGGCAGGTCGAAGCTGTTGTACCAATTGGGGAGGGGATATATGTCCCATAAGGACCCCCGCTCACCTATGCTACTTTAGGTAGGGAAAGATTTATGGGCTTGAAAAACTTTGGGTAGCTCCAGCTGATGCGAGGTGGGTGAGTGGGAGGGGGGGGGGATATTCAGTGAAAGAATCTGCAAGATGTAGTTCTAAGGAAGGGGAGATCCACTAGATTCCCTCCTCCCGTTCTATTTGCTTCCACACCAAATAGTGAGTGGCTCTACCATCGAAGCTCCAGTTGACGGTGAAGCCAAAGACGGGCTGGTCCCCCAGGTGCTGGACACCCACAAGCGGGGATGGCCGGATGGGCAGGCCAGAGTCCGAGACTGCTGTTTTGTAGACGCCGTTGAACAGCCCCGTGTTACTGACGCTGTTGATTTCCATGGTGGAGGCGAGATCATTCTTTCAGCTGCCGAGCAGGGAGCACTAAAGGAGAGCGGGAGAGTGGGAGAGGGAAGCGAGTCACGGCGCTAGCCAAGCCCAGCTGTCCAACAGGTAGAGACTCTGGCTCCATTTTCTCCGGGGGGATCTGAAAACACCCGCTACTCCCACGTGCCTGACCCCCAAGGCTGCCCACGCCGGGTGGGGCTGGCAAAGGGGGCGCATCCCGAAGTCCGTCGGTGGAGGCGCCTGCCAGACCGCGTCCGGGATGACATCCCGCGGGCGGATCGCTCTGTCATCTGCGCAGCGAGCGAGAGCACCAGCCCCGGCGGCAGGCTGCCGAAGTCGCGACCGAGCACGGAGGAGGAAACGCTGGGCATCCGTCCGTCGGGGACCCAGGGCCTCTGGCGCTCAGCGCGACGGCACCGGGTGCGGTCAACCCCGAGGAAGCGCAGTCCGCCGTCTCCCACCAACAGAGGCTGGTGGCGGGGGTTTTTTCCCGAGGGAGGCTGGGATCCTCCGCCCGCCACCCCACATCTGACCTTGGCGGCTAGCTCCGAATTTTGAGGTTCGGCAAAGGTTCCGGGACAGCCGAGCAGGAAAGCGAGGAGCCCCACAGCTACCAGGCCAATCGCCATGGTGGTCTCCAGGAATCCAGACGTGCCAGCCCCAGAAGGGACGCCCCTTATAAAGCCCTGCTCTTCCCCCTCCCTTAAGCTGCCACCTCCCCCCACCACCACTACCATCCCCGCGCCTGGGAGGGGCAGGATCCCGCCCGAGGGGCGGACGCTTCTGCGAAATCGCTGGCCTTCCCCGAGCGCTGAGCAGCACTTCGGCAGCAAGGGGGGCGGGGGGCACTTCTTCTCGGGCACCCCACCGCGACTGACCCAACATGGGCATTCTTACTTGGCTGGCTCTCCACCAGCGCTCCTCTCCCGCCATTGGTCCTCCAGCGCTCCAACCTTGCCCCTTCCTCTCGGCCGTTTCACGGAGGGACACTTTTCTAGGGCTATTTGGCTGCGTGGAACATTTAAACGCGCGTCCGGGCAATCAATCCTCAGGCCAAGAGGTGCAGAGCCTGGGAGGCAGGAAGACTGGGACGTTGCTTTGCTGTGCACGCAAGGAGAGGAGAAAAAAAAGCAGTCGGGGGGGGGGGGAATCAGAGTGAGGGCTTTTCCCTTCACAGCCTTTCAGGAGGCTGCCCGCCCCATAATGACATGTTTAATAACAACCCGATAAGGCTTTGCTGCATGGCTGAACTCACACACACCCTTCGTCCAGGCGCCTGTGGAGAGAAAGCGAGAGACGGGGGAGAAAGCACTGTGTGTGTGTGTGTGTGTGTGTGTGTGTGTGTGTGTGTGTGTGTGAGAGAGAGAGAGAGAGAGAGAGAGAGAGAGAGAGAGAGAGCTCCACTTTTTGTAAGTTTGCTTGCTCTCTCTCTCTCCCTCCCCCTCCCTCTCTCTCATACATACACACACACACACACACACACACACACACACACCTTGGTCCAGTTGCCTTTGGAGAGAAAGGGAGAGAAGGGGGAGAAAGCACTGTGTGTGTGTGAGAGAGAGAGAGATGCCCTTTTTGTAAGTTTGCTTGCTCTGCGAGGCTTTCGGTTCTCCATAGTACTACCGGCCAGCACCTCGCCTTCCTCTTCCTCTTCCCTCTCCCTCTTTCTCCCTCTTTCTCAAACACACACACACGAACACGCACACACTGCTTTCTCCCTTCTCCCCTTTCCCTTCAGCGACACCTGGATGGAGTGGGGGGAGATTCGAAAAAAGAGCAGAGGGAGGGGGGAGAGAAGGGGAAAGCTCCCTTGCGTCCTTTCACTTTTGGGACGACCTCGCCCTCTCCCCCTTTCACCCCCCAACCTGTCGCAGGACCAGATTCAAATTTCTCGCTTCTTCACCACGAAGCGAAATACTTGCTTTCCCTCACCTCTCGCATCTCCCCCACTGCCGAAGTTTTTGGGGTGCGGAGGCCTTGGACCCTTCGCTTGTCTTTCCCTGCGGGTGTGGGTGTAAATCCCCTGGGGGGCTGTTGAGAGAGCCGGTTTGGAGGGGGAGGGGCTAGAGGATCTAACCCTTCACTCAAACTAGCCGGTCTTTTTTGCCCGCTGTCTTGCCTCCGTCTGAGTGTAGGTTCTCCCCTTAAACACCTGCCGCTCAAAGGAACTGGGAACCAGCAGCCATTGTTTCAACATTGCTGCTTCTCATTAATACTTGGAAGTAAAATATGGGCCTTGCAGGATTTTGCAGCCCTGCAACGCAGCTTGATCGGTTCGTTATTAACCTTGTTGTTATGGCGGGGGGGGGGGGAAGGGAGGGAAGAGACTGCCCCTAAAAGGCTGGGAAGGGCGGCTTTTTTCCTCTCCCCTCTCCTTCGGTGCACACCTCCCGCCTTCCTGTGCCCGAGGCGGCCTTGGCCTCGCCGTGCTGATTGGCTGCCCGGATGGGCGTTTAAATATCCCCTGCAGCCAAATAGCTCTGGAAAACGCCCGGGAGCAAGGGGCGGGGTTAGAGCGCTGGCGGACCAATGGCGGGAGAGGAGCGCCGGAGCCGACCCGGCTGAGCGAGAAGAAGTGGGCACGTGAAGGCAGCCGGGTTCAGCGGTTCCATTCCGGCCCGGGAAATATTTCTCTGTTTTTGGCGAAAACCGCCGCTCTGCGGGGCGAAGGGCTACTGCGCTCAGAGAATCCGCTCCCCGCTAAGCCTGAATCCAAATCCCCGGTTCCGCTGGCCGCGCTACTTCTCGCCCTTCCCGAAGGGAGGCAAATCCCCCCCACCCTTCGCAGTGGCTGCAGTCCACCTGGGAGAGGAGGTGGGGGGGGGGCTGGCCATTTCTCCGAAAAATCCCAGAGCGGGTGAAGAACAGAATGCAAAGCGCCCCCCTGAAGAAAGTTGGCCTGGAAGCGGGAAGTGAGAAAGCGGAGGTATTCCCTCCCCATCAGGTGTGTCGGTTGAGGGTCTCAGCCTCCCCTCCTCTTAACGTCGGAATCAGCAGCAGCCTCGCTTTAAAGACTTTTTCCTTTCGTTTGACCCTCTTCTCTCGCTTGCTCAAGACGTCCCAGGAATCGGCTCCCTCATATTTCTGACCCTCAACCCCCCCACCCGACGTATAAAGATCTCCCCATTGTTTCTTTCTTGCCAAGCAGGCACCCAATGATCCTTGAGTGGCCACTTGTTCCAGGAGCCACCAAGAACACCAGACTGCTGGCTCCCTCCTCCCCCCCCCATCTAGCCTCTGCCCTCTGACCAAGTTCTCAAGGGGCAGGCTGGACAGAGGGAGCAGAGCAGGAAGGCGAGGAACCCAGCCTACTCCCTCCCTCTCTCCCTCCGCCTTCTCTTCTTTCCTCTAAACATGCCTGGTTCTGGATCTCTGAGGATTTAGCCAATCCCCCCTCCCCACCTCATCTCCTTGGCACTCTGGGTTTCGATTTGACAATAAGCCTTTTTGTAGATTCAATTAAAAATACATTTTCCAGGTCATTCTCTTGATGTATCCTTTGTATTTTCTTTTTAGTTTTTAAAACTTCACCAGGGTTGTTTTGAATAGCACCCAGGGTCACTTGACAGTGAGTGGGCAGTGTGTAAATTTAATAAATAAAATATCCAATAAGACATCCTTTTCCAAATCATTCCCTTGGTTTGTCATCAGTAGTTCCACATTCTCTGTTTCCTCTGTCGGGCCATTTCTTCCTCCACTGTGAATTGTATGTCACAATGGAAGAATAAACAACTATGCAATTGCCAGTTTGGGATGCACTTATCAACAGACAGGAAGATGGAAGCCTAGAAACCGCAGTTTATTGCAAGGCCACCAGGATTCCACACATTCTGAGCTTCAACAGTAAGCATCCACTGACACATAAAAAATTGTGTCAAAACACTATATGGCTGGGTGGGAACACACACTGCAAGCAAAAGCTGCAAGCAAAACAACTGGTGAGCAGGTACCTATGTGAACAATACAAGCAGCATGGGCCCTACAAGCATTTATCACAAGATGCCTGCACAATATGCTGGGGAGAGAAAGGAAGAAACAAAGGTACAAAACGAACTTCATGGCACACCCTGCCATACATTAAAAACATTTCAGAAGCAGTAGAACGTAGTTTCCGAGATCTGTAAGTTCTGGGGGGCCCAACAGTCCATAGCCTGTTGGAAACAGAGCTGTGCAAGTGTGCCAAGGTTATTTGTGCATGTGTGGGTTGTGCACAAGAAGCCATTCCCAGCTCCCCCACACACTGCTACTGCTAATCTGTGAAGACAATTTTTCTTTTGAAACTGGTCCCTGGAGCCAGAACGGTTGGGGACCGCTGTGCAAGTGGGCATCTCTAAACACCCAGAGGCTAACAATATAAGGCCAAATCATGCACTACAAAGGTTGTTTGGAAGTGGGAGAAACTTTGAAGGTAATTTACCAGACTCCCTGCATGTATTGCTTCTGTGACTATGTAGGACAGATGGGGAGGAAGCTAACCACAGATTGCAAGAACACGAGGGAGTGGTTAGATGAGGAGACCTGAACTCATTGGTAGCCTCACATGGCAATGAACAAGGAGATGCATTCAGTTTCACAGCTGCTATGATTGTTGGCCACGCAGGAACAAAAATAGCCAGATAAATTATTGAAGCTTGGGAAACAGGCCCCTTGTCGGTGAATAGGAGTGCTGATTTGCCACTGGCCTACCAGCGAGGAGTCACAAGGAAACAGTGACCTAATAACAAGCCACCAAGACCCTAATTAATAACTAAAAGCTACACACAACCAGCAAGCATATAAATACAATGCATAGAACAGCCCAGGGCACATATTCTGGAGAGAGAGTTCTCTGGGGATGGGCTCCAGCATGAGCTTGAAAGCTTGGAAGAATCAGCTTTTGATCCCAGTGACCGACTCAGATTGGGTCCTGCAATGTTACCCTGGGATACCTATATTTGCCTTCATTCAGTATAAAATGGTTGCTTCCTATCTGTCAAGAACCATAGTGGCACAGTGGTTAGAATGCAGTATTGCAGGCTCTCTGCTGACTGCCAGCAGTTCGTTGGGGGCAATATGCTGACTTTGTAAACCACTTAGAGAGGACTGTAAAGCATCATGAAGCTGTATATAAATCTAAGGGCTATTGCTATTCCTTCAATTACATCTCTTAGACAAGGTCTATCCATAAAAGCAGAATCATTGGAAGACAGTATTTCTATTTGGCTTGATCTACGATGCTCTGTTTCCCAGATCATCTGTACATCTTCCAACAAAATGGATACCCACACAACTTTATCAAAAAGTGCCTGACCACTCAACCTAATACAGTACAACCAACACAAGCCATATGTCAAAAACATCTCAGAAGTCAAACAAGCTCAAAGAACAGCAAGGAACCCACAAACAGACATCATTACTGACAGTGTTGATATTGCAGTTGCTAACTTCTGGCTCCATTTTTTTTCAAAAATTTGAAGAATATTTTCTATCATCCTTTAAGATCTAATTTTAACTGACATCAGACTTGTATTTTTTCCCCTTCTGCTTAGAATCCTTAATCCCCTTTAGTATCCTGTTTCCAAAATCCTCACTTATAACAAAAGCAATTGACACGATAACAAAAATAAATATTTCCCATGAAAAGTTGTTTATTTTTTTTGAAGTTAATTCCAAAACTTAATAGTTGTAATAGTCAATATTTCAAATTTATCTGGATTCTTAATCCTCTTATAACTTACCTAGATGAACATCTTATTTAGATGTTTACTGTTTATTTCAAATTCTTTTACTTTTTAGGTGTGTAATTCTTCTTTCGGACTGCAAGGTGATCAAACCGGTCAGTCCTAGAGGAGATCAACCCCAACTGCTCTTTAGAAGGCCAGGTCCTGAAGTTGAAACTCAAGTACTTTGGCCACCTAATGAGAAGGAAGGACTCATTGGAGAAGAGCCTAATGCTGGGAAAGATAGAGGGCAATAGAAGAAGGGGACGACAGAGAATGAGGTGGCTGGACGGAGTCACTGAAGCAGTAGGCGTGAGCTTAAATGAACTCCAGAAGATGATAGACAGGAAGGCCTGGAGGAACGTTGACCCATGTTGTCCATGGGTCGCAATGGGTCAGACATGACTTCCCAACTAACAGCAACAATTTTTCTTTTGTTCAGAGTTGAAGATAAGCTCACCCAATGAAGACTTTTCAACGGTCCTTCTGTGATTTTTCCTACCTAAGTGCAGGACCTTCCTTTCCTCACCACTGAGCTGCATCTTGAGGAACCCCCATTGCATAGTTTTCTCCATGTAGGTGCAGGCCCCTTTAAGGGCCAGAGGATGAGTGCAGCTGGTCAGTCAACTGCAGGGTCATCAGGTGGTTGCACTGTCTGTCCCACATTGTCCTATCTTACCAAGACATAGGCTGTGGTCTACTTCATCAAGTCCCATACTAAAATCTAACTATACTACATTCACAGCATTTTCTCGGTCCACTAATTTACTCACAGTAAGATTGATACTGGAGATGGAGGCTTCCCTTCTCAGACCTGGAAGGCTATGATGACAAAACAGGAAAGTTTTTCTTGCCAGCTCTAAGAAATCCATGTTTCTCTGCTGTCCATTAAGGCAGTGTGATTGACCGCATCATGGGTTGGCATTACATCATTGTTTATGCTAAAACATCAGGTGGCTTGTGACCAATGGGATGCAGGAAGAATGGGACTGAGGTTCAGACCCCCAGCATTGGTGAATATGAAGTCAAACTCTGCCAAGGAAAGTCTCCAACTGCTTGGCAGCTAACACCTTCAGGGAAAACCTTGTGGAGGGACACACCCCACTTCTGGAGATGGTGTTTTAAGCTATAAGGTACCCAGGGCCAACTCCGGGCAGCCATTGCCCAGGCCGGCTGAGCCCCCGCTGTGGCCGGATCGGGTGCTTCTCCTCCGGCAGGCTTCCCTGCGGGGCCCTCCGGAGACCTGGAAGGCGACCTCCATGCTCCTGAGCCGACTCGTTCCTTATTCCGAGGCTCCGCCACTCCGGCCGCTAACGGCTCGTCGCTGGTGAAATCGCGGCTTTCCGGGCCTGCAACCTGCGACGCCGACGCCGCCTCCACGATCCTCCTCCACGCCGGGCAAGCGCACAATCGGGCGGCCCGGCGGCCCCCAGTCCTTGGTAGGGCGGAGCCTTCCTGTTCCGCGGGTGAGTGAGCGGCGGCTGTGCCGGCCAATGGGCACCCGCGGCCTCCCCCGGGCAGCCTCTCGAGCCGGGCCAATCGGGAAGGCGCGGCGCCCGGGCTGCAGCGGGCCCTGACGACGTCATGGCTGCGGCCACTTCTGCGGGTGCCCGAGCGCGGCAGCCCGTCCCGGCGCGGCCTTCTCGGTATGGGCTGCGCGGCTCTCGGGCGGCTCCAGCTGCTGCTCCAGCTGCTCGCCTGGCTCCGCCTGGGGCCCCCGGCCGGTGAGTGCGCGGCGGGCGGGGAGGCAGCCCTTGGGCGGGGGGCCCGGGCCCGGCGGGAGCTGTCCCGGGCGCCTGGTGCTGAAAGAGCCGCGGAGAGGGGCCGCCGGGAGCCCTTCGACCCGGCGCTCGGAGCTGTCCCCCGCCGCGGTGCTGAAAGCGAGCCGCGCCGACGCGGGAAGACAAGGAAAGCCGCGGCGCTGCGGCGCACAGCAACATCTTCCGCCCAGCTTCGCAGGAGATCGCGCGCCTCTCTGAAACGGGCTGACCATTTTGCCTCCCGGCGGCCCTGCGTCTGGAGGCGGAGTTGCCTTCTTCCTGTACGGCCCGAGTCCGGCCAAAGACCTTGCTGTGCCAATATGGAGAGGGTAGGAAGCAGCAGTGGAAGGTCAGCGGAGGCGGGGGTGGTGGTGGTGGTAGCGAGAACCACTCCTCCGAGGCCAAGCAGTCCTGGTGCAGGGCCTTAAACGAGGACAAGGAGGCCCTGTGCCTTTCCACCCACCGTGCCTGAATTCTGCCAACTCGTCAGGCAGATATCTAGTACCTGGGTGGGGGGGGGCACCATTTCCCTTTGCCACTGCCCTCCTTGTCTTCAGCTTCACAGGCCAGGAGTTTTTACTGCCTGCCTCCAACCAATGAAAAGGACTCAGCCTACTAGAAGCCAGCATGGGTTTCTTAAAAACGGGTTATGCCAGACAAATATTATATCCCTCTTTGATAAAGAGACTAAATTAATGGATCAGCAAAATTATGTGGACAAAGTATACTTGGACTTCAGTACAGCATTTGACAAAATAGACCACAGCCTACTTCTTGGCAAAACAGAACAATGTGGGATAGACATAGCATCACCACCAGATAGATTCACAATTGACTGCAGGCAGTTGGTTCAAGTGCTGAGCCTAAGACAGAAGCAGTGCAAGCAATGTGCAGTCCTTAAGGGAACTATATCTACAAGGAGGGGACTATGTAATGGGGTGCTTCAAAGTTCTGTCTTAGGCCCAGTACCGTTCAACCTCTTAACAAATTATCTAGATGAGGAGATTGAAGCTCATCAGATTTGCAGATGACACAAAACTGGTGGGAATTGCTAATACTTTAGAAGATAGACTCAAGATTCAGAAGTCTTGACAGACTTGAGCATTTGGGATGCAGTTCAGTGGTGAGTAAAGTAAGCTGCTGCACTTAGGTAGGAAAACTCAAATGCATAGGTACAGAATAGGGCTCAACAGTAGCAACTATCTTGGAGTCCTAGAGGACCACTACTTAAGTATGAGCCAGCAGTGTGTGGCAGCTGCCGAAAAAGCCAATGCAGTCGTGGGATGCATCAGTAGAAGAATAGCATCAAAATCATGAAAAATGATAGTACCATTCTATACTACACTGGTGAGGCAACACTTGGAAGACTCCATACAGTTCCAGTCACAAAAAGGATGCTGAGTCCCTAGAAAGCATGCAGACATGATATATAACAAAGATGATAAAGGGCATGGAGGCTAAATCATACGATGAACAGTTGAGGGAGCTTGGTATGTTTTGCCTATCAAAGAGAAGGATTAGGGGGGGCATGATAGCTGTCTTCTGGTACTTGAGGGGCTTCACAAAGGGGATTGACTTATTCTCTAAGGCACCAGAAATAATGGGTGGAAACTTGTTAAAGAGATCCAACCTAGGAGATTTTTTTTGACAGTGAGAACAATTAACCAATAGAATAGCTTTCAAACTTTTCAAAAACCATTTGACTGAGATAGTATAGGGTCTCCTGCCTTGAGCAGGGGGTTGAACTAGAAGACCTCTGATGTCTTTTCTAACCCTAGGATTCTATGTTCCATGCTTCCCTTCCAGCCTATGTGCAGGCTATTCCATTATTCTGTGCTAGAGCACCTCAAGAAAGGAGGGGCACCTTGAGAAGTTATGCTGGTGGCTCACCCGTTCCATGTTTTGGCTGATGGCTGGGAGTAGAAAGGGGAACCCTGTAGTACCCCAGAGCCTCAGGGAGGCTCTGGGGTACTAGAAGGTTCCCCCTTCTACTCCCAGCCATCAGGTGTGGACAGACTTCCCATGTCCCAAATGTTCTTTAGGCTAAACCTGATGACAGCACCAACCAGGCCTGAGCGACCCTTCAAAATTCAGGACCGGGCTGTTTCCCTGTCAGGGCACATTGCAACACTGAGCTTAAAGATCAAGCTTGGTTGCACTGTGGGTGTTCCTCATTCTTTTGTTTCAGGTTAAAATGGCATTGGGGAGTTTGTTGGAATCCAGCCTGGTGTAAGCCAAACCCTCTGATTATATCAGAATCCTTTTCTTTGCAACTAGAAAACATATGCTATATGGTTGTCAGAATGAGGTCTCATTAGCCTGATTTTAGTTACAGATGTATATGTCACTTCAGCCAGCCAGCCAGCCAGTTCTGTCTGTATTATTTGAATGTTGACATTTTTTTTGATTGAACCATGGGCCAGACAGGCATAAAGAAATCAAACCCTCCTCCAGGCAGCAACAGTAGAAACAGAGAGTCCCAGTTGTTCTGGCTGCTTTGTACTTCCCATCAAGACTGTTTTTGCCGGTCTCAGGGGGCTCCTGCCTACTGTAGCTGAGTCTAAGCCAGGCATATGAAGCTCAAAACAAAAGGTGATCTGAGGATAGATTATCTTTTCTTCCAGTTTGCCCAGTGTAAATGAGCCTCAGAGGGGAATCTCCCTAGCTGTGGGGTCCTTGCTGCTTGGCTGTTTGCTTGCAGACATTTCGTGAGGTCGCATCACCATTGCTCTGTGCACATGAGTGCCCTGGTGTTGTTTCCTAATTAGGTCGTGGAATATTTGCAAGCAAGCCTGCACACAACCAAGCTCAGAGAGCACGAAGGATGTGACTGTTAAGGATCCTTTCAGCTTCCCCACCCCAGACCAAAACCAATCATTAAAACACAGCTTAAAAGCCACCCACCACCACAATTCACCCAGATTGCGATACAGAAGGCGGCACGTGCCTGCTCCCTCTGGCTCCAGAAAACAATGGATTCCGATTACAGGGAAGTAAGTTTCAGATTGAATTCCGGATGTATTAATTAGATATCACAATCCTAGTTGTGGCTTTTACTCGGGCCCAGAAGGAACCTGGGCCCTATGGGGAAAAACACGTGGAGGAGGCAGAACACTCTTCTCTGGTGGAGCAGGGCTCCTGAGCAGGCACCTCCATCTAGCTCCAAGAAAGGGCTCCTGGATGGAGAACCTCATAGAAGCAAAGATAGCCTAGCCCCGGGGTGTCAAACTCAATTTCATTGAGGGCTGCATCAGCATTGCAGTTGCCCTCAGGGGGGAGGGGGGAGGGGGCGCCTACAGGGTGGGCATGGATGGAGTGTGTGTGGCCTACTGGGTGGGCATGGCCAGCTCTACATTGTTCGTGTCAAGGGTGCCTGTGGGGGCCTGGGCAGGAGTGGGACAGATCTGAGGGTCTTTGGCAGAAGGGGGTGGGACCAGGGCAAGCGCCAAGGCATGGTGCATTTCTTCATTCCTCACAAAGGGTGACACCTCTCCAGCATGCACCCAGGGGGCGGGGCCGACACAGCAGGAGCTGGTTCCTCGCTGTTTCTAGACGGCCTTGTGGAGGTAAGACTGAATGCGTTTCAGCATAGATGGCCACCACAAAATTGTACATTGGCTCCCGGCTGGCCTGGGCCAGGGCCAAGGCAGAAGGGGCTGTTCCCTCACTGTTTCCAGGATGGCTTCGCGGGCTGCATGAAACCATTTTGCAGGCCGCATCTGGGCCCCGGGCCTTGTGTTTGACATGTCTGGCCTAGCCCTTGCACATTGACCTACCCAATGCTTCTCTCTACATAGGTTTTTCCAGTTTGCCATGAGACAGTGTGTGCATGGACACACACACACCCCCCCTTCCAGCAGGCTGTTTCTGCCCTTGGTCCCTCTGCCAAGACTGGCAGAGGGACCAAAGGCAGAAGCAGCTTGCTGGAGGGGGTGTGTGTGTATGTGCATATGCATGCACAAGACTGGCAGAGGGTGTGGAAAGCCTACTCGCCCAAGCATCCACCCCTCCCAACCTTGGCTTTGGTCTCCTGCCTGCTAGGCTGGTGATGTCATCCATGCTGTCTCTGTCAGAAAGGAACAGGCCTTGCCTCCCACCCAGATAATCTGGGGCAGCTAGTGTTGTGTGGAAGTGTTTCAAGGTGTGGAGGGAATAGACAGCTCAGAGGAGTTAAGTAGGTTGCAGTAGTGTTGAATATCTGTAATATCTGTAGCTCGGATTTAGGATGAGGGTGAAGGTTCATTCTCTGAGCATGAGAGAGAACCTTCACCCTCAGTTGAGCAAGTGCTTGGCCACCCCAGAAGATGGCAGGCCAGGAGCCCCCCCCCCTGCAACTGAAGGCTGCGTCCTTAGAAAGGCCATTTCCAGGATCGGTAGGTGAGCGCCTCTTATTTATTTATTTATTTATGAGACTTATATACCGCTTTAAGTGCAAGCACTCTCTAAGCGGTGTACACCAGTAAGCAATGTATATATATATTTACATTGCCCCCAACAATCTGGGTCCTCATTTTACCTACCCCGGAAGGATGGAAGGCTAAGTCAACCTTGAGCCGGTGAGATTTGAACCGCTGAACACAGTCAGCTAAAGTGGCCTGCAGTACTGCACTCTAACTGCTGCGTCACCTCGGCTTTTGGTGCAAATATGGTGTGCAAGGGCCCTGCAACCTCTTCTACAAGGCAGGCCTAGTAGGGGGAAGAGTCATTTCTTGTGGGGAGGGCATAAGTGCAAGATAAGATAAGATCATCCTTATTGTCATTTTTTTACTGTGGGCACAACGGCTCACATCAAAAATAAAATTTAGTTGCCCGCTCTCAGAGTGAAACATATACATGACACATACCTAAGCATACTATGTACAACATATGTATAGACCCAGACCCCTACATATACATAACAAATAAATATTAAATACTGCCCATCTTGGATATATAATGGAAGGAGGAAGCTTGAGAGTTCACAAGGTTAATACTGTATGGAATGAAACTATGGCTGAATCTGGATGTTCTGCTATGGATACCACGAAGCCCTCTTCCCCCAAAAGATAGCAAAGAAAACAGGTCATGAAGAGGATGTGTAGTGTCCCAGATAATCTTACGGACCCTGCTCAAGCAGCGCTTCTGTGCTATGTTCTGGATGGGAGGGAGGGAGCTGTCAATGATCTTTTCGTCCGTCCTCACCACTCTCTGCACCGTCTTCCTGTCTGAAGCAGGGATGCTTCCAAACCAGACTGTGATACTATATGACAGGATGCTCTGGATCGTCCCCCTGTAGGAAGTGGTCAGGACAGGGGAAGGAAGATGTGCTTTTCTCATGCGACACAGAAAATGCAGGCGCTGCTGTGCCCGCTTCACCAGTTTCTCACTGTTGAGCAACCAAGCCAGCCTACTCATTAGCTGCATACCCAGGAATTTGATGCTGTGTGCTTGCTGGGGGCGGCGGCAAGGGAGTTGTTTGGAGACAGGAGCTTCTCCAATCTTAGGCCAGCTGAGTCTCCTGGGATGGAAACTTCCCGATGCAGAACTTTCTGTTGGTTTGCCTTGGAAGCGAGGCAAACCCATTTCGCAGGGGCGGAAAGCGCCTAACTGCGTCTTGGGCCTGCACTCGGGAGGCTCCTGGCTGACCTTCAGTTACCAGAGGCTCTCCAGGCCTGTGGGATGGGTGGGTGTAGAAAGGCAGCTGGGGATGGGTGGGCGGGTGTCGCTCTGGGACAGGGATGCAGGGAGCATGTGTAGAGGGGGGTGTCTCTGCGGAGCAAGAGCAATCCCGGTCCATTGGGGAACCGGGTGACAGCTGCTCCCTCTTGGCTTGGACTGGCTTCGTGCCCCTGCCCTGCCCAGCAGCCTCCAACCACAGTCCACCCTTCCTCTCTTTCCCCAGCTGGGCTGTTCGTGACCGATTACTTCACCCGGACGCCTCGCAAGTTGAACGCCTTCCGCTCCTTCACCAGCCTGGAGCTCTTCCATTTCCGCATCCCAGAGGACACTGCAGTGGCCGTCTGGAACCTGGTCACCTTCAAAGAGCAGGGCGGCACCCTCGGCGACCGATGCCCGGACCGGAGCATCACCGTGTGAGTCGAGGCAGGGCTGTTTGTCCTGGCTGCGGGGCCTCCCAGGCTGGGTTCTCGCCGGGGCTGGGCTGCACGCACTGGCAAAGCTGTAATACTCCTGTTTCTAGGGGGGGGGGTTGTTCCTTTAACTGCTCCTCCCGCTTCAGAGAAATGGGTGGGAGGGCCTTTGCAAGGTTCGTGGGTTGCACAAAGCTTTAGGCTCTGAGTGTTGCCAGCCGCTTTGAGACTTAAGAAGACTCGTGGGAAACCAAAAACTTTGCACTTGGGGGCAGGGGAGGGGTGTTTTTTTATTAATAATTTGTTCATTTGTGGGGTAGATTAGATCAGGGCTTTTCAACCTTTTCACCAATTGTACCACTTTTAGAATATGGCAATCTTCGAGTACACCAGTCACCTAGCAAGGTGTCAAAAACTTGATGACTAAAAAAACCCGGAAAAAAGTGATAAAGTAAAGGTAGCCCTTGACTTACAACAGTTTGCTTAGCGACTGTACAAAGTTACAACGGCACTGAAAAAAGTGACGACCATTTTTCACACTTATGACTGTTGCAGCATCCCCAGGGTCATATGATTTACATTCGGATGCTTGGCAATCGATTTATATTTATGGTGGTCACATTGTTCCAGGGTTATGAGATCACCTTTTGCAACTTTCTGACAAGCAAAGTTAGTGGGAAAACCAGATTCACTTAACCACCATGTTACTAATTTTACAAGTGCAGTGATTCACTTAACAACTGTGGCAAGAAAAATCATAAAATGGGGCAAAGCTCATTTAACAAATTTCTCTCTCCTCCTTTTATATCCAAGTTCCCTCCCTCCTTCCCTACTTTCCTTCCTTCCTTCCTTCCTTCCTTCCTTCCTCCCTTCCTCCCTTCCTCCCTCCTTCCCGCTTTTTTTTTTTTGAACTGCCAAAGGCTCCCGGAAGTGGTAGCAACAGGCAGGCAGTGGTGGGCAAAGGCTTCCCCTCCCCCGTCATTGCCTCTGCATGGCTTGGTTCAGCTCACCTCTCCCAGGCCTGCACACGTATATGTGTGTGTGTGAGCGCACGCGCCAGGATCAGTGCTGCTTTTCAGCTGATCGGTGCTTCTTTGGGGCTGTCAGGGCTCAGTGGAAGTGCAAGGATCAGTGCCACTTTCCAGCTGGAGCCTGGCACTGATCCTGGCGCTTCCACTGAGTCCTGACAGCCCTGCAGCTCCAGCCGACTCTCGCTCAGGCTTATGCGGTGCTGCCACCGGTTCAGCTCATTCCCCTCCCCCGCTACCACTTTTCTAGGATGGTCATGTACCACCTGCCAGGTGCCAATGTACCACAGGTGGTACCCGTACTACTGGTTGAAAAGCCCTGTATTAGGCAAGGGAAAGCTTCCCAAGCCCAAAGTAGAGGCCTGGATTCCCATTCTGGCAGACAAATATGAGCTCCCCAGCTCCCACCTCCTCTTGCAGCCCCCTCCCATGAGCCCCCACTCCCCCAACTCCGCACAGGCCCTCCTGTCTCTGACTCTTGCCTTTGTCTCTCTGGGCAGGTACTTCCGCTCAGGAGCGCCACCAGTCATTAACCCACTGGGCATGCACTTCCCCAGGGACACAGCTGTGCCCGGCTCCTTTGCCCTCACGCTCACCTGGACGCTGCCCAACAGGACCACTGGGGTCTTCAACATCACCAGCCCCCTGCCCGGAGACTGGTTCCTGGCTGCCCATTTGCCCAGAGAGCAGGGCAAGATCTCTGTCAAGGTGAGTGCGGGTTTCTCAAGCTGCAGGAGAATGCCAGATCCCTAGGGGATCTGGGGGAGCCAGTCCCAACAGCAGGTAATCCGCTGTGCTGGGCAGGGATGATGGGGGTTGTGGCCTAATTCATGCCCATTGAGGAATGAAAAAGGCCAAAGAAGATGCGAGGCTTGTAAACCCCCCTCCATAAAAAATGTCTGGGGAGGGAGAAGTCCCAGGAAATGGCTGGGTTGACTCTTCTGTGGAAAGAAGCCTTGTTCAAGGCAGGGGCAGTTGGTACACAGCTGAACTCCCTGGCGCACTCAATTCACGCTTCCATGGGGACAGCCCAAGAAGGGGTTATTAGGTAAAGGGTTCCTTGTAGGAGAAGAAGCCACATGGAGGGCATTTGCATCACACCTGTCTCGAGGGCAGCACCAGCCCCTCTCTCTTGGGAGAGGCTCATGCGACAGCCTCAGTCCTTCCTGCAAGGCTGGATATATGGACGGGGAACAGGTAGATTGGACTAGGGCAGGCGTAGGCAACCTTGGCTCTTTTATGACTCGTGGACTTCCTTTCCCAGAATCCTTCAGCCAGCATAGCTGGCTCAGGAATTCTGGGAATGGAAGTCCATGAGTCATAAAAGAGCTAAGGTTGCCTACTCCTGGGCTAGGGGTTTCTGACAGGGCCCGCTTCCCCCCACAGGGACTTGCAGAGGACTGCCAGTATCTCTTCCAGCCCCAGCTCATCGTCCAAAGGCTGGTGGGCATTGGTGTGCTACACCCAGGCTATGAGACTGACCACGTCATCTCCCCCCACACTCGGTCCCTGCTCTACAAGTGAGTGTCACGGCCAAGGAACAGGGCTTCTCTTGTGGTGTGGGAGGCAGGCATTCTGCGGGGGGAGGTAGCAGAAGGGAATAATGAAGTAAGGGCTGCAGGATCTGCTCCTTCCCACCCCTTCAAGTGGGGTGCCTGATGGGGAGAAGTCCCAGAGACCTCTGCCCATGTGCCCTTGGCTGAGGGAGCTCTGGAGATGTTTCCAAGAAGCTGGAATGAAGGAGGCCCCCAGTGGTCTAGCCGGAATCCCCAGTGATGCCCCCACAGACCCCAGTGAGGGCACCAAGTTCACACATGGCTCCCAGTCCAAAAATGCTCACCTGGGAAGACAACCATATTGGATCTGGGCTCCACTTTGTAGGCAGCAGGAGGCATGCTGGGAAACCCATGGCATTACTGGATGGGAAGAGAGACCAGGGGGCTTTGGAAAAAATGAAGGTCAAAGAAGAGGGAGGCCTCCCTTCCCCCAGTGCTTCAAATTTGCAGAAAAGGCCAGCTGGAAAATTGGCTAGCCCATCCTGGGTCTCCTCCGGGAGGGGCAGCCAAATGCCAGAGATGGCCAGTTGCCCATCCTTATAGGAGCCACGGAAGACATGGGGCAATGAGATTCCTTTGCCCGTAGGGTCTTCGTTCCCAGCTATACCTCCAGGGTACTTGTGCAGCTGCGAAACTGTCACAGAGGCAACCAGAGTGCATCAAGCTGCCCACTGGGGCTGAAAGTGCGTGGCAAGGCCCCCCCTCTGCACAACTCTACAGCCGTGGACTGCCGGGAGCAGCTGCCCTGCCGCCTTGTGCTGGAGCACCCCTTCTGGCAAAACTGGTACTTCATCCTGGTGGAGAAACTTCTGCCGCTGCCAGACCGGATGGGTTTTCAGCTGGTGGTGCAGCTGAAGGGTGAGTTGGCCCACAAGAGATGGGGATCCTGGGGTGGAAAGCACCAGCTTCATGCCTCGAGTGACACCTAGGAACGTGGCACAGAATGGGCAGAGGTGGCTGTGCAGAATTGGTCTTGGGAGACTTTGTGGAACTGAGCAAGCCCACCTAGCAGGATGAGTTTCCTAAACTAAGGTGCCCTGAGCTCAGGTTCCCAGGTCATGTCATCTAGGGCTCATCCATTCCTTCTGCCCCCCCCCCCGTCAGGGGTGGAAAATAAGGTGAGCTTGAGGATGGCATCTCATTCTTTCCTCTGCTGGGAGAAACCAGGGGGGAGCGACTGACTGCCCTTGTCTCCTGCAGAGGCAGAGGTGGGCAGAAAAAGCAGTGGGGGAGGGATGCTGCTCCTCTGGCATGGCCAAGTGGGAAAGCACTTACTACCCCCCCCATCTCCCAGGTCAGGCCAAGCAGCTTCAAGTGGGGTGCCTGATGGGGAGAAGTCCCAGAGACCTCTGCCCCTTATATGAAGAAGACCCCTCAGCAGAAAGTTCCACTGGGACTGGATCTGGGAACCCAAAGAGGGTCTCCTGAAAGAGAACAAGGGAGGCCCAAGGCTAGGCTATTGAGGGGAGGAGGGCTACTGGTCTGCGGGGCTGTTGGGCCACAATCCAAATGCCCCCCTTCCTGTCTTTGCAGACTGCTCTCAGACTGGCTTGGGTGAAGCCCAGTTACCTGCCTCCCACCTGAACATGCCTCACTCCTTTGGCTCCACCGGAGGGCTGGCCCTGGCAGACATTCTGCCCCCCTCCCTCCCCAGCAGCTTCCAACCCCCAGCCACCCCCACACCCCCCAGGCCTACCAGAGGGGGGGAGCACTGCTGGCCCACCCGGCCCACTCTGCGCAACGAGTTGGACACCTTCTCGGTGCACTTCTACATCTTCTTTGGGCCCAATGTGTCGGTGCCCCCTGACCGGCCAGCTGTCTTTGCCATCAACCTCCTGCCCGTGCTGGACAGCGGAGGGATCCTCAACCTGGAGCTGAAGCTGAACGTGGTGCGTCCGGGCCAGATCTTTCGGCATGTGTAAGGGGGGCAGCTCAACTGTGGTCAGTGGCTTTGGGGCAGAGGCGCAGAAGCTGGGCAGCCAGGGGGTGGGGGCCTGGTGCCCGGGTACAGGCAGGACTGGAGAGACGGCCTCCGTGACTGACTTCTTCCAACCACCCTCTGCCCTAAAGGGGACCCCTGAGGCCGCAAGGGGGCAGACCTGAATGTGGGAACAAGAGGAGACATTGTACGGGATGATAATGCAGACTCCCATCTCTTCCTTTAGTCTTCTCTGCGCGGGGAGAATGCTACCATCTTTGCGTGTCTGAACCACGAGGTGCCTTTGGCCTCAGAAGGGGACTCCTCAGTGACCTGCCAGACAGGTAAGGCCAGCACCTCCCCTGCATCTGCAGTGACCAGCAGGGACTCTCCTTGCAGAGGGCTTTTGCTGCACAACTGGTGGACTGGCCCTCACAAGGCAGCTGAGCTGGCCTCAGCCACTGCTTCTACTTGGCAGAGCTGCTGGCTGGGTTCCTGCTGTCCATAAATGCCGCCTCCCCCTTCACCCGACTGCGGATTCCCTACCCCCAGACGGGCAGCTGGTACCTGAGTCTGCGCTCGCTCTGCACCACAGACCAAAGGTAAGTCAGCCTGGCTGGGCATCCCCCCAAGGAGCAGCAGAAAACAGAGAAGGTAACCACAGTTGCGCTGCTGCTTGGAATGGTCCCAGTCCACGCTCCGAGCTGGTGGTGAAGGACCCTCCCTGTCTGGGAAAATGGCTGGGAGGGCCACCCTCATGCCTGGCAGCTGGCCAGTCACTCCGTCACTCCTTCCAAGCAGTCTGCGTCCTTTTCATTTTAGTCATTTAGCCATTTTAACTGGCATAATATAGATGGCAAACAGGAAAGTTAAAATGATGCCAGTTAAAATGGCTAAATGACTAAAATGAAAAGGATGCAGACTGCTTGGAAGGAGTGACGGAATCTGTGCCATAGAAACTTTCCAGAACACCCTACTATGATGTGGGTGATGTGACAGTCAGGGCAGGAGGCGGCCCAGCTCCTATGGGCCTCTCTGTGGGGCTACCAGGGAGGGGTTCAGCTGTGCGGGGAGGGCCTGATGCCCTCGTCTAGCAGGAGGCAGCGGTGCGGAGGCAGCAGAAGCTGCTGAGAGCTCTCACAGTAAGGGTGTTAGGCTGGTGTTCCCCTGGTCAAAATAGAATCCGAGCCAGAAAGGTAGATTAATATCTTTTATTTATGCATAAGCAAGGGATAGGTCTCCCACAGGCACAAGGTGGAAAGACCCTTAGGAAAGGGGAAAAATCAGTTTACATACACTTCAAACATATTGGGTTTGGAATGTGTTCTTCAACTGGAACAGCACCATATCAAGCAGCTATATATGCCCAGCAACTATATATGTATCATGTAACAATTCATACTATCCCACAATATTCTTAGCAAGAGCTCGTTAATAACTAATTGACCACTCAAGAGGTGTAATTTCACCATTATAATGAACTTTTGAGTTACTAGAGTCCATTTTTCTATACAATTATCCAAGTTCTATATTCCACACAATTTCTTCTTTCTTTAAAGAAACTGAAAATATTAATCAAGAGCACGCCTTATTACCCAAAGAGGCCTCTTTTTCGCACCCATCTGTGGGGAGTCTGGTAGTTCTTGGCTGACCCCCCCACTAGGAAGAGACTCTGGATCCCCCCCCCCCAGCTAGCCCCCCTCACTAGGCCCAGCCCCACAAGCTCAGGCCTGACTCGGCTCTTCTTCCACCAACTGGCTGGGCACTTTCTCACTTCCCTGTGGCTGGGGCCGGGCACGTAGTCTCAAGCGGCAGATGGGATGCTGCCAGGATGCTCCCTCTTGAAATGGCCTGCCTCCCTGCAGGCCCTCATCCTGTGGGAACCTGACCACTGAGGTGTACCTACGTGCCTTCCTCTCCCCCTGCATCAATGACTGCGGTCCCTATGGCCAGTGCAAGCTTCTGCGCACCAACAACTATCTATATGCGGCCTGCGAGTGCAAAGCGGGTAAGTGGGCAGTGGACAGACTGTCGGGGGGGGGGTCTCCGGCTCCGTTCCCACCTTTCTCCATCTCCAGGCTGCTGCTCTTCTGACTTGAAATACGGTGGGGAGAGCACACCCTCTGGGGGGGGGGGCAGTCGACCCTGATGCCAGTACTTGCCCGCAGGCTGGAGCGGCTGGGGCTGCACCGACAACGCAGCCGCCTTCTCCTACGGCTTCCAGCTGCTCTCCACCCTCCTCCTGTGCCTGAGCAACCTCATGTTCGTCCCACCAGTGGCCATTGCGGTGCGGACCGGCTATCTGCTGGAGGCAGCCATCTACATCTTCACCATGTTCTTCTCCACAGTGAGGGCTGCCAGGATGGACCCCTCCCAAGAGAGAAGTGGGAGGGGGAGGACGTGAAGGTTGCCTGGAGTCTGCGGTCACCTGGGGTGGAGGGAGGTTCTGACTGTCCTTCATACTGCCCGCTCTGATGTGCAAAATTATATAAAGCGGGTTGCTGTCCCAGTGGCTTTACGCCTAGGACTGGCCAGTCACTCAGGCTCCTGGGTGGAAGAAGAGGGGCTGCCCACCCTTTCCAGTTCCCGGTGACCCACTTAGTTGGATGAGCCCCGAAGGAGCTCTGTTGCCCTCTTGGCCAAAGACTCGACTGTTCCTGGCAAAGTGAAAAGTCTCCCCAGCACCCCTCCACCCCACAACAGCCACAATGGCTGGTCCGGCTGCCCAGCACACCAGAAAAGGTGCAACTCTGAGTCCTGGGGAGGGTCTACCTTCCCTCCCTCCCCCTGGCCCAAGATCCAGGGGGTCACTGAAGAAGAAGCCAGACTCTCTTGCAAGGCCTCAGCCCCTCCCCGAGCCTCCTGCTTAATGTAGTCTAAGGGGGTCTCGCCCAGAAGGGAGCCACCAAGGGCTAGACCACCTGGCCAAGTTGCAGGGCAAGGAGGGGAAGCCAGGCTGCTGGAAGGGTTGGCCCAGGTGGGGCAAGCTATCAGTGCTCCTCCTGATGGAGTGATCCCTTCTGTCTCTGCCAGTTCTACCATGCATGTGATCAGCCGGGCATCGTGGTCTTCTGCATCATGGACTATGACGTGCTGCAGTTCTGCGACTTCTTGGGCTCCCTTATGTCTGTCTGGGTCACCGTCATTGCCATGGCCCGCCTACAGCCTGTCATCAAACAGGTAGAGAGAAGGGTGCAGGGCTACTGAAAGAAGCAGCTGGGACTCCAGGCTGGAAAAAGGCGGGCCCTAGGAGTTGAGCTGGCAGTGCACTACTGAGCCCTGGGCAGGGGAGGCAGGAGCCAGAAAGAGTCTGGGGCGGCAGCAACCCCTGACTCCTCCCCACAGGTGTATCCCAGCCCAATCCTGGCAGATTCTGGGCAGAGAACATAACAAAAGCTACACAACGCCCTGCAGGACGATGTCTCACCCGTGGAAATAGGGACCAGCTCAGCAAAGCATCAGGGTGGCAGGGCTACCCAGGGGCATGCAGGGAGGCCAGAGACTGCTTCCTAGAAAGGTTCAACAAGGCCCTATCAGATCAGCCTCCCTCGCAGGGTTGTTGTACAGGAAAGAGGGATCCTAGGGATGCCGCCCTGGGTCACGTAGGAAAGGCAAGAAATTGCCACCTCAACTTTGACTCCCCCCTTTCCCCGCCCGAGAGTAAATGAATGCACTGGGGGATCCCCCTCTCCCTGCGCTGTTGTGGGGAATAGACCCCACCTTCACCCAGGATCAGAGTGCTGTGTGGCCCTCCTCCCCTTCCTGAAGGCTCAGCAGAGCCCCAGCATCCATTAAGGCTCAGGCAGGTGAGGAGGAGCGGTGAGCCTGGCATACCGGCAAGGTAGCCCCAGAGAAGATCCAGGGGTGCTGCTGCCAGCCACTTGTGGGGCTCAGGGCTGGCTTGCTGGGCTAACTCTTCTGCTGCAGGGAGGGCTGGGGAGAAGGCTGATTGGGGACAGCTGGTGAAGAGAGGGCACAGGAGGCCAGAACAGGCAGACTACAGGGACCACTCTGCCTGGCTGTCCTGTGGCCTTTGACCCAAAAGACTGACCCTTCCCCCCATGAGGAACTCACTGTGCTTCGCCCGAGCAGGTGCTGTACCTGCTGGGAGCCATGCTCCTCTCCATGGCCCTGCAACTGGACCGGCACGGCCTCTGGAACCTGCTGGGGCCCAGCCTCTTCGCTGTGGGTGTCATGGCCATTGCTTGGGTAAGGACCTTGGACCTTTGACTCCCTCTCCTACCCTGAGGCCCCGGCTGGGCGGCTTGGGCCAGAGGCTCAACTGCCCAGCCTTGTTGTGGTGCTTCCAGATGGAAAGACCTTTGGATGCCCAGCAAGGGCCTCAAAACATGTCCAGTGAATCGGAGAGCCCCTTCAAGAGGCAGCCTGGCTTCTGGGGGACAGCTCCTTCCTTGTTCTGCAGGAAAGAGGGGCTGAGCACAGGGCACCTGTGCCTCCCATACCTGGTCCCCCAAACCTGGGGGTGAGGGGTGGGAAGACTTGCTTTCCAGCAAGTATTCTGGCCAGGCTCCTATGGCAGGGAGCACCAAGGGGACGTCAAGCCAGGGGTGGCCGGAGCTCCCCAAAATGGCTGAGGGGCATGAGCAGCCACTCCTCAGCCAGGCTGCCTCCTGGACTGGCTGCCACCTTCTTCCCCCTGCAGACGGTTCGCAGCATCCACCGGCGCCATTGCTACCCTCCCACGTGGCAGCGCTGGACCTTCTACCTGCTGCCCGGGGCCCTGATTGCCGCCTCAGCCGTGCTGCTCTATGCTTTCGTGGAGACGGAGGAGAACTACTTCTACATCCACAGCATCTGGCACATGCTGATCGCCGGCAGCGTGGGCTTCTTACTGCCACCTCGGTCCAAGGCGGAGGCATCCAGGCTGGCGGGACCCCTGCCTCGCCGGAAGGGTTGCGGCTACCAGCTCTGCATCAATGAGCAGGAGGAGCTCGGCCTGGTGGACCCCGGCACTGCTGGCACTGGTGTCTCCATCACCAGCGTCTGCACCAGCTGATGCAGAGCAGCGGCCTGGGGGACTTTAGACAGACGGGCGGCCAGGATGCAGAACCCCCCAGCCGGACCACTCTTGCTTTAGCCTCTGTGCCAACCATGAAACACTCCCCCTCGGCCCAAGGACCTCCAGTGGCCGGGGGAGGGGAGACTGTCATGTGCCTACCTGCCCAGGGATGATGGAGAAGAGTCTTCCTCCCAGATCACGAGGCTCCCCCACAACACCCTTCCCTTCTGCTTCCCCATCCCCCATATGCACACACTGCACTGCAAGATCATTTCTGGAGGGAGGCGGGACAGCCCTCCACTCCTGCAAGCTGAAGGCCTTCGCATCCTCAGAGGGGAAGGAATAATCAACTGGAGCAAAGCAGCTGCTGCTTCCAGCTTCAGAAGTCTGGGGTGGCCTGCAGAGCTAGATAGGGAAGCCCAAGCCCTGCCTAGTCTGGCCAAATCCACAGAGGAAGACTAGGCTGCTGCCAGTGGCCCCCTGCCTGCCTGCGTGTGGGGAACAGTGTCTCCATTCCAGATGGCAGGGGAAACCCATCATGCACTCCGGCCAAAAGAACATCAGCACCTCTGATTTTTGGCTGGGCTGGGGCCCAGGAGGCCCTGATAAAGTTCCTCGCTTCAGACATGTTGAGCCAGCATCTGCTCTCGAGACAGATATGCAGAGGGCGAGATTTCCCCAGAGACCATCCCTGACCTGCGGAGAGCCGCCCTACTCACTGAGATCCAGATGTTGGGCTAGCCAGCTCCTGCCCACACCTGAAATGTCTCCTGGGCACTCTCCTTTTCCCACCTCCCAGCCAAACCTGACACTTCCCTCCAAGAAACCAGCTCCGACTGCCTGGAGCGGGAGGAGACTTCTAGGCTGGCCAGTCTTTATCTGGGCAGGGGACCACCAAGTTCCAGGCTTGGCAACTTTTCCAGGCCTTCACGCTGCTGCAGGGGGACAAAAGGGCCACGTCCAGTATTAACTGTGGCTTCTCTTCCCCTGGAGCCCCACAGGGAGGGGCTGGGAAGGCGCCTCCCCTAGGGGTCAGCGAAGGCCGGAAACCAGGGTGCTTGATCCTCCTCGGCCTAGAAAGGACTCTACAAAAGAGGGGCTCCGGGGCAGAGGGGGTCCCAGAGGCCCACCAAAAGGTGCCAGCAAATCTTCATTTTTAATGTAGGAAGAAGAAAGTTAGCCAATACACGAGAGAAAACTTACACTCGCTGTATTTAATTTGAATTAAATTGAAATGCACATCAAATGTCTTTTTGCTCCGACTCCACTCGCGTTTTGGGATAGAGCAGTGGTTCTCAACCTTTCTAATACCGTGACCCCATAATACAGTTCCCCATGTTGTGGTGACCCCCAAGTGGGTGTGGCCATCAATAAGAGGGAGTAGGATAGCTAGGGAAAAGGGAAAAAAATGGCAGACAGCATGGTTTGGCGACCCCCGTGAAATGGTCATTCGACCCCAAATGGGGTCCCGACCCACAGGTTGAGAACCACTGGGATAGAGGGTCCCGGCGCCCTCGAGCGGAGGGGCAGAACCGGGCAGCCTCTGGATGAGGGGCGGGTATCGCGGGAGACATCCCGCTTCCACCAGGGCGGCCGGCTGCGCCGGCTGCGGCTGATGGGGAGAGCAGTCCGAGGCCGCTGCGCCCGATCTGGGCGACGGGACATCGTCTCCAGCCCGAAATTCCGGGGAGGCGCCTCGGGGGACTTCAGAGTCGATTTATTTGCTCTCCGCGCTGCCCTCCGCAGCGCCCAAAGCCGCGGCCCTTCCACAGCGGCTTCCACGCGGGACAGGCAAGGCAGCCCGGCCCAGCCCGCCCAGCCACCCCCAACCGGGCTTGCCGCAGGGGTTTCCAAGACGCGACCCCCGGCCTTTCGGGCACGGGGACCACGGGAAGCGGAGCAGGTTCGCCCACCGACCCGGCCCTCCGCTTCGCCCACTCCCTTCCGCGGCCTCCCTAACTACCAGGCCGACTTGGATTCTCTATAAGGGCGCTTCTCACAAAGGGGGCGGCGCCTTTCCGGGATCCCGCCCCCTCCCTTCCCCGCTCGCGGCGGCGTCGCTGCCTGGCCGGGCCTCCTCTGCGGGGACACAGCCGCTCGAAGGAGGCGTGGCAGACCCTCCCCCACCGGAAGAACGGGCGCCGGCTCGCTCGGCCCTTCCGGAAGTGGCGCACCGCCGAGGCCCCGCCCAGACGCAGGGGCGGAGCTTGTTCCAGCGGCGCTCCCGAGAGAGCGAGCGAGCGAGCGAGGCGCCTGCTGGGAACCGTAGTCCGTAGTCCGAGGAGCGCCATGGTGGCTGCGATGCTTCTGCTGGTGGTGCTGCTGGCGGGGGCGGAGGCGGGCGGCGGGCTGTACTCGCGGGAAGCCAACCAGGCCGCCGCCGCCGCTGCTTCCGCCGCGCCGCCCGCCGAGTTCCGCCTGGTGCGCCTGAACCAGCTGTGGGAGAAGGCGCAGCGCGTGAGTGTGGCGGGCCCGGGGCTGAGGCCAGGCGAGGCGACGGGCGGGTTGGGCGGCCTCCTCATCCCTCCGTCTCTCCCCCCCCCCCCCGCAGGTGGGGCTGCCGGCGGTGCGCCTGGCCGAGCTACACAGCGACCTGCGGCTGCAGGAGAAGGACGAGCTGAGCTGGAAGAAGCAGAAGGCAGCCGGGCTGGACGAAGACGGGGAGCGGGAGGCCCGCCTGAGGCGCCGCCTGGAGGGTGAGGAGGGGTCGGCTGCCCCGGAGGCTCGGAAGGGGGAAGGGGAGCCCCCAGCCTCGTTTCTGACGCTGCTTTCCCCTCCCCCCCGCTCCCCTCTTTGCCCGCCCCTCCCTTGCCCCCCCGTTTCCCTCCCCTTTGCTGGGCAAGCTGCTCTTGCAGAGGAAAAGGGGGTTCAGGACAGAGTGCAGGATGCCAAGTAAAATCAGATTCACCCGGGATAAAGAGAATCCTGGGTCATTTATTTACTTATTAGTTGTTTGGTTATCATTGCTATTTCCTGTGAGGCGGGCTGCATCTTCCAGTTAATACATTACCAGCATTAATATATTAACTCCAGGGTAGTTAATGGGTATGACGACTTAGTTACATGTTAACTGTGTTAGTAGAATGTACTGAGCGGGTTGAAAGGTGGTTTGTCTTGAGTCCCGACCCATCCAAAGGCCTGAATCCTTTTTCAGGGGCAGAATTCTCCATCTTGCCTTTTCCTATCTGGCACTTCCAGGTTTCAAAGCCAGCTTCATCCTGCTGGGAGATTTTTAAATTCAGTCATATCACGGATGCTTTGGGCTGTTCCCAGCTCTGGGACACATGTTTGAATAAGCCTTTCTCTTAATCATCAGAGCTTTTCACGTCTTGGGGCACAGCTGGGCTGGCTCCCCAAATCAGCCCTTGCCTGTATATTCAGAGTTTCTATCTTCCTCCTTCTCAAGATACTTTATGAGATACATACATTGTATGGCAGCTCTATTTTATTACTTATTGTTTAAATTTTTATGCCGCCCATATCCCCTGTAAGGTGACTCTGAGCGGCTTACAAAGTATAAAAAAGCAAGTATATAAATAATGAAAATATTGCAAGTATGTAAAACATTTAAAATTATACAAAAAAACCAAGAGTAAGAGATGGCACAGGGATGAAGTCTTCTCTTAGTAGTTTCCAGTGTTTGAACTACCGTTATGCACTATTTTTCATGATTAGACATAGGGTGCTGAAGGTCAGAGAGCTAAGAAAATCAAGCAGTAATTCAGAAGTATATACATGACAGCATTTTTTTTTAAAGCATGAACCTGTTGATCATTAATTGTTGTCAGACCTGCCACAACTTAAACATTAGAAACGATCCTTGGCTCCATTTGTTGAGAAAGATATAGTTTAATAGAAGTCTAATGTATAGCCAGAACTGAGGATCACGTGCCAAAACCCCTAAGTTCAACTTTTCACTCCCTTAACTGCCTCCCATAGCTGTTCCCCTCACCCCCCCAAATCTGGATGAAGCAAGATGTTTTCACAACACTCACTCCAAGTCTAGGTTGATATGCAGCTGCCTTCTTCTCTCAGCCAAGTAACCTTGAAGCAGGGTCTTGGGGAGACACAGCAGGTACTTTTGCTTTCTCCCAAGCATCCCCCCTCCCATCCATTGAGTCCATGGCAGACTGCCATCTAGGGGAGTGAAGCGCAAGCAAGCGTGAGGTGGCAGCAAACAATTGTAGCAATTAATGTCTGACTAAAATGGTCCTGAATGTGCATTTTTTTGTCAAAAATATGCATGTTGTTTTGCTGACTCAGATTAAAGGTCAGTCCACTCTATGGTTGGTTGAGTGGAATTTCCCAAAATACAGAAAGCACTAGATCCTCCTGACATCCCTAAATGGTCTAGTGCAGGGGTAGGCAACCTTGGCTCTTTTATGACTCGTGGACTTCAACTCCCAGAATTCCTGAGCCAGCCATGCTGAGGGGAAAGGGAGAGGTTTCCATGCCGAGCCATGCTGGCTCAGGAATTCTGGGAGTTGAAGTCCATGAGTCATAAAAGAGCCAAGGTTGCCTACTCCGGGTTTGGTGGCTGCTCACACCCAGTTTCGCAAAACCATGAAATTAAATGCTTGTGACCTGTGCCAAAATCACCACCTTGTTCTTCTTTTGATCCCTCCAGTAATTATGACCAAATACGGCTTGAGTGGGAAGAAGGAGAGGCAGCAGTGGGAGACCAACCACATCAAGGAAGGCTTTGCGAAGGATGACTTGGACGACCCCCGGCTGGAGAAACTCTGGAACAAGGTCTGTCTGTCGAGCCACAAAGTGGGGGTGGGAGTGGGGGGGAGTGGAGGAGCTTAGAGGAGGGCTTTCGATTTTAATTGATTCAGAGTTTTCCTTTCTATTTCCCTAAAAGTGGGAATTCTAAAAAGTCATAAGTGAGGGGACTAGACACCCAGTTGCATAGCAGGGAGAAGAAAGATCATACGTTCCCACCCCTTTTCCACTCTAAAACCTGGTTGGGTGGGATATTAAGTCCTCCTTTTTTTAGGAGCTTATAGTACTACAAGGATACTCTTTCCTTCCTCCCCCCACACACACACACACATACACCCCAGTTTTATGCTCCCCAAAGGTCCGTTTGGTAGAGATTGGCTGCCTGTTCCCGGTCCTGGCACTTCCTGTCCTTTGTGTGCCGCAGGGACTCCGGCCATGGGGCTAGTGCATAGCTGGCTCAGGAATTCTGGGAATTGAAGTCCACGAATCATAAAAGAGACAAGGTTGCCTACCCCTGGGCTAGTGGGAGTCGATCTTGCCTGCGAGACCCAGTTGGGCTGCCTGCTGCTGGAATATTGCCTCCTGTTGGCCCTTGAGGAATGCCTTCCCCAGCAGCTCCTTCCGTTGCAATTAGGGGCGGGAGTGAGGCCCAGTAGCAAAATTTAAAGATTAAAGTATTAATGTTAATATTTAACTTTAATATTAATGGACACTAAAATATTAAACAACTAATGTTAGATTCCCCCAGAAAATGTATCTCTCAATATCCTATGGAATAATTTTCGGAAGCGATTATTCCACCGAGCAGGGAGAGACCTTTTTTTTTTTTTAGCAATGCGGGAGTGACCGTTCTGTTTTTCCCTTGGATCTCCCTTCAAGGCCAAAAGCTCCGGGAAGTTCTCAGATGAGGAACTGGAGAAGCTGTGGAGGGAATTTCAGCACCACAAAGAGAAAGTCCACGAATATAACATTCTGCTGGAGACCATGAGCCGGACAGAAGGTACGGAGAGGAGCCCTTGGTGAGCTTAAGAGCTGTCTTGGTGGGGGCAGCAAGGCCCCCTGAGCTGTGATAGGCAGGCTGAGTCTTGCATTAGAACTCACAGGTGGTCCTCGTTTAGTCACACTTGTGACTCGCAGCTCTGTCATTACATGAAGCGTTCTCTAAGTGGGAAGCCAGTGACTGGGGCTGCTTTCCAGGCTGACAAGGTGAATCAGTTTTGCCCTTTCGCCTTCGAGGTTGCTGCCCAGTGGGGAAGAAGACCCGGCATGAGGGCATAAGCGAGCCTCTGCTCTCCTTCCTGCCCCCGACCTCTTTGCTGAAGATTCAGGCAACCCAGACGGGGTCTTTCTCTGACAAATTGTCAGGAGTTTCTCCCTTTCTGATTCTGAACAAGAGAAGCCTGTGTTTTCTCCTCCAGCTTTGTGAATGTTTATCCAAGTGGGGTTAGTGAGGTATCCACCTATGCTGTGAGACCGGTTGTCTAGGCCCTGGGTGGGCCTCAGCTTGGTGCCATTTCCTCTCCTTGCAGACGTCCACAAAAACATGATCAACCCAGTGGAAGACGAAAGCATAGCCAAGATGGAGCTGCTGCATCGCAAGCACTCGGAGCTCAAGGAGCAGCTGCACAGCATCAACCAAGGCTTCGAGCGCCTGCGCAAAGTCAGCCACCAGGGCTATGATTCTGCCAGCGGTAGGTGCTCCCTCCCCCTCTGAGGCTAACCAGGCGGTGGGGAGGGGCAGTGGGCCAAGCACTAGGTGCAGGGACTCCCTCTTAAGTTGACGTAAGGACCAAATGTGTGGGACTTGCTGCCTGGAGGCTCTCGAAGGAAGCCGAGGTAGCAGCCGGTCTACAGCAGCTCTGAGGCTGGAAGGGGCACCGGCTGTCTGGAAGTCCACTACATTGCAGGAGGGGCCCCCAGGAACTGTGCTTGGGCGAGGAGACGGGCAGAGAGAGGAGCCCCAGCCCCAAGGAGTGTCTGCCGGGTTGAACGTCCTTAGGTGGACCTCTGATTGGCTGGGAAAGGCGAGAGGGTCTTAGCCCTTCTTCCAAGCCAGTTCTAACTGCCCCTGCCCGGTGCCCAAGGGCCCTTGTGCTCTTTCTCTACCTTTTTTGACAGAGAGGTCTTACTTTTTTGGGCTGCCTCTTCCAATGCAAACGCATCATGCAGAAATTTGGGCTGCCTCTTCCAATGCAAACGCATCATGCAGAAATTTGGGCTGCCTCTTCCAATGCAAACGCATCATGCAGAAATTTTTCCCAGATAGATAAGATATAAGATAAGATAAGATAAGATAAGATAACCTTTATTGTCATTTTTTTACTGTGGGCACAACGGCACACATCAAAAATGAAATTTAGCTGCCTGCTCTCAAAGTGAAGCACATACATGACACACACCTAAACATCCTAAATACAACATATGTATAAGACCCACATCCCTACGTATACAATTGTTAGTTGCAAAGTTGTGTCCGACTCATCGCGACCCCATGGACAATGTTCCTCCAGGCCTTCCTGTCCTCTGCCATCTTCTGGAGTCCATTTAAGCTCACACCCACTGCTTCAGTGACTCCATCCAGCCACCTCATTCTCTGTTGTCCCATTCTTCTCTTGCCCTCCATCTTTCCCAGCGTTAGGCCCTTCTCCAGTGAATCCTTCCTTCTCATTAGGGGGCCAAAGTAGTTGAGTTTCAGCTTCAGGATCTGGCCTTCTAAAGAGCAGTCAGGGTTGATCTCCTCTAGGACTGACCGGTTTGATCGCCTTGCAGTCCAGGGGACTCGCAGGTGTCTTATACATAACAACCAAATATTAAATACTGCCCATCTTGAATATATAATGGAAGGAGGAAGCTTGAGAGTTCACAAGGTTAATGCTGTATGGAATGAAACTATAGCTGAATCTGGATGTTCTGCTGTGGATACTACGAAGCCCCCTCCTCCCAGAAGGTAGCAAGGAAAACAGGCCGTGAAGAGGATGTGTAGTGTCCCAGATAATCTTACGGACCCTGCTCAAGCAAGGCTTCTGTGCTGTGTCTTGGATGGGGGGGGGAGGTGCCAGTGATCTTTGATGCACACAGAGAGATAAGTAGAGTCAGCTGATGTGTTCATTCCTGAAAATGTGCCTTTCTTTCCTCCTCCAGAATTCGAAGAGCCCCGTGTGATTGATTTGTGGGATTTGGCTCAGTCAACTAATTTCACAGAGAAGGAGCTTGAATCACTTCGGGTAGGCAGCCTGGGGCGTATTTATAACTTCTGTTTGCTCATCCTCAATCTTTGGAGGGAGATGCCAGCCCTCTGCCCGGATCTCTGCCCTATGAATAGGGCAGTTCTCTCACAGACCAGGGCTGCTTATTCCAGAGAGGCCAGTGGGGCTCCTGGGGCCCTTTTCCTCAGACAGAGGGCAGGTGTAGTTGTGTCTGCTCTTTCCTCTTCCCACGGGCCCTGAAAGTGCCTGCAGACTTGTGGCTGGCTCATAGAATGGAGAGGGGCCATTGAACCCAGCCCCCTGTTCAGGGCAGAGTCCCACTGGAGGTGTCCCCAACAGGTGGATGTCCAGACAATGTCTTTGTCCGATGAAAGTTCTGGAACTTGTAAGTTTGCACATTTGGGGTGATCTTTTACTAATGTATTTTCTCTGGCATGGTTAGGAAGTCTTCCATAACTAGATCGGCTGCCTTCTGCCTGCCCCAGCGCGCCCCCTCCCCCTGCACTCTTTGAAAAGGGCTTCAGCGATTGGTCTGTCTGTACCTGAGACAGTTTGTGGGGTTGTATTGCTGTGCATGTGGAAGATGGCAAGTGCTGGTGTTGACTGTCCCAAATTGATCCATTAGAAGAGAAAGACTCTCAGGCCCGTGGTTAGGCAGACAAAAGTACACTTTACTAAAGCCAAGTGGTTACAGAAGAGCAAAGCTGGATCTGAGGTTTTCACGCCCAAAGCATGTGGTTAACATTCCCTTGTTCCCACCTTCCCCCCGGTTATTAACACGTGTCCAGGGTAACAGTCCCTGTCTTCACGGGCTGGTCGGTTCTGCATTCCAACCTTGGAACGGGTGGGCAGCTTGGGATGGTCCAAAGCTTAGTTTTGATTCCTCATCTAACCTTCCCTTTATCCCCTCCCGCCAATCTCTCCCCTCCCCGTTGCTATGGCCGGCTGTCAACAGGCAATGCATAGATTAGCTGAATGGCAGCCCTGACAGCTGGTGTGACTGGCTTCGTCTTGGTGGCTGCTTGAGGAGTGTCCGTTTTGATGAGGGCATATTTTGCATTCTAGGAAGAACTGAAACATTTTGAAGCCAAAGTGGAAAAGCACCACCATTATCAGAAGCAACTGGAGATCTCCCACCAGAAATTGAAGCATGTGGAAGGGACAGGGGACAAGGAGCACCTCAGCCAAAACAAAGAGAAATACACCATGCTGGAAGAGAAGACGAAAGAGCTGGGTTACAAGGTGGGCACCTGGTGGGAGGCTTCTGCCGTGGCCTTCTGCCCCTCCTTGGGGCCAAGGAGCTACTGCATCCTCCCCTGTCTGCTCTTGACTGGGTCTCTTGCCGGGGTTTAAGCCAAAGAAAAAAAATCCCAAACCATAAAATCATTAGAACTGAAATCAAGAGTTAAAATTGGTATCACTAAACCAGTGGTTCTCAACCTTTTTAATGCCGCGACCCCCCAACCGGTCGTAAGTCGAGGACTACTCAACTGGTGCAGCACCGTTGGCAGAATGGGACTTTTGGCGGGCTCAGCAGGGCAGAGACAGCCCTGGACAATTCCTATGGGCTTTTGAAAGCCAACAGAATTAGACTCTATTCAAGAGAGTCTATTCTATGGGCTTTCAAAAGCCAATAGAATAAAAGGGAGTAACACAGCTAAGGAAGAGGGGGAAAAAAATGGTGGACTGCGTTGTTTGGCGACCCCCGTGAAATGGTCGTTCGACCCCAAATGGGGTCCCGACCCACAGGTTGAGAACCACTGCACTAAACTATCATTGAAATGTATTGAGAGGGTCGAGCAGCTATGCCGGTCTGGGGCAGGGTGGTTCCAAGCCCCCTCTGTCCTGGGCCAGAGCCCCTCTGTGGCTGCCCCAAGCCAGGCGAAGCCCTTTCCCTCCAGCCCCACATTGCAAGTCGGCTTTGAGCCTGAGCTGGAAGTCCCGGGAGGGGGTTCAACAAGAGCGAAACCAGGGCAGCAGAAGGGATGTGGCCCTTGGGGGACCGACTGAGGGCCTCCTGGCAGTTACTGAGTTCAGCATCTTCCATGAAGCCCTCCAGAGGACAGAACGCTCCCCTTCCTGTGGGGTGCTCCCCAGCACCTGCCCTTCAGGAGTATGTTTCCTCAGAGCACCTGAGTGAACCTTCAGAGCAAAAGAGCCAGAATTGGAAGATTATTTACCTGAAACACACAGCGGCCAAGATTGCCGGGCCTCATCTGGTAGAAAAGCCTGTGAGGGGCAGTGTTTTTTTTCTTTAAAAAAAAAAAAAAGGTGCCAGAACTCACACACGCCTTGCCTACCCTACAAGGTTCCATTCAAAAAAGGTGCCAGAACTCCGTTCTGGGCGTTCTATGAGAAAAAAAGCCCTGCTTTTATGACTCATGGATTCAACTCCCAGAATTCCTGAGCCAGCATGGCTCAGCTTGGAAACCTCTCCCTTTCCCCTCAGCATGGCTGGCTCAGGAATTCTGGGAGTTGAAGTCCACAAGTCATAAAAGAGCCAAGGATGGCTACCCCTGGTCTAGGACAACTCACAGTGGCCAATGTACCACGGGACATCTTGCCACAGGACGCTCTATAAATCATTTCATTCAGTTACTTTTATTATTATTATTACTATCTATGAGAAAAAAAGCCCTGGCAAGGGGCAAGGCTGCCTGGCCACTCAGCCTGCCTGCAAAGCACCGGTTGGATGTATGGTTTTCATGGAGCTGTTTTAATTTCTGGAAAGGCAGCAAGTCTGGTTAGCTCCAAGCCAAGTTCAGGTGCCGATGTTGGGGGATTCCTTGTCAGGCTGGCCATGGTGCCGGCCTCTCCTGCTTCAGAGGACTTGCTGCCTCTTGCGAGTTGCAGCCAAGTTCATCGCAGTAATGCCCTCGTGGTTGGGATTTATACAATTAAAAAACGCCCAGTTTAAAAGCAAGAAAAGGAAGTTTATGTTTTTATTTAGAAACTAAAAACTGAGTGTGGGCTTTAATGAAAAATCTGTTTTATTTTCTTACTTTATAAATTCATATCCTGTAGTTTTAAAATCCTGGAGCAGACAGGTTACACCTTTTTTAAAAAGTGAAACAGCAGAGTTGTTTGAAATTGGAAGGTGTAAACTAAATAAAGTTAAATTATGACTAAAACGTCAAAATCTATTTAGGATGAATAAAATCTATTTTGTCCTTCCAGGTCAAGAAACACTTGCAACATTTGTCCCGCCGAATTTCTAGAGGCCTTCAGCACAATGAACTCTGAAGCTTCCTCTGCTCTGCACACTGGTCGTAATTCAGTCCTGAAATGTATATATTACTTGACGTTCTGCTGCAGATCTTCACTGACAATTTGGATATTTTTCCTGGTAAAGTTTAAATCCCGATGCCATCCTGGAAGTACTCGCAGTGCCCTGAATGCTTATGATATGGACTTAAGAGCTCCATGAAAGAGAAGCTTCCGAAGGCAAAATCTTGTTCAAGGCAAAGATTCCCTGGCGATGGCTGGAATGGACATATGTGGAAGGTCCGGTGTGCTTGTTCCAGGGTTCATCTCCTGTGCTAATAAAAATGCGGCCCTCTTAGGAAACCCCTGCTGGGCTCGTCTCCACCTGAGCTGGAAGCCTCTGTCCTCCAGGCTCCATCAATTTGTTCCTTGGGCTGCCCTGACTTTCCGACATTGCTTTAAAGCCGAAAAGGGCAATGACCTCTGCTCAGGCAGCAACAGTGTGGGGTCCCTGGGGCTTCTTGGTCGGATTGCGGCAGCCCTGGGGCCACTCAGAACGTCAGCTGGTCACCTGCTTGGTCAGTTTGGGGGAGGGCTCAAAGCAGGAAGGGGGGCTCCATGCTGGAGGAAGGCCGAGGAATGGACAGTAGGCTTTTAGGGATTTGAATAGCATCACCGTGATTTTGGTTGACCTGTGGTCGAGGGTCTAAAAACAAGTTCAGATGAGGGAATGCTTGTGATGGTTGCATAAATGTACCCCTGCCACACCCTGCGCTGTTTGGTGTTGATTTTCTGTTCTTGGGAGGCTGTAATGTAAGAGGGGGAGGGAGAAGACTGGGCATATGAGATTGTAAAAGTTATGTTTTCTGTCATTCTCTTGGTCTGTATCCTCAGGAGTGGGGTGGGGAGGGAGAGGTTATTCTCCAGTAATTCCTTTCAGCAGACTTTTCCAAAAGGTCATCTGTCATCTAGATCAGAGGTCCCCAACCTTTTGGGCAACAGGGGCCGGTTCCATGGAAAGAGGATTTTCTGCGGACTGGAGGGTGCGTGGTTTTGTGTGCTGCCTGCATCCCACGGATGGGGCTTTGCTTGTTTGTGCAGACCAGTTGCTGGCATGGCATGGCCCAGTATTGGCCCACAGACTAGGGGTTGGGGACCCCTAGTCTAGATGTACATGGTCTGAGTGGGTTGGTGTATCTGCAGCTCCTGATAGGCGGTGTTGCTGGGAGAAGAAGCGAATCCTGGCCTTAGCAGCTAACAGGAAGGGAAGTGCAAGGTGGGGGGGGGGGATTTGAGATCATTCATGGGCTATCAGACCCCAAAGACAAACAGTGATATTGGCTATTTTGGCCAAATTATAGCCCTGGAGGGCAGGGCTGGTCCTTGGTTAAAGACAGCCCCTTCCTGTCAGCTGGAGGTCATCAGGAAGGGGTCGCAGGGCCAGCCTAATTATGAGTCCCCTTTCCCTCTGGTATTTATCGAAGACAGCTTGGCCCAGGGCACAGCTGCGGAGCTTCAGATGGATCCCAAGTCTCACCATACTTTCTATTTTTAAATCCCTTCCTTCTGCTGGAGGCTTCAACTCTATGAACATTGTACAATCTTTTCTTAATTTTTGCAACAAACCTCCTTTACATGCATTTTTGCTTATCAACAGCCTTTTCCTCATCCTGTGGTCCTTTTTTGTTTAATCTTCCCCTGGGTGCAACCGTAACCTCCCTTTTTTCCCAGCAGCCTCCTCTGCCTTCTGTCACCTGCCTCCTCACTTTTCATACAGGATTCACCCCCTCTCTTCCCACAGGCGCTTCCTTCTCAGCTTTTCCCCTTCCACATCCAGCATTTCCACGACCCTCCCTTAGCACTGCCAAAAAACAGTCAGTTCCGGGGTCAGTATCCTTGGATTTCAACCATGAACAATAAAGTCAACCATGCTTTCAGCTTTCTCTTCATTCCTTTCCCAGGTGCACATGTGAATAGGTGTGCACACTTCCAGCACAGACTCGGGACAGACATTTTTCCTAAAGAGTCAAAGGCTGTCCTGGTTTGGCTCTTTCGCCTCTTCTCTCCCATCAACTCAGGATGTTTGTTCCCCAGGTGGCACTCCCTCAGGATGGCACTCTCTTCAGTTCTTCAGTTATTTCCAAGGTAAAAGGTTGAGAAAGGCTGACCTGGTGATCCAAAGATGCTTTTTCACGAAGCAACTGGATTTTCTTGTTTTTCTTTGAGGACATCTCTTCACTTCCCAGCCACTTAATGAAGATATAGCTTTAGCCAAGCAGAGAATAGCAAGCATGCTTTTCTTGGAGCAGACATAGAGATTAGATATTGCTTTTACTTGCAAGGGTGCAATCTACTAGCTTTAATTTTTCACTTTGCCAGCAGATGCATGGAGCATAATTCACCTCTTTTTTACTTGAGCGAAGAGAGAAACACGCATGTTCATTTACTAATGCAGGCAGACGAAATTGGCACTCGGGGAAATTAACCCTGTTCATTTACCTGTGAGATGAGTCCATATTACTATCTACATTCTGGAAGAACTTCTACATAACCGAGTTTTGAGAATATCTGTCTGTCTCAAGTGGAATCTAGCAGCCTTTTCTGCGTGAGGCAGAATAGTAAATGAACAGGATTAATTTCCCTGAGTGTCAATTTCGTCTGCATTAGTAAATGAACATGCGTGTTTCTTCGTTAAAGTAAAAAAGAGATGAATTTTGCTCCATGCATCTGCTGGCAAAGTGAAAAATTAAAGCTAGTAGAAAAACAAAGTCCAGTTGCCTCGTAAAAAAGCATCTTTGGGATAACTATGACCTGGATGATAGAATCTCCATAAACATTTAGCTGACTTGGTGAATTCATGCTTGAATCAAACTGCTCTTTCATTTCGCTGCATTAATTGTCAAATTTAGGTCTATTGGATCCTATCCTGTTTTCCCTTTTCTGTCTCCTCCGTCAGTAAGTCCTGCCGTGGTTGGTTGCTCTTTCTAGATTCCAGATAGCCATCTTCTCTCTGCCACGTGCCATGTGCCCTTCCTGGGCTGGCTTGCCCAGAAAATCTTCGGGGGAGTTCTGGCGAGTAAGGAGTTAGTTGCCATGTGGCTGGTGTGCCACAAGAGGGCAGCAGAGCAGCCTGTGAGGGGGAGGAGATAGATGCCCCCACCCTTCTGGGCTCCAGGAGAGAGAGAGAGAGAAGGAGGGAGGGAGACGGTGGTCCTTGATCCTGCAGCCTTGATGCCAGCTGAAGAACCAGATGTGAGTTTTATTCCCTAATGGGAAGGTTTTCTTTTTTAAATTGAGGGGGCATTCCTCACGAGAAAAGGCAGGAGAGGGGGTACTGTGTGTGGAGTCTCGGGAGAGCAGGCACCAGGATTCAGCAAGGCTCCTCAACATCCTGAGCTAAAGGAATAAAATATCCCTAGCCAAGTTAGTCTTAGTTTAGTCGGTTGTGTGAATGCCACTGCCTTGTTCTGAGCTGTGGCTATGGGCACACAACCTCTGGGAGTGAAGCCCTCGCCCATTCCAGATGTGCTGGGTGGCAGCCAGCCTCCAGTTTCGGCCATCCCACTCTCAGGGCTGCTGTGGATATGGTGCCAAAGTGGTTGCTATGCAGGCCGCACAGCTGCAGAGCAGGATGCTGGGTTGCCATGGAGATGGGTAGGTTGCTATGGTTGCAGCAAAAGGGACCAGCACCCTGCCTGAGGATGCCCTGTGGAAACCCCCAAGCTCAGCACCAGGATTGGCTGCTCTCCTGGCAAAGGCATCTACAGAGCCAGTGACCGGCACAAACGCGGGGGGGGGAGGGCCAGTGGACAACAGCACAGGCTGTTTCAGGCCAGAACTTCCTTGCAATCGTGGCATTGGCAGAATCCCCCCCCCTCCACGGTCTCTGCCCACAGCTCCCCTGTCTTCCCACTCAGCTGCGCTCGGGGTACAAGGACTATGGAAGGGGGTTCCATAGTGGCCCCACACATGTAGAGGAAGGCTAGGCCAGTGCAGAAGAGCCTTCCTTGTAGGAGCAGTCTACCAAGGAATGGACCATCACCCTCTGGCACTCTGGGAGCCGGAGCTGCACTTCCTGTCCTATTGCACAGGCTCAGTGCCCAGGCTTGCCTCCCCCTCAGTGCCAGCCACGGGTCTCTGGGGGCTTCTAGAATCAGGGGTGCTGAGTTTGAACCCTGGCGTGATTGCCTTGTGGCTCACAGGTTGCTACCAATGCCTGGCTTGGGATGGGGAGCCTGTGTTTTCCCCCATTACGGCCTTGCCTGTTCAGGTTGCCAAAGGAACCCCCTTCCCTTGGGTCGCCCCCACTCAGAGAAGAGAGGCTGCCAAGGGAAGCCTCAGAGAAGAGGGGCAGGGGCCTCCAGTGGCTCAACGGCCAGAGAAAGAAATGGATCAGATAGTTAAGAATCAGTCAAGGTAGCCTTACAATAAAAGAGGAATTAGCTTACCTAATCCTATTTCCTGTCTGGTTTTTCCCAGGAGGGTTGACGGAGACATTCTGGCAGGGAACTGCTGTGCCAGCCCAGCTACATCCTCAAAATGGTTTACGAGGACTTCGTCAATCCAGAGTGGTTTTCCCAAGTTCCTGTCCAGGGAAAAACCCCTCAGGAGTGGTTTCTGTGCTGGTTCCCTTTTTAAAAAAAAAAATTAAAAAAAATAGTCAATTCAGTTAAATAATTTAAAACATAGAATTGACGGTCAAACTCTTGAGCAGCTCCCAATTAAGAATTAAAGCAATAATAAAACAATACATGTTTAAAATAAAATGAGCACCAGGGTAGTTAAAACTATAAAAAGTTTAATTAAAAGACGCCAAGCTTTCACCGTCACCTGCTGGCATCAGGGCTTAAAAGGGCCACTGCTCCAGAGAGATTTTCATGAGCAGAACCTGGCTGTCCTAGCCAGTGTTTCAACTGCAGATCTATTCACATGGATCTGCTCCAGGGATGTAACAGTAACAGTAATAGAGTTGGAAGGGACCTTGAAGGTCATCTAGTCCAACTCCCTGCTCTCATAGGTGACCTATACCAGTGATGGCGAACCTTTTAGAGACCGAGTGCCCAAACTGCAACCCAAAACCCACTTATGTATCGTCGGGTGCCGGGTAGGTGTGGCCCATTGGGTGGGTGTGGCCCACTGGCTGGGCGTGGCCCATTGGGTGAGCGTGGCTGCGGTGGTAACAGCAGACTGGGTAGGACTAAAAAGTTCAATCAATCAATTCCAACTTGTAGGTAGAAACAATCATAATATACGAGGATCTTTTCCAAGTCCTTCAGGGTCAATCCTAGGAAACAGCTTCATGGCCAGTTCTAAGGCTGTTGCTGTTTGTCCTGTCTTAGTCCTGTTTCTACTCTGCTCCGTGCAGAGCTTGCAGATGACTTGATGGTTTCAGCCCTCAGAGTAACGTCCTCAGCATAGTTATTGATCTCCCTTCTTCCAGTTTTAAACCCTGCTAATCTTGTTCCAGTCCAGCATTCCTCAATCCCCATCACAAAGACCGGCAAAAATGTGCTTGGGAAACAACTGGCTCACTCAGTCCGAAGATCAGAATCGTGAGAGCCACAGTATCTCCCAGCACCCTCTACGGAAGCAGAAGTTGGACTCGGAAGAAGCAGGAGAGGAGAAGCATGGATGGCTTTGAACTTTGGTGCTGGAGAAGATTCCTGATTATATGGTGGACAGCCAAGTAAAAGAATGGATCCTGGAACAAATCAGTCCCGAGTTCTGACTTGAGGCACAAATATTCAGGCTTAAATTGCCATAGTTTAGACCTCTTTTGCAAAGACCCAGCGGAGAGGGCTCTGAGGCTGGGAAAGGTGGAAGGAAAGAGAAGAGGAGGGCCAGCAACCTGCAGGGTGGACGATGAAAGCACCATGGGGAGATTGGAGGACCAGGGAGGGGCAGTGATCTTGCAGAGGGTCAATGTGGTCACTAAGAGCTGATGATGCGCAACAGAATCAAGCAATCCCCTCCCAGAACCTGTGGCTCACTGCCATTGAGGCAGCAAAGAGGCGCATTCACTGTGGGGAAGCCAATGATTCGTGTCTCGCTGGGCCGGGGAAGTCCGCAGTGGGCGGCCGGCTCAGTCCCTGGAGATGAAGCTTTTGGGTGCTCTGCAGGGCCAGAGTTGCAGGAATTTGGGGCTGGGCTTGGCTGGCTGCTCCCCACCCACCAGAGAGTTACTTCTGCTTTCTGCCACCCCAGGAGAGCATTGAGTAGACTCTGCCAGCTGGCTGCAGTTCCTTTTACTCTGCTGCTCCAGGGCTGCCCTAGGCATGGTCTGATGGCCGGGGACATCACCTACGCTGACCTGAGGTTTGCAAGAAGCCCTCCGGAGAAAAACCAGGGGGAAGGTAGGGGTCAGCCTGGTTAGAGTCCTTCTAGGGTCCCCTGTTCCCTCTCCTGCCTGACCCCCCCCTTTGTCTTCCAGAGCCCAATGAGGGGGAGCTCACCTATGAGAACCTCCAGGTACCCTGGGGCCTAGAGAAAGAGGTGGCAGTGTGTGGCCCCCTACAGAATACCCCAGAACTGCCCTGGTGGTCCACCTCCTGTCACTGCTGGAGTCCCGGTGAGTAGCTGTGCCCCCTCCCAATGCCCCAGGCTAGCTGAAGCCTCTCCTGCCCATGGCTGCACAGCAAGAAGGAGGCTGCAGCTGGCACGTGACCAGCCGGTTCCTCTCTCCAAGGCAGAGCCACAAGCTCAGTTCAGCTGAGAAAAAGGAGCTGGATGTTTAGACACCAGCAAGGACTAAAAGAGGCAAAACCGGAGAAAAAGCAGGGAAAAGGAGAGAGACGGAGGAGGGACGGAGGAGAGGGGGACAGAGAGAAAATAAAGGGAAAGACAGAAAAATAGATTCACCCAAAAGTTGAAAGAAAGCGTGTTTAATTCAAGAATGCCCTGTCTTGGAATTTTTTTTCCGTCAAAGAAAGGGTCACCATGCTGAGGAGAAACTTTATTCAAGCATCATTGGGTGGGCTAGAGAAAGAAAAAAGGGCCCCCGGACCATAAAAAGGCAGAGATCTTTTCATATTTGGGGGTTGAGGGTGAGAAATCTGCTGATTCCTGGGGATATTTTTGAGCGAGAGAAAATGGTCAAAGGAAAGGAAGAAGACTTTAAAGCGAAGCTGCTGCGGATTCCACCATTAAGAGGAGGGGATACTGAGACCCCCCCCCCCAAGCTGGCACACTTGATGGGGAGGGAATATCTCTGGTTTCTCACCTCCTGCTTCCTAAGTGGAGTTTTTTTTTTAGGGGAGCGTTTTGCATTGTTCTTGAGAAAGGATTAAAAGGCTGTTTTGGCAGCAGAAACATAACGGTGTTTGGGATGGGCGTTATTCTGGGGCTGGCCCAGTTTAGGAGTGCAAGTGGGGGGCAAAGGCAGCAGAGGCAAATGGGGGAAAAGTTTGCAACAGGAAAAGGGGGGAAGGAGAAGCAAGGAAAAGGGGGGGGAGAGTTTAGAGAAAAGTTTGTTGATTTATTTTATTATTTTTCCATCACATCTTATCATCTGGACATTATTTCAGCTTTATTCAGCTGTGGGATAAGAGCAGCAATTGTTTTATAGCGGTAGAATAAAAGCGGAAAGTGGGACACCAGGTGATCCCTCCTCTATCCCACATCGTGGAAGAAAGAATTTTGAGGACGCATCAAGAAGGATCTGGATTTTTTCTTTCAGTAACAAACCGGCCAATGCTGGGAGCCCTGGTTATTTGTCTCTTCCTTCTGGCCACCAACATTGCGCTTGGCGTCCAGTGTGAGTAGCAGCTGCATTGTGCTCAAACCTGCACCCCAACAATCTCCCGGGAATAAAGGGGCAAACCCCCAAATTCTTGGGAGGGGGAAGAGGAAGGGTCTTCTGGAGTTGTCATGTCTCCCTCCGCACCCGAGGGAGGGAAAGTCCTCACCCAGGCCAAGACAAGCCACGCTGTGGCTGTGGGATACCAAGAGCAGCCTCGCCTGTGCAGGACTCCTGCTCTGGGTCCCCTCCCCAGCTCCTGCTCATCGCCACAAAGGCCAGGGCACCACCAGGAGAGGCAGGGCTGTCGAGCTGGGGGCTGCCTCCCACCTCGCAGTCCAGAATCCTAGAGAAGAGACCTTCATCCGCACCCACTTTCTCTCCAGACTTGCAGGCCACCCAGCAACTCCAGCAAGCATCTGAGGACCACGCAGCCAGGAACCACGTCCTGGGAGACAGAATCTACGTCCTAAAAGCCAGCCTGGAAGACAGCCGGCACCTGCTGCTCCTGATCGAGGAGGAGCTCAACTCCACCAAGAAGAAGCTCCACTCCACCCTGGTGGCTCTTTGGCAGAGCCAGGTGGCCGAGAACCGGACCCAGCGACAGCTGCAGCATCAGGAGCTCCAGCTGGGCCAAGCCAACCGCAGCTTGGCTCTCCTGCAGAGCGAAAGGGTGAGCCTGGAGGTCAACCTCAGCCGGGCCACCTCCTGCCCGCAGATTGGTACGTTTTGGGCTCTGTCTGGGCTCCCCTCTTCCTGCTTCTTTCAGTGGAATAGTCTGCATGGCTGGGGATAACTATTGGGGGGCTTCCCTGAGAAGGCAGCAGGGTGGGCAAATCCCACATTTGTGGGGTGGGCTTGCTTCTCCACATTTGCGAACCTCCTGGGATGAGCTCTCCCCAAGTGCTGACTCTGGTGTCACTGAGCACCATCACCCCCTCCAAAGAAGTATCAGTTCCTCTGCTGAACCAGGCGCCCTGAGCATGACCAGATTCTTCTGAAGCTGTTGCAAACGCCTCTCACTTCTTCTCAGGGGGCTCCCCAGAGATGCTGGTTGCACCCCCCCTTCCCATCCCCTATTAACTGGTTGTCAGGAGAATAAAAATGAGATCCAGACAGCTGTGAAGAAAGAAGAAATATTTATTCCTAAAAGCAAAACAGTTTGCCTCTAGGGACAGGCTGCAGAGAAATGGGGCAGGGGAGGAGATTTTTATATGGGGAGGAAGCTTGTCCAGGATGTCACATGTGTGTGTGTGTGTGTGTGTAAGCAGGTTTATTTTTCTGAACATGCAGTTCCTCTGGGAGACCTAATTTAATTATCTCGGTTTGTGTTTGCAGACCTTCTCCTTTGACATGTGGATTGGGTCTGAGTAAATTATTTTGGGGTTTGAGGAAGTTTGAGAAAGGGATTTCCCCATTTGCTCTTTTACTTGATTAATTCAGTTTCAGCTTGACTGTCAATTATCTAGTGGAAACACTGATTCTCAGACCCCTGTGGATTCTGTTCATATTTTAAGGGGAAATGGAAACACTATAAAAGAGTAAAATATATTTTGATATAAAACTTCTCACAAGCTGCAAGTGGCACTTCAGGAACAGGGGCATGGACTGGGGGAGGCGGGGGCGGGTCCTGGAGCAGCACCGACCCTTCCCCAGCCCCCTCCCCTTTTGGCCGCCACCAACCTCGGGCGGGGTGTCTGCGCTGGCCTTGGCTGGGATGGGTGGATCCGAGGAAATTCCCACGGACACCGCTTGTCCAGTCCCAGCAGGGCCCCCTCTGAGCCTTCCCTCTAGGACAGTGGTGGCGAACCTATGGCACACATGCCAGAGGTGGCACTCAGAGCTCTCTCTGTGGGCACGTGCACTGTCGCCCCAGCCCCGCCTCCCCTGTGGCCCCGTCCTCCTCACCAGCAGTCCCCCCAGAGGAGAGTTGCCCCTGAGCGCAGTCCACGCAGAGCAGCACAGCCAAGGGCATGGCAGCCAGGCAGTGGGGACAAGACTGCCCTTGCACCCTATCACACGCAGATGATGCTGTGGGGCATGGGCGCAAGGATGTGGCTGCCCTGGCGCTTCTGGGCTGCCTGGGCGATCTGCTGCGGTGGGCCGTGGAAGCGATGGATGGCCATGTGGGTGGGTGGGGTGCAGAGCGGGGGTGGGCAGGGAAGCGGCGGCGGTTTTGGGGCACTCGGTCTCTAAAAGGTTCGCCATCACTGCTCTAGGATGCTGCCCCCCCGGATGGACCCTCTTCCGCTGGAGATGCCTGTGGATGTCGAGCGAGAAGAAGAACTGGAAGGATAGCAAAAGGGCCTGTGAGTTGATGTCCTCGCGGTTGGTGGTCCTCCCGAAGCCGTGGACGGCACGAGAGCTCTGGGAGGTTGTTGGCAACCAGCGGTTCTATGAGGTGAGGAAAGGGGGTGCAAGGCACCTCTTGGGGAGGCGGATGTATTCTCTCCATAAAATTCAGTTTGATTGGGACAGATTCCCCCACCCCCCACCCCATACCTAGCCTCAGCGGAGCAGCACCGACCTATGCTTAGAACTTTGCCTGTTCAAACCCTACAGACTTTTTGGGTTGGACTTTGGAATGCCATGGAAACAGACTGGATCTGGAAGTGGGTGGATGGCTCCCGCTACAAAGGGTGAGTGAGGCTGACAGGCCTTTGCTGGGCTTCCATCCATCAGCGCCTGTGGAGGCTGGGAGGAGTGGCAGAGGAGGCTGTCCTGGAGAAGCTGGTGGTCACTCTGCTGGCCACTGGAGACCCTGGTGTTTCCTCAGGGTCTGGTCTTCGTTTGGAAGTAAAGGATGGAGGGGCATCTTCTCCCTGGGTGTAGAGGCAGCCCCTCATCAGCAGAGGGGAGGGGGATGGTACCCAGGAGGGGGTTTCAAGCTCCTGCACACCACCCTTTGGAAGGCTTTGGAGGAGGGAGGCCATTTTGAGGTGAACCCCAGCCTGAGGAAGCAATGCCTGTCCAGCTGCCAGCCTTACAGAAGAACAGAATAAAAAGAGTTGGAAGAGACCCTGGAGGTCTTCTAGTCCAGCCCCCTGCTCAAGCAGGAGACCCTATAACCTTCCCAGACTAGTGACTGTCCAGTCTCTTCTTAAAAACCTCCAGGGACGGAGCACCCACAACTTCTGGAGGCAATTTCTGCTGTTCTCACTTTCAGGAAATTCCTTCCTGGTTTTAGGTTGCTTCTCTCCTTGGTTAGTTTCCACTTGTTACTTTTTGCCCTGCCCTCAGGTGCTTTGGAGAACAGGCTGACCCCTTCCTGTCTGTGAGAGCCCCTCAAATATTGGAAGATGCAATCAGATGTCAGTCCTAGTCCTTCTCTTCACTAGACTAGCCTTACCCAGTTCCTACACCTGTTCATCACCTGGATGTCTTATTTTTGTTCTTCAGTGATGTAGTAGACTGGGCTTTTATTATGTCACTTTTCAAAGTTTCCCAAGCGTCCTGGGTTGTTTTCCTCTTAAGGATTCTCATCCATGAATCCTTCCCAAGCACTCACCAGGTTTGTTGAAATCAGCTCCCTTAAAACCCCAGATTCTAGTTTGACTTTGTCTATTCCTTGTGCTTGCACAATCTTAAATTCCTATATTGCATGCTCACTGACCCTTACATTTCCTGTAACTTTGACACCTTCTATCATTTCATCTCTGTTAGTGGGAATTAAGTCTGTTTGACCCTCTAGTTCCCTTCTCTACCGTTTAGGAGAAAAGTTGTTTGCCGGGTTCAACAGGAACCTGTTCGATCTTCCACTTGATGCAGAGGTCATCTCCCAGTTGATGGCAGGGTAGTTCAAGTCCCCCGTTACAATCATGGTGTGTGCTTCCTACACACCTTAGCTAACCGATTAGCCTTGGAGGAAGAGGCCTTGGAGGGGGTTGAACGTGGTCAAGACGTCTGCCTGTTGCCGCTTCAAGGGTTCAAGTTCAGGTGAGAGCTGGAGTCCGCAGAGCAGGTGACCAGCAAAGACTCACCTGGTTGCCACTGTCTTTCCAAATGGTGCCCTAAGGACCTTCCCTGGTTAAAGAGGGCAGAGACTGTCCCTGGCATAGAGAAGCATCAGCTCTGCAGGGAGATGTTTAGGCCCTGATGCCCCCACCCACCCAGCCCAGTTTTGCATTTCCTAGCCCAGAGCTCTTACCTAGGCTCTTTGCATGACTTACTGGGGGGCGGGAGCATTTTATCTGGATCTCCCTGGAGAGATCAGATTTAACCTGTTTTATGAACTGAAACATATGCCAACTGCTGTACTGCTCTTTCTTGGAACCTCATTTGTCCTTTCTTACCTTTTATTTCTCTTGCAATAAGGATCTCAACAGCTGTCAGTCCCCCAAATCTCTCTGGGACCCATGGAAGACCTGTTTGCTCCCTTCTTAGTTAATTTGTTTGCTGTGGTTTTATATTGCTCTACTGCAATGGCTCAGTGGTTAAAAACGCTGAAGTTGTCAGCTGGAAAGCTGACAGCCCAGGTTCAAGATCCGAGCGCCACGCGATGGGTCAGTGCCCGTTACCTGCCCCAGCTGCTGCCCACTTAGCAGTTTGAAAGCCTGCAAATGTGAGTAGATAAATAGGTGCTACTTTGGTGGGAATGGAACAGTGTTCCATGGGCCATGGAGTAGAGCCATGCCGGCCAATGACCCATGGAAGCATCTTTGGACAATACTGGCTCCCTCAGCTAAGAAACAGAGATGAGCAGCAGCCCCTGGAGTTAGACATGACTGGACAGGGGAAACTTTTACCTTTATTTCCCAGGTGAGAGAGCCAGTTTGCTGCACTGGTTCAAGGCCTCAGACTGGAAGAATGTGAGTCCCAATCTTGTTTCAGGTGACCCAGGGCTGGTACCCCTTCCCAGCCCTGGGGAGAGGGAGGGGAGAGCAGGGCCCCTCTGAAGCTGCAACAGAGGAAGGTGTCAAGAGTGGCTCAAAGGCACCACAACAGGGGTGCAGTGAAAAGCTTGTCGTATTTTGAGGGAAGCAATGCCCGCAGAGAGGGTTGCCATTGCACACCTTTTAACACAAGTCTCACGTTTGCATGGCACAAGGATCCCCACTCTTGTCTTTGCGTTTGCTCAGCAGCGTCAAACTCTCTTGCCCCGTTTCTGACGTCGTTTATCTGCTGGTAGTTCAGTCCACTTTGGAAACTCAGCGGCAGCAGAGTTTGTGTTTCACCTTCAGTAGAGAAAGAAAGCAATCTGTGCAGATGTTGACTTTGGGGTTTCTTCATACGTGTCTTTTGAACATTTCAGAAGTGAAACTCTGCATGATGAATATTATACACTCTATGCAGCCATGCAGAATGGACAATTGTCACCAAAGGGCTCTTCGTGGAAGTTCAGATTCATCTGCGAGAGGGTAGCCAGTCCTGAGGAGCCGCTGCTGAGCGATGGGTACGCAACTCCCTTAAGGAAACCAACAGGCACATTCTAGGAAGCGACCAAATGTTCCATGCAGGAATCAGGCAACACTCTGTGTGTGTGTGTGTGTGTGTGTGTGTGTGTGTGTGTGTGTGTGTGTGTGGAGGGTCCTTGATCAAAGCCTGCAGGAGACACCCCTGCCCTTCCAAGCATGATGGATGTTCTGGTAGAGGAGTCCCATGGGGAAAAGGTGGGCTGGTGGCATGCAGTGATAGAAATGCAGGTGGAAGTTGGGGAAACCAGGATGGGGAGAGGGGAGGAAGGCACAGGGGGAGTAGTGGAGCAGCTGGCACACAGCCATGAGGTGGGGGCAGGGAGAGGACTGGGAAGAGGGGCACCAGCCTCCCCTGACTTAAGATTTCTTTGCATCTGTCTTGGTCCAAAGAGAGGCCAGCCGACCCCCTAAAACTAAGGCTCATTTGGGCCGGATCATGACCTGCCTGGATCAGATCAGTCTAGAATGGGACGGTTCCCTGCAGAGGACAAAATGGGTGACATTTTGTGCACACTCCTACCCCTCATCAGGGATCTGGGAATTTTGATTTTAAACTAAGATTGAGCATGCCAAACCTGGTTAGTTTTAATCTTAGTTGGTTTCTCGTGGTTTAATGTGTGTGGTGGGCTCAGCCCCTTTGGTCAGTTTTTGGCTCAGGGTACCTTGTGAACTCAGAACATGGGTTAATTCCATAACCAGGATAATAAGCACATTACAGAAGGTGACATAAGGACTCTGGATTTCATTTCCTGCCCCCCCCCCTCCATCAGGGGGCTGCAGAGCAAAATCCACTTGGGAACCTCCTGGCAGATGGTCAGAGTCCCTCTGGAAGGAGAGTCTCTATCCCTCTTCTGAGCTCTGTCTGGCCCAACAGGAGCAATTTCTACCCTTAAGAAATTCTTCCTGATGTCCAGCCAAAATCTGCTCCCTCGAAACTGAAGCCCAAAATTTCTGTTCCTAGCTTCAGGCTCTGCCCCTTCAGGCCTCCCCAGGCTTCTCTCTCCAGACTCAGCCACTCTATGTTTCCCTCCAATCCCTACTGCTTTTCTTATCTCCCCTCCCCCCACCAATTTGCCCAAATCCTTCCTAAAATGGGGCTGCAGCATTCTGGAGCGGTTTGCCCGATGCAGAACAGAGAAGAGCAAAGACGTCTTTTGACTCTGATATTCTGCTTCTCTCAATGCAGCCTGGAACTGTCCTTGCCCTTCTTGCTGCTGCATCACACCACCGGCTCATGTTCAGCCTGTGAGCCACTGAGACTCCAGACCCTTTTCATATACAGCATGTCCTCTTCCAGTGATGGCGAACCTTTTAGAGACCGAGTGCCCAAAAACCGTCCCTCCCCATCGCCTGCCCCCCTACTCCGCCTCCCTGCTCTGCCCCGTCTGCCCGCAGGGCCACTCACCACCTCTATGGCCTGCTGCAGATTGCCCAGGCGGCCCTGCAGCACTATGGCGGCCATGCCTTCCGCCCACGCCCCGCAGCAGCATCTGCACCTGATGGGGCACGAGGGCAGAGTCTTGTCCCTGCTGCCTGGCTGCCATGTCCTTGGCTGCGCTGCTCCGCATGGACCGTGCCTGGGGGCGACTCTCCTCTGGGGGGGCTGCTGGTGTGGAGGGGGCCGTGGGGGGAGGCGGGGCTGGGGCAACAGCGTGTGTGCCCACAGAAAGGGCTCCGAGTGCCGCCTCTGGCATGTGTGCCATAGGTTCGCCACCACTGTCCTATTCAGTCCAGCTGCCCAAGTGCACTCCCTCACATCGTTTCCCTCCCACTGACAACATTTCTGCTTTCTTCCTTCAAGGTTGTGGAGTGACATTTGAGAGGCTTTGCGTCTTTTTGGATCACAAATGGCCAGATGTGGGAGAACAAACTGAAACTGAGTTTGTACTATTTGAAGCTGAGGCTGATCCCGGCCGCCAGTCCAGAGCCCGGATGAAGCCCTCTTTCAAAGAGGTAGATGCCTCCACTAAGGAAGTGGGTCACAGCCAGGATCTTCCTCTTCCGGAACTGACCATGAGTGGACAGCAGAGGCATCCACGGGGCTGTCAACCACGTCAAAATGGTGGGCATCCCCACCCCTTTTTATTTGCTTGGGGGCATGCAACGTGCCTTGCAGTTCTGCTCATGCTCACTATTTTGACATGGTTCATGGCCCTTGTAGGTAGCTCCTTAGCAGCAATGTAAGGGGAACCTTTTCTCGGCTTTACCCAGAGGAGAAAAATGTCTGGCTTCAAAGATACTGTCATGCCTCCATCCGAGCCTGACTCTGAGGACGACATGGAGTTCCCTGTTGAGGCCCACGAGGGGGTGTCTGTGGCTTCGGAGGACTGTGGGGAGGAACAGTCTGAAGCAGGCAGGGCCCTTCAAGTGTGGAACAGGGAAGGCAGAGCTCAGGCGAGGAGCAAGGCCCCACCAGATCTCAGAGCAAGGAGAGCAGCGAGGAGGAGGGAACAGAGGCAAGCTCACTTGCTCAGGAGGAGAGCGTCACGCCCCACTCCACAAGGCACACCTGGGGAGTAGGTATTTAAGGAGACGCTATGGGGTGGGGCATTTTCCAGGAACAAATGTGAACTCTTGTGATGTGAGCTCTTGTACCTGTACTCTTTGTATTTTGGATCAAGTTTGTTTCCTGCTGAGTTTTCCTTGCTGTCTTGCAGTTTGCAGGTTACAGGCAAGCTGGGCATTGAAAAGATCATACTTTGTTTGTTATCTGTTTTACTTTAAAGAACTGTTTAACTCCATTGACTGTTTTATTGAATTTGTGCCAGCATATGCGGGGGATGTTGGGTGAACATTGGCAGTGCTTACAAAGACAATTATTCTGACCAGCTAATTGCTTTGCCTCCATTTGGGGCCCTGGATCATCACAGATGCATTAGTGGCCAAAATTGTGGAAACCTTTTTGGGAAAGTGTATTTTTGAGGTTTGATGGCTAATAACTAAGGTGACTAACTTTTTTACACTGAAAAGGAGGACACAAATAAATTGAAGAAAAAAATATTGTAAATAAAAGAAACATTTTATTCATTGCAACAAGGAAGGATTCACTGGAGAAGAGCCTAATGCTGGGAAAGATTGAGGGCAATAGAAGAAGGGGACGACAGAGAATGAGGTGGCTGGATGGAGTCCCTGAAGAAGTAGGTGTGAATTTAAATGGACTCCAGAAGATGGTGGAGGACAGGAAGTCCTGGAGGAACGTTGTCCATGGGGTCGTGATGGGTCGGACACGACTTCGCAATTAACAACAACAATACAGAATACACTATAATATGATAAATGCATAATAAAAACATTTGTAACAATAACATTTTATATTGTAATTATGCTTACATGCCGCGCCCCCGCCCGCAGCCGCCCCGCCGTGTAGAGTGGGCCCTGCGGCTCCCAAAGCACCAGCTGCGCTGGCTCTGGCCCCGGGGGCAGCCCACCATCAACACACCCACCTGCAGCCGCCCCGCCAGCACCACCGCCTACCCTGCGCAGCCCCATGTAGAGCAGGCCCCGCGGTTCCCACAGCATGGGGGGCAGCCGGCCACTGCCACCCCTCACACCCCCGCCCACAGCAGCCCCGACGCCCCTGACTCTTGCGCCCACAGCCATTATTGCCCTAGCAGGGCCGAAGATCAAGAGAAAGTTACTGTGGCATCGCCGCTCCAGTCTCCTCCAGGTATCTTTGGGACTAACTAGGAGATGGTGTAGTTGGGTAGCAGGGAGGGATGCAAAGTTCCTGCCAATTCACCTTCGCTGCAGACAACTTATATGTGCAAAGTTTGCCAGCCGAGTGTTTTGGTGCGCTCAGCAGCAATTCCTATTGGCTTTCGAAAGCCAATAGGGGGAGTAGCACAGCTCATGCAAAAGCTGAAAAAAAAAATCAAAAAAAGGTGCCAGAACGCCGTTCTGAGTGTTTTATGAGAAAAAAAAGCCCTGCAGATTAGTCTTCAAATATCGAAAAGGAGGACATGTAGAAGGACACTTTTCGAGGGAGGACAGAACTCACAAAAGGAGGACTGTCCTCCTTAAAAGCGGACGGTTGGTCACCTTATAATAACATCACTTTTATTTTGGAGAAGTACCATAAAATTATATATCAATGGAAAGATTAATCAAGAATGTAATGCAACAAAGTTTGTTCAGTTATCTGTATTGTATTCTATGGAAAGTTACAGCCAAATAATCAGAAAAAGGAAGCACAACTTGCTTAGGTTGATATCAGGCAGCTTTGCTTCATCTGATAGTAGCCAATGAGCATGAGTGTTTAGAAAGCCAATCAGGTGTCATCTTGTTTTGGCAATGAGCCAATCAGATCACGGCAGGATTCAGTGATTGATATCATGTATTGAAGCTGAGAGAAGGACATTTGTCAGTGTGTTATGTGATCGCTATCAAGTCGGTTGGGTTTTTTGTGTGTTCTTTCATTTAGTGAGCGTGTAAAACGTAATAAAAATAAAGTCATGGTGCAAAGAGTTGACCGGTTGCCCAGAAAGCGATGTAAAATAGTATTATTAAGTGACCAAGGCTATAGTTATAAAGAAATTAGAAGAAAAATGGGTGGAAACTTAACCAAAGGTGGCATTTCTACTGTACACTTTTCCCAAAAGGTTTCCACAATTTTGGCCACTAATGTAGATGCAACAGTAGCCTCGAAGTTGGATTATTGCAAAGTCCCTGTGTGGATCTGCCCTTGAAGATGCTTGTGTCTGCTTTCTCCTGGGGCTGCTGCTGCGTTGGTCAGAGATACGAGGGCTGGACTGACTCAGATTGAGCAGGGGGTGGAGGCAGTTGGGCAGGCCTCCTCAGGCCATTCCTGTAAGCCTCCAGCCCTGCGAATCCAATAAATCGGTCCAACAAGGAGGGAAGTGTGTTCACAGGCCTTCATGCTTGCCGGGATCTTCTGGGGTGACCTGGAATGCCTGAGCAGCTTCTCCTTCAGGGTGGAAGGAGGCAAAGTTCAGAGCACCTGAGAGGATGGAGGGCTCTGGTCTTTGTTCAAAGTCCTGGGGCCAAACTTGATTCTGTTAGGTCTTTTGAGCAGAGTTTGCCCCATTGGTCAAGAAACCACAGTACAGTCAGACCAAGACAGGAACTGGATGCTGATCTCTAGTTTGTCCCCTCTCTGTTTTCACCATCAACCGCCCTGTTATGTCCCGAGCCTTGCAAACGGCTCGGGCGCTGTCGCCAGCGCCGTGCGCATGCGCAGGTGCTGGCGCGGGAAAAGTAACACATTTACCCGGGAGTTGCCTATATAAGAGGCTGCGAAGCGTTTGGGCGGGCCAGAAGCCATCTACCTGTAAGCTGAACGCTGAATAAAGAAACCTGAGAACTCCAGCTGCTTCTCGTGTCTGTTTTCCCGCCACGGACTCAACACGCCCCATCACAGGCCCTGGAACTTCACCCACAAGATCAGAAGACCCTTTTGACGCTCTTCAGTGATCTCAGCCACCATCTGTAGCAAAGCCCCTCTGGGTTCTATACAGGGCAAATGGCCTTCATAGCCTCTCTTTCCTTCATGGCTCCTGGCAATTGCCTCTGATTTGCTGGCGCGTCCTCCTGCTGGCTGGGAATTATGGATACCAGAATCCAATGCCTCTAGGAGGGAGAGCTAGGAGCACTGCTGTTTTGCCAAATGGCGGTCAAGCTGGCAGTGGGGCTCTTGGCCATGAGCCTCTCTGGTCTGGAAGAAGTGAAGGGTGGAGTGAGACGGGGCAGTGACCCGGGCAGAAGGCACCTTGTGTGAACTCCTCAAGGAATGCAGGTCAGCAGGGCCCAGGGCCAGCTCCCAGGACAGAGGCAGAGCTGGACCGGACCTGGGTCTACCAGATGCTCCAGGATCCAGCATCTGGGAGGGAGTATGAGGCCACAAGTGAGAAGGGTATATAAATATGCTCAAAGATGGACTTTGTGTCTATATCTTCCTTGATTGTTTACCATTACCCGAAAACTTCTTCCCCGGTCAGTCTCTCTCTCAGCTGTGTCCCAGCTTGGGCCCTCGAGAAAGAAAGACCCTCGACTCCATTTGCAGTGAAAGGTATACTTTTACTAAAGGCCAGCAGTTACAGCCAAGCAAAGGCAGATCTGAGGATTTCTCATGTAACCCCAGTCATTTTCTGTTATGTCCTGGGCCGGCAGGCACAGGCTGCAGCGATTGGCTCTGGCAGACCATGTGGATGCCCAGGACAAGAAAGGCTGCTTCCAGCCTTTGCAATGATTGGCCAGCAAGGTATTGTGCAGGGGGGCTATAAAAGGGGGCCGCACCATTTTAAAACCTGTTCTGTTGGTGTTGCAATAAAGGAGACTGTTGGAACTTGTTGCTTCGTCTCAATGCCTCTTTTCCTGAAACAGAACATTTTCCCTTCTCACAAACATTCCCCCCTTGGTCATTTTGGTGGTGTCCAATAAGGTTCAAATTAGGTCTTTTGATAACAGTTACTCATTTTGGCACCTCTTTGGATGGGCGTTCCACATTCCATTCCCAGGCTTGGGTCCTTGGATTATTCAGTTGTCCCTCGAATGCATCTCTGGTTCTTGTCATTCTCCCCTCCCTATCCTCCCATTCCCTCTCCCCACTTTTTATGGCAAGCTGCCATCAAAGTGAAGTGAAGCAGGGCTGAAGTGCTTTGATGGCAGATCTGACATTCTACTGGTCAAATCCAGAGATGGACCCCCCCAACAGCATACCCTCTTAATGCCCTCTGCCCCCCCATACCCTCTTAATGCCCTCTGCCCCTCATGCCCTCTCCCTTCCTGGGTCTCCTGCTCAGAATACACATCTCAGAATACACACAAAGGCCTGGAGGCTAAAACATATGAAGAACGGCTGCATGATTTGGGTTTGGCTAGTCTAAAGAAAAGAAGAAATAGGGGTGACATGATAGCAGTATTCTAGTATTTGACGGGCTGCCACAAAGAAGAGGGAGTCAAATTATTCTCCAAGGAACCAGAGGGCAGGATAAGAAACAATGAATGGAAACTAATCAAGGAGAGAAGCAACCTGGAATTAAGGAGAAACTTCCTAACGTGAGGACAATTAACCAGGGGAACAGAAATTGTGAGCACTCCATCACCGGAGGTTTTTAAGAAGAGATATCTGAAATGGTATAGGTTCTCCTGCTTGGTCAGGGAGGTGGACTAGAAGACTTCCAAGATCCCTTCCAGCTCTATTCTATTCTATTCTATTCTATTCTATTCTATTCTATTCTATTCTATTCTATTCTATTCTATTTTCTATTCTACTCTACTCTATTCTATTCTATTCTATTCTATTCTATTCTATTCTATTCTATTCTATTTTCTATTCTACTCTACTCTATTCTATTCCATTTTCTATTCTATTCTATTCTATTCTATTCTATTCTATTCTATTCTATTCTATTCTATTCTATTCTATTCTATTTTCCTTACCTACTTCTCACAGGACAGGACAGCGAAGAGCCCCTGTGCTGAAGTCCGCTGTCTGAGCAGCCAGGCTTCCTGCAGGAAATGGAGGGGCTTTCAGCCTCAGCTCTCAAAGCTGGTGGGAGGCAGAAACACCTGTGCAGATTAAGGTGGGGAACCGCATCAGGGCATCAGGGCAAGCCAGGCAGGGCGCAGGGGCCCATTTCAGAGAAGGGGAAACTGAATCACCTTTCTGCAGCTCTTGCTGGGCCTGACAGCAGAGGAGGCTGGTGGGATTCCTCGGAAGAAAGAGCTGCAGGTGGGAATAATCACAATCTTAGTAAATCTTTCCCACTGCCCCAAAGCCATCTATAACAAATAAGGGCAAGAAATTATGTTGTAATCAAATAGGTACATTTTAACAAAGATTGCTGCTAATCTTCACTAAACAATCAACTGATCAATAGTAGAGGCAATTACCTGGGCAAGAGTAAACAAAAGTCAAGGAAACAATTGGTCCACTAATGGGAAAAGATGACAAAGAAGTAACAGGCAGGAGAGAGAAAGCAGGACATTTCTTTTCCCCACAGTTCATGGCCAACTGTCACCACAAAACAGCAAAGCACTAGCTCAGTGGTTCTCAACCTTTTTAATGCCACGACCCCCAACCGATCGTAAGTCAAGGACTACTCAACCCGTCGAAAGTCGAGGACTACTCAACTGGTATGGCACCGTTTGCAGAATGGGACTTTTGGCGGGCTCAGCAGGGCAGAGACAGCCTGGACAATTCCTATTGGCTTTTAAAAGCCAATAGAATTAGACTCTATTCAAAAGAGTCTATTCTATTGGCTTTCAAAAGCCAATAGAATAAAAGGGAGTAGCACAGCTAAGGAAAAGGGGGGGGGGGGAAATGGTGGACTGCATTGTTTGGCGACACCCTGAAATGGTCGTTTGACCCCAAATGGGGTCCCGACCCACAGGTTGAGAACCACTGAACTAGCAAACTTAAGGTGGCAGCTGACAATCACTTAAATATGAGCCAGCCGTGTGCTGTAGCTGCCAAAAAAGCCAATGCAGTCCTAGGTTGCATTAACAGAGGGATAGAATCAAGATCACATTCTGCTACCTCTTTACTAGGACTTAGTAAGACCACACCTGGGATACTGCATCCAGTTTTGGTTGCTATGATATAAAAAAGAGGTTGAGACTCTGGAGAGATGCAGAGAAGAGCAAAGATGACTAGGGAGCTGGAGGCTAAAACATATAAAGAATGGTTACAGGAATTGGCTAAGTCTATTCTAATGAAAAGAAAGACCAGGGGTGACATGATATCAGCCTTCCAATATTTGAGGGGCTCCTTTAAAGATGAGGGGTCAAACTATTTTCCAAAGAACCAAAAGGCAAGATGAGAAACAATGGATGGAAACTAATCAGGGAGAGAAGCAACCTAGAACTAAGGAGAAATTTCCTAACATTGAGAACAATCAACCAATGGAACAGCTTGCCTTCAGAAGTTGTGAATGCTCCATCACTGGAGGCTTTCAAGAAGAGACTGGACAGCCATCTCTCTGAAATGGTATAGGGCAGAGGTAGGCAACCTTGGCTCTTTTATGACTCTGGACTTCAACTCCCAGAATTCCTGAGCCAGTAGGGCTCAGCTTGGAAACCTCTCCCTTTCCCCTCAGCATGGCCGGCTCAGGAATTCTGGGAGTTGAAGTCCACGAGTCATAAAAGAGCCAAAGTTGCCTACCCCTGGTATAGGGTCTCCTGCTCAAGCAGGGGGTTAGACTAGAAGACCTCCAAGGTCCCTTCCAACTCTATTATTTTATGTTCTAATTAGCCAGACAAAATACCTGTTCATTCACACTTCTCCAAACCCACAAATAGGCTGCCAAGACACCACCTACACAACAAAGGCAAGTCACAAGGAAGGACAATTAAGATTGACCTTTTGAGAGTCGCATAATAAAATCAACATGCACACACACCCTCACCACTCCCAAGCTGACACCAAGGACTAGTTCCCCTATTAAAAAAACCCTATCAGTTCCCCATTTTCTCTGTAGAAACACACCCCCCTGGAAGTGAACCTGTTGCTTTCATGAATAAATGGATCATCTTCTTTCCACAGCAGCACGCCTGGCATCTTGTTTCAGAAACCTGGATCGGATTGGGACCCAGATCCACAGGAAAGAGAGTGGAAGCTGCAGATTTTCCTCCCTCCCTCTATCTGAGAGGTGACCAGGATCAGCCCAGCTCCTCTCCTTGCCTAATCTGTCAGACCAGATTGACCCTCCTGGCCCCAGAAAACGCCCCCCCCCTCTGCCTGCAAGCCCCTCTAAGGAGGAGTAGCAGCCTCCTCAGCACTCACAGGGGAGCTGAACAAGGGGTGCAAAATAGTAATTGGGTGAGAAGGGCCACCCTCAGTCAGGGACCCCCCCCCTTATGTCAGCCTTCCATCTCCTTCACAAGGGGCTTCCCCAGCACTGCTGCCCTCCCCCCATAAAAGACCCCATTTGCCCAACAAGAGAAATAATCCCAGGGACAAGGACCTGCTCAGGTCCCCCAAACTGGCCAGGAAATCAGATCCCCGGGAATCCCCCACCTGGAGACCCTCCGTGTCTCTGAACCTCTCTGGTTTCCCAGTCTTTGGGGGTTCCTCCTTGCTCTAAAACAGGCATGCGTTGAGCAGGATTTTTTGAGGCAAGGATGAAGTTGCCCTGCTTAAAGATGAAACAGGTGCATAAGCAGGGTGGTGGTGGTGGAGGGGTGGGTGTCTCCTCTGAAAGATCCCTCCAGGAGTACAGAAGAAGGAAGTTGGGCCTGAGCACATGGAACCCCTCCCCAAATCCCATCCAAAGCTACCGGACTTGTCAATCAACTTGTCAATGAACAAAACAAACATTTGGGAAGGTAAAGGGGGTCCTGCAGCCCCCTCCCCACTCTTTGAGTCATCTTTGGATCCAGATCTGACAGCTTCTGTGTGCCTGCAGCCTAGTTTAGAAAGATATGGGTAAGTGTGTGTGTGTGTGTGTGTCTGTGTAAGATTGAGAGGGAGTGAGAAAGAGGGAGGGACGGAACGAGAGAGGGAGGGAGGGAGGGAGAGAAAGGGAGGGAGCGGGAGAGAGAGAGGGAGAGAGGGAAAGAAGGAGAGAGGGAGAGGGGGAGGGAGGGAGGGAGCGGGAGAGAGAGAGAAGGAGAGAGGGAGAGAGAGAGAGTGACAGCAAACGTATATAAAGTTTTGCTGTTATTTTAAATTGGCTTGGCCTCTGGCTACTCTACAGAAGGACTTGTGCCTCTGTGTTTGCTTGAAAATGATCTGAGTCTGGCTGTGCTCCAAGGCTGTGAGCGTGTGAGCGAATGTGCAGAAGTGAACCCCGGGGGCACTTGTATAACACTTTCTTCTCCCACAGAGTTGTGCTTCACACTTCTGGCGTCTCACTGTCAGCAGCAGCGGTTTCCGCCCTTCTCTGTTTCCTTTTGGGGAGCCCTCGTGCTGGGTTGGCTCCCCCACAGCCCTCAACTTCTGCTTTCCAAGCCTCCCTCCTGACCAGCCCCCCCAGCCAGTCAGTTGCACTTCCTTTCTCTCTACCACTCCAAAGAGACACAGACACATGTGCACACCTACACGCACAGAGGCAGAGTGACCACTGATGTTTGAGAGAGTGACCTACGCCGATCTGCAGTTTGCAGGAAGCCGTCAGGAGAAAAGCCCTGGGGAAGGTAGGGACCAGCCAGGCCAGCCCTCCTGGGGCTCCCCCCCCCCCGTGCCTCCTGCCCCCTGACCTCCACTTGTTTTCCAGAGCCGGACGAAGGGGAGCTCACCTATGAGAACCTCCAGGGACCCCGGGCACAGGGGGATTTGCCTCCCAGAGCCACCCAGGGGGGCAAAGGTGAGTGCTCAGGAAGCCCTCGGACGCCCGAAGTGCACAGCCCCTCAGCCCTGGGGCTGGGCTCAGTGCTCAGCACCATTGAGGGGGTTTCCTTTGAGTGATTGAGATCATCTCATGGGGGGGGGCATGGCATGGCACAGAGAGAGGTGTCTTTTCTCCCCCTCCCCAGGAGAGCTGGGCAGAGCAAGGGATGCCGTCTTCACACAAGCCATCCTTAACTCTAACTGGAGGGGGGGAGGCTTTAAAGGGAGCAGAACAGCACAGCACCCCAGTCACCTGGTTTTTGCACCTTTCGCTCCCAGCCTGGCTCCCTCCAAGCATGTCCTGCTCTTCTCCACAGACCAGAGTCTTCCTCAGGAGACCCCCTTCCAGACAGGGGTGACTGCAGCGGCCCAGGGGCTCAACACCCGGAAGCAGCAGCCTGCTGCCAGGACACAGAGTGCCCTTGTCCGGGGGCGTCAGGGCTGCGCAGGTGGGCATGAAAGAGGGCATCACCCTAACGCAAGGCAGTTTTGTCATTTTGAGAACCCCCCCCCCAATTCAGCTGCAAGGCATCCCGCCCGGTTGGAGGGAGGTGCAGTTCGCCACCAAAACATGCTCAGGATGCTGGCCCAGATTCCCCTGCCCTGAGACTCTCCAGAGTTTCTGTCTATCTGGATGGGGAGGGTATCCTTCCAGGTCCCACAAAATTCTGCTGCTTCCCCCACCAGAGCAGGCAGCTGCAGGGGATAGAACTCTTCAACCACCAGCTCCCCTATGAGCCCCAATTCTTCCTTTCCCAGGATGTCCGGAGTGGTGTGTTCCTCCGTCAGGGTGGAGCTCCCGGACCAGGGGTGTGGCCTTGGGAGTTCTGGGCATCGGCCTCTTTCTTCTCTCCATCATCAGCGTCAGTCTTGGGGTGCAATGTGAGTTGCGGAGACCTGAGGCTTGACCCTCCCCCTGCAACTTGCTTGGGGAAAAGGGTGGCACAGATTGTTTTCTCACACGCCTTGCACTGCCATTTCCTGAGCTCAGAGTGGGCTCCCCAACTGCCCAGTGATTGGTCCCCTCCCTACATGCCCCCCGCCCCATGCTCTGCTTCCCCAACTGCCCCCCATCTTTCTAGACTTGCAGGCCTCCCGGCAGCTCCAGCAAGCCTCCCGAGACCATACAGCTGAGCACCACGTCCTGCAAGCCAGCCTGGAGGAGAGCCAGTACCTGCTGCACTTGACTGAGGAGGAGCTCAACTCCACCAGGGTGGCCCTTTGGCAGAGTCGGGTGGCCGAGAACCAGACCCGGCGGCAGCTGCAGCACCAGGAGCGGCTGCTGGACCAAACCAACCACAGCCTGGCTGTCTTGCGGAGCGAGAGGGAGAGCCTGAAGGCCAACCTCAGCCACGCCACCTCCTGCAGGCAGATTGGTACGTTCCTGGCCCAGCTCCCCTTCTGAGCCTGGGGGGTCCAGGGGAGTCTCTGCAGCCCCTTTCTGGTTACTGTGGGAGCCCTTCGGGTTTGTGTGTGAGTAGGAAACCACAGGAAGGCTGCTGAGGGAGCCCCCCCCAGCCAGCCACAGCTGGGCTCTCGTGCAGCCACTCTGGGGAAAACCCAGCACCAGCTGGGGGGAGGAGGAGGAGGAGGCGGTGAGCCCTCTGCATGAGCTGGTAGGCAAATCTTTCATGGGGGAAGGAAGTGCTCTAGTGGGGGCCGCAGTGTTGCAAAGTGGGTGAGGCTGGATGTGATGGGTGGGTGGGGTGATCAGTTTTTTCTTTTCTTGTTTTTGAAGAATCTTGACCCCTGGTCTCTTCCCCAGGCTGCTGTCCCAAGGGATGGAAGCTCTTTAGGTGGAAGTGTCTGTGGATTTCTGATACATGGAGTACTTGGGACAGCAGCAAACAGGTCTGCAAATACACTTCTTCTCAGCTGCTTATTCTGAAGGAGTCCTGGGATGCTCAAGACATCTGGTCCTCCGGGGTGAGTAGCAAAGGCTTCCTGGGCAGGATCAAGGCTACGGGCAGCCAGTGGGTCCAAGCCAAAGGGGGGATCAGGAGATCTGACCAAACCACACACTGATCCTTCCTTCAATAGATAGAAGGTAGAGAGGATAGGTGATTAGATGATAGATAGATAGATAGATAGATAGATAGATAGATAGATAGATAGATAGATAGACAGATAGATGATAGATAGATAGATAGATAGATAGATAGATAGATAGATAGATAGATAAATAGATAGATGATAGATAGATAGATAGATAGATAGATAGATAGATAGATAGATAGATAGATAGGTGGATGATAGGTAGATTAGAGATAGATGATAGAGAGAGAGAGAGAGAGAGAGAGAGAGAGAGAGAGAGAGAGAGAGAGATAATGAGACAGATAATAGATATGATAGATAGATAATATGCCATGAAATCAGTGTTGACTTAGTGACCACATAGGTTGACCTTCTCTAGATTTACGTATGATAACCTGCTGTGTCCTGTCACACAAAGATTTATTTGCTGGATATAATTTAGAGACTGCCTCATTCCAGATGAGTTTGGACAGCTTATGTTTTAAAATGTAGGAGCAATTAAAGAAGAGACAATTCATAAGCACCTACAATACAGTCTCTGAATTGCAATAAAACCCACACCCTGCCCACTGAAAGAAAGCTCTTGCCTTTTGATTGATTGATTTGATATCTTTTCACTTGGCATCCTCCTTTTTGTTTTTTGTTTTTAGAGCTTTGAACAATCAAATCATTACTGGATTGGCCTAAGAAAAGAATATAGTACCTTTCGCTGGGTTGATCAATCCCCTGTCATTGGAATTTCAGACATGTGAGTCGTGGCCCCATAACCAGCCCCTGGGAGAATCTGTGCTTGGACCAAGCTGCCTCTTCTCACCACTCCAGATTTCCATAGGGTTGAAATGCCACCCCAGTGGGATGGAGGCCATTCCAGGGATGCCCCATTGCCCATCCTCATTAGGGTCAGTTAGAGGCTTTGGCTTCCCACGTGCCCCTCTTGCTCCGTGCTTTGCCTAAGGGGCTGACCCAAAGAGGAGAGGGGAGGGCTGGGAGGCTTGGCCCCACCAGTGAGTGGGATGAGGGGGGGGCTGCTCTGTAGAAGCTGAGAAGGGCAATGCTGGACTGATGGTGGCAGAGCCAGCCCTCCCCTCCCCTCCCCTCCTTCCTGGGCCCCTGATGGGAAGACGTGATGTTAGCCAACAGGAGTATGGAGTAAATCTTTTCATATAGAACACTGATGGCAAACCTTTTAGAGACCGAGTGCCCAAACTGCAATCCAAAACCCACTTATGCGGGTGCCGGGTGGGTTTGGCCCATTGGGTGGGTGTGGCTGCGGTGGTAACGGCAGATTGGGTGGGACTAAAAAGTTCAATCAATCAATTCCAACTTTGCAAGATCTCTTTTTTCCCCCGTGAGAAGTTGAAATTGACTGAACCTTTTTTTTTTTTTTTTTTTGCATACGGCTGCAGAGGCCTAAAGCGAAAAGGTTTTATAAAACCCAGCTGAAGGCCTAGGACTGGGGCGATGGCGCGCGTGCCCACAGAGAGGCTCTGAGTGACGCCTCTGGCACCTGTGCCATAGGTTCACCATTACTGATATAGAACACCTGACATAAATAGGCTTATTGGAGGCTCTGCTTTTTGCACTAAGATCTTCAACCCACCTATCCAGCCTGCATGTGGTGGGAGTCATGGCTGGGGGTGGGGGCAGGAGCACTTTGCTTTGCTTATGAAATAAATAAAAGAACTGCCAAGTCATTCTTCAGATTCTCTTGAGTAATATGTCAGTGGAATCCACTGGCAAAATATGCAGAGCATCTGAAAGGAAGGGAATCCTCCCTTAAGGCCCCTCCTTATTTTGGGGCAGGATGCAACCCAGCCAAGAGGGCCTCCTGGCTAACTACTGCCTGTGGCTGGCCTTGCCCATCTCCCACTGCAGCCTGGCATGAGTGGGGTGGTGCTGCGGGAGAGGCAGGGGTCCCTGGCACAGGTGGGGTGGTGCTGCGAGAGGCAGGGGCAGAGGCCCAGAGCCAGCTTCTCTCCTTGCTTTCCTAGTCCAAAGTGTAGAGAAGCAAACTATAAACCCAACTGTGCCTACCTGCATGAGGGAGCTTTGCGTCTGTGTTCCTGTGATAGACAGAAAAAATTTATCTGCGAGAAGACTGCCACCACAAGCGAGCCCATAGGTGAGCCCACCTCCCCCTTCTTCAGTTTGGCTGTGCTGTGTTTATGAGGGTCAGCTTTCGCCCCATTCGTCTCCCTTTAGCAGAGTGTTTGTGTGGGCGGGGCTATGTGGAGCTGCTCAGTCACGGGCATCTTTATTTTCCAATGCTGTTGTGAGTCCAGTCCCCTCACAAACTGAATTGGGGGTGGGTGGCTCAGCTGGAGTGGCCCCATCCAGAGATGGAGCTGACTGGCTGGCTGGCTATCTACCCTCAAGAACTCCCCTGCCAGGCTTAGATGGGCTTAGAGCTCAATCAGAGGGCAAGTTGGAAAGCTAGAGAAGCCCAAGATCTGCACAGTCCCCCTCCCCGATACCTGACAGTGGAAACAGCTGGTCAGCATCTTTAGAAGGGGAGAGGGTCAGAGCTGTTGGGGGACCTCTGCACTGTGAGCAGGAGGAAGGGCTGCCCCTCTGTTAGCCTGTTCTTTCTGAGCCCCAAAGGGCAACGCAAACGCCAGAGCAGCCCTGCTGAGCCCAGCCTTGGCATAGTCCAGCATTTGGTTTCTCCCCCTGGCCAGCTAGAAGCCTCTATGGCAGGGGTGTCACTCAATTTCATTGAGGGCCGCATCAACATTGCGGTTGCCCTCAGGGGGGCGGGTGGGTGTGGCCTACTGGGTGGGTGTGGATGGAGTGGGTGTGGCCTACTGGGTGGGTGTGGCCAGCTCTACATCGTTCGCGTCAAGGGTGCCTGTGGGGACCTGGGCAGGAGTGGGACAGATCTGAGGGTTTCTGACAGAAGGGGGTGGGACCGGGGCAAGTGCCATGGTGCATTCCTTCATTCCTCACAAAGGGTGACACCTCCCCAGCATGCACCCAGGGGGTGGGGCCGACACGGCAGGGGCTGGTTCCTTGCTGTTTCCAGACGGCCTTGTGGAGCTAAGACTGAATGCGTTTCAGCATAAATGGCCACCACAAAAATTGTACATTGGCTCCCTCCCGGATGGTCTGGGCCAGAGGCAAGGCAGTGGGGGCCGTACCCTCACTGTTTCCAGGATGGCTTCGCAGGCCACATGAAACCACTTTGCAGGCCGCATCCGGCCCCCGGGCCTTGTGTTTGACATGTCTGCTCTATGGGAACCAAGGTGGGCCCAGGCCTGACCCAGCCGGCTCCTCTGATGTTTGGGTGCTGTGCAAAGAGCTAGGGCTCCCCTCTGGCGGAAGGGCAATCATACAGGCTGGATAAAAAAATATTAGCCATCACCAAATCACAGAGCAGTGAATTCCTTGAGTTCTGTCTGTGAAGAAGAGCTTCCTTGCTCTGCCCTAATTCTACCCTCCCAGGGGGCCCTGATCCTGGCTTTGGAGGAAGAGAAGCGATTCCTCTCTGCCCAGGTTTGCCTTGCTGTGCCATGCCATGCCATGCTGTTCCCCCACCAAACAAAAGAGCCCCACATGGCCTGGGCTTTTCTGCCCACCCTCTGGATTGCCCTCCCCTCTGTTTCTCCCAGGGTGAATGTCCTGCTCAGATGGGGTGAGCAGAACTGACCCTAGAATTCTGTCTGGCCAGGCTACTTTCAGTCCCCTCTCCTAGCTGGGAACTGGCCCTATACAGGCAGTCCTCGACAAATGACCACAATTGGAACAGGAAACGTCAGTGCCAACTAAAATGGTTCTTAAGTGAGTCACACTCAATTTTATGACTCTTTTGCCACAGTTGTTAAGTGAATGGCTGTGGTGGTCAAGCAAATCCAGCCGGCTGGGAAAGTCGCAGAAGGGGGGGGTCACGTGACTCTGGGATGCTGAAGCGGTTGTAAATCCATGTTGGTTGCCAAGTGCCTGAATTTTGATCACGTGACTGCACAAATTCTGATAGTCATAAGTGCGAGGACTGCTTGTAAGTCCCCTTTTCAGCCCAGTTTTAACTTGGAATGGTCATTAAATGAATGGTTGTAAATCAAAGACTACTGCAGGGTTGTGTGTGTGTGTATGTGGTCCCAGTATAGACCACTTTGCACTTAATTAAAGTGAATTGCCTGAACTGTCTTCTCCAGTTGGTGAAGGGTTCAGGCAGCGGCAAGAGACCCACCAGCCCCCCCTCCCCTTCCCCAGGCTGTGGGGGGGGAGCAGCCTCCCCCACCGGCTCTGCCCTCCCCCCCCCTCCAGCCACAGGAAGCTGAGGATTCTACCATTTCTCATGGTTTTTTTTTCTCCCTTCCAGGGTGACCTTTGCTATTTTCTTTCTGCAACTACCTCATTGTTGGCTCACTGCCAGCTTGCTGGCCCCCCAAGTCTCCCTGATCCTTCCTGCGCTTCCTGCGGCACACGATCCTCGCCCCATCTGGTGGTCCAGCGCTGAGACTTCAACCGGAGGCTACACCCTGTCCAAATGAGACCCTCCCTAAACTCCCAGGAAGGAGGAGCGCAGGGGGAGCTGCCCAGAGAGGAAGCATTTCCACTCTTCGCCAAACGTGGCCCGTCAGGAGACCCTTTGCACACCCAAGCTTGACATCCCCTCCCAGCAGGATCCAGAGCTGTCAGCTTGGCCCTTACTTGGAAGGAGAGAGGGCGCCCACCTTCCCCTTCCAGGGATGCAACTGTCAGCAGGCAGAGAAGGCCTGGCTACCCGGGTTGGGTCTCCCCCAGATGGTCTCTGGTCAGAAGAGGGAGGAAGGGGGTGCCTTGTCCCCCCCACAGCTCCACATCTTTAGTATAGCTTTTCCCAGCTAGCCCCCCCCAACCTAGCCCTTGAGATGGTCTGGGGTGCAATATACACTCCCAGATGTCCCCCCGACTGAATCTCTCCCCCCCCCCCTCAGTCTTCTGGGTTTCCTTCCCAAAACAAACCACAAAGCCTCGTGGTTCCTGGTCTCTGCTTCCCCGATTCTCGTTTCAAAGAAAGCCTTTTTGCCCTTTTAGGGGGCTTCACCCTCATTGTTCTGGGCAGTTCATGGAGACAATGTTGTCCATGCAGCCCTTGATGCCTCCACCCACCACCGCCCCTTGGTGACCAAAAGCAAAATCTCCAGTAGTTACAAACTGGGAGGGCAATAATTTAATCCCTGGCCAGCCCCCTCCTCCAGGGGTTCCCCAAGGAAAGAGAAATCTGCGCAGCCCCCAGCCATCTGCTTGGTTTGCATAGCTGGGGGGGGGGACATCTTGGATTATTGCAATGTGCTCTTCATGGGGGCTACCCCTGAAAAGTGTCCAGAAGCTTCAGCTCCTGCAAAATGAGGCTTTACAATGCAAGCTGCATTGGGTAACAGCTTTACAATGCAAGCTGCATTGGGTGCCAGTTTGCCTCCTTGTCCAATTCAAGATGTTGGTTGTGACCTAGAAAGCCTCCCATGTCCTGGGGTCAGGTTATCTAGGAAGCTGTTTGTTATATCATCTGGTCCCACCTGGCGAGGCAGGGAAGATACATTGCAGATCCCATGAATCAAAGAACTCCAAGGGGAGTCCAGGAAGGGAGACTTCTCTGCTGTTATCCCCCTCCCCATGGAAGATTCGCTTCTTCGGAGATGAGACAAGTCCCCCCCCCCACTCTCCTGGCCTTCCCTATGTCAATGCTGCTAACATCGGATGTTCTTGCTTTGACAACAGACGGAAATGTAGCCATCTTTTCTCTATCACTTTTAGAGTTTGTTGATGTTGGGAGGGGGAATGTGGATGAGAGTCCAGCTAGTCATAACAATAATAACTCAGCCATGGGAACCCAAGGTTATTAGGTCCAGAGTTGATAGAAATTTGGCAGGCAGGAGAGATGGGGAGAAAGCCGGTGTGCCAAGTTAATTGGGGGATGTAATTTATGACTGTTAGTTGGAGGAGGGAATTGCGATTTGCTACTTTGACAAGGGAGGGGAATTCAGTTTTTGGCTTCAACTATGTAATGCCAATACTTTGTTTCTCAAATAAAAGATTCTTTAAAGAAAACAATGCCTCGAAGTTCTTTTGAAGAGATTCATCTGTCGGAACCATGACATTAAGCCAAAAATTCCAATTTTTATCTAACTATCTTGGGGTCCTGAGCCCCAGTCGCTGTCCTTAGAATTGAAGGATAGACTGACAAAGATTCAGGGAAAATCTCAGCAAGGAGAAGGAAGGAGTGCCTGAACCCAGCACCCCTGCAGTGGCTGCTACCTCAGAAGGGGAAGCGCAAGCCAGCACGCCAGTGGAGAAGGAACTTTTTCAGGCCTCTCAGTCGGGAGCGAGACACAGGCTGCGAGGACAGCTGATCTGGTCATTGGAATGGACCTTACACAGTGGAGACTCTAGACACCTCGAGATGGCCTTGCCACAATCAAGTGCTTCAAAGGCGGACAAGGTCGAGTTGCAAAGAGGGGCTTCCCGCATGTCGCATTCCCCGGACTGGTGGAGAACCATGAAATCGACTGCCATTGAGGACTCAGGTAAGTACCTATCCACAGCCCATGGTCAGTGGAGAAGTTGGTGACCCCCATCTCTTCCTCCTAGGACTGAGAGCAAGGTTCGAGGACCCATCCATTGCCCTCCAAATGGAGGAGCAAGCCCACAAGATAAAGCAAGCCAGCAGGCCTACACTGGAATACATATAAGAGTTTCGCAAGATAGCCGGCTGAATAGAGAGGTGGTCCAAGCAATCCCTAGTCCATCACTTCATGGAGGGACTGGACAGCCACCTCTCCCAGGCTTGTATCTATAGAGCAGTTCCTAATCAGCTGTAAGACTGGATGTTCAGCTCTCCTGCTATAGGAAACCACCTCTACAAGAAGCCGAGCTGAGGCCAGATCAACCCAAATGACAGCCACTCTCCTGAAAGCCTCCAACTGCTAGCTGAGGAATTCTGGGAGTTGAAGTCCACAAGTCATAAAAGGGCCAAGTTTGAAGACCCCTGATCTAGTTCATAACACAAAACACACTTTCCTTAAAAATGTGGAGCTGGGGAATTTCCTTAAAACTCCCCAGCTCCACATTTAAGCCACTGCCCCATTCCCTTCTTGTACTGGAATATTTTCTGCAATGTAGAAGGAATTCCACATTGTGGTTCTGAAAAAAAAACAGGCTCAGGCTTGGGTCCATGGTTCTGACACGCTAATGCAACCGCAGGAAAGGTGATGTCAGCTCACTAGGTTAGGCTAAGTTAAACTGCAGGAAATACAGTGGGAGCTTCTGTGGAGATTGAAAGACCTGGAGGTTTTCTGCAGCACTCTAACCAGCTCCTAAGGCGGTCCTAAGCCTAGAAAAGCTCCCTATTTGGGTGCATCAGGACAGGAGAGGGAGAAGAAGGAAGGAAACACTGAGGGGGAGGCCTGTCCCTGGAGAGGCTGCTGTTGGGCAAGGGGGCAGGGATGGCAGAAAGCCTTGGGCTTCTCTTCCCGCTGAGTTTCTGTCCCTGCATGGAGCAAGGGAATGGGAGGGTAGACCATGGGAAGGAGAAAAGGGGTCAGTGGGCTGCAAGGCCCAGGGCAGAGAGAGAGAGAAGCTGGTTTCTCCAGCAATGAAACTGCCCCCTGGATTGGCAATGTGGGGGGCTTTGGAGAAGCAGGGAGCTGAGTCCAGAAGGCGGGGGGGGGGTAGCAGAAGGTTGAGGAGAGAATTCTTTCTGGGGCTCTCTAGAAAGCAGATTTGCCAAGGGGATGTGGGGGAGGGGGAGGCAGTCGAGTTATTTAAGTCTGTCCTGTGTTTCTGAAATGTGCTGGATCTTAAAGAGATGCTCAGCCTGTTCTCTGCCAGGCAGGATTGTTAACTGGAGGCTCTCCTGTCCCATGGATATGGATTCACCCACTGAGTTCAATTGCTTGCAGTCATTTGAAGTTAACGATTGCGTCTGTGTCTCTTTGCTTCCTAACCATAGATACAAATGTTTGCAAATGGAGCTGGGATTTTGTTTTCCCAGTTAGATAACCCAAAGAGCAGGAAAATATTCATTGAGAGCTGCTTTATGGGTGGAAAATTTGGCCACAGAGTGGATTAAAATAAGAGCCGGAGGTGGTCCTGCTGAGAAGATTCCCGGCAGTGGGATTAGTATTTGAACCCAGGACCACCGAAGGTTCCTGCAGAAGCAACATTACAAAGGGTTGGGAGGATATTTCACCTGTGTGCCAAGCCTGGATGGAGGTTGAGCAGACCATGAGAGTCACAGTTGCCCAATAGGTGCCATCAAAACATTGCTCCCTCTTGCCCAGAAGCGTCCCGGTTGCTCCAGTGATCTCAGCTTCCCAAGTTGCCCAGAAACCCTCATGCCTTGGAGGGATGGCGCTCTGAACTGGCCAGGCTGATGCTCTCCTGCCTTGACCATGTTCCCTCCTTCTCTTCAAAACAAGGGGACCTCCCTCTCTGAACAAGGGGTGCGCAGGGGAGGCCTTCTCAGGACACAGCTCCAGCCTTCATAGGGAGCGGGTGAAGGGGGGCTGGCTGGTCATTGTGGTGTGGAATATCAACCCCCCAGAGAAGGATCTTAAAGAGGCAGAAAAGCATGCCCAGTTTTCTTTAGCCCCAAGTCTCCCTCCCCCAAGCAGAAACCAGCTGTGTATAAATGCAGATGTAAATAATCCAGGAAGGTTGGAAGCCCCCAGCTAGAAGATTAAGAAGACACCTAAAATCTACATACCCCACCCAAAGTCTAAGACAGGACATAATAGGATTAACTCACAGATACCAAAGGGCACACCCAGACTCAGGCCAGAATACATGACATAGGAAATAGCCCCAAACAGGAAACAACTCCAAACAAAAGGCTCCAGAGGATATAAAAACCCACTCTCTACATATGCTCTCTCTCTTTTCTTCCAGAGCCATCTTTCTGTCTGGCTCTCCTCTTCAATAAACTGCAACCTTCTTTCTAAAGCAGTCGCCATGTTGTTTATCCCCGGCTTGGACTGAACCATGATGAAGACTTTTCCTTCAACAGTGGGAAAACACAAGAGAGGGCAGGGCCAAAACCTGGGGTGGAAAGGGCAGGGCAGGAAAGCTCATCAGAAGGGCACGTGCCATGCTGAGCGTGGGCAGCAGATGCCATCCCAGAGGTATTTCAGTGGGAGTGGGTTCAAACTGGCCAGTGTGGGAATGGTGAACCAGGTGCTGAGCTACAGAGGCGGAGGGGGAGGGGGAGGAGGGGCTTATAACTTTCTCCCCTCCTCTTTCGTGGACTTCTGTAACTGCCCACAAATCGGTGCAGCCTCAGAAAGCTGATGAGGAAAGAAAAGGATGAGTAGAAGATGGTGGGACAAAAGAGAGAGAGAGAAAGGAGTTAGTTTCATGGCAGGAGGTTTCTTGGGTTTCAATTATAGTCCTCTTCCTTATATGTTATTCCAGTGATGGCGAATCTTTTAGAGACCGAGTGCCCAAACTGCAACCCAAAACCCACTTATCCATCGTCGGGTGCCGGGTGGGTGTGGCCCACTGGCTGGGTGTGGCCCATTGGCTGGGTGCGGCTGCAGTGGTAATGGCAGACTGGATGGGACTAAAAAGTTCAATCAATTCCAACTTTGTAAGATCTTTTTTTTTTCCCCCGCGAGAAGTTGAAATTGATTGATTGAACCTTTTTTTTTTTTTTTTTTGCACACGGAGGTGGAGGCCTAAAGCGAAAAGGTTTTATAAAACCCAGCTGAAGGCCTAGGACTGGGGCGACAGTGCGTGTGCCCACAGAGAGGGCTCTGAGTGCCGCCTCTGGCACCCATGCCATAGGTTCGCCACCACTGTGTTATTCCTATTGGAGAGGAGAAGAGAGGAGGGGAAGGAAGGAGAGGGGAGGAGAGGGAAGGGGAGGACAAGAGAGGGGAGGGGAGGAAAGGAGAGGCGAGGGGAGGGGAGGAGAAGGGAGAGAAAGAGAGGAGAGGAAAGGAGAGTAAACAAAGATATCTAAAATGTTACACAATGTTACACAAAGATATCTAAAAAGTTACACAAACACCACACATGGTTCTGCAAACCAGTATGGCTTCCACACACACGCACCACCTTGTGGTTTAAATTCTCAGGTCTCCTTTTCAGGATTTCATCCGTTCCAACACAAGTTTTCTCAAGTCTTTTCCCTTGCTCAGCACCTGTCAACTTCCCTCTGAAAGTGCACGGTCCTCCAGATATGGCCTCACCAGAGCAGTAAGCAGATCCTGCAAGGTCCTCACCTGTCTCTTAAATGCAGCCCAAAACTGTGCCAGCCCTTCAAACAGCTGGCTCACCCACCCCATCCCAAGGAATTCCCTGATGTCCCTTTTTTCCAAGCCATCACTGCTCCCCCAGTTTGCCCTGTTCTCCCACTTAATTTTTCCCCTGTGGAAGCACATCTTGTCCTCACAGCCAGCCTTCTAACAAGCCCAGATTGGATCACAGGCTTGTTCCAATCTCCCTGGGGCTGACCATCCTCCTTCTTCTGTTGGATCCTCTGTAGACTTGAAAAGCAGCCCGTCAGTCCTCTGAATAAATATCCGGCCCTTAATAAAAACACTGAATGACAAGACAGATCCCTGCAGGATCCTAAGCGTCATTCCTCTCTCCTTCTCAGTTTTTCTTTTCAATTTAAACTCTTGCTCGTTCTCCTTCTCTCATCAAACCATCTCAAATTATCTTTGTTCTGGGTCACCACTCATCTTCCTTCAGTGGCCGTTATTTCCCTGACCTTGTTTGGTCTCTTTTCATCACACACCCACAGACCGAAGCCACCTGCAAGGGCGTTCAGCTTGTTTGGTGTTATGTGCGGCCGAAATCAGTGGTGGGATTCAGATATGTGAACAACTGGTTCTCTGTGTGGCTGCTGCTTCGGGAAGCCCATTCTGGGCCTGGGCAACAAAAAAAATTAGCTACGGGTTCTGTCAAAGTGGTGTGAACTGGATACCCCCAACACTCGCCTGCCCCGGAGACAGCAGGAGGAGGTGCACAATTTTAGGTGTGCCAGAGGGATGTCCTCCTTTTCCTTCTATGCTACTGAACAAGCCACGATGTCTCAAGACAACTATGGTTGGGCCTCACCTCCCTGCCCCCGTGAGAGGCACTGTTTTGGCGCCTCCTTGGGAAGCCAGTCACGATGCTTCTGCCCTCTGCCAAGCACACAAGGGGGTCCCGGGGGTCTTTGGGTCTGGGCCAGGTGAAGGCAGCAGAGGAAGGAGCAGATGGGCCTGAATGAATTGGCAGCAGACCCCAGAACATGCTGCTCTCTTCCAGCTGGGCTGGAAAACGCAGAGAGTGACCGAATGGCCTCCCAGGCCTGGCATGACCGCCGTGCTCCTTGGGGACCCACAATGGACACTTGCGGTTGTGTGCAAACGCTCAACGTATCTGCCTTGCTTTGTGGAAGGGACTTTCCAGGCAGATAGATGGCTCCTCTCCCAAAAGGGCTTCTCATTAACCATTGCCTGCTTGGCTCCGGGCTCCTCCTTGCGCCTGCAGCTCCAGGCATTCCCATGAGGAAAGGCTGAGCCTCTTTTGGGCCCAGGAAGCCCCACACACTCCCCGCAGCCCCAGCCTTTGTAGTGGTGGGGGGGTCTCCTTCAAGCTGTCAGGGTTGGAGTCTGCATTGACAGTGGAGATGAGAAAAGACTTCCCTCATTCCATCATTTGAAAGGATGAAGCAAAGACCAGGGGATACAGTCTGACTTCTCCCTAAAACATACAACAGTTTTCTGTGGCTTTTTTCGTTAATTAATGCGTTTGGAAATATTACCAGAAAGTAATTGGTATGCTACCTTAAATTGTTCAGTGTGTTTATACGCTTATCGTATTCCAGATATTTTCCCACACTATAATTCCTTTTTAATAATAATAGTAATAATGATAAAGTTGAAAGGGACTTTGGAGGCCATCTAGTCCAACCCCCTGTTCAGGCAGGAAACCCTATACCATTTCGGACAAATGGCTGCCCAGTTTCTTCTTAAAAACTTCCAGTGTTGGCGCATTCACTGCTTCTGGAGGCAGGTTGTTCCACTGGTTAATTGTTCTGTCAGGAAGTTTCTCCTTAGTTCTAGGTTGCTTCTCTCCTTGATTAGTTTCCACCCGTTGCTTCTTGTCCTGCCTTCAGGCGCTTTGGAGAATAGCTTGACTCCCTCTTCATTGGGGCAGCCCCTGAGATATTGGAACACTGCTATCATGTCCCCCCTCGTCCTTCTCTTCATTAAACTAGACATACCCTATTCCAGCAACCGTTCCTTATATGTTTTAGCCTCCAGTCCCCTAATCATCTTTGTTGCTCTTTTAGTCTTTGTCCCTCTATAGAATCTACACGTCCCCCAGTCCACAAGTTGCTTGTCACACAAAATAAAGGATACTTTTCTTCTTTGTAGTTGACTATTCCATGTTGCTGCTCCCTCCATTTTCCACCCACAGAATCTAGGCAAAAAAAGCCTTTATGGACTTCGGAGCAGAGCCACAGTCCGAAAGACAGAGCAGCCCCCCCTCCCCCAATTTGCCGGTTCCCCGATTCTCGTCTTCTCAGCAAAGACCACTCAGGCCAGGACGGGGGGAACTGTCATCAGGTTTTATTTTTTTTTCAACACATTAAATAAGCTGAATATATTAACAAGTATTTTCCAAGTATTATTAAAAACGCAGCTGCCTTCTCCACTGGTGCCAAGAAGAGAAGAAGGGCCAAGACGCCAGGCAGACCCACACTGAACCCACCCCACGCAGGGCAGGAGAGGATGGGATGGGCCAGGTATGTATCCTGACTGTCTCCCTGCCCCATCCCTCCGGGACACCCCACGGCGCCATGCCCAGGGTGTGCCAGTCCCTCTCAGATGGCAGAATGAGCTGGCCCTTCCCTTGCCAGCCTCACGGGGAGCACCCCCAACCCGAATTCCCTTCACCCCAGCCCTGCATCTTCCTTCTTGTACCCACCCATGCTGGAGGGCATCACCCCACCTGAGCAAGAGGTCGGGGAACCAAGGGCTTGACCCCAAGGCTGCAATGAGGCCAGGCAGGGGAGGGCCAAAGCAGCAGCAGCCCCTTATTGCACAGAGACCGGACTGGGCACCAGACACTTCCTCCTGGCTTCTGATAGGCTTGGCAGCCCTGCCTGCAACATTGCACCTGCTTGTCCCAATGGGGTAGTGCCACCCCCTCAGCCCATCTGGCTCCCGGAGGTCTGAAGGGCAGCCAGGACGTCCAGGCAGATCCAAAGTGCTCCTCAGCCGCAGGGCCAGCCTCAGGACTGGGCTTCCGGCAATTTGAGGCTGGGTTCTGCCAGGCCCGGTGCCAGGCCCTTGCAATGCTGGGGGTGCCTCTCCGGGCACTGCAGGCTCTTGGCCTCGCAGTTCAGGTTCTGGTAGCGGGGGGTGCTGGCAGCCGGCCGGTGGCAGACAGAAGCAAAGCTGAAGCTGAAGGGAACCAGGCAGCAGGCCGGGCAGGCCAGCACCTCGTCCTGCTCCATCACACAGCTGCTGTTGGAGGGGCTCAGGGGCAGCGCCGTCCCCGGGCACTCTGTCTGCGCTCTCTCCGCTGTGGGAGGCACACTCAGCTCAGAGAAGCCCCCGCCCCAGCCGTGTGGCTTGCTGTTATTGTTCAGGAGTATTCCGTTGGGGGACCACGGCTGGGCTGCTGACACAGCCGTGCTGATGAAGCTGCCGTTGGTCAACAGGGGTGATGGGCTGGCAGATGCTGGCACCGGGCTGTCCGGACTGCAGTCCATCCACTCACCGGCAAAGGAAACAGGGGGGTCCGGGGGTGTATGGTCCAGGGCCGAGAGCGGGCTGTGGGGTGCCTGCTCCCGGCGAGGCAGCTCTGGGGAAGCTGGCAGTGAGCGACACCTACGCAAGATGGGGATGGGCTCGGCAAAGTTGCACTGCATCTCCACAGTGGGTTCTGGTGTGATGGGGGTGCCGGGTGGAAAAGGTGAAGGGGGTGGCAGGTTGAAGGTCAGGGAGATCAAGGACTTGCTGGGCGTGTCAAAGAGCTTGATCCTGCCTCCCTTGAGGTCCTGTCGCTGGGAAAAGGGGTTGACTCGCTGTGGAGTGTCGTGGGCACGCGGCAAGGCGGGCGACCGAGGGCGGAACATGTCCGACTGGCTGCGGGAAAGGGGCTGCTCTGGTGTCAAGAGCCGTTGGCCAAGCAGGCCAGATGGGGCGTTGGGGAAGGAGAGCTGCTTGGCCGTTTGACCTGGATGCAAAAGGAAGGGAGGGCATGTTAGAGGCACCCGACTGCCCTACGCACTGCAAAAGCTGGAGCTAGACCAGGAAACAGCTCAGTTGCACCACGTTCTGAAGGGCTGGGAAGTAACTGCCCTGGCATACGCAGAGAATCGTGCATATTCCTCCCCCCCCCTCCATGGCTGAGAGGCCCAGGAGAAAAGCCCCCTCAAGCCGAGGGTGCGAGGCCTTCCGAGGCTGCTTATTTCCATCCGTCCTACCTTCGCCCCTTCCCAGCACCTGAAACGGTTCCTGTAATCATAATTGTAAATAAAACAAAACCCAACCACGTGATCCCTCTTCCAAGGGGGGGCACTTTCCCACCTCTTCCCCACCCCTCTCCCTGCATCGAAACTCCTGTCTTGAGAGACGCTCACCATTCAGTGCGGGTGCCGAGTTGGCAGGGAGGCCTGTCCCGTTGTTGTCCGTCAGGGCCAGGCCGGGGTCTCCCGTCATCAGCAGCATCGCCTCCAGGCGCTGGACGATCTCCAGGAAGGAGGGCCGGGCCGTGGGCTCCATCTGGGGGCAGGAAAAGGAAGCACGCGGGGCGGCTCGTCTCTTTTGGGTCCAGTTGCAGGCCCAGTTTATGGCGATGGGCAAGCTGCACGTCTCAGGGGGTCCCCCTGGCCTTTCATGTTCAGCACCAGCTCCCTATTCTGCCTTTACCTGTGGAGCAGAGCTGGCCTCCCCTCCTTAGGAAACCCCTCCCCTCCAGCTCAGCCTGCTCTCTGCAGCATCAGCCTCGGAAAAAAAACCCTACAGAATTCAGAAATATAGGTGGGACTCTCCAGGCTGCCTGGTTGCTTTGCCCCTGGATGGTAAAGCTGCAGCCCGAGTGGTGATGCCCGCAGCTCCTGTGAGGACTACGCCCTCCTTCTGCAAGAGATCCCACCTGGCATGAGTGTCCCTTCCAGGGCTCTTCTCTTACTCAGGCTTCAGCAGCCCCCCACTTTCCTTGGGGGGGAGGGGGCGCCAGGACCCACCTTGCAGCAGTGGAAAGCCAGATGGAGAAATGCCGCTGGACAGTTGGCTCCCACCAGGTTGCAGAATGCAGCCACATCGAGGCCAAAGTCCTGCGGAGAGAAAGAGTGAAGGAAGGTAGGGGCTAGGGAAGATCTATTCCCCTCCCCCCCCCCAAAGAAAGATGCTCTTTGGAGGCAGGACCAGTGAGCTAGTTGCTACACTGCCTGGACTCACCCAATTGCAACCATGTTCACCCCCCCCCTCAGAAATTCAAGGGGATTGCTCAAGAGGAAAAGCCTTTCCCAAACGAGCCCCCCCCCCCAATACAGAGTGCTCCCAGTGAGACCCTCGGTAGCTTCCAGGGGTTTGCTTCTGGGCTGGCTGAGCAGGGAAGGTTCAGCCCCCTGGGTTTTATGTTGCAAACAGGCTGGCAGGAACGTGCACTAGCTAGAGCTCCCACATGAAAGAAGCTCACCCAGAGAGCGTCAGCCTTATCCTGCCTGCCCCCCGGGACCCTGCCCGAAGACCCAGGCATCCCAATGGGGATGCCAGGAGGGAGTCGGGGTCAAGATGTCTCCAGGATACAGCCTGGCATGCAAGCAAGTAGCTGCGCAGCAAAAGGCCTCTGAAAAGCAATCAGGAAGAAGGCCCCACTTGTTGGAGGGCAGCCTGAGGTTCTGGGGGGCTTTTAAAAGGGACCCTCTGACCATTTTAGCATCACAGCCAACATTCGGCTTTCTGTAATCATCCCATGGCTTTTAGCACTTCGGGAGGGAAAGCTGCTTCTCCGCTGCACCCGGCACAAAGAGTGGCAGGTAAGCGGCACTTAAGCCAAGGCAGCCTCTGCCAGCCAAGCTCAATGACGGGAACTATGACCCCCCCCTCTCACCCCCCCACCGTCCCATGAGGCCTTTGCATAGTCATCGCCTCCCCCCACTGCCCCGTGGCCAGCAAGCAGGTCTTGACAGGTGCACTGGGTTTAAACGGTGTGCTGATTCAATAAGCACCCCCCATCCACTCGTCCATGAGCTGGCTGAACAAGCCGCGTTCCCCTGAGTCACAAGAGGGGACTGGGTGAAAGCCACGGGGGGAGGGGCGCTCAGGAACTGCCCTGGTGCAAGACTAGCCAGGAGGTAAAACTGGCGAGGTTTCCTGCCTCTAGGACAGTGGTTCTCAACCTTTTTAATGCCGTGACCCCCAACCGGTCGTAAGTCGAGGACTACTCAACTGGTCGTTAAGTCGAGGACTACTCAACTGGTGCAGCACCGTTGGCAGAATGGGACTTGTGGCGGGCTCAGCAGGGCAGAGACAGCCTGGACAATTCCTATTGGCTTTTGAAAGCCAATAGAATTAGACTCTATTCAAGAGAGTCTATTCTATTGGCTTTCAAAAGCCAATAGAATAAAAGGGAGTAGCACAGCTAAGGAAAAGGGGGAAAAAATGGCGTTGTTTGGCGACCCCCGTGAATTGGTCGTTCGACCCCAAATGGGGTCCCGACCCACAGGTTGAGAACCACTGCTCTAGGACTCCTGACACGGAGGGAGCCCAATGGAGCCGGGCTCCAGCACTTCTTCGTGGCACCTCATGGCTGCAAGTTAGTTCACACATGCACCGTTCCCTTTCCCCCCCCCCGAAATCTGATCCCCTGCCAAGGACAAAGCATTCAGGGACTGACTGGGGAGCATCAGAGCCCCTTGGAGCTCAGCCCCTTCCAAACGCCTCCAAGCTCCTGGACTCTGCGCAGGACCGGCTCTTCTCTGCCAACCAGTCTGCCCGCTTTAAACTCTCTTTCCTCAGGGGGGCTGGCAGTCTCCCCTATGGCCGGGGCTGTAGAGGGATGTGGGGGGGGGCTTACCTCTGTGCGAGGCAGGTAGTCGGGGTCAGCCGGCACTCGTGCGATGGTCTCACAAAGGATGATGCCATAGGCAAAGACGTCCGCCTGCAGGAGACAGTGATGGGGTGGTCTCAGAGGGGCTGGGGGAGCCCTGAAGCAGGGGGGCCAGGGACAACTGGGCCAGGAAGAGGGAAAGCAGGCACCCTCATCCTCTCCCCCCCTCCCCCATCTCCCTCTCACTGTCACTCTTTCTCCCGGGGCTCACCTTCTCGTTGTACAGCTCCCCATGCAGGACCTCGGGGGCCATCCAGTATGGAGAACCCACCACGGCCAGGGGCTCCTTCTCGCTGCCCTCACTGGAAGAAGGAGGAGGGGCTGTGAGAATACAGGGTTGAGTTTGGGAGGGGTGAACAGAAGGAGCAGCAGCCAAACTCACCTGTAGGTGGGGATCTTCTCTGCCAGGCCAAAGTCACCCACCACTGCTGTGTAGCCATTGTCCTCACACCTGACCAAGCAGTTCTGGGGGGGGGGAAGAGGGGTACATTTGAGAGGCCATTCCAGGTAAAAGGCAGCTCCTAGGATGGGGCATCTCTGACTAGGCAACCCCCTCCCAGGAAATAAGGAGAGGGCTTAGGGGACGACCACGGCACAGGCTTCCCAGGTGCCAAGAGACTCTGCTATCCCTTCTCTGGGCCGTAGAAACGGGGGGGTCCAGGACTTCCGGGGGATCCCATGGCAGGACCCGCTCTTTCTCCAGCCCACCTTTCGGGGAGGCCCTTCAAGGCTCCCCCTCCGCAATCAGCACAACCCCCGGTGTCAAGCTGCCCCACCACTCATCCGAGATCCAGTATTGGATTCCCCTGCTGAATCCTCTGCCCACGTTGAGGCACAGATGTGGGTATGGGTGTGCAGCAGAGCCCCCCCCCACCTTGGAGGTCAGGTCCCGGTGGAAGATGCCCTTGCTGTGGAGGTAGCAGAGCCCCCGGGCGATGTCCAGGGCCAGCTTGAGGCGGACAGGCCAGGGAAGTGGGGTGGGGCTGTCGAGCAGCTGCTCCAGGGTCCCCCCATTGATGTACTGCGGAGAGAGAAAGAGCAAGTTGTGGGGGCCTCGGTCCCCCAGAACAGCCAGGCCCTTGGCTGATCCTTGACGCCCAGCCCCTAACACCTCACCTCTGTCAGCGCATGCAGCTGGCCCTGGTGAACGCAGACCCCCATGAACCTGGCAGAGGAAGAGAGGAGCAGTCAGCAGTGAGACCCTTGCCTGGTGCCCCTTAGCCTACCTGGAGCTTCCCTCTGTCACCAGCACCCCTGGATAAAAAGGAACAGGACTGCCCCCTGCTCTGCCATGGACACCAGAGGCCATGCTCACCCCCTCCCCCACTCCCAGAGGGTGTTCTATGCATGAGGAGCTCTCGGTGGGGCTCTCTCAAGCCATTCGGGGTGGCACCAGGAGACCCCTGGCAGGAGGGGGCCAGGATCAGGTGGTGGAACATCTGGGCCCTTCTTCCACTGGACTCCTGAACACTTACGCCTGGCTCTCCCAGCTTCCCAGATATGCTGGACCCTCCCCCCAAGCGGTCTGTTTTCTTCCAGGCAGGGGAGCCCCAAGCTCCACCAGTCCCTCTGCCGTACCGGAGGATGTTGGGGTGGCAGAGCCGGTTCATCAGCTGCACCTCGCGCAGCATGTTCCCTCGGTTGCTGGTCAGCTTGTTCATCTTCAGCACCAGGACCTGCCCCGACTGACGGTGCCTCACCTGCAGGGACAGCCGTCCATCACTCCGGGTCACTCTGGCCCCATAGCTGGCGCAGAGAGGAAGCCCCAAACCCCGTTTGGATAGCACCCCGTGGAACCAGCCCCAATGGCAGTCAGTGCCCAAAGGCCTTGGGGAGCAGAGCTCTTCCAGCCTCAACATGCTGAACCAAACCCCTGAAATGCCCATGCAATCGATCCCTAGGCTGGGAATCATGGGAACCAAAGTCCAAAGTTCCGAGGAGATGGCGTACCGGCTTCAGAATCAGCCAGAGTTACAAAACCAGAAAGCCAGAAACAGACTCAAAGCTTTGGAGATGCTTGAGAGCCTGGGGCCAATTTCTCCCCCAAATGGCCTCTACCCCAGGGTTTCCCATCCATGGCTCTTGAGGGGGTGTGGACCCCCAGAATTCCCCAGCCAGCATGGTCTCAGCCCCCTCCTCAGTCAGCAGACTGGCTGGGGGGATTCTGGGGGTCCACACCTCCTCGAGTGCCATGGATGGGAAACCTGCTCTCAACAGTTCAGCTAGTTTCCAGACACCTGACGCAAGCATCATGAACCCCACCCCACCCCAGTTCTGCCGGAGCTCCCTCCCCAAAATTGCCAATGGGCTCACATTCAGGGAATCAGAGGACACCCCCCCCTTTGAGGAGGCCCAAAGAGTGGGCATTAGGGAAGAGCAAAATGTGGAGCAAAAGAGGGGGAGCAGCAGGAAGGAGGGAACCCAGAAAACACATGTGGGACCTGCTGTTAAGCAAGAATCCTCCCTCCCACTCCCAGGTTGCGATGGCTTCTCCTGACTTTCCTCGTTCCAAAGGTTTCTCATATTCTAGCATAATTGCAGACTTCATCTGGAAATTGCTGAGCAGCTGTATTTTTATTGATTTATAGCCTTTGCACCAGCCATTGTCTGAAGCGACACAGAGAGGAATGTGGCATCCCTGCCTGGAGGCTTGCAAAACAGAAAGGGCAGGACAGGACCGGTCAAAAGGCCTCAGGACTTTTGTGGGGCCTTGGGAGGCTCGCCAAACCAGGGCACGTTAAGCGGAGGCGATGCCTCTGCCCCACAACTCCTGTGCCAGCCTGCCCCCCTACCCACTTCCCTTCTATCACTGACCCTCCAGCGACCTCTGCTTTAGGACAGGAGTCTGGGTGCATCACAGCAGCTTCTAGCACCCCATACAGGGCTAATGGGGCAGGAAAATTGGGGGAGGCCAAGCAAGCCAACGCTCGGAAGCCCATTGCTCCAGCACTGCCATCAACCAGGCACAAGGACAAGGTGAATGGCACCTGCCCAGGTGGCACACGTGTTCTTTCAGGGCCAGGAGCTTCCACTCAAAGCCAACTCCAGCATCCCCCCCCCCCTTGGCTCCATTCACAGCACCACAGTGGCCAACCAGAAGACTGTGCAGCCGCCCACCGGGATCTTTGCCTAGCCCTAGACCAGTGGTTCTCAACCTGTGGGTTGGGACCCCATTTGGGGTCGAACGACCATTTCACGGGGGTCACCAAACAACGCAGTCCGCCATTTTTTCCCCCTTTTCCTCAGCTGTGCTACTCCCTTTTATTCTATTGGCTTTTGAAAGCCAATAGAATAGACTCTCTTGAATAGAGTCTAATTCTATTGGCTTTCAAAAGCCAATAGGAATTGTCCAGGCTGTCTCTGCCCTGCTGAGCCCGCCAAAAGTCCCATTCTGCAAACGGTGCTGCACCAGTTGAGTAGTCCTTGACGTACGACCGGTTGAGCAGTCCTCGACTGACGACCGGTTGGGGGTTGCGGCATTAAAAAGGTTGAGAACCACTGCCCTAGACAGTAAGAGCCCCACAGGCTGCTGCCAGGTTTGCAGGCCAAAAGGAGCTCCTTTATTTATTTAGAAATCATATTTATATAGCCGCCTGCCTCACCAAACGTGACTCTGGGCAGCCTAGCATAAAACCATTCAAGAAACCTTAAAAAAAACCTAGTCTCCCCACCCACTGGAGCACAGACTTAGGGGTACAGTTTCCCCACTGTGGAAAGTCAGGCCTTTCCCCAACACGGGGACAGGACTGGGAGGAGGGGGCTGAAAACATCATTTCCCAGGGACAAAATTTCAGCCAGGAGCTGAGCCCAGTCAGAGGATGAATCTGTACCAGACACAGCAGCATCCTCCACCCCCACTCCCCACCACGGCCTGGGAGCAGTCTGCAGCCCCTCACGCCCTGGGTAGGGCAGGCCTGTTGAACAGCTGCCCGGACAGGCCTAGCCGTCTCACCGCCCTCCCCTCACACTGCGGGTGCATCCTCCCTCTCAAATTCCTGGGCTCTGCAGCCGATCATTCCTGTCCTTTTTAGTCCATGCCTGAGTCTCCCTCCGCTGTGCCTGCTCCCCCCACCCCAGCCTCCTGGCCCTGGATATGACTGCCCCCCCAATTCCGGGAGGGGCCTGGGTTGTGCAACCGGGAGGAGCCCAAGATAAGAGTCTCTCCCTGGGTGGGCAGTGTGGGGGACACAGCCCTCCTCTTTGGTTGGAGCCCACTAGCCCTTTTCTCAGCAAGGGATGGGGGTCCCTCCATGCCAAAGCTCCAGATGCCCCCTCTCCATCCACCCCATGCCCAGCCTGGCAGAGCTCTCTCGAGGCTGAGCACCCCAGCTGTGCCGGCAGGGGAGGCCCAGGGTCAGACGGGGTCATGTCGCCCAGAGGGGGACCCCGTCCTATAATAATAATAACAGCAGAATAGACCAGAAAGAACTGGAGAAGATAACAAAATACAAAGACCTACAAATAGAAATAGAAAGACTGTGGCAAAAGCAAGCAAGGGTAGTACCAATAGTCATAGGCACCTTGGGTGCAATCCCAAAACAATTGGAGCACCACTTGAACACCATTGGCATTGACAAATTCGCCATTAGTGAATTGCAAAAGGCAGCCTTACTAGGAACTGCTTTCATCCTGCGACGATATCTGTAATACCATCAAACGTCCACATCTGCCTATCCCAGGTCCTGGGTAAGCTTGACAGGTAGATAAAATGCCAAATCCAGTCTGAACATCTGGCTGACTGTGCGATGATCAATAATAATAATAATAATAATAATAATAATAATAATAATAATAATAATAATAAAAAAAGTTGGAAGGGACCTTGGAGGTCATCTAGTCCAGGGCTTTTCAACCTTTTCACCCATTGTACCACTTTTAGGATATGGCAACATCCGAGTACCACCAGTCGCCTAGCAAGGTATCAAAAACTTGACCCCCCCAAAAAGGAAAAAAGTGATAAAGTACAGGTAGTCCTTGACTTACAACAGTTTGCTTAGTGATTGTTCGAAGTTACAATGGCACTGAAAAAAGTGCCCCCCAAGCCACAGCCGAGCAAGACACCTGCGTTCCCACCCAGTGGCGCTCTTCTCCTGTCTGAGGTTTTCATTGTTGTGAGCATTTCTGTTGAGGATTGGCAGCGGGGGTGGGGTGGGGGGTGTTTGGTTTTTATTCCCCCTGTCTGCTGGGTGGTTGCAGCAGCTTTTGGTTACTTCACATGACCCTGGGACACTGTGACCATCATAAATATGAATCAGTTGCCAAGCATCTGAATGTAAATCACAAGACCCTGGAGGTGCTGCAACATTCTAGCTGATCGGCACTTCTTCTGGGCTCAGCAGAAGCACCAGGATCAGTGCTGCTTTCCAGCTGATTGGTGGTTCTTCAGGGCTCAGCAGAAGCACCAGGATCAGCGCTGAGCTCCAGCTGATCCTGGCACTGATTCTGGCACTTCCACTGAGCCCTGAGAGCCCCGAAGAAGCGCCGATCAGCTGGAAAGTGGCCCTGATCCTGGCGCTTCCACTGAGCCCTGACAGCCCTGCAGCTCCAGCCATCTCTCGCTCAGGCTTGTACGGTGCTGCCACCGGTTCAGCTCATTCCCCTCCCCCGCTACTTTTCTAGGATGGTAGTGTACCACTTGCCAGGTGCCAATGTACCAGAGGTGGTACCCGTACCACTGGTTGAAAAGCCTTGATCTAGTCCAACCCCCTGCTCAGGCAGGAAACCCTATACCAGTGATGGTGAACCTTTTAGAGACCGAGTGCCCAAAAACTGCCCCCGCTCCACCCCCAGCCACGCCCATACCCTGCCTGCCCGCAGGGCCACTCACCGCCTCCAGGGCCCACCACAGATCACCCAGGCGGCCCAGCAGCGCCATGGCGGCCATGCCCTCTGTCTGTCGTGAAGGGGCATAAGGGCAGAGTCCTGTCTGCACTGCCTGGCTGCCATGTCCTTGGCTGTGCTGCTCCACATGGGCCACGCTCGGGGGGGCAATTCTCCTTCAGGGGGGCTGCTGGTGAGGGGGTCACAGGGGGAGGCAAGGCTGGGGCAACGGCATGTGTGCCCACAGAGAGGGCTCCGAATGCTGCCTCTGGCACCCGTGCCAAAGGTTCGCCACCACTGCCCTATACCATTTCGGACAAATGGCTGTCCAGTCTCTTCTTAAAAACTTCCAGTGTTGGAGCATTCACTGCTTCTGGAGGCAGGTTCTGAAGCTGCCTCTGTGGGCATGAGCTACGTAGGGCCTCTGAAGGAGGAAAGCCAGTTGTCTGACACGTCTCCTGCTTCCCTGCCTCCACACGTGAGGCAATGCTCCTGCCAGCCACAAAGCTGCCAGCCACAAAGCCCAAATCCTGTCCATCAAGGCCCCCTGCAGATCTGGGAAGACAGGGCCTCCCGGGCTTAGAGGGCCCCTTGTGGCATCCAGCCAGTCCAGGCCCACAGCTGGAGAACAGCTGCCTGCCAGGAACTGCCACTCCATTGAAGAAGGCAGCATGGCCAGCAGTGCCTCTCCTATCTTGCCTTCCCAGCACAGAAGCTGCTCCCACACAGGGAGGGGGGGCAGACCCAGCCCTTGGACTTCTCGGTGTACAGGGACAGCCTTTCTGGGACACTCAGACAGTTGAGGGGACTAGAACAGGCTGTCACTCCCAACCAGAACCCCCAGCGGGATCACTTTGGACGGAGCTGGACAAGGGTACCCCAAACTGTGGCTGTGGGAGGTCAAGTGCAGCAGCCAAGCTGGATCCCGTGTCTGGGGTGGAGACGCTGCCTGCAGCAGGTGGGAGAAGGAAATATAGGCAGTATTGAGGCAAAGAGAGGCAAAGACCCCCTAGGCCTTGGAGGGAGGGTCAACACGGGCTTCAGGCCTGTCCCACACATGCTGCGAGTCTGGTCTCCAGCTGCAGGGAGAAGGAAGGAAACAGGCAAATGCCGTGAGGGGGGCACACAGGAAGAAAGACGCAGGCCCACTGCAGCGACCCTTTGATGCCAGAGGCTGGCAGGACCTGTGATGCAGCAGCACAGCAGCCAGGCAAGCTGCAGAGGAGCCAAACGTCCCCGATCTCTCTGGGACCTGGTCCCACCGGGGCCCCCAACAGGACTGGAAGAGCAGCTGCACCAGGGAGGAAGCATGATCAGAGATCGTTCTAGAGAAGCTGGACGGGCTGCTGAATTGCAATTGTCAGCGATTCCAGCCCCACCAGAGGATGGTTCTCTTCCTGCAGGTTGAGAGTTCCTCATGGGCTGGCAGAAGGCAGCCTTCGCCTGTCTGTTTGCCATGGCAAAAGGGAACATATAACAATACAGAGTTTGTATTTTACTGAGCAAAAGCAAGAATGCTCTCCGGAAGGCCAGACTTTCTGCCTATTGATCCACCCACAAGACATCACTGTCCCAAAGCGACCAACAGTCCCTGTCAACTCAGGGAAGGACTGAGCCCCTGGCCCAGCACTGGCAGTGCTGCAGGACCCCAGAGATGCCAGAGAGTGCCAGGACAGAACCAGTCCCAGGAAGATAATGGGGCTTGGACCTCTGGACACACCAGAGCATCACCCCACTTCTAAGAGCTGTCCCTGGCCGCCTCCTCCTCCTCCTCCTCCTCCTCCTTCTCCTCCTTCTCCTCCTTCTCCTCCTCCTTCTCCTTCACATACACCCACTACCCTGTTCAAAGCCTCCAAATCTCCTCATCTTTACCCAGGCACATTCACACAACAGCCTTCACACTATGTTCAGCTTGGCATGGATGAAACAGCTACGTGGAGAGAATCCAGCCTATTTGGTCTGTTCAGATGTTGTGTGCTTGAGGATGGAAAGTGGCTGGGAGAGGAGCTGCCCAAGGAAGGGGCAGGCCAGGAGTGGCCCCAGCCCCAAAGCCCCACAGGGCCCCTCTGCCAGCCTCAGGCCCCTCCACTGTTCCAGGCGAACCCCCTTCCACCCAGGCCACAGGCCCAACAAGGGGCAAGGCGACCCCCACTTGTCCACGCAGGGACGGAGAGGGCAGAGATGGGCTCTGACTCAGCTCTGTCTGCCCAAAGCCTGAGAAGCCCCACCCCCAGGAGGCACTCTGTCCCCTGCCAAGCCCCTCCCACACCAGCCACTGCTCAAGCTTCCCAGAAGGCAAAGCCCCAGCCAGGCAGTCCAGAGCACCAGTGCCAGCCTTGTGCTAGCCAACCTCAGGAGCTGGAGGCACGGCAGAGATCCAGCCCACCTCCCCTCCCAGCACAGAGACCCCGAGGCTGGGGGCCAATTGCTTTGGCACAGCCTCACCACTTCACAGACAGGGCTGGCGAAGGGAGTACTAAAGTGGCCGCTGAAAAAGTCAGGCAGGGCAGTATCTGGGCAATCAAGGATCTCTGCCAATGCACCTGGAAGGCAGGCTGAAGAACGTCAGGGGGGATAGGATGCCTCCCCTCCCCCCACTGCCTTCAGTCCACAGGCAACCCCAGGCCTCTGCCAGCCTTGCAAGGGAGCACTCACTCCGGGCACACCCGGCTTCCTGGCTGAGCCAGAGAGGAAAGCAGCCCCTCCCGGCCACCCACCCATGCCCGTGTGCCATGCCCACCCTGGCAGCCGGCCTAGAATCCCAGCACATTCTTAGAGCTGAGCTCCATAAGAGCCACTCGCCTACCTCCAAGGCAGCCAGCTGAAGCGCAGCCATGGCATTCACCCCCCCCCCACAGAACCCCTCCGTCCCCAAGGGCAGCCGGCCCTCCCTCCAGGCCCCCTGTCCCCACCGCCGCCCGGATCCCAGGGAGCACAGCTGCTCCCATGCCAGCCCGTCCATGAGTCAGTCTGAGGCGCCAGGCCAGGCCTCTCCCTGCTTGCCTTCACTCTCAGCCTGCTCACAACACACACACACACACACACACACACACACACACACACACACACACAGAACAGACTGGGCCAGGACAAGCTGAAGGCAGAGCCAGGATCCTAAGCTAAGTCTTTGGGACAGCTCCCCCCCCCTTTGCTACTCTTGAGGGTCTGGCACCCTTGAGGGTCTGGCACAGCCTCAGCACCTGACCTGATAACCCCAATACTTCCCAAGGGAGACACCCCCTCCCAAGATTGCAGGACAGGATTTCCTGCCAAGAGGCTGTAACCCTTCCAAACTGAAGGCACGGCCCCTCCCTGGAGCAAACTGTCCTGACAGATAACCTCCCCCTCCCCAAGGAAAGCCTTTTCCCCAGCTGATGCTGCAGGGGTTCAGCCCCGAGGCCCCCATTGGGAGCCAGAGCGGGGCAGCCATGCTCCTCATGCCACGCAGGTCGCAGCCTCGGACGAGCACCAGAGGTTGCCAAACTCCAGCAACTGCTAGATGGCAGCACGGCATTTCCAAGTTTCAGGCTGGCCTGGGAGCCTGGCACAGCTCCCAGGACGGAGTTCATACAACATCACCCAACTTGGTTCCTGAGCGTTAACCCAGCTTCTGGTTTGCGTTGCCCTAAACTAGAAACTAACCGAAAAAACTGGCATCTCACAGCACGCTAAGCAAGGGGTATTAAGGCCAATGGAAAAACTAATCAGGGCCATCACCAACCAAGTTCAGCACCTGGAGCAATGCAGCCACTAGGCCTTGACGGATGAGTGTGAGTTGTGTGAACTCAAGGTGGCTGCCTCAAAAGAACAAGCCAAGCCGCAAGCACTGGGCCTGCTGAGAGCAACAAAGGCTGCCGGACTCCAAGGCCCATCAGCCCAGCCTCTCTGAATTCAGCAGTGGCCACTTGGTCAATCATCCCCGGCTGGCGGGCTCTGGTGGCCCATGACCCAGCAGGGTGGGCTGCAAGGCAGCAACAGCAGCCAGCCGGGCCAGGGAAAGGGGTCAACAGGGACCTTGCAAGGGAGGAGACCCAGGGAGGACCTGGCAGAGCAGCCAAACTGACCTCCCCATCTGGGTGCCAGCCCAGCAGCAGGAGGAGCTGCCCAAATGAGACTGGCCCCAGAGAAGAACAACGGGGACCCCTCAAAGCCCCCTCCCTCCATAAAAGCAGCAGCTCTGAAGAGCCCCCCAGATCCAGGCTGGAGGAGGACTTGGAAAGGCTCATTCCAGAGGGAGATGGAACACACGCACACCCCATCGCTGCTGCTGAACCCCCACCCTCCCTGCTGCTGAACCCCCACCCTCCCTGCATTGCTCACCGCTGGCCGGGCTAACAGCCCCCTCCTCCACCCAGGGTTGTCACCACATCTACTCAGTGTAGAGCCTGGCCAAAGCTAAGCCTTTGGGTGGCTCACAATGCTAACAAGAGCAGAAGCCAAAGTTATGGAAAAGAGCAGCACACAGTTCTGAAGAAACACGGATATAAGACATCCTGAAAGAGGGCCCCTCCCCCCCCCACATACACACAAAGCCTGGGGAAAGCTAGAAACAGATGGTCAGAGAAGGCTCACTTCCTGGTCCCAGCAGAGGACCCCACTGAATCCAGGGGAGCTGGAGTGTGCCCACCAGAGGGGCACACCGCCTTGAGACCATCCAGACCCTTTGGAAGCACTTCTCCCTGCAGCCAGCAGGAGGCGCTTCTCTCCAGGAAAGCCAGAGAATCAAGGTGAACCAAAGAGTCCAGAGAAAAATGACTCTTTGGACAAGACCCCCCCCCCCCAAGTGCCCAAAGTGGACTGGCGCCTCCTCTGCCAAAGCCTCCTGGTCCCACATCAGCTTCCTCTGCCTGGCCAAAGAGGCCCTTCCCTTCTCCACAGATCCCCCTCCCCGTCACAGCCAGCCTTGGCCAGCCTTGGCCTCCCTCCTGCCTTTGGCTGAGTTGGGGGATGACCCCTCCAGAGCAGAGCTGGACCGGCTCCCCTCCCATGACAGATGGAAGGGCTGGCCAGCCAAGGCCTCTCCGTGCATCAGCCCAAAAGAGGCTGCCTGGAGATCAGAGCTTTCCAACTGGCTGAGCCATATGCTGTCCCGGGACCCCTGCCCCACCTCCAGCAGCAAAGAGGACCTGGACCCTCAGCTCCCTCCAGCTCAATCAATCTAAGGGAAAGCCCCCCACTCCTGTCACCACAGACTCTGCCATGTTCACAGGCCTTTCTGTGCCTCTTGCAGCTGGCAACTGGTCCGGCCACTGGGGTCATCCGTGCCACCAAGCATGGCTGTGTCCATACAGGGCAACCTTCCAAACCAGGGCTGTCAGCTGACCCCCATCCTGGAACATGGCAGGTCCTGTCCAGGGAACCTGTTCAAAGCAAGGGGTCTTTGGCTGGCTGACCACAGGAGATCATTTGGCCGCTGCTGGTTGGCAAGCCAAGGCTTCATCTCTGCCAAGATGCTAAGCAGCTGTCTTGGGCTGCAGACCCCTCTTGTTAACTCTGCACGTGGACAGAGGACCGGCAGCTGGCAAAGGGCCAGAGGGGCACAGGTTTATATCAACAGTAAGCATAAGCTGACACTGAGGCCATCTGTTCCAGGCTGAGCAACAGAACAGGCAAACAACTGTGTCAGAATCCAGCCCCCTTCTGCAGGGGGAGGGGGGCACAGAGGTTCTGGGCAGGACATGGGAGAGCAGTTTCCTGTCAGGTGGCCCAAGTTTAGGACTCCTTGCCTTAAGGGGAGCATGACAGCCATTTGTCACCTTTGGTGACCTCGGAATTTGCCTCCAAGCCCCTTCCAAGATGCCCCTCCCTGGGGGAGCAGGAGAGCAGCGGGGCACCAGAGCCACAGAACCTGTCAAGCATCCCAAGGTAGAGTGGCTGGAAGAGTCGCAGCCCTGCCCATTCATCAGGAATAACAACGAAGTCCTCCATAGCTGGATAAAAATGCCAAATCCAGTGGAAACACCTGGCTGCCTGGGCCAGGAACGAGCCTTCTCGGCCACTTCCCCCCCCCTAGCCAGATCGGAGTCGGCCTCCAGGACGGGACGGGTTTCCCCCCCCTCCCCCGCGGCCACTTGACCTGCAGCGCAAACTGGGGCTTCAGCCAAGGCTGGAGGCTGCGGGGCCCTTGCGGGGCCACGAGGGACCCCGGCTGTCAGCCCGAGGCAGAGCCCGCAGCGATCCAGAGGAAGCAGCCGCGGCTGAGAGGGGACCCAGTCCAAGCGCGGGGGGACCGAGTGAACGAAACCGCCGGACTTTGACGCTTCCCCCGTAGCTCCTCCGTCTCTCGGCTGCCAAATCCGGCCCGGCCCCCTTCGAGCCCACGCCCCCCCGGACCCAGAGCCTCACAGAGCCGAGAGTAAACAGAGCCGAGCCTCCCTTTCGCCTCCGGGGAGGGGGCGGCAGAGCGGCAGCGGGGGGAGAACTGCTCTTCCCCGCGCGGGGCAGGCCAGGCCTGTCCGCCCCTCCCAGCCGCGCTCTCCCGTCTCGGCGGCTGCCCACCTCCGCCCACCCAGCCTCTCACTCGCCCGGGCGGGAGGGCAACGGGCGGAGGGGCTGCCAGGCTCTGGCGGGGCGGGGCGGGCGGGGGTCCGGCGGGTCCGGCGCGCTCACCTTGAAGACCTCGGAGAAGAAGCCGGCGCCGATCTTCTCGCAGTAGAAGTCGTCCAGGCGCGCCAGAGTGGAGACGGCGCTGCGCAGCGCCCGGTAGGAGGAAGGCCGCAGCCGCCCGCCCGCCTGCCAGCCCCCCGGGCCCGGCACCTCCCCCTCGGCCTCGTCCAGCCGCAGGGAGAGTCCGGGCCGCCGCGGCAGCTTCTCCCGCTCCATGCCCGGAGCGCCCCAAGGCCATGCGCGGGGGCGCACGGGGAGCTGCGCGGGGGGCGGCTGCGCTGCGCCCCCGGACGCCGTGGGCTTCGGCCTCCGGAGAGCTCGGCTGCTCTGCGGCCCGCTAGCGGCCGCCCGTCGGAGGCGGAGCCGCGGCGGGCGGAGCGAGTCTTAACTCCTCGGTTGCCGCGGCTGGAGCCGAGCGCGGCGGCGTCTGGCTGCGCTCGGCGTCCCGGGGGCGGCCGGGAGGCGCGGCTCCGGCTCAGCCTTCGCCCGCCTCTGGCCGGCCCCTCTCCGCGGTCCGCGCCTGTCCGCCGGCGACCCATCGTTGGGCCGTGGCCGAGCTCATCCGAGGCCCAGGGAGGCTGCAGCCGGCGAGGAATCCGACCTTGCCCCTGCCTCCTGCCCAGCCCCGGCCCGCCCGGCCGCTTGGACGCAGCGCCCCGGCCTGAATCGCGGAAGTGGAGGACTTCTGGCCGCGGCGCCCTCCAGATGTTGGGACCGGAGTCCATCGCATCTGGAGAGCCGCCCTCATCCGCGGACGAGCCGGAAAACGGCTTGTCCGAGTAAGGATCCAGCCCTTTCGGAAAGTCTCCGCGTTTACCGGACATCCTGTCCATAAGGACGCAACATCTGCCAAGCTGCTGCCTTGTTAATGGAGCGGCCGAGCAGGTGGCGTTCCAGCTGTTTTTCCTAAATGTTGGAGGCAGAGCAAAGCTGCTTCTGCATATGGCGACTCCAGGAGTTGAGCAGGTGTTTGTTCACCTGTGGAACTCACTTCTCCAGGTGTGCTGGCGGGAAATCATGGTGGTTCCATGCTGGAGGGCCAGATGTGTGGTCCTCCAAGTCCTGGCAAGGGGGCTCTTGCCTTCATTTTTATGTCTTTATTTTATACTATTTTTTTATTTAACTGTTTGGCCTCTGAGGCAGTGGACAACCTAGGCCAGGGGTAGGCAACCTTGGCTCTTTTATGACTCGTGGACTTCAACTCCCAGAATTCCTGAGCCAGCATGGCTCAGCTTGGAAACCTCTCCCTTTCCCCTCAGCATGGCTGGCTCAGGAATTCTGGGAGTTGAAGTCCACGAGTCATAAAAGAACCCCTGATTCCTAGGCAAAATGAGGATTTCAAACAACAGGAACCAAGCAAATCAACACAGCATCAGCCATGTGAACCTCTTGTAGGAACCTCAATGGCCAACCAGCTCTTCCCTGAGCAAATGAGTAGAATTGAGCCACTCTAAATTGGGACTTCCTGGTACCAGTCCCTGCAGGTGGTCCTGGATGATGGATTGAGAAATTCCCAGAAAAGCTCATCCCCCAGAGCAGGGGTAAGCAAGCTGGCTCAGGAATTCTGGGGGTTGAAGTCCACGAGTCATAAAAGAGCCAAGGTTGCTACCCCTGCCCCAGAGGGTCCGATCCCATTCCCATTCCCTCTCCAATCCAGCCCTGTGCTCTTCTCTTAGCTGCCTGAAGAACAAACGTGGATTGCAAGCAGAGGGAGTGATGTTCACACCAGAAATGGAAGTTATCCAGTCCCTTGGTTTCCTCAGCCTCAGACAAATCCCAGGTGACCTCAGTATGGTGGATTATGGGCAGGTGGTGCCTACCTGCCAGGGCCATGAGGAACTGTGTCCTTCAGAGCAAAGTCAGCTTCCTTTCTGGGGCTTGAGACAGCAGAGGTCTCCATTGCCACCACCACCACAAGCCTTTGCTTGTCCAGGCCATTGTTGGCCTGACTTGCACCATGTTTACCTGGGAGAAGATGAGACTGCTGGGAACCTTTCTTGCCGTGGACAGATTGCTGCTGCACAACCAGGCAAATTAAGCGGAGCCACCACCTCCGCAGAGAGGAGAGTGATTCAGCTGCCAGACATCCGATGTATCTAGATGTGCCCAGGTTGGTGCCCAGGGAGTTCCTCAGCATTCCAGGAGAACAGCTTTGATGAACACCCTCAACCTCTGGAATACAGAGCTAGGCAGGGCACTAGGCAGGATTGCTCTGAGTGGCCAACCCTCACCTGCCAGTCCCAGGCTGCCCCCTGGTCTTCTGAGCAGCTTCATGACATGAAGTGGGTGATGAGACACACTGGCACTTTGAGCAGCATAGCCTGCTCAAAGTGGCCCAAGAAAGCATGTACCCATGGAACCTGTGCTCTGCTCTGTGGCAATAACAAGGGTGAAATGGTCTATTTCTCTGCCAGATGTCCATGCTTGGAAGGGGTGAAGCAGAAGACCTTGTGAGCATGATTATGGTCCTCTGGCTGATGAGGTCCCCCGGGAAATAGCTCAGAGGTGGAGCCCACAAGGAGAGAATCCAGGGAATGATGGAGCGGTCACCAGGAAGAGTGCTCCCTCATGGGCGGGAGAGCTGCAGCCCAGGGACCTAGGTGTTGGTCCATTTGCAACTTTATCTGGCACAAGAGGCACTGAAGGTCACTGACCTCTCATTACTAGATCATTAGTGTTCACTCTACGGGGGGGGGGCTGCTGCCCTTGACCACCCAGAGATATCGGCTGATGCCAGAAGCCAAGGGGCATATGCTTATGAAACAGCCTTGGACCAGACCCCTCCCAGGGATGCCCTGATCACTAGTGTGTCCCTTAATGTAATCCAAGGTGCTGGTTGGGGCCCTGAATGTCTTCCAATTTTGAGGGGCAACAGGAACGTCATAAAGGAATATGGAGAGAAGGAAGGAAGGAAGGAAGGAAGGAAGGAAGGAAGGAAGGAAGGAAGGAAGGAAGGAAGGAAGGAAGGAAGGAAGGAAGGAAGGCTTAAGGGAGGAGAACTGGCAATTCACTCCTGGTGGGAAGAAATTCAAGATAGCCCCCTCCCCACCCTTGCTTGGAGTAGGAGGAGGCAGCTTTCAAGATGTGGCTGTGACACTCACTGTAATTAAGCAGCTTTCCCGGAGGCTTTGCGGGATCTGTTTCCTGAGCTGGCCTACCTCGAAGGGCGCATCCATCCCATGTCTGCCATGACGATTGCAGCCTCTTAAATGAGACCCAAATGGAGCAAGACAGTTTTGTGCTGCCTCCGAGCCAAATGGCCATGTGGATGCTGGTTGCACCACCCCCCCCCCCTACAGAAGGGGAGGATCCAAAATTGAGGTCTCACAACCTGGCACTTTCTCTTTTCATGCCAAGGTGATCCTGCCCCACTTGCCTATTACCACAACATGATCCCTCCACTTCCACTTCCCCCCTAGCCCCCGCCAGTTCCAAGGAGGCAGCTTCCCCCACCATGGACAACCCCAGGATGGGCCAAAACTGTTCTACTTCGCCCCCCTTTACCTTGTCTGGGTCTGGAGGTCTGCCCTTGCAGCTTCAGGCCCCCTCCCTTGCGTCGCCCGTCCCTGCCCAACATTTCTTGGGGGGGGGGCTTGGCCCTCTCCTGGGTTCCCTCCCTCTGGCTCCCCATCTTCTCACCCCCTATTCCAGTGGGGCAAGAAGAGGGGCGGTTTTATGTTCCCGCTTTAACCATCTTCTGACAGATTCAGAGGCGGCAACAGCCCATCCCTCTTTCCTCATTGTGACGTTACCTCAGTGCCACTCCTGGGCAAGTGGGCAGCTGTGGAAACTGAAGTGGTCGATAAATCAGCCATAAAGTTTCTGCAGTGGCTCTCTCCAGAACTTTCTAGCCCTGCAATCAGTCGATCTCTTCTTCCACTTTATCTCCCCCACCTGCAACTCTTGAAACCTCTCCCCTCTCCCCCTCTAAAATCTTGCTCCCACAGCCAATTCCCTCTCCCTTCCTAGCCCCAACTTACCAGCTCCTGTTTCCCCTGCCATGCCTTCCCATTCCTTTCCCCCCCCCTCCCGCACCATCCTTCTGTCAGCAAACACCTCCTGCTTCCTGCACAAATCCATTCCGCTTATTTGCTCCCATTTCTATAGACTGGGGGGGGGCAGTTCTTGCTCTGGTTTTCTGCCCTTTTTGTATAAATTGCAAGTCTTCCCTCCGTTTCCCCTTGTTGCTTTCAGATCCCTCCTTCTTGTGGTTTCTTGTGGCTTAGCATTTAGTACAAATAATCCAGATTCTCAGCTGACAACATAGCATCATCTGCATGCAGGTTAACTTGCTAAATAAAATAAAACAAAATACCAAAGGGTTCATGACACACACACACACACACCCTGCCCGTCCCCACACACAATGCTCTTTAATGCCAGTTCAAACATTTAATGTTATTGGTTAATTCACTTTCTATATTTTGCATTCCATGTCTCTATCATCATCTGATGAGCCATAAATATTGACCAGGGCTGCCTGTTGTGCCTATTGTCAATCAAGGCTCAGTTAAGAGAGGGATAGAATCAAGATCACATGAAATGTTAATACCACTTTACAAGGCCTTGGTAAGGCCACACTTGGAATACTGCATCCAGTTTTGGTCATTGTGATGTAAAAAAGATGTTTAGAAAGAGTACAGAGAAGAGCAACAAAGTTGATCAGGGGACTGGAGGCTAAAGCATATAAGGAATGGCTGCTGGAATTGGGTATGTCTAGTTTAATGAAGAGAAGGACGAGGGGTGACATGGTAGCAGTGTTCCAATATCTCAGGGGCTGCCACAAAGAAGAGGGAGTCAAGCTATTTTCCAAGGTGCCTGAAGGCAGGACAAGAAGCAACGGATGGAAACTAACCAAGGAGAGAAGCAACCTAGAACTAAGGAGAAATTTTCTGACAGTTAGAACAATTAATCAGTGGAACAACCTGCCTCCAGAAGCGGTGAATGCTCCAACACAGGAAGTTTTTAAGAAGAGACTGGACATCCATTTGTCCGAAATGGTATAGGGTTTCCAGTCTGAGCAGGGGGTTGGACTAGATGACCTCCAAGGTCCCTTCCAACTTTATTATTATTATTGTTGTTGTTGTTGTTGTTGTTGTTATGGATCATCGCACAGTCAGCCAGATGTTCAGACTGGATTTGGCATTTTGTTTACCTATCGAGTCCTTACCAAGGACCTGGGATAGGCAGATGTGGATGTTTGATGGTGTTACAGGTATCGTCGCAGGATGGAAGCAGTTCCTAGTAAGGCCGCCTTTTGCAATTGACTAATAGCGAATTTGTCAATACCAATGGTGTTCAAGTGGTGCTCCAGTTGTTTTGGAATTGCACCCAAGGAGCCTATTATTATTATTATTATTAATAATAATAATAATAATAATAATGTAAGGTTACAAACAGAATAACAGAGCTGGAAGGGACCAATTAGAGGTCTTCTAATCCACCCACAGGCTCAGGAATTCTGGGAGTTGAAGTCCATGAGTCAAAAGAGTCAAGGTTGCCTACCCCTGCCCTGTCCCATTTCAAACAAATGGCTGTCCAATTCTCTTCTTTAAGACATACAGTGATGGAGCACCCACAACTTCGAGAGGCAACTTCTGTTCCACTGATTGTTTTCCCTGTCAGGAAATTTCTCCTTATTTCTAGGTTGCTCCTCTTCTTGATTAATTTCCATCTGTTGCTTCTTCTCCTGCCCTCAGGTGCTTTGGAGAAGAGGCTGACCTCCCCTCCCCCCACCTCTTCTTTGTGGCAGAGTAAGAAGGTTAAGGTCACTGCTTTGGCCATACCTGTTCCATGTACCGCCACAGGCCCAGCACAGGAAGTTCCAGTTAGTTTTAAAAAGTTTCACAAGTGCAACTAAAGCAGAATTTTATCGAATATAGGTTGTCCTCAACTTACAACCTGTCGCTTAGTGACCATCTGAAGTTTCAATAGATCTACCTGGGGAACCTTAATGATCTGGACGCAGTCTGGTAGTCGACTCCCCCCTGCAAACACATGACCACATTTTGGGTGCTCAGCAAGCGGGTTGCATTTGTGGCCCTTGGCACCCAGCATTTATTTCGCATTTTCAGCAAAACTGCACTCGTAGCGGCCCATAGCGGCCCAATGCCATTTGCTGATCAGTTGTCCCTCAAAAAAGACACACAATCAGTTTGGTCACAAGACTGAGCTTTTTATGATCATCATCACAGCTCCATCACAGTTGTAACTCGAGGACTACCTGAACACCCAGCTGTCGTGTACAAGCCAGGATGTCCAGAATAGTCTGTTACTTTCCAAGGTGACGTCCTGCTGCCTAACACCCCAAAACCAAGAAGAGATGAAGGGGGCACTCAGACCTATTCGGAAAACTCTGGGATGATATTTATGCCTTAGATGTTTGTACAGGTAGTCCCCAACTTATGACCACAATGGAGCCAAAATTTCTGTCACTAAGCAAGACGATTGTTAAGTGAGTTTTGCCCCATTGGATGACCTTTCTTGCTCCAGCTATTGAGGGAATCACTGCAGTTGTTGTTAATAACATGGGTTTTTAAGTGAATCTGGCTTCCCCATTGACTTTGCTTGTCACAAGGTCACAAAAGGGGGAATCACATGACCCCGGGACGCTGCAACCGTCATAAGTGTGAGTCATTTGCCAAGCGTCTGAATTTGGATCATGTGACCCTGATTTGGATCATGTGCTGCAACGATCATAGGTCTGAAAAGCGGTCGTAAGTCACTTCTTTGAATGCTGTTGTTACTTCGAACAGTCACTAAATGAACTGTTGTATGTCGAGGACCATTCATCAAAATTCTCCAGGTGCTCCAGGCAGCGCAAACCATAAGGTCGCCATGCAGGGGTGGAAGTTTGTGGCTGGTAACATTGCTGGAATCCAGACGTAGAAGGAGAGGCAGAGAAAGGGACCAGGGAGGGACCAGCTTTTCCTCACAGCCCCTCCTCTCCCCCCTTCCTCGGGGGGAGCCCCTGAATCCAGCACCCAGGAGGGAGACTTTGGGGCCCCAGGAGAAAGAGACCCCCTTCAAATAAGCGTTGTGTTGTGGGATGTCTTTTCTGTTTGATCTCTTTGAGGACTCCAGGTTGCGTGCAGTGCAATGAGCGTGGGTCTTTCTTCTTTTCCCAGGTCTTGACCTCCCCCACCCCAGTTATGGACGGGGGAGGTTCTGCTCGCTCCTGTCCATCTTCAGAGAAAACTGGAAAATCAATCACTGTCTGCCCGATGGATCCTCTTCCTTCCCGCTGAGATCACCATCACCATCTTCACCTGAAGATCCCCACTCACTCTTTGCACAAGTCCTGTGCCAAGGGACATCAACAAAACGCCTGCAGCTGAACGCCAAGCACAGCAGAAAGAGGAGCTACTACAAAGGAGTGGTGTCAAATCTCCCTCCCCCCCCCCTCCCCGTTGCCTCCACATCCTGAAGGAGGACCAGATGTTCATCTAGGTCAAATTCAGCCCTGACCAGCTTCTTGGCTTCGGGTTTCTGGGGTCAGGGCAAGTAGCACAACTCTCTCTCCTTCAGTTTCCCTCCATGTAGAGGTTTTTGGAAGTCCCTGTCTTTGCAGCCAGTTGAACAAATTGTCTTCTGCGCGGCACCTTCAGTTGGGAGGTTTCTTTTTAAAAATGAGCTGGATCAAAGCAAAATCAAATGTCAAAATGAAATGAAATTGGACAAAGGAGTTAGTCAGCCTGTAAGCTGAAGTATGGGGTGGAACAGGATATCCCTTGGCTGATCAATAATTTAGAGACAACTCGGTGAAAAGCTCAACTCCAGGTGTAATGGCTTGGTAACAAGGCAGATTTGGTGTCTGTCCGGACAGGCACTGAAAATAAACCTGCGCATGACCCTAGTGCCCTTCGTCCATCTGAAGCAGTTCCTCGGGGGCCCAGGGCTTCACTGGACCCGTGAACACCGCTAGAATTGTCCTAGGTCCAGTCAGACAGCCTCAAGGGAATATCAGGGCTGGTGATACTTAAGGTTAAACTAGCTCTCTGGTCAACCCTCTTGGTAGAACCCCAAAGATTAGTCGGTGGACTGATCTTTCTACGCAGATCTCCCCCCTCCCCCCAAAAAAGAGGGAAAGCAGGAGTGGTCAAAATAGGCTGCAAGACAACCCCACGGCTGCCCAAAGCAGCAGCTCAGCCAGACTCTCTTCAGCAGCTCTGGCTGGACACAGCCACTGTGCTCAGGACACCCTCTGCCGACCTTCGTCCACCCTTAGCTAAACGTCCATTGATGATCCCTGCTCAAACTGCTTGGGAAGCAGAGCTGAGGACCCTTTGGGGAGGGGGGGACAAGCAGGGCTCCTTGAAGTGCTGCCAGACTCATTGGCTGCTTTGGCTGCACCAGGTCCTGGGCCCAGGAGGGCTGGCTAAGAGGGTCACCAGGACCCTCTGATCTAGCTGATCTCTAGCTGAGCAGAAGCTGCTCAAACGGAGAGACTGCTGCCCCCTGCTGGGCTCCAGGCGCATGGCGCAAAATCAGCCGATGGGTTCCTGGCCTTGACCAGCGGCTCCGGAGGGTCCTTTAGGCCAGCCCTTTGCCAGGATCCTTGTGACTCTCCAGAGTGCCCCTCCAGCAATATTTCTGGCAGGAAAGCCCCCCCCCCCACCCCATGCAAGATTTGAAAGTGGATAAATTGGTGCTGGGGAGGAGCCTTCATGCCAAGGCCAGGCAGGGTCTCCCGTGTGTATGCTTCTGTCTGAGGGCACCCGTCTCTAACGAGCTCTGCTGGATGGAGTGGCAGAGTGCCAGGCACTTTTCTCGGGCATTATTTAGGTTTATTAAAGAAAAGAGGGAGGGGCCCGTGAGAGAAATGACACCGAGTCTCTCTCCTCTATAGTGGGGGCATCTGCACAGGCAACCTCTTACCTCCCACCTGCAGGAACAGGTCAGTCCTTCGGGGGGGGGGGCAAGGCCAGGAAGAGGCCGCCCCTGAAATCCTGGGACTGCCCTGTTGATCAGGGCTCTAGAAACAGAATCCGGGAAGCCAGGCAGCTTTTCTTCCCCCCCACCCCCACTGCCCTTGTCGTAAAGCAGTGGTTCTCAACCTTTTTATTGCCGCGACTCCCCCCCACCGGTCGTAAGTCGAGGACTACTCAACCGGTCGTAAGTCGAGGACTACTCAACTGGCACAGCACCGTTTGCAGAATGGGACTTTTGGCGGGCTCAGCAGGACAGAGACAGCCTGGACAATTCCTATTAGCTTTTGAAAGCCAATAGAATTAGACTCTATTCAAGAGAGTCTATTCTATTGGCTTTCAAAAGCCAATAGAATAAAAGGGAGTAGCACAGCTAAGGAAAAGGAGGGGGGGGGGAAATGGCGGACTGCGTTGTTTGGCGACCCCCGTGAGATGGTCGTTCGACTCCAAATGGGGTCCCAACCCACAGGTTGAGAACCACTGTCCTAAAGAGAGCCACTTAGTTCCCTCCGATACCCCCTCCCTTACCGGGCCTGGTCCGTGTTTTGCCAGCTGTCCCCTCTTGCCTTCTCCCAAGGTCATCTCCGTGGTTCCTACCAAACATGAGCCAACTTGCACCTGGACGGTGTTTTCACACTGGTTGCTACCGTCCTTATCCATGTACAAACACTCCCCTTGTCTTCACCTCAACCCAGATAATCCTCCAAAAAGCCTCTTTGTCAGAAGGCAGATTAGAGCCAAACAGACTAATTTCATCAGGGAAGCGTTACCCAAACAGCTCACAGTAGGAAGATAGGGGCAGGCCCCCAAACTGGTGACTGTGGCTGAGATGGGTTGGGGATCCTCTCTTGTGCCACTTGCTACGTGGCAGAATCCTTGGCTGTGTTCTGCCTGGAAGACCTCCCCTAGCCGGCCGGCCTGTGGCTCTGGGGGGGGGGGGCAGAGAAAGCTCCATGTGGTTCTGGGAGGGACCTGATCACAGCACAGGACAGGCATAACTTCCTTTGGGTTGCTGTGAAATAAAATAGGTCGACTGTGTGACCACCTGGGCAGGTCAGGCTACAGCCATCTGGAGGAGCCCACCATCGGGGCCAAGGACTCCTGAGGATGGGGATGGCGGTCATCCAGCATCAACCCCTGGGGAGAGTCCCCGTCTGCTCAACCTCCAGGTGCAGGAGCTTGGCCAAGGATTCTGCCACGTAGCAAAGCAGGTGGCACGGGAGAGGATCCCCAACCTGTCTCAGCCACAGTCACCCACAGCCTGCCACCTCATTGACAGAGCCTCTGGCCACGTCACAAATTCCAGGAGGATCATCACTTCGGGGTTAGGGCTAACAGAGGACTTAAAACAGGACAGTTCTTCCATCCTTGTTCAGCCAGGATTTCCTAATACATGCCAGGATTGACTGTCCATCCATCCATCCATCCATCCATCCATCATCTCCAAGTGAAGATGATCTTGGAAATGGCATTGCTGTCTGCCCAGAGCTGCAGCCTGGGCCAAGGTCTCTAGCGGTGCCACCAGCTGGATCCAGGGAGGGAAGCCAAACCCCAACTGCTTCTTTCCACTCCCCAACACCCCTGCCCAGGGCTCCACTAGGTCTTCCCCTACCGGTCACCCCCAAAATGTTTTCCCTTCTACGCTTTCTGCTCAGTAGCCTAACAAACATCTCCAAGAGTGGGTCAGCACTCAGACTGCTGCTGTTGCTGCTAACAGCCCTACCCCGATTCTCTCAATTGCCCCCAGACCCTTGCATCCACACCTTCCCTTTCCAATGGCTGGTGTCCCCTCCTCATCATGTGTGTGGGTGTGGGGGTGTGTGTATGTCAGTGATATCTCTGTGGTGTTGCAACACTCCCTGGAGAAGCCCACGGCATGGACCTCCAAAAGCAAATCGTTAATACTCCAAAGCAAAACAGGAATCTGTGGCAGAAGGAACTGAGGGGGTAGCGAAGAAAGGCTGAAGGTAGGAGGGGGGGTTCTGAAAGGGGAAGGGGCAGGGAGGCTGCTTGGCCACTTCATTTTCCAGCCTGCCCTCCCCTCCACCCGCTGCCCGCTTCAAGGCTTTGGCAGCTTCTCTCAGCCTGGACAGGGCAGAAGGCTGATTTCCAGGGGCTTCTGAAGGGGAGGGGCCCAGCCCTCCTCCTGCCCCTTTCAGCTCCCCACAGAAAGAACAGCTACCAAGAGGAGCCCATCCCAGCCCTGCTCTGACCTCTCCCCTCAGCCCCTTTCTCAGCTGGCATGTCCAGGCGGTGCCAACCTGGCCCTGCCCGTTCCCCCCCCCCCACCTCCTTTGTGCTACCCCTGCTGCTGGCTGAGTTGTGGGGACGGAGAGGGGGCTGCCCTTCCCTGCTCTGCCTCCCCCTCTCCTCCCAGACCTGCCTACTAGCCCTGGCCTTTCTGCCCCCAGAGTCATGCAGGCTGCCAAAGGAGAAATTCCGAGGGAGACCCAGCAACCTTGGCAGAGGGCACCTTGCCAGTCTGGCCCTTCTTGAGAAGAAGGGGCACATTCTGAGGCACTTCTAACGAAAGGCTGCTGCGGGGAGAAAGGGGTCTCTTTCCCCCCAGCATTGAAGGCGGCCAAGATCTCCCCCACCACCACCATCCATGCACCAGGCGGCTGGTCTGCGCTCAGTCCCTGCGCCTGGTGGCCTGCCTTTATCCCCCTGCCTGGCAAGGTTGGCAAGCTTCTGCCTGGCGACGGTTCCCCTGGGCAGCAGCTGCCATTCCGGCTCCTCCCCCAACACATACAAAGCCCTTCCCAGCCAGGGCTCAGGGCAGCCGCTCCACCAACCATGGCCTCAACGGCGTTTGCCCCCAAACTCAGCCAGGTCCTGATGACCCCAGAGCCCCACTACCTCCCTGGGTAAGTGTCTTCCCGTGTCCCCCTCCCCCGGCTCCCCTGGCCGTTCTGCGGGCCTGGCTTTGGCGCCTCCACGGCAGTGGGGCCCAGGGGGACGAGCCTGGCTGGGGCTCCCGCAATGGGGAGGCCGGTTGGCAATGTCCAGGCAGGGCGCTGGAGGGGATCTCTTCCAGGTCGCGCAAACAGCCCCCACCCACCCACTCCTCCGCCAGTTGCTCCATAGCAACTCGAGGGCGAAGCTCAGCGTGCGAGTCCTGGGCGGGCGGATTCCTCGCGTGTGCACGAGTGGCGGAGGAGGAGGAGGAGGGCGTGAAACCGGCGAGGAAGAAGGGCGCCTCTTTCCTTCCGCCCGCGGAATCCGCCGCGCTGGAAAGCGGCGGGAACCCCCCCAACACCTTCCGGCCGGAGCCAAGAGCCCGACTTCAGCGGGGCAGTGGCGGCGGCGGCTGCGGAGCTCTGCGCTCCGGCTCTCGGCTGGCTTTCGGGCAAGTTCAACGGGGCCAGTATGAGGCCGGCCGCTGAGTTTAGCGGGGCTGGGGGGGGGGAAGGGCCGCAGAGCCGGTGAGCCCGGGAGCGCCGACGGGCAGGAAAGTTGACGGCTGCTTTGGGCGGGGGGGGGGGTCTCCTCTCCCGCTCCTGTCCTTGCAGCTACGGCGGCTACTGTCCCCGCTACAAATTCACCCTGGGGCGGACTTACGGGAAGTTGACCTCGCAGCTGCTGGCCGCCCCCAGCCGCTCTGGCCGGCTGCTCCTGCAGCCCAACTGCTCCCTCTGCGCCGCAAAGGAGAGACCGGGGCACGGCCGGGGGTCCCGGGGCAAAGGCTGCAGCGCGATCCCGGGTTACACGGGTAAGTGGCGCTGGCAGGTCGGGTCTCCCCCAGCTGAGAGTGTCAGGCGGGCCAGCTGAAGAATTGGGGGAGGGGGCTGACATTTCTCGGTCCCTTGCAGGAGGGAGTTGGGGATGGTCGGGACTCAGCAAAGCAAAGGGGGGAGGGGAAGGTTACACTGGGTGTCCTAGTGGGGGGTAGCCTAGACACAGCCTCCCCCCCCCATCAATTTTGAGCACCTCAGATGGGGCCAGAGCTCCCAGTGCCAGCAAGCCAGTCCTCCCTCTATCTGAGAGGGTGGGGAAAGGGCACCAGCCCATCAGCTGTGCCCCATGGTGGTGGCACTGCCCAGAGCAGAGAAGCCAGGTACAAATTCCTAGCTGAGCGCAGTGCCTCACTTTGCCTTCTTCCGGCTCTCCTGTGTCTCCTGGCAGGATTCATTCCCAGGGCCCAGCACCATTTTGCCAAGACCTACGGAGAAATCTGCAGGCAGGCTTGGCTGGAGTTTATGCCCCAGCAGGAGCAGGGGGACCGTGGCCGGGGCCAAGCCAAGGAGACCACCAAAGCCCCCCAGCTGGAAAACAGAGTAAGTGGCAGGCAGGGCAGGTGTAGGCCAAGGGGTGGGTCTGGGGACTTCCAGAGCATCTCCTGGAGAAGGGCTGAATCCCCTCACTGAGGGGGCTCTCCTCCAGCCCCAGCTGTGAGGGGGAGAGGTCCCTGGCATGCCTGCCCATTTCAGAGGAGGCTTGAGGTAGAGACAAAAAGGGGCACAGCCTGAGCTCTCCTCCCAAAGCTTGTGCAAATGAAGGCTTCCCCTGCCTTTCACACCCCAGCAGAGGGTCCCCAGCTGGGTCATGGCTTGAGTAGGGGGACATGAGGAGGGTGCTTTAGTCTCCCATTCAAAACCTCTCCTTCCCTCCCTTTCCTTCCTTCCTCCTTCCCTCTCTCTCCTTCCTTCCTTTCTCTCCTCCCTTCCTCTCCTCCCTCCCTTCCTCCCTCTCTCTCCTTCCTTCCTTCCTCCCTCTCCTCCCTCCCTTCCTTCCTCTGCCTCCCTCCCTCCCTCCTTCCTCCCTCCTTCCTTCCTTCCTCCCTCTCCTTCCTTCCCCCCTCCCTCTCCTTCCTCCCTCCTCCCTTCCTTCCTCTCTGCCTCTCCTTCCTCCCTCCCTCTCCTTCCTTCCTTCCTCCCTCCCTCTCCTTCCTTCCTTCCTCCTTCCCTCCCTCCTTCCTCCCTCCCTCCCTCTCCTTCCTTCCTCTCTGCCTCCCTCCCTCTCCTTCCTCCCTCCTTCCTTCCTCCCTTCCTTCCTCCCTCTCCTTCCTTCCCCCCTCCCTCTCCTTCCTCCCTCCTCCCTTCCTTCCTCTCTGCCTCCCTTCCTCCCTCCCTCTCCTTCCTTCCTTCCTCCCTCCCTCTCCTTCCTCCCTCCCTCTCATTCCTTCCTTCTCCCTCCCTCTCCTTCTTCCTCCCTTCCTTCCTTCCTCCCTCCTCTCCTTCCTTCCTCCTTCCTCTCTCCCTCCTCCCTCTCCTCTGCCTCCCTCCTCTCCTTCCTTCCTTCCTCTCCTCCCTCCCTCCCTCCCTCCCTTCCTTCCTTCCTTCCTCCCTCCTCTCCTCCCTTCCTTCCTTCCTCTCTTCCCTCCCTCCCTCTCCTTCCTCCCTCCCTCCCTCTCCTTCCTTCCTTCCTCTCCTCCCTCCCTCCCTCCCTCCCTCCCTCTCCTTCCTTCCTTCCTCTCCTCCCTTCCTTCCTCCCTCGCTCCCTCCCTCTCCTTCCTTCCTCCCTCCCTGATGCTTTTTGTGTCTCTCTGCATGGGTGTCCCCCAGAACAACAACAATGAAAAACAAAGAGCATTTGAACCCTTCAAGACCTATGCTAGAAGCTGCCTCCAATCTTGAAGGCAGGCAGTGCATGGGACCACAGGGTGCTGCTCTTCTGGGGCCCTTCTTGGGGCCCTCTGCCTCCTCTGCCAGATGCTGCTTCACTGAGAGGAGCTGTCAGGTGTTCAGAGGCCTCCAGGAACTCACGGCTGGCTCTGCTCTGCTCCTAGCCTCTCCCTGCCCTGCCCAAAACTGGGACTGCTGCTGCTGCTGCCGCCACCCCAGCTTTCCAGGCCCCAGGAACGCCCCTTGCGCTGGAGAGAACCTTTGTTTCAGGTCAGGCTCCTGAGTCCTAGGGGAGAAGGAAGCAAGCATGTCCCAGAGAGTAAGAGCGTTTCGCTCGCAGGAGAGAGGCTGAAATGGCCCTTCCCACCAGGCCAGAAGCAGCCAATATCTGTGCTCTTAGGGCTTCCCAGCCTCTTCTTCCCTGCCCTCCCTCTGGTGTGGCACCAGTTGCGGCTTCTGCTGCCCCCCTTCCTTGCTGCCACAGCCTACTTAGAGCCAGGGCTTGCGAGTCTCTTTGGGGGTTTCAGGGCCTTGTTTGTTAGGGCCAGGGGCACAGGGTGCCAGGGTTTGTGGCTCTGCAGGCAGAGAGGTCAAAGGCAGCCTGGGAGCAAAGGGGCTGGCCGAGAAGACCGAGTGGAGGGAGAGTGAATCCAGAGGTACCAGTTAAGGGGATTTACTTGGAGGCAATTTGTGGAAATGTGCCTTCTGAGAAAGAGGCAGTTAGCGGGAACAATTGTGGTATGTGTTTGGGGGTTCAAAAGTGAGAGGGAGTCTTATGCTTGGGGAAGCTGACAACTTGATGCCGATAGCTTCAGAAACACCTGGCTGGTGGGAACCAGCCAAAGCTGCTGCTGAGCCCAGATTGCCCACCTGCGGGAGGGCCAGGGCTGGGCTCCCTTGCAGGAGGGGCCTGCAGGTTTAAGCTCCCTGACTTTGTCGCGCAGGCTTCACCGGCTTTGTGCCTCGCCTCCAGTTCCTGATTGGAGCAAGCTACCCCATTCTTGCTCGGCGGGCAAGGATGGAGTTTGATGAGATGCTGCACAAAACGGGGCAAGGCTCTTCGCAGAGGGGGGATCCCCTCCCGCCCCTGGCCAAGACATACCCCACAGACAGGGGCCTCCTTCCCCACTATAGAGGCTTCGTGCCAGGTGAGTTCCTTTCCCCCCACTTGCCCTCCCCCGTCCTTTGGATTGCACCTCCCCACCATACCCTGCACGGCCCCGGCATCTTTCATCCGGCTCTGGGCAAGTTGACCTCCTGCCAGAGAAGCAGCCCCAGCACCGGAGGTGGGATTTTACTCTGCTGCACCTCTGATGCCAGAGATGGGAACTGGCAGGAGTGGCAAGCATCCACAGTCCCGCTGCACCCCTCCCAGTCTGTGCCCGTGGAATGAAGCACTGCTGTGCCACAACTGGCCAGGCAGAAACTCCAGGGATCGGCAGGCTTGCTCGCACCCTCCAGGCCGCCTTCTGAGCGGACTCTTCCACAGCCCCCTTGAGAGGCCCATAAAGAAGATTCCTGATCCAAATCCACCTTTGCACAGATTCCCACCAGCCCAGCTGCAGAGGGTGCCAGTGCTTCTCTGGGAGGATCCCTTGAGCTCCAGGCAGTCCAGCTATGGGTTGGGGGCCCTGAGATATGCAGCCGATTCACTCAGTTGGGACAACAGCCACTAATCCAGTTAAACCACCTCACCAGTGGACTGGACATCCCAGTGCCACACCAACCAGAGGCTGCCCACCCGGGAGGACGGAGGGTCCTTGCCCTGGGCCTCCAGAACATGCCAGAGTCCACAAGCCCCTGCAGGCCCACTGAGGCTGACCAGCTCAGCAGCATTCTCTGGAGGGCAAGGAGAGTCCTACTTTTCAGCCCCCCCCCCTCAGTTCCTTGTCTCAGAGGCCTTCGGACTGTCCAATTTTGAATGACTGTTCACAAAATGCTGCTAAGGGGATAGCGGTCATTTAACCCAGAGCCCCTTAGACTGGGGGTGTCCAACTTTGGCAGCTTTAAGACTTGTGGTCTCCATGTCGGCTGGAGAATTCTGGGAGTTGAAGTCCGCAGGTCTTAAAGTTGCCAAGATTGGACACTCCTGCCCCAGGCTAATTGGATTCAGAAGGACACAGCTGCAGCTCACAACACTTTTCTCACCACACTTTTGACCCCATGAAACAAACTGTACTTCGGCACTCTGGATTATAGTAACTAGATAAGCCTCATGTGTGACTGTGATCATTGTGGCTTCCCTAGAAAACGAGGGCATGTCTGCTGTGCCTAATTCTTTCTAGCATGCAGCCCCACATTGGTGGCCATGAATTCTGTCCTGGAGGGGGGGTGTCTATGCCCCTTCCGCCTGTGCCAGGGAACAGGCTTTGTTGTTTTCTTTCCCCTTGGTAGGCACCTGGCAGCAGTCAAACAAAACACACACACAAGGCCAAAGCTCTGCTTATGCACACAGAACATTATTCTGGTTGTTCCGCAGAAGGGGGGGGGAAGGGGCCCCTTCTGGTGGGCTGCAGGCACTCAGAGGAGAGCCTTGTGGGCAGCAGGCCCTTAGAAAAGCCTCAGTGCCCCATTTTTGGCAGGAGAGGAAGTTCCGTTCTGCCAGCAACACATGGCTGGAGTATGTCCCCCCTGGCGTTTTCCATGGCTTCTGCCAAGAAGGGCTTTGTGCAGCTGGGTTGGTGGGCGTGAGGACCTCATTCTGCCTTCTGCACGGCTACTTCTGGGCACGTGACCAGCAGGACTGTCCCTGGCAGCCTTGCAGCTGATTTGCTCCTCATGAGCCCCTCTTTCCTGCTCCATCCAGAACTCCTCCCCCCCCCCCGCTGGGTCTACAACCCCTCAACTGGTCAGATCTTAGACAGAGGTTGGGGCTCCTTCAGGAACCCCAACGGACCCAGCAGTCATAGAGCCCTTCACGCTGCCCCCTTTTGCTCAGGCGGCTGTCCAAGCAAGCTCTTCTGGATATGCGTACATTCCTCCAGAGGGAGGGGGAAGGGGGCTTTCCCCAGCAGGTGTTGCTGAGGGAGGAGAAACAGAGGGGGAAATCCCCAGTCCCATATGCAGTCAGTGCCTCCCCTCCCCACCCCGTTCCCAAGGCAGGAGCCACGTTTGTGCCCACCTGCAGCTCACGGACTGGGGAAGTGCGCCTTAGTGCGCTGTCAATCACATGCCCACCATTATGTCCATCTGCCAGCCTCCTTCGGCTTCCCCTTCAGAGGCCCCATGCCTCCTTCCCAGCTTCCTTTGCAGATTCCCGGGCACTGATGGCATTAGCTGTGGCTGCGGATTGGCCCACAGTGGTCACTACTTCTCTCTCTCTCTCTCTCTCTCTCTCTCTCTCTCTCTCTCTCTCTCTCTCTCTCTCCCTCCCTCCCTCCCTCCCTCTCTCTCTCTCCCCCTCTCTCTAAACCCAGGTTACAAATTCCAGTTCGGCCACACCTACGGCCATCTCACCCATGACGCCCTGGGCCAAACCACCCTTGAGAAGCAGGTGCTGGATGTCACACAGTAGGGGGATCCGTGGCTCCCTCCCCAAGGCCCACTCTTGGGTGGGCCGTGTCCGCGTAAGGCAGACCCTGGGGTGCTGGTGCCAGAGGCTCTCCAGACAGACCCGGCAGCTGGTGGGTGTGAAGGAGGTAGAAGTGGAGCCTGTTCTACTTCAGTGGAGGCCAGCTGTACCCCCTCACCATGTGGACTGCAACTGCCTTCTCTCTTCGGGTGGCATCTAGATCCCCCTCTGACCTTCTGGGGCACAAAGGGCCTTTCACCAGCCTGCTACAGGTCCTGGCAAAAGCCTTCCTCACAATGTTAACCCACGCTTTGGTGATCGCAATCCATTATAGGCGGGGCTGCCCTTGATGATAACTAGACCCCATTGTGGTTGCTGCACTGGGGTGCTGTGGGAGGGGGTGTGTCCAAGGCGGTGCCGGCCATGGGTCTACCTTGGCAGCACAGCCCTCCCACCTCCCAGGGACAGCCACGGAGCACAGAGAGTTTGTTAGGAGGACACAGTTCAACAGCAGGTCAAACCATGGCTTCCCAGGCTCTTAAGCCAGAATGGTGGCACAAGAAACAAGCCAACTCCACGGCAAACTGCATCATCGCAACCTGTGGGGTTAACTCGCACATTTTAGGTGGCAGCTGAGAGCACACCATCTGAGTGCCCAGGATCAGAGGCCCCCAGCCAGTTCTCTGCCAGCTGATCCCTGGCACCTTTGCCATGCCTGCCCAAAGGGTGCTGCCCATGGAGAAGGAACCCTTTACAGCAGGCTCTTCAACAGTAGCAGCTTTACGACTTGTGGACTTCAACTCCCAGAATTCCTCAGCCAGCCAGGGTGGTGGGCACCAAGGGGAAAAAAAGGGGGGCTGCTCTTTATCTGGACTTGGGTGAAGGGTATAAAGGCCATTTTTCTTGGAAATAAGCAACATTCAGTTGTGGCAGGTTCACCCAAGCCTAACCTGGTTAGGTAAAACACCAGGCCTACCAACCCTAGTGCGTTTTATGCCCAAGCAGCCTGCTGGGTTAGTGTAGGGCACATTCGATTCCAAGAGCTTGAAAAGAGTGAGTTCAGTTGCCAAGGTGGGCCCATTGGCACACTCACTGGGCAGGGATCCTGTCCTGCTTGCGGCAGAGTGAAGGCCCCCTCCCTCCTCCCCCTTTCTCCAACTGCTACAGCACATTCGGGGCACGTAAAGGCTGACCTGCCTTCCTTGGGGTTCTTCAAGTGACCCCTCCAAAGGGACACCAGTCCAGCTAATTCCTTCTGAATGAAGCATCAAAAGAGCTTAATTGTGTAAATGGGAGGGAGTTTTTGGGGGTTAGGGGTTTTTTTGGGGGGGGAGAGAACCAATGTCTTGGCCCTGCAAAGAAGCCGGGATGGGGGGAATCATCAGGCATGTCTGTCAAGGGAGCTTGTAATCAGCACCTTTTTTATTAATACGTGTCATAAATAAAGAAATAAATAAAGGCGAGACACCCTGTTCTAACGCCGGAAGTATAAATTAAATATGGCGCCACCCTCGCAACACCGGCAGGACTGAGGCCTGCATTCTCATCTGTGTCCTCTGAGGGGACGAGGCGGGCAGGCAAGAGCCCCACCCAGCCCAGCCCCAAATACTGACTGGCACTGCCCACTGGCTGTGGGGGAGGGGAGCCCCCTTCCTCCCCAATGGTCAGAACACAACCCAGGAAACAGCGAAAGCTCCGGCCCCTCCCCCACGAAAACCCTCTCCCCATCTAGTCAAGAGGGCCCATCGACACCACCAGGCCTGTGCTATGAGGGCCATTTTGTTGTGTGCCCCTTCTGTCTTCAAAGCCTCCACCCTCGGTGGGAAAGCTGGCTGGTCACCCACTGTTCTCCGACTGATCAGCTGCTCCTGCAGAGACCGACTATGACCGGCCCCGTCCACACACACATGCACAGAGGCCGCGCTGCTCCCATCAGCGTCTCGCTTCCCCCGCCCTCCCTCCCCCTGCCCAACGTTAATACAGGTTAGCCCACAGTCCCCCAAAGTCTGGAGCGGGCTCCGAGGGCCCATCACAGGGGCCCCATTCTCGTTTGGACCAGGCGTAGGTGCCCTGGAGAAGAGGAAGGGGAGAGGCGCATGCAAGGGAAAGTTTGGCCACAGGAGACCCCCGGCAGAGAGGATTAGCCCCCTCCCCCACCCAGGGCAGGCAAGAGAAGCTGGGTCCTTGGCCGAATCTTGGCGAGGGGCCTGTTGGCCGGCTTGGCTCCTGGGCACCATCAGGGATCGCCTGCCCATCAATAATCGGCATCCTCCAGGTGGGTGACGTACATGATTGGCACCAGCCCGCTCTCGGCTCCCTCCCTGCGGCTGCAGCGGAGCCAGTCGGCGTCCACCCTGCCCAGCACCCGCAGGATATCTCCCTTCTTGAAGCTCAACTGCCCGGCCTCGGTGGCAATGTGGTGGCAAAGTGCCTTCACCGCCCTGGGGAAAAGAGAGCATGCCGAAGAGGATGGGCACTTCCCCACCCAGCCCTGGAGACACAGCAGGCAGTGTGAACCGGCTTCCTTCCCACCTAGGGGGGAACCAAAGCTTTTACTACATTGATACCGCTGCCCCCAACCATCAAGGGTCTTGCTGACTGCAGGGGAGCAACTGGGTCCCCCCCACCCCAGCCAGGCTAAAATCCAGCAGCCAGTCCCGGCCTTGCCCCCCACTTGTCACTCCCTCCATTGTTCTTGGGTTATCACACACCCTGCAAGGTCTCTTCCTCCAAGGGCCAGATGCTCAGGCAGCCTTTTTTGAAAATGCCTGCCAGCCAGCTGTGCCCACCCTCTTCTGTCAGGGAACGGGGAGGGCATGGTGCCAGAAGTTACCCCAGCCAAGAGCCACAGCCAGCGCAAAAGAGGTCCGGCCAGCAGAATCTGGAGTGAGACTGGCTGCCCCGATCCTGCTTCTCGGCAGGCTCAGGAGCAGAGCGCATAAGGGCCGGCAGCCCCCTCCCCTCCACAGATCCGCTGCCCAAAGGGGTTGGGAGGCCAGCCTAGGACAGCCACATAGCATCAGCCTGCGATGGGGTCTGTGGCAGAAGGGGGCTTGCCCAGGGTCTGCCAGCCCCAGAGCAGAGCCAGGCAGATTGGGGCATCCCACCACACCAGCCCCGGCTGCAAGGCACTCACCATGGGGTGCTAGGGGAGGCCCTCCCGTCCGACGGCTGCCCCTTGGCTATGGGCAGCTGCTTGGGTGCCGTCTCGGTCTCTCGCCACATGCTTGCGCCCACTGTCTGGGCCATCAGCTGGAAGATGGAGCGGTCCAAGCTCAGCCAGCCAGAGGGCATCCTGCAGAGAAGGCAGCAGTCAGGCTGGGGGAGCAGTGGGCACTGCAGCTTTGCCTGGGAATGGCGGAGGGCCACCAGGTGAGGTCCCCTCAGCACATCTGCCAGCTAAGATGGCAGCTGCACCCCCTAAGCAGCCGGGCAACACTGCCTCCCATCCAGCCTAGCTCAGGACACAGATGCCTACAAAGCAAACCGGGACGGGGTGCAAATCGCCTCTTTATCAACGTCTCCTGTAAGAATTCTCTCTTATGGTGGGCCACAAGGACCCCACTGCCCCGCCCTAGTCGCAATTTAACAAGGGGGGGGCGGAGTTAGAAACCAGCTCCTCTTCCTGCTGTTAGAAAGAACTGCGCAGGCCGGAGAGTCCAGGGCGCAGCTCTCAGTCTGGAAGTCGGCCATCCTCAGTTCATCCCACTTGAGGGTCCAGGCTGTCCCACCCCAGCCCCAAACAATCCCTCCAAGGCAGAGCTCAACCCCGACCGCCAGCGACAGTACCTGTTGGCCTGTTTGGGCTCCTTGGGCGCCTGGTGGGAACCAAAGAGGTACGCCCACTTGGGCTGGCCGCTGCTGGGGACGTGGGTGGCGGGCTGCTCCTTCCCCAGGGCAGTTGCCTGGTCCTGCTCTCTGCTGCGCTTCAGCTCTGCCAACACTGCATCCGGGGGGCTGCCCATCCAGAAGGGCCGGCCCTTCTCCTTGCTTTCCTCCCTGGCCGGAGGGCCTGGCTTCCAGGGCGGCTTTGCCTCCTCAGCCGGGAGCCTCTCTGTGACTGGGGGGGCTTCTGTGGGTGGGGGGGCCTCTGCCCCCTCCACCACCCCCTCCCTCGGGGGAGGGCCCCTCGCAGCCTCTGCCGGCCTGGCCCCCGCCCTCTTCTTGCGCTCGTGGTGGGCGAGGCGGGCGCCCTCCGGGGAGTCCTGGATGTAGACCTGGGAGCTCTGGGTGAGCTGCAGCCACCAGCTGGCCTGCCTGTCCTTCTTCAGCTCCGGGCCCCCCTTGGCTAGCTGCGCTGCTCTCTCCAGGGGGGGCGGGCCCCGGGAGCCCTCGCCAGCCCGCTGGGTGCCACGGGTGCGCATGAGCTGTAGGGTGGAGTGGGCAGAGAGCAGCAGGCCCTGCTGGCCTCGCAGGAGCTCTTTCTGCTGCTGCTGCCACCTGCCCACCTGCAGCAGGTGGTGCTCGAAGAGCAGGTCCAGGCCAAAGGGCAGCAGGGAGAGCGGCTGGAGCAGCAGCAGGAGCTCCTCGAAGAGGCCCTGGCAGGCCCCGTGCGCGAGAGGCAGGAAGCCTGTCGGCTGGTAGTGCGCCTGCAGCACATCTGGGGGGGGGAGAAGAAGGGCACCGTCACCAGGGCCCCCCGGCATCTCGAGCATTCAGAACCCCAGCCAGGCCAGCCAAAGGCGATCAGGAGGCTCGGGGCTGCTCAGCTTCACCTACCATCCCTCCCCTGCCCCCCCCCGCAGCGTTCCTGCCTTCTTTCAGAAGCTCAGGAAGGCCCACGTGGCCAAGTCCACCGGCACGGCAGGGGTCTGTATGTCAAGAGCGGATGAGCCTCCTGAGGGCATCTGCCACCCTCTGGGCAACATCCCTGAGCCTTCCCCAGCACACAGCCTTCCCCCACGCAGGTCAGGAGCAAAGGACCTACCCTCGTGGTTGTAGAGGTGGTTGAACCAGAACTCCAGGGACCGGATGCTGTTGGTGGAGAAAGCAGAGAGAGGGTGAGAACAGGCAGGAGTGCCGGGCCAGGGCTGGGTTGCAAGAGGAACCATTGGGGGACACAAGCCAGGCACTGGGCCACATGGTGTTAATGGTGATGGTGTTAGCCTAGGAACCAGGAGGCGGTGAGTTAGGCAGGAAAGCCGCTGGGTGACTTTGGGGCAGCCCCTCTCTCTCTCAGCCCAACCCACTTCACAGGGCTGTAGTTGGGTGGAAAACAGGTGGCAGGACTGCTAGGTATGTTTGCAGCCTTGATTTGGACAAAAAAAAAAAAATGTGGAAAAATGATAGCAGGACGAGACTCCAAGAATAGAATGATAGTTGGCAGCGCAGCTGTATGTAAGCTACGTATGCAACTGGATGCTTGCTTAAGAATAAACAAGAACCGTGGCATGTTGAAGAACAGAGTCAAATGAAGCTCTGCATCTTCGCTTACAAACTTCACAGTTTGGGGAAAAGCGACCTCCAAGGACGGTCAGTCTGGCCCAAGGACGGAGGCTGCTCACGCTTCATTATGGAAAACTGGAAACCTCGTGTGGCGTTGCCTCCCTCAAACACAGCGCCTCGACCGACATCCGGGCGCTGTTGGCCTCCCTCACCTGGGGCCCCTGACACCCCTTGCCAGTTTTCCTTTCCTGCCACGGAGCCTCTTGGCCCTGCCTGTCAGAGGCGCCTTGGAGCAATATGGAGTTGGGGCAGATTCGGTCCTTTTAACTGCCGACCCCATGTTAGTACAAAACCCTACTTCGCCATTTTAGGATCAGGAGAAGGCTGATGGCTAAGGGAGGCTCCCTCGTTTCTGGTGTCAGCCTTTTCTCCCTTCCAGCGTTCTGGGCCTCTCACTGGTGGGCTTTCACTCCCAGAATTCCCCAGTCAGCATGGCTGTGTTAGGGTTAAGGTATGGCTGGCTGGCTGATGGGGAATTCTGGGCATTGAAGTCCACCCACCTTCAAGTTGCTGAGGTTGAGAAAGACTGCTCTAGGAGGACCCCTCCCTCACGCTGCCTTCTTCCCGGAAGCAAAGCGACGCTCCCCACATTCCCTGCCCTCCCTGTCCTTTCCGCAATGGGGCGGGCGGAAACAGCACTGCTTACTTGAGGAGGCCGAAGATGAAGGCGTTGAAGCGCATGCTGTGGCTGGTGAGCTCCGGGTACTGGTTGACGCGGCTGTAGAGGCTGTGCAGGATTTTCGTCGAGGGTCCTGCGAAAGAGGAGGGGGGGAGCATCAGAAAAGCAGGCAGGGTGCCAGCTCTTGGCCACTGTGGCTCCCTTCAGTTATGGGAGCCCCCAGTCCCTCAGGTCCAAAAGGGGGGCACCAGAATGCACCCCCAAGCCAGTATTCTCCCCCCCCCCCGCTGCTCCCCACTGCCTCTGATTGGTGACCAATTCTCTTTTAAGCAGCTGAGGGGCAGGACAGATCAACCCTCTGTCATGGTTCCGATTAACGAAACACTTCAAAGAACTTCCAGGCATTGTTTATCCTAAAAAGTCTTTAATCGTGTAACAAAGTGTCGGCACAGCATGGAGGATGCCAAGATCTGAATTCCCCTCCCCTGAGCACATAATATTACAGCATATTCCCCTCCTCTAATTTGCAGTCATAAATCACATTCTCCAATTAGTTTGAAGGGCAAAGTTTCCCTTCCTTCTGTAGCCAGAAGGAAGGGAAACTTCCTTATCTTAACTAATCCCCACACACATTCTTTCTCCCCCCCTCCCAGCATCATCTAATTTAACTCTAAAAATACCGCAGAGCTTATACAGAGAGTGGCTGCCTTCCTATTTTGTCAAAGCAAGAACATCCAATGTTAGCAGCGTTGACACCCTCCTTGGCTGACACTCTGACAAGCCTACCTGCTTTGCAATGCCACAGGTGCCATGGACAGCCCTCACCCCCGTCCCCAGGCTGAAGGATGTCAGCTTCTTCCTTTGGGTCAGGCCCACAAGCCGAGCAGGCAAGGGCTGGCCAGTGCTGGGAAGGAGACCAGGGCCTTCCCATGGCGGGAAGGAGAGCAGGCAACCCTCGGAGGCCCAGACTGAGCCTCCCAGCAAAAGGCAGCCTTGGAGGTCTGCAGGTGCTGGAGGGCAGAAGGCCAGACCCCAAAGCTCCATACCGAGCTGGGTGGAGGCCTCCACGATGCTCCAGGGGACGTTCCGCCTCTGGCCAACGATCACGTCCAGCACGTAGGCCTTGAGCCCATCACTCAGGACATCCCGGATGGCTGGACACAGGTACTTCAAGATGAGATGCCCCACATTGGGGCTCACCGAGCTGTTCCCAAGTTTGGCCTGGAGGAGAGAGGAGAGATCAAATGGTGGGAACCACCCCTGGCCTTACCCCCCCACCCTCACCCCTCCCAGCACCTCCTGGGTAAAAGCGTGCCTTTCCTCTCCCCCTTCCCCCTGCACGACTTCAGCAGGAACAACGCAGAAGGTGGGGGTTGATTGGCAGGTAAAGCTCCGCCTTTCCTTTCAAAAGGAGAAAAAAGGAAGCACCTAGGACCCCAGCAGCAGCCCCCACCCTTCCCCACACCTCTGCTTGGCTGGAGGCAGCCCAGCTCAGCTGGGGCTTTGGAGTGGCACTGCTCTTCAAAGAACCTGCCTCGGTCACAAGGCGTACAGTCCAGTGGGGAATGGGACCCTCCCTGGACTGGCCCCCAGGCAAACCCCAATGGGCTCGGCACCAGGGATAGGATAACTTTCCAGGCAAGTAGTGGAGGTGGGGGGGGGAAGCTCTTGGCCCAACATTCTGGTCTAATTGCCTGCCAGCCCTCAAAGGTAGGCCACATAAATTTCTGCAGTGCTTTTTTATTGTTATAATAACGGGATCATGTAGCCGAGAGGGTCAAGATGAGCCCACTTGAGTTTCCTCCTCACCTGCTCCTCTTTTTCAGGGCTGATGCTTCCATCTTTTCCAAGGCCATCCCACTTCCTGCCTCCTTCAACTGCCCCAAGGTGGCGGGGGCACTAGCAGTGCCCATGAGACAGTCATACCTTAAAGCAGGGGTCGGCAACCTTGGCTCTTTTATGACTCGTGGACTTCAACTCCCAGAATTCCTGAGCCAGAATGGCTCGGCTTGGAAACCTCTCCCTTTCCCCTCAGCATGGCTGGTTCAGGAATTCTGGGAGTTGAAGCCCATGAGTCATAAAAGAGCCAAGGTGGCCTACCCCTGCCTTAAAGGGACATGTCAGGGAAGGCCTATCGCTGGAACGATGGAGGCACTAAAGGGAGAGGAAGCGAAGAAGAAAGCCAGCTCACCTTCACTCCAGGATCCCGGCTGGTCCCAAAATGGGCCACAATGAGGTCTACGGACACGTTGATTGCTTTGACAAGACCTGGTGGACAGAAAAAGTAAAGAGGCTGAGCTTTCCCATCAGCCGAGCAGACACTTTGGCCCCTCCTTCCTGTCTAGGGCTCTGGGGGGCCTGGTCTGGCCACAGACATTTGGGGGGGGGGCTTTTCTGTGTCAAATGAATCTTACTCTCCCTCCCTCTCAAGCCATAAGGGGGAGGGGGCTGAAAGCAGAGCAGTTGAGGGAGCGATACCCACTGCTTGATGCAGGGGAAAAGGCTGTAACCACTCCTTGTCCGCCCCACACACGAACACGCTGTCCACGCTGTCCACATCTAACAGCCACATGTTTTAACTAGGGATGTATTTGGGGGTATTTAAATGTTGAAACAGATAGGGGGGGTTAGAGCCTCCTCTCCTGGCTATACTGGATTTCTTCCCTGCCCAAAGGATCCACCCCTCCCACCCCAAGTCCTGGGCCTTCCTCACTGCCCTCCATCCTCTATTTCAGGGGTGTCAATCTCAATTTCACTGAGGGCCACATCAGCATTGCAGTTGCCCTGGGGGAGGAGCAGGGGTGTGTGGCCAGGGTGGGTGCAGCCTGAGTGGGTGTGGCCTACTGGGTGGGCATGGCCAGCTCTACATCGTTTGCGTCAAGGGTGCCTGTGGGGCCCCGCCTGGGCAGGAGTGGCACAGATCTGAGGGTCTCTGGCAGAAGGGGGTGGGACCGGGGCAAGCGCCAAGGCATGGTGCATTTCTTCGTTCCTCACAAAGGGTGACACCTCCCCACCATGCACACAGGGGGCGGAGCCAACGTGGCAGGGGCTGGTTCCTCGCTGTTTCCAGATGGTCTTGTGGAGCTAAGACTGAATGCGTTTCAGCAAAATTGTACACTGGCTCCCGGCCGGCCTGGGCCAGGGCCAAGGCAGCGGGGGGCGTTCCCCCACTGTTTCCAGGATGGCTTTGCAGGCCACATGAAACCACTTTGCGAGCCGCATCCGGCCCCCAGGCCATGTGTTTGACATGTCTGCTCTACCTCCACAAACAGCATCTGTTGAGGAGGGCCCCACCCCCATCCCCAGGAAATAGCACCCCAGCTCATATGGAAGATACCTTGGAATGGTGCAAGGGCCCAGGGCCCCCCTCCCTTCTCATTCCCCACCCCTCCCCAAGCTGACCCTTCTTCTGCAACAGATCGATGGAGACAGACTCCGCGTTGCTGTCCGGGGACAGGCAGAACTCAGCTGGTGGTTTTTCGGCCAATGAAAAATAGTCGGGGAAGAAGTCGGGGCAGCTGTGCTGGGACTGTTTCACTGCCGGCCCTGCAAGACACACGGGGGGGCGGGGCATGTCATGACCATCCTATTACTTTATTGGGCTCTGAGGCTGCCCGACTCCAAACAGTCTCTGGGCGGCTTAGAGCATTGAAAGAAATAGGCAGCTTAAAGAAACAAGGACACCTGGACAAATATATGATATAAATCACATCCACGATATCTCTGACCCCACAGAAACTCCGCGCCAGGGGAAATAAGCAATGGGTGGCAGGGGACACTGCAGCCCCCCCCCCTTCCAGGGAGCTGCAAGTCAGGTCCACAGCCCCCGTAGCCCCCTTTCCTTGGGCTGACCAATATTGACCAGCCAAGGGGAGCCAAGAAGGGGAGCCTGCATTGGCCAAGGCGCACCGTGGAGTCTGGGTCCAGGGCGGCCAACTGGCATCTCCAGCAGGGGGTTTCTCCAGGGCAGCTTGCTCTCCGGCTGCTTCCAGTCCAGGTGGCCAGTCAGCCCTGCCAGGTCCGAAACGCGGTCCAGTCCCAAGGGGTTCCTCCGCCGGTACTCCCGCCACTTCAAGGCTTGCAGAGAGAGGTGGTTGGCTATGGCCGCAGCAGGCCAGTCGGGGCGGGGGAGGGAAAGCCGAAGCCGAGGAGGAGACAGAGACAAAGGGGCAGACTGAGCAGCAACTCAGCAGCAGCAGCATTAGACCCCGGGAGACACTCCCCTCCCCCCATGCAGGGGAGCAACTTGGCCAGTGCATCATCATAGAGGCTAGAAAGGGGGGGGGTGGAGGAGGCCCTGAGGTCAGACTGCCTCGCTGCCCAATAGAGGCCTTTCACCCCCTCCCCCACTTTGTCTCAGGTCAAAGGGTGAGTCAGATGACAAATGGACCATCACACAGAACCAGGCCCATCTGCATTATTTACCCATAGGACACACATACATTCCAGGCATGCAAAGTTAAACCTTTCCCTGCAAGGCCCACCTACCATTGAGGGGCCGCGGGACGCCAACACCCAAGGAGCTGAAGCTGGCAGCCTCACTGCACCCTATCTTCCATTGGGGTTCACTGTGGCTCTCCGTTCTGGCCAGGCTCCAGCCACCGGATAACAACGGCAAGAGGGAGCCACCGAGGAGCCGGTCCTTGGCCAGTGGTGCAGGGGGGCCTGGGGGTTCCTCCTTCTTGGCCACTGGTGAGGAGCTCTCACTCTGCTTGTGCAGGACACCAGCCCCGGCACCCCTCTGGGTGGCACAGCTGCCAGCAGCTGGGGAAGCTTTGGTGCTGGGCAGGAGGTTGGCAGAGACTGGGCAGGACTTGCTGCGGGGGGGCTGCGTCTCTGGGGTAGGCGAGCAGGAGGACTCCCCGCTTTGGAAGAAAGGCACGTTGTTGCGCACCGGAGAGTAGCTGCCCAGCGGGGAAAGGCGGATGGTCTCCGGCCCTGGCCCTCTCTTGGCATGGCCGTCGCCCAGAGAAGCCGCCCCATCAGCAGAACGCTGGCCTTGCCCCACAGGCCCCTCGGTGGAGGTGGAGGACTGGGAAGCAGAGGAGAGGGGTCGGCTGGCTGGGCGAGTGGCGGTGGTGGCCGAGAGGCCGTAGAGCTGGGAGAGGCTGGAGGCCAAATGGCTGTGCAGGGCCCGGCTCTTCGACGTCTTGGGAAAATGGTGCTGGAAGACAAAGGGCTGGATGGGTAACGTGGTAGGGCGCTGGTCCTTGCTGTAGCGCACCACTTTGCCATCTGCTGCGCCACCTGCAGAAGGGAAGGAGGGCAGAGGTTGCACAGCTGGCCTGCACTGCTGAGCCCAGCTCTCTGCACTGCTTAGCCTGATGGATGGGCTGGCATTCTTGGAGGGTGGGGGCACAGGAGAAAAGGCAGCCCCTAACACACACACCTCAGAGCAGCAGGTTATGTACTCCTTAAGGCAGGGGTAGGCAACCTTGGCTCTTTTATGACTCGTGGACTTCAACTCCCAGAATTCCTGAGCCAGCATGGCTCAGCATGGAAACCTCTCCTTTTCCCTTCAGCACGGCTGGCTCAGGAATTCTGGGAGTTGGAGTCCACGAGTCTTAAAAGAGCCAAGGTTGCCTACCCCTGCCCTAAGGCCTCTCCCCCAGACCCTGCCGGGTAGGGAGACTCCTAGCTGATCATTCCCCATCATAGCCAAGTTGAGGCAACCCATTTAGCCAGCTCAGCTGAAGGTCTGGCCACTGCCTTACCTAGCAGGCCAAGCAGGGGGGGAGGGCTGGGGGGAGAGGTTTAAGACTGGCTTAGCATGTGCCCAAACCAGCCCCTTTGCTGAGTTTTGATTCAGAAGGAGAGTTCAGGGCTTGGGGGGGGTAGTCCCTCAAAGTCCCCTTTTGGTGTTTTTCAAGCCTGGGCAGGGTCATCCCCTCCATCTCTGGTCCTAGAGAGGCTTGTCCACTGTCCATCTGTCCCCCTCTCTTGCGTCAGGAGGACGTGGGGAGGCGTCCTCAGCAAACAGGGTGCCAAGGTGCCTTCCACTGCCACAAGTCAAGTAGGTTGTCAAGAGAAGCCTTGGTCTACGACAGCGGTTCTCAACCCGTGGGTCGAGACCCCATTTGGGGTCGAACGACCATTTCACGGGGGTTGCCAAACAACACAGTCCGCCATTTTTTTTCTCCTTTTCCTTAACTGTGCTACTCCCTTTTATTCTATTGGCTTTTGAAAGTCAATAGAATAAATATTGCTGATCAAAATTCGAGATTCGCAGGAAATTAAAGGAGTAGAAGTTAATAAAAAAGAATATAAGTTAAGAGCCTTTGCAGACGACTTGGTTGTTACTTTGTCGCAACCTATTAGTTCTGTAGTAAAGTTATTGCAGCTAACTCATCAATATGGTTTGGTTTCGGGTTTTAGGATTAATGTTAACAAGACTAAAATCTTACCTAAAAATATGACTATTCAGGAGAAGCAGACTTTGGTTAACTTGACGGGTTTTGAAATTGTTAATAAGGTAAAATATTTGGGGGTGATGTTATCTGTCTCTAATGCAAAACTATTTAAAAACAATTATGATAGGTTGTGGGTCAGTGTACAGAAAGACTTGAAGAATTGTGAGAAGTTGCAATTATCTCTCATGGGAAGAATTGCAGTGATAAAAATGAATATTCTACCTAAGTTTCTTTTCCTGTTCCAAATGTTACCGATTTTGAAGAATGAGATTAATTTAAGTGAATGGCAGAAGGGTGTTAATAAATTTATTTGGGCAGGGAAAAAGCCAAGGGTCAAGTTTAAAATTATGCAAGATTTCCGTGAGAGAGGTGGACTCAAGGTACCGAATTTGAAATTATACTATGATGCTGCGGTTTTAACAATAATTAGTGACTGGGTAAACTTGACAAATCTCGAGATACTTCATCTAGAGGGATGGGATTTACTCTATGGGTGGCATGCCTATTTAATATTTAACAAAAAAGTGGACTGGGTTTTTAAATCTCATATTATAAGAATTTCCTTACTTAGGGTTTGGAGAAAGTACTACAAAAATGATTTTAAAGTACCATTATGGGCTATACCTTGGCATGCGATAGAGGGAATAAAAAGAGGTGTCAAAATGGATATGGTGTCTTATAGACAATTACTCAGATGGGATGGACAAAATTGGCAATTAAAACTACGGGAGGATTTAGCACAAGAAAATTTCATTTATTCTTGGTTCCAATATAGGCAACTAGCAGATAGATGGAAGGTGGATTGTAAGGTGGGCTTTCTTAGAGAAGATGAAAATCTTATTAAGCAAGTGAAGGATCAAAGACAAGCCCATATTAAGAGAATTTATGGGGTGCTAGTCGAACTGGATTCGGAAACGGAACTAATTAAAGATTGTATGATTAAATGGGCCCAAAACTTTGGTGAACCAGTCCCATTGGACATATGGGAAACCATATGGGTAAGAAATGTCAAGTTTACGCAGGCACAGAATTTAAGGGAGAATTTTTACAAAATGTTTTATAGATGGCACCTTGACCCACAAAAAATGTCTTTCATGTACCCTGACCTACAGCCCAAATGTTGGAGATGTGATTGTTTGGATGCTACTTATTATCATATTTGGTGGTCGTGTAAAGAGATAAAAGCATTTTGGATTAAGATATGGTGGAATATCCAGAGAATTTTTAGAAGGAGGGTAAAATTTACTCCGCAGCTATTTTTGTTGGGTATAACTATTGATTGTGATACAAAGGAGGTTATATTGATGTTAAATTTGATCACAGCCGCAAGGCTGTTAGTAGGACAATATTGGAAGAAGGAATCCTTGCCTACACTGCAGGAATGGTTTTCCAAAGTGTCTTATCTGGCGGAAATGGCAAAGATTTCGGCTTTTTTAAAGGATCAAACGCAAGAGAAATTTCTTGCTGTTTGGGATAAATGGATAGAATTTATACAATTTAAATTGGATATAAAAAAATATCATGTTGCCTTTTTATAAATTTTTATTTTTATATATATATATATATATATATATATATATATATATATATATATATATATATATATTTCTTAGTTTTAAATTTTTTTTTCCTTTTTACATATATATTTTTTAATTCCTTTTTAATTAAGCCTATATTCTGCTCTGGGAAGCTCAGGGAGGGGGAAGGGGGGGTGTTTTGGGGGGGGTGGGGAAGGGGATGTTATGTTTAGTTTTTTTGTGTATTCTGTATTTTTTGTTTTTGAATTGTTGTATTTCTTTTCTGTTTTTTCGTCTTTTTGTCTTTTTTGTAAAAATTTATAAAAATGTTCAATAAAAAAAAAAAAAAGTCAATAGAATAGACTCTCTTGAATAGAGTCTAATTCTATTGGCTTTCAAAAGCCAATAGGAATTGTCCAGGCTGTTTCTGCCCTGCTGAGCCCGCCAAAAGTCCCATTCTGCAAAGGGTGCTGCACCAGTTGAGTAGTCCTCGACTTACGACCAGTTGGGGGTCGTGGCATTAAAAAGGTTGAGAACCACTGGTCTACGAGCCCCTTCCATCCCCTGCCCTTCCCCCACCTCTTCCTAGTTCCCAGGCTAGGCTGTGTGTTAGAGTTGCGTTTCTTAACTGGAGATCTCTGCATTTGCCCTGTTGTCTTTCATCATTTTAGTTTACTTCTCCAACTTAATAAAACTGGCTTGAGTTTTCCTTCTGCAGTCCAGGATGTCAGTTTTTACATCCAAATTCAATTTTTCTGAACTGCCCCATCATGTCTTTCAAAATTTAGACTCATGCTTTTTTCTAATTTTTGATCCTGTTCTCAGACAAGAAACCTTCAGAGCAGCGGTTTTCAACCTATGGGTCGCGACCCCATTTGGGGTCGATCGACCATTTCACAGGGGTCGCCAAGCAAGGCTGTCCGCCATTTTTTTTCCCTTTTCCAGCAGGTGCCTTACCTCCCTTGGGCTGGGCCAGCTGGTGGCCCAGCCGGTGGTCAGCCTGCTCCGTCTCTGCCGCTTGCCAGCTACGCCTCGGCTGGCGCAGGGGGGGCGGCACCACGCATGCGCGGCGCTCCCGGGCAGGGAAAGTCCCTGACTTACGACCGGTTGGGTAGTCCTCGACTTACGACCGGTTGGGTAGTCCTCGACTTACAACCAGTTTAGTCCTCGACTTACGACCGGTTTAGTCCTCGACTTACAACCGGTTGGGGGTCACAGCATTAAAAAGGTTGAGAACCACTGCTTCAGAGGCTTCCTGCCCACACGATGATTCCAGTCCCTCCCCAGGGCTGTAGAGCACCTCTTTACCCAGCCAGTCCTTGGGACAACCAGTGGTCATAGCTGTGGCTTCAGGGACTCACTGTGTTGCCCACAAAGCTCACAACAGCTGTCTACACTTCCCTCTTCCCATCCTGCCTCTGATAGGTCCTAGGCAGACATAAAGGGCTGATGGCCGAGCAGGAGCTGGATTGTAAACGCCGGAGAAGCGCTGCAGCCAGGCTGGGCTTAGAGACCGAGCGAGCGCTGGCTATCTTCTTCAGACTTGTCTCAAGACATCAAAGAAGGCGCATCGGGCAGTTCAGGAGGCCTCAGCCAGGGTGGGATGGTGGCTGACGGGTGGAGTGGGATATTGAGCCTCAATTCCCTCAATTGCAAGTAGGAAGCAGTTTTCCTGTCTGACTGAACCAGCCACAATAAAGTGCTGTGGAAGCACAGCCACCCTCCTCAGAATCTAGAACAGTGATGGTGAACCTAGGATACGTGTATCACAGGTGACACACCATGGCATTTTTGGTGACATGCCCGGAGTCTGGACCCTCTGGAGGTCATACAAGAAGGTCCTGCTCTCGTGCAGCCTCTGAGGCATCTGACAATTGTGCAAGTGTTTTTATGCAACTTTTTGATGGTCCCGAGGCCCTGTGGTAGCAGGGCCCTCTTGGAAGGCTTCAGAGGGTCCAGAGGAGAAGAACATCCAGAGAGGCCTTTTTCGTCCAAAGTGGGCGGGATGACTCACCAGCAGAGTCACGGTAGGCATTTTCTCAATTTTGGACACTCCGAGTCCAAATGGTTCACCTTCATTGATCTAAAATCCATCTAACCTTCTCAACCTGCCCGGCTTGGCGGCTCTCGCTGCAACGCCTGGTGGCTGAGGATGGGCCCTGGCCAGGACATCTGCTCATCAATCCCTGCAGCAACTTCCATGCTCTTCCCTGCCAATAGACATGGGGGTATCCTAATATGGACATGGGGGTATCCTAATATGGATTCGGGGACAGTTTATTAATGGAAAGGGGCTTCTCCTGACCCAAACCCCTCTCATTCTCCCTCAACCAGCTGTGAAAAAGAGGCCACAGTTGCATTCATCTGCAGTGGGGAGGGGGACCCGGGATGGGGGGGCTTACCATCAGCTCGGGCTCGAATGTCCTTCTGGCCAATAATGCTGCTGCCAACGGCTCCCGTCTCTGACACTGCGGAGAAAAAAAGCTGTTCGCCCCCCTCCTGCCCACAGGTGGGCACCTCCCTGGAGCCTTTTCTGGCATTTTCACCTTCAGAGCGTGCCAACGGCAGGGGCGGGAGGCTCTGGCTGTGCCGCTCCTGACTCTCTAGAAAGACAGAGCTGTCCCTCTGGCTCTCGGGGATGGACGAGAACTCCAGGGATGAGTCCCGGCTGGTCCGAATGGGTGGGGAGGAGCCATTCTTCTTCCGGCCCTTGGCCAGCTCTGCAAAGGAGGTGACGCGCTTGGGAGGGGAGCTCTGGAGGGCCAAGGAGGGGCTGTCGCTCAGCTTGACCGGACAGCTCAGCATGCGCTCCAGGGAGCCCAGACGGGCGGAGGGGCTGCGGTCCAGGTGGCGATCATAGCTCCGTGAGCGCTGCCTGCCTCCAACAAGGCTGGGTGGGGAGACGTTGATGTAGACCTGTCCTTCGATGGCGTTCTTCTCTGACTCCTCCTGTGACTCATCCCGGGACTCCTCCGTGTCGCTCTCCCCGGGTCTCTGGAAGAGGTAATACTCGGTGGGTTGGAGGGGGCTCCCCCTGGCCTGCTCCTCGGAGCAGCTGGTGATGGAGGAGCCAGGAGGGCTGGGGGAAGATTGGGAGGACAAGTCGCACGTCACCAGCTTGTAGTAGTTCTGGGTGGCCACCACAAGCCGTGCCTGGCTTTGGAAGCACGCGGTCAGGTCAGAGCCATCGGATGGGCACGGATCGCAGAGTGGTGGATAGGAGTTGCAGTTGGCATCCAGGACTGGAGAAGAGGGATGGTGGCACCCACAGGCCTTCCCTGGCCCCTCCAGATCCTGCAGCTCTCCAGGCATCTTCGACTCCTGCGATGAGGAGTGCAGGTCAAGATAAAAAGCGGCCATGTCTGACTGGCTGCCCGAAGAGGAGTCACAGGACAAGGGACCCGAGTTCAGGTTGGTGTGAGGGTGACCGTTCCGCCTCTGGTAGAGGGTGCTGAAGTTGACCAGGACACCATCGGAGCTGTTGCAGGAGGAGTCGCTGACGTAGCCCATCTGCTGGTCCAGGGGCTCCGACTGGCTCGAGAGGCTGTAGCACCGGCAGCGCTGCAGTTCAGAGTTGGAGCAGCTGCACGTCCGGCTGCGGATGGCCTCCGGGTTGTTCATCAGGTCATCTGACTCGCTAGCCCACTCCTGCTCCAGGGAGAGGCTGGAGGGGTCCCCACGGTGGCAGCTGTACTCGTCCAGCTCCATGCATTCTGTTGCCAGGTGGCCCTTGTCCTGTGTCTCCTCGTCGGCCGGTAGGTCAGCGTGGCCTTCCACCACGTCCACCCGGTGGCTGCCACACCAGGGCCTCACCACAGGGCTACTGCCATGCAGATGGAAGGGAGGCAGTGCTGGCTCATGCAGGCGGAAGGCGGACCGGCCAACATGCAGGTGGAAGGGCTTCTGCCCTGGGTCATCCTCACAGAGATCCCAGGCCTCGTCTCTCAGCAGGAAGGGGTTCTGCCTCTGAGGGGCTGGGGGGGCAGCCAGCGTGGGGGAAGGGCTCTGCCCACTCACTGGCCCCTCTTCTGGAGCCTCAACTGATGCCCTGAGGAGACTGTTGTAGACCAGCGAGTCTGCCTGCAGGAGGGTCCTCTCAGGGAGTGAACTGGTCCGCCCGACCCCCAGGTCAGAAGGAAAGAAAGGATTGGTCCGCTGGCTGGTGCTGCTACACTGCCGGTCCGGGACCTGGCAATGCACCAGAGGAATATGGTGAACTATCAGCGTTTCTCCTGTCAGTTTGGGGGGGCTATCCATCCTCGGTCCCATTCGCCAGGGTACCTGCGGCATTGAAGCTACCCATGGAAGGGCCTTGGGGGACAGAGCGGACTGTCAGAAGACACCTCCTCAAGGCAGCCCAAGACCTGGCAGAGACAAAAACAACAGAGTCACCGAGGACAAAGTCAGCTTTCAGCAGCTCTCCCACCCCCAGCCATATCTCAGAGAACACCTCAGCAGCCCCTTCCCAGGACTTTACAAAGGAATCTCCCACCAGGGGGGCAACAGGGCAATTGTTCTGCAGGTGCGTCTTTGCACACAGGAGCCTCACCAAACAGCACAGGCAGCTCCCCCCATCTCCCCAGCTTTCCTGGTGCCTCCATTTCGCACAGGGGTGGGGTGGGGGTTTCAAACCCTCTTCTGGTGATTCTGGCTTACGACCTGGCTCAGGATCAGGTGTGGTCTTTGGGACCAGCAGGTCCATCTATGCTCTCCTGGGTTAGGCAGCAAACCAATCATAGCCCAGCAAGGAAGAGATTGGTGTGCAATCTGATGTGGTTGCACGCTTGGCATTCTCACAGGAGAGAGCACAATGTGGGTGTTTCTGTTACACACAGTAATGCTAAAGCGAAGGGAGGTGGAAGCCCTCAGAGAAGATAAAATGTACTTGTGGGACTCTTTGCCACTGGAAGAGCCGATACTTCCCTCTTGAAACCCTTCAAGAGAGTCTCAGAGAGGCCAACGATCCACAGCAGCCAAGGGGTCTACTTCCTGGGGGAGGAGGGTCAAGCAGAGGGCTTTGTTTCTGGCTTCCTGCTCCATCTGTGGTCTTCTCAGAAGACCAGTTAAAAGGGATTGCTGGAGTGAAGATCAAAGGCCAGATCCAGGAAAAAGACCCCATCTTGCTCTGTCCCCACAGCTTCCGTCATTTTGAACTTCATCCCCCTCCCCCAACATTCCCATGGGCCAAATGGACAACTCTGGGTTGTACTGACAGGATTGTACAGAAGTTGTCAAGGGAGGCAGTGTGGTGTGGTGGTGAATTCACCAGGCAGGAACCCAGGAGAGTTCTTGTCTGGCCTGAGGCCCAAAGCCAGCTGGGTGACCTTGGGCCAGTCACGCTCTCTCAGCCCTGGAAAGCAGGCAAGGGCAAACCCCTTCTGAAATGGCACAGAACCTTTACAACAACAATGTTCTTTGTGTGTTGCGCCCAGGGTGGATCTCAAGGGTCAAGCAGAAAGTGCCCAAAGTCACTTGATGGTGACATTGGAGGTATGTAAACTTATAAATAAGGGTGAAGGTTCATTCTCCGACCTTGTGGGTTGGTTTCTGAACATTTCATTACCAGGTGAGGTAACATCTTCAGCAGAGTTTAGGGCAACGGTGGGCAACCTGGGCTCTTTTATGACTCGTGGACTTCAACTCCCAGAATTCCTGAGCCAGCATGGCTCAGCTTGGAAACATCTCCCTTTCCCCTCAGTATGGTGGCTCAGGAATTCTGGGAGTTGAAGTCCACGAGTCATAAAAGAGCCAAGGTTGCCTACCCCTGGTTTAGGGGATGTCAGTGTTCTTCTGTTTATAAGGGCTTCAGGTGTGGGTGTGTCAAGTGAGGGTCTGTGATGGTTCTGTGATGGGTCAGGTTGAGTCACTTATAAATAAACATAACAAATAAAGAAAACAAGGCCGAAGGCTTTTCCAGGCCTTCCCATAGCAGCTGCCAGATTTCCTGGCACGAGCTTTGAAAGAAGCAACGTGCTTCAATTTAACCTGGTTTGTGTCTGATTAGGAAGGTCTGCAGGGATGGTCCAAGAAGGCAAGATGGCGGCCACGATGATGCAGTCAAAATTCCCCCTGGTTTGGGGGCATGTTGATGAAAAAACGGGCGGAGCCTTGACAGCACCTGCATCTTGCCTTTTTGGACCGTAGCTGCCTCTGGATCTGATCAGGTAGACTTTGTCGTGCTGAAGCTATGAGCTTTTTTGTCCTATCCCAAATCTTGGGATTTGTTAGAAGCTAAAATAAATGGGAAGAAACACACTTATCCTTTCCCCAGGCTACCTGCCCTCACTTATTGGGGCTTTCGCGGAGAAAAAACAGCTGCTAAATTTTCTCTGACCGAAGTCAAGGGGCCTCTGGATCTCCTCTCCACCACCTTCTGTGTCTTCTCAGTCCCCATCGGCTGCCCCATCTAGGGCCGTCCAGAGAAAGCCCCTATTTGCCCTGATCACTTCCCGTCCATTTTTGGAGCTGAACAAGCTAGGTCACGTCTGGGCCACATCTGAAAGCCTTTCAGGCCGAGGGCGCTGAGCTCAGAAAGAGGAAAGTCTTTAGGAAGCAGAGCAACATTAAGGGGGGAGGGAAAAGGGAAGAGAGAGCTCAATGGAAGAAAAGAGAATGAAATCCGAGGTATCACAACATACGCACACACCGTGCACACCAAGGCAGATCAAGCCAGCCGGGGATAAGAGGGCCACACTTGCTTCCACCTAAAACCAGGACTCTTCGCCTGCCACAATCCAACTCTGCTCCTCACCAGACCAAAACATACACACAAACACACACACACACACACACACACACACATATCTCCGCCTCCTGTTCCTACCATTGCAGGGTCCAGAGAGACGGGCTGCTACTGGGCTGCCCTAAAACCTCTCCACCATTTGCCAGAACAAAAATAATTCCCCCGAATTTGGCCCTTCAGCTCAAATTTATTGCCAGAAACACCTGCCTTCAAAAATAGAGACCACCTTTAAAAGTCTGTTTTTGAGAAACAAAATGCACATGAACAATGGAGGAGGAGAACACGTTAGTCCATGATGGCAAAAATCAGGAGGAGTCTGGTAACTCCTTTTCCAACTCCCAATTTTATTAAAAAGCAGCAGCTTTAGTGAGCTCCAGTGCTCTCTGAGCTTGGCTGTTTTCTTTCTGAACTTAATGTTGTTTCATTACCCTTTTGTTCTTCTCACCTAAAAGAAAATACTCCCACCAATGCTGACAGGGCAAGTCAATTAGTATATAAACAGAGAGCAGCCTCCCCTCCCTGCTAACCTGGATGATGTTACCTAGTTGGGCCATGAAACGTCTACAAGGAAACTACTGGAGAGCAAGGATCCCACAACAGCTGGTATCTTCAATCAATCTGTGAGTCAGAAAAGAGGCCATCCAAATCCTGATTTTTTTTCCACCTGTGAATCAGGAGCAGCAGGATAAGCATTTCAAACTTTTGAAAAAGGTGAGGACCATCTAGGGGTCGGGCTACAATTCCCAAATGACGGACTCCCTCCTGGATTTCAGTCTGGCAAAGACAAAGTCTGCAAGAGCAGCAGGGCGATTTCCAGACACCGTCATGGAGAAAATCTGTGCGGCTGCTAAGATTCGGCCACAACCTGATGGCCCCTAATCAACAAAGCCCCCCCCCCGTCCTGAGCAGACTCAGTGACGGCTACGCCTGCCATCCTGGCTGGGAGCAGATATGGTGACCACCCCTTCCCATGTCTTTCCAGAATGCCTCTGGCCAGCTTGCAGGTCCGGTGCCCCAGACTGGCCTGACCCCAGTGTCCTTAGTGGACTTCCTTTGCAGAAGGGAGCCGGTGGGTTGGATTTCAGAAACTGGCCCAAAGACCAGGAAAACACCAGGGAGCTGCTGGGCTGCCCTGTCTTTGGGGCAGCCCAAAGGCCAACCAAGGGGGCAGTTCTGTCATGGCCAGAGCTTAAGAACGCTCCACCCCTCAAGGGGCACAAATGGGGGACTCACAGGCCCTGTCCCACAAGTGCCAAAGAAGAGACCAGAGAGAGGGAGGGAGCTGTCAATTCCAGATCAGGCTCCTGTGTCACCCCCGTCAAACCCATCTTCAATGGCAGCTGTCCCACTCCTGGCTACCTACATAAGGGTCTTTTCAATGATGGTGAGGAAACAGCCCTGGGCCTTCCTGTCTCTGGCCTGGAAAAGGCCAGGAAACCCCATGGAAAAGCCATGGCTGCCCTGGGGCTAGGAGGGCTGGGCCCTTTCTTACCCTTCCTTCCTTCCTTCCTTCCTTCCTTCCTTCCTTCCTTCCTTCCTTCCTTCCTTCCTTCCTTCCTTCCTTCCTTCCTTCTTCCCTTCCCTTCCCTCAAGAAAAGGAAAGACCAACACTCCCCGATTTAGAGGGGCTTCACCATGCTGTCGTTCTCTGTTGCTTCCAGAGCTTCCTTGAGGAAAGGTGTCAATAAAGATGAGGGAGCCCTTCCAAATGCCGTGGTTGGTGCCAAGAAACCCAACTTGGTGCGTGGCAGAGCTCTCTGTTCAGGAAGGAGCCTGGGGCTAGCTGTCACCCAGGACAGACTCCCACTCTGCCCTCTTAGGACAGGAGCAAGTGGGACCCTCCTGGCTCCTCCTGAGCCACTGTTGCTTGGATGGGACTTTCGCTGCAGCTGGCTAAGCATCCCTGGGCCCCAGGCCACACCACTTGAGGTTGCCTGTGACAGGGATCTGACAACCAGACATGACTCCTTACCCCGGGGAGGGCCCAAAGAAGGCAGGTACCATATGGTGTCACTCCAGCATTGCTAGTGGGAGCAGAGGAGGACCTAGTCAGCAACTGTGCAACCCCAGGAAGAGCTCCTTTGGCAAACAAGCAGTTACGAGAGTTGGCAACTGGCTGCTTCTTAAATCCTGCTGATGGACCTTCGATTCGCTGCCCCCCCCCCCAGTCCAACTCTGCAGGCTGCTTCTTCGTGCTGCCCCTGGCTGAGTGGGATTTGCCTGCTGCAGGCCCTCACTTGGACGGGCTCTGCCAAAGCATTCGCCAGCTGGGATTGGGGATTTTCTTAGTCTCCCTGACCTTTGTTAATAATTCTGTATCATCACTCCATTTTATGGAAATGAGTTCCAAAACTCAGGCCATCGCAAAATATAGGATAGCTTCCTTTGCTCTGTCCACAACCTCCCATTTCCATTGTCCTTGGACTCCTCTCCTTTTGCTATCCTGCTTTCTCGGTGGAATGACCGCAGGATGCCAGGATGGGGATGGGGGAGTGGCTGTGGGGCTACCCCTCTTGGTGCTAGCCCCACAGCTTGGCTTATGCTGGTGCTCCAGAATGCCCATCCAAGGGGGAGGTCTTTCCGCCCCCAGGCCTGGCCCTGCTCATCATCCAGCAGCAAGCCCCCCCCCCCAGGGAAGCTCATCTGAAAGCCCCTAAAGCCCACGGGGGGGGGGACAAGATATTCCAAGAAGGCTCCTGCTTCTTGCCCTCCTTTCTGCTGCTGTTCAGCCCAGCCTCCTCCTGGCTGCTCATTTCAGCCCAGGATTCCTTGGCCTGCCCCCCCCCCTTTTCAACATGGCAGTTTTTCCCTCTCTTTCCCCTCTGGCTTTTCTCTTGAAAGCTCAGCACATCTGGATCTTCTGCCTCTGGGGAGGGTCAGGCTGCCTGCCCTGCTCCCTGCACTGGGAGGGGAAGGCAGTCACGCCAAGCTGGAAAAGGCCTGGCTGCAGAGGGAGGGAGGGAGGGAAGGAGGTGGTGGGGCTCCGATCAAGCCTCATCATTTGAGGCTTTCAAGCAGAAAGAAGCCCTGGGGATGTTCACACCCTCCCTGCATCTGATTCTATCACTGTGCAGAACACAAAGCCTGGGGAGGGAGGGAGGCAGAGGGAACAGCCATGGGGAACATCCGTCCTGCAAAGGCTGCTCCCTCCTAGAACAAATCCCGACAAAGCCGCCTTTCTTTCAATGCAGCCGACCAGGGCTCGCTCCCCAAGGAGGGACCTGCTTTCTCCCCAGTGCAGGAGGGTATGAGGGGGGCATGCAAGGAAGGAGAGTCAAAGCCTCCCCTCTCCAAACCTCTGTTGGAGAGCTGTCAAGACCAGGCTCTCCGCTGAAGATGACCGCCTCCAACCACCTAGCAACATCATGGCACCACGGATTGCGTTGTCCTCCTGCCCCCCCACACAAAGATTGTCCCCCCCCATCTCTCTCCACAGTGCCAGGGAAGGGTAGCCTCTGCAGGACAAGTCAGCTCCGGAGCAGCCCCTCCTTGTGGGACTCAGGCGAAATGGCCGCAAGCTGGACGCGCCTCAGATGCCAATGAAGCCAGGGAAGGCCGGCTCGGTTGAGGGGGCCCCCCCTTGCCTCTTCTCGCCCCTCCTGCCACTGCCGACCAAGCTTTTGCTTTCAGACAGCTCAGTGGCGTTGCTGCGGTGCCCAGCTGACTCTCCCCTGGCTTTTTTGAACCCCCCCAGCAGTGAAAGTCCAGCTTGGCTCAGGCCTCTGCAGGGAGGATGGCCAACTGGCCAGCTGCAGCTCCCTTGCTCTCTGAAACTTTCCTAATCCATGCAAGGATGGTACCACACAAGCCGGCCTCCCTGGCACGAACCACCCACCTGCCTTCCCTGGCGGGTGAGATAGACCAGGGCACAGCCTCACACTCCTGGGGCAGGCCGGGAAACAGCCCCTCTGAACCCAGAGAGCAGCCTCCAGTCAGGGCCAACTGGGCTGAGCTTCAGGGGAACTGGAGGGCTGTGCCCATCACCCCCAGCCATGGCACCACCAGGGCTGCCATTTTGGCACAAGTAATCCCTCCATTGTAGCCTTAACCAGGATGTGTAAGAACAGGGAGCTGATGATGGAGAGCAGATATTCAGCTCCTGACCCATCCCAGTCCATCCTCCCATCCCTCTGGCACATGCCAGGGGGCAGCAGGGTAGAGAGAGAGAAGCCTGCAGATACCCTCTAGCAAATGGAAGGGTCTAGCAGAGTTTGGGAGAGGGCTCTGGACCAGAATCCCTCTGTGTGCAGCTTCCAAAGCCTGGAAGAGTCTCCAGGGAAGAACTGGGGGGGGGGTATGGGACCCCATAATTAGAGAGCAGGGCCACAGCTGGTCACCTTGCCCCCTTCAGGGCTCACCAATGGATCTTTGCTAGCCCACCTCAGCTCACACAACATGCTGAACACTAAAACGGGTTTAAAAGGGGAACTTCTTTCAGCAGGTTTCGGACTTCCCGAACTTCCCAGCACCACCTACAAATGTCACCTGGTGGTCCCCCATCCAAGTCCTAACCAAGCCCAACTCAGCTTCTTCCTCAGACAAGTTTAACTAAGCGCTGTTGCTAGAGGCAAACTTCGAGAAAGCAGGACAGTCACCTCTAACCAAATTAACCAGCCCTAACGGTAATTGGCTTAACGGGGTAATTCCCACAATAGGGAATCAAAACCGTGGGAAAGCTCTGAGATGGTGTGAACCCGGGCTGAAATTAGGTACAGCACAGAAGCCGCAACCAGGACAGCACAGGAGGGGCCCTTCCAGCTCAGCCTGAGAAAACGGTGCCCACCCCTCAGGTATGCTCCGGCCGCTGAGTAGAGGCCTTTCCGGCCTGGAGGCTGACAGCTGGCGGGATCCCCGAGGCTATCTAGTCCAGCCCGCGCTCCCTGCAGGCATCGGAAACCGAGCCTCGCCACCTGATGGCCGTCCTTCCTCTTGGCTTCTGGGGCTGCTCAGTCCTGGTCCCGGTTAAGGTCCACACTGAAGAGGCTCTTGGACGACCAGGGGCCACCAGCCTCTCCCCCACCCCTGCTTGGCCGAAGGCGCTGCCAAGCGAGTCGGGTAGCCGGGGAAGGAGCCGGCGCTTCCCTCCGCAGGCAACGGAGCAGAGCGGGGCCGGGGGCGGCGAGGCAAAGGGGAACCACACCGCCCCTCTTGGCCGAAGCCTCGCCGCTCCTTCCCTCCGTCCGACGCAGCATCTTCCTCCGTCTCCCGGCCGGGAGGTGGGAGGAGGACGGGCGCGCCCTTCCACCGCGGCGCAGAGCGAGCCCGAAGGCGGCGACGGCCGCCCCCGAGCCCGGCTCCGCAATGGCGGCCTCAGACACGCCCTGAGCAGCCGCGCACAAAGACGGCCGCACCGATCAGCCGCCACCCCCGGCTCCCCTCCCGCCCCGCCGCCTCGGCGCAGCCCCTCCGGCCGCAGCCCAGCCCCGACCGGCGGCCGCCCTGCCGCTGCGGACGGTCTGCGGACCCGCCGGACGCGGCCCACCCCTCCTGGCGCTCACCTCGGTCCGCGGCGCTCCCTCCGATGCGGGCGCCACCGGCTCTTCCTCCGCCGCCGCCTCCGCCTGGCGGCTCAGCCTCGCATCCCTGGCAATGCGGCGGGGCTGCGCAACCCCGCTCCGCCGCCGCTGCCGCCGCCGCCGCCGTGACGTCGCGGGCCGGCCCACAGTGCTCGCCCAGCCGCCGCAGCCGCCGCCGCCGCGCAGCCTCGGAAGCAGAGCGATCGGCCCCGGGCCCGGGCAGCATCCGCCGAGCGGCCGGGAAGCGCAAAGATGGAGCGAGGCGGCCCAGACGCTGCGGCTGAGGATGAGGCGACTGATGGCCGCCGGCCTGGCCGGGAGAGCCGGCGGTGGAAGCTGCGTCCGCGCTCCCGAAACGTCCCCGCTGCCCGCAAGCCCAGCGGAGCTCCCCGGCCCAGGCCCTCGGCTCAGGGATCAGCCTCAAGAGGGCTCCTCTGGGCGGGACAACGGCCTGGCCCTCCTTTTGCACGGGGGGGGGGGGAGGATGGAGATTTAGGCCCAGATGGGAGCCAGGTGAGCATTGAAGGGGAAGTTCTCCTTGGCTCCAGCGAGGATGCAAGTGATGGAGCTATGTAAGAGCTTCCAGCATGGGGAAGAAGAGGAGTCTGCTGTCCCCCTGTCCCAACTGGAGAGGGGGACAGGGGAAAGGTGAAGAGGGCAGGCAAGGGAAAGGTGGCGGCTGCAATTACTTGGGGGTTCGACTGTCCAAACCTCTTAAGGGCGATGGGCCTTCCATTGCTGTGAAAGCAAACCTGGGAAGCGAAAAATCCAGGTGAATATTAAATGCAGAAAGATCAGCCTGTGAACTGACAGCTGATGGCAAAGAAGCGAAGGATGTGGGTCCTTCCTTTTCTATTTGCTCCAGAACAGATGGAGATGTTGCCCTGGAGGAAAAAAAGGGAGGCTCAGAGCAGGTCACAGAAAGACTGGGCTGCCCAAGGCCAGGTCTTTCCATTGGGTGGTGAAAGCTGGACAACTTGAACAAGAGCCTTCAGGATGTGAAATTAAGACTGGCTGCTTCTTTGCGAGGATGAGTAGCAAGCAGAAACACACCGATCTCGGGCCTCTTTTGGGTTGCAAGTGGAAGGTGGACTTGAGAAGAGGGCGGAGCTTGGCGAACTTGATGGGGGGGGGATAAGGGAGGTCAGTGGGAGTCCTGGGACACATTGGATAGCACCAACATCTAAGCCGCCCAGAGCCACTGATATCACAGCTCTTTAAAAAGATAAAAATGCTGCTGACCTGCGAAAGCAGAAGCCATGAAGGGCTTCAAAAACCCCATATTTATTTATTATTATTTAATATAACTATTTCACTGTTATAGCGACTCTGGGCAGCTTACAATATGATAAAAAGATTTAAAAGATAATACAAAACCATTAAAATTATATAACAATCTAAATACAAGAGGATGGGCAAAGTGGGAGTGGGGATCTCCTAATCCGGGGGTAGGCAACCTTAGCTCTTTTATGACTTGTGGACTTCAATACCCAGAATTCCTGAACCAGCCATGCTGGCTCAGGAATTCTGAGAGTTGAAGTCCACAAGTCATAAAAGAGCCAAGGTTGCCTACCTATTAGCCACCCTGAACATAGCTCTCTGTTGGGAGCCCCAGGCCAGGTGGCAGAGCCAGGTCTGAAGGCTCTTCCAGAAGGCCAGGAAGGTGTGGGCGGCCCTCACCTCCAGAGGGTGGTGGCCACAGCAGAGAAGGCTCCCCTCCTGGACTCTGCCGGTCAAAATTCTTTGGCAGGTAGGTCTGAAGTGCTAAGCCTTTTCCACTAAGCGGTGGCATCCACAGTTCCCAGCTCATTTTCTTTCTAGGGCCTTTGGGATGGGGCTGTCCTTCCTTGCAGAGAAGCCCCCACCCTGAAAAAGTGACCCGGACAGGATTGGGCAGAGCTTCAGTTTGGAGCAAACTAGATCAAGTCTCTGAATCAAAATGGAAAGCCAAACAGAATCATTGAATTGGATTCCTCCACATCTATTTTGAAGTTTTTCTGAATTAGCCTGGGAAATCAAATTGATCTAAAGAGATGTTTCTAAAAGGAAGCATTGGATTCATCTGATTTTCCCAATCAGCTGAATCAACCTGAACTAAGATTCACACAGTAATTGCAGCTGATCTACACATGCCATGACTCAGGACAGCCCCAGGCCGCCCTGCAGAGAGAGAGAGAGCCAGCGAATTCAAATTTACGTACTAATTCCCTCCCATATGGAATGAATTAACCAGTCAGCCTCTAGGCCCCTGCAGTAGCAAAGTGGCAACACCGAGCAACTCATATTAGGACCGAAGATGAACGACAGAACTATCAGCCTCAATGGAGGCACCCCAGCAAGGAGAGAAAGGAACCAGGAACTGGCCTAAGACACTCCAGGATCAACCCTGCCTCTCAGCCCTGGTGAATGACTCCCCAATTCTGCTATTGGCTCACAGTCATTCAGCAATGTCCTGCTCCATGTGACAGTTGGCAAACTGGCTAATCTCTGTGCACAAGAATACGTGGGCTGAAATCGGCCATCGCAATTGGCCACATCCCAAAACTAGAGGAGGAATATTTCATTCTGCAGGGCAGTGTCTCGCTGACGCCATCCGTACAAAAAAGAATTAAAAGGCCAACTTCCTTGCAAAGCAGATATATTCAATAAAATGCCTAATAATAATAATAACAACAACAACAATAAGAATAGGAATTGCACAGACTGACAACAAGCAGCGGCATGACTAGCAACAATGGTGCATTGGAAGATCAGCAAGAAATATCATTTGCCTGTAAGCAAGAACTGGTGGGATCATAAAATAGAGAAAGTCATAGAAAATGATAAAATTAAAGTGCTCTGGGACTTCAGAATTCAAACAGACAAGCACCTGCAACATAACACCCCAGACTTAACAATTGGCGATAAGAAAGACAAAAAAGTCTGGATAGTGGACGTGGCAGTGCCTGGAGATAGCAGAATAGAAGAGAAAGAACTGGAGAAGATAACAAAATACAAAGACCTACAAATAGAAATAGAAGACTGTGGCAAAAGCAAGCAAGGGTAGTACCAATAGTCATAGGCTCCTTGGGTGCAATCCCAAAACAACTGGAGCACCACTTGAACACCATTGGCATTGACAAATTCGCTATTAGTCAATTGCAAAAGGCGGCCTTATTAGGAACTGCTTCCATCCTGCGACGATATCTGTAATACCATCAAACATCCACATCTGCCTATCCCAGGTCCTGGGTAAGGACTCAATAGGTAGACAAAAATGCCAAATCCAGTCTGAACATCTGGCTGACTGTGCGATGATCAATAATAATAAAAGTTGGAAGGGACCTTGGAGGTCATCTAGCCCAACCCCTGCTCAGACAGGAAACCCTATACCATTTCAGACAAATGGCTGTCCAATTAAACTCAATTATGCCAAGACTTAGATTGTGTTACAGCTACCTATGTTCCATGGAAAGTTGTTTGCACACGGCCTCTGCTTTGTACTCACAGTCACTCAGCCACAGAGGCTTCCCCTCTCACCATCACCCCTCCCGCCAAAACATCTGTGCAGCTGTGGAACAGGGTTGGTCCGGCAAGAGTGGACTTGATTGACTGCATGAGCAGAAGGGAGCCACATTCAGCTTCACGGGCAGCAGGGCAAGGCCAGCCCAGGTGCCAAGGGAGTCGCCAGGGCTGGGAGGGATTTTCTTCCGGTTGGATGCCAGCAGGATGAGGAGCTGCAGAGGAGGAACAAAGAAAATTCCTGTCCTGTGCAGTCTGGACCCTTCGGGGAAGGGATCTGGCCTCTTGCTGCCTCCTGAGCTGGCACAGAGGGCAAGGGAGCCCACGCAGGATGGCTCCTTTGGGCGTTTGCCTTCAGAAACCCAGGCATGGAAGGAAGGAAAGCCACCATTTCCCCCAGGCTAGGAGGGGGGGGGGAACAGGAAGGCATCCCTCAAGAGTAGGCAAGGCATCATTTATTGCCTGGCAACAGGCATTGATTGGCTTGCTTGGCTGGGTGCCCATCTACTGGCTGCCAAGGCAGGCACTGATTGGCTGGCAGTTCCTGGTGAGCAGCAGCCTTAAAATAAACAGGCCCGCCTCTCCACATCCTGGCGCCCGACCCAACGCCAGGCAGCCGGGCATCTTGGCTAGTTTGGGAGGGGGGATGCAGGAAGGGAAGGGCAGGAGGGACAGAACCCTTCTCTATGCTGATTGCTCCACTTGCTGCTCAAGGGACGGAAATGACGCCTGCTAGAAAAATAAATGAAAACGTTTTCACCCGCAAAGACAGCAGGAAGGGGAGGCTTAAAGGCCATGGAAGGCCACAGCCTGTCCAGAGGATTTCCATCAGAGCCTCAGGGCTGCACTTGCTCCAGAAAATCCCCATCTGCTTGCACTGGCTTCTTTGGGGGGGCTCCTCTAAGGGTGTGGAGGCCCCTCCTTTCGGGAGGTCCAGAAAAGCCCCCCCAAAGGCAGAGGGGAAGGAAGGGATGTCCTCAGCCTGCCACTCTCCTGTCTCCCCTGCAGAGAAAAGCCTCGGCAGGAGGAAAATGCTAGGGGGGGGGGAAGTAAATAAAGACACAGAGCAACCCCTCCAGGAAACAGCTGGGGCGATCTGCAGCAAATCCATCTGTCCTCTCGGTCTTCCCAGGAGCCCTCCCTATGGCCCTGCAACCAAGCAATAGGACCTGGCTCCCTCCCTGGCCAGAATGAACAGCAAGGACTGGGCCTCTGGAAAGGAATTGAGGGAGACCTTCCCATCACTGGCTTCCCAGCACTCATGGATGTCCCCATGGAAGGAGTCCCTATTACCCTAGATGCCAGTAGCCAGAGGGAACGATAGGGGAGTCATAACGTTCACCCAGCTGGAGCTACGCCTTTACTCTACAGCACAAGATGCGGCACCCAGTCCCTGCCTAGTACTCAGGGAGCCAACCCAGGCATCGGGGGGGGGGAAACAAAGCACTGGCCAACACCACAAGGAAAGCCTACCCATTCCCATCACATCCTGGCTTTGGCAGTAGGACTGGGAGCTGTGTGTGTGTGGGGTGGGGCATACCACTACAATGTGCCATTTGTCTTCTGACCAAGGTCAATCCTGACTGCCAAGGCCAGAGACGGGCACTGCATAAGCTCGTTTCATAGATAGGGGACTGGAGGCTAAAACATATATGGAACGGTTGCTGGAATTGGGTATGTCTAGTTTAATGAAGAGAAGGACGAGGGGGGACATGATAGCAGCATTCCAGTATCTCAGGGGCTGCCACAAAGAAGAGGGGGTCAAGCTCTTCTCCAAAGCACCTCAAGACAGGAGAAGAAGCAACGGGTGGAAACTAATCAAGGAGAGAAGCAACCTAGAACTAGAGGAGAAACTTCCTGACAGTTAAAACAATTAACCCGTGGAACAACCTGCCTCCAGAAGTGGTGAATGCTCCAACACTGGAAGTTTTTAAGAAGAGACTGGTCAGTCACTTGTCTGAAATGGTATAGGGTTTCCTGCCTGAGCAGGGGGTTGGACTAGATGACCTCCAAGGTCCCTTCCAACTTAATAATAATAACAATAACAACTATTATTATTATTATTATTATTATTATTATTATTATTATTATTGATCATCGCACAGTCAGCTATTGTTGTTGTTGTTGTTGTTGTTATTAAACACATAGATCACCTGCAGGCCCCCTCACACATTCTGGGAGAAGGGAAGTCACTCGTGCAGCAGAGACATTACTCTTTGCCTGACCACTCTACCCTCCGCTGAGCAAATCTGCTTTCCCCTACTTTTCTCAGAGAATGAGGGTGACCTCACAGCCAGAGATGGGGTTCTGGCAGGGGTGCCGTCTCTGCCGCTCCCTGACGTCTAATGGATTTCATTTGTGGTCAGCCTATGGAGGCCAGGACTGATGGAGAGCAGACACCATGTCCTCAAGACCTTTTGAGGAGAAGCTGGGAGCCAAGAGAGGCATGGGAAGCTGGCAAAGGGGACAGGATGAAGACCGCTGGCAAAACCTCCCCATCAGAAACATCAGGATCCAGCAGCCGTTCCAATCTCTGCCCCCCAAAGCAGCTTTCACCTTCATGAGCGACCCACAAAAGACGCATCCCACCATATTCCATCCCTTGCTTCATCAGTCTAGACCAGGGGTAGGCAATCTTGGCTCTTTTATGATTCGTGGACTTCAACTCCCAGAATTCCTGAGCCAGCCATGCTGAGGGGAAAGGGAGAGGCTTCCAAGCTGAGCCATGCTGGCTCAGGAATTCTGGGAGTTGAAGTCCACGAGTCATAAAAGAGCCAAGGCTGCTAGACACATTGTCCAGGGAAGCTGTGAAGGGAGGCAGTGGCTCTTTGAGAGGGCCAAAGCTGCCATTCATCATCCAGGTTTCTCATGAGGATTCCCACGTGCAATCAGACTCCCGGTTCTGTGCATGAACAGAACAGAAGTTGAATGAACCTGCAACCTTGATGGAAGCCACAGAGGTTTGGAGATGAGAGGCTGCTTTGCAGAGGCGGAATTGCTAAGTGCATCTTATTATCAGGAATTAAAAGGTACTTCTCTGGATGGCGGATGGCTGCTCAGGGGAGCAGGCGTGGTAAGGCCAGCAGTGAGTAACCGATTGGCGAGGAAGGGACTGGATACAGCAGCAAAGCTGAGGACCTTTGACCTTGACAAGTGACTCCCTTCTTGACCGATGGCCAGGAGAAAGCTGGCTCCTACTTGCCTCTCTCTTCGAAAGCAAATTAGTTAAGCGAAATTTGATGAGAGGAGCAGTTACTGGGAATGACCACAGCAGTGGAGGCCAAGGGTCTTCAAACTTGGCCCTTTTATGACTTGTGGACTTCAACTCCCAGAATTCCTCAGCCTGGCTGAGGAATTCTGGGAGTTGAAGTCCACAAGTCATAAAAGGGCCAAGTTTGAAGATCCCTGGTCAAGATCTTCTGGCTAAGATGAAGGCCTTTGGGTCTCCATGCCTGGATGGAATCCACCCCAGTGAACTGAAAGAGCTGGCTGAAGAGCTGGCTAGACCTCTCCCAATGTCTCTGGGAGGTGCCAGAAGAGCAGATGTGGTCCCCCCAATTGAAAAAAGGAGAAAAGGATCCTCATCCTAACCTCCCTGATCCTAACACTGAACCCTAGAAAGACATTAGCAGGAGGGCTGTAAGAATCTTGAACACAATGACGGGATAGCAAAAAGCAAACCTCTTTTCCTTCCTTGACAAGGCGGATGAGGTTAATGCTGTGGACAGAGTTACTCAGGTACAGCGAAGCTTTTGATGAGGCTCCTCGGGTCCTTCTCACTGACACACTGTGTGATTTGGGTGGCACTGACTACAGTCTCGTGGGCCCATAGCTGGCAACACCCAGAGAGTTGGCATTAATCACTCTACCTCAAATGGGAGAGCGGTAGCCAGCAGAGCCCAGCAGTATCAAACCTGGGGGCCATTAATATTCAACATTTTTAGTAGTAACCTGGATGACGGAATCAATGGGCAGCTTATGAAATTTATGGATGACACCAAAGTGAGAGATCTGCGTTGACGCCCAGGACGGCCGGACAAGACTGCAATCTGATCTAAACAGGGAGAGGGGAGGACTGAGCCGAGAGGAACAAGATGGCCTTTAGCAAAGAGGAACACAAGGCACTCATTGAGGGAGGAGAAAAACGGGCAGACATGCACACAGTGAGTCGCGTGGCTTGGAAGAATTACGTCAGAGGAGGATCTAGGTGTGGTAACAACAACAAGCTGAACATGTGACAAGATGACTCTGGCTCTCCCAACACAACACACTGACCGCTGGTGCATAGATACAAGGGGGGAGGGGATTCATGGCTTGGCAGCATTGCATTGGGAAAAAGTCTTGGATGGGGTCATTGACCCCAAGTGGAACACTATCTCAGCAGTCTGAGATAGTGGCTGGAAGAGCTGATGCATTTCTGGGCCAGAACAGTCTATGAAAGACAGGTGCAGACATGCTAGCAGTCTTCCAATATCTCAGGGGTGGCCCCAAAGAAGAGGGAGTCAAGCTATTTTCCAAAGTGCCTGAAGGCAGGACAAGAAGCAACGGATAGAAACTAACCAAAAAGAGAAGCAACCTAGAACTAAGGAGAAATTTCCTGACAGAACAATTAACCAATGGAACAACCTGCCTCCAGAAGCAGTGAATGCTCCAATACTGGAAGTTTTTAAGAAGAGACTGGACAGCCATTTGTCTGAAATGGTATAGGGTTTCCTGCCTGAGCAGGGGGTTGGACTAGATGACCTCCAAGGTCCCTTCCAACTTTTTATTATTATTATTATTATTATTATTATTATTATTATTATTACTACTACTACTACTACTACTCTCTATTTGCCCCGGGAGACCATTCCTGGAGTGCTCTGAATGATTCTGGGCACCACATTCCTACAAGGACACGGAGATGCTGGAGAAGGGCTCAAAAAAGGGAGACCGATGGAGGACGTGTCCTATGGAGAGGACGTGTCCTATGGGTTTGAAGGAACTGGGGATGCTCAGTTGGAAGAAAGACCATGATGAGACAAGACAGCAGCGTTCAGGTACTGTGATGGAAACTAGGACCAGAAATAACAGGCATAAGTTGCAGCTACCTAGATTTCATCTAGATCAGTGGTTCTCAACCTTTTTAATGCCGCAACCCCCAACCAATCGTAAGTCGAGGACTACTCAACCGGTCGTAAGTCGAGGACTACTCAACTGGTGCAGCACCGTTTGCAGAATGGGACTTTTGGCGAGCTCAGCAGGGCAGAGACAGCCTGGACAATTCCTATTGGCTTTCAAAAGCCAATAGATTAAAAGGGAGTAGCACAGCTAAGGAAAAGGGGCGGGAAATGGCAGACTGCGTTGTTTGGCGACCCCTGTGAAATGGTCGTTCGACCCCAAATGGGGTCCCGACCCACAGGCTGAGAACCACTGATCTAGATCACGGTCTTCAGACTTGGCCCTTTTATGACTTGTGCACTTCAACTCCCAGAATTCCTCAGCCAGGCACGGTAGCCGAGGAATTCTGGGAGTTGAAGTCCACAAGTCATAAAAGGGCCAGGTTTGAAGGCCCCTGATCTAAATAGAAAGGAAAAATGTGACAGTAAAATCTGTGCAGCCCTGGAACAGTCTATCTATGAGGCTATGGATTCTTCACCTTCTGAGTTAGTTGCTGGAACACTGAAGGGGATTGCAGTGGCTGGTTACCACAATCTACTCTGCCCATCACTCTATGATTCTGTGATAAGCCCAATCAATAGTGAGAGAGAGAGAGAGATCTAACACTGATAACACTACTAAAGACAAACTAAAGAACTCCACCAAGAATCTGGGAGCGTGGCTATGCAAAGGTGTGTCATACTCCTGGGGAAAAGGTACAGAATTAAAGACCTGTGAACAAGGGACAATGAATGAGAAGATGAAAAGGACAATCAGTGAAGGAACCCCCAGAATCCCAGGTGAGCAAACTTTGCAGCACAAGCCACCCCCACCAATTCTCAAGGTCATCTGTGCCACCCCAACAACAGAGATCAACCCGCGGGTGTCCTCTCTCGCTGTCATCACTACTCAGGCCTGCCTGCCAGCTCAGCTCAGCCCGGCCATTCCTTGCGAGTGAGCAAGGAAGCAGCTGCTCCAAAGGGGGCTCAGATGGGGAAAGCACGGCTGGCCCCACAGAAAGGACAGAACGGGGCTGCCCAGCCCAAACCGGAGCTTTGATTCAAGAATTGCACAAGATGGAAAGAGAATTGACTGATTGATTGATGACTTTCTTTGCTTCCTTATTTACTTTCCAGTATCTACAACTTGTCCCCATCCTAACGGAGCCTGAACAGATGAGAGCAGAAGGACGGATCTAATAGTAAACTAAGCAGAATAAAACCCAAAGACTTGAAGGAGGTTCCTCCTAACAAAAATCTGGGCCAACAGATTTTAACCAGGCAGGTGAGGCCGCCCATCCTGCCAGAGAAGGGGGGGGCATCCCCCCTGTGACCTGCTGAACACCCCGCCAGAAGGGGGCTTCTCTGGAGGCAGGCAGATTCGGTCTGGGCAATGCCGGGATCATGGTGAGAAGCTGGTGGACCTATAATGCTGGCCCAGTTTTGATCCTGGGATGTCTCCGAAGCCATGCCAGTCACTCGAGAGGAAGCACAGGCCCTGCTGACTCTCTCAACATGGACCTCCACACCCTGCCCAGAATCTCTGGCTGGGGTGGAAAGACAGAAGAACGCCCCCTTGGCTGACCGTTGGCTGTGTGGAACCAAGAGGCTGCCAGCTGCTCTGCGCTAATTCCACCTGGCTGATTCCTTTTGCTCCGCTGCCCATCCCAGCCCATGGTCAGCCCAGGAGTTCTCGCCTGGCCAAAAAGGAGGTGAAGAGGGAGGCACAAAGGGCCAATGCGGTGGAGATGCAGAGGTATCCCTGAGCACCTGCAAGGGTCTGGCTTTCACCTCGCTGGATGGACCAGATTACTAGTCATGCATGGTCACTGCACTGTGGATCATGTAGCTATCAAAACGCTGAGCGGCCTCTTTAGAACTGGCTCTCTGCTCTGATCCAGATTCTCCAGCACCTGAACAGAGGACCCTTGGGGGGGGGGGGGGTTATGTCCAATCTTCTGTCCACAGCAGCATCTGCCAACTGGCATTAATAGCCTCAAATCCAGGGACAGATGTTTACTCTCTTTCTCACCCAGAGACACCCACAAACATGTATGCCCACCTCACTTGCTCCGTCACTAGACACAAATCTTTCCATTGGCAGCCCATGCACCCTCTCCACTTGGGGCATCCAGGTGTTGCCAGAGCGAGAAGCCCCTACGCCTGCTTGACTAGCTGAGTCTGCACCACACACTGATTGTCAGTGGCTGCATCTGCCAAGCTTGGTTAGCCTCTGGTGGGCCAGATTATTTCATCCACCAAGCAGGCCATGGGTCCTTCTAAGGCTGTGGAAGCCCAGGCTCCCGAGAGGGAAAGGCCCACGGGGGCTTTGGGACAGTCTCCCTTTTCTTACAAGCGGCCCCAGGAGGGTCTCTAGGAAGAGAACTGGGCATGAAAGCACAACACTACTGGAGAAAAGGTGGTTCATAAATCTAATAAACGGCGGAAATAAAATGTTTGGAGCCTAAGTTGCACCTTTGGGGAACCAGCAGGCCAGACGTGCCACATCAGAGGTCATCCCAGCCTGACTCACTTCCTCCTGCCAAGTCTCGGAATGCAGGAACTGCCTTTGCTGAACCGATGCTGGAATGTCCTTCTCAGCAGCTCACAAGGCCCTTGCATCAGATAGATTGCGTCTGAGTATGGAGGTTCCATATGTTATCCTGGCTCCGCGTCCACACCCAGGGAAGATGGGGGAGTTAAGGGAGCTTCCTCCCTGGCTTCTCGCCCACGCCTCCGGGCCAGCGCTTTTTCTCACCACCCCAGTGTACCAGCTGCGCCCAATAAGGCTCCCTGCTGCCGTTTCTCCGCGCGGGTCCGGGGAGAGCGCGAAGGCCCAGCGACCGCTGCCAACCCCATGACTCCCTCCTTTGTCCATCCCCTCTCGGGGCGGCCGTCCGTCCCGCAAGTGGCCTCTTCCCGAGGCCCGCAAAGTGGCCACCCTCCTCCGGCAGCCCGGCAAGCGAGCGGGTGGCCGGCGCGGGTGGCCGGCGAGTCTCGCCCCTCCCCCGTCACTCACCGCGCGGGCATCCTCCGGCGGGGTAGCTGAGCGATCGCGGGCGGCCCCGACTGACTCCGGCGCGGGCGGGTGGTGTGCGGCGTGCGGCGTGCGGGCGGGCGCTAAGAAGGGCCGGGCTCGGCGCGCCCCACCCCGGCATGCGAGCGATGCATCATCGGCGCAAAGAGGCCTGCGGCAGCCAAGGCCCGCAGCCTCCGCCCGTCGCAGAGCGGGAGCCACCGGGGAGCCTCGACTCCGTGGCCGCCGGGGCTGAGTGGGAGAACGACCGAGGGACCTTCTCCCCCCACGACCGCTCGGAAGTCCTCTCGGCTCTGAGCCTGGGAAGGAGGCCCGGGCCGTGGCTCGCTCCGCCGATGCTGCCCCCCCCCCCCACGAAAGAGCCCGGTGTCTTCGCCGCTCCGGGGTGGCGGCCAGTGACCCTCCCACCCTATGTCCGCTTCCTTCCTTGTCTCCTATAGAAACACCCCCCAGCATTATAGAGGGGACTCTCCTTCCAGCTGAGCACTCCCCCCCCCAATCCTGGTGCCTTTATAGACCCTCCAGGCACTTGGAGTCATATGTAGTGGAAGGGGCCCCAGAGATCATCCAGCCCTGTCCCCTGCTTGCTGCAAAATCTGCTAAAGTATTTGGGGCCAAAACCACCCAATGCCAGGGGAGGGAGGGCTTCTGGGACCAAGCAGTTGGTTCATGGCTGGTTGTCAACATCAGGAAACATCTCCCATTAAGACCTGCTGGTTCTGCTGCTCCTTCCAGGGCAGAGAGAGTAAATATACTCCCTCCTGTAGGAAAAAAAACTTTCCTTCAGATGTCTGGCTCAGCATTCTGCTGGCTGAGATAACCAGATCTTCTCATTGGTTGGTCCAGATTCTCCAACTTCTCTCCAAGCTCACCCATTCTTTGCCTTGTCTTTGCTCCGTGCTGGCCAAGAACACCAAGTGGGTCTGTCCGGGTAAGAGTCAAGGGAAAATTCTCTTCCATTGAGATGGAATTCGGGTCCTACCAGTGCATCTCAACAAAGCACGCATCCTCCTCTTTAGCAGTGGCATCATATTGCTGGCTCTTGTTTAATATGGGATCCACAAGGCCCTCCAGATCCCTTCCCTGCCCGTTGCCACCACCCCCCTTGATATTTTCCTCCAAGCTTCAATGAAGCTATTTATGACTCTTCTTTGGGTGTGGAAATTCAACAGGTTACAAATCCAATTAACAGTTGCATCCCCTGGTGCTTAAGGTCATTATTTCTTCATTTTCCTAGTACCACCCTTTAAAACAGTGGTTCTCAACCTGTGGGTCGGGACCCCATTTGGGGTCGAACAACCATTTCAAGGAGGGTCGCCAAATAATGCAGTCTGCCATTTTTTCCCCCCTTTTCCTTAGCTGTGCTACTCCCTTTTATTCTATTGGCTTTTGAAAGCCAATAGAATAGACTCTCTTGAATAGAGTCTAATTCTATTGGCTTTCAAATGCCAATAGGAATTGTCCAGGCTGTCTCTGCCCTGCTGAGCCCGCCAAAAGTCCCATTCTGCAAACGGTGCTGCACCAGTTGAGTAGTCCTCGACTTACGACCGGTTGAGTAGTCTTCAACTTACGACCGGTTGAATAGTCCTCGACTTACGACCGGTTGGGGGTCGTGGCATTAAAAAGGTTGAGAACCACTGCTTTAAAGAGCCAAGCAACTCTTCCATTCCCTACACTATTGATGAGCATGTTGGAGCGTTGAGCCCCGGACAGAAGTCCAAAGCACCAGCTTTCTCTCCCTGTGGCTGCAGACCCATTAGGGGCAGGACCAGCAGTGGCCGTGGCTGTTCAACAACTGTGATTCCTCCTGGAGGGCCCAATCAGCCTCCTCCCTGGTAGGTGTCACCCTCTCACCTTCTCCAACTTGCCCAGCACCTGCCAATCCCTTTGGGGTTGGCGTTCCTTGCAGACCTCGACCACCCTGGCCTTCTGTCAGAATCCAATTATATTTCATCTCTAGTTATCAAATATAGAAAACCCCATTTCTGCCTTCTCTGGATTCTGTCATACAAGGAAGGGAAGGGGGTGAACAAAGGGGCTTTATGGCCCTCACTTCTTTCGGTACAACTTCAAAGGGATTGAATGTGGATAGCACCAAAAAGGCCTAATCATAACAAAGGGGGCTATTACCTTTCATGTAGTTTTCTCGGAAGTCTCCATTCAGCCGGCAGTAAGGAAAAGGGGTGGGAATGTAATGCCTGAGACTGTTGCTGGAAGTAGGGGGGGATTGGGTGGGGCTACTGGGAAACCCCTTAAAACCTTGAATGGGAGAGCTTGGACCCCAAGTCCTGTCTAGAACGCCGGCAACCATTTTCTCTTAATAAAGGATTCCTGTTAGAAGAATTATTCCAAGAGTTCTGTCTTCTTAAGATGCAAAGTGGGGTGGGTCCTTACACCTTCTCTGCAGAGTCAGGTGGCAGCCTCTCCTGGTCCTCTGCTTTCATTTGCTGTTGAGTGTTCCTGAGAAGATGCTCCCAGAACGCAGGAGGCAGCCAAAGTGTTTTCTTCTGACAGGTGGGAATGTTGTGCGGTGCTAAGGCCTCTCCAGGCCAGGTGGGAGTCTCCAGTTCATCTGTTGCCCCCTCCATAAGGAAGGCAGCACTTCCCCCCCCCCCTCCTCCTCTCAGAGACTTCCAAGAACATTCTTAAGCTTTGGGTTTCTGACTCAGAGCAAGCCTCAGCTCTGTAACTAGACCAACAACATCAGGTCAGGTGATATTTAAAGCCTTAAAAAAACAACAACCCACAGCCGCATGCTTGGCGCGTTCCTCACCCAGCAGTCAGGCTGCCAAAAGATTTACTCTCCAAATCTAATAATAGTGCCTAACTTCCAACCAGAGGGAAAGCACTAGCACTATTTTAAGGCATTTGGGCCCTCAGGAAAAAAAAAAAGAGCCTCAACTTTGTCAGCTGATTAAAAAGCCACTGGATTTTTTTTTAGAGGAGCACAAAGCAAGTCCTGGCAGGGCATTTAAAGGGACCGGGGCACCCCCGGCTTTTAAAACACAGCCTGACCCTCCTTGCTGCCCAGCTAGGGTTCTCTGGGGTGGTGGTCTCTGCAGAAATAGGGTGGGAGTAACACCTTCTTTGGGCAAAGAGCCAGTCTCTGTAGCCTTAGTGGCTCTGCCGGAATGAGTGGCAAATGGGACAGATGTGTGCAAATGCAAATACACATGCAACTTGAGCTGGCGCAGAGCACTCAACTCCAAAGCGCCTGAAAGCAGGACAAAAAGGAAGGGCTGGAAACTAATCAAGGAGAGAATCAACCTAGAACTAAGCAGACGTTTCCTGGCAGTGAGAACAATTAACCAGTGGAACAACCTGCCTCCAGAAGTTGTGGGTGCTCCATCACTGGAGGCTTTTAAGAAGAGATTGGCAACTATTTCTCCAGAACAGTATAGGGCAGTGGTTCTCAACCTGTGGGTCGGGACCCCATTTGGGGTCGAACGACCATTTCACAGGGGTCGCCAAACAACGCAGTCCGCCATTTTTTCCCCCCTTTTCCTTAGCTGTGCTACTCCCTTTTATTCTATTGGCTTTTGAAAGCCAATAGAATAGACTCTCTGGAATAGAGTCTAATTCTATTGGCTTTCAAAAGCCAATAGGAATTGTCCAGGCTGTCTCTGCCCTGCTGAGCCCACCAAAAGTCCCATTCTGCAAACGGTGCTGCCCCAGTTGAGTAGTCCTCGACTTACGACCAGTTGGTCGCGGCATTAAAAAGGTTGAGAACCACTGGTATAGGGTCTCCTGCTTGAGCGGGGGGGGGGGTTATTGGACTGGAAGACCTCCAAAGTCCCTTCCAACTCTGTTATTCTGTTATTTTGTTATTCTGCTCCAATTCCTGGCTTGTCTTAGTAGAAAAAACCTGACCAGATGTGGTTTATGGAGCAAGCCATGCTTGTCTGAAGTACAGGGTCTGAACCAAATCGTATCTTCCTTTTTCTTCCCTTCGAGAGACAAGCATAGCTGACCTCGGGATCTGTTTGGAGAACCAGAGACGGCTGGCAGATCTGGGGAAGACCCTTTTCCCTAACAAAAAAATGCCAAAAAGTGAGTGGCATCTTCATGTCTGACTTGTTCATTATGGTGTAATCTGGGGATAGCAGTCCCACCCAGTAAGAAAGGGGTCACCCTTAAGTCCTGCCGATCTCTTTATTGTCTTGGGAGGGTCAAACCAACTCTCGGTAGAGCTGTTGCAAGGCAGCACCTCTTTTCTCAAGAGTTCGATGCAGAGTCAAGGAAAAGGAAGGACATGAAGACTAAGAGCTTGACAACCATACCTGGGAAAATCCTAGAACAGCCTATCAAACGGTTGGTCTGCAGGCACCCAGAAAGGAAGAAGGTGAATATGAAAAACCATCCGGGCTTTGTGAAAGTAAACAGACAAATCTAATTGCTTTTGGGGGGGGGCTAAATTAATAAACAAGGGAATGCTTCAGCTGTAGCATACCAGCCCTAGGAGAGGCATCTGGACCACAGCCGCCTCCTTCTTCCCAAACTGGAACGGGAAAGTTTGCACAATGCACCAGGTGAAGTCTGGCTACTTTCCACTCCTCAGAATGCTTAATGGCTTCCACAAGTTCTACCAACCAGGAAAAGGGCTGCTTCAGTCCCCAGGCTAAGATGCTGTCCGTCTCCGAGCTGTTCTCGACTCCCAGGCTGGTGTGAGACTGACACTTTGGGACCCCCCCCCAGTCCCAGCATTGCTCAGGGGCTCCTGCCGTGCGAATGAGTGAGACGGAGCAACAGCTGCAGCTGTTCCCCAAAGCACGAACTCTCCACTGCCCCGTCTGGATGTCTTCAGCCAGCAAAGCTTTAACTGCATGCCGGGTCAGTTTTGCTGCTCCACAAATAGCTGATTTCCCCCCCACCCCATCCCGCCCATGGCTAAGAGTAGCAGAATAAAAATAATTGGGGGGGGGAAACACCCCAAAGGCACTTAAGAGCAACAAATTATGCAGTTCCTCAGAAGCAACTTTTGCCTTTTTAGAGACTCCAGGATCTACTTTGGAATAGAAACATGCAGAGGGTGGTTGGGGTGGGGTTTCATTTTATTTTCAAACACATCAAAAGACGAGAGTGCTTGCAATTATTTGGAGATATGACAAATAAATAATAGAGACTTCCCTTATATTATTTATTTTTTTTTAAAAGCTCAACATTATAAATATATTACCCTCAGCAAGCCTCAATTGCTGTGTGTATAAACATATGGGCGTAAAAAAATTACAACACTGGATTTAGATTTGACTGGCATAATATCCCTTTCGTTCCCTAATCCTGGCTGAGCGTAATTTCCATAACCATCTTATGCAATAATTTTGGATGAAGCAATACTGTTCTTAGAATTAAACAGAAATGCTTGCGGAAGAAAGGTACCTTAGCAGGGGAACATTGTGGGACAAATTTTCTGGCAAGCTTCCATCTCACAGCGTCCCCCCAGGGATGCCCCCCCCCAAAGGAAGGGCACTAGGTAGGGTGCCTGCCCTCCGAGTGGCCTGGGCAGCAGAGCTTTGTGGCCTGGTCAACTAAAAACCACGGGAGGCTGAAGACCTTGGCTGGAAGCGATGGATGCTTGGCCACCCCAGCAGTGGGTGGGGGAGGGAGGGCACTGCAGACGTAGCTTCTTCCAGCAGGCATCTCTGGCCCGGAAGATGAATACATCTGTTCTACCCCACCCCACTCCAGCCAGCCGTCCTGCCTGTCCATCCTTGCTCCATTATAGAAGAAGGGCCAGTCCCCAAGACCACTCACCCACCTCAATTCTGCAGTCAACTTGGAGCCAATGTATTCCTATCGCCTGCATCCCAGAATTTCTTGTGTCAAGGGGGGCTGGCTGGGAGGAGCTCCTTTATCAGCCCCCCCCCCGTTATGGCCCTAAGCCTTCTAGGGTGTAAAGATGCCAGAACCTCGCAAGAGTGACCTGCTGGTTGCCAACAGCATTTCCGGCCTCCAGTTTGACCCAATTTTGAGGCCCCGAAGTTCAAGCCACCAACTCTGGCCCCACAGCCCAGATGCGCCATGGGTCACAGCATGTGTAGGACCAGCAGGACAGACCATCCAGAAGGCCCAGCATCTCCTGCAGACTAGGTGAGCAAATCTCAAGGGGCAGCCTCCGGGCCGGTGACAGGTGCCTCTCTTTCTCCCTCCCCCTCCCCTGCCCCAAGGCTCTTTAGCAAGTGGAAAGTAGCACATCCAGCCCAAGAGTCGGGGGAAAAAGGGGTGTCCCAAGGTTCCTTCCCCACTTGACCAGCAGGTGATGCATCCAGAACAGTTGCGGGGCCCCTCCAAGCTTGTTCTGGGCTTCCATCTTCCTGAGCCAGGAGCCCCCAGGCCTTTGCTGGACCTGAACCCCCTCCTCCGCTTGGGTCCAGACTCTCCGCCAGGTGGCGTCTTTCTTCAGACAGCGTGCGCAACGCTACCCCCGCCATTCTCCTGGGCTGGAGAGGGGGGGGGAGAGCTCCCCACCACCCCGGCCTTCCGGGGGGGTCTCTACCCAGGCAGGGCTCCTTTCCCGCCCCCCTCCTCTCCGCGTGAAGCATTCAGAAGCAGCGACGGATCAGCCGGGGATGAGCGTGTGCCGAGGTCGAATCCTGGGAACTGCGAAGGGGTCTGTCGCCCTGAGCTTGCTAGAAGCCCCCTCGCCAGCCTGGCCCTTGTGGGAGAGCAGCTTCCCCCTCCCCCTGCCTGCTCTTTCTGCCGGGTCTCGGGGAGGGGGCCGCGTCTGGTCTGAACTGCCTCCTGCCCCCGTTCGCTGTCGGTAGCGCTCCGCGCCGGCAAAGTCTCATCTCCGCAGGCAAAAGCAAGGGTCCCTCCGGCCCCACCCACCCCCAGCCGGTCTAAGGTCGCCCGCCGGAGGGGCTAGGAAGCGCCCGCCATTGTCTTCTCCAAGCGCGCCCGGTACTTCTGGGCGTAGGGCGATGAAGAGATCAAGCCGGCCTGGGGGGGCTTGAGGCGCATGTTCCGCCCGGAGGTGATGAGGTCGCCGAAGCCCTGCTGGTGCGAGAAGGCGTAGCCGGAGCGGCGGGAGGCGCTGCGCTGCAGGTAGTGCTTCAGGGCGGGCGGGCCGGGCGCTTTGCGGAGCTGCTTCACTTTGCGCACCACCTAAGGCAGAGAAGAGTCCAGCTGAGACGCCGGGGGGGGGGTGGCTGGGGGGGGGTGGGAGGAGGGCTATTTGGGAGGATACACACACTTAACTCCCCCGCACATTTGGGTCTCTTTTGAACCTCTCTCACACACACCGCCAAGCTTCTGAGTGGAGCCCAGTTGATGGAGGCACAGTGGGTGGCACCCCCCCCCAATTGTGTCACCTGCCCTATGGTCAGTAGAAGGAGACTATACATCCCCATCATACTCCAGGCCCTTCCCTGGCTCTCCCTTGAACAGATTTTGAGCAGCTTCACCACTTTCCCTTCCTGGGGGGGGGGGAGTTTCCTAGTTTTTCCATACTGGTTCTTCCTGGTTTCATCCTAGTAGGGGGCTGGGATTTCACTTTGTTCCTTTTTTTTTGTTTCCCGTGTTCCCCCCCCCCCAGAGTTCTGGATCTAATGCCTGCTATCACTCCACAGCCCACCTGTCCTGCTGATGGGATGCGCCTGACCTTTGAGGAGAATCTGGGACTCCCCCACCCCCACCCCGTTTAGCCTTCAGTTCCCCTGGCTGAAAAGCGTTTGCGTGCACTGGGAGTGAGAGAATGAGGGCAGCCTACCCCGAGTACCTGGGCATCAGGTACGGCAGTTCTGCTCTGGATCCTGGTGCCCGGCAACTCTTCCCAGCTTCTAAGAACCCAGCAGTACCAGAAAGACCTCTGGACCCACAGAACCAGCTCTGCTTGTCAGGGCTGGCGAAGTACCTCAAATGATTGCTAGGGGGCAGCATGACCACATGATAGTCACTGCAGTTGCTTCAAGACAACTTAAGGGGCCTCCAGATGATCACTCTGCAAGTCAAGCACCGTGGTGGGGGGGCAGAATCCCGCCCCCCATCTCATTCCCCCCCCCGCCCTCTTTCAACCAAGGTTGCTCAGTTCCTCTTGCAAGACAGGTCTATAGAGCCACAGGCTCCCCCAAAGAGGCTGGAGCCACTCAGGGGCTGGGTGTGGGGAGAGCCAGGATCCAGCCCCCCTCAGCCATGGGCCAGTCCTTTTCATTCAGCCCAGCTACCTCAAAGAGTTATTGTGGGGGAAATAGGAGGCGGGAGGGCTGCGATCCTCCAGTGAAAGAGAAAACTTCAGCAAACAAATTCCCTCAGAATCTGCAGACAGAGCCCTTGCCGTAGGGCGGTGGTGTCAAACTCAATTTCATTGAGGGCCGCATCAGCATTGCGGTTGCCCTGGGGTGGGGGGTGTGTGGCCAGGGTGGGTGCAGCCTACTGGATGGGTGTGGATGGAGTGGGTGTGGCCTACTGGGTGGGCGTGGCCAGCTCTACATCGTTCACGTCAAGGGTGCCTGTGGGGGCCTGGGCAGGAGTGGGATAGATCTGAGGGTCTCTGTCAGAGGGCGGTGGGACCGAGGCAAGGGCCAAGGCATGGTGCATTTCTTCATTCCTCACAAAGGGTGACACCTCCCCAGCATGCACCCAGGGGGCGGAGCCAACGCAGCAGGGGCTGGTTCCTCGCTGTTTCCAGACAGCCTTGTGGAGCTAAGACTGAATGCCTTTCAGCATAGATGGCCACCACAAAATTGTACATTGGCTCCCGGCCAGCCTGGGCCAGGGCCAAAGCAGTGGGGGCCGTTCCCTCACTGTTTCCAGAATGGCTTCGTGGGCCATATGAAACCACTTTGCGGCCCCCATCCGGCCCCCAGGCCTTGTGTTTGACATGTCTGCTGTAGGACGCAGTTTGGCAGAAAAGGGCATTCCTCCATCATCAAGCACAGTGCTGGCACCCCTTTTTAAGAAGAGCTTCCTTTTTCCTGCCCACATTCTGCACAACGGTGGTCATCCAGGCACTGCTCCCGGCTGCAAACCTTGGAGCGGCCTCAGCACGGGACGGGTGGCAGTGGCATACGGCCCCAGGCCAAGGGGAAGAAAGGCCCTGTCCTGGACCTCCTGGGGCCCAACAGCTATCCCAATTCTGGGCCACGAAGAGTACCTGATCGCTGAGGGTCGGCATGAGTTGCATCTTCAGGAACCGGAAGCCGATCACCGGCAGGACGCAGAGACTCATGCAGAGGCAGATGGAGAGCCACACCTTAGGCTGGTTAAGAATGTTCCGGGCGGTGCCTGAGAGGGGAAGAGATGGAACAGCCCCAGTTGCAGTTGCCCTGCTGGGCTGAGGTGTCCTTGCTTTGTCCGTGGTGGTTCAAAGCGAATGTTTGGGAACAATGTAGGTGCTCCCCACAACACCCCCCACCCACTGTGGTGCTGCCCTGAGGCAAAGCCCCCTGGGGAGAGCAGTTTCCTCCAGGGATGGGACGGACCTATTCGACATTAAAGGGGATTTTTTGCAGCTTCTGAACATACCGACAAAGGGGAAGGAGGAGGTGAACATCTGGTAGGTGCCGTCGCTGTACAAGGTGAAGGTGATGATGAAGTAGATGGCCAGGCTGCCCCAAAGGAAGAGCTGGTTCACGGCCGTCCAGTAGGCCGTGTCCAAGCCCATCTGCAAAAGACAGCCTGGCTCATGTCGCAATGAGAGCAGCAGCTGCTCTGTCTCCCTGAACAGAACCCCAGCCCCTTCCATGAACTGGGGCATGCTGGATCTGCCAGCCTGGCCGAATAAAGTCACATGGCCTGAAAGCCCCTCCAGGCAGCAGCCACAGGATCCAGCCGCATGGATGCCTCATGCACACCGGAGCCTCAGCACTCCCTTCTTCAGCTAAGCTGCTCCCCTTGGGCTGCCTGGGGCAATGGGGGCTTGGCTTCCTTGCTAGGTTTCTGTTGTTTTGGTGGACCAGCTTTCCCAGACTTGAACCCCCACCCTTTGCGCAGCTTAATAGTAAACCGAGGATTAACGCAAGCCAACAAGGCTGGGTGCTTCCAGTAAAACTATACACCAGCTTTTGCTTAACTCACGAGCTGAGTGGGCTGTGGGGATGCTGATGCTAAACCCTGACGTCAGGATTTGGACCCGTCCTCAGGAGAAAGAGTCTGGGGGGGGGCCACAGAACTGGAGCAGTTGGCTTCACGGAGCCCCCTACCTGGACCGACACCACGATGAGCAGACAGGTCTGCGCCATGAGGGCGAAGGATTGATAATCAGCCGCGTCCCTTCCGTCGTTCCGGATGGAATCAAAAATGGTTCCGTAAGGGACCAAGAAAAGCACCAGGGAGCTGTATATGCTGTACAGGATGCATTTGGCAAACTCCTTCTTGTTGAAGTACAGGTTCTGCTGGCCAGGGATGTACAGCTGGGGAAACTGCAGGCTCCAGCGGTCATCTACATCCTGACAGTAAAAAGAAGAAGCTGGGGACCCAGGTGGCAGCCGCCCCATCTTCCAAAAAAGGCAAAGCCCTAGGAGTTGGCCCTGCTTGTTCCTGCTTCTGGGAGGCCAACAGGGTTGGGGCAGGTGGGCTTTCCAGAAAAAAGCTGTTCCACAACTAGCGATTGTGATGGAGCAGCACCTCCTCCCAGACTCGGCCCTGTGGACTGCTCTGTTCTGGACCAATCAAAGTGTCACCAAACCATTGGGCTGAGGGACGATGCAGCTGGCTTTAGAATGCTTTGCAGGAGTTCTGAAGTTGGTGATGACCACAGGAGTACCAGCCAAATCTGGGCAAAGCCCCACCTGGCACAGCTGGCCCCCACTGTTAGCAGGTCCTGGAAGGCTAGGAAGACCCTCAGGTCATAGACCTGCTCTTGGAATGAGTTTGAGCCCATCTGGAACCACAGCTAGAAATGACGTTTCAGAGAGGATGAGATGTTTGTGGACAGAGTGCAGGTCTGTTTTCTTAGGGGTTCATCTCAGCTGCTTTCTCCCCATCCAGACTCTAATAATATTGAGGCACAATTTCTAGGACCCCACAACACTGCTGGCCTGGCCTTTGGAACTGAAGGCTTTCTCTGCCAGGAGTTTCACATAGATGCTAAATACAACGGGGGAGAAGGTCTGTGGCACCCCACACAGGATTGGATTACTCCATTCCCCAGATCACCAATCCTTGCACGAAGCCTGCTAAGATCCCATGTTGATATTATAACATGCTGCTGAGATCTCAAAAGACCAGCAGTGGTTTACTTCCAATAGGGGTCATTAGCAGAGCGACCAATATTGTTTCATCTAATACTGGGCCTGAAAAAGTCCCAGATAATCTGTTTCCTCTGGGGTTGATTCCCAGCCCTCCTCTCTATAGGCTTTCCAAAAAGACGGGAAGTTAAGACTAAGTGGAAATAGACAAGTGCAGCTGGATCATGAGATGGCCTGTTTAGGAAAGGATACGACACCGGAGTTTATTTTGGGGGGAATATAGAGTGCTGATTTTAAAAAGTGGAATAAGAGTCCAGATGGACTTCAGTTAAGACTTTGGCATTAATTCATTAATTAATGAATTAAGAATCCTTACCATGAGAAACTTTCCATATTTATTTAGTAGATAGATAGATAGACAGACAGGTAGGTAGGTAGGGAAGTAGGGGGAGAGAGAGATGATGGATGGGTAGATAGATAGATAGATAGATAGATAGATAGATAGATAGATAGATAGATAGATAGATAGATAGATAGATAGATAGATAGATAGATAGATATAGATCTGATAGAGTGACTTTGAGATAGATAGATAGATAGATAGATAGATAGATAGATATAGATCTGATAGAGTGACTTTGAGATAGATAGATAGATAGATAGATAGATAGATAGATAGATAGATAGATAGATAGATAGATAGATAACTGATAGGGTGACTTTGAAGGCTGGTCACTAGAAGACACCACAAAGAAACAAGTGTATTAGTGGATCATTGGAGAGAAATTTAGGACTTATTGGGCTCAGAAAATAATGTTAAAGATATCTGCTATAATCTGTAAACGAGATTGTGTCATGAAAAAGGGCCCAGTGAGGGAGTCTTCTTTTTCTATTGCTTTTCCTTCAGTTTCATGGACTGAAACCTTGCAAAAGCACCATGAGTGAGTCTTACCTGGTCAAAGAGGCTCATTCCAAGCACTGGCAAACAGGTGTATACCATGTTGTAAAGGGTGATGAACCATTCATCGTACACAGTCTGCAGGGAAAGAAGGGGGATGGGGAAAGAGGGAAGGACATGAGACAGGAAAGTGGAATGGTACCAAACCTACAATCTGGAGATCCGTGGATAGAGAAGGGATGCCCGTATTTCTTTCTGGGTTCCTGTTGCTTAGATGTGGTGTCCTGCCTTTGTCAAAGAGGGATATAATTTATTTATTAAATTTTTATAACACTCATCTTGCCTAGAGGTGACTCTAATATCCTGCTCTTCTCCCCATTCTATCCTCAGGACAATTCTTTGCATTCTGGCTGTGGGACAGTATATACTACATAGCCTTCTTTGTAAATGAGCAACTGTTGTGTTGGCTCGCAAGGTTGACTCTGCAGCAGAGAACCTGGTTTGCCTTAGAACGGTGTGAGCATACACACCTACCAATCCTGTCCTTACTGAATATCCCTCCAGGGAATTCTGGTCACTTAGTTACCCTTTTTGTCTTTACTGAAAATACGATGCGAGAGTTGACTTAGTTGACCAAAGCCACAACTGGGAGCAGAGGTCAAGCTCTATGGGCCCACAGACGGAAGATGGTGACTTGGAATATAAGGGAAAAGAACAATAAAGAGCATGAATGAATGAATTAATCAATCAATCAATTAATTAATTAATATGGGATATGTGTGTCTGGTTTGGACATTAAGAGGGAATGAATGAGAATCAATGCAGAAGACAAACTTTGAAGGAGGGACGAAGGGGCTGGGAAGAAAGCAGAATGCAGCTTTCTCTATAAGGCAGTAGGGCGATGAGTATGTCTGTCTGTCTGTCTGTCTGTTGGCCTTGTCTGTCTAAAGCAGGAGTAGGCAACCTTGGCTATGACTCGTGGACTTCAACTCCCAGAATTCCTGAGCCAGCATGGCTCAGCTTGGACACCTCTCCCTTTCCGCTCAGCGTGGCTGGCTCAGGAATTCTGGGAGTTGAAGGCCACGAGTCATAAAAGAGCCAAGGTTGCCTACCCCTGGTCTAAAGTGATTCTATGAGGCTGGCTTGGCTAAGGGAAGGCGACTGCAGCAGCCGCTGATCAGCTGTGTCCAAGCAACACCCTTAATCAAGCCAGTGTACAAGAGGGATATGTGTGTACAGATAGTCCTCGACTTACAATTGGTTGCTTAACAACTGTTTGAACTTACGGTGGCCCTAGCCAGAGCTACTTATGACCTGTTTTTGAAGTTACAATGGCTACACAGAGTTACACGCATCCCTGCGGTCATATGATCACATTTTGAGTGCTTGGCAAACATCTCGTCTTTATGATTGTTTGTAGCATTTGCACCTTTTTTTTTTTTTTGCCAATTCTGGCATTTGCTTATAGTTTCCAGTACAAAAACATTCATTTGGGAAAATTTACTTAACAACCACCACAAAAAATGTTGAAAAATCTGATGCGGTCATGTGATGCCTTGACTTATAACCACAATGACTTATAGCCATAATTCTGGGCTCAATAATGGTTGTAAGTCAAGGATTATTACAGTAAAATTGCTTCCTTTCCACCGATTACTTCCTTTCTCTCTGCAGTGTGTGTTGTGTGCTGTGCAAAGCCAAGCTGTGTGGTTAGTGTCCCGGTCCCCACACTGGCCAAGGGCACATACATGTGAGATGGAGCGTTGCCTGGTCCACACAGAGAAGCTACATGCATGGATGATTTTCCATGGCGACAGAATCCAGGACCAGAAATTATGAGCATAAGTTACAATTACTTGGATTTCATTTCAATGTAGGGAAAAACCTCTGAATGGTAAATTTCTGGGTGACGGTAACTACAAAAATTGTGGGTTCTCCATCTGCGTGACTGAGAAGTTGGATAGCAACTTCCTAAGGTTGAAAACCGAACTGGTTTTCTCTCTGCAGACGAGTGTAGTTCTTGCATTGCCCACTGTCCTGGCAAAGGGCTCATGGCCATTAATCAATCAGCTGGCTCCTGAAACCAAATTGCCACTCGTCTGAAAGGAAAAAAGATGCCTAATCTTGCTGGGCACTGACCACAGGCCATTAGCTGGAGCAGGCCATGGAAATGCTCTGCCCCCACCCCCTTACCCTCCCCAGTTAGATACCTCTGAGGTGGAAGCCTGGGCTTATCAGAGGCGAGTACCTGGGCGGAGAAGCCGGAGAAGAAGCCAAACCAGAAGTGCACCAGCGTGAAGGCAAAGTTTTTGTAGAAGAAGTAAGACAAGAACTTGCACATGCGGATGTACGACCACCGGCCGTGGACCAGCAGCAGCCGCTGCAGGTAGCGGAACTGGGCGAAGGAGAAGTCACTGGACATCACTGCCTGCATCCCCTCCTGGCCGCTGATACCAACGCCAATGTGGGCAGCTAGAAGACCAAACAGGAAGGCCCTCAGCAGGGAGCAGGACCAGGAGAAGCTGGTGGGTGCCTGATCCATGTGTCCCACAGCTGCTGTGCTTGGCCTCCCGAGCCCAGAGAGATGGGGCACAGGAAAAACAGGAAGACTCGGACAGAGACCTTATCCAAGGCCAAGGCTCTCCTGGGCTTCCAAAATCAGAGAGAGGGCCAGCCACGGGAGCCACGGCCACCTGCTGGATTTGCTTTCTGTTCCACGCCCCTTGGCCTGGCTTGTCATGCCTGGAGTCCCTCTGCTTCTGCAGCTTCTCCCCTGGGCCTAGCTGAGAACTGAGCGGCCTGCCACACTCACTTTTGATCATGCCGACGTCGTTGGCGCCATCTCCGATGGCCAGGGTGACGGCTTTCTTGTACTTCTTCACCAAATCGACCACCTGGGCCTTCTGCAGCGGAGTCACCCGGCAGCAGATCACCGTTTTGCACAGGCAGGCCGTGTTCACCAGCAATTCTGCCAGCTCCCCCTCCAGCGCGTAGGCCTGCCAGGGGCAGAGTGGGTGCGTGAGTATGCAAGAGAGGAGGGCCCTTCTCCCAAGGCTGGAGGAAAGAAAAAGGCCAATGGTCCTGGGTTGACTGAGGTGCCAGTCCCTTCCACCTCCCTGAGGACCAGCCCTTTGTCTGTCCTGAAGTGGCACTTCTTTATTTATTAAATCAGTTTATATGGCTACTCTCCTCGTAGCACGTTAAAAACCTACAGTGGTTGCCAAAACGAAAGCCCGTGAATCCCCAGCAGTAACACCCCACCTGGAGCGCAGCCAGTGCCATGTGACTGGATCGGGACCAGGATCAGGACCAACCTGGTCTCAGGGAAAGGGCATGGCGTTCCTGCCAGTTCCCACTGCTTCGCCCTTGTTGGCCAAGTGCTGGGAGGGCTGCGGATGCCAGTTTGCCCCCTGGTCTGTTGCAGAAGGGGCCCAGCTCAGGCGCCACCTTACCAAACTGTGTCCATTAATGATCAGGCCGTAGTCTCCACTGGCGGGCTCTTTGTTCCAGAAGCCTCCAGGCTCTTTGTTCCAGAAGCTGGAGGTTGACCTCTTGACTTCAAGCTCTTCTGTCTGTACATCGAGGTCTGCTTGCATCCTGTCCTTGGCTGTCCTGAAAAAGAATCTACATGGGGAAACCCGTGGACATGAAGCGAGAAGGGACAGTCCATGCAGGGTGCCCCTTGATGCCAAGGGCATATGGGAGCCGGGAGAATGACCCCCCCCCCAGAAACGATTGTGCCCTTGACAAGGCTTGAGGGGAGGGGGCCACCAGGCACATTGCACCGTGACCCAACCAGTGCCCCTTTCCAGCCCAAACCATGTCCCCATTGAGTTGTGAATGGAGCCACTGCTGCCTTGATGGTCCACTCTTATTACTAGTCTTGTTATCATTAAGATGTATTTGCTCTGGGGGGGGAAGCTGGTTCCAAATTGCCTAAGCCACTAAATGGCCCCAAGTCAGAGAAACCTAAGAGGAAAAGGTCTGAATGAGCCAACCAATTGAGGAGCAGCCTCTGCCAGGATACTTGGCTGATCCCACTGCCTCCCCCTTGAGAGATGACTGGGTTGACACAGTCATCACAGGAAGACCCAGCGATGGATGGCCGTTAACACCACCCAAAACTTTGCATCTGACTGTGCTGAATGAGCCCAGAAAAGCAGGTTGTACGGAGGCAGAGTCTGGGAGGTTGATATGGTGGCCCAGCCACTCACCTACCCACACGCTTTGGAGATGGGGAGGGGCAACCCAGAAACAGGGTGGATCAATGAGAGGACCTCTTCCTGTCTGGGAGTCCTAAGAAGCATTCCTTCAGACCTCCAAGATGAGTCCGGGAAGGGCAAGCGAGGAGGGAGTGGTCTCCCCCCCCTCGGAGAGATCCACCTTTGATCACAGCTGGCATGCCCAATGAGATGGCAGAGAGCCTGAGGCCCTCCAGGAATTGGATGGAGAAGGTTCTCACCAGGAGAACCGTCTCCTCTTTCTCTGCTAGCTGTTCTCCCCACTCAGAACAGCTGCCCCCACCCCAGATGGGCATGGGAAAGAAGGAGCAGCAGAACGGGGGGGGGGAGAGCTCTCGCTCTCTCTTTCACCTGAGCTGCTGCTCCACTTCTTCCCAGCTGTCGCCATGAATGAAGAAGATGTCCTTCATGGCATCGTACAGCATGTTGCAGGAATAGCCGATGTTCACTGCGGTCTCTGGAAAAACACACACACACACACAAACCAGGTCCATTATTTTCAGGAAGGAGAAAGACCCCCTTCTTTCCCCCAGCTCTCTCCTCTGGTCCCCAGTTGTCTTTCTATATGGGGCTGGGAGAGGAGGGGGCCCCAGCCCCGCACCCGGGAAATTGGCACGCCAGCCAAAGGACTAAACCAGGGGTAGGCAACCTTGGCTCTTTTATGACTCATAGACTTCAACTCCCAGAATCCCTGAGCCAGCATGGCTCAGCTTGGAAACCTCTCCCTTTCCCCTCAGCATGGCTGACTCAGGAATTCTGGGAGTTGAAGTCCACGAGTCATAAAAGAGCCAAGGTTGCCTAACCCTGGACTAAACCCATCATCCCAACAGATGGATCTTCTGTGGCTGAATAATCTTAATTCTTTGCTAGCCTCCCTGGACTCCGCTACCTCCGGGTTGTGCACTTCTCTCTGCCCCACCGTCTATTTTTCTTGCCCACGTGTAGAACCCATGTTCTTCTACTTTTGGCTGTTCCTCAAAGACTAGGCGACTTTCCTGCTTTCTCCCCCCCCCCCACTCCACCCTACCCCCCCCCGCCTCCTTCCATGCTCCTCTCCTGAGCCTGGCTCCCAGCAGACCAGAAATTTGCTTGAAAAGCTGGCTGGCCCTGTCTCTCTCTGCTTCTGGAAGCAGGAAGACTTCTCGGTCGCCCATGCAGGGCACGGCAGCCTTCTTGCCTCCCCTCCCATCAACAGGAAAGACCCCGAAAATATGTTGCGTCTGCCCAGGAGCCTTGCTGGGAAGCAGTGGCTCTGAAGCAAGGAAGAGATGCTCCACCTGGCACTGGTGTGGGAGCAGGACCCTCCTTGTCACAACAAAAGACCAGCAGGGAGGTGCAGATGCCCTGAAAGCCCCCCATGGTAGTTCTGGGGTGCCACTTGGTTCTCTCAGGGTTTGGGCCTCAGCCTCCCACCCCTTTCCCCAGCCGGTACCTTGCTTGTCACCGGTGAGCACCCAGATTTTAATATTTGCCCTTCCCAGGATCTCAATGGTCTGGGGGACCCCTTCCTGCAGCTTGTCCTCCACGGCGGTGGCCCCAAGGAGCTAGGGAGAGAAGGAAGGGTGAGCCAAGAGGTGCAGGTGGGATGTCTCTGCCAACCTGCTGCAAGCATTGTTTGCCTGCCATAATCCTGGCCCAGCCTCTCAAGCCCCTGGTGCCCGCTCCGGAGAGCCACCTGTTGCAAGGCTAGCCACTCAGCGTTCATGCTAGGTGTTTGTGTATTGGGGAAAGGGCAGGACAAACTGGGCAGAGGGAGTCATCAAATCAGGGGCCAGAATAGGCTGGCATTTCTCAAGTGAACTGTCACTGGATCTGTGGCCTTCCTGTAATTTTTTGGGTATTGTACTGCAGGCAGGCAATGAAAAAAAAAATCCCTTGTAATGCCAGGTAGCTTTGGGAAAGCGGAACATTTTAAGAGGCTTGCAGGCCAGAACGTCTGCAGCACCCAGAGCGATTGGCCAGCATAAAAACATCAAGGCCCACGCTGTGCCCCAGAAGGAAAGGACAACAGTTCTGAGCAGGGCAGGGTGAAAAAACACCTCCAGGTTGATGGGATCTGGGCAATACATCTTCACTTGCAAGGGAACTCCTAAATTAGACGTTTTAAGGCATACAAGTGCTGGTAGAAAGGGGATGGCTGGCACCTGCAAGGAAGGCCCATTTCTCTAAAATTGTGCACGAGACCATTGTATGGGAGCAAGTGTTGGGCATGTCAGTTTCACGTGGTGGAATCTAAGAAGTATGTGTTAAACAGACCAGAATGGATGGGTGATGGTGAGATAAGCAGGGAAGGTGTTGAGGTGGCTGGGACAGAACGAGGAAGGACCCCATCACCAGCTGCTCAGCGAAGGAAGGACGGAGGAGCCCATACGGAGGAAAAAAATCACGGAGGGACGAAGGGGGCACAATCCTCCAGTGAGAGGTTTGCCATCACTGTTCTAGGGTCATCCAAGCTGGATCAAGTTCTGGGGAATCTGCCTGTAATTTACCATGTTACAGCTGAAGATCTCTCTTTCTTTCTTTCTCTCTCTTTCTCTCTATGTAACTGTGTGTGCATGTGTGTTTGATTGTGTAATTATACTTTTTAGCTGTCTGGCAGAGTTCTCAAGAAGAGCACTGAAGGAGAAATTCCTTGACCACCAAACCTTTCAGCAGAACCTGGTGCCACAAGGTGCTGGCTGCCTCAAGAGCATCGGAGGACTCCCCCCCCCCCCAGAGCAGCAGCAAGTGGTGCCCGACTGACATTTGCTAGGGCTGGTGGATGGGGTGAGTGAAGAAAGGCAACGGCTGCCACTGTGCCACTTGCCTACCACCTCTTGCCGGGAGCCTACCTGCAGGTCTCTCTCGATCTCCTCATACAGCTGGGACAGCTTTCCCTCTCGGTCCTGCAAACTGGTGCTCGCCTTGTGGTGACGCTTCCGCCACCTCTCAAAGTAGGACTCCTCCAGGTCTCGGTAAGCCACCACCAAAGTCCGCAAACCTTCCCCAGCAAACTCCTAGGGAAGACAGCAGGGTCTGAGTGCCAAGCCACTCACAGAGGGCCTGTCACACGCCCTGTTCCCAGGGGCTGGGAGCTGCTGCCCCACATCCAGCCTGTGGCGAGGGAGGACACAGATCAGGAGCACCTCTGGGTGCAAAACCGCAGAGCCGAACTCCAGGAGTTTGAGCCGGGCCCTGCCCGGCGGTTGTGCCAAAGGGGCAGCCTTGGGGCATGACGGCTGCTCCTCTGGGAGCCCTTTGCCCCACAGCCTGGAAAGGTACAGTCCTGATGGGTTCATGATGAAGATGAGGGAGCGGGTTTGATCTCTATGGCTCCGAAGAGCAGGATTCTGTGCAACCAGGGAAATCAACCCAGACGGAATCCCAGCAGCTGCCACATGAAACACTTGAGGTCTCCCATCAGATGTGCTCTGGGGGACCCAGGCCTAAGCAGAAGGCTGGACTAGATGCCCTGGGCCAGGGGTAGGCAACCTTGGCTCTTTTATGACTCATGGATTTCAACTCCCAGAATTCAACTCCATTGAGTCATAAAAGAGCCAAGGTTGCCTACCCCTGCCCTGGGCTTTCAGAGGGAGGCCAGTCAGCAACTGTGCAGCTCAGCTGCCTTCTCACTTCTGTGGCCAGCTCTCTTCCTGGCATTGAGAAGGCCTGGGGGGCAGGGGGTACACAGCTTTGTATCAGCTTGGAGGAAGCAGCACAGCTGAGGGATCCGTGGGGCCAGAAAGCAGGTGGCAAGCCAGCAAGCCAGGCTCCTGCCTGCATTTGGAAGAAACAGGAGGGCAGCCCCCCAGCTGTGTCTCCACTGGGACAGGGGGCACCTACATCCAGGTGCTCGGTAGTCTCTTCTTCCAGTTCTTTGCAGGAGGGATGGAGGAGCTTGTACAGGATGGTGTCGGCCCCTTTGCAGTACAGAGTCAGCTCACCTCTCGGGTTTCGCACTGGGAACAAGGCAGGAAGGGCAGAAGGTGAGACTGCAGCAGGTGGAGCTCAGAAAAAGACCCAAACCGGAAGCCCCCCCCTCCTCATCTCTCTTCCCTCCCCTCTGGCGTTCCTCCTGCAAATCACCAAACGTGCCCCAGGTAGCCTGTCTGAAAGGTGACAGTCCTTCTGCACTGCTGACGGTTTGTCTGAATCGTTCCTCAATAATTACACTAGCACAACATCACTGATAAAAGAGAATTATCTGTAGTTCAGGATTGAGCTGTGGTGCTCTCTGAGCTTGGGGGTTGCCTTGCAGACTTTTCATGACCCAACTAGGTAACGTCATCAGTGCTAGAAGGGAGGGGGCTAGTGGAGAAGAGGAGGAGGAGGAGGAGGAGAATTGTGGAGTCCCTGGTGCTCTCTGAGCTTGGTTGTTTTCTTAGAGAAGTTTCATTACCCATCACATCATCAGTGCTAGAAGGGACGGTGAGAGGAGGAGGAGAGGGAAGAGAAGGAGGACAATGATGACCACCACCACCACAGGGTATTTGGTATTCTCTGACCTTGGTTGTTTTCTTACAGACATTTCATTACCCAGCTAGGCAATAAATTCAGCCCTGATGATGCTACCTGGTTTGGCAACGAAACATCTGCAAGAAAAAGACCAAGCTCAAAGAACACCAAGGACCCCACTTGCGCATCAAACCAGGGAAGCCAGCAAGGCCTTGGGGTTGTGCAGAATGACAATTTCTGCTGTGACACAAGACAAGCTCTGGGCAGGAGGAGAGCTTGAGCAACACGTGTGCAGAGTGGGAAGGAAGAGAGACACACCAATGACGGACATCCTTTTGCGCACATTGTTGAAGTCCAGAATGGCCAGCAGCTCGTAAACCACGGTTTCCCCCATTTCCACCACAGTGATGGTCGTGGGGGTGCGGGCACGAAACACGAAGCCGAAGTTTCGGGCTGCAGTCACCAGGGCCCCCTCGTCTGGGGACTGGGCTTGGTACACCAGCGTGCCTGCGGGCGAGGAAAGGTGCTGGTTGTTTTGCAAGCATGAGCCCCCTCCCCCCCCCAGCCACCGTGTCCTCCCCTGCCAGCTCTGCCCTGGGGCGCAACCTCACCCTCCTTTGTTTCTTCTGGCATCACCGTGTGGCAGAGGGAAAGGAGGCGGAAGAACCTGTGTGTGGACTCATCCCTGGCCTTCACCGCTCTGACCAGTCTGTGGTCATAGAAGACAAACTTTGGGTCGGCCAAAGGGTTCCATGAAAAGTCAACTTTGTCTATTGCCTGTGGAGGAAACGAGGAGGGTCAACCTCATTTGCTCTGAGCTGGACATTCTCTGGACACCAGCCAGCCCACATAGCAGGAGGTAAAGCTAAGTTTAGGGCTCCTGAATACATACTGCTTGACTCACCATGAAGACCCCCATCACATTGCTTCCTGAGGAGATGCCAACACTAACGCTACCCTCAACCCTCCCTGGCCTCATCCATTGTGTCTTCCTCTGGGTCAAAAGTTATGGGTCCAGCTTCTGATGGCCGGGGGGCGGAGGGTGGCATTTTCCTGGAGAGGGCCTCTGGTGCCTGGTAAGTTTCCTCCATGCAATTTCATCCCCAGCTGCCTCCCTTGCAAAGGCCTTCCTGGGCTACCTCTCTCCTTTCGCACCCAGCCCCTGGTTCCTGTAGAGCAGTGGTTCTCAATCTTTTTAATGCCGCGACCCCCAACCGGTCATAAGTCGAGGACTACTCAACCGGTCGTAAGTCGAGGACTACTCAACTGGTGCAGCACCATTTGCAGAATGGGACTTTTGGTGGGCTCAGCAGGGCAGAGACAGCCTGGACAATTCCTATTGGCTTTTGAAAGCCAATAGAATTAGACTCTATTCAAGAGAGTCTATTCTATTGGCTTTCAAGAGCCAATAGAATAAAAGGGAGTAGCACAGCTAAGGACAAGGGGGGAAAAAAGGCAGACTGCGTTGTTTGGCGATCCCCGTGAAATGGTCGTTCGACCCCAAATGGGATCCCGACCCACAGGTTGAGAACCACTGCTGTAGAGGCTGATCTCAGCTGCAGGTAAGGGGGGAATCTGCATTTGTCCCTAGTGGACAACAGCCCACCTGAGTGTTGTGAAGGGGGGGTTCTTAAGGTCCACTTGCTGCCAGCCTCTTCAGTGATATAAGATGTGGGGAGCTCAGCTGGAGGCAAATTGATCAGACTTGTGCCAGTTTCCCTTCTACTCCAAGGGACGGTAAAAAAGCTCTACAAGACCACTAGGCTCCTGTCCAAAAACAGCCCAACTGGACAGGAAGGTGGCCAAGCCTCTCTTCGCCACTGTCCCCTGGTCATCCAGAGTGGGAAGGAAGTGGACATCAGGAGACCTGTGCATCTTGCTATCAGCAAATGGCACCATAGGGCAGTGATGGCGAACCTTTTAGAGACCGAGTGCCCAAACTGCAACCCAAAACCCACTTATGCATCATCAGGTGCCGGATGGGTGTGGCCCATTGGCTGGATGTGGCCCATTGAGTGGGCGTGGCTGCGGTGGTAACAGCAGACTGGGTGGGACTAAAAGGTTCAATCAATCCATTCCAACTTTGCATGATCTTTTTTTCCCCCGAGAAGTTGAAATTGACTGATTGATTGAACCTTTTTTTTTTTGCACATGGCGGCGGAGGCTTAAAGCAAAAAGGTTTTATAAAATCCAGCTGAAGGCCTAGGGCTGGGGCGATGGCGCACATGCCCACACAGAGGGTTCTGAGTGCCGCGTTTGGCATTCGTGCCATAGGTTCACCACCACTGCCACAGGGGCTTCCCCAGCTCTTGCCTCCCTCACCCCACCCTGGTCCTGTGGACAGATGCCCTTTTGGTCCCGATGCTGAGGTAGCGTTGGGGGAACTGGAAGCGGGTGAGGCATCGCTGAAGACCTCCACCTTCAGCGATGGCACTCAAGGGCTGCTGTGCAGAAGAGCAGATAGCCTGGGAACAAGGTTACTGCAAAATACAGGAGAGCTGAGTTCTCCTTGCCCCAGACTTGGTCTTCTCCCTTAAGCCTGGATGGCAGCCTAGAGGCCACCGCTGCTGGGACACAACCAGCCTCGTTTCAAAAGAGGATTGGTGAAGCGTCCCTTACCTCATAATCCTCCACCAGGAATCCATCTGAATCCAGAATATCTCCTGTGGGAGAGAAAAACACAGACCGGCTTTGAAGGACAACCAGGGCCTCTGTGCTCCAGGGGACATGGGGGGGGGGCTCCTGTTCCTCCCTTTCTGTTCTGAAATTCCAAACCTTGGCTCTCATCACCAAGAATGTCAAGACAGAGGGATGCTCAGGACCAAACCACCCATGGACACACCACACTCGACCCTCATGCTAAGCACACACTACAGTCAGAGTGAGACCTTCCCCAAATTGCTGTGTCCACCTCTTGGCCACCTTGGGCCTCTTTTAGACAGAGACAGAGGTATTGGGGGGGGGGTCTGACTGTGCCTCCAGAATAATGAGTCTCATGACTAGAATGCCTGCTTGCCGTTTTCTATCTCTTGCAAAGGGCCTTCACCCCTTATCTGAAAGTGATTTGGGGGCCAGAGAGCCAAAAGTGCCGGGGAACAGTTCTGGGCCCAGTGCTCTTCAACATCTTCATCAATGATTTGGATGAGGGGATAGATGGGGAACTCATCAGATTTGCAGATGACACCAAGCTGGCAGGAATAGCCAACACTCCAAAAGACAGGCTTGGGATACAGAAGGATCTGGACAGACTTGAACACTGGGCACTATCTAACAAAATGAAATTCAAGGGCGAAAAAAGCAAGGTTCTATATCTAGGCAAGAAAAACCAAATGTACAGGTATAGGATAGGGGGTACCTTTGCTCAATAGTAGTAACTGTGAGAGGGACCTCAGAATCCTAGTGGACAATCATTTAAATATGAACCAGAAGTGTGCTGCAGCTGTCAAAAAAGCCAACACAGTGCTAGGCTGCATTAACAGAGGGATAGAATCAAGATCACGTGAAGTGTTAATACCACTTTACAATGCCTTGGTAAGGCCACACTTGGAATACTGCATCCAGTTTTGGTCACCGCGATGTAAAAAAGATATTGAGATTCTAGAAAGAGTACAGAGAAGAGCAACAAAGATGATTAGGGGACTGGAGGCTAAAACATAAGGAACGGTTGCTGGAATTGGGTATGTTTAGTCTAGTGAAAAGAAGGACTACAGGTGACATGATAGCAGTCTTCCAATATCTCAGGGGTTGCCACAAAGAAAAGAGGCTATTCTCCAAAGTGCCTGAAGGCAGGACAAGAAGCAATGGATGGAAACTCATCAAGGAGAGAAGCAACTTAGAACTAAGGAGAAACTTCCTGACAGTGAGAACAATTAACCAGTGGAACAACCTGACTCCAGAAGCAGTGAAAGCTCCAACACTGGAAGTTTTTAAGAAGAGACTGGACAGCGATTTGTCCGAAATGGTGTAGGGTTACCTGCCTGAGCCGGGGGTTGGACTTGATGACCTTCAAGGTCCCTTCCAACTTTATTATTATTATTATTATTATTATTATTATTATTATTATTATTATTATTATTATTATTATTATTATTGATCATCGCACAGTCAGCCAGATATTCAGACTGGATTTGGCCCTTTGTCTACCTATCGAGTTCTTACCAAGGACCTGGGATAGGCAGATGTGGATGTTTGATGGTATTACAGATATCGTCGCAGGATGGAAGCAGTTCCTAGTAAGGCCGCCTTTTGCAATTGACTAATAGCGAATTTGTCAATGCCAATGGTGTTCAAGTGTTATTATTATTATACCCCCCTCTCCCTTGTCTCCTCCTTTTCTCCAGGGAAAGGGGGGCTGGCTCTGACCCGCTTTCATCTTTCCATCATACAGCAAGACACCCCTCCATCTGGCCCCATCTTACCGTAGAGTTTCCCAGCGATGCAGCATTTGTTGAAGATCATTATGTTCTTAGTGAGGGTCCCTGTTTTGTCTGAGAAGATGTAACTGATCTGCCCCAGCTCCTCATTGAGGGTGGTGGTGCGGGCCTGGGCAGGCATATCAATGAGTGGGTAGTACATCTTGTGATCCCAGTCGATGTAGCAGCTGTTGCCCAGGCGGATGATCTCAACACTGGAGCAAAGAAAGGCACACACTGGGTCCCTGGCAGGAAGGAAAGTGTCCAGTGCCCACTTCCACCCTGACAAGGTGATATGATTCAGCCAGCTGATGTGACATTGTCTAGACCAGTGGTTCTCAACCTTTTTAATGCCACGATCCCCAACCGGTCGTAAGTCGAGGACTACCCAACTGGTGCAGCACCGTTTGCAGAATGGGACTTTTGGTGGGCTCAGCAGGGCAGAGACAGCCTGGACAATTCCTATTGGCTTTTGAAAGCCAATAGAATTAGACTCTATTCAAGAGAGTCTATTCTATTGGCTTTCAAAAGCCAATAGAATAAAAGGGAGTAGCACAGCTAAGGAAAAGGGGGAAAAAATGGCGGACTGCGTTGTTTGGCGACCCCTGTGAAATGGTCATTCGACCCCCAAATGGGGTCCCGACCCACAGGTTGAGAACCACTGGTCTAGACAGAGCAGTAAGCCACACACAGATGGCAAAGGATCACTGCTGGCCATGGCTGAAGTGCCATTGGTTCCTTTAGGGACTGTCCCCTGTATTGAAGGGACAAGGCCCCTTGGCTGGTGAATGGAGGCGGCTCTCTCCTCCTGTTCCCCAAGTCAAGTCAGGGACACCCCCTCAGGAATCTGTGGTGACAGGAGAGGCCTCTTTTTGGCAGTGATCCAAGGGACATGGGTTCTGGGTGGCTCCTCCAAGTGAGCCTGCTGCTCAGAACATCCCACCACGATGGCAGCTCTTCCAGGACAGGACCACCTCCAGAAGCAGGAAAGAAATTGCCCCCACCCCACCAGGCTCAGACCACCAGGCTCCATGGGTTCTCCTTCCAAGCTGAGTGGGGGGAGGCTGGTCTGGCCCCTCAATTGCCATCTTACCTGACATAGAGAGAAATGGGCACCACCGTGTTGAGGATGATGACGTAGGACCAGAACACAAGAAATGCAGAGAAAAATGATGACTTGACATCCGTTTCCCAGGGCAGGTACACCTGGAACCGGTAGCCTTGGTTGTATTCCCAGATGCAGTTGCCGATGGCCAAGATCAAACACATGATGGCCAAAAAGAGAAAGATCTACCAAGAGAGAGAGAGAAATTGGTAGCAGCCTAGGTGGCAGAGAAGGACCTCCCAGTCTGGGGACCAGGCCTACCACCTTCACCCAGGGCGGCCATGGCCCAGACCAGGTAGCCCTCCCTCTGAGTGCCTGAGCCACACCAGTCTGTCACACCAAATCAAAGGGTGAGAAGAGGACAGCCTTTTTGCTCAGGGATGGATCCACTAGAGACCTTCTGAAGGTCTCTCTTTGAAGACCTCCAACAGAGAGTGCTTCCTGCCTCAAGGGATGGTTTTCTCCACTGGCTGACAACGCAGCTGTCATCCCGGCTGGGTCAGGATACTATCCAATCAATTTGCACAAGTGGATTCTTGGTGTTGTTCCAAACATTTCAGTTCCAGCAATATCAGAGGACTGACACAGATGAAGCTTGGTCGCTGTTTACAGGCAGCTTCCATAATTGGACCTTTTTTGGTTATGTTGCTGCAACTTTTCTTGTGCAGTAGTTTTATTCAAAATTATATTAAACCGATAAAACAAATACGGAATAATACAAAAATATATTTAGAAAGAAGAAAAAATATTAAAAATTGTGGAAAAAGGAAAAATAAAATCCTCCCCCCCCCAGGGAAAAATAAATATCCCCCTTCATCCTCAGCAAGCATATTCATCATTGGCATCTTTGTGGCAAAGAACCCAGCCCTTCCTTGATAGTGAAATTTGCAGGAGATAAATTTAAAAAGAATCAATCAATCAATCAATGCATGCATGCATGCACACATACATACATACATACATGTATAAACAAATAAGTAAATAAATAAGTACATGCATGCATGCATGCATACATACATGTATACAATAGGTGGCAATAATTCTTGGCTCAGCTCCTGGTTCTAAAAAGACACTTTTGCCATCATCCAATAAAACTATCAGGGTAAGCCCGTCCTAGGCGAACCCAAAGGCCTTTAGCCAAAAGCCAAAGAAGACAAAGCCGGCCTCATTCACAGCTGGCAGCCAACGAGCCACCCACTAGGTAAAGGATTGCATGGACATCAGTTGTCAGTAGAAGACATAATGAAACATGTTTGATTTCACAACACAGAGAGGAATTCAGAATAGAATAGAACTGGAAGGGACCTTGGAGATCTTCTAGTCCAGCCCCCTGCTCAAGCAGGACACCCATACTATCTCACACAAGTGACTGTCCAGCCTCTTCTTTAAAAACTCCAGTGATGGAGCACCCACGATTTCTGGGGGCAAGCTGTTCCACTGGTTCATTGTCCTCACTGTCAGGAAGTTTCTCTTTAATTCCAGGTTGCTTCTCTCTTTGATCAGTTTCCAACCATTGTTTCTTGTCCTGCCCTCTGAGAATCCCATTTTTATGAGCACACTTCACACCTTGGCATGATCAACGCAATTGAAGGCTTTCCTATAATCAAGGAAGCAAATTGTGACTTCTTTTTGGTATCCTTTGGCGCTCTCGTGTATCCAGCATGAAAGCCAGCTTCAACATCTGGCATCTCTTTTCCCATGCAGGGCCCTGATCTACACTGAATGATTGTTAAGGTATTTAAATTTAGTAGCTAGGGCAGTGAAAGGTTGTGCAGTGAGCCAGAACAACAATTGTGGTTGATTGATGGCAGCTGTGTGAGGCAATCTGCACTGTGATTGCTTGCTGTGGGTGTGGAGGGGGGGGTTCCCCCCCTTTTTTTCTTCTGTGTGCACTTTTGTGCTCTGCGATTTACCTCAGGATTTTTGCCTGGTTATCTTGTTTGCCTGATTATCTTGTTTGCTGCAAATATTTATGTAAAATGTATTTATTTATATAAAATTATAAGTTTGCGTCAGTGTCTCTGACTTCATCTGAACACCAGCTGCACAATTCCCTGACAGTGATCCTCAGCATTATTTTGCCGGCATGAGGAATTAAGGATATTGTATGAAGGAGACTCTGTTAAAACTCTTTTGTTTGGTATTGATAGGCAGACTGATCTCCTCCAATCTGATTAATAGTATTTTGTGGCCTAGCTTGGTTACAAATTCTTCTATAACTTGCCTGTTTAATTAATCCCTATGGCATCTCTTACCACACACCCATTAAAGCAACACCAGATAAGTGGGAACCAGCCCCATTTAAGGAAAAGCGATCAAGAAGAAACAACAGCCGCATCACACAAAGCCGGCAGGACCAACTGCTGCATCCAAAGAGATACCGAACCTCACTTTGTGTCCACCCACTGATGTGGTTATGGACTGAGGGAATAAAATGTCTGTCAAGAAAATGCCAAGCTCAGAGAACATTCCCAATAAGTGGAGAACTTCATGTCTGAAATGGTCTAGGGTTGGACCAACCTTGAGCAGGGGGGCTGGACTAGAAGACCTCCAGGGCCACTTCCAACTCTCTTATTCTGCTAAGTCTCCTTCCCTGTTTGGCATGTGAGATCTCCAAGAGGGAGACAGGCATATTTGAACTGAGGAAGACCAACATTTACCAGACAATCCAGCTGAGGAAGACCAACATTTACCAGACAACCCAGACAAACGACACAACCCAGCCCAGATGCACTGGGCAGGCCATGTTGTAAGGATGCCAATCATCGCATCCCTAAACAGCTCTTCTATGGTGAGCTGTCTCAAGGAAAGCGATCACACGGGGGACAAAAGAAGCGATACAAAGACACGTTAAAAGCTTCTCTCAAGTCCCTGGATATTAACACCATCTCTTGGGAATTTCTGGCACATGATCGACCGACATGGCGCTCCTTGGTGTACCAGGGTTGCCAGACATATGAACACAGAAGGACTATCTTGGCACAAGAAAAGCGAGCCAGAGCTGCAAATGCTGAATTAACAGTGTCTACATTTCTTTGTTCAGTATGTGGCAGAACATTCCGTGCTAACATCGGTCTTATTAGCCACCTACGGACACATCGTTGATGGCCCATAACCCACAAGATGTCAAGGTCTTCATCGAAATCGATGGACGAACAACCATCTCTGGGGCAGCCCAAGTTAGGAAGCCCAACCCAACAAGCAGGACTCACCACCAAGACTAGGTAGTTCATGAGACGCTCGATGCTGGTCCGCTTCAGAATGGTTTTTCCACTGTTTTGCATCAGTTTGGTATCCGGCCCTGGTGAACCAACCACGGTGGGCTTACTTTAATTTCAGAATCAAAATGTTCTGCATCCAGAAAGGCAGGAGCTCTTGCCCCTTGTCCCCAGACTCCCCTCTCACGATGGAAAGGAGAGAAATGAATTTGAAGAGGGCAGAAGAAGGGCGGTGCTTACTCTGGGGGAGAAGGCAAGAAAAAGACCCCGGCGAGGGGTTCTGGAGCTGCGTAGACTCCCTTTTGTGAAGCATGCCATGGGGTGACTGAATGCAGCGGTGCCACAACTGTGGCGCCAGAGACACAGGAGCCTCTGGCACCAGCTCTGGCATAGAGAGGGCCTCTGCAGGGAAGTGAGGCGCAGAGGGGTGAATGGACACCTTTTGGCACACTCATGTAGCAGAGTAGTTGATTTGTGCCCATAAAGATCCGTGAGCACTGATCGTTGGAATCTTAAAATACACCCAGGATCTGAGTTATGCTAAAAGGCAAAGCAAAACTCTCCAGTCTATTCATTTATTCCAAATTTTAATTCAAGTTGCCTTTGTAGGCTGGTCACACCAAGCATCTTTCATGGCATACACTGAATATATAGTATATAGCTAGATTGGAAGAGGAAGAAGAGCGAGGTTTTAAAACTGGAGGAAGAAATGTCCATAACCTGCCCTATGCTGACATTAACAGGACCTTGAAGTTCTGGTACTAAAAATCAAAGAGCTAAAGGCAAAAAAAAATGGGACTAAAGCAGTGGTTCTCAACCTGTGGGTCGGGACCCCATTTGGGGTCGAACGACCATTTCACGGGGGTCGCCAAACAACGCAGTCCCCCATTTTTTTCCCCTTTTCCTTAGCTGTGCTACTCCCTTTTATTCTATTGGCTTTTGAAAGCCAATAGAATAGATTCTTTTGAATAGAGTCTAATTCTATTGGCTTTCAAAAGCCAATAGGAATTGTCCAGGCTGTTTCTGCCCTGCTGAGTCCGCCAAAAGTCCCATTCTGCAAACTGTGCTGCACCAGTTGAGTAGTCCTAGACTTACGACCAGTTGAGTAGTCCTCGACTTACAACCGGTTGGGGGCCGCGGCATTAAAAAGGTTGAGAACCACTGGACTAAAGTCAAGTATAAAGAAAGCCAAACGAATGGCAGCAGATAGAAGAACCAGAAGGGGCAGTGAAGATATCCAAGTGGTGAAGAACTTTTAGGATCAATTACAGAACCACAGCAGCAGTCGATCCGTTGGGTGATCCCTTCAGGTGACCCCCACACAGGGGTAAAGCTCTGCAACTGGCCTGGGGGACGAGGGAAGCCAGGAGGCCACTGTCCTCCACAGGCTGCTTGGGGGGGGGGCTTCAGGCACGCTGTGCTGCTCCGGAAGCTGTCTGAGAAGTGGTCAGCCCTCCAGTACAAGGAAGAGGGCAAAGTGGGTGGGAGGGAGCAAGGGCTGCATTGGGGAGGGACCCAAGAGAACAGAGCTCAATGAGGGCTAGAATTGCGAACAACCTCTTCCTCCCCCCCCCCCCGCCGCCTTTGGCTGGCCAGGACCAGCCGTTCTTCCTCACCCACCGGCAAAGATGACCAGCCCGAAGCACCAGTCGGTGTTGCGGATGATGCAGCCCCTCAGCAGCAGCTGCTCGTTGTCCAGGGCGAACTTCTCCTTCTTGAAGAAAAGGGTCCCAGTGAACCTGCCCAGCCGGTTGTTGGGGGCTTCACAGCGGATTTCCCCTGCAGAAGAAAGGACGATGATTCTCAGCCCTTCCTCCCCTTCCCCCCCCCTGCTTCCAAAGATCACCCTGGCCAACCCCCCCCCCCATATGCCCTCAGCCTCTTCCCCCCCACAGGCAGGGTCCTCCCTTCCCCTCAGCTGCCTTGACCGTTTTTCTGGCAGGCTGCCCCAGAGTGCAGCTGAGGCCAAAAAGAGAGCTTGCATTCCGGAGGGGCGATGCACAACTGGGGTCCTCCTCTGGCTGAGACCCCTCTCCTCTTGACCCAGCCCCCCAACCACATGGGGCTGGTGGACCCCATGGGTGAGGGCCCTGCCAGCATACCCACCCTGGGAGGTGCTGCCGTGCCGGAGTGCCACACCAGGACCCCTCGGCCCTCAGAGGAGTGAAGAGAAACAGGAAGAGAAGGAAAGAGTGCAAAGATCTGTGAAAAGAAGGGGGGAGTTGGGGTGGGGGGGGTGGAGGCAAAGAGACAGTTGGGAAGAGCCCAGAGCTGGAGGGGGGGGGGTTTCGTCAGACTGGAGGCCACACTGTGCAGGGGTGGGTAGTAGTGGACACATATATTAGTGCAAGGGAGGGTGTGCAAGGCGTCTGCAGCCTTTGCTCTCAGGCATGCCTATCATTAGTATTATTACTCCAGGGTGACTTAGAGTTAGAAAGCAGAAAGCAGTGAAGACAAGGTCCTATGCATTCAGACAACCGCACCCCATAACACGTAAGCCACAACTGGCAGGCCTCCACAACCACCCTACCAAGGCTGGGAGAACATCCTCAGGGTGGGAGCAATGCAAGTTGAGGAATTGGGAACCACAACTCCTGATGTGGTGCTCTCTAGCTTTGCACCCCACAAAATGCTCACTTGGCTGTGCTTTCTGAATTGGCATCTCTCTGGCCAGGCAAGGAGAGAACCTCTAATGCAGGCAGCACCCCAATCACAGCCCTACCAGGTGGCTCAGGGTCCTCCCCCAGGCCCCCAAAGGGCCCTGTCCTGACTCCCCACTTTCCAGGGTCCCACTCCCACTCAACTCTGCTGTCCTCATGGACCATCTGCTCGAGAGGAAGGAAAAAAACTGCCAGGGAAAAGTGGGTGGGGTAACACCAGAGTCCAAGGGGGCTTCAGATCAAAGAGCTGCCCCAGAGCTGCCCCCAACCTCTCTCTCTGGGGCTCCAAGGGCAGGGTCAAAGGGCCTCCAGAGCCCGGTGGCAGAAGTCCAGTGCTGCCCAGCTGGCCAGGCATCCCTCCCCTACGTACCATTAAAGCTGCTCAGGGCCTGCAGGTCCCCCCCTAGCGCCGCGGTGACGGTCAGCGCCTGCTTCACTTTCAGGTTGGTTTCCCTGCAACAAGAGAGTGGCGGGAGGATGCACCACCCAGAGATCACACAGGCGGGAGGCTCCAGACCAAGGGCATCATGGGAAGATTCTCAGGAGGCAGGACGGAGGGTCAGGCTGCCCAACGCGAGGGAGCGGGCTCAGACGCTTACCCGTCCAGTTCCGTCGTCTCAATGTAGGTCAGGCTGTGGGGCTCACTGCTGCAGAGCAAGAGGACATCCGCCTGCAAAGGGGAAGAGTCAGTGAGAACGGCAGGCAGGGGATGTCGGCTGCCCCCTCTCTCCACAAATCATGGCCGAGGTCTCTCTTTCAAGGGAAAGGACCCTCATCCTGGCAACCGGAGGTCAAATTAGGCTCATGGTTGCTGACCTCAGTCCCATTAGATTCCCCCCCCACCATCTGACCAACGGCACCAAGTGCAGGAGTTTTGTTATTCTGCAACATGGGCAATGGCGGATCAGTGCCAATGGATTGCCCAGGCACTGGCTGCTTGTCCTCCCAGTGGCCCTTTTGGGGACTATGGATGTGCCGCAAGGCCTTTGAGGGACCCTCTGGCCATGCACAAAGGTTGCAGGTGGGAGATACAGAGAGGACCCCCGATCCAAGAACACCCTTATGCTGCACCATCGGTGTCCCAAGAGCTGCTGATGCAGGGTGGCGAGACAGACCAAGCCTGGCTGCCTCTGACTCGGCTCAAGGGCCTCTCTGACATCGAGTTAATTTCCAAAGCTCCTGGTCCAGGCTGGGTTTCCTTCAAAGACTGCCCAAGAGAGCAACTTCCATGATGGCATTTATTTGGTCAATGCCAACTGGACTGGCCCAGGGCAACAGAGCTGGTCCCTAAGGAGCCTCCTGGGATACCCATGGCATGAGGGAGTTGGGGGAGGAGCTGCCATCGCTTACTGTCACAAAATTATTGTTCTCCAGCTTGATGATGTCTCCCACTTCAACGTTGAGCCACAAGTCTTCCTTCAAACTAGAAGAAAATCCCAGTTACAAAAGCACCAGAGGAAAGGGCATCCCTTAGCAAGCCTCCTTCCTCTTTGGGGGAGTTTTGGGGAGCAGCTGTGGGTCAGCTTTGGCGAGAAGCCTGGTTGGCATCAGATGCTTCCTGGGGTTTTCAGTTTGGGAGGATTTCATGATTCTGATTTCAGGAAAACTGAGATGTATTTTGAAACGTTTTAGGCAAGTGGTCACAGTAGGTGCTGGGATATATATATTGATTTGTTTGCACCGATGATGTTGGCAGGAGCCAACGAAAGCTAGGTCTGCTTTTTAAAAAACTTTTAAATGTTTTATATTCAAAGCTTTTAACGTTTTCTAAAACTTTTAATGTTTTAACTCTTCCTGGTGCTCAACAATGATGAAAACTATCTCGAATGCATTTGGGTCAATATAAAAGGGGGGGGGGAATGACATTGCCATAGGTGTATACTATAGGCCACCCAACCAAACAGAGGAAATAGATGAACTTTTTGCTAGTCAGCTAACTAAGGTATGTAGAAAGCACATCACAATAGTAATGGGGGACATTAATTACCCTGGCATCAACTGGGAGTCAAACTCGGCACCAAGTGGAAGATCAAACAGATTCCTGACAAACCTAGCAGACAATTTTGTCTCCCCAAAAAGTAGAGAAGGGATCAGTCAGATTGGACCTAATTCTCACTAACAGAGATGAAATGATAGAAGGTGTTGAAGCCACAGGAACCTTGGGAGGGGGAGTGATCATGCAATATTTGAATTCAACATTATGCAAGCACAAGCAATAAAACATAGTCAAACTAGAGTCTTGGACTTTAAGAGAGCTAATTTCAATAAACTTAGAGAGAGCTTGGGAAGGATTCCATGGATGAGAATCCTCAAGGGGAAAACAACTCAAGAAGCTTGGAAAATTTTGAAAAGTGAGATAATAAAAGCCCAGTCTAGCATAATACCAACAAAGAAGAAAAATAACAGCTCTCAAAAGAAACCAGCATGGCTGCATAAAGAACTCTCTGATAAACTGAAAGACAAAAAGGACAAATATAAAAAATGGAAAGAAGGGCACATAACTAAGGCAGAATATCAGCAAATAGCCTGAGTCTGCAAAGATGAAGAAAGCTAAGACTCAAAATGAACTAAGGCTTGTGACAAAAGTCAACAATAACAAAAAAAGGCTTCTTTCAACAAGTAAAAAACAAGAAAACAGTTAAGGAAATGATTGGTCCATTAGTGGGAGAAAGTGGCAAGAAAGTGACAAGCAACAGGGAGAAAGCAGAACTATTTAACTCATTTTTTGCATCCGTCTTTACACAAAGGGAAAAAACAGTCCAACCTATCAAAAACAGTACTGTAAAAAACAGATTAGAAACACAAGTTAAGATAGGCAAGAAAATGGTAAGTGAGCACCTGTCAACCCTAGAGTTCAAATCACCAGGACCAGATGGATTACACCCCAAGGTTCTGAAGGAACTGGCAGATGTGATCTCAGAACCACTGAACTATATCTTTCAAAGATCCTGGAGCACTGGGGAATTACCAGAGGACTGAAAAAGGGCTGATGTAGTTCCCATCTTCAAAAAAGGAAAAAAAATGGATCCAGGAAACTACAGACCTATCAACCTGATCTCAATACCTGGAAGATTTTGGAAAACATAATCAAACAACGAATCAGTGAACACCTAGAGGTAAACAAAGTCATTACCAAAAGCCAACATGGGTTTGTCAAAAACAGATCATGCCAGACAAATATTATTGCATTCTTTGACCAAATGAAAAAATTAGAGGACCAGAGGAATGCTGTGGATATAATTTGCTTGGACTTCAGTAAGGGATTTGATAAAGTAGTGTTGACCCAGAATTAGGAGCTAGCATAGGAAGTATCAATTGTGAATATGTGCAGATGGCCCTGATGTCTTTGGGCATTTGCAGAGTCATGGATGCAGGGTCATGAAAAGACAGCAAGGAAAACACCCAATGTCCTAACTCACCCAGGAATGTACAATGTCTTTAGGGAAATACCCCAAAGGGAACAATTTTAGCTACTTCTGCTTTCTCCCTTCTTATCTACAGTGTGCCAGACTTACAGATGAAATCTTTATCTTATGTGTGTCAGCTTTGCTGGGTGGATTGCTTACGTAATCAGATAGAATAATAAAAGGATTTCTTGTCATTTGGGGCTTCTCTTTTTTAGAGGAGCCTGTCTTTGTTCAGCTGAATAAAAACGTAAAGCTTAAAGGCAACTTCTGGTTTCCTGTATATTTTATCGAGCAAAACCTCAGAACTTGCACAGCAGTAGATCACAACCTACTACTTGATAAGATAGAAAAATGTGGGTTAGACAGCATCACCACCAGATGGATTCATAGCTGGTTGATTGGCCATACTCAGCGAGTGGTCCTCAATGGAACTGCATCTATATGGAGGGAAGTGTGTAGTGGGGTGCCCCAGGGCTCTATTCTGGGCCCAGTGCTCTTCAACATCTTCATCAATGATTTGGATGAGGGGATAAATGGGGAACTCATCAGATTTGCAGATGACACCAAGCTGGCAGGAATAGCCAACATTCCAGAAGATAGACTTAAGATACAGAAGGAACACAGTTGGGACTTTTGAAAGTTTGGTGCAAAGGAGGCTCAGGAAAGGCGAGACCAAGAAATACAAAGCCGTGTATATATGTAATCTGGAAAGGGAAAAGGGTCTGGCCCTCTTTTGCAACTCAGAGGCCTTCCCTTGCCTGACATGCAGGAGACTCAGGCCAACTGAAGGGGGCTCTTCTGCCCACAGCAGAGTCCAGCTATGGAAGTGAACTGAGCAGGAATTCCTGATTTCCCATTGGTTGAAATCTAGGGGTGGGCTGTAAATTGGAAGCAGCATTGGAAGGGGTCCTTGCCCTCAGAACCAGGTGTGTGTGAGCTTCCCGGTTGCACCCAGCTGGCCACCAGGTGAGGCAGGAGCCTCCTGAGCCAAGAGCCTTACCCAGCCTCACACTTTTTCTGATTAACGGATTCTCTGTCAGTGACATGAATGCAAAGTGAGATTTCTCCCCAGGAGCCCTTTGGCTTCAGAGAAGGAAAAGCCCCCACCTCTGATGCAGGGACACTTATTTAAGTGCATTCTGTTTATCTGTGGCTTTGATCCCACATGGGCTCCACCTTTCAGCCACCTGAAGAAGCTTAACCGAGGGGAGGTGTGGTGTTCAGAGATGCGGCTTCAGCCTCTGAGTGGGTGGACAAACACACTGGCGAAAGGACGCTTGGTCCAGCTGAGGGCCTTGATCCTCGACACAACTTTCCTCTGGCTGTGGAAAGTTCCCTAGCCCCCCCCCCCCAAGGGTCCTCAAACCTCACCAGGGAAACCCTCCAACCTCATTATGGAGCTTCTGGGCCTTGCCAGCTGTTCATTGGACGACCAGGGGTAGGCAACCTTGGCTCTTTTATGACTCGTGGACTTCAACTCCCAGAATTCCTGAGCCAGCCATGCTGAGGGGAAAGGGAGAGGTTTCCAAGCTGAGCCATGCTGGCTCAGGAATTCTGGAAGTTGAAGTCCACGAGTCATAAAAGAGCCAAGGTTGCCAACCCCTGACCTATAGGATGCTCACCTGCCATTAATCAGAACCTTAACTGGCCGGTTGTTGACTTGCTTGTCATTTGCGTGGCGGTTCTGAAAAAGAAAAGAAAACTAGAATCAGCCAAGCCATAGAGAGGGCGCCCTAGAGTGGCTGCAACCCAAAGCAGCAGAAGAAGCCAACCTGGCATCTGCTTAACCTTCTTTGGGGAGGGCGGGATTTCGGGAGCCCTGAAAGCAGGGAGTGGGGGTGCTGTGGGCAGATTTCACTGGCAGGACGGCTGATGCCAGGAAGGGGTGCCCTCCCTGGAACAGTTACTGCCCTTCCTCTCAAATCTTTACTGCTCGCCTAGCCTGGACTTGGGTGGATGCCAAGAGCAGCTGCTCTAAAGCAGTGGTTCTCAACCTGTGGGTCGGGATCCCATTTGGGGTCGAACAATCATTTCACGGGGGTCGCCAAACAACGCAGTCCGCCATTTTCCCCCCCTTTTCCTTAGCTGTGCTACTCCCTTTTATTCTATTGGCTTTTGAAAGCCAATAGAATAGACTCTCTTGAATAGAGTCTAATTCTATTGGCTTTCAAAAGCCAATAGGAATTGTCCAGCTGTCTCTGCCCTGCTGAGCCCGCCAAAAGTCCCATTCTGCAAACGGTGCTGCACCAGTTGAATAGTCCTCGACTTACGACTGGTTGAGTAGTTCTCGACTTACGACCAGTTGGGGGGTCGCGGCATTAAAAAGGTTGAGAACCACTGCTCTAAAGGCTCTTTCATATGCCCCCTTGCCTCTCCCCCCCCCGCCCCCAGAGACAGAGGAAGTCTTGTCTGTTGCTGGCGCCTCCTTCTGGAAACAAAGGCAGGAGATCGGTCCCAGCTGCTTTGGGATGATTTCAATGTGGATTTGGGCCCAGCTGAGGGTTAATGCAGTCAGTTGGGCACGGGGAAAGCCCTGATGGGTATCGCTACCAGGCTCTTACAACATCATCCATGGCATCCTTGACTGCGGACACGGTCAGGACCAAGACCAGGGGCACCACGGTAGTGAACCAGGAGAGGGAGGAGATCTCAGGGATGAGCTGCAAAGAGAGAGAAAAATCAGGATGCCCACAAAGCTTGCAGGGATTTTTCCACCTGGATTTGGCAGGCAGAGAAGGGCCGACTTCGAAGACCCACAGCAAGAAGAGACCAAGCCTGGAAACTGGCCTTTCCCCCACGGCTTTCAATGGACACCTCTATTCCGCTTTCCCTGTGTCTGGAGAGCATGAAGGAGGCCGGCTGAGGAGAAGGCCGCAGCAGAGTCCACTGAGGAGAAGTGGATTGCAAGAGAGTCGCCAATGGTCCCTTGGACAGGGTACGGGGTTGCTCTCTGCTGCCAAAGCAGAACCGCCATAGAGGCCCCAGAAGGGGACAAGGCGGCCAGTTCTCGTGTGTGAACAAACGGAGGGGAGCCAACTGGAGGTTAGCCACACAACCGCTCAAGGGGAAGTTGTGTACAACATATGTGACTAATCAAAAGAGGAGGAGGCATAAAAGTTGTTCTGTGAATGGTGCCCGGAGAAACAAAAGTAAAAAAGAATGGAGCAGAAGGGGGGGACCGGCAGATGTTGTGGCACGCTTGACAATTTGTGGGAAAACCGCCAAGCCCTTCTCCCCAGCTTGTTCTGAGAAAACTGAAGAAGGTTGGAGCAGTGCGTCTGAAACTCAGAAGACAGATAAAAGTTCATCCAACTGAGCGAAGCAGCTCCCCACAAACAGAAATTAAAAATCTTTGACTTATGACAGCAATCGGGTCTGGAATTTCCATTGCTAAGTGATGCGGTCGTAAAGTGACCAACCGTCCTCCTTTAGGGAGGATAGTCTTCCTTTTGTTAAGTTCTGTCCTCCCTCAAAAAGTGTCCTCTTTCATGTCCTCCGTTTCGATATTTGAAGTCTAATCTGCAGGGCTTTTTTTCCCCTCATAGAACGCTCAGAATGGCGTTCTGGCACCTTTTTTTTGATGGGTTTTTTTTTCAACTTTTGCATGAGCTGTGCTACTCCCCCTATTGGCTTTCGAAAGCCAATAGGAATTGCTGCTGAGCGCGCCGAAACACCTGGCTGGCAAACTTTGCACATGCAAGTTGTCTGTATTATTGTTGCAATGAATAACATGTTTCTTTTATTCACGATATTTTTTTCTTCAATTTATTTGTGTCCTCCTTTTCATTGTAAAAAAGCTGGTCACCTTAGCGGTCGTTAAGCGCAATAGCATCACTTAGTGATGGCAATCCCTACAGTCACAATTGTTGTTGTTAACTGAATCCCACGATCATTGGCTGAAGCAACTTCCTGTCCATTTCTCACAAGGAAGTAGGGGAGTAGGCAGGAAGTTGCAGGTCCCAGGCTTGCAGGCAGAGAAATACACGGCTGCTGCTGCTGGGTGGGGGGGAGTGAGTGAGTGAGTGAAGGGGTGGGGGAGCAGGGGAGAGGGGAGACTCAGGGAGGGTACCCAAAAAGCACAGCATGGGTAAAATGCAAGAGACGACGTGTAAAAAGAGTTCACAAGAGGTGACGCGCAGGCTGGAGAGATTGTGCAAGGTGGTTCAGTGGTCAGGGAATCTGTGGGTTGCAGGGAGAATTGGGGAAGGTGTGTGGGGTGGCACAAGTGGCCAGTGCAGTGTGAGTGTGAGTGATAAGGGGGAGATCTACACCAACAACCTGCCACCTTCCCCATTGCAAACTGGCAACTAGTGGTAGGTGTGAATGGGTTGCCAAGCACCCAGATCAAGATTAGAAGATGTGGTGGGTTCTGGGACAGCCAGAACTGTGAGGACCGGTTGTAACCATCATTCGTTCAGCGCCATCTTAACCTGGAATAGTCACTGACCGAATGGTGGTAGGTCAGGGGTTCTCAACCTTGGCAACTTTAAGACTTGTGGACTTCAACTCCCAGAATTCCTCAGCCAGCTTTGCTGGCTGAGGAATTCTGGGAGTTGAAGTCCACAAGTCTTAAAGTTACCAAGGTTGAGAACCCCTGTGGTAGGTCAAGGACTAGGAGTGGTTATTATTCACCTATGTCCTTCTTACAAGTGGCCGGGTCCTGTCCTCAGGGGAAGCCCAACTCTTGGAAATGGAGCAGGAAGAGCAGTTCCCTTGAGGACCCCCGATGGGTGGCAGAGTCTACAAGTGGAGGGAGGCAGCCTCTGCTGCGGGGGCTGGACATTGCTGCTGGGCAGGAAAGGGCAGAGAGCCAAAGAGGGAAACGGCTTCTCCCACTGGGCAAGTGAGATGGAGGACTGCCAAGAGCCACTCGGTCAACCTTTGTTCTGCAGAAGGGAAGGAGCCAGCGCATCCATGGATGTTCTCAGGGTCCTCCCCAGACAGTGCCCCCTCTTTCAGGTGCCCACCCCCTTATCCCTCCCCACAGCCCTGCCAGAAGGGAGCCCGAAGGGAAGACTTGCCTGCAGAATGAGCAAGATGAGGAAGTAGGCATTGGCGATGCGCTGGAATTGCTCGAAGAGGTTGAGAGGCAGGAAGGTGAAGAGGTTGTACTTGGAGGTTTTAATGGAGTTTTTCTGTGGACGGAAGACAGCCTGTGAGAAGGGCAGGAGAGGTGTAGCACGACTCACCCCTCCCCCGATGAAATGCTGGAGGGCTGAGTGGGCAAGGAACCCCTCACGAAGGGTCTGGGTGGCAAAGAGGAGAGAAAGGGCATTGCCACCCCCAGGGTCCTGTTCCAACAGGCCCTCAGCTCCCCTGTCTCTGCCACGGGGAGGGGAAGGAATGGGTGTCGGCGGGGGGGGGGGGCTGGTTACTTACAGCATAATCAAACTGCAGGTTGAAGGCCCGGTCGTTTGCCCGCAGGCACCGCTCCTCCTCTGCAAGGCAAGCGTGGGAGTTAAGTACCAGGACGGGGAGGGTGAGGCAGCAGGTGGCAAGACTGGCATGGGGCCCCCGGTGCCCTCCCACCTCTTGGCTGGGGTGGGGGGGCATTGCGGTGCAACATTCAGGAGAAGGAAGGCAGCCCAGGAGGGTGGGTAGACAGCCAGCCCCTCCCTCCGCCCCCAGCCAGCAGGCCTGGCTAATTTTCAGTGAACTTATTTGTCCCCCTTCTGCTGCCTCCAGAAATCTGGAAGCCACAATGATGCCCTTCGGGGCCCAAATCTTGTGGCTTTCCTTCTGATCCACACACACACACACACACACACACACACACACACACACACACAGAGTCTGCCTCTGTGCAGCATTCAGGTGGCTTCTACTTCCCTGAAGCTCAGGCCCACACAGGAATTCCCACAGAGGGAGGAGCTCCTTGCAGGGAGATGAGCAGCAAATAAATTCAACAAACAAAACAAAATAAATTTAATAAGCAAACAAACAAAACTGTCCCGCCAGTAGTGAGGGGGGGGCAGCCTGATGACTTCCCCGGGAAGCAGCGCAAGAGACATGGGAAAGCCAGGGAGCAGATGTGAGGGGGCATTGTGGCAGGGAGGGGTCCCATCTTGGGAGGAAGGTGTTATGCCCCCTGATCAAGCAGTGCTGGGCAGGACTTTTTGGGGGGGGGCAGCTCTGTATCGGGTATACTTTTTCCAAGAGGCAACTGAGGTCAAGGGAGTCTTGGGGTGTCATTTTGCTGCAGGGCCTGGAACAAGGCAAGCCCCTTCATGTATACATCCCCTCCCCAGCAGAGGGACCCTCCCAAGCCCATCGCACAAGCCTCCCTGCAGAATCATTGCAGATCCTCTCAGATCAGCCACTGCAGAGCACACCCACCCACACACCCACACCCAGGATGGCAGCGGATTCTGCAGTAACTGATCTCTGGCTAACTATCTGTCAGGACCAGCCTTATGGTTTCTGGACAAAATCTCCCCAGTTGCTTTTGGAAACCCACCCACCCCCGCACCCCCACAGCTGGAGTACCAGCCTTGAAAACCAGGGGAAGATGGGGGGGAAGCCATGGCATTGCCAAAGAGACTGACAGAAGGAGGGAGTCAGGCTCTTCCTCAAGGGGGCTTCACTTGAAGCCCCCCCCCATCTTTCTTAAACTAGCTCACCGCCTAACAAAAATGAACAAATATTCCGCTGCATTTTGTGCTGTGCTGGGAGACAAGAGACAGATCTGATAATGATGCATTGATTGGCAGAAGCTTGGTGGACTCTCCATATGCAATAGATGCTCCCTGGGAGCCTGATTGGGGCTGGGGGGGGGAGGTCACCCTGGGCTTGACTGGCTTGCTTGGTTATTGGGGGAGAATTTGTAAAAGTAATCAAGCCAGCAAAGAGAGTAAAAATGTAGAAAGGAAACCACACATGTACATGCACAAAGTTTCCAGCTGCTTCGCCTACGGAAAAACATCAATCAGACAACGCAATTCAAAAAGTTTCAAAAACTAGCCACAAAACTTTGCAGGATGTTTCTGGGGCTGAATGTTAATTAAGCAAGACTTTAGTGATGCCAGAAACACTCCACTGTCAGCTGAGGCGTCCTCTCGGAAATGCAGAGATTCTGACAGGAGACTGAAAATAGAAAGCAGCTCAGCTCCCTTTGCCCAAATCATGAAGCTGCAAGCGCCAGAAGGACAGTGGCTGCCCTGGAAATTTGCCCCAAGGGTTGACAGCGATGCACAGGGACCTGCAGAGTCCTGCGAGAGGGAGGGGGCACCCAGGCGGCTGAGGACCCTCCATCTCGCAGTCCCAGATGGAGGAGGCCCTGCCTGGAGTTGCCCCAAATTCTCCGGGAAACAAAGAAGCCGCCGTCCCTTCTCTGGCTTCTGCCTGGCCTGGAGGAGCTGGGCAAAATGGCACCCGGTAGGGCTGTTCAGCAAAACAACTTGGGGGCTTTGTCAGGCATAGGGCCAGGTTCCAGCCGAGGGGGTGAGTGGGACGGGCTGGAGGACACGATCCTTCCAAATGATCTGGCAGAGAAGCGCAGTAAACCTAGAGAGGAATGCTCACGTCCAGCCATTGGGAAGGCGGCCATCCAGCTTTTAGCCAAAAGAAAGAACACGCCGTTCTGTTCCATCCCACCCTGATGGTTTAGTTCTCTGCTGGAAGAACATCTGGACAGAAAGAATAGAATCCTAGGGATGGAAGGGACCTTGGAGGTCTTCTAGTAGTCCAGCCCCCTGCCCAAGCAGGAGACTTTATATCAGGGGTGTCAAACTCAATTTCATTGAGGGCTGCATCAGCACTGCGGTTGTCCTCGGGGTGTGTGTGGCCTACTGGGTGGGTGTGGCCTACTGGGTGGGCGTGGATGGAGTGGGTGTGGCTTACTGGATGGGTGTGGCCAGCTCCACATCGTTCACGTCAGGGGTGCCTGTGGGGGCCTGGGCAGGAGTGGGACAAATCTGAGGGTCTCTGGCAGAAGGGGGTGGGACCAAGGCAAACACCAAGGCATGGTGCATTTCTTCATTCCTCATAAAGGGTGACACCTTCCCAGCATGCACCCAGGGGGCGGGGTGGACGTGGCAGGGGCTGGTTCCTCGCTGTTTCCAGACGGCCTTGTGGAGCTAAGACTGAATGCGTTTCAGCATAGATGGCCACCACAAAATTGTACATTGGCTCCCGGCCGACCTGGGCCAGGGCCAAGGCAGCGGGGGCCGTTCCCTCACTGTTTCCAGGATGGCTTCGCGGACCACATGAAACCACTTCACGGGCTGGATCCCGCCCCCGGGCCTTGTGTTTGACATGTCTGCTTTATACCATCCCAGATAAATGTCTGTCCAGTCTCTTCTTGAAAACCTCCAGTGATGGAGCACCCACAACTTCCATTCCACCGATTAATTTTTTTAACTGCCAGGAAATTTTTGCTTAATTCTAGCTTGGATCTCTCCTTGATTAGTTTCCATCCATCGCTTCTTGTTTTGCATTCAGGTGCTTTGGAGAATAGGTTGACCCCCCCTCTTCTCCGTGAAGCCCCTCATTGCACTGAAAAGACAGCTATCGTATCACCCCTGATTGTTCAGAAGAGAAAGTTGCTTCTGGAAACATGGCTGGGAGGGAGGCAGAGGTCTGTTATGGTTGAAACACAGGGTGAGTCTTCATCCAACATCAACTTCCAACTATGATGAGCACAAGGTGGGGAAGGGACACTGCAGAGGCCAGTCCAGTTGGGATTTCAGTCCCCAAGAATAAGTACTCAGCCTCCCTCCCTCCCATGTCCCAGGGCTTCCTTTGAAGTTATCTCTGGGTTGAGGCAGCATTTGCTTCCATAAGTGCCCCTGCCTCACTTTTAAATGTAGCAGTAGCAGCTGGGAGGGCAGACCCTGATCTATCCTGGTCCCAGTGTGAACAGGAAGAGCTGCTCACTGGGCAGACTCCGGCTTAGGAAGGAGGCCTCTTGGGCCAAGGGATTTATTAATGCTGCTGACTCTAAAGCAGCAGTTAATTCTCCGAAGGAAGGAAGAAAGGAATTATTATGCTGCTGCTTGTAAGAGTCCCCAAAATAGCACAGATGCCTGTGGGAGAGTTCAGCTTCTAAATAAGAAGTCCAGCTATGATTCCATTTAAGGTGCTGATAACTCTGTTGCTGCTGGCTTCCAGGTCAGGGGTCTCCAACCTTGGCCGCTGTACAACTTGTGGACTTCCACTCCCACAATTCCTCAGCCAGCCACGAAGTCCACAAGTTGTAAAGTTGCCAGGGTTGGAGACTCCTGTTCCAGGTGGCTTGCAATAATAATAAAAAAAATTACAACAGTGAGGCAGCCCGCCCCCCCCACTTTCAGCAGGGGTTCACACAACATATTGCTGGGAGAAAAAAAAAGGGTTCCAGCCATTTTTATTACCACAATGCAAACTCAACCCACGCAGAACAATGTCCAGGAACGGATCCCGCTGACCTCCAGGGGATCAAGGCCGCTCTCCAGGGAGTGGTCAATCATTATTCAGGTTTTGCAAGGGCATCACCATCCTGGTGATGTAAGTCTCAACTAGATCATGCAACAATATGGGAAAACACAGTGTTGGCACACACTCAGAGGCACATCATCTGTTCCCATGCTGGTCTAGGGGCCCTCCTGAGTCCAGTTTCAGCAGCCCTTGTGGCCTCTCCACCAGCACCCAGGCCCCAGAAGCAGAACTGGGTCTCTTTAGCTTCCAATAAGTGATGGCCTTCAGCTCTTCCAGACCAGTTCTGGCCTGCCACAGCAGCCTGGTCCGCTTGCAGATTCCCCAGCAAGCAAGAGCAGGCTGGCAGTTCCCCCATAGCCCACCCCACACATATCCACCTCTCCCCAAGATCAGACAAGCCTTTTGGCACAGGGCAGAAATTAGGGTGGTCCCAGGTTCTCATGTCCAGGGGAAGACAGCAAAGCTGCCTTTTGTTGCTTGTGTCTCTGGTGTCATAAATACACACAGACATACACACACACCGTGGTGGTGTCCAAAGATGGGAGAGGACACATTCAGAGGAGCAGAGGAATCAGTCCTCTGTGCAGCTTCATCACCTGCCTGCCCGTTAGGAAAAGCAGGACAGAATCCCACCCAAGGGATTTTGGCGTTTCAACTCCAGCACTGGAGAGGGTGAAATCGGGAAAAATCCCAGGATTTCTCTTCTGTTTTGCCTCCACCGCCCTTTTGGTGACTGGTCCCACACAGACCTCCCAGGCAAGCAGCTGAATAGGCCTTCCCACACACACACCGCCGCCCCCAGCACTACAGATGGCACAGCTTGTATAAATAGAAGGGAGGACACAGGTGCCCATTGACTTCCCCCTCTCCTGAAGTGCTCCACAGGAAATACTAGGCCTGCGGGTCATCGGTGGTGGGGGTCCCTCACTCACAAAGAGGGGGAACCTATGGGTAGCTTCCAGTCCTGCTTGTGAAGGCGTGAGAGGAGAACTGAAAGTGATTCACAGCCTCACTCACACAACTCAACACAGGGTGAAATTGTGAGTCACCGTCCCTTCTCGGCTTCAACACTTGCCACAAAGCTCCTTTCCTTCCTTCATATTGCCACCCACCCACCACTCCCTTAGCCCTCCCTCCCCTGTACTGCCAAGCCATGCCAGTTCCAATGCCCCTTGGCTGGTTGGGCACAAGGGGCTCGATCCGCAGGTGGGCAAGGCTTTGGGGGCATAGCAGCAAGGCTGCTCCTGGCACGGGAATGTCTCCAGCCAGGGTGACTGCAGCCACCCTGATGCTTGGAAGCTCTGCCTGCTTTTATGGGTGATGGACCTGTGCCACATATTAAAAGTAGGGTGCACCCATGCTCCTGCCTGCTGTCTTCTTGGCCTGGAACGGTGGGGGGAGGGAGGCTGATGGCTTTCTGCCAGCAAATAGTGGGAGCGATTCCCCCCCCCATGGGCCAGGAGGAAGAGGCACTCCAGAGGGATGCCTTCCCGCACCTGGGATTCTTGCTGATGGGGGGAATGGCACGGCTTTCTTATCTGGGCTGCCTGAAAGTTTGCCCCCTTCCATTTGGCAACAGCAGGAGGAGGAGCCTCTTCACTCCGATGCTTGCACCCTCTGCCATTTGCCCACTCTGTCCAGTCCAGCCCAAAGACTGCCCTTCTCCTTGAAGATTGAGGGCGCCATTCTCTGCCCCCCCCAACAAACCCCAGGGCCCCCTTGAAATACCCCCTCAACCTCCCTTCTCTGAGGGACCCAAAACCAGGGGCTGTCCCTGGGCTGGTATGCGGCAGGTGCGGAAACATCTTCCTGCCCTCCCCTCCTGGGGCAGGAGGATTCCCCCACCCCACCCTCGCATTCCTGCAAAGAGATCTCAAGTGGGTTGGGGGGGGGCAACACGTGGGATGCATCTCTGGGAGGGAGGAATCAGCACTGAGTTGGGACCGGATGCAGCTGTGGCCTCAGAGCAAGGCCCAAGCCACGCCTGGCCTGCACCTTGCTAGAGTCCAGGGTTTAAGGGGGGGAGACTCCCCCCTTAAAGAAGACTCCTGCGAGTCCCTTGGACTGCAAGGCGTTCAAACCGGTCAGTCCTAGAGGAGATCAACCCCGATTGCTCTTTAGAAGGCCAGATCCTGAAGTTGAAACTCAAATACTTTGGCCACCTAATGAGAAGGAAGGACTCACTGGAGAAGAGCCTGATGCTGGGAAAGATTGAAGGCAACAGAAGAAGGGGACGACAGAGAATGAGGTGGCTGGATGGAGTCACTGAAGCAATTGGCGTGAGCTTAAATGGACTCCAGAAGACGGTAGAGGACAGGAAGGCCTGGAGGAACGTTGTCCATGGGGTTGCGATGGGTTGGACACGACTTCACAATTAACAACAACAACAACAAGACTCCCCAAGGGAGTACTGAGAAGGAGCTAGCAGCATCTTTTCTGCCTTGTTTCAGGTGGCTTTCAGGGGCTGCAGCTCTCTGACATGGGTGGTTAGGGTGAGGGTGAGACTTTTGAGTGGCAGGCTTTGATCAAACAAGGTGCTGCAAGACTCTTGCCTTAGGCCAGGGGTAGGCAACCTTGGCTCTTTTATGACTCGGGGACTTCAACTCCCAGAATTCCTGAGCCAGACATGCTGAGGGGAAAGAGAGAGGTTTCCAAGCTGAGCCATGCTGGCTCAGGAATTCTGGGAGTTGAAGTCCACGAGTCATAAAAGAGCCAAGGTTGCCTACCCCTGGCCTAAACAGACAGGGCTCTCCCTCTTCGGGAGGGGTGGGTGGGAATTGCCAACCAATGGCCTCCTCCCTGTACAGGGGCTCCACAGCCAAAGGCCCGAGGCACACCCGTTCCCAGCGAGGAAGGGAGGGGGGCTGGCCCTTTAGGCTGACGGGCAAGTGGGGTTTTCCAAGTCTGGACCTTCCTCACCAATTTATTTGCCTCCAAGGAAAGTAGTTGGAAAGTCGTTCTTTCCGAAAGAAAAGCAGGAAACTGACTGGCTGCTTTGGCTGCTGCTGGGGGGGGCAGGTTGAATGGGCAAGCAGGAAGTCTGCAGCCCTCAGACTGACTCCCAAGTGTGGGAAACCACACAACTGCTTGTCGTTTTGGCCAAGAACCCTTTGGGAGGAAGGCGGGTGGTGGCCAAAGGGGAAAGTAGGAAGCCCCCCCCCACATTGGCTTCCAAAAGCCTTGAGGGTGGGGGCTGCACTGGAAGCTGCTCTAGGGATCTCTTCCAGGAGTCTCGGCCTGAGTCTTGATGGTGGCCCTTCTGGGTGAGGACCATGGTTACTATTTCCCCCAGGGACCCCCAGCAAGGTGGGTTCAAGATGGCCTCGGTGCTCCCTTCCCATGGCACAAATGGGATCAGAGTAGAGCTGGGGGGTGTCCATATTTCTATTTGCTGATCCCTTCTCCACCTCTTTTGGCACAGAAGTCAGTTGGGAAGGGCAGACCAGCAGCCTCTCCCCCATTCATGCTGAGGCCCCTCCCCCTTCCAGACCAATGAAGGCTCAGGTTGGGTCTTGGAGGGGGGGCAGAACGGGCTTTTCCTCCTCTTGGGCCCCCGCCTCCCCTCCCGCCTCCCCCTCTTTGCTCACCAGTTCCTGGGGCCACGCTTGGGGTTCTCAACCTGGGACTCTCCGGAGGGGTCATGTCCAGCCTGCCGCCGGCACCCCAGGCAGTCGAGGTGTCGGGTGGGGGGACCGCATGGTCAGCACAGCAGCTGGCTGGTTCAGCCCAGGGTGGGTGGGGGGGAATGGGTGATGCACCCACACCCTGGGGCCCAGAGAAGCAGCGAGGGTCTGCGGGGGGGGGGCTGGAATGCTGTGGAGAATCCGAGGGAGAGTCAGTTGGTGACAGTTGGAGGGAGAGAAGGGTCAGCTGGAAGACAGAGGGCTGCAATGCTGCCCACAAGTGGGCGGCAGGCACACTGGGCCCCCAAGACCCCCCAAGGGAGGGCGCAAAGCCCTTCCCATCAGTGGCCCCCGGGTCACACGAGCCAGGGGTTTCTGCCTGTGGTTTAACCCACAAAGAAATCCGCTTCCACGCCTGTTGGGCTACACGGCTCTCCCACTTCTCAGCCACCTCCAGGTCTTTGGGCTGGACTGGCTCCTAGCAGGTGCCCCTTTCAGAAAACAGGGCAAGGGTCCAAAAATGAACAGCCTGTGGATACCTTTATGAGGGCTCAGTGACAGTGGGGAAGTCAAGGCGAGATCTGGGGAAAAGCCCGCCGAAACGGTATAGTTAAGCAAGCAATATTCCTCCTCCCATCAAAGTCATAATGTTCATTTGAAACCCAGCCAATCCACAGGTGGTCCAATGAGCGGGTAACTGGCACAGTTGGCGCGCATCTCAGTGGTCGTCTCCAGTTTCGTTTCTCTCCCTGACAAAGGGAGACCCATTCCTATCTCAAGGGGGCGGACGTAGGAGGGGAATATAGAAAGCGAAAGTTATGCCAAGTACATGCAAGCTCCCCCTCCCCCCAACAGAATGGCAAGCCCCAAAAACAGAATATATGGCCAAGGAAAGAGAGGAGGGTTTGGGGGTCCTGACAGCCTGTTCCTGCTGCTTCCCAAAGTAGTAGTAGTAGTAATAGTAGTAGTAGTAGTAGTAGTAATAGTAAAGTTGGAAGGGACCTTGGAGGTCATCTAGTCCAACCCCGCTCAGGCAGGAAACCCTATACCATTTCAGATAAATGGTTGTCCAATCTCTTCTTAGAAACTTCCGGTGTTGGAACATTCATAACTTCTGGAGGCAGGTTGTTCCACTGATTAATTGTTCTAACTGTTAGGAAATTTCTTCTTAGTTTTAGGTTGCTTCTCTCCTTGGTTAGTTTCCATTTGTTGCTTCTTGTCCTGCCTTCAGGTGCTTTGGAAAATAGCTTGACTCCCTCTTCTTTGTGGCAGCCCCTGAGATATTAGAAGGATGCTATCATGTCCCCCCTCATCCTTCTCTTCATTAAACTAGACGTACCCAATTCCAGCAACCGTTCCTTGTATGTTTTAGCCTCCAGACCTCTAATCATCTTTGTTGCTCTTCTCTGTACTCTTTCTAGAGTCTCAACATCTTTTTTACATTGCGGTGACCAAAACTGGATGCAGTATTCCAAGTGTGTGCAGTATTCCAAGTGGGAAACTCGGCTTGTGTTTGTCTCAGGAGCTTGAGAAATCTGGGATCAGCTGGGAATACAAGCAACGGATTCCTGGGCACACTGGGGGAGGGAAGGGCTGCTTCACACCAGGGCTTATGTGGCTCCAAATCACTTGTGATCACTTCCTCTCTGCCAGACTGAGGGCTGCCCTGGACAAAGCAAGGTGTGACTCAGACAACAATGCCCCTTTCCTGGCTTCCCCCAACAGGGCCAGGACAAGTCTCTATGGAAGGAGCCGAGGGGGAGGAGGGCTGGTGGCAGTCTGGAAATTTGGGGGCACATATGGGCCCCCAAAGGGGCTTTCTGGGCATTGGCCTGGGTCCCCTTTGCAGGCGGCTGGCACAGCAATGGATCAGCCACTCTCTGGCAGTTTCCTTGTTCCTCACAAACACTTGATTCAGTTCCCGCAAGAAGGAGAGACACCCCCCCCCATTCGGGTCTAGCCCCCCCCAGTGCCTCAAGAGCTGGGGGAGGAGGGAGTGGTTTCAACCATCTATTTTCAGGACATCACCTCACAAATTCTTCAAGTGCAGACACAAATGTACAAATCCAACTTACTAGTTCTGCCCCCTGCATTTTGATGGAGGTTTGCAAAAACAAAGAAATAAAAACCTCACTCAAAAAGATGCTTTGTGGGGTTGGGACTCTTGAGGGAAGACCCTCTGCAGATCAAGTCAACGGATGTGATGACCCCCCCCCCTCCCTGCCCCAGCACTGCAGGACCCCTCCTTCTGCAGGACCAGCTGAGGAGGAGGAACTGCCAATCCCATGCTCCCCCCACCCTTCCCTGGCATTTGCAGGGGGCTGAGCTGAGGGCAGGGAATGGCTGCCCTTCAAAGAAGGATCTACCTGCCCGTTTAAGCAACACCCTGAAATGCCAAGGGCTTCAGGTCACACGGGCCTTCTGAAATCCAGAGTGGCTCAATGGCCACAGTGAGGGAGGACAGGTGTGGGGCTTTGGCCTCACAGAGCCTGCAGGATGTGAGGCAAAAAGGGTGTTCACAGGAGCTCCCGCCTCCTGTCCCCCTTGTGGGGGGGGGCTGCAGAGCCCAGGAATGGGGCCAGACCAGGAGCTCCAGAAGCAGCTCAGGTGATAGCAGTTGTGGGGTGGCTTCCTCTTGGGCTCCTGCTTGTGGGAGTCTCCTTCTCACGAAAAAAAGGCTCCCTATCATCCAAGGTGACTATGAAAGGGGGGAGAAGAACAGGGAGGGCCTCCTCTTTGGGGTACCCCAATTGGGAGGGGCAGAGGGCTCCCCAGTTCCTGCTTGTAAAATCTAGCTGTAGAGGTGGCCAGGCTGACCCCCCCCCCGTCCATCCCTCTGGGCTGCCTTCACGCCAACCCCACAAGGAAGGAGATGGAAAAGTCCTCAGGACATCCAGTCCCAAGGGGTCTTCTGCTCCCCTGGACATTTGATCAGAAGAGCAGTAGGATGAGCTGAATCCCCTGGCAAACCTCTGGGTGACTTTGAGCAGAGCAGAGGCAGCAGGAAGGAAGTCGGGTTTGGCATTTAGGGTGTGCCCTGGTGTAAGCACGACCACAGCCCCCCCCCGCCCCCCCGGGAAGAATGGGACTCTTGCAGGTGACGACATTCAGTGTGAACAAAGATTGTCGTTCTCTGGCCATACTCACAGCATGGAGCACGCGACCCTGGGAACCGCACTGGCATTGCCCTGCTCTCCCCCTGCTCTGTGGAGCTTCCTCAGCGGATCCTGCAAACTCAAACTCTCCCAGGCCTTGCCTTTCTGGACTACGACTGGCCCGTGATCCTCCCCCCCTCACCTTGGCCTTCACCTACGCGCATGATGCCCAGGGGAAGGGCCTGATTCTGAACTTCTGCAGAAGAGGGACGATGGAAGAAAACGGGGGAATTTTGCCCAAACAAAGGCCTGCCAGAACATCCTCCCATAGTCCTGCTGGAGAGGGCAAAGTCCAGGGTGATGTTGTGATGCTTTCAGAGAAAGACAAATATTCTGCAGGTACACACGCGCACGCGCGCACACACACACACACACACTGCTTGTTTCCTTTGGGCCAGGAGTTGGTGTCTCTTCAATAAAGGTGTTCGAAAGCCCACTCATCACCGGGCCACATCTCCTTCACTCTGGGTCTCCACATACCCTCATCCTCCTGATAGATGGGGCTTCCAGACACCCAGCCCGCCCCACAACCCCCAGAAGGCAAAGGCAGCAGGGGAGATCCTGGAGGGGGGCCACTCTGCTCACTCACCCTTCCAGTTCTTCCTGCCCGCAGATGGCGCAAAGAGGGGCATCCCGTCAGCAGCCCCACCAGCACAAGTTCAGCTCCTGGGCCAGAGAGAGAGAGAGAGAGGGACGTCACTGGAGGGGCTGGTGGGCCCTCTGCTCATACTGGAGGAGGGAGGCAGACACAGGTCACCTGGCGGGTCCGATTACACCTGTCTGCCACCATCTGGCTAGGTCTGTGTCAAGCAGGTGGCTTGCTCTGGGGCTCTTTGAAAATAGGAAGGGGCTACCTGTCCTATTCCAGGTGGGAAGAGGCATAGGGGGAGGGCTTCCTCACCTTGGTGCCAGTCCAGCTCTCCATGCCAGCAGCAGACGCAGAAACCTCTTTCTGAGCCAAGAGAACATCTGTCTATCCAGCCCTCAAACCTATTGCTGCTGCTCCTGGAATCGCATTTCTTCAAAGCCCCCCCTGCTGACATACCCACCCACTACACCCCCTGCAAGTTCTCCCTCCTGGCAGCCCTAGGGGTGTCCAAGAAAAGCCCCCCCCCCTCTGCCAGCCTGGAATCTCTTTGGGGCTGAGTGAAGGGCAGCCCATGGCCAGTGAGGCTGCTGGCTGCCCTCCCTGATCGCCAGCCTCACATCCCTGGCCTGGCACCTCTTCCCCTCTGGCTGACCAGCGCCATGAATTGCTTAATAAAGATGGGAGCAGGTAGAAATTTCTATAGTTGCCCATCTCAAACCAGTGACATAAGACAATTATAAACAGTTGCAACGTATTATGTCACTTCTCTTTCTCCATTTCTGCTTTTTCTTCTCTGGACAGTCTCCTTCCTTCCTGCTGTCCACACATCCCTGACCCCAAAACATGTTTAAAGATTGGGGGAGGGTTAATACAAATTGACAGGGAAAATATATGTGTGACAATATGAACAATGTGACTTCTTGTCAGTATTTTAAAAGAACTGGAAAATATTTCATCCACAACTTTTTTTTTTTTTTCCCTGAACACATTTTGCTTCTCATCCAAGAAGCTTCTTCAGTTCAGTTCAAGGGGGAAAAAAACCCAAGAAAATCCAGTGGCCTTTTGCAAAAGCAGCTAAGGGACAACCGTGGCCTGGAGGAGTGAGAAGATCCACAGACATTTCACCCACAAAATAACTCTTTTTTCCTTTGCCATTTTACTAAAGAGTCTTTTACCTAGCCAACAGAACTCATGGAGTCCTGGAGTTGAACATGGTCCCTGAGACCACCTATTTCAACCCCCAGCCCAGGAATTTAAAGGACAGCCTCTTCTATAGGGTTTCCTGCCTGAGCAGGGGGTTGGACTAGATGACCTCCAAGGTCCCTTCCAACTTCATTATTATTATTATTATTATTATTATTATTATTATTATTATTATGCACCACGCTGGGTCCTGCGTGGTGCATAATAATCAAGGGCATACAATGTGTATCCATAATTCCCATTGAAAATCAGATGCAAATTTGTCTGTCTGGGCTTGCATAATTTCCTTGGCCATTTGCTCCCCCACAAAAAGTCTACAATTCTTGATGTCTAGATTCCAGAGACCGAGGAAGGGGCCGTATGAGGTCATGTCCAACCTCAGCTGACATTGATTGATTCCAAACTCTGTTAACAAACTTAAGGAGTTCAACCCCCAACAGAAAAACAATAGAAAAATAGGATGAGGTCAGGCCGGAGTTAGCTTTGACTTCTGAACGTCAACAGCAGGACAGAGATCAACCCAACAAACTTCTTCCTCCCTATCCTTATCTGTCTGTCCGTCTATCCGTCTGTCCATCCACCTTATTTGTATTAACCTCACTTTAAGATCAAATGTAACTAATTTTACATCCTTTAAAGCACCCTCACACTGTTTTACAAGAACGGGTGCTACGAGCTGCATGTCCCCAGGGTCACATAAATAGTTAACGTCAGTTTCACCACTTCCTTCGACATCTTCTAGAAATACAGGCCAGCTTCAGAATCTGAATGGATTCCCTCCTGGACCCCTGGCTAAGACGCAAGTCCAGCTGTCCTGCCACTCAGATACTGGCGCCAAAGCAAAGAACATGCCAGGAACCACTTTGCACACAGCTTTAAGTTCTATGCAAACTTTTGTAAAGTGTCTTCAGAAATCAGCTAGCCCAGAGCGAAAAGCCTTGCCTAGCCCCCCCCTTCCCGCCCCCCCCCCACATCAAGATCTACCAGGTATTTTTAGATGGCATTCCTGTATAATGTAAAAGCCTTAAGAGCAGGAGGGTAAGCCCCAGATCCATGGCCCATCAGCTGCAGTAAACACTGGCTTTTCTAAATTCCTCCCCAAGAAAAACCAGTGCTAAAAATAAACGCCCAGCGATGTGCCTGAAATGATAGAAAATGGGAGCCTCCTTTGACAACGGATAGCTGTTAGCTGTCATTTCCATACGAGATTCTGAAAAAATGTTTCTGCTCGGAACTTCAAGAATACACTATAAATTCACACAAATCAGCATGAAGGAATAAAGAGGCAGAGCTTTTAAAATATAAATAGTTAAATCCCTCTTAATTGTGTTTACCTTATCCAACACATGAAGCAATTCTATATCGCTTATTTAATCTTCTTTCATTTTGCCCAAGAAGAAAGTAAATGATATTTACCAGTTCCAGTCAGACGTACAGAATTAAAACGAAACAGGCTCCGAGTATTTTAGCACAGGGCAAAAAGAGACTCTGAACACGAGTCCAAAAGCCGCATCCCCTCCGGGGGTCAAAGTTTGGGGTGGGCAGAAGGTGGATTTCTCTCATGCTACCCACACCAGGCAGGTCACGAAACTCAGGCACGGAAATGAGACCAGGAATGGGGGTTTGTGGCTTATTCATCAAACCTTGCGATTGTGAGAAAGTGTGATACACAACCACTGACTTCATCCCTTGGCAGGAGGGGGCTCATCCTGAAAGGCCCACAGAGCCCCTTCCCAGGCCAGGCAAGTTACAAGAAATCAGCTTGGCACCATGTCCCTCCCGCCAGGCCCACTCCGGAATTGTCCTCTCCAGAGCTAGCTGTGTTTAGCCTGGGTTGATGCCACCATCTGCAGGAACTGGCAAAGGCAGGCGGGACAGTAACCAGCACCATGAAAGCAGCGGAAATCCCTCAGGCCATTGCTTTTTTTTTTGCCTTGGGGAGGAGGGGGGAGGCCTGCACCGGCACCAGTAATGTCACCAGTAATGTCACCGCTGATATCTGGGCAGCAACCTGACCAGAAAACGTTGCACAGTCAGATCCTGGGCTGGGAGCGAAGAGGAGGAAGTGGCGGCTGTGGAAGGCAGCGCCTTTCTGCTTCTCTTTCCGACCACCCCTCTTGCGTGGTTGCCGCGCTGCCTTCCCGTTTTATCTTGGGGAGCGGGCTCCCCATCCCGGGACCAGCCGATCCCCCTCTGGGCAAAGGAGCCCAAGGAGGCTCCTCAGGCTTTCCCAGCGGTGCTGGCCGGCAGGTCTCCCTGGCCCGGCACCCCGGACCGAGGGACACGCGGGGCCCATTTCGCAAGGCCGCCCAGCGCCGCTCCTTAGATGGAAGCGCCAGCAGCTCTCCGGCGGCCTCGGGAGGGAGGAGCTGCTCGGTCCTCCCGGGGAAAACAGGCTGGGAAGCCAAGCGGGGGAGGGGGGGGAGAGAGATTTCCTCCCCCCCCCCCCAGCTCTCCCACTAACATCAGGAGCTGCAACAGGCAGCCTGAGGGGGGGGGGAAATGCCAGCTGGAGACAGAATTAGCGTGAGCTGGGGAGGGGTCGCGCTCCTTGGCATGTGCCCCATCCTGCTAGGGAGAGAAGTTTAGAAGCAGCCCGGGGAGGCCCACATGGGGCACCGCTCCCTGGCTTTGGGCCGCTTGCTTCAATTCCTGGAAGGTTTACCGCCATCCGGGGAGGGGGCGGGACAGCGGAGCTCGGCGGAGAGAGGGAGGGAGGGCCAGGCTGCTGCTTCAGCGCCTCCGAGGGGAGCCCGGCCGGGAGGTCCTCTCGGGCTGCGCGGCTCGCCAAGGCCGGATTCTCCGGGGACGAGAGAGGAAGCGGCCAGGGCCGCCCTCGTGAGCCCAGCCAAACTGAGCGGCGGGAGAGGGCGCGGGCGGTTCAGGGGCTCCGACCTGAGGAGATAAACCAAGATCCGCTCCTGCCCGACGCCCGTCCCGGAGCGTGCCTGCCCGCAGCCCGGCCGGTGCCCCCCGCCTAAGAGAGGCCGGCACTGCCCGGCCCGACCCCAAGCCTGCGTTCCGCCCCGTGCGGTCTTCAAGGGGCCAGAAGCGCCCATGACGACCCCTTCCTCGCCCCGCCACGGCTTGCTCCCCAGCGAGGGCCGGAGGGGCCCCTGAGGAAAAGGCGTTGTCTCTCGGGGGCCCCACGAAGCTGCGCTCCGGATGCCCGCCGGACGCCCGACCTGCCCCGCCCTCGTGCCTCAGCCGCCGCCCCTCCCGCGAACCCAGAGCGAGGGCCCCGCGGGCGCCCCTTTGGCGAGAGCAGCGGCTCTTCTGGGGAAGCATCCCGGGACCCCGCCCGCCTCCCCCCGCTACTCCTGGCAGGCAGTCCGGCCACCACGGGTCCGGGGGTCGCTTACCGTCGGCGGCTCTGCCCCGTCCAGGCACCGGCAGCCGCCCGCTCCCTGACGCGGCCGCCTTCCCGCGCGTCCCGCGCTCCGTTCCCTTCGCCTCCGGGCGCTGCTGCCGGACGGCCCGGCAGAGCTCGGGCCGGCTTGTCGCCTCCTTGTCAGCCGGTGGCCGGGGCGGGCGGGGGCGCTCACGGCTCTCCTCCGCTCAGCTCGGGGTGGGGACGCGGCGTTTTGGCCGGTCCTTTCCCTGCTTCCTGTCGATAGGAAAGTGCTTTCGCTTCGCTTCCTTCGCCGCCGCCGAGCGGGCTCCCGGCCGGGGACTTGGAGCCGGAACGAAACCCAGCAAGCGGGCAGGGCCGGTGCTGGCGGAAAGCACTGCGGGGGCGTCCGGAGGCCTTCTGCTGAGAGACCCTCGTCCCGCTCTCTGCCGCCTGCCCGTGTATGTTGTGCGATGGGGGGGGGGGGAGGCTGAACTTATGCACTTCAAGAGAGCGAATTCTGAGAGAAGCGGGGGGGGGAGCCCCAATTGCCCACTGGAGATCAGGGTCTTCATTGCCCCGGACAAATGAACCCCCCCCCCGGTCGAGGGGTCCCACAACAGACCTCAGCTCAGCTTCTCTGATCTGCCACCCTGGAGGACCCACCGGAGAAATGTAAAGATTCTAGGGGGGCACTCCTCACGACACACCCCACGTTCACCAGTCTGGAGCAAGTGGAGGGGGGAGAATCTCAGCAGCCAAGCAAGAGACCCTCCAGAGGAGGAGGATAGGGGGAGCATGAGGGGCTGGGGGGCCGGTATTGAGACAGTGGCTGCAGTAAAGATGATGATCAGCACTCTCTGCCTTGGGTGAGTTTGTGGCCAGTGAATGCAGGAGTGGACAGGCCTGGTGAGAGACTGTTGATTCAGCCAAGGGCAGCCCCAGCAGGTGGGAAAACACGTGGAAAGGCTAGACATGAGACCCCCTTGAGAGCCCCCCCCCAAATCCTTTGGCCTCCTTCACAAGTTGATTCTATGGGGACTACCTGACCACCCCATGCTGGCCAGTGCCCCTGCAATGTCCCACAGCAGCAGAGAGAATGTCACGCCTGGCTTGGTTGGGGCTGCCGCTGCCTGTGGTAAGAGGCCTGGCTGAGGCCGCATGGCCGGAGCTGGCCTGGGCTTCTGCCAGCAATGGCTGAAGCCTCATTGGGCCTCAGTGGCACCTAGGCCCCTCGGCCTCCCTTGCTTCTTCAACAGGGACTGCAGTGGGGCTGTCTGTCCCTGATAAGATGCAGCCACGTCTGCACTTTCTGGGGCTGCCAGATGATTATCCCTAGAGACTGTCGGGGCCCTCCTGGCCGATTACGTCTCAGACAAGAGCGGTCAGCAAGCTGGGGAGACGGAGTCATAGGCCTCATTTCAAGCTGCACAGAAATTAAAGCTCTCCTCCAGCTGGGGGCAGCCCTGAAAAGGAAAACGGGCCTGCCTGGCAGGGGTGGGAATCCTGCTGGGCTCTTGAATCTCTCTTGTTCAAACCTTCCAAGAGCTCAGAGGTTCCCTCTCCTCACCTGTTTGCAGGTGATCCTCGCTCTAGGGCCACCGGTTCAGCAACCAACTGAACGCACAGCGGCACCAAGCAGGGGGTATCTACAACCAATCCTTGAAGTTCTGCGTGTTGCAACGTTCCCACAGCTGCCACACATTTGCCCTCTGCGACCTTCACTGCCAGCTGCTGACCAGCAAAGTCAATGGGAGCCACGGGAATTGTGCATTAACAGAGGATTTGCAATGTTTTATTTGGGCTGGTGCTTGGCAGTAGGGCCAAACCTGAGACCGGAGAAGATCAGCACTTGGCATGCTTCAGACTCCCTCTGCAAATGCCCAGAGAGCCCCATCCGCCTCTGGAATGCCCCCCCCCCTGCTCTGGGGCTCTGATGCGGGAGTTCCCACAGCTCAGGGGCTGTGCCAGAGGGCCCTGGCTGGCTGGGAAGAGGACAGCTACCAGTTTTCCCCTCTTCCTCCTTGCCACCATCCTGAGGAGGAATCTTGGCATTCTCCCCAAGTGGCCATGCCCTAAGGCAGGGATAGGCAGCCTTGGCTCTTTTATGACTCGTGGACTTCAACTCCCAGAATTCCTGAGCCAGCCATGCTGAGGGGAAAGGGAGAAGTTTCCAAGCTGAGCCATGCTGGCTCAGGAATTCTGGGAGTTGAAGTCCACCAGTCATAAAAGAGCCAAGGTGGCCTACCCCTGGCCTAGTCTATTAAGCCTGACAGGAGTAGATTATCAGAAGCAGGTAGGCCTAGTCCACGGGTAGGCAGCCTTGGCTCTTTTATGACTCGTGGACTTCAACTCCCAGAATTCCTGAGCCAGCCATGCTGAGGGGAAAGGGAGAGGTTTCCAAGCTGAGCCATGCTGGCTCAGGAATTCTGGGAGTTGAAGTCCACCAGTCATAAAAGAGCCAAGGTGGCCTACCCCTGGCCTAGTCTATTAAGCCTGACAGGAGTAGATTATCAGAAACAGGTAGGCCTAGTCCACGGGTAGGCAGCCTTGGCTCTTTTATGACTCGTGGACTTCAACTCCCAGAATTCCTTAGCCAGCCAGCTGAGGGGAAAGGGGAGAGGTTTCCAAGCTGAGCCATGCTGGCTCAGGAATTCTGGACGTTGAAGTCCTCGAGTCATAAAAGAGCCAGGGTTGCCTACCCCTGCCCTAAGGCCTTATTGCTGCTTGCTGGCTGGGAGGAATGGCCGTCCCCTCCTATCTTGGAACGGATTACGGAAGGACTGGAGACACATTTCCATCCGCACACCCCAACAGAATTCCCAGCTTTTCCAGCATTGGTTGCAGTTTGAGGCAAAGTTAAAGGGAGTCCCCCCCCCGGCCCTCCCCTGCCACTGCTTGGCGATGGCCTGGGCTGCAGAGCATGCCAAGACTGCACCCCAAGGAAACCCCCCTTTGGGGGCCATGGAGCCAACTGGAGATTTAAGCCTCTTTTGGCTGCTTTGCTGGATTGGTCAGAGCAGCTGCCTAGCGAGGAATCCCGCAGAAGCCCCTCTCCCACACTCCCCCCTCATTGGGGAGGACAAAAGGGGGGGGATCTCTGTAGTGATATCTCCTCCCCAGAGAAACTAGCAACATCGACACGGGGTTCTAAGTGCTGTATAATTTCTTGAAAACTGTGTGTTGACAAAGTTCACAGGTGGGGAAGACTTACCTTAAGGAGGGAACAAAAAAGCTCTCTGACTGAAGAGGGGGTCGGGAAGACTCTGCAGCTGGGAAGCAACCAGAGGAGGCCAAGGTAGCTAACCGACTTTCAGAGTGGGCTGCTGTGACCCCCCTGCGACTTGATCAAGCATGGCGGCTGTGGGCCCCCCCCTCCTTCCCTGGCATCGCCTGCTTCTCTTGTGCAGGAGCTTGGGGTGCCCAGGGGGAAAACCCCCACCTCTGTTTGCAGCCTCAGCGACTGGAGCCTTAGAGGAGCCAAAGAGGCTGGAAAAGGATCCAACATGAAGGGGCAGCAGCGGCCAAGACCCTCTCCGCGAAGCATCGGCCTTCTCACACCCCAAAGGTAGCCTCACTTGGGGAGGAGTGCTAGGAAATTCGGGCATCAGTGATGCCAACAGGCCCTGGCTCTCCTGGGGCAACAGAGCTCAGGCCACCTTCAGGCGCGAGGATGGGGCAAATTCAGGGCAGGATGAGAAGGGGGGGGGAGGTTTTTCTGTTTTGGGTTTTCATTTTCTTTTTATAGTTCTGTTTATTATTACTGCTGGGCTCTCGGCCACCCAGTTTGGTTTTAACTCCAGTGGCTATACAGACGTTTTAAACAAATAAAAACCCTCACTTAAAGCTTCATCCACCGACCCTTCTGGGGCCACAAAGCCCCAGACCAGCCAAGAGATCATCTAGCTGACCCCTGGACCTCTCTTCTACTCCGAGTTCCACTCTGCTCCGACTGAACAGCCTGGCTCAACCCATCTCAAGGCGCAGGATGGAAACTGCCAGCTGATTCTGGGCTCTGAACCTTCACTCACTATTCCCAAGAGGCGCCCCAGGAGGGCAAAGCCTCCAGAGCCTCTAGGCCTTCCAGGAACTGCACTAGGCAGAAGCACAGAGCTGTCTGACTGGCTAAGTGATCCTGATGTGCCCTAGCACAAGGCCTGTTTCCAGGCAGGGCACCAGCAGTGACTGAGGACCAGTGCCAGCTGCATCTCCCACAGGAAGGTGCCCCAGAGTTATGCATAAGGACGGGGTGCATTTGGGCTTCAGATGGTGGGTGAGAGAGGCTGCAGCCATCTTCAGAGCTGGCCAGTGCAAACTCAACAGCTTCCCCTGGGGTTTCTTGGCAGCTCCTGTGCCAAAAGGCTTTGGGGCAATGTCAGAACCAACCCCTCCAATGCCCGAGGGCCACACACTCCCAGTGGCAGGTGGGCCAGCCCAACCAAAAGCAACAGGTGCGAATGCCGCTAATGTTCCTTTATTAAAGGCTACACTTCCTGCAACGGTGGCACATTCAACGGGATTAAAAATTTGCGACAGCATTTTTGAATCACACTCGCCCACGACAGCTAAGCAGCATCTAGAAGCATTCTGAGAAAGACCATGAAGCTGTACAACGTCAAGAGAAAAAGGGAAGCCCCTCCTCATCCTCACCCACACTGGAGGAGAGCAGAGCTTGCGCCAGGCACGCTCCCTCCTTGCGCCCCACGGCGACCAGCGAGGTGCCAACGGCCCACTGGGGTCCCTTCCACTGGCCTCTCCAGGCAAGCATCCTTCCCAGACTCTGAGACCCTCGTCACTGCCTGGTCAAGGCTCAGCTGGCTCAGGAGCCCCCTCCCTCCCTGCCTGCGGCTCGCCCAAGTGGAGGGAATGTGGGGGCTGGGTCTTCCTGCCGGCCGGTCGCTTGCCCCTCCCTCTGGCGGGCGCATGTGACCCCCCTTCCTTGTGCACAGCTGCTGAAGCAGGAAGGGGTCATGCCCCCCCCCCTCCGATCCATTCCAGAGACTCCTTTGACAAGGAAGGTTTCACAGTCCCCCCCAAGCTCCACCTGGGGTGCCCCGGGGGAAGGGGTGCTGCTCCGCGTGTCTGGTCCAAGCAGTCCGAGACGGAGACCGGGATCATCTCCCTTCTTCCAGGGAGCGGGACTCGGACTTGAGCTTGACAAACTCCTTGGCCACTTCGTCGTTGGTCCTTTGTGAGAGGATCCTCAGAATGGTCATCCCCGTCTCGTCCATGTGGATCCTCCGGCCCAGCGGGCACCCGCAGGCGCAGCTGCCCTTCTCCACCACCTCCCGGAGCTGCAGCACGGCGATGCCCAGGACCCGGTCCTCGCGGGCAAAGCAGTAGTCCTTCAGGCAGACCTGCAGCTCGTAGGCATCCGGCCCGTCCTCATTGCCCAGGACGCTGCAGGGGAGAAAGCAAGAGAGGGTCAGCCGAGCGACAGCAGGCGGGCAGGGGAGGCAGCGGGGCTCTGCCCCTCTGAGCAGAGCCTCTGGCTGGGTCCTTCATCCCTGGGGAGGGGCCCTCCTGCCTCTTGGGAGGGGGCTGTAATATGACTGCAGAAGGAGAATCTTTCAGGAAGACATGAGATCAAAGAAGGGAGGGGGGCAGAGTGTCCGGAGCAGATCCCACAACTGCTGCCTGGGAAGGATCAGGGCACTGAATGAGGGGGCAGATCAGGGCGCAGGTGGGGCACCCCACGGAGGTGAAAAAATGTGCCCAGCCACAGAGGAAGCAGAGACCCCCTCCCCCCCCAGGAAAGAGGCCGGGGGACTTACAAGTGGAATGTTTCATTGTACTTTGGAGCCCAGTTGTTGCTCTTGGACTTGGTGGTGAATTTCCGCTTCTTGTCACTTTGGTGTGGCCCAATCATGGTGACCTCCACGAAGGGGCGAAACATGCCGGTGGTTTGCCACTTTAAGTCGTTGGCAGCCACCACTGTGGGAACAAAAAGAGACAGGGGTGAGGCCTCCCCCATCCCGGTCAGGATGTTCCCCCATGCCCTACATAATGGGGGGACTGTGGCCCCCCACACTGAGCAAAGGACACCTCATTCTGGAGTGAGAGATATTCATGAGCAATACCTGCCCCCCATTCATCCTGCTGGTGGCAGGGCCCTTCCTGGCAGGCAAGGATGCCTAGATGCCATCGGCTAAGATGCCACCTGGTTACCTTTCACGGTGACCTTATGCTCCCCGCTGCCTGGGTGCGTGTAGAGGTCCACCTGGATGGAGACTTCGCCCACAGGGTCCTCTGCTACGGAGCCTGGGAGGAGGGGAAGAAACAATGGACTTGCTGGCCACTGGGGGGGCTGTCTGCACAGGGCTGCCCCTCCCGGAGGCTGAGGCACCTTCCTGAAGTGGTGGTTGGGGATGATGAGCAGAAGATGCTACTGCCCAAAGGAGGGGGCATGGGGACTAAGTGGAGGGCTTTGGCTCCCCCCTCAGGGCTCAGCCCAACTGAATGTCATTCCATGCTCCCCTGCCTGAAGCCAGGCTTTCATCAGGCTTCTGTGGGAGGCTAGTTTCTCAGAGGCAGGGAGGACGGAGGGGAGAACCATCCTGCCTGTCTTGAACTGAGCTGAGGCTGCTCAGCCCCTGAGCCCTTTTGCTTGGGTGCTGCAGAAGACAGGGCCCAGGGACTTGATCAGAAGGGGTATTTCTGCTCCAGACAATCCTCAACTGCTTCCCGGGCAAAGCCACCCTGTGATTTCAGGATGGTCACTGCCGTTCCAGCTGCTGCACAGCAGAGCTGGAGGAGGCACATCCTCTTGGAACCCCCTCCCCCCAATCCCTCGACACGACTCGCCCCACTGCAGACCAGCCTGTGTCTCCCCCAGTCTCCAAACACATCTGGGGGTTCAGCTGCTCCGTGAATGTGGCCAACACGGGAAGCTGTTCGTAGATGGGGTGGGGGCCAGCATTGCAACAAGTCTCTCTCTCTCTCTCTCTCTCTCTCTCTCTCTCTCTCTCTCTCTCTCTCTCTCTCACACACACACACACACACACACACACACACACACACACACACACACGAACCTTGTGCTGTCTGGGTCTGCACGAAGGTCTTGATGAGGGTGTCGGTGGTCTGGGTGTAGAGGGAGAGGGCATAGCGCAGCGACTGCAGCTCCGAGCTCTTCTCCAGGAAGGCCTTCTTCAGCCCGTTCCCCCCGGCATGGAAGTATTGCTGGGGGGGGGGGGGAATAAAAGGCAGACAAAAAATGTCACGTCCACAATGCAAGAAGCGCCCAGAACAAAGGCCCCTCTGTGGGACAGCCCCTTCTGGCCCTGAACCACCTTGAGTGAGCCCATGAACCACCCCCTCCCACTGCTGCCATAGACTGTAAGGGCCACCAAGGGGGCTGTCACCCCCATTCCCTTGGCCATTGTGGTTCCCCCCCCCCATTCAGTTCCCAGGAGATGGTCCTGCTGGATTCCAGGCCCTTGGCAGACCCTTCCCCTTCTAGCCCTTCCTCTTTGCCAGGGTCAAACCTTCAAGGAAGGCAACTCTGCAACTTTCAGATGAAGCAGTGGTAATAATAATAGTTATTATTCTGAACGATTCTTTCCGTTCCAACTTAGATTCCACTACAGCATTTTTAATGGGACGACAGGGAGTATTGCCTGATTTAGACCTGTCTTTGGCCACGTGCTGTAAGTCAAGGCTGCTCCACCCACCCATCCATCCATCCATCCATCCATCCATCCGTTTATCCATCCATCCATCCATGCATGCATCCATCCATCCGTTTATCCATCCATCCGTCCGTCTGTCCGTCCATCCATCCATCCGTTTATCTATCCATCCATCCATTTTTCCATCCATCCATTCAGTCATTTACCCATTATCCATCCACCCACCTGTCCGTTCGTCCACCCGTCTGTCTGTCCGCCCCCCCTCCTGCTTTGGGCTGGTTGCTGGGCTTTGCCCGCTCTAAGGACAGTGTGTGAGTGAGTGAAGAGACTCACTTTAATCGTGTCCAGCGCCAGTTCCAGCACATCGCACTGCCTGGGGGTCAGGCTCCGCGTTTCCTCCCGGACCATGTGATCCTAAAAGGGAAACCCGCTGAGTGAGCAGGGATGGGGAATGGGCGCCCACCCCAGGGGCTTGTTGGGGGCCAAGGTAATGCAGTTAACAGGCTAGGAAGGGGGGGGGGAAGAGAAGCAGGAGCAGCGGACGTAGGGCACAATTAGCTGGTGGAAGTACAAGCAGCGCAAGCAGCGGCTGGGAGGGGTCTTCCTCCAGACACCCACACGCACAATGAGAGGAAACTGGGGAAACTGAGGAAACACGTTCTGCCACTCACTGCTGATGCTTCCCTCTCGGGGCCAAACCCTGCAGGAGCCAAGCTGTCCCTGAGCTTGGGGGAGGCCATCACCGACGGAAGCCCAGGAGATGACGGAGGGCACCGTCCACTTTTTTTCTGTGTTTCCTTGGAAGCTGCTTGGGCCACAACTGATCATGGCCGCCAAATCTCAGCCTGCACTGGTGGGATTCTCCAGCCCAGAGAAGTCTAACCGCCCTCTCCCACTTGGCCTGACTCCTCTTCCCCCTCCCCAGTGGGTTCTCTGCTTCCCCCTCTTGGCAAGGGACCCCAGCAGGCGGTCACTCCTGAGACCTGGGGGTCGTGTCCAAAAGAGCACAACTGCTGTGCTGCTGGTTTCTGCTGCGGATCTCCTGAGCCGAGACGAAGCCTCCCAGAGAATGGGAGCCACTGGTACCCCAAGAGAGGCCACCCAGTCCCACCTCAAGAGCCCAGTCATGGCGTGCGGACATCAGAACAGGGATCAGCCCTCCCCCCCACCCTCCCCAGGGCTATCGCTCTGAGGCTGCCTGCTGGGATGGCTGCACCAAGTTCCCTCAAGGCTGCTCGGAGGACCCCTTGGGAGAAGAGGCAGCTGGAGACCTCAGGGACCTGCAGGGATTCCCCCCTCCATCTCAGGAGAGTTGGTGCTGAGGCCCTCTCCATTCCCAGCCCCTCCCCTCCAGTCCTTGGAGAAGGCCTCGGCCTACCAAGCCCCCTCTTGCTGATTCCCCCAGGCCCTGTTTTCCCTGCTGAAGGCCAACACCCACCCAAGCACGTGGGGCAAGGGTGGTTCAGGGGTCTCCCTTGGGCTGGGACGATGCTGGAGGCGAGACAGTATGAAAAGTCAACTCTCCCCCAGCCAGCTTGGGTCTGGATTGGAAGTGGAGAACCTGGGATGAACATGCTCTGCCAGACATGCGACACGAGGCTCTTGTGCAAGGCTGAGGACACGGGGAGAGGCTGGGGGAGGGCATGCATTGTGTGAGCTGCTCTGTTCCCCCCCCCACCTAATACCTTCAGCTTGGATAAATGGCCCAGTTCTTTAGCAGCACTGAAAATCAGCTGGGTCCCCTGGGGAGGACGAGCAAGAGAAGACAGAAGAAAAAAGATTAAAAATTTGACGGTGAGCGAAACGCGGCGTCTGCCCTGGACACGAGCAATCCTCAGCTAGATGCAAGTTGCCCCAAGAGCCTCCCCCCTGGTTGATGGAACCAGGAACCGCTGTTTGGTCTTTGGAGCTTCTTGGAGGGGGGAACCAAACTCTGGGAGGAGTCACACCCTCCTCCTCTAGGAGCTTTTCACCCTCCCTTGTGCTTCAGGCCCCCGCAAGGGTGGCCCTGCCATCCTGGCCTGAAGGACTGGCTGGATTAGGCCCAGCGATTCGTATGGAGCCGGCTTTGTTCTTGGGTCGAAAGTGGAAATGGAATCAAGACAGTGAAGAAAGAAACAGAATTTGTGCCGACTTTTCAGCTTTAAGAAAGAGTTTCCCCCTTATGTGCAAATGGGAGGAGCGGAAATAAAAAACAACCTAAGAATGATTTTAAACATTTTGGAATACTATGAACTTCATCCAGGGAGAGTTCTCTATAGTTGTTTAGGTTTTTAATTTTTGTTTTACAGTTTTCCCCCCTTTTCTTTTTCCTGGGTTCAGTGTAGGGTTTTCTCCCTACCAGGGGTAGGCCACCTTGGCTCTTTTATGACTCGTGGACTTCAACTCCCAGAATTCCTGAGCCAGCCATTCTGAGGGAAAAGGGAGAGGTTTCCAAGCTGAGCCATCCTGGCTCAGGAATTCTGGGAATTGAAGTCCACGAGTCATAAAAGAGCCAAGGTGGCCTACCCCTAGCCCACACCATATAATTGACAGATGATGTTTTCTTCTTCAAAAATTTTATGTATGTTCTATACTACAAATCTTAAATGCATTATTTGTTAAAACTAAGGTTTTCGAAGCTTAGAAAAACACTCCGATTGGGAAAGGGGACTTTGCAGAAGGCTCCCTGCTAGGCCCTCCTGGCCTCCAACTCAGTGGGAGCTGCAGCACCCCGAGGTCCCCACTGGGAAGGGCCCATGGTTGGTTAGCTCCAAAGGACACTGGCAGCTCTGGCCCCACAACCTCTTCTCCAGAGCTCCAGGGTCGAGCCTGCTCCAGACAGGGAGCTGGGGGGAGGGGGGGTAAGGAACCGGGAGGGGAACTCACAGTGTGATCCGTGAGGGGAGGCAGCACAATCAGCCTCTCCAGGGTGTCCATCACAACCCGCCACAGATCCTTCAGCAGCCGCTTCAGCACAGTCTTCTCACAGACATTTGCAAAGAGGGTCAGGCTGTGGGGAGAAAGGGGGTGCAGGGGGTGAGATGTAAGTCTTGAAAGCCTTAGTCCGGCCTCAGCCCTAAGCAGGGGCTGGACTATATGCTCTCAGGGAGCCCTTGATGTCTGCCATGCGCTGAAGGTTGGCGTGCCACGCAGGGACCTTCAGGCTCTGCAAATGGGCCAAGATGGGCTGATGGGGGATCTAGCAGGGGTCTAACCTTTGGCCCTTTGTCGCAGGTCCAAGGGAGGGGTCCAACAGGCACCCAGGTCTCCCCAGAGCAGAGGTAGGCAACCTTGGCTCTTTTATGACTCGTGGACTTCAACTCCCAGAATTCCTGAGCCAACCATGCTGAGGGGAAAGGGAGAGGTTTCCAAGCTGAGCCATGTTGGGAGTTGACGTCCACGAGTCATAAAAGAGCCAAGGTGGCCTACCCCTGGCCTAGTCTATTAAGCCTGACAGGAGTAGATTATCAGAAATTGGTAGGCCTAGTCCACGGGTAGGTAGCCTTGGCTCTTTTATGACTTGTGGACTTCAACTCCCAGAATTCCTGAGCCAGCCATGCTGAGGGAAAAGGGAGAGGTTTCCAAGCTGAGCCAGGCTGGCTCAGGAATTCTGGGAGTTGGTCCACGAGTCATAAAGCAGCCTAGGCCCAGGCCAGAGGTAGGCAACCTTGGCTCTTTAATGACTCGTGGACTTCAACTCCCAGAATTCCTGAGCCAGCCATGCTGAGGGGAAAGGGAGAGGTTTCCATGTCGAGCCATGATGGCTGAGGAATTCTGGGAGTTGAAGTCTACAAGTCATAGAAGAGCCAAGATTGCCTACCCCTGGCCTAGGCTGCTCCCTCCTTCCTGCCCTCGGCTGGGACAAAGGCTGCTACGGAGGGAGCAGATTGACCTACAAGAGCCACATGGAGGACCCGCTTCCTGAGGGCCTCACCCCCTAGCTGTGGCCCCGGAGCCCCTCCAAGAGGCTCTCGCCCGCGTCCTTACTTTCCATCCAGGAAGTCCATCAGGGGCCTCAGCACATTGTCCGCATCTTGGGCCACTGGGTTGGGGGCGCTGTTCCCGGCCCCTTTCACCTGGCATAGGATCTCCGACATCTGCTTCACACACTCCTCAATGCGGGGCTGGAAACTGAGCACAAGAGGAGGGCACTGTCGCTCCCAGCCCAGCTCACGGCTGCCAGCTTCAGGACAGAGTGGGCTCTCCATGTGGCCCCTCCTCCACCCAGAAGGGCTGGGCCTTCTTCCACGTCAAGGCCTGGGAGACTGCAAGGCCAGAAGATACACACACCCCCTGCCAGGAAATCTCCTTCCTTCTGGGCCGGACTCTGGCACAGAGTGTGGCCCTTGCGACTCCACTTGCCAGGCCTCACGTAGGCGGATGCCTGCCATCCCCTTGACCCACATCTGAGTCGGGGGGGGGGGGGAGAATCTCCCTTCAGATTTAGCTTGTGCTCTCCCAGCCCCCAACTCTCAGGGAAATCACTCGTGGTGGTCAGTGATTAAGACATTGAATCTTAGATGGTTAAAGGTCTACGAATTTATCATCTGAGACCCAGCTGCTGCAGAACGGAGTGAGCCACCGTCTCCGGGGCCAGCTCCTGCAGTTCAAAACCACGTAAATATATGCAGGTAGATCAATAGGTAGCACATATAAGCCATATAAAAAATGTATCAGCGTTCCGTGTTTCAGCGTACGCTGTGCTGTGGCGTGATGTCAAGTTGGCCACATGATAGCTGAAACATCTCCGGACAATACTGGCTCTTTGGCTTAAGAAACGGAGATGAGCGCCACCCGCTAAAGTTAGTCACAACTAGTGGAGGAAAACCCGCAGGGACACCTGGATCTTACTTTTTTTTTTTTTTTTTGGTGACAAAATCCAACACTAAGAAATCCAGACGGATTTCACAGTTCAGAAGTCACATTTTCATTGTGCTGCAAGAGCCAAATGCAAATCAGTCCACTTTGGGGGGGGGGGCGGGTTCACAAGATGCAAAAACAGCAAAAAATCAGAATCCGCCACAAATTCTTCTTTGGGGGCTCTGTGTTTCCTCCTCCTGCTCGGTGCCAGGCCAGACAGAGGGAGGGGGCCTCGCGGTGGGGGGGAGAAGCCCACCTGTTTCCGAAGGTGGTGCTGAGCTCGTCCAGCACGTTGTTCAGCTTCACCTGCAGTTCCTTCAAGGAGTCACTGGCCTCGGGGTCCAGCTGCAAAAAAGAGCAAGGTTGCATTTGGCAACAGGGGCCCGGCCTCCTTGGGCACCGGACCAAGCGGTGGGGCTGGAGGACTACTCCCCGCCAGGAACAGGCCGGTGTGGCATTGAGGCCATCAGCAGCTAAGAGTGGCGAGTGAGGCTGGAGAACTCTCCATTGCCCTACCAGGGTGCCCTCGCCTGCTACCAGACTAGGAGTGCAGGCAAGACGGGATATGTATGTATGTGTCAGAGTTCAGTCCATCTTGATGATGCCCCTTTCCCAACTCTGCTATGAAAAGAACAACCCCTTCCTCTATAGCTCTCAGGCACCCGCATCCTTGCAGGACTTCCCTGCATTTCAGAGCAGGGCTGTCCAGCCTCCTCTTAGCCCCAAAGCTGGGGCCCCACAAAGGATCTGGAACCTCAGTACCGCTCAGCTGATAGGGCCCTCTCCCACCTGACCCGGAACAAGCCCTGGGAGTCTTTGCGTGGCGCCGGACTTCCTAAGCGCCAAGGCCCGAGAGCCAGAACTGGACTGTCACATTTCTGCATAATGTGGCTTATTGATTTGGGCCAGCCTGTGGTGAAACCCAGCTCCAGGGTCTTGCTGTGTGAAGACAGCCTGGGCCTGGCTTGCATGGTCACAAGCAGCAGGGCAGGGCAGGGCAGACTGCCCACTCCAAGGAGGGCCGGAAGAGATTGGCCGTGCTGGGGCTTCTTTCAACCATTTGGATGAAGCAACGTAGCCTTGCTGTGATGCTGCTGGGGGCCCTGGGGAAGACCATGCTGCCCAGGGGCAAGCAGGCACAGGGGCACCCCCCCTCAGGACAAAGATACCCTCTGGCTTCCTTTTTGCTGCCTGTGGACAGTATTGAGCGTCAAGACCGAGGGAGGAGCTGTGAGCAAAGCCAGGCATCACCTCCTCTCTGCTTGCACTCAGCTCCTCAAGACCCTTTGCTAGAGGCCCTGCAGGAGAGCCAGGAGGCAAAGAAGAGCAGCAGAGCTGAATTTCACAGCTTCGCGGCTCATTTGCACTCAGACTGGGCAGGGACCCTCACGAGGGAAGGATCCCAGGCCCATAAGCATGCACGGATCTAGGCGAGAGCTGCACCCAGGCAGCGCCTGACCAGCCTCACGCAGTGCACATTCCTTAAAATTTCCCTTGAACATTGGGACGGGGAGGAGAAGGGCAATAATGACTTTAGGCACTAATGACTTTCCTGCAGAGCAGGAGAGCAGCTCCATTCAGGGGTGTGTGTGTGTGTGTGTGAGTGTGTTTCATCAGATTCACCTCTGGGATCCTACTGGGGAAGGTGCACGGAAACAAGGCTGGGGGGGGGGGGAAAGAGTTGCGGGGAGAGGGTAGGTAAGAAGAGAAGCTGTTGAGGAAAGCCAGGGACAGAAATCTGCTCTTGCTGCTTCCCCAATAAATTGGGGGTCTTTGTAACGGGCTTCGATGGGGCTGCTCTCCTTCCTCACTTCCGGTCACTTCGCCTCCTCTGCCTCCGTTCCCCCCCCCCCAGCAAACTGGGCTGGACCCAGGGCCTCCAGCTCTGAAGGGGGCCAGAGCATTCAAGAGGCAGAGACGCCCTAATGCTATAATTCCAGCCACCTTATTCGTCCAATGCCAGCTCTGTTTATATTGAAATCGGTGTCAGTTTTTGCATCACCTCCTCTCCCACAGACGGGATTGCGAAGTGAAAGCTACAAGCCACCCTCTTTGGGGCAGGAGGGGTGCTTCTCCCCCCCCCTTCCTTGGCAACAGATGGGTGCAGGATGAGATTGCTGGCTTAGGACCATCTGGGGAGGGGCCCTTGCCCACCTTCCTCATCCCTTCTTTTCCTCTGACTCCGCCTTCACCTGTGTTTGTCCCCCACTGATTTTTGTGGTGTCTGTGGGCTCTTGCGTGTTTCTGGACAAGAGTGGGAGGCGAGAGGAAGCAGCTGTTTTATCATTTATGCATCGATCTGTTTTGTGACCAGATTTCTTATTTTATGGGCAACCTCTTTATCAGTAATAATTCAGTCCAAACAAATCTAATTTAGATGTCACTAACTCTAACACGGGAAAATATGTTTGCCTCTACAGGCAGGTGTGTCTGCAGATGTCCTGCAGGTGCGTCGACTGGGAAATCTCCAGATGGGGCTGGGAAGAACCGGAGGTCCTTAGCCGGGCCTCCTTCCTTGCCTTGAAATGGGGAATTTTCACTAACTTTGGTGTGTGTGTGTGTGTGTGTGTGTTCTTCCTTCAGTTCAGTTTAAGAGCCAGTGACTCCATTCTCAGCTGCCACCGACTCATCCATCAGCCAGGAGCCAAGAGGAGGGGAGGGGACCCTTCCCCAATTTTTCCTCCCCAAAGGGGGAATGAGCAGGAAAGGCTGGATTGGAACAAAAGCTCCACCCTTGAGGTCCGGAGGGCTTGGTCCAGCCACAAAAAACAGACAAATCACATACCCGCTAATGTGGCGGCCACAGAAGCAGAGTGTCAGGGCACACTGCTTGCAGGCGCATTGCGACGCAGCCCTGCCTGCCTTGTGCCCGTTACGCAGCCGTCGCTTTTGGAAAAGCTGACCAACATGTCCGTGAGAAAGGAATCAGCAAAGTGACCAGAGGCTTCTGGTGGCCATGCAGAGACTCCCAAACCTCCCTCTCCCATCCACCTGAGGAGTTTTTATCTAGGCACATAAAAAATAAAGACACAAACTGTGTGTCTCCCAGTCAGCCTTGACTCCAAGTGACCACCTGCACAACTCCTGCAGTTTTCCTGGCAGGACTTCTCCAAAGTGGTTTGCCCTGGCCATCTTCCTCCTGGGGGCTGACTGGGAGGGCCGGACCAAGGCACCCAGCTGGCTTCGTGCCCAAGACTGGGTGGGACAATGGTTTCCAGGGGTCTCATCCATGTAGTTATGAAAGCTGGTCTCCTTCTCTTACTGTCGAAAACCCAGAGACCAGGCACGGAGACGTTCCTTCCCACCCCTGTTGCTACCAAAGTTGCTACGTGGCCTTCCTAGATATTCACTGGTTTCCTTCCTCTGATACAAGTACCTGTGCCAGTGCAAGCCTGGGCCTGCCTGTCTACCCACAACGCAGAGGGCATGCAACGCACTCAGCGGGAGCACCAGGGCGGCTGTTCTGGAGGAAGGGGGGCAGTTTCTGCAGCATCTGAGAAAAATGCCTGTGTCAACGCTGCTAATATTGAATATTCTTGCTTTGACAAAATATGCAGAACTGTCTGGTATTTTTAGAGTTAATTCAGATGACAGAGAAAAGGGAGGGGGAATAACAAAAGCCTGGGAAAAGGAAGGGAAGGGAATCTCTGCCCTCTGGGCTAATTGGAAGATGTGATTTGTGACTGCAAGATAAGGGAGGGGTTTAGCAAGAAAAGTTAGATGCCAGCAAGAGAAGTTCAGATTCTGGCATAAACCTCCATGATGTGCCGTCAGTTTGTAACACTGGTAATAAAGGCTTTAGGATAAACATGCCTGGAAGTTCTTTGAAGTGTTTCATTAGTCGGAACCATGACAGCCTGACTAAAAGACTCTACAAAGGAGGGAGCTCAAAACCAAAGATGGTTCTTGTGGCAAGGGACAAAACCACGATTATCCAAATGGGCAGCAAGGGAAAGATCAAAGAGTGTGTGGGTCAGACAGGGCAACCCTCTCCCAGGAGCATGTAGAATTTCAAGGCCCTGCAGGTAAAGGCCCAAGAGGAGCGGGGATTCAATAGAGACGTGCTCCAGGGTTACCGACAGACGCCTGGCTGCTCTCAGGGGCTCTGCCTGACTGACCACACAAAGCAGCAGAGAAAGCTCCCTTTGAAGTCCACCCCACCTGAGAGACCGTTGGCTGGATGAGATCCCAGGGAGAGATGGAACGACACCCACATGCCCTCTTCCATGCCCGCTACGGCAGCAGAGACAGCCTCCTGCAACGGGAGGCAGGGGAGCAGAGCCCACCCAGCCTCTCTCAAAGACTTCCATTCATCTTCTGAAGGCGGCCATCTCGGCTGGCAGCTGAGAACAAGGATGACCTTCCGCTGCCATAAGGGAACCTCCCCCCCACACACTGATGGCCTTGGCCACCACAGAAGGCCCTCTCTCCCACCTTCCAGTCAAAGAGGAACCAGGGACTCACCTCTTTAGCACCCATGGCCTCAAACATCTTTTCCAGCTGCACCCTCAGCTGCTGGACATTGTTCATCAGGATGCAGGGCTGAGGGAGGGAGGAAGGAAGGCAAATGGCCATCAGATTTCAAGGAGGCAGAGAGAGATCCACAGTTCCTTCCTGCAAGCAGCCACCTTCCTGCAAGCAGCCACCTTCCCCAGCACCATCTGGGGCAGCAAAGAAGCCCAACTGCTAAAGAAGGTCTGGATGAACAGAAGACCGAAAGACCCATTTCTACTTCCTTGGTCCCAGGGATGATGCGGGAGCAAGAGGGACATTGTCTGTGGTTCTTGCTCTGGGCTGGGTCCATTTATATACTGCAAGAATGGATTGGAGCCCTGGCCCACCCAGTCAAGTCTCTGCTCTCACACGGGCTATCGAGCTGCCCAAGGAAGCCCCCCCCAACTCTCCCAGCAGATGACTCCCGAGGCAATCCCGTGGCCCTCAGGGCTAAGAGCCCAGGACTTCCTTGCACTGGTCCACCCCTTGCTTGAGGCCAGCCAGACTGGCACCAGCACGTCTTAAGATAGTGAATTTCAACCCTGATCTAACCTTGCACTAAAAAGGATTTCCTTTTCTTGACCCTGTTTACCCCAGGATTCTGTTTCATTCTATCCCATATTCCAATATTTGTGGGAAAGGGAGAACAGCTTCTTCACTTGACCCATGTTCAGTTCTGAACACTTCCCTCAAGTCCTTTCTCATTGACCAGAAAGCCCACAACATCACAGTCTTTCCGCCTAGGGAAGCTGCTCTGGTCCCTGGACCACCACAGCTGTCCGCTGGGACCAGAGCCTTGGAGTTCTCCAGATGGAGAAAGGCTGGTTGGAGACTTTGCTCCAGCAGAGAAGGACTTTGAGAAGCTGCCCAGATAACTTTGCCCCGATCATGTCTCTTACAGCACTAGCCGCTGATTGCCCTACAGCTAGTGCCACGACGTGCTGGCTGCCTCCTGGCCAAAGGGCAGCCCCTTCCCTGGACGGGTCAGTGCCTGGGCCGTCAGGCCATGTACTTACCACCTTCTCCTTGGAGCAGAAACTCTGGAAAATCTTGGAGACAACATCAGCATACTGCACCAGCACCTTCCCGATGGTCTACAAGGAGATCAGAGACCTTAACTCAACCTTCTGAGGAGCAGCACAATGGACCATCCTGGATGGCATTTTGGCAAAGACCAAAGGGTGGTGGTGGAGAATGGTACCTTGGCGAAACGTCGCATGTAGCGAGCGACAATGGCTGGATCAGGACATTCCAGCTTCTTGATGATCTCAAAACTCTGATTCAGCTGGGTGAAGATATCAACCACCGAGCAGGAGAAGAGGGCGTGCTCAGACGTTTGTTGAAACTAAACCCCAAACAGAGAACAATCACAGTATGGGAGAATCTACCAACATGCCAACCTGGATTTGGAAAGGCTGGGTTCACATAACAATGAACCAGCAAAACACCCCACCACCAGGATTAAAGCCACCCAGCTTTTCCAGCAGGGCAAATGCAGATATAGAAAGTTTTCCATTTAGTTGAATGTGCTGTGAGAATCAGTTCCTGAACTCTAGTCACAACTAGGCCAAAAGGCAAAATAAAAGAGGTGCTTAGAGAAGAGATGGCTGGAGAGCTGACTGAGCAGGAGCTGGTCAGGAGGAAGGGTAGCAGAATGTGTGTATTTCCCCACCCTTATCGCACCTGTGAAAGCCACCTGTGGCCCTAAGGTGACCCAGATTCTCCTGGGCACAGTGAGACCACAGCTTCATCTGCAGGGTCATTGTGAGAGACACCTAGCCATAAAGTCACTCAGCTCTGCTCCAAGTTGGACTCATCTGAGGCAAGTCCCACGGAGGTGACTTAAGGCTCAGTCTGGCTTAACTCTTTTCTGGGAAGAGTTTGACCCCGTGACTCCCGAGGAGGTGGGCGGGTTTCTCAAAGCTGGGTGTGGGGCCACTGTGGGTGAGATCCAGGTCCTTCCTAGTTGGCTAGGGCCTAGGGCAGGGGTAGGCAACCTTGGCTCTTTTATGACTCGTGGACTTCAACTCCCAGAATTCCTGAGCCAGCATGGCTCAGCTTGGAAACCTCTCCCTTTCCCCTCAGCATGGCTGGCTCAGGAATTCTGGGAGTTGAAGTCCACGAGTCATAAAAGAGTCAAGGTTGCCTATCCTTGGTCTGGGGGGACAGGAAGCGGAGGACACAGTGCTACGCTGGGTCTCCCTCTGGGGCTGGTCCCAGTTTATTTGTTATATTTAGATGCTGCCTTTTCTCATCACCTTGGTGACTCTGGGTAGCTTACAGCCGAGGGGGGGGGAGGCCTAGTGCACAGCCCCTTTTCAGGGCCCTCCCCACATCTATGTGAAGCTCCTGGGTGAAGTCCCTGGTTGGAAAATCCAGGTCCGATGAAACTTGGCACAGTCGGTGAGAGATCGAAACGCGCATCTTTGCCTTTGCCCCCCATCCACCCAAGTGTCCTCATGAGAATTCTGATCCTGAGCCACCCACCCCTTTGCTTTCTATTCATGCACCCGCTGCTGCCACCCTCCAAATGCCAGTTTACCAGAGCCAGGACAATTCAAACCAAGGAGAACGGAGCCCTGCGGCCGGGGCTTCTCCTTCAGCACAATGCGAGAGGCTAACCGGAGGCTATCCCATTCGTCCATTTGCTTATCAGGAAGACAGGCAGGGTGTGTTATGTGTGGGTGCGACCAAGCTGGCACAACGGAAATACCCTCTGCCCAGGAAAGGGGTGGAGGGGGGAAGGGTGGCCGTGTCTTTCTCAGCTTCAGCAACTGCAACCTGTTCTGCCTGGGGCTGTTGCCCCCTCCCACCCAGGGGCTGCAGGACCCAAGGAGGGTCTCCTTCCCCACCTACCCCGTCCTTCTTGTCCCGCTCCAGAGCTCCGTGCAGGAATTCCAGGGAGACCTCTTCGTTCTCGTCCAGCCACTGCACCACGAAGGGCTCGAACCAGCTGCAGATGGGCGGGAGGGGGGGGGAGAGGCCTGCATGAGCAATTCTGCACTCTGTCTGGGACCAACCCTGGGCAACTGTCCAGGCAGCCAAGATCACTTCTTGGGGAAACCCCCCCCCCCATCCACTCCCCTCAATCGAGATGCATCCCAGCTGTTTTCCCAGGGATTTTCCTCCTGTCCTCCTTTGCTTCCCAAGAGGAACCCCTCCCAGCACAAGGTCCCCAAGCAGCCTCACCTTCCTCCCTTGCCCTGTCGTGACCTTGGGGGCTCCTGTTCCTGCCCCCCAGGGCTTTCCTCCTGGCCTCCCTTGTGTGAAGCCAGCCTGAAGCGACACACCCCCTCCAAAAAGCCAAGGGAACCTACATGTGGGGTGACTCCCGACTTCCCTCGCCTATCTTGCCCCTCGGCTTGGCTGCCTGCAGGCAGGAAAATGAAACGGCCGCCTTTCTGAAAAGTTTCCTTTTACAGCTCCTGGGCTGATCACGGTCAGCCTTTCGCTTAGCGACCATCTGAAGTTACGACAGACCCTGGAAACTGGACTTACAACTCAAGATTCAAAGTTACGACATCCACGCCCCTGGTCACGTGACCACATCCTGGCCACTCAGCAACAGCCCCGTATTTACAGACCCCTGCAGTGACCCACAGTCACAGTCCCCGCAGACCGTGATTTATGACGGTTTTACCGGAAAAGAGGCTGTAAAATGTTTTTACATTAAAAAATATTTATACGGTCACTATTCATGACTTTGGGCTCAATAAGTCATAAGGACTTCCTGTAAATAGATAAACACCTCCCTCCCACCCAGAGCTTCATGGCTCCCGGGTGTCTCTGTCCACTGGCCCCCAGTCAAGAGCATAAGAGCGGAAAGGGCCAAGTGCCAGGCTTGGTGTGTGTGTGTAGCAATGGCTGGGCAGCAGCCACCAGTGGGAGGAGCTGGCTTTCCCATTCACTCCCTGGGGCACAGGGAGACACCCCCCCCCCCCCCGCAAATGAGGCTGGGGCCCTTTTAATGGAGATGCCCGAGATCCAGCCTGCCAATATGTATACATCTTGGCCTGGAAGCCCTGATGGAGCCTGGCCGCTCATGAAGGGGCTACGCAGGATCAGGCCTTGAATGGTGTGTGTGTGTGTGTGTTTGTGTGTAAAATAAATCCCCCCCCCAAAAAAAAGGTTGTGGGAGGAGGAAAATAAAGCAGATCTCTCTCCCCTCCTCCCCCTTTCCTCTCACAGCTGGAGAAGAGACAAGGGAGCTGAGAGCAGGGTCTGCGTCTGCATGCTGGAGCCCTGGCTCAGAGGCCGATAAAGGCCGCTGTGCCAGGCGCCCTTTCCTGGCCGCACCAACCAGTTCACACACACGCAGGCCCCAATTATACAGGATGGTTTTTTTAGACAAAGAAAGGGACACATTTCATCCATAGAGAAAGATGCAACATGCTGTTTTTAAAAAGAATCATCAACTGAGGCAGGAACACAATTAAGTGAAGTTGGAAAAAGGGGGAGGGGGTGTTGGATTAGTGCTAGGCTAGGGTCAGATAGCTTGCCTAGGGATAGACGAAGCAGTTCCCCCCCCCATCCTACCCCCCAGCTCCCCTCAAAGCCCAACTGCCGCCCCTCCTTCCCACTCATCCCCCTTGGCCTCCCCCCCACCTGCTTCTCCCTTCCCGCCCCTCCCAGAGGACAGCTGGGAGGATGGAGAGAGGAGAGCAGCCCCACCATCTCTTGGCCCCCTGCCCCCCCCCCAGTGGCGCAGCCTTTCGGTGCCACCTAAACAAATTGCTTGCCAACAAGGAAGGAGCCAACCCAGACCCAGACAGCTCCTGACAGCTGACGACTGCCCTGGGCCAACTGCAGCAGTGGCAGAGTTTATACTCCTGGTGCTAATTATGGGCTGCTTAAAACGTGCAAAGGTGATGAAGAAGGAGGTGAGAGACACTACTCCAGCAGCCTGAAATAACCCTCGTTTCCTGTGTTTGTGTTGGAAGGGAGAAGCGCTTCTGGGGCCCAAAACCGAGGAAGGCAGGGCACACACGTCTGTCACAGCTTGGAAAGCCGCTGTCCTGAGGATCAGAAGACAGCAGCCTGCTGGCTGGGCTCCTAGATAAGAAAAAGGCCCCCTTCAGCCCCCCAGAAACAGTCTTCCAACAAGGCGCTGGAAGGGGGACGTGCTCAGCCGGGCAGGGAGCTGTGCCCGGAGCACTGTTGCAAGGGGAGGCTTCCCTGAAACCTGGCCTCTGCCCGCCTGCTCTGACCTGGACGCTGGAAGAAAGGGGCTTTTAAAAACCCCTCATCTTTTTACCAGTTGGTGCCCCCCAGGAGGGGGAGCAAGATAAGCGGATCCTTAGATTGTGATGGGCTTTTCCTCCCGTCAGAGGGACAGGAGCAGCAAATAATAAAATAGGATAGGATAGGATAGAAATAGAATAGAAATAGAATAGAAATGGAATAGAAATAGAAATAGAATGGAATAGAAATAGAAATAGAATAGAAATGGAATAGAAATAGAAATAGAATGGAATAGAATAGAATAGAAATAGAATAGAATAGAATAGAAATGGAATAGAAATAGAAATAGAATGGAATGGAAATAGAATAGAATAGAATAGAATAGAAATGGAATAGAAATAGAAATAGAATGGAATGGAAATAGAATAGAATAGAATAGAACAGAACAGAATAGAATAGAAATGGAATAGAAATAGAAATAGAATGGAATGGAAATAGAATAGAATAGAATAGAATAGGATTGGAATAGAATAGAATAGAATAGAATAGAATAGGATTGGAATGGAATAGAATAGAATAGGATAGGATTGGAATGGAATAGAATAGAGCTGGAAGGGACCTTGGAGGCCTTCTAGTCCAGCCCCTTTCTCAAGCAGGAGAACCTATCCTATACCATCTCAGACAAGTGACTGTCCAGTCTCTTCTTAAAAACCTCCAGTGATGGAGCGCCCACGATGTCTGAAGGCAAAGCTGTTCCACTGGTTAATTGTCCTCACTGTTAGGAACTTTCTCCTTAATTCCAGGCTGCTTCTCTCTTTGATCAGTTTCCAACCACTGTTTCTTGCCCTGCCCTCTGGTGCTTAATCCCAATATTTCTGGTATCTGATGGAGCTGCAAAAGTGAGCGGGGCCTGTGCCTTGGCATCTGACAGGCACTCAGTAAAAGGCAGGGGGCAGGCAAGACGGAGGGTCGCAGGAGAGCCGAGGGGCCCTGAGACACCTCTAGGGCCCAATCCTTAGCCCACCCGACAGTGGCCTCAGCAAGGAGCATAGCTGGTAATGCTTAATGCGGGGACCCCTTTCGGTGTGCAGGGGGGCAGCCTGGACAATGGTCCACATTGCCCCACAGCCAAGGCCAAGCAGTTCAGTGACAGATCCAAGCCAAATGCCTTGTGCCAAGTCCTGGGCACTGCAACCCACACTCCTGACTTGACACAAGGGTGGATGAGCAGCATAGGCCCAAGACGAGGGCTCAGCAGGACCACGCTACGCAGTTATTTTGTTATTCTCATAAGCACAACTGAAACCATCTTCAGTGCTGGGGTGCAGGCCAGAGTCCCCAAGCAGCTGCTGAGGAAACCCACCCGGGGGAGGAGACGCACAGTCTAGGCAGGGCTGGGTCTGGAGAGAAACAGGGCTTCTTCCAAAGAGCCTTAATGCTGATAACCGGCACGGAGAGTCCTGAATTCTCAGCCAGCCACCCAAAGGGGTCCCCAGAAGTGTTTCTGGTTGCTGCCCTCCTGGCTGCCCCCTGCTCATTCTGGACAAGAGGGAGCCCGTGCAGCCCACGTGCCACTTCTTCAGCTCCTCCCTCTGGCCTGAACGCACTTCTCCTCCTCCTGCAAACCCCTCCCCGAGGAAGCAGCCCCACAAGCTAGCCCTGGCATCCCCAGCTCGCCAGTCTCCCCAAAGCTCCTGGCGTGACTCCAGACCCAGGCAAAGGATGGCCTCCTCCCACTCCCTCTTGGAAGCAGCTGCAAAAGTGTCCCAGGAGGGAGGGAGAAGAGTTGGGGAAGGGCAAGAAGGAACTCACGCTGGGTACTCGGGCACCATCCCCATGAAGGCTGGCAGGCTGCAGAGGTACTCGTTATAAAGCCACTTCACCTTGAAGTGCAGATTCATGTAGTCGGCGCTCCTGCACAGCCGCTGCTTCTCATGCTCTGGAGGAAAGTGGGGGGGGGGGAGAGAGGGAAGGCAGAGAGTGACCAGGCTGTCAGGAGGCAACGTGCATTGCCACGGCACCGTTCCAGAGAGCTGCCAAGCAGAAGGTCCAGTGCAGGACCCCAAACTCTGAATAATTCCTGGCCACTCCAGGCGGGGGGAGAAAACAGGGCCTCCGTTTCTGCAGTCTGGCAAGTCCAGAGCTGAAGAGAGGTGTGTTCTTTGGGGGACGATCCCCACCTGTCTGACAGCACCACTTCCAGCCCACCCCTCTCCAGTCCCGAGGAGGCAGCCATCTGAAGCCACTTCCCCCATCACGGGCAGCCCTAAGATGGGCGAAATCTGTTGTCATCAGGGCGAATACCGTGGTTGTAAGAGCAAACACCACGACTGCTAAGCCACCCATGGCTCATTATGGTGCAGTTTTGCTGAAAACTGGAAGCATGGGCTGTTTTGCGGGAAATCCACTGTAAAACAGCGGTCATGTGACTGTGGGACACAGCAAATGGCCGTAAATGTGGCTGGGCTGCTGAGTGCCCAAAGTTTGGTCACAAGAGAGGGCGACTGTGGCAATTTGGGAAAGTCCCCCTTTTCAGATAGCTCGTAACTCTGGAGACTGGTCATAAGTTGAGGTCCACCCGTCCCGACATCATTCCCATGTTCCCTTAGACCAGGGGTAGGCAACCTTGCTCTTTTATGACTCGTGGACTTCAACTCCCAGAATTCATGAGCCAGTCCTGCTGAGGGGAAAGGGAGGTTTCCAAGCTGAGCCATGCTGGCTCAGGAATTCTGGGAGTTGAAGTCCACGAGTCATAAAAGAGCCAAGGTTGCCTACCCCTGCCTTAGACCAAAGGCTCCCCTCACTACTTGGACAGCCTTAATATCCAGATATTCTTAACCCTTTCATCAACAGCACCGGGCAAAAGCCGCGGAGCTCACCACAAAACGTGGCCTTGCTGCCGGCGGCCGAGAGGATGCCCGAGGACTCACCTTCCATGGCGTATTTCATATCCTGAGCGAAAAGATTCCACATGACTTCCGCGCTTATCTTGCCCACCGCAAGTTCTTGGGGAAACCTGCAGGAGTGGGAGGAGGCGTTCAAGGGATGCCCCTTGCCCTGGGGAGGGGGGGGACGTCCTGGCCCCCTGCAAAGGAGGAACTCCTCCCCCCCCCCCGTGCAGGGCTGCTCCCTGCCCAGAGAGAACGGAGCCGGATGTCCTCCAGAAAAGGGCTGCCTGCCCAGCTTCCCCCAGGGCATCCCTGAGGCTTTCGGTTCCCATGCGCCTGGTGCACAGCGTCTTCCCTACCAGGCAAAAGGGTGCCAGCGTGGCTACTGTGCCCCCCCGCCCAGGAGCTGCCCCTCAGCACAGGCCCTCTTCAGAACTGCTCCGGGGCGGCTCCTGCCCGCCTGGCTGGACGGCCACCTGCTTCCCTCGTGCCCCTGCTTCCCCACTGCAGCGAGTGCATGCAGCCCCCAGCCCCAGGGCCTCAGGCCTTGGCATGCAGGAGGGGGAAGGGGCACCGGACCGAGGAACAGCTCTCACCCCTCTCCTGGGCGCTAACCGGAAGCCGCCATCTCAACTACACAGTTATTGTTCCACAGACGGACAGACAGACACAGACGGACAATAGACAGGCCCTGCGGAAGGACACCACGGACAGACGGACAGCAGAGCCCCGGCCGGCTGTTTTTGTGCCGAGGAGAGCTTCCCTTACTGGTTGAGGACGGGGGCGTAGGAGTTCTTGTCCTCCTCCACGATGGAGACGATCAAGGTGATGAGCTTGGGCCAGAAGTCCAGGTTCTTGACGCTGGGACCCTGCTCCTCGGGAGGCACCTCCTGCGCTTTGTTCTGGGGGAGACCACGGGCACTCCTCAGACCAGGGCGCTCCTTTTCTCCTACCCCGGGAAAAGCCCCAAATTCACGCACGCACGCACGCACACACATAACCCCCTCCCCACTGGGGGCTGTGAGGGGATCTGCAGAGGCCGTTTGAGCAGAGAAGCTGCTCTGCTGCAGAAGGAAGCAGCCCCCTCCCCCTCTTGTTTGGGACTCTTTATTCAGGAGAATCCCTTCTTGGCTAGATTCTCCCTTTGCTTTTTGAGGGTCAGCCTTACTATGCTAGGATTAATGAGAATAGTAAGAGCACTTAGACTTGTATACCACTTCATAGAGCTTTAGAGGCCTCTCTAAGACTTGTATATTGCTTCATAGAGCTTTAGCGGCCTCTCTAAGCAATTTACAGACATAGCATCTTGCCCTCAACAATGTGAGTCCTCTTTTTAGTGACCTCGGAAGGATGGAAGGCTAAGTCGACCTCAGGCTGGTCATGATTGAACTCTGTGAGCAGTTTGCCTGTAATACTGCATTCTAACCATTGGGCCCCCATGGATCTTATAGAACGAGAGGGAGAGGAGGGAGGGAGGGAGAGAGAGAAAGAGAGAGAGAGAGAGAGGGAGAGAGATAGAAAGCAATAGAAATAACAGTAGCCTTTAGAGCAGTGGTTCTCAACCTTTTTAATGCTGCGACCCCCAACCGGTCGTAAGTCGAGGACTACTCAACCGGTCGTAAGTCGAGGACTACTCAGCTGGTGCAGCACCGTTGGCAGAATGGGACTTTTGGCGGGCTCAGCAGGGCAGAGACAGCCCTGGACAATTCCTATGGGCTTTTGAAAGCCAATAGAATTAGACTCTATTCAAGAGAGTCTCTTCTATTGGCTTTCAAAAGCCAATAGAATAAAAGGGAGTAGCACAGCTAAGGAAAAGGGGGGGAAAAATGGCGGACTGCGTTGTTTGGCGACCCCCGTGAAATGGTTGTTCGACCCCAAATGGGGTCCCGACCCACAGGTTGAGAACCACTGCTTTAGACTTATATACTGCTTCACACTGCTTTACTTCCCTCTCTAAGCGGTTTACAGACTCAGCCTATATAGGCCCCAACAATCTGGGTCCTCATTTTACCAACCTCGGAAAGATGGAAGGTGGAGTCAACCTTGAGCTGGTCAGGATCGAACTGCTGGCAGTGGGAACGCAGAGTCAGCCTGAAGCCCTGCACCCTAACCTCTGCGCCACCAGGACTCTGTCCTTCTTCTGATACTGCCACATTATGCAGACCAAAAGGGTCCCTTTCCTACCTCAGGGATTTGGGTGGGGGTTAGTCTCTCCTCCCCTCAAGACAGCCTGGCTCATCCATCTGCCCCAACACATACACACACACACACACACACACACACACACACACACACACACGCTTACGTACTGAGTCCATATGATACTCCTGGCTGTACAACTCGTGGCAGTTGTTGAAGATGTACTCATAGGTGGAGTTGAGGCAGGCCTTGACGCAGCCCTTGACCACCTGACTGGCACGTGGGGGGCTCTGCAGCTCCTGGACCTGGGGAGATAGTGGGAAAGGAGGTGAGGAGAACCCCTGAGGAGGGCCTGGCCTCTCATTTCCCTTCTGACCTCTCCTCTGTGCAGCCCTGCTCCTCAGGGCACCACATTCTCCCTTGGACTCCCGTGGAAGCACCTCTAAAGGGAGCCGAGAGCCACATCTGGATGCAAAGTCTGGACCAGGAGAGGCCGAAAGGAGTTCCTCCCAGGGCTTAGCTCAAGACTTGATCCTTGCAGGACTTTGGTCCAAAAGCGTCTTGCAGGGAGGGGCCCACTCCCACCACCACATTCCTCTGCCACACATGGGGAGGGTTCCACTCTAGGCGCCTTCAAGCTCCAGAAGGCCCATCGTTATATCCTAAAAGTCTTCTTCACCCTGGACCCCCCCTCCAAATGGGTGATAATATCATAGAGTTATGGGGTTGAAGAGACTTGGAGGTCTCTTCTAGGACAAGTCCCCCTGAGGACACCAGGGCATGGGGCACTATCTCAAGGGGCAAGGTGGATGCAGAGCAACCCTTCACCTCATTGCCAGTTCCCATCCTCCCTTCCTCTTTGGGATGGGAAAGTCTTCGGCCTGCTGTCCACAGGTGAAATGACTCGGCGAGGCTCTGCCAGACAACCTCTTTGGACCGAGTCCACCGGAGAGGACTTTTCAGCCCTTCCAGGGGTGATCTTCAGAAAGCAGAAGCTGAAGAAGGCCACGGGGGTTGCATTAAATATATCCAGATGCCTGCTCTACAAAGCCAACTTGACAGTTTGGTGGAGGAGGGGGGGGGGAAATGTTCCAGGAGCAAACAAGGCTCCGTGCCCCTTCCTGACAGAGGGACTGTGAATAGTTTGGCTTGTCAGAAATCATTTCACAGGCTTCCTATTAATTGAAAAGAGACAAACACAAATTTCACAGGCAATCAGCCGCCTCTGCTGGGGAGAGGCAGCGTCTCCTCCTCAGTCTAAGGTGAGCTGTCTTGTTCCTGGCTCTCGTCCTGCCCCCAGAGGTGCCCCCTCCCTGCCACAGTTCCACTAATTGGCAGGCGAGCAGTTTGGCAGCCTGCCAGTGCCGGGGGCAAGCTCATCGCCCGATTGCCAGGGAATAAAAGCGGCAGCAGGCTGACCACGGCAAAAGAGGGATTTCTTGCTGGATTTGCAGAGTTCGTGCTGCTGGACGTGAAGGGAAGTCCAGGGAGATGGGGGGGGGGAGAGAGAGAGAGGATTAGGCTAAGTCTTCTGCGGCGATTTCTTCCTTTCTTTCATGGATGGGGAGGGGTGAGGGGATCACATCTCAGCGCTGGAGGGAATTGAAATGGGGTCTCTCCACAAACAGAAAAACAGACAAGGCTGCAGTGGGATAAGGGGCGTTTCTGTGCAGGAACAGAGGAGGAGAAGACTCAAGAAAGAACCATCTCCTGTCCTTCAAAAAGCACCAACGTTGAAATCACGGCTGCTTAAAGAGGGATGGGTGAGGAGGAACACACACGGGATCCCTTAGGACAGGGGTGTCAAACTCAATTTCATTGAGGGCCGCATCAGCATTGCGGTTGCCCTGGGGGGGGGGAGCTGTGGCCTGGGAGGGTGTGGCCTGCTGGGTGGTTCGTGTCAAGGGTGCCTGTGGGGGCCTGGGCAGGAGTGGGACAGATCTGAGGGTCTCTGGCAGAAGGGGGTGGGACCAGGGCAAACACCAAGGCATGGTCCATTTCTTCATTCCTCACAAAGGGTGACACCTCCCCAGCATGCACCCAGGGGGCGGAGCCAACGTGACAGGGGCTGGTTCCTCGCTGTTTCCAGACGGTCTTGTGGAGCTAAGACTGAATGCGTTTCAGCATAGATGGCCACCACAAAATTGTACACTGGCTCCCGGCCGGCCTGGGCCAGGGCCAAGGCAGCGGGGGCCATTCCCTCACTGTTTCCAGGATGGCTTCGCGGGCCACATGAAACCACTTCGCGGGCCCCATCCGGCCCCCGAGCCTTGTGTTTGACATGTCTGCCTTAGTTCTTCACGCTCCGCCATGTATGGGGCACAGCAGAGGCGGCTGACTGGCTGGTATGGCCAAGGCAGCCTCTGAATTTTGGAGGGGGGGGGGGAGCACACACAGACCCACATCAGCAAGGAAAAAACAGGGGGCTCTCTCTTTCCTGCTCCCTTTCAGGTCTCGGCTTTGCCCTCCCTTGCGGGACCGACTGGGGTGGCAGGAGCTGGGAGGGCTAAGAGAGGCACACCAGCGGCAGCAGAAGGAAGATGGCAGGGGAGGCTTCCCACAAGCAGACCCCCCCTCCGCCCAGGCAGAGGCCCCAAAGTCAGGAAACTCCTCTCCCTCCCCTCCCCAGCTTTCAAATTCCACGAAGGACCTGTGGTGCGGGGAATTTGAACCCTAAAGATCTGGGGCCCCAAGAATCTGAAAGAATAGTCCTACCTTCATTCGGAAAAAGGTGATGCTGGTCAGCAGGTCCACGGTGGACTTGAGGTCCTGCAGACGCTCCCGGCTGCTGGCGGGGAAGTTGTTCTGCAGACAGGGACACAGTGGGGATTTTCAAGGCCTGGGATCCCCTGTGAGGAACCCACCAAGCCTGCTCCTGGGAGGGGGGGCAGCGCGGCTGCAGCAGGACGGGCTGAATCCCAGAAGAAGCCATGGTTGAAAGGCTGGGGAGGGGCCCTACGGGAGGGGAGCTGGAGCAGACTAGCCCGGGGGTCCAGCATTTGCTCTTCCTTCTCCCACCTACAGAGCAGCAAGGGGGAGAAGAACCATGCTGGTTTGAACCTTCCCGTGATGAGATATGCTTCCTCTACTGGTACACACACACACACACACACACACACACACACACACACACACACACACACACACACACCTTTGATACCTGGGTCACTCCTAAGTTATGGGGAAGGTGTGAAAATCTTGCCTCAAGTGGGTGGGGGGGGAGGACAGAGAAAAAGTCACTCTGTCCCCACCAGAATTCCTGAGCTCCTTTCTTCTGCTCGATGACTGTCTCACAACAGAAAACTTCAGCAGGAAACATTTTGGCACCTAAATGCCGGGCGATCTGATTTTTCTACTTCCATGCCTCAATAAATGCAAACATTACTTCCAACGACTCTTGCCATATTCACTCCCTTGGACAAGCTTCTTATATTTTAGGTGTCACTTTAATTCCCTTGATCTATTAACACGCTCAGTTTACTGTGTTGTTCCAATCCCTCCACACCCGGTTATTCTTTAATGAATAACTAACACACACACACACACACACACACACACACACACACACCTTGTTTTTAAGGATGTCATTTATGGGCTTTTAGGGTGTCAGATTTTCTCGCAGCACCCCTGGATCAGCATTTCAAGAACCTGCACATAGGTGTACAAAGGCCATTTACAGGTGGCCCTTGACTTATGACCGTAATTGAGCCCAACATTTCTGTTGCTAAGTGAGACACTTTTTGAGTTCCCCCCCCTTACCAATGCTGGCCAAAAGCCAGGCACCCCTGACCGTGTCCCCCCAAAGATGCACGCCAGCACCACGGAGCCCCAGGGGAACCAGCCCTCGGTCCTGGTCCAAGAGGGAAGGCAGGGGAGGGGTCGCATCCAAGTCATTTCAGGCAAGATGAAGCCCAGCCAGGGGCTGACAAGGGCAGCTGGGGTTGGACTGCCTCTTCCAAAGCAGCAAACTAGCCGCTCTTCCAGAGAGAGAGAGAGAGAGAGAGAGAACATCCTTCCCGCAGAGTGTGAAGATTATTGGTGGCAAAAGCCTTTTCTCCCTTTGCTACCTGAGACCCAGCCGGTTGGGGGAGATCAATCAAGAGCTCCCTCATTCAATACTTTTATCATTACAAACAAGGCTTAATTGGGCCGAGCTGCACTAGCGCTTACATCCAATTACTAGTGCAAGCGGTCGAAGGAAGAAGCCTTTTATCCGAGCATTAAAGCACTTTCCCTGACCACGAATTCAAACAGCAGGATGCCTGCAATTCTGAGCGGGTGTGCCCCGTATTTCCCTAGCAAAGATGGGGTGAGGGTGGGGAACGGAGAAAGAAGAGGTCCGGTGATTCAGTCCAGCCAGAGCCTAACTGAGAGTGAGGGTACCCAACAGAGGCCTAGAATAAGATGCCCCTCTGATCCTTCCCTCTTGAAGAGGCGCCAGGTCCTCCTGCCACAGGGGTTTTCCTACTCTTATGGCCAGGCTGTAGTCCTTAACAGAACAGAACAACAGAGTTGGAAGGGACCTTGGAGGTCTTCTAGTCCAACCCCCTGCTCAGGCAGGAAACCCTATAGCAGTGGTGGCGTATCTATGGCACGGGTGCCAGAGGCGGCACTCAGAACCCTCTCTGTGGGCACGCGCGCCGTCACCCCAGTCCTAGGCCTTCAGCTGGGTTTTATAAAACCTTTTTGCTTTAGGCCTCCACCTCTGTGTACCAAAAAAAAAAAAAAAAGGTTCAATCAATCAATTTCAACTTCTTGCGGGGGGGAAAAAAAAAGATCTTGCAAAGTTGGAATGGATTGTGTGAACTTTTTAGTCCCACCCAGTCTGCCGTTATCACCGCAGCCACGCCCATCCAATGGGCCATACCCACCCAACTGGCCACACCCACCTGGCCCTCAACGATACATAAATGGGTTTTGGGTTGCAGTTTGGGCACTCGGTCTCTAAAAGGTTCGCCATCACTGCCCTAGATTCTTTCAGACAAATGGTTGTCCAGTCTCTTCTTAAAAATTTCCAGTGTTGGTGCTCATGTATTCAGCCTCTTCTGATTCTTTGTGACATCGTTTCACCACGATTGTCTGTAACTTGTTTTACTTGAGTTCTCATAAGCTCCTGCTTGAGTCATCAGCCGTAGTATCTTTTTCAGTTGCCTTACATTTTTTTCCAAGTCATAGGATCTTCTCCAATGACTCTTGCTTTTTTTTTCTGTGTCTAAAGTATCTAAGCTTTAGCTTCATTCTTAGTGCTTCCAGTAAGCAGTTTAGTTTTAGTATAGATTCCAGTATTTAGTATTTTTCTATTTACTGTACTTATTAACCTTCCCAATCATTGTACAACAAACTTAAAACTCTCTGGACACTGTACGGGTAGTCCTTGACTTACAACAGTTCATTTAATGACTGCAACAATTCATTTAATGACTTAATACAGGCTCTGCTCTGGGTCACTCAGAGTGTGCACATCTTCTAAAGGGGCACACTCAACTCAGTGAACGCCCGGCTCTTAGTGCCAGGCCGGGCCTTTCATCCGTCAAAAGATCACCCACGAGGAGAGATTTATCTCAGGTTGACCAAACAGGTTGACCAGCGGTCAGGCATTGAGACTGAGTCCATAAGGAGGAGGCAGTTCTGGAAGACAGAACTAGAACCAAACCACCAAATAGGCTCTCTCCATGGGTGGATCACCACAACCCGCCACACCTCCTCTTCCCACAACCGAGAAGTTCCAGCCTGTCCCAGAGCCCCCCTGACCCACCTCCTATAAACCCTCCGCCTCAATTGGAAACTTGCTCTCAAGGGACCAGTCATTTAGTGGGGCCACGGCCTCCACCCCCTTCTCCATGGACTCCAGTAGGTTGCAGGGAGGGTCTCTGCACCAAGAGAAGAACCAGTCGGTTCCTACCTACACCAACTCTAGTCCGACCTCAACCTCTGTCCTCCCTTACCATGCTCCATTTTTCTTGGTGTCCACTCAGCTACTTGTGGCCACCATTGCACCACAAGTCCCCATCTCCACCATCACAAAACCAGCAAGGTCCACTCTTGCCACCAACACCAACTGCTGCCATTGCCTCAGAAGGGCTGATCTGCACAGTGGATCAGTGATCTCCTCCATAGCGGCTCAACGGCTCCGGGCGCAGGCAACACCCAGAATTTGACGCTGAGATTCTCTCGCTCTCCATCCCCCAAGACTGACGTTCTCCAGCGGCCTGGAGGCCCATGCCTGATGTTTCTCCAGCTGATGCCTCCATCACAGACACCCTCCCCCCCCCTTAACCAACACACCCCTACAGTGCTATTCAGCTCCTGAGGCTGCTTGTCACAAACAAGCAGCTTGTTCTGGCCTGTCTTTTAAAAAACAACGGTGAGCAGCGGTCATATTCCTCCTCAGCTGCCATTTCTCCAAGCTCAACTTCCCGTTCCTTCCCTCTCTCCACACAGAGCAGAGTTTCTGTGATCGGACTCGCTGCCCTTCCCTGGACCTTTTCCAGTTTTTCTGGGCTCTTCTTTTAAGTGGACACGGGACTCTTGGCCAAAGTGGAATAAAGTGGGACAGTTCCTTTCCAGGGTGGGGGAGAATACCCCTTTATGGTGCTGGCTCATTTGTAGCCGCCTCACACTGCATTTCGCAGTCCACCACATCCCACTTCCAAATTTTGCAGGCAGGTTCCTGGCGTAGGATCTTCTGCGCAACAACTGTCAGTGGGCCAGGTGACCCTATTCTCTGACAGCGCAGGCTTCTCTTCCCTAAGGCGAGATGTTAGCATTTGTCTCTGTTGAATTTCATTACGGTGTGCTACTTGCAGCTTGTTTCGTTAGCGTACTGAGACCATTTTGAATTTTACTTTTTTCTGTCTTCTAGGTCATCTGCAAATTGGATAAGCATTCCATTCCTACTGAAGAGCACATGCATGACCGCACGTGCACGCAAGCAATATTCCCACAACTTATTAAAAAAAAAAGAGAGATGCTGCTTACACGGACTTGGCAAATCCAGTTAAGAATGGCCTTGGTTAGTCTCCCCTGGAAGGCAGACCCAGGGGCCTCTGGATCCCGGCCACCATCAAAACCAGTCTGATTTAGGGCCCTGGGGGAGGGGGAGGTGACACGTAGGAATAGTTGTGGTCTGCTTCTGAACCCCATTTCTTTCTTGATAGAGAGGCTGCAGGATTTCAACCCTGCTCTTCCCCAGGCTGTTCCTGGATGGCCGCTGAAAGGTCTCCAGGAGACCAGAATCCACCCCAATGTTGCCCACCCTTACTCTGTTTATTTTGCTTTGCTTTGTTTTGTTCATTTATTTTATTTATCTATAACAGTGGTGGCAAACCTATGGTACGTCTACCAGAGGTGGCACTCAAGAGCCCTCTCTGTGGGCACACACGCCGTTGCCCCAGCCCCCCCTCCCCTGCAGACCCCCCGTCACCAGCAGCCCCTCTGGAGGAGGGTTGCCCCTGGGCATGGCCTGCACAGAGCAGCACAGCCAAGGACATGGCAGCCAGGCAGCGGGGACAAGACTCTGCCCTCCCACCCCATTGCACGCAGATGATGCTGCGGGACGTGGGCGGAGGGCGTGGCCACCATGGTGCTGCTGGGCCACCTGGGCGATCTGCAGTGGGCCGTGGAGGCAGTGGGTGGCCCTGCAGGCAGGGCAGGGGGCAGAGCGGGGGTGGGCTGGGGCGGGGGTAGAGTGGACGGGCGGGGGCGGTTTTTGGGCACTCAATCTCTAAAAGGTTCACCATCACTGATCTATAAAATGTATTTATTTACAAAATTTATTTATCTGGGCAGCTTACTATTATATATACAGTTAGAAAAAATAAGAAGTTAAAATCAAGTATTAAAACCAAGGAGACATGGGGAGTGTAGCGACGGAGTGGGGGGAGGTGGGATACCTGTTAGGTATCCTGAGTCATTTGTATAATGCAGATAAATATTCCGTCTGCCTCTTTTACCCAGATCAAAAGCCCATCACTTTGGAGAAATACGCAGAACTCCACCCTGTATGCAGTTGAGGCTGGGGGCTGCTGGGAGCCCAAGTGCCCAACTCCGGGCCCGCCCTGGCCAGTCCAGGGATCATGCCCCCTCGCTGCCAGAGGGGCCACGAGGCCTTAAAGCCAAGTCAGGCTTTGCCCAAACCCTATGGACAAACGCAATATTCCAGGTGCAGCACCTACCCTGTACATGGAGAGGTCAATCCGGAGGGAATTGTGCAGCTGGTCCAGCAGTTTCACAAATCGTTCTTTCTGTCGGCAGCAAGAGAAAAGAGGGCAGGGGTCAAAAAGGATTTCTCCTGATATTTCTCGGGAAGGCCTTTCTTTCCTGCAGCTCTGGGGGGGTCGCCAGTGAGATGGAAACATTAGCCAATTCAAGGGGGGATTCAACTCCACCTATACGACCCGTCTCTCTGCAGGTTGAAAGGCCGAGGTTTTTCTTGAGGAGCATCTGCCCCTCCAGCAGGTCACGTTGCCAAATTCAACCACAGAAAAGTGTGGGGCTGTCCTACTCCCAAGCAACCCTGGCGAGCTTAAAATGTATTTTCTGTATCTCAAAGAAGGGCTGGTGGCTTCCTTGTCTGCTCAACTTGGCAGGCTTTCTGAGCTGTTCAGACATCACCCGGGATCCATTTCATTGCCGGCCCACTCACTAATTAAAAGAGCCCCTCTGGCACTACAACAGCACACTGCTCCACAACCCTTGTGAGCAGAAGCAGCCCATGAGTTCTTCCCATCCCCGGAAAGAAAGCCAGGTGGATGCTGAACTGTGGGCTGGGCCCAGAAACCGGCTGGGGAGACTCACCCCAAAGTTTGAGGCCGAGAAGCGATCAGAGGCGGAGACCTGGGTGGAGGCCGCAGTGTGGGCATAGTGAGCATTGATGTTGGCCAGCAAGGTACTCATCACGGCCGGCACTCCGGGACACATGTATTTTGACGAAAGACATGCAAAATGCCTGCGGGGGGGGGGAAGCAGAGGTAATGGGGGGGGGGTCAGGCAGAGGAAGCCCCGGGGCAAGGAAGCAGGAACGCCGGGCCCTTCCTCAAATGGCTCCCGGATCTCTCTGTCCTTAGCTAACTGCTCCTCCCCTCCCCGACCCACAGAGCCATTGGAGACCACCCCAAAGTCAGCGAGCACCAAGGCCATCTGACACCTGCAGGCAGCAACTCTGACAGCTTCTGCTGCTGCTGACGTGAAAGAAAGCTCTGGAGTGAGACACCCCCCCCCAGCAAAGCCCACCCCCTGCTCCAATTCTACCCCCTCTTGGACACTGTGCAAAAGCGGCACCTTCCAGGTGTTCCCAACGGTGGGGAGACCAAGCCCAGAGCCTCAGAGCAAAGCCTTCTCTTGCCAGAGGCCCAGGCAAAAGCAGAGATGGCTCAGCACCTCCCTCCCCAGGACGGGGACCCCAGAGTGGCCCAAGAGAGCTCCTATTCTCAGTCCTGCCTTCGCTCACCTGGAAGGGCCAGCTCTGTTACGGAGGACAAGCTCCCTCCTGATCGATTTTGCAAGGCGATGATTCCTTTCCAAGCACCACCTTCCCTGGTTCATCTTGTTTTGTGCTGACTTCCAATAACCCCCCCCTCCCCCCCAGCCCAAATGCTAGCGAACCCATGTTGGGGATTCTGGCTTTCTTCTCTTAGCCCTTCCTTTCTGGGGAGCCAAGAAGGGAGAACACCCAAACGCGGAGGCTGCTTCCTTCTTGAGGATGGCAGGAGGAGCCAAAGAAATTAAGGGGCTCTGCAGACCCCATCAGGCAGCTGAATCCTGCCACCTGCTCCTGGCACCCAACAACAGCGCAGAGTCTCTCTCCCCCCCCCCGGTTCATCTTGTTCAGCTTTGGGGGGCCCACCCCCCAGGAAGGGTCGTCTGGAGCCGGGCCCTTCATCATCAGAGCTCAAGAATCTTTGACAACTCTCCCCAGAGTTTGGGGATCTCCACCCGCCCCGGACTGGCTTGGCTGCACCGATGCTGAGCCCGTCCCTCGGAGGCTGGTAAAGCCGCTTGGCGCAGGCGGCATATCTGGGTCTAACAGGAGAGGAGAGGAGAGGAGAGGCCTGGGTGTAACCGGGGACTCACGTCATGGCTTGGTAGATGGACTCGATCCCGTAGCGCATGGCGAACTCGTCCACAATCTCCTGGCCAGTCTCCTCAAAGTAAACCTTCCAGGCGTCGTCCCCTTTGGCATCGGGGACCTTCACCACCCCGTTTCCTTGGACGTCCGTCAGGTGGTGGAAGAGGTTCTGGAAGGGAAACCCGCAGCCATCCCCAAGAGGGTCTCAGGAAAGGACCCACCCAAAGCAGGGGGGGGGGAGCAGACTCACACCCAGATTCAGGTGCTGGAAGGAATACCTGGAGACCCTCCCTTCCCTCAGCCCAGCCCAGGTGTGGGTTCTGCTCTTTAACCCTCTGCGGTTCTCAGCTTTCTGAGTCTGCTGCCACTTCTAGGTTGTCACTAGAGCCACTCGTGTGGCTTTGCCAGCCATGACTAACCCCCTACTTTTCGGGTGTCCCCATGACACCCAGCTGACTGGAAGCTCTGTGAGCTCCTAGCTGGTCTGGCTCCAGGGTGGGTTTCATCTGCTGCTGAGCTCTGGCTATTAAACAGATGCATGGGGGGGGGAGGGAGAGGAGGCAAGGATGAAAATGGACAATTTTCAGCCAGACTTTCTTTCAATACACAAAACTGGCCTCCGTTGGACGCTGCCCAGCTTTCTCTCTGAACTTCAGAACATGAGGGATCCTTGGTAGTTTCTGAGCTTGGGGCTTCTCATTAGCCAAACTGAGTAACATCATCAGTGCTAGTCTGAGGACGATGACCACTAGCACTGATGATGTTACCTACCGTGGTTTGGGTCATGAAGTGCCTGCTAGAAAACCACCAAGCTCAAAGAACACCAAGGACCCCTCATCTCAACCCTGAGCTGCAGATACTCTCTTTCATCAGTACCTTCAGAACATCTCTGTCCTTCCTCCGCCAGAATCTCCTCTTCCTTATTGCTTACCACGGGTGTGAGGCTACTTCTGTATAAAGCTACGTCTCTGTACTTTAAAACTGGCCAACCTCCTTTTTCTGGGAAAGATAAGCCACAACCGGTTGAAGGGCCAAAACCACCAGAGTGGAGTTCGCATTAAGAGAAGCCCCCAGGCTGCTCAGCCAACTCTTCCCTCACTGAAGTTGCAATAAGCCAAGGGGGATAAAGCCTGGGGCCCGAATTCTCTAAAGTGGAGGGAGCATCTTCAGCAAAGGGGGTTGACCGTGTGGGCCTCCTCTTGGGCAGCAGAGCTCAGCCGGCCGCCATGCCTACCTCGTGAAGGCAGGTGTACTGGATGTGATAAGGAGCCACCTTCTCTTCGCCTTTGATCTCCACGCTGATCTGCAGTCGAATGGCGCCTGAGACGGCAGATTTGTCCGTCCTTTTTTCTAGAAGGAAGAGCCCCACGTTCTCATCCCTGCCAGCCGGGGCCCTCCAGCAGCCAAGAGTGATGGAAGGCAGACTGGCCGCCCACGCAGCTACTCTCTCCCCCTTTCAGGAGACCAGGCTGGCTCTGCAGACCTGTTGGCAGCCAGTGGCACATGGGCTCCAGGCTACCCAGTCTGTCCTCAGGTAAAAGAGGGGCAGAAGATGCGGCCAAAAGGGGTGTTGTGCCCCTGTGGCCTCATTGCTATGAGGCTTGAGTGGGTCCCACAGAAGTGGTAGCTCCTCCACCACCACCATCTCCAGCTTGCCTTCGGAGGACTGGGACAGGACGATGTGCATGGCAGACCCTCCTGGTCCATCTGCACCTGCTGAGGGGACAGACCCCACCTCTTCCCACCCAGAGACCCCAAGGAGGCCAGGAGAGGGGCCTGGATGGGCCACCACAACAGCGGTCTGAAGGAGGCTGCAGGCCCTCTTTCTTTTCCAAAAGAAAAGGAGGAGAGCTCCACTCCCATTTCCCAAGCAGGGGTCTTCGGATGAGGCAGAGCTGCTGGCCTGCAGGATGTCTGAAGGACATCGGGTTGGAGAGAGGCACTTCCCTGGCTGGAATTTAGCAGTTCTGCCCAAAATGTTAAACTCGCTCCTCATTTTCCAAGGTAGGTTTCTCAGCACACATATTTTTCATCAAGACCCTCAACCAAAGTGCTTCTGGAGGGCTCCTGAGCAGTGATAAGCAGATGGCACTGAGGCCCAAAAGGGTTTTGAAAAGGACAGGGATTCCAAGGTTGCCAGTCTCTTTCCTCCACCCCCTTACTTTGGCTACAGATCTGGTTTGCAAGGGGGCCTTTCTGGGGCCACATTCTCTGAGGCCCGAGTAGTATTCACTTTTCTTTTCTGAATGAGACCCTCCCCTTTCTTCTCCTTGAAAACTTTCTGCTGCCTCAGCCCAGCCAAGCTGCTTTTCTGACTCCTGCCAGCAGATTTCTCCCCCTGAGGTCTGGGTTAGGAGTTTTTTTGATGAGTTGTGTGTGTGGGGGGGGCAACTTCACCCTCCCAGAACTGGACTCTGCCTCCTCCGACGCCCCAAACTCCCCTTCTGTCCTTCTCAGCTTGTTGTTGTTGTTAGTTGCAAAGTCATGTCTGACCCATCGCGATCTCATGGACAACGTTCCTCCAAGCCTTCCTGTCCTCTACCATCTTCTGGAGTCCATTGAACTCACGCCTATTGCTTCAGTGACTCCATCCAGCCACCTCATTCTCTGTCATCCCTTTCTTCTCTTGCCTTCAATCTTCCCCAGCATTAGGCTCTTCTCCAGTGAGTCCTTCCTTCTCATTAGGTGGCCAAAGTACTTGAGTTTCAACTTCAGGATCTGGCCTTCTAAAGAGCAGTCAGGGTTGATCTCCTCTAGGACTGACCGGTTTGATCGCCTTGCTGTCCAGGGGACTCGCAGGAGTCTTCTCCAGCACCATAGTTCAAAGCCCTCCATTCTTTGGCGCTCAGCCTTTCTTATGGTCCAACTTTCACAGCTATACATTGCAACTGAGGAAACCATAGCCTTGACTATACGTACTTTTGTTGGCTAGGCCACCCCAATTTCCTCCAGGCTGCCTCCCTGGAAGCACCCTGCCCTCCCCAGACCCCACCATCCCACAGGATTCCCACAGTGCTCTTCTGCCAAGCTCTCGACTCCTGCCCCCTGCCCGAAACTCCTGCGGACAGGAGGGACTCACCCAGGTTGTACCAGACGTCCATCTCTCCGCTCAGCGTCCGGACTTCAATGATGGTCTGCCCCAAAAAGTCATCTGACTCCCGCTTGAGCCGCTGCTTGACCCGGGACTTGATGTCATCGTCTTCATCCCAGACCCGCACTTTGATCCGGTCAGAGGAGTTATGGCACTCACTGCAAAGGCCAAAGGGGTGGGGGTGGGAGAGAGCAAGGTCTGTGCTTTTTTCTGCCCAGGTCCCAAGGCAGCCACAGGCAAGGAGGCAACGTACATCCCCCCAGCATAGGCCCCAAGCAATCCAGGCCCCTCCAGGCTCAGCGGGCTGTCTCTTCTCGGGTCTTAGAACCCCACTTTTTGGAGAGTGGGAGGGGGCAGGTTGCAAAGGCCCCAAACTGTGCTTGGAGGGCCCCAAGCAGTGGGGAATAACAACTAGCAACAGGGAAGGGCGAAGTTTTCCGAAGTGTAAGACTTCTCAATTCGATGTAGAGAAAAGTAAAGTCTTACACTTAGGCAAGAAAAACCAAAAGTACAAGTACAGATTAGGTGAAACTTGGCTCAATGGCAGTAACTGTGAGAAGGACCTTGGAGTCCTAATGGACAAATCACTTAAATATGAGCCAGCAGTGTATGACAGCTGGCAGAAAAGTCAATGCCATCCTAGGCTGCACTAACAGAGGGACTGAATCAGGGCCATGTGAGGTACTAATACAGCTCTATAAAGTAGTAGTAAGGCCACACCTGGAATACTGCATCCAGTTTTGATTGCCATGATAGGGGAAAAAATGTTAATATGCCCACCAAGATAGATCAATACCCTGATTTTCCATCTCTTTAGATTTTAAATTCCCTTCAGAGTTTAGAATATCTTTATATGTCCATATTTTCTCAAGACTGACTAAATGTGGATGTACAAATGCTTCCACTGTTGAGCTCCTGGAATTTTCAAGTATATTTTACATTTTATTTTTTTCCCATGTTAGTAATAATGCATTTCTAATATAGTGGTTTTGAAAATGTTTATGAATTTTATTTTTCCCATACCATAAAAAAGTGTGTCAACCGAGTTGTAAGTCATGTCCCTCCAAGTACCACAATCTTTTATTTCTAAGAGTTATCCATTCTTTTACCCATGTTAATACTGATTGCTTGATAATATTCTGGCAAGCCAAAACCTCCATTTCCCTTAGCTTCTTGTAACATTTTCAATTCAATATTTACAAATGCAAGTGAGATATGACAAAGATGTTAAACTGCACGGATTTTATAAAGAACAGACCTTGTGTCATGGTTCCGATAGATGAAACTCTTCAAAAGAACTTCGATTATTGTTTTCCTTAAAGAATCTTTTATTCGGGGAAGCAAAGTATTGGCACTACATAGTTGAACCCAAAAACTAAACTCCCTTCCCTCTGATACAAAGTAACAAAGGGCAATTCCCACCCCAAATAAACTGTCATAAATCACATTCAACATTATCAGCTTATCTTGGGGTTCCCACAGCAGCGTTATTATTATGGCTAGCTGAGCTTATATCCCACTCACCCCCCCCCCTCTGTTGCACCTGATTTCTAAAAGAAAAAGCATGTTAAAGGAATAGAGAAAATGGCTGCATTTGCATCAGTTGTCAAAGCGGGAACATCCAATGTTAGCAGCATTGACACCTTGTTTGATCAGGTATTATTAACCTCTGATGAGAAACTAATTAAGAAAATGTATAACTTTTAATTGAATTTGAAAATGGAAAATGAAGAAGTAAAAGAAACAATGATAACATGGGAAAAGAATTTTGGATACAATATAGATTTAGAGAAATGGCAAAACTTGTGGGAAAGAAATTATAAATTGACAATGTCAACCTCTTACAAAGAAAACGTATATAAAATGTTTTAAGATAGCACTTGCCACTAGCAAGACTAGCAAAAATGTTTAAAAATATGTCAGATAGATGTTGGAAATGTAATCACGTCAGGTACTTATTATCATGTATGGTGGACGTGTTAAAAAGAGATATTGGACAAAAATACATACTTGGCTAGAAAAGATGTTGGGAAAACATGTAGATTTTAAACCTGAACTTTTTAGATTAGGTATAATGCCAGAAAAGCTTGACAAACAAAGTATATACTTGATTTTACATGTGGTAAAGAATCATTTTCGCACAATAGTGGAAAAATGAAGAAATACCACCAGAGGAAGAAATAATTAAAAAAATACTAGATTGTGCGGAAATGGGCAGACTTACTTTGAGGTTGAAAGAAAAAGAAGAAACAGAATATTTTCAAACTTGGCACTTATTTTATCAACGGCTGGAGAAAAGAATAAGGGATTAGGAATTCAATTTGTCTTAGTGAATGATAAACTCAGACGTTTGTTGAATAAGTACTTTTGAATTGTATTAAAAAATCAATAAAATCTTTTTTTTTTAAAAAAAGAAAAATGTTGAGACTCTAGATCTAGAAAGAGTGCAGAGAAGAGCAACAAAGATGATTAAGGGCTTGAAGGCTGAAAGCTATGAAGAATGGTTGCAAGAACTGGGCATGGCTAGTCTAGTGAAGAACCAGGGGTGACATGATAGCAGTCGTCCAGTATTTGAGGAGCTGCCACAAAGAACAGGGGGTCAACTTATTTTCCAAAGCATCCGAAGGCCAGACAAGGAAGAATGGGTGGAAACTGATCAAAGAGATTGAACCCAGAAGTAAGTAAAAACTTTCTGACGGTGAGAACAATCAACCAGTGGAACAGAAGTTGCCTTCAGAAGTTGTGGGAGCTTCATCACTGGAAGCTTTCAAGAAGAGACTGGACTGCCATCTGTCAGAAATGGGATAGAGTCTCCTGCTTGAGCAGGGGGTTGGACTAGATGACCTACAAGGTCCCTTCCAACTCTGTTCTCTTATTTTCAGTTACCCCACCTCTGTAGAGTCCTAAGGTCCTTGGGCAACTCTTTTTCATCAAACCCTGGGGGGGGGGGTGTTGGGCTGACGTCACTCAGGGAGCTTCAGGGGCTGAAGGCCTCCCGGCCGTAAACCAACATTTCTCCCTCTGCACCATCCTGGACCTAAACCTGGTGGCTGCTTCGGCATGACCTTAGCAGAAACGTGGAGAAGGTGAAAGAGAAAACCTCATGGCTGCGTGTTAGTCCATACAAAAAATGAGCCCCTGGGAAAACTCTGCTCGTGTGGCTGCTTCCTGGGATGCACCTGGAGAGAAAGCCACAGCCTGGTGCTTCCTGTGTGGGAGACACTCTCCGTGCCTCCCTGGGGCTGAGGGAGGCTGGCTACTTCCAAAGTGAGAGGCGGAGAGGCCAGGTGGAAGCTGGCTGCTTTGTGGCCACGCAGCAGGGAGGCCATGTCTCAGCGGCGGCCCTCGCTGGCTTTTTAATGAAGGCGCTGCCTGTTGCCAAGCAACCCAAATAACACGAGGAAGAAAGTCAGAAAGTGGGTCATGCACAATGTGCTGAGCCTTGTCAATCAGAGCGGTGCCCAAACAAGGGGCGCCTCCCCCATGCTGCCCACCAGCCCTGCCCTGCCTTCCCCCTGCCAGACTTGCAGCTGAGGAGGCCCCGTCCGACTCCTCCAAGACCCTGGCCCAGGTGGGCCTCTGCCCCCTCCAGACTCCTACGGCTTTTCTGGAACATTCTTTCCATTTGGCCTTCCGGCCCTGCTCCTCCTGGCCACCTGGCACTTGTGGCCCCAATTCGGCCATTTTATGCTTAAAACATATTTAAAAGATTGGGGGGAGGGGGGGCAACCTGAGCCCACAGACTCACAAGGCCGCCAGACTGCCACTGTTTCTGACAGGAATGAAGCGGGTTTTAGTGCGCTTGAAGGGCGGCCCGAAGATTTCCCCAATTGCTTCAGCACAGGTAGTCCTCGACGTATGACCACAACTGAGCCCAAAATTTCTGTTGTTAAGTGGGACATTTGTTAAGTAAGCTTTGCCCCTTTTTACGACTTTCCTTGCCTCAGTTGTTAAGTGAATCACTGCAGTTGATAAGTTAGTAACCCGGTGGTTAAACGGACCTAGATTCCCCATTGGCTTTGCTTCTCAGAAGGTCACAAAAAGGGATCACACGACCCCGGGATACCGCAACCGTCGTAAATATGAGCCAGCTGGCAAAAGCATCCGAATTTTGATCACGTGACCATGGGGATGCGGCAAAGGTCGTAAGTGTGAAAAATGGTCACACTTTTTTCAATGCTGTTGTAACTTTTAATGGTCACTAGACAAAGTGTTGCAAGTCGACCGACTGCCTGTATTTGACTGCATAGGCCAACCTTCTCCTCCTCTTCAACAGGGATTCCCCAGGATGTGTCCCCACCAGCCTGGCTACCCAAGAGCAGCCCTGACCTGTGGGCTGATCCTAGATGAGGGAGTTGGCCATGCAGACTGTTTAAATAAATACATTTGGGGGAAGGACATCCACCTCCCCACCCGAGCTGTGGTGTGTGTGTGTGTGTGCTAGCAAAATGGAAGAGAGACCCCCTCTTGTCCGCCCTTTAGTTTCACTGCTGCAGACTTGGGAGAGGAACGGCTGTGATGGGAAGATTCTGGAAGGTCTTCCAGCCCCCTTAATCCCTTGTGAAGAATTCAGGAGGAAAGGAGGGAGGCTTCCCTGCAGCAGATAATCGATGTTGGCGCACAATCACACCCCGCAGGCCAGCTGGATTGTTATCTACACTGGAGACCTCGGGAAATCTTTGCTGACTCCCTCATCTTCCTTGTCAGATCCAGATAACTACAATGTCTCCCGCAGTCTGGGGTTTAGCATGATTGTTCTCTTATATTCTGGAGGCAGTTTTGTCAAGGGGTTACTGGGAGTCCACACACTGACCTGATGACGCACAAAATTCCCCAATGAGACGGGTTTTAGGACTGGGGCCCCGGCACACATCTCCGTAGCCCTGCCCCAACCCCAGCAGGCCAGCCTTTGGGCTGCTTTTCAAACTCTGTGGGGCCCCATAGAAATGGCCTCTGACATTGCACTGATGTTTGGGAATCAGAGCATAGACCCTGTTGAAAGCCTTTGGGCAGGAGTAAAAGAGGAGAAAGAAAACCTATACGGGATCCCGCCGAAGGAGGTTACTATGGACCATCTGGGCAGGCAGAAGATACAGGCCAGGTCTTTCTGCATCAGATGAGCAGAAAGGCTATCAGAGAGGCATGCAAGAGTGGTAAAGGGGGGGGAGGGGCAATTATCCCGGCATCTGCTGAGAGTCAGAAGCCCAACTCATTCTGGTCCTCACTGGATGACAACTTCATCTGTCAGAAAGTGGAAGAAAGAGCAAAGGGTGCTGCTATCCTGGACATAACCTAGGAATCGGCCAAAGAAGAGAAGGCAACTGACACCCGGGGAAGGTGACCTTATTGCCCTTGAATCTGTGGCATCTAGAGGAGAACCAATCAAAGAACAAAGGCTGGTTCACGGGAAGAGCTTCAATCCAACGGTTCCAACCCTAAAGAGGCACAAAGGGAAATCTTGCCACATGAGCAAACCGAACGAGCCAGTGATTCCCATCGGGAGGAAAAGCGAGGGAAATCTTGGCCAGGAAACCCACAGGCAGAGCGCTCTGACAGGAAGAGAGAACCATCTCCAGAGAGGGGAGGGGGGGCCTCTCAGAAGAGCTAAAGCTCAGAACAAGAGGTGATGGGGGAGAGATGCTGATCGGATGATCCCCCTCCCCTCTCCCAAGCCAGACACCACCACCCCCAACAGCTCTGCCATGGAGGTCTGGTGGGAGCCTGGTGGAATGGTTAAAATGCTAGGCAGCCCTCCAGTTCTGGCACCCACCCAGGAAAGATCCTGGCCAGCCATTTTCTTTATCGCTTGTGACTCTCCTCGATGGGGTCCTGGCCAAATCTCTGAGGGGGAACTGCGCTACCAGGCACTACTGAGGAAGGGTAACTCTCAGTGATGGTGGAACCAGGTGCTTGCCACCTTGACCTGTTGTCAGCAATAGCCTGGAGCCCAGGAGTTTCTCCCACTCTCCAGCTGTGCTTTCCACATCTGCCTTTCTACTCCCCAGTTGTTTTTCTTAGCAGCTGTCTCTGAACTTCTTGCTGATCAGAGCAACCCCCCCCCCTGCAAGGCCAATTTGCTACCTTTGCTCACCCCCGCCTCCCGTGTCAACTGAGGGTCCCCTGAGCAAGCTGCCTGATGCTCCCCAGGTCTTCTTAACTCTTAATATCAGTCTAAATCTTTCCCTTTCCCTTGATGCGCTCACAATCTGCTTCTTTTTCAGACTGACACCTGCCCCCGTTTCTCAAATTGGTAGAATGTCAGCCTATTATACTGTGATTCCAGTTCTGTCATTCTTTACAATGTACTCCCATTAGACGGGGATAACGGGCCTTTCTCCCTCCGGAAACAGCCCTTTCATGGCTCTCTGCTCCCTCAAAGGAACAATCAGACGGAGGAGCCCTAATAGGGCCTCTTTGGGGGCCTTCTTCCCGCATTCTCTCCCTCTCCCTATTAGCCTTCCAAGGGCTGCTCTCTCATCTTGCCTTCTCTGAACATTTCCCTCTCCGTGTGCGCCTCTGTGCTTCCTTGAAGATCTGAAAGAAGCGTTGCCTACCAAGGACTTTGCTTCATGTTTCCTTGCATCCCCATCAGCAGAAGGATCCACACTACCCTCCCTTTCGGCAGGCCGTATAGCCTGGGGACAGATTTGTTTGTTCTCCTGCACCTTTAAACACTTCAACAGGTATTTTATCTGCACCGGGTCCCCTCCTACCTTCCCCTGCCTGAGGGATGCAAAGGGCCAGATGCCTCTCCTTGCAGTGGTACACGGGAACGAGCTTAGGAGAAAGACTGGAAGCAGACAGAAGGCCAGGGGAACATGCAGCAAAGAGACAGCTTAGCCTCAGAGCTGGATACTGAGCAGGGCAAGGGGCTCAGAAGAGACACTCTCCAATTTCTCAGGATATAAAGGAAGAGGAAGGAAACCACACTTTCAGACTTGCAAGATTCTGTCCATTTTGCTTTGCAATAAAATAGAATTAGCTCAGCTGGTTGTGTCTCCTGACAGGTCTACCTGGTAAGGCTGACACATTTTGGAGCAGACATGTGACAATTTGCTGCCGGATAGAAAAGTCATTTGGTCCTTTACTTCAGACCCTATGAAAACTCATCTGTCCTTCGGAAACGAGGCACAAGCATTTTGCCATGGCTTTTTCCCAGATTGGGTTTTGGAGTTTCTTCCCCTGGAAAGCTTTGGTTGTTTAGTTGTTTAGTTGATCATTTTAAGTTAAGACATCAGAGGTAACTAACATTACTGTACAAATGGAAGAAGTATTCACCATCTGCAGATCCTACGTTCTGTTGCTTCTAACCCCATCTTCCCCCCCCCTTTCACTCTCCCCTCTTCCCTCCACCAACCGCTGCACCTTTGTCATCTTCCTCTCCCACAACTACTTGTAGAAACAGAACATGGCCAACAAGCCTGGACATCAGAGTAGAAGTCCCCCCCCAGGCTGGGGACAGAGGCACCTGGGGCATTTGAAGCAGCCTTGGCAGCTTAGATTAAAACCACATCGGTTTATCTCTGAGCGTCCCATGTGAAGAGATTTTGTTTTACTCAGCGGGGCAATTTGGAGCTTTCAATGCATTGAGACAAAAAGGCCGCCACCTCCCCTCTCTTTTTGAGGCTGGACTCCAAGCCCCATAATGCTGGTACACGGCTCTGAAATCAGATTTTGTATCGTAGGAAATTGGAGTTTGTATCGTATTACAATGCCTGCACATGTAATAAAGGATAATAACAGTATTTCTCTCTCTCATTATTTGGAAAACAAACAAATCAAAGAAACAGCCAGTTTGTATAGCTCTGATATCCCAAAGGCCAACCTCTCCTCATGGTTCCTAATAACGTCCTAATAACACTTCAAGCCGCTCTCCACTTCTACTGTTTTGTGAACTTGCATGCAGTATGTAAGAACTACTAAGCTGTTCCTCCAGCCGGATCACGTGCTTGGCCTATCTTGTCCATCAGTCTGTCCTCTCAGGAGCCAACTGACAGCAGAAGGAAGCCCACTAATCTCCAGCAGATGCCTCCAGAAGAGCTCCATGGCCATCAATGCTGGCAACCATTGACCCCCAGGACCTCTCCAAATTCATTCAGCCTTTTTTTTTTTTTTTTTGAAGCCAGCCAAGCTAGGAGCCACCATATAACAAAGTTCCACCTTGTACAAAAACTATTCTCTTTTTTCCAGCCTGATTCTTCCATGATTCAATACCATGGTGGGCTGTTTCTCCTGGCCCGCTTTATCCACACCGTCCATAATTCCACACACCTCCATGCCGACCCTTCTCGTTCACCTCTTTTCAGGGCCCAAAGCCCCCCAACGTCCCCCCACCTTTCCTCTGAGGAAGCTGCTCTAGCCACCCCCGGATCCTCTTAGCTAGCATATGAATAGAATAGAGCTGGAAGGGACCTTGGAGGTCTTCTAGTCCAGCCCCCTGCTCGAGCAGGAGAACCTATACCACAGTGGTTCTCAACCTGTGGGTCGGGACCCCATTTGGGGTCAAATGACCATTTCACGGGGGTTACCAAACAACGCAGTCCGCCATTTTTTTCCCCCTTTTTCTTAGCTGTGCTATTCCCTTTTATTTCTTGAATAGAGTCTAATTCTATTGGCTTTCAAAAGCCAATAGGAATTGTCCAGGCTGTCTCTGCCCTGCTGAGCCCGCCAAAGGTCCCATTCTGCAAACGGTGCTGAACCAGTTGAGTAGCTCTCGACTTACAACCGGTTGAGTAGTCCTTGACTTACGACCGGTTGGGGGTCACAGCATTAAAAAGGTTGAGAACCACTGCTATACCATCTCAGACAAGTGACTGTTCAGCCTCCTCTTAAAAATCTCCAGTGATGGAGCACCCACGATTTCTGGAGGCAAGCTGTTCCACTGGTTAATTGTCCTCACTGTCAGGAAGTTTCTCCTTAATTCCAGGTTGCTTCCCTTTGATCAGTTTCCAACCATTTCAACATAGTTTCTCTTTTCTCCACTTCCTTCAATCCCTTCCATCCTGTCCCCTCTCGTTCACCCTTCCAGAGCCCAAAGCCTCCAATGTCCCCACTTTCCTCCGAGGAAGCTGCCTTCCCTGCAAGGAATCTTCTCCAGCTCCACAATGTTCCTTCTGAGGTGGGGCCCTGGAACTGTGCACAATGTTCCAGATGTGGTCGCACCACTGCTTTATGCAAGGTCATCCTAATATCGGCACCTCTATTTTCAGTATGTTTATTTTCAACACCGTTTCTTGTGATACCCAATGCGCTGTTGGCCTTTTTCACAGCTAATGACGCTGTTTGGACACTCTCATTCAATTGCTTCCCCTTATCAGTCCCTGCTAGTAACAATTCCATTATTTGTGCGTGCAGACAGGAATTTTCCCACCACGTGCAACACACTGGTGCCAAACTTCACTCTTGGCTCCAAAAGGCCAGAAAACTCTCTAAGGATCATTGCATGGAGGGCCCCTGATGCAGCCCTGCCATCCCCAGCCATGCCATCTCGGCCCTTCTTGGCATAATGAGGGTTCATTATCCTAATTACATCGCCTCCCTTATTTGCCACCTCCAGGAAGAGAGCCCAGGGGCTCCGATCTCTGCCAGAGCAATCAGCTGCTGATTATATGCCTCTGGAGGAAAAAGGCAGGAAGAGAGCCAACGCTCCAAAGAACACCTGCATGGAGCAGCCGAACTGGCTGGCCTAGTCCCTGGAAAGACGGCAGGGCTGCTTCCTGAATCACAGGCACCCCCTGAGCGCCATTCAGGGCAGGTTTGATCACCCACAGCCAGCCTTCCGCCTCCTGCCCTTCCTCTTGGGCACACACTTCCTGGCAGCTGCCTTGGGCTTGGCTGAGGCTCTGAGGGGGGCCAGCCAGGTGCAGGGAGCAGAAGGAAGAGGAGAAACGTGCCCGTTCCGTTCGTTTCTTCCAGAGAAGGAGCTGCAGGCGGGAGATGGAGGGGAAGGCTCCAGGCACACAACTCACGGGGGTCACCCCAGAACGGCCCTCCTGCCCTGCTGAGGAGCCTCAGAGTCTGGGTCCAAGGACCCCCTGCCTTCCCTACACAGGGTCCTTGCTTGGGAGGTGGGAAGGAGGCCTTCCTTTCAGGGAGCCTCAGTTGGGTGAGAAGCCATGGATGGATCCCTTCTGGGATTTGGGTGGCCACATAAATCTGAGGAGTAAAGACATCTACGTGCAACCTGTTGCTGTCAAGACTGCTAACATGGGATGTTCTTGCTTGCCATATATGAAGAAGCAGACCTGTTTTATTTAGCCTGCATAGCACTTCTAGAGTTAAAGTAATAGTCTGGTGGATGGGAAAATATGCTAGCTAATCATAACAATGTCTGAGCACAGTGTGGCCAAGGTCAGCCCAGCTGCAAAGGGAGGGGCACTTCACACTTCACATTAATTGGAGAATGTGATTGATGACTGTAAAATGAAGGAGTGAGTTATGCTTTGTTACGGGTGGGGGAGGATTCAGTTTTTGGCTTAACTTTGTTAGTGCCGAAACTATGCAGAATAATAAAAGATTCTTTTAGAGGAATAAGCCTCAAAGTTCTTTGAAAAGCTGCTTCCTTTCGGAAGCATGACAGGTGCTTGAAACACACGACGGGGGGCAGGGGTCGCTCCTGACTTCCCCTCTTCCCAGTGCCGAGCAACAGCCCCTCTGTACAAATACCCCCATGTTTTTATATGGAGTACCTGAAGCAGCACCGAGGCCGGGGATACTTACAAATGGAACTTCTCCTCCCAAACGGGGTTCAGATTCCCAAAAATGGTCTTGGTCCTCTTCTTTGTTTTGCCCACCTGGACGGTCACATAGGGGTCGCTGGAGCCGGTCTTGTCCTTGGCTTGCAGGCCTTGGGCACAAACCACTGCCGGGTGGGGGGGGAGGAAGAGAAGAGGTGAGGGGGAGGCCAGGAAATTTCCCAGAAGCAGAGTCCATGGCTCTGGGGCAAGCTTCAGGAGGGCTGCCCTCCTCCCCCACCCCCAGGGCTCTGCTTCTTCCCTCACCTGTGATGGTGATTTTGGCTGACCACTTGGAGGTCCCATCCAGGACGCTCTGCTTCACCGCCTTGATCTGCTGCCCGTGGGTCACCTTGTTCTCCCCGAAGACGTCCCGGATCAGGTCAAAAATCTCCGGCTTGTTCCGCTCCCGGATCTTCATACGGTCCTTCATCGCCATGATGATGTTTTGGGTCCGATCCTCGGCACCGTGCTTGGAGCACTTTTCGGCGGCTCCTGCGGAGGGGGGAGGAGAGGGGTGTGGCGGGGTCACCGGGACTGGCCTGTCTGCACTGCATCTGCTCCTCTGTCCAGTTGGAATGGGATGTGGGGATGACCTTGGGGGGGGGGGGGGAAGGAAGAGCCACACTCGGGGAACACCTGGATAAGAGGCATTTTGGCCCAGAGAAGGGAGAGGGGGCTGGCAAAGCCCTCCAAAGAGACCCTGCCTGGTTACCTGGGCTCCAGGGGAGGGGGGAGGTGAGTGATCCTCCAGGTTGCAATGGCAACTGGGACCAGGACTGTGGTCGCTAAGCAATGCGGTTGCAAAGTGCAGTGTCAGGTGACTGCATTGCTTAGGGTCAGCAATGTTGTTGTTGTTGTTGTTAATTGCGAAGTTGTGTCTGACCCATCGCGACCCCATGGACAACATTCCTCCAGGCCTTCCTGTCCTCTACCATCTTCTGGAGTCTATTTAAGTTCACGCCTATTGCTTCAGTGACTCCATCCAGTCATCTCATTCTCTGTCGTCCCCTTCTTCTATTGCCCTCCATCTTTCCCAGCATTAGGCTCTTCTCCAGTGAGTCCTTCCTTCTCATTAGGTGGCCAAAGTACTTGAGTTTCAACTTCAGGGTCTGGCCTTCTAAAGAGCAGTCGGGGTTGATCTCTTCTAGGACTGACCAGTTTGAACGCCTTGCAGTCCAGGGGACTCGCAGGAGTCTTCTCCAGCACCATAGTTCAAAGGCCTCCATTCTTAACCCTTAAATCCCTGGGGACAAGATGGCCACCTTATTCCAGTACTGGAGGGCTGGCCTGGGGGGGGTATCAAGCTGTTCTCCAAAGCAGAGACCCCCCAACCTTTTGGGCACCAGGGACTGTGATCCCTTCCATGGATCAGAAAGGGCATGATTTTGTGTGTTGCCTGCATCCCACGGATGGGGCTTTGCTTGTTAGTGCGGCCCAGTTGCTGATATGTTGTGGCCCAGTGCTGGTCCACGGGACAGGGGGTTGGGGACTCCTGCTCCAGAGCACCAGAAGGCAGGACGAGAAGCAACGGATGGGAATTCACCCAGGAGGGAAGGAAACCTAGAACTAAGGAGAAACTTCCTGACAGGGAGGACACTTAATCAGTAGAAGTTGCCTTCAGAAGTTGTGGGTGCTCCAACACTGGAGGTTTTCAAGAAGAGACCGGACAGCCATTTGACTACAATGGCAAAAGGTCTCCTGCTTGAGCAGGGGGTTGGGCTACATGACCTCCAAGGTCCCCTTCCAGCTCTGTTCTGATTCACCGAATCCCAGCAGTCCAAGCTGCCATTACAACTTCAGGATCGTGTGGGTCGTTCAAGCAAGAACGGGGGAGGGAGGCAGGTGGATGGTGCAGAGGCTTGGAAGGGATGCAGGATGGAAGGGCAGCCCAGTGAGGGCCGCAGGTGTGTGCTGGGAAGCCCAGGTGAGCCTGCAGGGGCCACAGACAGGTTGCAGGGAGATGTGCATTATGGAGGGTGAGGGCCGTGCTGCTGGGCTGAGCAGTCTTCTCCCAGGGGTTGCTCTGCTGAGAAGCCATGGGAAGGAGGTGGCTGGCTGGGGCAAGAGAGAGCTGGAGGATTCCCGGCCGGAGAGAGCCGGGCGCCCGTCTCCCAAAAGGAAAGGCCCCTGCTGGGTCCTGCCTGGCAGCTCACGGGCCGCCATCCCTGGAGAAGCGTCCAGGTGGCCAGGCCCGTCTCCCTCCAGCGAGAAGGGAAGCCCCGCAGCTCCTTCAGAAAGTTTGCCTCTCCCCCCCGTATGGAGGTATGGAGGACATCTGCTGGGTGGGAGGGTAAGGCCTGCGTATGATTTGTTCTTGGAACTGAAAATAGGCTTTGCCACTTAAAATAAAACCCGTCTTCTCTGGCACCGAGGCTGCTGTGCCAACATTTCTTGACAGAGGGACTCTGAGGAAACGGGCACCTGTCGAGGCTGCGCTTTAATCACCGCTTCCACACGCGGCACCCCGGCTGCCAAAAAAGGAAGGTGGGCCCCCTCCCCTCCCACGGAGGGCCCCGAGCTGGGCTTCCCGGCTTGGCACAGGCCCCTCCTGGGCCCACCCAGTCCAGAAGCACCCGGCCTCCTCTTCCTCACAGGGAGCCCCCCAAGCTGCGGGGCTGCCAGGCTTTCTTCCGTGGCTTGGCCTTGCTCCAACGGGAGTGGGTGTGGGAGGAGGGGGCGCGGGCTGAACTGAGCAAAAGTGAGGGGGGGGGCAGATCTTCCATGGCAGGGAGGGGCTTTGCACCCAGGTCTCCCTGGGCTTAGGCCAACCCCCTCAGCCCCTCCCCCATGAGGGCCCTTCCGAAGGGACAATGAAGGCCGAGAGAGACAGAAGAACCCGGCCTGCCATGAAGAGGGGTTGGGGTGCATGAGCAGAACCCCGCGATTCAGTTTCCTAGAGGATCCCCCTCTTCCATCTTTGGTCATGCTCTCCTCTTAAATTCTCGGACCGGATCCCTGACTGAGAAAGCCGCCTTTTCTCCCGTCTCCCGGAATTTCTGCCTCTGTGGAGCTGGGAATCTCTCCGCTTGGGCATCTCCTCACCACACAATAGGGAAGGAGCTGCCAGTGCGGATAAAGGGGCAGACCCTGGTCCTCAGCCGGGAGGGTGTGGAAGTCAGCCTCCTCCCTTCGGACATGACTTGTCCTTCACTAGCGGTGCATCCAGGCTTATCTCCAAGTGCTCCATTTTATTTTATTTAACAAAATTCCTTCTCTCTCTTCCTTCCTTCCCTTCTTTCCTTCCCTCCCTCCCTCCTCTTCTTCTTCCTTCCCTTCTGTCCTTCCTTCCCTCCCTCCCTCCTTCTCTTCTTCTTCCTTCCCTTCTGTCCTTCTTTACCTCCCTCCTTTCCTTCTCCTTCCCTTCCTTCTCTTCTCCTTTCTTCCTTCCCTTCCCTTCCTTCCCTCCCTCTTTCCCTTCCTTCCCTTTTCCTTTCCTTCTCCTTCCCTCCCTTCCTTCTCTTCTCCTTCCTTCCCTTCTGTTCTTCCCTCCCTCCTTTCCTTCTCCTTCCTCAGAAGGGGGGGGGGACAGGAGGAAGTTCTACTTCAAACAACACCAGCAGTTCTTTGCAGACAGCAGGAACAGCAAGCTGAAGGGGATGCCAACATATTGTGGCACCCTGGAGGGTTTGGGATCTGTGTTAGGGCGCAAAAATAGTCCTTCGTGGTCCTTTGGCCAGCCACAGCTCAAGAAAGGCCCTCTCCCCTCGTCGCTTGGAGAGGCCACACAAGAGCCTGGGGGTCTCAACCTCCCTCCCCCTGCCTGGAAAGGGAGCGCCACTCACTCTGCAGACAGTCGGCATTGAGCAGGTCTTGGCACTTTTCGTGGCACTTGACCCCACATTCCGTACAGCGCATCCCTTGGCGTGCGATGCCCCACAGGAGCCCCTCGCACTCGTAGCAGTAGGTGGGGGTTGTGGCGGTCCACACCTCAAACTTATGGGGTGTGGTGCAGGAGATGGGGTAGATTAAGGCTTGGAGGGTCTTCTTGTACACGTGTGATTTCTGAAACAAAAAAGAGTTCAAGAAAGAAACCCCTTTTTCTCAGGGAGAGGAGAGAAATCCCCCCCCCCAATCCTGGGGATGTGAGATGGCTATACCTGGAGCAGACCCCAGACCTCCATTTGCAAACTACCGGGAGGTTTCTGCAGAGTCCAGCCTAGGTAGGATAACATGCCCCTTGGCATGCCCAGCCAGGGCCTAACACGACCCCCCTTGACTCCTTCGGTCCCCCCCCCCACGGCTCCCCAGCTCCAGGGCCTTCCCAAAGGAGGGGCAGGAGTGGGCTCACATCTTCTAGCACAGTGTTTCTCAACCTTGACCATTTTAAGGCATGTGGACTTCAACTCCCAGAATTCCACAGCCAGCAATGCTGGCTGTGGAATTCTGGGAGTTGAAGTCCACATGCCTTAAAATGGTCAAGGTTGAGAAACACTGTTCTAGCAAGCATCTCTCCTGAGCACTGTGGTCTCGCATAAACAAAGAGCCCCAACACACCTCCCCCACTTGCTTTGAGGGCACCTGAAATGGCTTTTGTGTAGCTGAAAGGTTCCCACTCTCAGCTCTGCTCATCTGCCAGGGAGGGAGGGAGGGTAGCTGCCTCGGGGTGATGCACCTCAGGGATAGCCTCAGAGGATCCCCCCTCCCCGGGCTCAGGACCTCCCCTTCCTCCCTCCCCCTCCTGGCCTGGCCCAGTTGCTCTCCGGCCTTACCAGCTCTTCATCCTTGAGAGACGTCCGAGTGGACATGGCTGAAGTGATGCCCGCCTTTCGTGACTGCACCAGCGACTGGAAAAGGAATCAGTTATTGGGGGCCTCAGAGGGCACACTTCTTTGGGGAGGTGTCTCTTGGGCATGGAAGCCCCTCAAGAGAGAACCATCTGAGCCCTCCTCCCCTGCCTGCCCCATCCCCTCAGCCCTCAACCGCCATCACTATTCTTCCCTTTCCCCCCGAGGATCTCTCGGCCCCCACCTGGGGGCCTTCCCCAGCTCTCCCACCTGTGGAGGGTCTCAGGTGGGAAGGAGAAGGGAAGATGCCCTGTCCTGGAGCCCTTGGCTGGACTGGCCATCTGCTGGGAGAGACTGCCAATGCCTGGAGGGCCCCGGCTGTGCCTCACCCAGGCCTTCTTCCTCCTCCTCCCCCCAGGGCGAGTCGGCCAGTCCAGGAAGGCAGGAGCCAAGCAGTCAGCAGGCTGGAAGCATCGAGGCCATCAGGGGCAAGTCCCCCACTGCCAGGAGGCGTACGGGCCACAAGGCACTCCAGAAAAGTGTGTGTGTGGGGGGGAGAACACCCCTTCGGTGAAGGAAGCTGGATGTTCCTCTCCGCTTACTTACCATGGCCTGCGGGAGGGAAGCGCCAGCGTCCAAGAGAAGCAGAACACATTAATGCCACTAATGCCACCCTGCCCTCAGCTACCGGACCCCAACCAAGGGGCCCCTCAGCAAGCCCCAGGACCACCCCCAAGGCTTGCAGCCACTCTGGCCACCCCACCCTAGCCCCACAGAAGGGTGGGCAGAGGCTCCCCACCTCCCTCCTCCTATTTGCTTCCCCACAGCTGGAACACCCCCCCACCCCCACCCCGGCTTTTTTAACTCTGCCACCTGGAAGTACAGAGGGAAACCTTCCCTCCCCCACAAAAATACGCTCCAAAGGCCCCCTCCCCATCCCATTTTCCTGACGTGGGGCTGTTTCTGGCCCATCACCTCTTGTCCCAAATCTCTCCCCCCCCCCGCTTTCACTGGGAAAAGAGGCTGCAGTTGGGGGGAGGGGGGTATTCTCAAGACCCCAAAACTAGATGGGACCACAGACCCCCATTTCTTTTCTTTGTCACATTTCGGGTCACAAGAGTGGCTTTTTTGTGGATGAAGGCTCCACATTCTCACACTCAAAAGAACTTGAGTGGGGGGGGGGGAAATGAGTTACCCAGGAACAGCAAAGTTGTCCCAGCCCCCCCCCTCCCCGTCCCCGTGCCCCACAACCCTAAGGGCACGCTGAGCAGTCAACAGAGCTGTGGGAGGCCCCAAAGGCGCTTTCCCTTGCTGCCTGCCCCTCTCTTTGCTACTCGAGAGTAGGACGGGGAAGTGCCTCTCCACCCCTCACCCCCCCCTCCAACCAGCAGAACGTCCGTCTGTGTTCCGGGGGAAATGCTGCCGCTATGGTGCACGGCAACCCGTAGCCCAAAGCTGGGGTGGGGGCCATACTGTGACCGAGGAGGTCCTCTCACCAGGTCACTGACGAGCGGAAGCGGCTTCTTCTGCCGTAGGTCAGGCATGCTGTCGATGCCGTACAGGCCACCCGCTGGCCTAGAAGCAACAGGGATGGAGGGCGTTAGGGCGGGCAAGGGGGATGTTGCAGAAACCCAGCCAGACGCTCCCTGGCCATGAAGGGAGCGGGGTGAATGGGAGAGCCCCCATGGCATCCAGGAACATAGGTGGCCAAGGCAAGAGAGGATTGGGATATTTATTTATTTCTAAAATTTATATGCCGGCCAATCCCAAGGGACTCAGGGCGGCGTACAAAATTAAAACAATAATATGACAATAAAACAATAAATAAATAAATATGGCAAGAGCCTCTGTGGGTCTGGACACAGAAAGAGCCTTCAGCCTGCGGCTCTCAAAGGCCCCTCAAACTCCCTCCCACACACACATGCCTTGTTAAACCAGGGCTGCTCTCCACTTCCCCCAGAAGAGGCTGGCCGAGCTGTGACCTGCCCAGATTTACCAGGGAGGGAGGCACAGGGTGTCCCCCAGCTGCCCTTTCAAGACTAAAATGTTGGCATCTTATAAGATCCCCTCAAAGACCCCCCTCCCCAACCGTGGTATCCTCCAGAACCCTGAAGGGGGCCTTCTTTGCCCTCTGCTCAAAGTCAGCCCTCCCCCCCCCCATGGCAGCTATATTAAGCTCCTTCCTGAATGGCAGAGCCAGCTCAGGGCTCCTGCAGTCTGTGGGGAGGGCCGGGCCCAGAGATCGGCCCCTTCCCCTTCTCCTTCACCCCCTGCCTGGATCAGTCTCAGTCCACGTTGGGAGCTGCTGTGCCCCCTATTCCCTCGGGGCCCCCCCCCCACTACCACACAACAGTTGTGCACAAGCAGCAGCAGCGAATTCAAATGTTGCCGATCAAAGCCATCTGGCTCTCTCCGAGTATATTCACACACGGAAAATCAAACAGCCTGAAAAGGGGGGGCTTCTCCGCCTCTCTCCTGGCAGCACCCCAAGTCAGGCTGGAAAGAAGGGGAGTGCGAGCGCTCTGCTGAGGGGGAGCCCGGCTTCAAAATCTTCCAAGGCCTGGGGTCAGGAGCAGCGGTGCAGGAAAGGATGGATGGATGGATGGATGGATGGATGGATGGATGGGTGGGTGGATGGATGGGTGGATGGGAGGGAGGGAGGGATGGGAGGGAGGGGTTAGGAGCTGCGGTGCAGGAAAGGATGGATGGATGGATGGATGGATGGGAGGGAGGGAGGGAGGGAGGAAGGAAGGGGTTAGGAGCTGCGGTGCAGGAAAGGATGGATGGATGGATGGGAGGGAGGGAGGGAGGGAGGAAGGAAGGAAGGAAGGGGTTAGGAGCTGCTGTGCAGGAAAGATGGATGGATGAATGGATGGATGGATGGGAGGGAGGGAAGGAGGGATGGGAGGGAGGGAGGGAGGAAGGGGTCAGGAGCAGCGGTGCAGGAAAGATGGATGGGTGGATGGATGGATGGGAGGGATGGGAGGGAGGAAGGAAAGAATGAAGGGGTTAGGAGCTGCTGTGCAGGAAAGATGGATGGATGGATGGATGAATGGATGGATGGGAGGGAAGGAGGGATGGGAGGGAGGGAGGGAGGAAGGGGTTAGGAGTTGCGGTGCAGGAAATATGGATGGATGAATGGATGGGAGGGAAGGAGGGATGGGAGGGAGGGAGGAAGGGAGGAAGGGGTTAGGAACTGGTGCAGGAAAGATGGATGGATGGATGGGAGGGAGGGGGGAGGGAGGGAGGGAGGGAGGAAGGAAGGAAAGATGCCCCATGGAAAGAGCAGTTCTGTGTAGAGAGAGAAAGAGAGAGAGAAAGAGAGAGAGAGCAAGCGAGTGCTGCAGGGGCCTCCAAGGCTACTCACCCTCCTTTGAACCATGGAGACTTTGAGGGGCTGCCATCCTCCGAACCCTTCAATGATGGAAAAGAGAGAAAACGACAGAATTACTTCCCATCCAGCAAGTTGAAGGGACGCACTCAAGGAGGAGATCCATGCATAAAAACACAGGCAGGGGCTCCCTGGCCAGCGGTCCACAGCAGGGATGGGGGGGGGAGCAGGGGCTGATGGGAGACACCGGTGTGGACACGAGGGAAACACAGCCTGTTCGGTACAACCTGGGGGGGGGAGGGAAAGGGGAAACTTTCTTCTACAATCTCAGCCTGCCAAGTGCAAACCTTTCACCCAGGTTGGTAAGACCAAGGCGGGGACACCACATACCTCCACTGAAGCCCCCCAGTGGCCCCCTCTTTGCCAAGGGCCCTTGCCTCTCCAGCCAGTCTCTTGCACCCGCAGCCAGAGTGGCACCTGCAAGCGTCTTCAGGAAGGGCTGCGGGGCGCTGGCAGAGGCCCAGGTGAGCCCTGAGGCCTCACCCAAGATGGTGGAAACTGGGAGTCCAGGCCTGGGCAGACTCTGAGCTCCAGGGGCTTTATGTGGCAGGCAACGGCCGGGGGATTCAGCAGCCGGTCACCCTCCAGAGCAGCCCTGGACACCCACTCCGAGCAGCAAGAGAGGTCCTCTTCACGGTCACCGGCAGAGCCTGTCTTTTCCTGGCACAGAAACCCCGCCAGAGACATCCTCCCGAGTCTGCCCTTCCTCTGCAGACCCCAGCTGGCCCTAGGCAGGGCTGAGGAGAGGCTCTCTAGCTTCTAGAGGAGAGGGGCTGGAGGGGGGCTCCTCTTCTTCCCCTCCCCGGGACCAAGAGGATGTGCAATTCCCTTCACTGGGGTGTCCAACCTTGGCAAACTCTGAGATCCATGGACTTCATCTCCCAGAATTCCCCCACTTCAACTTTTCTGGAAGTCCACAAGTCTTAAAGGGGCCAAGTTTGAACACCCCTCCGAGCAGCGTCTGTCTAAAAAAGCACAGAAATTGCTGCTGCTTCTGCTGCTAAAGAGGAGCTGGCTGGGAAGCTATCAGAAAGAGGGACGGTCAAAGCGACCCCCCCCCCAGCCTCAGTGTGAGCCCCTCCCATACCCACACAGCCAGCTCACAACGGGCTCCCAAAATAACGACAGACCGTGCACTGCCTCACTCCTTGTTCCCTGTTTTAAGACTTCGCACAACCGTCTCCACCTTGCGCTTCCACCGAGGCAGCAAAGGAGACAGGACAGCTAGCAACATAAATCAGCTTTCTTCTTCCTTGGGTGGTGAGGCGCCCCTCCCATCATTGGCAACCCACCCCCACCCCAATTTGGCCTCCAGCGGTCTCGTCCACCACTGGCTGCAGATCCAGATCCGCTTGACTTTCTGCTGGACATAATCTGAGCCACTGCCAACATCTCCATCCCAGAGAGCAAATGGCCTTCGATGGCTTCGTTGTACTTGGCCTGACCCGAGATAATCCAATTTGCAGTAAATTACCCCAGCCTTTCTCGTTTGTTTAAGACCACGGGTCCCCCCTCCCACCGATGGCCACCTTCCAGATACCGTTCTGCCCATTTTATGTCCAGCAGGAAAGAGATTCTAGCAAAACAGGAGGATTATTGCTTTGAAAGGTTTTAGCTGCCAGCAAAAAGTCCATCCTTTGATCGAGGAGCTCCCTCCCACCCCCTGCCGAAGACAGGAGTGAAAAAGACCCTCCCATTCATAGCTGAGGCCAAAACATTTGTGCCTGCATTTCTGAGTTTGGCTGGCACTGTACAAACCCTGTGTGCCTTTAGCCCTTCAGGAAAGAAAAGAATAATAGAGGCAACATAAGCTGGAGTGGCTGGTCTCTTTTTTCCCGTTTCCAGCTGTTCCTTTGTGGCTCCAGTGGCAGGTGAACCGGGACATTCTCTCTGATTTCTCCGCCACCCACGAATGTGGATCTCCTGCAACTCTCGTCTCCTGGGGGCAACGGGGTCAGGGGGCCTAAGGAGCACCAAGCCTTACATCAATTCCTGACTGCAAAGAGAACCAAACAAGGAATGTGAAGGATCTCCTATAGAACGGGGCTTCGGGGCATCAGCTGCCTCTGCAAATAAAAGGGGACCTCGGTGCAAATGGCAGCCCTGCTGGGCAGTGGGGTGTCTCTTTGTACCCACAGATTTTTCTCATGCCGGAAAGTGAGAAATCCACACCCCCCCCCACAGCTGGGGCAAGGGGTTCATACAATCCTCTTTCTTCAGCCTTTCCAAGAAGCAGCACATGCTTTTGCTCATTTGCCAGAGAGCACTGCAAAGAAACAAGTGCTCTTCTTTCAGACCACTGATGTTTATATTTCTTTCTTCGTATCTTTAAATAAGGAGCATGTGGTGGTCTTTCCAGCAGATTCCTTCCAGGACGGTGCAGAGAAGCAGGCCCGGAAGAGAATCCCCAGCTCTACAGAGCCCTGAAGGCCACCTGGCTCCCCCCCCCCAGCCTTTCTGTGTCATGCAGCAACCTTGTCCTCTTTGCGAACTGGGCTTGGGGGGGGGGAGGTCACCCAGGGATCACGGCTAGGAATCGGCCCTTGGCTGCTCCTTCAGGCCAAGGCGCCACAAGGTCTCTCCTCTGTCCGGATCAGCCATGCCTCTAGAAGCCGGCACATGCCAACCCTCCCCAAACACATCAAGCCTCAGCCAAAGCAACTCAAAGGGACATGCAAGAACGACACACACCAGAGTCAGTCAGAAACACACAAAGGAGAGTCAATAACCTGAAGTTCTCCTCTACTTCTCTCTGCAAAGGAGGAGGAAAAAGCAGACAGGAAAGGAGAGTAAACATGGTTAGTAGGACATATATCGGTTACGGGTGAAGTTTGGCGAGTGGAGCAAACTTGCACGGCCGCGTTGCCCCCAACCCCCTGAATGTCAACCCAGAATCCCCCTCTGGGTGGGGAGGGCCAGCTGGTGGAGTTGCAGTGGCCAGGGAGGCTGGCAAATGGGTGGCTGAGAGGCTGGGCCCATGTTTTCAATGCAGATTCTGCTTGCCTTTCAGTAAAAACATTCCTTATTGTTGCTTCGCATTACAAAAAACAACTTTACTACTGGATAGCAACAAGCAGAACCAAATCCTTCTCCTAGAAGCGTGAGATCACTACCCCAAACCATCCCATTCCTTGACTCTGGACCAGGGATCCCAATCAAGCCCTGGCATGGGGTGAGTCTCCCCCATCCCAAACCCGTCAGTAACCATAGGGCGGAGAAGCCCCTGAGCGAGGCTGGGGGAGGGGGGCTTCTCGCAGTATGGAAGACTCTAGGGAGGCAGTGGTGACCCACAGGAAGGTTTAGGGCAGGGGAGGGCAATTCATAACTGAGGACCTGGGGACTTCAACTCCCAGAATTCCCGACCCAGCGTGACTGGCTCAGGAATTCTGGGAGTTGAAGTCCACCGGTCATAAAGTTGCTATAGTTGCTTGGTTTAGGGCAGGGGTAGGCACCCTGGGCTCTTTTATAACTCGTGGACTTCAACTCCCAGAATTCCTGAGCCAGCCATGCTGAGGGCACAGGGAGAGGTTTCCAAGCCGAGCCATGCTGGCTCAGGAATTCTGGGAATTGAAGTCCACGAGTCATAAAAGAGCCAAGGTTGCCTACCCCCGGTTTAGGGTCTGATATCATAACTAATAGAAAGTCCAAATAGTTGTGTTATGCCTGAACATAAGATCAACCCCTCCCCCCCGCTCCCCTCACCCAGCATTCTGGAAGGGTCTGAAACTGATGTCAATGAGGCTTTGGATCGTGGTTTGATGGCAGGTGATGAGTTGTGAAGAGATGTTTTGGCTAGTGCTCTGTTCCACTGGGCCTTTCTGTCCCTCTGGCTGCTCTTCTTTGTGTGCAGCTCAAGAGTCAACTTTCACAAACTGACTGATTTGATTTTGGTGTCACCCAGCTCCAGACTGGCTCTGTGGGGTCTACATCACAAAATAAAAAAACCTGAAACGGATGTCAAAGTTAGAAGCTCTAAGAATGAACTTTAGCAAACAATAACAAATCCATGCAAAACTCTTTGCTTTTACCTGCAGAGATCCTGGCCTTCAAAGTAGCCTGAGAAATAAATCTTTTGTCAAAGGGCCTATTTGAGGGAACACATGGCTCTTCACCCTGTCCAGGATGGGGATGTTTGGCTGAATATCTATGGCAGTGGTTCTCAACCGTTTTAATGCCGTGACCCCAACCGGTCGTAAGTCGAGGACTACTCAACCGGTCGTAAGTCGAGGACTACTCAACTGGTGCAGCACCGTTTGCAGAATGGGACTTTTGGTGGGCTCAGCAGGGCAGAGACAGCCTGGACAATTCCTATTGGCTTTTGAAAGCCAATAGAATTAGACTCTATTCAAGAGAGTCTATTCTATTGGCTTTCAAAAGCCAATAGAATAAAAGGGAGTAGCACAGCTAAGGAAAAGGGGGGAAAATGGTGGACTGCGTTGTTTGGCGACCCCCGTGAAATGGTCGTTCGACCCCAAATGGGGTCCCGACCCACAGGTTGAGAACCACTGATCTATGGAGATTCTCAATCCTCCAAGATATGGTTGTCCCAAAGATGCTTTTTCAAAAGGCAACTTGGACTTTCTTGGGTTTTTTTCTCGAAGATGTTTCGCTTCTCAACCAAGAAGCTTCTTCAGTTCTGACTGAATGCTGAGGAATGGAAGAACGACTGCAAGTAATATAAATCCTTCCATTTCCCACCATTCAGTCAGAACTGAACGCCTTTGAGAGAAAAAAAGCACCTTTGGGACAGCTGTTTGGTTGACTCTGGCCAGGGCTCCCTCAAGTTATTTGCTCTCTCTCCGTCTTCCTCTCCTTCCCAAGCTTCACCTGAACCAGACACCAGAAGACCCCCTGATTTGTGGCCATCAAGTCCACGAGATGCCCAAGCCCTCCAGGACACCACCAATATGACCAAATACTTCATACTCCTGAAAGCAAATACGGCTGAGGAACGTTTCCCGCAAGGAGAAGAATCTGCATCCATAATAGCAAATTGAAGGATATCCCTTTAGCATAATGGCCTATTGCCAAACCACCCCAGGAAGCAATAAAAGAGAATACTTGTAGCTCAGAGTTAACCTCTGGGGTACTTGGTGCTCTCTGAGTTTGGTGGCTTTCTTGCAGAGGTCACATTATCCAAACTACTGTGCTAGTCTGATTATGATGATCGCTAGCACTGACAACATTCCCTAGTTCAGAGGTAGGCAACCTTGGCTCTTTTATGACTCGTGGACTTCAACTCCCAGAATTCCTGAATTCAATTCAAATCAATTGAATTCAATTCTGGGAATTGAAGTCCACGAGTCATAAAAGAGCCAAGGTTGCCTACCCCTGCCCTAGTTAATAATAATAATAATAGTAAAGTTGGAAGGGACTTGGAGGTCATCTAGTCCAGCAGTCATGAAATGTCTGCAAGGAAACCACCATGCTCAGAAAGCACTAAGGACCCCACAGTCCTCCTCCTCCCTGGAAACCCCACTCCCTTCTAGCACTGATGATGTTCCCTAGTTGGGTCATGAAACGTCTGCAAGAAAACAACCAAGCTCAGAGAGCCCTCAGGACCCTCAGGATGTGCTTGGCCTGCAACAAGGCAAAGAGGCAATAGGATTAATCCAAGAAGGACAAAGCAGCTGATACGTCAAAAGAGTCTGACCCTCACACAAAGCGGCAACAGAAGAGAAACCTTGGCCAGGCCTGCCCAGGGGAAAACACAAAACTTTTGGTGACCACAAAAGGACAATTTCTCAGCAAACATCTGAAAGCCCTGAATCCACCAACGTGGGGCAATCGAGCTCTTTGCATTTGGGGGGAAAATCCGTGGTGCTTTGGGCCTGCCTCTTCCCTCCACCTGCCCCTGCTCTCCCCAGGCTAACTCCCCTCCCACAATGCAGAGTTTCCCAACTTTGGGGGAAGTGTTTGGGTTCCAGGTGTCTCACGGTAGACCTTCCCATCTTTCTCAGCCAGCAACTCAAATCTAAGTCCGGAAACTGGCTTGACTCAAAAGACCCGGAAAGAAATCGGCGGAGAAACCAATCCTGCTCTTGGCGAGGACGATGAGAAAAACGTGCTGGGCCAACCGCACACACGCCAACCCCGGTTTCCCTGTCATTCCTAATCAGTCTTCACCATGTGGGAAAACGAGCAGGCAGCTGGGAGCTCTCCCAGAATCAAGCACGGCCCAGCATGTCCAAGGCTGCGGACACGGCCTGAGGAGCTCGGACAGCCCAGAGAGAATAAGCGGCTGCTGTTTACGTGTCAGACATCCTGAGGAACAAGAGGCTCAGCAGCTCTTTGCTTCTGTGGCTTTTTTAGCAGGGATCACATCTGCCTGTGCTGGCTGTGAAATTCTGGGAGTTGAAGTCCTCATGCCTTAAAATTGTCAAGTTTGGGAAACACTGGCCTACGTCAAGAGCTGTTGGGCGGGCCTCAGACTTCATGGGAAGGGATTTCTCTCTTTCAAAATGGGAAATGGATGGATGGATGGATGGATGGATGACATTATGCTCGTCTCCCAGCCACAGGATGATCGGGGAAGAGAGGGCTTCTAACAGGAGTCTCGGCTGCTAAGGCTCCCCCCTCCAGCCCGTGTACACCCCCACGGTTGATCAAAGAAAAGCCTTTTCACGAACCTCTAACTCTGGCAGGTATTTTAAGGTCCCCGGATTTAGGAGGAGCTGGGAACGCTCTGCAACACTTCCCTGCTTTTCTAGGCTCCGGGCTGGGCACAGCATCAAGGGCAGAGTTCCTGAACCCTCTCCCTGCCAATGGCAGCACCCTCAAATCTCTACAGCAGTGGTTCTCAACCTTTTTAATGCCGCGACCCCCCCCAACCGGTTGTAAGTCGAGGACTACTCAACCGGTCGTAAGTCGAGGACTACTCAACTGGGGCAGCACCGTTTGCAGAATGGGACTTTTGGCGGGCTCAGCAAGGCAGAGACAGCCTGGACAATTCCTATTGGCTTTTGAAAGCCAAAAGAATTAGGCTCTATTCAAGAGAGTCTGTTCTATTGGCTTTCAAAAGCCAATAGAATAAAAGGGAGTAGCACAGCTAAGGAAAAGGGGGGGAAAATGGCGGACTGCGTTGTTTGGCGACCCCCATGAAATGGTCGTTCGACCCCAAATGGGGTCCCGACCCACAGGTTGAGAACCACTGCTCTACAGTCTATGGGGCCTGCAGTGAGCCTCCTGGGTCCAGCACAGCTTTTCCCTGAAAAGTTGTGGGAACCAAACCGGGTGGGGAGGGGGGGAATGTTCCCTTGGCTCCTTTCCAGGCCATTTTGTGCCATCCGGGTAGCCGGGGACTCCCTTCTTCGTTATGGAAACAAGCAACCAGGGGGCACTTGGGACACCCACACCCTCCCCTCTTCCAAGACTGCCAAGGAAAGCGTCCACGGCAGGAAGGGCTCTGGGCAGGGGCCACACCAGTTCAGCAAAGAGGCGAAGTGGATGCAGCTCCTCCCGGTCCCCATCCTCATCCCTGGTGGGTCTTCCAAGGCCAAGTCTCCTTCCACCTCTCTGTCCACACCTTTCCTCCTGGCCAAAGCAGCAGAGAGGCTGCGATCCACATCTCAAGCACCCCCATGCACTGGCTGCCAGCTGCTAGGCATGAGGGGACCTTTCTCCCTCCAGCCTCCTTGGGGAACCTCCGGCTGAGGCCCAGGCCACGCCAGTTTGGTCTGGGACAGAACCCAGGGGCCCTCCGGGGACACCACGGCAGGGAGAGGAAAGGAGGCTATTCGTCAAACGTGTCTGGAGACAGAAGCATTTTGGGCACCCCAAAATGGCTGGATTTCCCCAACCAGCCAACTGCAGCCCCCCCCCCGCCAAGACGTCGTGCCATTTTTGGGCCTTGTGATGGGGCTGCAAAGGCTCTATTTCATCTGCCACGGATGAAAAGGGCCAGCAGCTTCCTCGGACAGACCGCTCTGGTTTCTGCATTTGTCTAAAAGTCGTTTTTGTGCTTGTGGGCAACTCTTCAGCTCCCTCTTACCCACTTGCAAGACGCTTCACAGAAGAAGCTGCCCAGGAGGGAGGAACGCATTTTGGGGGGGGGGTCTCAAAGGGGGCCCCTGTACCTGCAGGCATCTCCTCGGCAGAAGTCCAGCTCGGGTCCTGGGGCAGCTCCTTCAAGCACCTCCGGCGCATTTGCCTTTTCTCCTTCAGGACATTTTTGAAATTGTTGATGCACTTGTTCAAGTAAATGGTCTCTGCACACACCTTCTCAAGGCTGAGGGGGGGTCTCTGCCCAGGGGGGTCCGCCGGGGCAGGCAGCTGGGAAGGCTCAGCGGGGAAGGGCTGATGTGCACAACTCCCGGAGTCCGGGGGGGCCACCGCAGGAAGGATAGGAACCTCGTCAGCAAAGGGGGAGTCATTAGGGAGGGGCTTCTGCGGGGGTCCCATACTGTCGCTGCTCACGGCCGTGTTGGCTTGGCTCTCAGAAGACAGGCTGGGCGGGCTCTCGGCAGAGGTCTCCGTGCTGGTGTGGGCCTCCGAGTGTGGCTCACTGGCCACCGGGAAGCCGTGGTCACTTCCGAGGACAACCTCCGAGTCGGCCGTCTCCAGCTTGTGGAAGACCACCTGCAGGGCGGACCTGAAGTGGCTGAGTGCCTTCCCCAGCTTGTTGGTGTAGAACCTCATGTCCACCAGGTCAACGTTGCCCTGGGAATGCTCCAGGAAAAACTGGGAGTTCTCCAAGACATCCCGGAAGACGTGATCGGTGGGATCCTGCTCATTCAGGTCAATCTCCATCATGTCCTTGAGGGTCTCGCTGCTCCCCGTCGACTTGTGCATGGCTGCCTCACAGCCTGGTAGGATCACGCCCTTGCGGGGTGCCTCCTCCTCCTCTTCTTCCTCCTCCTGGAGATTGACCTGCTCAGGACTATCCTCACAGACGGTCTCCCTCGCCCCTGGAACCAGCCCTCCTGCTTTGCCCACACCTGTGGGGGAGGAGGAGGAGGAGGAGGAAGAGGAGGGGTCCTTGGTTGCATTATCAGCCGCTGAGCCGTGGTCTCTTCCTTTCTCCAGAGCAGCCTCCAAGCCCCTGAGATTTAAGAGTTCCCCCAAAGGCCAGGACTTCCCCATGTGGTTTTTTGAGACCTCCAGTAGCTTTTGGGGGGCTTCGGAGATGCTGGAGGAAGAGTGGTTTTTGTGCAAAGTCTGCTCGCTGCTGCTGATGATTTGTACAACCCTCCCCATCTTTTCCTCAAGTTCAGAAATTAAGCTGCTCTTCTTCGCTAAAGTAGACTTTTGTGGCAAGCTGGCCCTCTCACCTAGGCAGCTCTGCTTCTGGCGCTGGCAGGAGTCCTTCTGGAGCTGACCATCCCCGTCCTTCCTCCCTCCTTCTCCCTGAGGGTTGGGGATGTCCCAGGGCTGGGGTCTCAGGCCAGAGGATGGCAACATACCCAGCTGCCCGCTGAGACTCACTGGGCCGTGCTGCTCAGCAATGGTTATTCCTGCGTTCTGCAAGAGGATGGACTTCTGGAGAATGAAGTCCCGGTGCTCGGCCGTGGCAAGTTTCACAACAGCGGGGCGAGGTGTGAATGGGACCCCCATGGACGCCCCCCATCTGTAAGCCTCTTTGATGTTCTTGCTGCGCTGGAGACCGTTGAAGCAATGATACTCGGAGAGGAAACGGCAGACAATTTCCTTCGTGTTCTCCCCCTCCTGTTCAGGGATGCCGTAAAAGTATAACACTGGCTCCTTGGTGGGGGCTCCAACAAAGGTCTCTGGGCCTCTCAGCATGGTGGAGGTTTTGCTGGCGGTCCCGCCGCTGCTCTGCAGGCCCTCGATTTCGCTCAAGACGGAGTCCACACAGGTGGACACTTCGTCCACCGACCCCTTGATCAAGGTGAGATGCTGTTGAAGTTCCGCAATCTCGGTCTGAATGCGGCTGATTCCTTGCAGCTCTTTCACAATGTAATCAATGACGTCGGCAGAGCGGTCTCTGGTCCGGTCGGGGCAGGTGGGCTTACCTAGCAGAAGAGGATCGTCCTTGGCAGCTGCCCTGCACCCCATGCCAATACCCAGCATTACGGGGCTCTTGCCCAGCAGCCCGGGATCCATCAAGGCTGGCGCCTGGGGCTCCTTCCTGCAGGAGGCCTTGGCACACCCATCCTGGCATGGCCGGGTCTCGACCTCATCTTGACTGGCCTCCCTGCAGCCACAGTTCCTCTCCAGGCCATCAGGGATGCCCATGCTGGGGGCCTCCCTCGGGAGCTGGCAGGCCAAGGGGGCTACTTCCGTCTCCATTAAGGGGAGCAGGGGGTATTGCTTCTGGCCCAGGGGGAGCTCCCGGGGCACGGCTGGGAGGAGCTTCTTCATCTTCCCAAAGAGCTGGCAAACCAGCTTCTGGGCCAGCTGCCCAGCTGGGAAGAGTCTCAGAGCAGCAAAGTTTTCCGACACAGAGGCAATCCTCTCTTCTGCTAACGGGCATAATCAGAGGCCAGCCTGGTTCTCGCTCTCTCTTCCAGAAGGCTACAGAGCAGCTGAGGGCTGAGCCCCTCCCTGCTGGGCAGAGGTTCACACGGCCCAGAACAAGGCTGTCGAGAAAAGGGACAGAAACATGGGATGCTGGTCAGGGGAGAGAACACACACACACACACACACACACACACACACACACACACACACACACACACACAAAACAGCGTTGACCACAGAGTCACCCAAATCTGCATCCATTAGACAAGTAAGTATCCTGAAGCATCAAAGGGCTGTTTGCTTCAGCTGAACTCCTGCAGTCACTCAGTGGGGGTGGCCCTTCAAAGCCTCATCCTCCTTTGCCCACCTCTGGAGAGGAACCTTTTCTTTCTCACTGCCAAGGCTGGGGTCTGAGTTACAACTCTAAGCACCAGTTCTGCCGATGATGTTTTTCCCTGCCAGATACCCTACTCTGAGCACTAGCGTTTGGACGGTTGCTTCGGGTGCTGCCATTTCTCCTTCCAGGAGGGCGGTCCTAGGAGGCCTCAACTGCACCCCAGATGATCAGGAGAGCCTCCAGTTTTCCCAGGGAACAGGACTCCTCTTTGTCCCTTCGGGGCACTGACTGCGAGTAAGTTAAAGGAACCCAGAAAATCCTCCTTGCCTGCCGAGTGAGATCCACGAAGGTCAGCCAAAGGCATTCGTCTTCCTCCCCCTCCCTTCCTGTTTCCCCCACCTCAAATATGAAAGAGAGCCCCCGAAGGATGAGGGTCTGGGGATGAGTCCAAGTGAGGAAATCCTTTTTGTTGTATCAACTCTGGCTGGCACAGAATCAGCCGAGTTCTAATCTGAATGCTCTGTGCAGCCCTCACCAAATCCTGTCCTACACACACACACACACACACACACACAGACACACATATAGAGATACGGATAGATGTATTTCTATATTCAGGTTGCTTTTCAAATAACATAGATTCTATAAGTTCCAATTGGACACGTTCAAAAACGTTCGGGCATCAAAGAGCATTGAATCTAAGGGTCCCCAGGAGCAGGTCTCCCACGACAGCATTCACAAAAGGGGCCGTGGCAGCCTTTCTGGTGGCTTCCCAAGAACAAGCTCCTTGACTGATAGGCTGATCGACAGGTCCAGTGTGCCCCCGCCTCAATCACCAAAATAGCTCAAGGCAGCTGACTTTGCAGGGGTCATAGCAAGAAAATGAAATGAAAGTGGCAGAAACAGTAATGCACGCAGCGCAGTGAGGCATTAACAAGACGTTAGCACTATACTTAAACAATAGTATGCTAATAGTGTGCATTCCTATGGCTATAAGAGGCGGAATCCCTTCATCTAGGGACACCTTGTTTTATTTATGTTAATAATTTACATGGCCACATATCTCACAACAGTGACTGGGTGGCATCTCAAGATGAGGAACCCAACAATTGGGTAACCCACCGTGCCCAAGGTAAATGATACCTTGCAGTTGTAAAACTACACCAGCAACAACAGGGCCAGTCTAACTTCTAGGCAAAACTAAGAGAGACAGCAAAGCTTCAGAGGCTTAGGAAAGGCTGAAAGGGTCAGAGATCCATATTTCGGGGGTGGGGTGGGTGGCACAGCTCCCGGATCCCACAGGTGACAATGTTAATAGTACACCCTCCCTGCTACACCTGGTGGGGTGAGCAGGAGCAGAGGGAAAAAGGCAGCTCCGCAAACGTCCTGGCCCTGGTCCTGTTTTGTAGATGGCAACTGACACCTCAACTCATACCCAGAAGCCACTGCAGCGCGTGGAATGGCAGTGTCGCATGGCTGCAGCGAACAGTGCCAAAAGCTGCCCACATCACCACGTTTGGGGCCAGCTCTAGCTTATGACTGCTGCTCAAGGGCAGCCCCATGCACGGCACGTTACAATGCTCCAAAGGGAAGGTGACTAAGACGTGAGTCACCATGAGCAAGAGAGCGGCTGGCTTGCGCAACTGATAGGAGATGAACATCACCTAGTCAACAAAACACACATTCCAGGCGTGAGTTTGGTCGCTGCCTTCTGCATTTGCTTGAGCTTCTAAGCACTTTGGATTACAGTAAAAGGACAGTAGACTGGTCAAGAGTAGCCGGTTAATTTTCTCAAAGCAACACCACACCCCAGAGAACCCCTAAACTGTTCGACTGCTTTTTCAGGGAGATCTTCAGATCTTTAACTCTCGTACACTCATTCAGTTCCCAGAGAACAAATGACTCCTGGATACCGGTTGAGAAACAGAGCCAAATGGGACCAACTTAGTGACAACAGCCTTTGGGGGTCTCCTCCCTAAATCTTCCTATCCATGTGAGAAACAGAATGATGCATAGCTTTGCAAGGAGCTCATCTTCACTTGGGGAACATCAATCCCAACAGAACTGGGGTTCCTCCCCTCCCAAATTTGTGATTGGCCAAGAACAAAAGCAGTTCCCCCCCATCCGAAGGGACACCCAGGCCACCTCTACCCCAAATCCCAGCCTGCAACCAAACCAGAAAGCACTCAAACAACCCTTCCCCTCCAAGGAGGTCTGGGGACTCAGCTGAACCCAGCCCAGCATCCAGGAAGCGTTTGGCCTTTATCCCAACTGGCAGCTGCTTCACAAGGTCCTTTCTGGTCCACACAGGTGTGTCCTCGGGCACAGGTGTGTCCAACCTTGGCAACTTTAAGACTTGTGGACTTCAACTTGCAGAATTCCCCAGGCAGAATTGAAGTCCACAAGTCTTGAAGTTGCCAAGGTTGGAAACCCCTGCCCAAATAGACCTTTACCTTCACGCATCATTGCCAGTATGCCTCTGGCCTCAGGGCTTCACAGCTACCTGAGAAAGTGACAGAAAGGGAAGCAACAGAGCGACACATGCAGAAGGTTATGGAGGGCTTCCATCATACACATTTATGCCTGCAGAACATTCCCAAGACTTCTTTATCCATCTGCCACATTGCGCCCCTGTGCTGTGAGGGGGAGCATGCCTGCTAGTGCTTGTCTCTGAAACTGGTCCCCCCTGCATTCCCAAAGGCCACTTGGTCCCCCATCTCTAGTCCACTGGATGGAGGAGATGGCCAGGCTGAGCTGGAGGGAGGAGGGCCAAGCACCTGATCTGAGTCCAGCCTGCTTTGAATTCCATTGACTCTTATTTGCCGCCCGTTTGCTTTAAGCGTTAGTAGTTCAGATTCTTGTAGAGAGCATTAGCTTGCAATAAACCTATTTATTCATCTGAATGGCCTGGATTTCCTGAGCTTGACACTGAATCCTGGACCAGCTCTTGCTCAGAGTCACTTTTCATGGGAACAGCAGTAAATAAAGTAAGAGGCTCCAGTGCGGCAAATCTTTTTAAGGATAGGGCCCAGGCCTTAGGAAGGCCAGCTGCCGGGGTCTTCGCCCAGGCCTTTCCCTCTTTCCACTACTGTCTGAATGCCCGGTGGCTAAGCTGGTTATTCAAAGGGTGGTGGACGATTCTGCACCCTTCCTGTATCTCTAGCAGGGCTCTGCTTTCTTGCCCTAAGCCCTTGTGGGCAGTGCCAGGGGCTAGGCTCCCACAGGGTGGCTGAGGGATGGGGCCAGGAAATATCAGGAATTAAGTAGAGCGAAGAGCTCGTTCTCTGGTCATGTTGTTATCTGTTTTCTTTTTTGACCAAATAACACATTACAATTTGGCCAAAAACCATGGAAGTATTAGGGGGCCTTTGTGGGCTGCCTGTGGCCTTCAAATGGAGCCCCCAGACCCAGCCCTGCCTTCTCGCCTCACAAAAAGATGGCTTCATTTTCTCCCCAGTGGGGACTCTGAGGGAAATCCCCATGTTGTCGAAGATCTTGTAGTAAATGAGGGAGAATATAACAACCTTAGAGATGCAGACGGTGCCTCATGTTTTATAGATAAGCCAAAAACATCCTTTTCTATTAAGACTTCATTTACCTCAGCGTTTCACTGAGGCATTGGGAGGACTCCAGAGTTCTTCTGCCCTCTTGAAGCAAAGGCTGGTTTGTTCGGTCATCGCAGTGACACAATTTCCAAAAAGCTTTCCCTAATGATCCATCTGAAGCTCAGAAGGAACAATTATCTAGGTAGATGGATAGGGATTCTTTTGACCAGGAGAGGAGATAAATGCGATAAAGATGAATTTTAATTCCAAGGGAAGTTATATTTTTAAGTGTCATCTTATTTTCACTCCTTCGCATTATTTTAAATGAATCTATCTGCCCACAGCCATTTTCTTGGCAGGGTCAGCCTCTCTGAGCCATAAATTATGGCTGCCTGCCAGGAAAGGTAGATTTCATTTTTCACACTTTAGGAATTATTATCGAGCCCTTATTTCATCTCTGGTTACTAGCTGGAATAATTTCAGATCTCTGCTCTTCTTTGGACTCAAAATTTGTTTGAGAAACCACTTGGCAGAAATCAGGGTGGTTTGTCAAGATCTGCTTTTTTAAACCATGTTTAGCTGACCGGGGAATGTGGTGGACAGCAACAAGGTCTCCCATGAGATCCTAGTAAAAAGGTAACAAAATGTGGTCTAGATCAGGGGTCCCCAACCCCCGGTCATGGACCAGTACTGGGCCTTGGCATGTCAGCAACCGGTCCGCACAAACAAGCAAAACCCTGTCCACGGGATGCAGGCAGCACACAAAACCATGTACTCTCCGGTCCATGGAAAAACCTCTCTCCACAGAACCGGTCCCTGGCGCCCAAAAGGTTGGGGACCTCTGGTCTAGATAACAGAATAATAGAGTTGGAAGGGACCTTGGAGGTCTTCTAGTCTAGCCCCTTGCCCACGGCAGAGGACCTTATGGCATCCCAGTCAAATGGTGGTCCAGTCTCTCCTTGAAGACCTCCAGTGATGGAACGCCCACAGCTTCTGAAGCCAAGTCATTCCACTGATTAATTAGCAGAATAACAGAGCTGGAAGGGATCTTAGAGGTCTTCAAGCCCAACCCCATACAGGAGATCCCACATCATTTGAGACAAGTGGCTGCCCAGTCTCTTCTTAAAAGCCTCCAGTGAGGGAGCACCCACAAATTCTGAAGGCAAGCCCTTCGACTGATTAATTGTTCTCACTGACAGGCAATTTCTCCTTATTTCTAAGGTAGTTCTCTCTTTTATTTGTTTCCACCCTTTGCTAGATACCATTCAAAAATGCTAGGTACCATTTAATGCTACCATTAAATAGACACAGAACTGGCTAATCACTTGCACCCAACAACAGCATGCCAATAACTCTGCATGAAGCCAACAAGGAATACTGGGAGGTGTTTGGCAGGGCTCCATTTTGGGCTTCGTGTGGCCAACAGATGGTTAACTGATGAGGGGGAATAAAATATGATTACCTAATTTGTGAAAGACACAATGATGCGGGAGGGTGAAGAGTACAAGAGAGTAAATCAAAATTCGGGTCATCCCTGACAGGCTGGACAGACAGAAACCAGCCAGATAAATTTCAGCAGGGAGAACTACAGAGTCGAACATTTGAGTAGGAAGAATCAAAGTCACACACCCAGAAGGGGAGAGAGAGGACTTCAGTCAGCAGAACAGCTGAAGAGGATCTGGCTGTCTCGGGAGGATGATAATGCTCAATGTCAGTCAACAGCATTAGCCAAAAAAAAAAAAAAAAATCAGACACAATCCTTGGCTGCATCGACAGAATAATATAACAAAAGTACATTGTCATCACTTCTCTCTAGTCTGCAGCGATCAGGCCACAACAGAATCCTGCACTCAGTTTTGCATGCCACATTTTAACCTGGAAGGTGTCCAGAGGAAAGCAAAACGAAAGGAGAAGGAAGGGGGAGGGTGTGTCCTGAAAGGGAAAACGTAGGAGGAAAGGTTGGAAGCGCTTGCAGAAGACAGGGCTGTGAGGAGACGTGAGAGCTGTCTTCAAGCATCTGAAGGGCTGTCAAACAGAAGACGGAGCAGAATTGTTCCCGTCATCCCAGAAAACAAGGGAGTGGGGGGGGGGGCTTTAAATGATAAGAGAGCAGATTTTAGGTGAACATCAGCAAGAATCTCCTAACATTAAGAGCTGTTCAGTGATGGACCAGCAGCAAACTGTTTTGCTGATGAGGTTGAAACAAGAGTCCGTACAACCACTCTGTGTGTGTGTGTGTGTGTGTGTGTGAGAGAGAGAGAGAGAGAGAGAGAGAGAGAGAGAGAGAGAGAGAGAGAGAGAGAGAGAGATGGGGGGGAGGGAGGAAGACAGAGAGAGGAAGAGACAGAGGGAGAGAGACAGAGAGGAAGAGAGACAGAGGAAGAGAGAAGAGAAGAGAAGAGAAGAGAAGAGAGGAGAGGAGAGGAGAGGAAGAGAAGAGAAGAGAAGAGAACTTATCTCCTGGCTTTGTTTATAGCTAATTGGATGATGCCGGCTGCTTTGTATTTTATTTTATATTCCGTATTTCAACTTTGTCAACAATTTTATTGAAAGCGAACAAGAATCACATATGTGACACAGGCAGCTATCTAAATTAAAATAGTAAAAATATATTCTATTTTTATTTAAATTAAATATAAACTTGTGTGCTCTGAAAAAGATGAGAACTACGTTACAGGTTCAACCCTGCTCAGTTCAATCCAGTGAGAACAATTAACCAGGGGAACGATTTGCCTCCAGAAGTTGAGGGTGGGTGCTCCATCACAAGAGGCTTTTAAGAAGAGATTGGGCAAGCATTTGTCTGAAATGGTAGAGGGTCTCCTGCTTGAGCAGGGGGTTGGACTAGAAGACCTCCAAGGTCCCTTCCAACTCTGTTGTTCTGTAGTCCTGTAATAGTGGGCAGATCTCATCAGAGAGCCAGTGCCTTTCCCATAAACAATATGGTGGATGTTGTTCTTTCCAGAACTGGTAATTTACAGAAACCCGTTCCAGATCAATTATCGCCCGCTGAGGGTTGGAGTTTATATATAATTGGTGAAAAGGGGCTTCAGGATGAGCCACCAGGGCAGCTGCTGCAGGATTATTGGAAGGAAAAGTGTTTTCCCGTCACAAATACACACACACTGAAAACAACGAAACAAAGGCCTATTATTACAAATGAAATCCAGCAAGAAAAGGATAACTGAAAATTATGCAATGATTCTGGGTAGAGCAACATCCAGAAACAGAGGCCAAGATCAGCACTGATTTATATAATACAGAATAGAGAATTCACAGAAGCAGAATTGGAAGAACTGCAAAAGTCTATCCAGGGGTAAAGAAGCCACAGCCTTGCCAGGAGTAGCTCAGACGGCAGAGGCAAACCAGGGGGAATCGGTGGTAGAGGAAGGCAGCATCTCCACTGGGTGGTTTTTGTTCCAAGACTGGGCACCTCTCTCTACCTTCTCCTCAGAAAGGGTAAAAAACCCCTACAAAACGAGAGGGGCCAAAACGAAGAAGAACTGAGCATCTAAGCCAGTGGTTCTCAACCTTTTTAATGCCGCGACCCCCCCCCAACCGGTCGTAAGTCGAGGACTATTCAACCGGTCGTAAGTCGAGGACTACTCAACTGGTGCAGCACTGTTTGCAGAATGGGACTTTGGGCGGGCTCAGCAGGGCAGAGACAGCCTGGACAATTCCTATTGGCTTTTGAAAGCCAATAGAATTAGACTCTATTCAAGAGAGCCTATTCTATTGGCTTCCAAAAGCCAATAGAATAAAAGGGAGTAGCACAGCTAAGGAAAAGGGGGAAAAAATGGCGGACTGCGTTGTTTGGCGACCCCCGTGAAATGGTTGTCCCGACCCACAGGTTGAGAACCACTGATCTAAGCACTGAAGCTAGGACACCACGAAGGCTTACTAAATGCTGGAGAGACCAGCCTGGTCCATAAAAAAGACCGAACGAAGAATAGAAAAGAGACATGGCAAGAACATTACAGGGCTTGTACATTAAAAATAACAGCAACCCAAGCAGGTAACAACAAGACTTGGCAATAACTAAAAGCAGAGAAGTTGAAGAAAGAGACTGAGGGTCTAAATTCAGAACAAGATCAAATCTTAAGGACAAATGCATACAAAGCCAGAACTGAGAAGACAGCAACAGACAGCAAGTGCTGCCTGTGCAAAGAAGCTGAAGAAACAATGGATCACCCAGTGAGTTGCTGCGAGAAGATCGCCCAGTCTGACTACAAGCAACGGCATGACCAAGTAGCAACAATGGTGCACTGGAAGATCTGCAAGAAATATCATTTGCCTGCAAGCAAGAACTGGTGGGACCATAAAATAGAGGATGTCATAGAAAATGAAGAAGCTAAATTGCCCTGGGAGTTTAAAATTCAGACATACAGCGCCCTAGATTTAACAATTGTCAATGAGAAAGACAATAGTGGATAGCGGATGTGGCTGTATCTGGATATAGCAGAAGAGAAGAGAAAGAACTGAAGATCACAAAATGCAAACAGAAGTAGAACGAGTGTGGCAGAAGCAAGCAAAGGCAGCACCAATAGTGACAGGTGCCTTGGGTGCAATCCCGAAACATCTGGAACACCACTTGAACACAATCGACACGGACAAATTCACATGAGTCAATTGCAAAAGGCAATTTTACTGGGAACAGGCTACATTCAGCAATTAACAATTAACATCGTGGAAGAACGTCTGCCTCTCCCAAGTCTTTGGGAAAGACTCGATAGGTGGACAAAAATGCCAAATGCAGTCTGAACATCTGATCGAATACATGGCCAATCATAATAACAATATCATGCTCAGGGTTGGTCTAGATCAGGGGTGTCAAACTGCCGGTCCGTGGGCCGGTTGCATATACAGAGGCCGCGCCCACCCCAGCTCCAGCAATGCAAAAAAAAAAGTTGTGATACATCGTTACGTGACTTGGAGAGTTTGACACCCATGGGCTAGATGATCTGTTCTTCATTGTATCCTAAGTATTTAGAATTTATTGAGAATTGTGGCACCTTAATTGTTTTGCCTGAGAAGGGGTGGCCGGGAGAATATTTGAACACGATTTGCAGCATCAGATCACTATGCTGCACTTGTCAATGCATAAATTGGGGGCTTCAATTGGTTTTCAACAGGTAGATAAGGCTTTCAGTGGTCGTGTTCCTTATCTATCGACTCTTCGGAACCGAAGAAGCTTTTTGGATGAGAAGTGAAACATTTTCAAAGAAAAACCAAGAAAGTCCCGTTGCCTTTTGAAAAAGCACTGAGAATCTCCATAAATGTATTCTAATCCTATTTTCTGCAGGTTTGTCTGTTACCCCAACGTCTGGCTGCCTTTTTCCTTTTCTATCCAGTTGTGGTGACCGCTATCATACTGGACCGTGTTCAGCTATGCAGCCAATTTCCCTGTGGTTGATCGTGTCTGAAATGGTATAGGTTCTCCTGCTTGAGCAGGGGGCTGGACTAGAAGACCTCCAAGGTCCCTTCCAGCTCTATTCTATTCTATGGGCTGAAAGGACGGAGCCCACCTGCCTCAGAATGCTTCTCCAGAGAAGGACTGGGCTTGCCCTGGGAGCACAAAGGGCTGTTCTTTCCTGCCTCTGGTCTGTGCAGAATGTGCCAGGAGCCAGTTGCTTTCCGTAGACCAGGGTAGGCAACCTTGGCTCTTTTATGACTCGTGGACTTCAACTCCCAGAACTCCTGAGCCAGCTTGGCTGGCTCAGGAATTCTGGGAGTTGAAGTCCACGAGTCATAAAAGAGCCAAGGTTGCCTACCCCTGCCCTAGACAGCAAGCCTGGCCTTCCAGCTCCCTCCCGCCCTTTTGTTATGGGGAAGGGGGGGGAAATGAGTGCCTACAGCTATTTCTGCCCTTCCAGCCAACAGCCATGCCTGCCCAATGGCTGAAATTGATCCCTCTCTAAGGGGCTGAGCTCCAGAGCAGCTGACCTCGCTCGGCCCATTCCTTGGGGCAGCCATGGGAAGGGACATGGAGTCGGGTATGGCTCAAGATGCAGCTCCCCATCTGCCCTGACAGAACTGAAGCTCCAGCCCAGGGACATGGGGAAGACAGAGCAGTTCCTGGAGGGGCAGCCATGCGCTCTTGCAGGAAGCATAAGACCACCTGAAGGCAGACCCCCCCCCCAAGCCTGGCCAAGAAAGAGACTCCAGGCAGCTGCCCCACAAGGCTGGCAGGCCAGCTGCCCTATCAAGAGGTCACTTCAGCCAACCAGGCAGACCACAAATCACCAGGCAGATGCTAGGGGCTGAGGGGGACCCTCGGAGGATAGGACAGGCCCAAGGCACCAAGCACACCTTTCTGGCCTGGAATTTCACGTTCTCCTCTCTGCCCAAGCTTGATAGACAGTGACATGTTAATGGAGAAACAGCATCATTCTGACCGAAGGACAAAAACAACGGATTCCTTTTTGGGGAGACCACAACTGAGGGAGCTGGTGGTCCTCAGAGGGTGGCCTCTTTCTGGCTCTTCCCCAGCCCCAAGCAAGGCCTTCTGGGTGGCACTCCAGAGGATCCTGTTCTGGCAGAGGAAGCAGACTAAGCAACTTGGGAAATGGACAAGGGACCTTTTAGAGATTCATCTGCCCAACAGACGGGGGATGCCAAAAGCACGTTCACAGCAGGACAGCACAACCCCTTTCCTCTGCTCTCCTCTGCAATCCCTCCCTCAACAGAGCTCTGAGGTTGCCTTTAGCCTACAGGTGCTAAATAAAAAGGGTGGGGGGGGACAACATGGGCAGAAAGGAGTTGCAGGACCTCCACAGTCATCTAGTTCAGCTCCAGCTCTGAGCAGGAATTCATTCAGCCACCCAAACTGAGACCCATCAGCCCATCTGGCCCTCTCCAGCAAGGGGGAGGTGCTGCTGCTGCTGCTGCTCTAGGTAGACTTGCCAACGGCCTCCCAAGCAGAAATTCCTCTTAAAATTCCCTCCAGATCTCCTTCAGCCTCAAACCAGGGTCCTTGTGCTGCTCTTGATTGAGGCAGAGGTCAGTTCTACGCCTGCTTGCCTGTGGCAGCCTTTAAGAGGTTTCTCGCTGGTCGTTGGGCTTCTTGCTCAAGTCAACCTGCCAAGGTGCTTCAACTCTACCAGTCTCTTGTCATGCTGGTCACTCTCCTCTACTCCAGCTTCTCCCTGTCCCCACGAAGTCCATACTCCAAGCACAACAGATGCAGCACAGAGGTCAATGGGTCCAGATGCCCTAGTTCTGTTCGTTTACCCCCAAGGACACCCTGCTCCTTTCAGCTCCTGCTTCCGTGCTGGTGGTCCACTCACTGGCCTAAACCCTTCCCCCTTTGCAGCTCCCAAGCAAAGGCTTCCAGCGGGTCCATCTGACATTTACTCCCCAGTTGGAGGAGTTGAACCTTCCCCCAACGCCCACGGAGATTCTCAACCATCCAGCTGTCCAATTGGTTATCCCAAAGGTGCTTTTTTTCCCAAAAGGTAACTGGAGTTTCTTTGGTTTGTTCTTTGAAAACATTTTGCTTCTCGTACAAGAAGCTTCTTCAATTCAAGAACTTCAAGAGCTAAAGAAGCTTCTTGGATGAGAAGCGAAACGTTTCCAAAGGAAAAACAAAAACAAGAAAGCCTTTTGTGTTAATTTTGTCACCACTAAGCATCATCCTGTTGGACTTATCCCGGTGGTCAAGCCTGCTGTGGTCCCTTGGGAGAGGCCTCGCTTCTTGGACCCTGCCTCCAAGCCTCCTGGAGGCCTCTGGCTGAGGCTCGGTCTAAGGCAGCAAGGCAGTCTTCTTTCACTTAGAGCTGCAACACAAGGGACCCTCAGGATGCCGAGGACCCTGAGACTCACCCCCTGCAGCCACCGGTTCAGGGAAGGCTGTGTCAGAGACCGCCCAAGGGAGGGTTGCCATGGCAGCTCTTCTCAACAGGCTGCAACGCTGACTGATGCTTGCTGGAAATTCTCGCACGACACTTTCCACACAGCTCCTGAGGACCGAGTGTCTTTTAAGGAAAAGTGCCTGGAAAACATGCCTGGTCCTTCCTGCCTCCCAGTTCTCGCAAGTGGCCGCCCTTCCCACAAGCTGTGGAGGCCAAACGTGGCCCTTTCCATCCTGTGGCCCCTTCCCAAAGCCGCTCGTTTCCCAAAGCAAGACCCCAAAAATGAGCAGACGGCCCTCCTAGGCGGTTTCTTCCAAGGCTGACAAAATCAGCCTGCCTACCCTGAGACACACTCAGAAACTGAGAATTCTCACCTGGGAAAATAATTAAAAGGAGTATTTTCTACTCAAGGCAGAGAGAATTCTGCTTTATGGGAACACGGGCTCAAGTCACAATATTTACAGCGGAAGGTGACTTAATCTTGATTGCAGGAAGATGGGGAAGTGCAAGGAATGCAAATAAGGAAACGCGGAGAGGCAGGAGGAGGAGGAGAAGAAAAAGAAGCACCACTGAAGGGAGCCCAGCTGGCACAGACGCCCATTGCCCAGAATTTCTCCAGCACCGAAGGGAGCCCAGCAGAACCAAACCAACCTGAGCCTGGTGTCTCTTCAATCTTTCCCCAGCTGACTCCCGCCGACCGTGGGGGCCGGCCTGGCTGGGGACCATGAAAGCTGTGGTCCCCAAGTCAGTGAGAGCAGGGTAGCAGCGGCAAAACAGGTGGTCCACAAGGATGAGTGATCACAGGAAGGGCATCCAATTTGACGCCCAAAGGCTGAGCTCATGCCACAGGCTTCAGCCGGTGCCCTCTGGCTAACTGACCTCCTGGCTCTGGGCCACGCAAGCAGCCTCAAGCTAAACAAATCGACACATCCAGAATGCACGCCAGTGATACCCCAGTGACCGAACTGACCTATTTCCTGGATTCAAGACCGAATCCTCAACTACTGTATGAAGAATGACGGTGGGTTCCCATTAATGTGTTCAAACTCCCCTGCCCCTGATTAATCCTAACTAAACTTAGCACGCTGCGCAGACATGGTTAAGCACGTTGTACGAACACAGCCTGCCAAAGTCTGGGATCAAACTCTTCGGGTCCATCTAAGTGGCTCTCCGTCTCAGTGTCCCAGCAGACAAAGCAATCTGCCCTGGGGAAGGCCAACAGGGCTGGGAGGGCAAAGGGCATCGGTTCTCCTGAGACCCCCCTCTTCTCCAGCAGCTCTTGACCCCCCCACCCAACCCCCTTCAAGGGCTCCTTGTTTCAACAGGCTGCTCAGAAAAGGGCACCAATGCCTCCTTTTAAAAGCCAATGGCCAACTTTGGGTGTCACCCGAGGTCCCCTGTGCAGAACAGCCAGCCAGGCTGCTGGGGGACTCAGTTGCACACTCCAAACACACTAAAGTTTGCCTTGCGCTGAGAGTCTCAGGCCGAGCGCTGGGGAATGGAGGAAGAGACCCACCCGCTCTCTGAGGGATGCTGGGCTGGTCTTTATCAGCAGCCCGGGGATCCTAACAGCAACACAGCACCGCCATGGGCAGGCACCGCCCCTGCTCTTCAAGAAGCACTGGCCTCTTTGAGGGACACCAGAGCCCCGGCCTCCTCTCCATGCCCTGCTTGCTCACCCAACTCCAGCAGAGATGCCCCTGCGCCCCCCCCCCCGTCACCCCAGAGATCCCCTGCTTGAGGCACGAGGGGGAGAACGGCCCGCGGCCCCTTTGGGACAAGGCAGCCCCAGCACCAACAAAGGGCTTTCAAGCTCCCTCGGGCACGACTGAAGCCCCAAAAGACGGGGTTGGACATATCTGCATTTCGATTTGGCAGTTTCAGAGCCCCTGCATTTAATTTGTGGAAGTTGTTCTTGGGGGAAATCACCGAACAGCAAGCCCTTAAAAATGCTCATTTGAAACCAGAACGTGTGAATGTAAATCACTAGGAATAAAACAGACCAACACAAGTAAAGCAAAAAAGCAAAAGTAAACACTCTCCACAAGGAACCTTTCAGACGCTCAGCCGGGAAAAGACAGACATGGATCTGGGTGGATGCCCGAGGGAGCAGCTCCTCCTTGGAGACACAGATGGGGGAGCTTCTCCGGGGATAGGGTCGTCTCCCCACCCTGGAGACCTCCGTGGGTCTCCTGCAGAACTCTGACCTGCTGGAGATCCATCCCCCTCCCTGCCTGGACTCACCTTCACAGCCGACGCGTGAAAACCCCCAAGGAAATTCAGGCAATCAAAGAGAAAGAAGAGGCTCCCTTGCTGGCCACACAGAGGATGCACAACCTGATCCATTTGGTGCTGAACTCCTTTGCATTCCCAGGCTGCCAAAACAGCCACATTTCGGGGAGGGGGGCAGCTGCCCCCCAGTCCCAGGCAAGCCCGGGAGAGCCCTCCCTCCCCCGTCTCTCTCTCTTTCTCTCTCTCTAGGGTCCTTCAAAGCAACAGACTCAGCCGTCCGCTCAAGAGCCAGGCTGCTCCCGGGCAGCTGTTAACTTCAGGCTGTCTTCGATGCCGGACTTCGGAAGGAGGAGGAGGGAGCGACTGCTGTGCTCAGGGTGCCGCTGCCTCGCCTCGCCGGCTGCCCAAAGCAGCTCCACCCTCCCCTGCCTGCCCACTCACCCACCCGCCCAGGAACAAATTAATCCCTCTGTCTTATTAGCTGTTGCATGGCAAAAACAGCGGAGCTGAGCGCAGGCAGCTCCTCCGGAAAAGAAGGGGGCCAGTGGGCTGGCAGAGCAGGAGGCACCGGGAGCTGGTGGAGCAGCGCCCCCTCTGGCCGGACTCTTCGGCACTTGATCTCCACACTCTGAGGAGGGGGCTGGGGCCCGATTGCTATTGCATAATTGGGGGAGGGGGAGATCTGCTTCTCGGCTAGAGGAGAATCAGAGGTCGACTCTGCCTTCCAAGGGCCCCCTCCTCCCCTGCCAGGGTTCAGCCCACTGGACTGAATGCCCCAGAGCCCCCTCCCCATCACGGCATGGAAGGAGGCTGCTCCAGCAGGGGTTCTCCTGTGGTCCTGGGCTCTTCCAAAGGGGCCAGGTCTGGTCTTCTCCACCCGTTGCCAGTCCTGGGATGGACTCTGCCTGTCACCTTGATTGCATGGGGCACCGTCATCTGGAAGCCACCTCGAGAGCCTCCAGAGAGCCCAAAGATGAGTGGGGAAAAAGCTGGTCCACGACACGGCACTTCTTGATCCCTCCCCAATCCTCCACTTTGTGGGCTGGGCCGTTTCTGAGAGATTGGGGGGGGGGGGCAGTGTTTAGTCAAGGACCTCCTTGGCTGTCCTGGCCTCCTCTGTGTGAAGGGCTTGGATGGTCTCTCCTTTGCTCCTTGTCAGCACTGCTTTTCTGGCCAAGAAAGCCACTTTCTGTGAAGCCAGCTTAGGGGCCCTCCAGCTCCTCCCTGGTTGGCACCAGGGCTGGTGGGCATCATCCGCTCTTACGCAAGACCCGTCTTTCCTAAGTGGGAAGAGGTAGGTGGGTGTTGGCGCTCAATGGCACAGTGTGAATGCCTCCAATGCCCAAGGCGAGCAGAAACCAAGGGAAAGAAAAACCTTGTAGAGCTGCAAAGACAAACTCCCCCCCCCTCCAGGTCTGGCTGAGGTAGCAGCACCTGGCCAAGGAGGCTCATTCAGCCCACTGGGCCAGAAACAATGAGCCCCCTGGATGCTGTCAAGGCGGGCCTCCCTGGGAAAGCAGCCATGGCTGAGCTCACAAAGGCATCAAAAAGAAGGAAGTGAAGGGCAGGTTGATCGGGAAAGCAATTTGGAACAAAACTGCCAGGGACTCTCAGCCTGGGCTGTCTTAAGATGTGTGGATTCCCCAGCTTGCAGGCCTGCAATGGAGCAAAGAAGGCCGGAGCTGGGCTGCCTGTGCACTGCGTAGGATTAGGCCAGAGGAAGCTTGCGGTGATTCAGCCAAGCGCTTTGTGGTGCTGCCTGCTAACTTCTTCTCCCACCAGTTTCCAATCCTCGCCAGACTGAAGCCTCGTGGGAATGAGCTGATGACCAAGTGGAATACAAGGGGTGGGTGGGTTCTGTGACAGCCACTGGAGCCATTAAAAGGGGAGAAATGCCCCCTCGCTAGCTGGACCACATGCAGGATCCGGCTGGACCTGCTCTTTTGCATCCTTGCGAACTCTGCTCTGTCCACAAGCTCCCGGATGGGCTGCAGGTGGCAGCTTTGAATGCAGGCAGGTCTGGAGGCCTCTCTGGCCCTTGCAGACGGACCAGAGGCCTTCTTTTGCTCCAAGAGAATGACAGCCATGTTTTGATGTCAGACTCTTCTTCCAGAGTAATCATCGCACATTTTCCTCTCTACTAAAACCCTCTGATCCTCCTGTTTTCTTTTCAGAGTAGCTGCATTCATCGTGTGCAGCCCGATTCCTCCCCTCCTGGGGGCAGGCTGGGACAGGTCTCCGTTGCAAGGTGGTCCCTTTGCTGCGGATCTGAAGGCTGGCTCCCTCCTTTGGGGCGCAACAAACGTCTTTTGGGCAGCTCCCAAATCTGAACTGGCTCTTTTCTGGGCATCCAAAGTCCAGTTGGCACAATCCTGGTGCCTAACCTCCCCCAAATTAGTTGAACATTTACTTATTTAGTTATGTACTCATCTTAAGTAGATAACGCTGGGCAGTGACCATGATGGGTAAACCGATACGAAACCAGAACTTGCAATCCTGCAGCATTTAGCCCAACAAACACAGCCGTATCTCCAAGACTCTCTGGCCCTTTAATGCTTGCAGGGAAAGCCAAGTTTTAACAGCTTCCCGGGTCTCAGAGCATTAGTGAGAGGGAACCCGGAGTCTGCCCATAACCCTATCAGATCTGGTGGGATGAGCCGGAATCCTTGGCTGCCCTGCAAGCAGCAAGCCCCCTATAGCCACGGAAGCCTTCCAAGGTGATCATCAGCACCTGGAGGAGCACCTGCCAGGACACCAGAAGCTTTTTTTTTAGCAGGCTTTAATTGAGATGCAACAGATTTCTAAGAAAGCTTCTTGTGCCGGAAGCAGCAATCTTATGCCACGGACAGGGAGGCCAACGCTGTATTCCCCACAGTCCATGAGTCACGTCCCTGTCAACTGAGAACCATGGTTTATGACTTAACACAATGTGTGAACCCGGGCAGCACATCTTTGTCAACACACACCCTGTTTGTAACAAGTCTTGTGTGAGCAGGCTTTCCAGGTGCAGCCAGACCCACCCCCAGGGCAGAGGCCTAAGGGGGACTCCCCCACATGCTTGTCAATCTCCGTTCAGACTTCAGTTTTATACTTTCTTTTTCTCAGGAACAAAGGAATGCACATTGTAATACATTGGGTTTGTTTCTCACGGGTATACAATGGCGAGTTTGCTACATACATTGTATCCAAGTGCAATGCACATTAGGTTAGTCACATACTACTAACACAGCACTATTCCAGTAATTATGCAGACACATCATTATTCTAGTGATTGTTCATCATTCCACATTAAATCCCTTCGTGGGCAGGACAGAAGCCCGGCTTCTCCCACTTAGCTAATGGTTGGTGGATTCACACAACCAGCACCAACAAGGCAATGAACTGACAACCAAGTCAGCTAAAGGCCTGGCAGGTGCATTCGCAGAGCAGACAGACTCTGATTACCTTTGCTTAGGGTTTTTGATGACAGGCAGGACAAATCCAATCTGCCAGGTTCATTGATGGTGCATTGTGTTAGGTGCCAACCCCAGTGGGTCAGCCCACCTGAATACAGAGAGGGTGTTCCCTGAATGCGCAAGGGCCACGGCAGGAGAACAGCAGGAACTGAGGCGTCCCTTCCTTTGCCTGATTGATCCCCACCCCAAACGAGGGTCTTCCCTTTCCGGCCCTCCACCCCATAGTCACAGCTGGCCCACTTGAGCAGGAACAGCCTTCCTGGTAGGAAACTCCCCTCCAAAATACATCCTTTGATAATGGAAGGATGCATGGGGGGGGGGCAGAACACCACAGGGCACAGTCATGCTAATTACCACTTTTCTACCTTGGTTACTGAATGAACCCAGAACCAGTGATAAACATAGGCTAGATAAGCACAATTGCACCTAAAACTCATTGTATACCATTTCAGCACGCAAGAAAGGAAAGTTTGCGGCAACGGATCGCCTTCAGCCAGGGGTAGGGAACCTTGGCTCTTTTATGGCTCATGGACTTCAACTCCCAGAATTCCTGTGCCAACATGGCTCAGCTTGGAAGCCTCTCCCTTTTCCCTCAACATGGCTGGCTCAGGACTTCTGGGAGTTGAAGTCCACGAGTCATAAAAGAGCCCAGGTTGTCTACTTCTGCCTTAAACTAATTGCCCATTTTGGGAAACATTAAAAACAAAATGTCAAAACAGGAATGATTAAAGGTATGGAAGAGCAGAAGGCCCGACTCTTCCTTTAGGGCCTGATCAGCAAAATGCTCTGTCCTGGACAGTCCCTACCCCAGCCTCTGATGGATGGGGGGGGGGGAATGCCCAGCCAGTCTGGGGGGCAAATGGGAGACGAGGAAGAAATCTGGTGAAAGGGGACCCCCCCCCAATTCTGAGAGAATCAAACCAGGATAGAGACTAGCAGGAAGATGGAAAAAGGAGGTCAGAAAGCAGGCAGAGCCGCTGGGGCCTCTGAGAAGTCGGTCTGGAAGTGGAGAGATGTCCGATGGATGACAAACACACATACACACTGGACACACACACAGCCTTTCTTCCAAGCAAGAGACCACCAGATGTTACAAGTCACCGGAAATAGGAAACTGGGGGAGGAAAGAGGCCACTGGAAAGGAGGGCCCTCTAAAGGCTACCTAGTCCAATACAGTCATAGTCACAACCAGGTGGCCACACAATTCCCACCGCAGTGCATTTTCTTCATTCCGAAGCCTCTTTGCCAGCTCAACAGCCTTAGGAAGAAGATGGGGGGGGGGTGTTCTCTCACCTCCCCCCCCATAATAAACCCACCCAACAACCACAGAGCATTTCCTTCTGGCGTCGGGGAGACGCAACACTATTCCTCGCGGTGAGCAGATTTAATTCGCGGGGTGAGTTTGTACAGAAAGCTAATCCCAAACTGCGCAAAGCTCATTATTGGTGAGCCGTCTACGTGAGCAGGGTAGACTGCTGGAAAATCCTCACCTGATTTCTGAGAAGAATAAAGAAAAGTTATAGTCATGTTGGCCTAAATATTAAAAAATGGGGGAGGGGGGCCCTTCCTTCCTTTCCCCGCAGCCTTTCCGTGATGCTGGAAGCTTTGTGCCCGAGTATATTGTCCTCGCAAGGGACGCTTTGGCGCATCCTTTCATGCTGGCCCTTACAATAGACGTCTCTGAGACAGGAAGAGACAGAAAAAGCAGCCACAGGGTGGCCACTGCCTCTTCCAGAGATCTCAAAAGAGGCTCTTTTCATGACGGTAAATCATAAAATGCCTGGTGTGGGACTAGAAGCCAAATATGCATGGAAGAAGAAGAAGCAAAGCCACTACAAAGCTCAGCAGTCACCATTGGGGTCTCTGTCATGCCCAGGTTTACCTCTCAGGTCAGAGGGAGGTGTCCGCTCAGCATCCCACCATCAGCTTCGGTCTTACCCCCCCCCCCTTACGATGCCCCAACTCCTGCATCACCCTCTTCTCAGGGACACCAGCAGCCCCGGTTTAAGAGGCCTGAAAAGCCCACTAAGTTCTACGGGCATCTCCCGCCTCTCTTCCCCACAAGAGAGATTGCGGTGATCGACTCAAGCAAAACGATTCCTTTGCCAAAACTAGGTGGAAGGGCAGCCTCTTGCGGGAGGGGAGCCCCTGAGCCCCTTGGGGGGGTCATTGGTGCTTTAAATATAATCCTGTGTACATTATTTAAACCAGACTTTTTCCAAAGTCAGCGCCGACCAAACCCACAAGGTCTTGCTTTGACAACTTTTGCATCAACACAGTTTTCCAAAGAACTTGCATTTCCCAACATGTGAAGAAGCTCCTTCAGTGCAGCTCAAGAGGTGGCTGGCGGACAAAGTGGGTGGGTGGGTGCTTGGAGCAGCAGACGCCCGTTTTTTGATCTGAGTGCCACAGAAGCACCGCATGGCTGCTTGTAGAGGAAACCTTGGCCCCGGTCCAAAGCAATTTTTCAGGAATCCCACAGATTGATGTCTACACCAGGGTGTCAAACCGTGGCCACTTTAAGACTTCTGGATTTCAACTTCCAGAATTCCCCAGCCAGCCTCCTCTACACAAAACTGGAGCTTCTTCTGAAGTAGTGCCCCAAAAGCACGCACGTGTCCAGCGCAGGTTCTGTTTGCACATCTGGGATCCACTGGGATGCCCCGAAATGCAGATTCCCCTCTGAGGTCTTGATCCTTTGGAAGAATCAAGTCTTCCTACAGACTGGGCATCCCAGGGCTGAGGAAAGACCTTTGGCCTCAGCCACTAAAGGCTTCCCAGCTTCTCAAGCCCAAGTTGCTTCTTGGACCACCAAAAAAGCCTTCAAAGAAAGACACACACACACCCGATTCTTTACGGAAAGAAATGGAGGGAGGAGGAAAAAAGGCTTTACCTCCTGAAACTGGAGCCGGACTTTGGTGATAGCTCGGATCCAATGGGCTCTTGCAGGAGCAAACAGGGGAGACTCATTTTCATCCAGGAGGCTGGCAAGAAACGAAGAACACAAAGAATGAAGAAGAGCTAACGCGAAAGTGCGTATTTTCTTTAAATTGAGAAAACTGGAATTAGAGGGGTTCAAACTTGTATTGCATATTTACACTATTGGCACAGGGATCTCGGAGTCCTAGTGGACAATCACCTAGATATGAGCCAGCAGTGTGCTGCAGCTGCCAAAAAAAGCCAACACAGTGCTGGGCTGCATTAACAGAGGGATAGAATCAAGATCACGTGAAGTATTAATACCACTTTACAATGCCTTGGTAAGGCCACACTTGGAATACTGCATCCAGTTTTGGTCACCACGATGTAAAAAAGATGTTGAGACTCTAGAAAGAGTACAGAGAAGAGCAACAAAGACGATTAGAGGTCTGGAGACTAAAACATATAAGGAACGGTTGCTGGAATTGGGTATGTCTAGTTCAGGGGTAGGCAACCTTGGCTCTTTTATGACTGATGGACTTCAACTCCCAGAATTCCTGAGCCGGCATGGCTCAGCTTGGAAACTTCTCCCTTTCCCCTCAGCATGGATGGCTCAGGAATTCTGGGAAGTCCACCAGTTATAAAAGAGCCAAGGTTGCCTACCCCTGGTCTAGTTTAATGAAGAGAAGGACATGGGGGGGACATGATAGCCTTCCAATATCTCAGGGGCTGCCCCAAAGAAGAGGGAGTCAAGCTATTCTCCAAAACGCCTGAACGCAGGACAAGAAGCAATGGATGGAAACTCATCAAAGAGAGAAGCAATCTAGAACTAAGAAACTTCCTGACAGTGAGAACAATTAACCAATGGAACAACTGCTTCCAGAAGTTGTGAATTCTCCAACACTGCTTCTGGAGGCAGGTTGTTCCACTGGTTAATTGTTCTCACTGTCAGGAAGTTTCTCCTTAGTTCTAGGTTGCTTCTCTTCGTATGTTTATATGTTGCCTCTCTCACCTAAGGCAACTCTGGCTTTGCAATCAGTAAAAAGATAAATGTAGAAATGATTAAAATTAAAACTACTGTGCTATATTAAAATCTAGAACCAAGGAGAAGGGGGGAAACGGGGATGAGATCAACTTGTCAACTGCTTCCAGTGGTGAGCACCGCCCCCCCCCCCAATTGGAGCTCCAAGCCAACCAGCAAAATCAGGTTTTGATCTCACTTCTGGTGGCAGAGTGTTCTACCAGGCCAGGACCACAGCAGAAAAGGTCCTTTTCCTGGACACCCACTCCAGCCAAAATTCCTTGGCCCGTAGGGTCCACAGCAGGCCCTGGATTGAATGGGGCAGGCTAATCCCATGGAGCAAGACAGCTCCTCGGATACCCTGGACCCAGGGCACGCAGCAGGCAGAATTTCCTACCTCTTTGGGGGTTCCGGAGCAGCTTTGGGGATGTCCTCTCCTTCTCCTGGGGGCTGAGCGCGCCCACGTTCTTTGACCTCCTCTTCTTCTCCTTCTCGGCTCGCTTCCTGGCACTTGGCCAGCTCGCTCAGGGGCTCCTGGACGTCCCGCAGGGTCAAAGCTACAGACCCCCCTTCTGGGAGTTCTTCCTCCTGCTCCGAGCCAGGGGGGCTGCCCTGCTCCTGCTCGCTCAGCTGAGAGCTGCCCCGGCTGACGTTGCCGGAGGAGCCGAACTTGCTACTGCTGGCAGGACTGGCGGGGGAAAAGAGAGAGAGGAAGCAGGTGAGTGTGCAGAACTTGGGGAGCCCGAAGGGTGGGCAGCCAAGGAATGGAGAAGCAGTTGGGGGGGGGGGCGAGCAGGGCTGGCTACCAAACACATCTGTCCTCATTCCCCATCCGGTAGAGAGTCTGCAGGGCTTCCCAATTCCGGGACATCTGCTGAATGTTGAGGCTTTGAAGCTTCTCCCTCTGATCTGCCGCCCAGAAATGGGGGTCTCCCATCTCCCCCACCCAGGCAGTCCAGGCCCACTTCCCCTATGCTGAATTGCTGACTCAGCAGGAGGATTCCACCCCCCCCGCCCCAAGTCTTTCTACTTCCCTGCAGACCAGGTCAGCCAAGGGGCTCCTGAGCTGATTCCCAGGGCTTCCTTCATTCCCAACCGGAAGAAGGGACTGCCAACATCCAGGGTAACAGAATGGACAACACGGGGGGCGGGAGGGCTGTGCATAATGGTGCTTGGAGTTGGCTAGTCCGAACATCGACCAATCTGGATTCTTTCCAGCCTGGCGGTCTGGAAAAGACAGGGCTGCAGCTAGCAAGGTGGAGGGAAGCGGAGAAGGGGAAGAGAGCAGACGAAGGGGCTGCGCAGGATCCAAGCGGCGGGTGGGGGCTGACCTTGGGAGATCCACAGGATTTATCCACACAGCTACGGGAGGCAGGGAGCTGCTTGTGGGCGGGCAGAGCAGAAACCGCCCAGCCCAGCAGCGCCAGCAGCTCTTGATGGGCCCAGAAGTGATTAGCTCACACCCCTGAAGCCCTCGGGGAAGACCAGAGACCCCTGCGATGCCCGGCCCGATCCCCTTGGCCCCTCCATCACAAGGCCTCGCAGAGCTACTGCTCAGCCATGCTGGCCTCTCACAGCTGGGCAGCCATGAGGAAAAGCAGCATGGATGGCAGCTGGGATGGGAGGGGTGGGGGTGTCCCAAGACAGCATTTGCAGCTCCCAATCCACCTGTGAGCATTTTACATTCCCTAATTCAGCCCTCTACAGAAGGGCAGAGTTATCCTTCCACAGCAGGATTTTCGAAAAGCCTCTTCTGGCGAGTGGGAGCTGTGGGGTGGGCTGTTCTCAGAAACCCCCTCCCCACTCTCAGGTCTGTAAAGACTGAACAAAACAAAATCCACGTTCAAAGCTGTTCGCCAACACACAAAGGGGGAGCACCCAAAGCGAAGGAAAGGGAGGGAGGGAGGGGGCAGGGAGAGGGACAAGCCGGGGCTAGAGGTCACCCCTCACTCCCCGTCAGCATCAAGGGGGCCAGAGGGAGGGGTCAGAGGCCTCTGACTATGGCTCTTGGCTCATAAATGGACCGGCCGCCTCCATTTATTGGCTGCATCTGCTACTGGCCTGTGCTCAAGCGGGTGTCGTGGGCTGCTCTCCTCCACCAGCCGTGGCCCAGCCTGTGGGCAAGCGACGCTGTCCTTCTTCTGCTCTGATGGACTAGGAACAGAGGCCGTGTCTTCTGCTTCTTTTTCCAAGGTCGGGGCAGGAGGGCCATTGGGAACGGCCCTCAGATCCTCTTCCTGCTCTTTACCTGCAACTTCCAGGCCTCGGCCAGGCTCAGCCTCAGCAAGAACAGTTCTGGCCTCTAGGAACTGCTCGCCTGAACTGTCCACCTCCATGGATGGAAGGCTGGACTCGGGCACTGGATCCCCCAAGTGGTCTGCACTGTCCTTGGGGCCAATCAATGCCTGCTCGGCTCTACATGAGGGCTGCGGTGCATTGGGCATCAGACGGGATGGACCACTTGACAGGGCTTCTGGCTTGGAGGAAGGTTTCAGTGGCGCCTCCGATCCCTTCTGGCTCTCCTTTTCCTTTGGGCCTTTCTGCCAAGGAAGGGAGAAGTCCAGCTTCCTCCCAAACACCGTCTCTTGGATGCTGCCGGCTTTCTCCACTTTCTCCTCGCTTCCTCCACCAAACAGAACGGAAGACACGCTGCTCAAGCCGGACCCGAGACCGGGCTCAGCACCGGTCTTGCTCGCTGAAGGGGGGGAGAAGAAGGAGCCCATCGGTTTCATGCTGCTGGTTGAAGACCCAAAGCCGAATTTGGGCCAAGGGGACCGACTTAACATCTCAAATACAGACGTGGTGCTGCTGACCTCTGCAGCAGGGGAACCGGCAGGCCCATGATCCATGGCGCTTCTCAAGGCCTCAGCTTTGAAAGGTTTCTCACGAGGGGATGGAACCTCCTCTTCTTCCTCACCTGGGACAGATTCCCTGCTGTGGATACCGTCCACACCATCATGGTGCAAATCAGGGGTCTCATTCAGAACCGCTCCGGGTTCCACACCTATGTTCTCACGTCCATTTGGTGGACCAGTATCACCCTGCGCTTGAGCCTTCACGGCTGCGTATTCAGACATAGCGACAATATCCAAGCCTGACTGGCTCACGTTGTCTTCCCTCTTGGCTTCCAGCACAGGTGTGTTTTCCCAACCTTCCTGGCCAATAGGAAGGTTGCCAGTTTGGGATTCTAGATTCAGTTGCTTTTGAGTAGGAAGGTCAGCCTCATCTGCCAGCATCGCAGCTGATTCTGCCGCAACCCCCTTGTTGAGATCTTGACGGCACCTATCAGCATCCCTCATTTCCTCAGAGGTTAGGAAGTCCACTTGCCCCACTTCAGAGCCTCGGCTCTTCTCTGAGCTCAAGGTATCCAGGGTGTTTGGCACCGGCTCTTGGCAATTGTCCAGCTTTTGATCGGCTTCCATTTCCAGGTCCATTTTGAGAGTTCCTGTGGAATTTTCTCCTGCCAGGTTCAACAGACCATTTTCCTTCAAGACACTTCTGGCCTCCGTCTCTAGCAGCGCCCCTCGAGGACTCTTGATTTGCTGTTTCCCCAAGCGGCTTTCTTCTGAACCCTCCTCTCTAGATGCTTCGTCTTCCCGGATGAGAAGGTCTTTCCCTGGAACTGAACCTGTCGCTTCCTTCACCTCAGAATCCACCTGGGGAGGTTTCCAGGGCACAGAAGCCTTCGAAGGAGGCTGCTCCACTCCTCCTTTAGAAAAACCAAAGGTGCCGCTTGCGAATGTTGAGGAAGGCCCGCTTGGCTGGAACGTGCTGCCGAAAAAGGAGGCGCTCTTCTTCTGCAAACCAGGAGCATCTGGAGCTGGGAGTGGGCAGCCCAAAAAATCGGAGAAAGTTTTCGTGGGTTTGATTCTGGTGAAGAAACTTGAAAATTTTTCCATTGAGCACTCTAGGACAGACTTGTTACTCACAGATTCTTCAGGCATCTTCAACCCATCTGGCTCCCCAAGGGGGACCGTGGGGAGAGGCTTCTGGCCCTGAGCCTGCTGGGCTCCAGCATGGGAAGGAAGGCCAAATCCTTGCAGGGGCTCTGGTACTACCTCCTGGCCCAAGTCACGGAGAGCAGCTGTCCTTTGGGCCACTGATGTCTGAACACAAACAGAACCGGAGTATTCTGGAGGAGGAACAGCTTCCTTCTCAAGCAAAGACACCCTCCTCTCATCCCACTCAGTTGAGCTCTGGGGCAGCTGTTCTGGAACTTCTGGAGGGGAGAAAGTCCCATCCTTCTGGATTTCAGGACCTTCACAGACAGGATCAAGCTGTACTGGCTGGTCTTCTTCCTTTGCATCACTGAGAGATGGGCTGTCCGTAAGTTGCTCTGCCGAGGCACATTCCCCGGCCTTCTCAGCCCCTTCACCTGCCCTGCTCTGCAAGTCACGGGCTTCCTGCTTGCCCAGCACAGCATCTCTAACACTGGAGATGGCCTCCTTCTCCTCCAAGGGTGGTTTCCTGGCTATTCCAAGGCCAGCATCAGCAGAAGCAGATGGCCCCAGGAGTGGCTCCTCCTTTCCTTGCAATGGAGGTGGCTTGGGGAGGGGACCTTTGTCAGGAGCAGCTGGTGGTTCTTCAGGGCGGAAAGAGGCCCAACTGAACAAGCTGAAGCTGGAGCTGTCCAGAAGCCCTTTCTTGGCAGAGAAGGGGATCTTGAACAAACCTTCCATCTCTGGACCTTTTGCGGTCTGGACAGGGGCCGGGGCTGGGGTTGGGTCAGGGCTCGGGGCTTTCTTGGAGGCAGGGAAAAGAGAGAAGATATCCCAGCTGCTGGCTGTCTGCTGAGGTTTTGGAGGTGTAGCTTGGGACAAGCCAAAGGGGAGTCTGAACCCAGGTTCCTTCTCTAGCTGGATTCCCTGGGGCTCTTTGCCCATCAAGAAGGACTGGCTGGTGTTCAGGGAACTGGACTTCCTTGCTGCTGAGTCCCCCAGCAACCCAGAGAAGCTCCTGAGCAGGCCTCCCTCTTCCGGTGGTGGGCTGCGCCTCCCTATTCCAGGACTCAGGTGCAAGTTGGCTGCCTGCTCAGTCCTGGCAGGAGGCACTTCCTTGACCCTGCCCATTTCCTCTCCAGCCTTTTTGTGGGCCTGTTCCTTAGAGGAGAGCTCTTTCTCGGCAATATCTGCCCCAGGTGGCTCTGAAGAGACATCCACCTCAGAAGCAGGACCCTTAGTGGGTTCCCAAACAAGTTCTTGGGATATCTGCCCGTTATTCAGTGGTGGGACAGGGGTATCAGATGGTGAGTGGGCTGGCTCTTTGGTGAAAAAGTCTTTGATCGAGCCGAAGAAGGACGGAGCACCTGGGAGCTCTGCCTTGCTCTGGCTTTCCTTTTTCACCAGACTTGGCAGAGAGGTGGGTGAAGGTGGCGATGGAGACTTGCTTCCCTGCATTTTAATGAAACCGAGGAATCCTGATTCTGTAGGGACCGGTGGGACTTCTCCGGGGCTATCTGTTTTGAGGTCACTCTTAGAAAGAGTCTCCTTGGCCTTAGCAGCTATTTGGCCCAGGACTACCCAACTGTTTTCAGGCTCTGCCAGAGACCCTAAAGCTGCCTTAGCATTGCTGTCTGGTTGGGTTAATGGGTCGGACGTGAGACCCTGGCTGAACTGAGAGGTGGATCTCCGTAGGGGAGCTCTCTTCCGGGGAGGAGATGGAGCAATCTCAGTGGAAACAGGCAGGGGTTCTGGTTGAAGTTGTCCCTTCTTCCTGGGTGGTGTTCCAGACATGGCTTCCTTTGCAGGAAACTTTGACTGTGGGCCTTGGTCCTTCTCTGCCGTGTCCTCCAGCATCTCGCCTTTCCCCGAACCCTGACCCATCAGCCCACCCAAAGAGGAAAGCCAAGAGGTGACCTTGTTGCTTGTGGTCTTCTTATCTTCTTCAGCCATCTGTGCTTTGGCAAGAGACACTGGTGGGAGATCAGACCTGGTAGCAGCTTTAAAGATTTGAAGGCCAGGTAGTCTGGTCTGCCCGCTTTCTGAAACAGAAGTCCTAGGGGCCACATCTAGCAACTTGGGTTGGAATTCCTCCTTTAGCCCCCCACCAGAGGCGATCCTTAAATGTGCCCGGAGGTCAAACGGCGCATCTTCTACAGACCCTTCCCTCTTCTCCTCAGGCCTAAAGCCCACCTTATTAGGTTTCAGAAGCCTGTAGCCTGAGAAATCTAAAGGCTTCTCTTTCTGGTAGTAAGCAGATTCCTCAAACATTTGAGAAAAGGTCTCTACGTTCATAAACTTGTCCCTTCTTTGAAAAGCTACAGACAAATCAAGAGGTTTGTTTACAAAATAATCATCCAACTCTTCCTCTTCGGCAGACCAAAATAACTCATCTTCAAGAGGCACTTTGAAGCCACAAACGGAAACCATGTCCCCTTCCATCACAACCCTTTGCAAAGAGGACTTGAGTTCATAGTCCCAGCTGTCCGGATGGGTGCAAAGGTCAGGAGTGCAGAGGTAAATATACTGCCCTGTAGAATCAGTGAGTAGAGAATAAACATACTGACCATCGGTATATATGTAATAACCATAATCACCATCTTCTGACGGCCACCACACTCCCTGCAGCAGCGGCATCAGCCAATCCAGGTACTCCTGACAGTGGCACAGCCATAGGTCATCCATATTCATGGGCTCCTGATCAATTATGGTCCACATATTAGCATCATAAGCAGAGGAATAACTTAAATCTATTGGCCCATCTTCCAGAAAGCAGTTGAACGTGTGTGGAGAAAGACTTCCATTCAAATAATGAGTTGCCCACATTTCGTTTTCCCCCAGACAAAAATCAGGTGATCTACATGACACAGCATTAAAATTGGTCACTGGTGGATCAAAATTCTCACTTGATCTCCAATCGATTGGATTGGTATTCCCATCTCTTTTACACAAATTCATTACTTTGTTGCCAGAGTCTGACCAGGTCAGAACCTCATCCCAAGAGACGGGATTCTGTTTTAAGATGTAATAAAGAGGCACAGAAGTCTGAACCATCTTTGCTGGATAACTCCTGGGGTCATAATCACCATCCAAGGTGGAGCCTATCCTGATCTCCTCTGAAGCGGGAGATTCTCCTGACCAGCTGAGCAAGCTGGCATTCTGTGAGGAACATCTGAGAAGTCCATCCAACTTTTCATGGAGAAGCCCTGGATGAATGTGCGATTCTGTATTTTTTCGAGAAAGGACTGGTTTTGTTGATAAATCTGTCTTCTTCTGAGAATTATTCAGAGAGAGGGATCCTTCATGGAGGGCAATGGATTCCTTGCTTGTGCTAGGCAAACCGGCCTTCATCTTGGGAGTTTGGGCCACTCTCTCTTCAACCTTCTCTTTTGCCTGGTGTAAGAAGTTTATTAGGAAGCTGCCTGCAGCCTCTTGGTCCCTGGTGCCTTCTTGAGTTTGGGGTGCCACTTGAGAATCCCCCACTTTGGAATTAGTCTCCTCCACAGTCTTTTCAAAGATCTGCCCCAAACCACCCAAAAATCTCAGATTTGGTTTGTCCACCTTACTCGGAGAGGTGTTTTCACCTGAACCGAATCTGAATAATCCAGAAAGCAAACCAGGTGGACGGTCCTTCTGGCTGTCTGTGCTGTCTTGAGCATTTTGTCCTTCCTTGGAAGATAAACTGCCAGCCAGAGAAGAGCGGAAAAGTCCCGAAAAGAAACCCTCCTGAGCATCATCCAGAATCTTGACCCTGCCGACTCCACTAGCAGCCTCTGATTTTTCTCCTACCAGATCCAGGCCAGATCCACCTTGGGAGGCGGCTGTGACTGCTGCTGCTGCCCCTTCTCTGCCTGGGACACCCTTTAGATCATGATTGCTTGGGTCACTGTGGCCACGTCTGCCCTCCGCACTTTCCGAAGTGCCTGCAGCCACCACCTTGTCCTGACGGCCACTTTCTGGTCCCAAAGGATCAGTTTCCAGTTCCCCCTTCAGCTCCTCTTTATTCTCTGGTGGAGACTTTGAGGAAGAAGCCTGGAGACCCTCTGAATTGCTCCCCAGATGTCCCTCTTTGGCAGCTTCTGCGTTTTCAGCCGAAGCAACTTTTAAGAATGAAGAGAAGAATCCTGTTTTTTCCTTATTTTCCTGCGGTTTGTCGGATAAGTTGAAGCTGCTCAAAAAGGAAACCTGCAGCTTCTCAGGGAACGGGAAGGGAGCTCTACTGCTGGCGGGACTCGCTTTTTTGACATTGTCTTCGGACTTGCACTGTTTCCCCACACTCAAGGACGCCTCTTTGGCCGGGAGGTCAGCAGGAGCAGAAAGTGGCAACAGGCTGAAGCATTTTTTAAGAGGACTAAAAAAATTGATGGGAGATTCTCTTTGTTCTGAAGGCTGAGTGATGGCCTCCTGCGGCCCTTCCTGCGGCTTGTCCTCAGGAGGCTGGATGGCTAAAGGCTCCAGAGGGATTCCCTGATCTGCCTTATCCAGCTGTGATGAGGGGCAGGGGACTTTGGGAGACTCCACTGGCCCCCTGGGAACAGCCGTGCCATCAAAACCCGCGTTCAGGCTAACGTCAGCAGAGGAGCTGGAGATGGGGGGTGCCAGGCCCCCCGTGGGGTCAGCTGCTGGTTCCTCCTTCCTTGTTTCCAGGGAGTAGCCTCTGGGCTTTGTGCCCTCTTCACCAGGCTTCTCGGCCTCAGCTCCACTTGCAGCCAACAGTTCAGCCGCTATGGTTGTTCCTTCTTTCCTGGTCTCTTTCTTTGGCTCCTTCTTTTCCGCCAATATTTTTAAAGAGCCAAACATGCCGAAGAGAGAATTCACAGCCGCACTGGTCTTCTGAAAGGCCGACTGGCTCTCGGCGTCATCTGCAGGACAATCCAGGACTGGGGGAGCCGGAGAGGCCTTGTCATCCCCGTCAGAGGTTTCTGGGAGACTCACGCTGGGAGGACCAGCAACTTTTCCACAACTCTGCTCGGGGAGGGAAGCTGGCCCTTCTTCAGGCAAGCCGAGATCAGGCCTGCTTTCCACCTTCACATCCGGATGAGGTTGGTTTGAGGAGTCCCTCGCAGGGGCATCTGCCGTTTCAGCCGTTGAAGATACGAACTTCTCCACAGAGGACGTGAGGAGCGTCTTTCCAGAGCTCACTTTCCCCGTAAGGAAGCTGAAGAAGGACTGGGCAGTGTCTTTCACCCCGAGAAAGTCCGATAACACCTCTCCTCGGCTGTCGCTCTTCTCCTCCGCAGCAGGGGCTGCTTTGGCCTGCTCTGCCTGAGACATCTCCTCTGCCACCTGGACAGGGAGGCCCTGATTCCTGCTTTCCTGCTTTGGAAGGGCTTCCCAACTGCTAATCTCTTCCTCCTTTTCGGCCAGGTATTCGGACACTGTCTCCACCAAGCACTGCAACTCGTCCACCGCACTGAGGTCTCCCTCTGATGGGGCTTGGACAGGCAAGAAGGCCCCATGTTCCTTGAGAGAGCCACACGTGGGCTCATACCAGCCTCGGGACACTTGGGCCATTTCCTCCTTCCCTTCCTCGTCTGAAGCAGGAGAGCCCCGAAGATCTTCAGACCAGCTGCTGCCTTCCAGTTCCTCAAGATCTCCAGACGGCTGAAAACAACCGTCTGCCTCTTCTGGGTGCAGCGGATCTTCGCCCGCAAAACGGCCTGGCTGAGGGTCGTGGCTTCTCTCTCGGCCGTCCGAGAACCAGCTGCTTTGGACCAGGAAGGTCTTTCCGGAGGGGAGCAAATCCCAACACCCAGGCTGCTGTGCCCCAACTTCACCGGGGTTGCTGCTATACAGATCAAAGTCATCGTAATCTGCGTCAAGTTTGGTTCTTCTTTTCATGGTGCTTGCAGAAATGACAGTTTCGTGGGGAAGACTCAGCCTCCCATTGATTTGAGGCCTTCTCCACTCACACTCTTCATTGTCTCTCCGTTTCTTTTTTCTTCTCCTGTCTATGGTATCGTACGCCGCTGGATAGGAAAGAGCACTGAGACGTTCTAATTCCACGCAAACCTTGGGTGAGGACCTGGAGTTTTTCAGACGGCTACCGTGCCCCTGTTTGGAGAACCGAGGCCTCCTTATCTCCTGCCAATTTCTAGCCCTTTTTTCTAGAAAATCTTCTATTAACTGTTTGCCTAATTCGTCATAGTCCTCAACACATTCTTCTTGGTCAAGACCATGGTCAAAAGGAATAATCCTGACTTTCCCACTGCTAATCAAAGATCCTTGACTGGTAATGCAAAAGGGGGGGGAGAAGAGAGGGGGGAGAAAGGAAAAGGCAAGAAAGATGGAAAAAAATCTTTAACATATAAACACGTGAACTTTTAGGAATGAAAAATAAACAAATATGAAATAATTAAAACATGTACATTCAATTCTAACCTTGTTTCATGTTTAGAAAGCACCCACTTTATTATGACCAGGCTGGGGGGGCTCAATGGAGTGACTGAGCAAGGCATGTTATGGGAAGTCCCTGACTAATGGCGGGTCGCTCAGTGATGGCTGGAAGTTCCGACAGACCTACCTGGAGGCTGCTTATGAACTGGATTCAATGTTCCGACAGTTGTCGCCCCCTCCCCCTTCGGTCACTTGACAACCAGGCCACATTTACAGATCTTTGCAGCATCCCACACACACCTGAACACATTTATGGTGGTTTTGCCAAAACGGAGCAGTTGTTTCTGCCCTGTGGCAAAGAACTGATTCGCTTAATGACCGCTATGACACAGGTGGTGGTATCATTGGGTTGGTCAGGTGGCTGCCCCGTTTTATAGCCACCAAGAATTATGACTGCAATGAGCAGGGCCAACTACAGTTGTAACTCCAGGACTACCAGTACAGCAATTCAACAGAATAACCACGGTGATATATTACTTAGAAGCATTTATTAAATACAGTGGCATATTAAAAGTGTCTATAAAAAAAACAACCTATCACAAATCATAGTAGGAGTTGGTACATTCCAACAACTTTCTGCCCAACTGGCTTGCTCTGACTGATGAAGCTGCTTGGATGAGCAGCGAGACCTCTCAAGCTATCCACAAAAATCATTAGTCCAATTGCAGTAGCCTTCAGACTGTCACAATTCAGTATCTGTAATGCACTACTTAAGATATTTTAATAGTAAAGCACACTATTTAATTTATTAAACTAAGCCTAAGATGAATAAACCATCTGTGCTGAATTAAGGCCGCTATTCGAAGGGGTCATTCAATGTTTGGCCACTTGGATCAGGAATGGCACAACTCGCCACGGCCAACTCATCGCGGGACAATTCAATAATTCAATTTAATTATTTAAATTAGTTAAAGATTATTTTAATTTTTGTCATTCACGTTTCATTTTGTTCCTCCTTTGGCATCCTTTCTTTAATTATTCTATTCTATTTCTTTGATATTAGTGTAACTCTGGCAAGTTGTACTGTGGTGAGTTGTTGTAGACCTACTTGGACCCCCAAGGCAGAACCCCAAAGAAATCCTGCAGGAGCAGCACTGTTACACTAGCAGCCTTTCAACAGAACAATGAGGCCATGCAACCACAAGGACAGCTCACGACCACCACCGTCCCACCCCACCAAGCACAGCCATGCCACAGGACACACGACATGGAAGCTGCGGCTGCGGCAGCACCACCCACCTATCTGACAACTCTAAGGAGTGCCGGCTTTCTAGGGACAGCTGGCGACTGGTCACTTGGCTGGAATGCGATCCGGATTCTAGGTCGGTCCGGCCACTCCCAGTCGAGTCTATGCTGCCGTATCTTCTTCAGAAGGCCGAGCCGAGGTGGGGACAGGAAGCACAGAAAGCAGCGAAAAACATTGAGAGCGCTCAGGGGCAGCACCACAGGACGTGGACGTAACTGCAGGACAGACCAGCTGCAGAGCGGGGCCCTGACGGCGCCCACCAGACTCCGAGGCCAGTCAGGGACCAGACCCATCTTACAGACTGGGGCTGTGAGGGGCAGCAGGTCTTGGGATGTGGAACGGCGGCTCGCTCGCTCGCTCCTTTCCCCGTGAGAATCACATCCAGAGGATGCTGTTGTGTGAAGCTTCTCAGATCCACTTGGACCTTTCCACCCTCTACGCTAAGTGTGAACATTATTTCATAATTCTCCCTAACACTTGCATGTTACTGAAATGGGAATTGCCCTAACAAGATATTTGGAAGTTGACGGGGAGAATTTTCCACCTTCTTCATTCTCCAGACCCCCAAAGGACAAGAGTTATGGGGCTCCTGAACAATATGAGTTGCCTCTCTTGAGGCTTCTGCAAGAAGAGGAGGGGATCCTCCCACTGTGAAAGGAAAGGAAAAGACCCCCCCCCCAACCTCGATTTGCTGACACCACTCGAAGGGCACTCAGGCAGCCTGCAAAGGGCAGGAGGGTGGGCAAGGCAGAAAACTTTAACTCCAAGAACATCCTTAGTGTCTGGTCCTCGCCCACAAAACATCCTTCTTCTGGCAGATCACTTGAGCCAGAATATTAGGAAGGGCTCCTTGGCTGTTTCGAAAACCGCTCCCAAAGAGCACCCACCTTATGCCTGTCCGCTCCTGGTAGTCCGAGGCATAGCCACGGAGGGGCTCCACGCAGACTCCCTGCTGCTGCAGACGGGAAGCCCCCCGGAACTGGTGTGTCGAAATGTTGGGCTGGGAGGTGGTGCAGTAGGCAGGGGGGAGGCTGGCGCTGGTCTCGCTGCGGTAGTCGCTGTCCCGGTCGTCCACGGCACTCTCGTGGCCTTCCGAAGCTGCGAGACACAAGATGTTGGGTCACAGCCAGGGCCTTGGATCCAACTCAAAATGGGACACACACGTGCACGCACCCCAAACTGTTTCAGAGTGAAGCATAGGCACTCTTTATCTGGGAAGTTGGAGGGGCTAAGATGGCGCCCTCGGGGCCTTCTCTGTGCTGCAGAATTTGCTGCCAATTCCACATCTTGATTATATCGAGTGGGACCCTTGGCAAAGGCATGGCTGGCTTTATTCTGAGCAAAAAGTGGGGTACGGCAGAGGGGAGGGGGCTGCTGGGCTGGCTCCTGTACAGAAGGAGAAGCATGAGTGGGCAGGGTGTTTGGCTGGCTTCCTGCCTCTCTGGGTGTCCCAAAGGTGCTTTTTTTCTTGAGGCAACTGGACTTGCTTGTTTTTCTTTGAAGATGTTTCCCTTCTCATCCAAGAAGCTTCTTCAGCTCTGACCGGACGGTGGGGAACTTCCTCTTGAAGAAGCACCTTTGGGACAACCATGACCTGGATAACTGAGAATCTCCATAGACACTTCGTCTCTGAAGTTTTTCAGCACTGTCAAGCCCCCTTGCTCCACCGCTGCCCCTCAGCCCTCGGGACTAGGATGGCCCACCAGCCCCAGCTGAGAGCAGCTCTGGCCAGGCGGGACAGGTGGTGGGTTGGAGGGTCTGCCTGCTCCTCCATGGGGAGTGGGGTTGCTAAAGAGGGGCCCTTCAGGCAGCCCCACTGCTGGGGAGGGGAGGAGGAGGAGGAGGCTGGAGAAGAAATCAAAATGACTCCAGCCTCTCCTCTTAGCAAGGAGGGAACAACCATACATTTCAGATCAGTTCAGGTCCAGGATGGGGAGAGGTCCAGAGCCACCTGGCCAGCTCAGGGGAGACTTTGGGGTGTGAAGCGTTTGGCCCCTTCCCCTCCATCTTGCATGCTGGGGCAGCCCCCCCCCTCCCCCCTGCCTCTTTGGTCTTAAGCAGGTTAAAACAATGTTTGGGTAAAAGTTCTCCGTTCCTTATATGCAGAGAGAAGCGAGATTCCTAGCATGTTCGGTCTCCCTTGACTGATTTAATTCTACGGAAAGGAGAAGAACCGCTTCTTGGCCTCCCTGAGGTAAGAGAGGCGTCCTTATATGGGATTCAAAGGCAGGCGGGGGAGGGGGAGGCGGCTGACTTCAAAGGAGCCCCTTGAAGTAATTTGATTGTCCACACTAAGGAGGGGAGCAGCCTGGAAAGGAGCGCTTTTAATGAGCTTCCCACCGGAGGGGCCATTTTCACTGCCTGGAAATTTCCAGATTTACACAAAGGGAATTATTATTATTTTTTGATACATGAAGGCAGCTCCTTCCAGCAAGAATATCATTATTGCATGAATATTTTTACATCGAACGGGCCGCCCTCCCCAAACGCGAACTCTTCAAATGCGTGAATGAAGAGCCGCTGAGAGGATCTGATTCGAGAAATTTAAATTTGAGATCCGCTTCAGTGACATTCAGGACTCTTCCCCCCCCCCACTCAAAATGCAGCGTTTCTTTTATCAGGTTGATGGCGAATGAGCCGGGTCCCAGAGAATGTCCCACCACTTCGGAGAGGGCCACTAAAGGGCCATCTAGTCCACCTTCTGCTCAGTTTGGGAAACTCTCTTTAACGAGGGCTGTCCCTCTAGCCGCAGCGAATGGAAGCCCACCATCTTTCCTGGCCAGGCATTCTATTGGCAAAATGCTCTTGGGTTAGGGTGATTTTCCCAACATTCCCTCAAATTTGCTTCCTGCATTTTAAAGGCATTATTTTATGACTCCCACTCAGGTATGTTGCAGAAAAGGTCTACTCTGTCCTTTCCTACGATATCCTTCAGGATATTTGAAACATGTTATCCTATTTCCTGCTGGGCATTTCCTCTAGATCAGGGTGTCCAACCTTGGCAATTTTAAGACCTGTGTACTTCAACTCCCAGAATTCCCCAGCCAGCTATGCCTGTTAGCTATGCTAGCTAGGGAATTCTGGGAGTTGAAGTACACAGGTCTTAAAAGAGCCATCGTTCCCCACTCGTTCTCTACGGATGAAAACTTTCCAGTTCCTTCACTCTCCCTTCAAAGGAAATAAAGTTACTGCATCGTTATTATTTATTTATTTAGTCAAATAAATAATACTGCCCGCTCTTCTCTGAAGCCTGTCTGAATCCCGCAGTCAGGGTCTGAAAGCTGCACACAACACTCAAAGTAGAGTTTGACCAAAGGAGGAGAAAGCAAGCAATTATTTTCTTTGATTTAGAAATTGGGTCTTGATTTAACCAAGAATTGCAGCTAGCACTTTGTGCCACAGCCTCATATTGCTGGCTCCTGGTTCAATCTGCAGTGAATTCCTAATATATTTTTTCCCCATCTACTATCAATAATTTTGATATTCCCCTGTTTATCTGTACATTTCTTTTTTCCCCTAAGTGAAATGCTTTGAGCTTGTCTGTATTAAAATTTCATATTGCCTTTTTCAGTTCATTTCTCTATTCACTCAAGATCATTTAGAGCAGTGGTGGCGAACCTATGGCACAGGTGCCAGAGGCGGCACTCAGAGCCCTCTCTTTGGGCACTGTGCCATCGCCCCAGTCCTATGCCTTCAGCTGGGTTTTATGAAACTTTTTCGCTTTAAGCCACGGCCACATGTACAAAAAAAAAAAAAGGTTCAATCAGTCAATTTCAACTTCTCGTGGAAAAAAAAAGATCTTGCAAAGTTGGAATTGTTTGATTGACCTTTTTAGTCCCACCCAGTCTGCTGTTATCACCGCAGCCACGCCCACCCAATGGGTCACACCCATTCAATGGGCCACGCCCACCCAATGGGTCACACCAACCCGGCACCCGACGATGCGTAAGTGGGTTTTGGGTTGCAGTTTGGGCACTCGGTCTCTAAAAGGTTCGGCATCACTGATTTAGAGACTCATCTAAGAGTTCAGACTCTGGAAAGAGTGCAGAGAAGAACAACAAAGATGATTAGGGGACTAATATATAGGACGAATGGTTGCAAGAATTGGGTATGTCTAGTCAGTGAAAAGGAAGGACTAGGCGAGACATGATAGCAGCCTTCCAATATCTGAGGGGCTGCCACAAAGATGGGGTCAACCTATTCTCCAAAGCACTTGAAGGCAAGACCAGAAGCAACGGATGGAAACTCATTAAGGAGAGAAACAACCTGGAATTAAGGAGAAATTCCTGACATTGAGAACAATTAATCAATGAATAGCTCGTCTCCAGAAGTTGTGGGTGCTCCATCGTTGGAGGCTTTTAAGAAGAGATTGGACAGCCATTTGTCTGGAACGGTATAGGACAGGGGTAGGCAACCTTGGTTCTTTTATGACTCGTGGACTTCAACTCCCAGAATTCCTGAGCCAGCCATGCTGAGGGGAAAGGGAAAGGTTTCCAAGCTGAGCCATGGAATTCTGGGAGTTGAAGTCCACGAGTCATAAAAGAGCCAAGGTTGCCTACCCCTGGTATAGGATCTTCTGCTTGAGCAAGGGGTTGGACTAGAAGACCTCCGAGGTCCCTTCCAGCTCTATGATTCTGTCTCGTTCTATTATACGAGATGCAGGGGATTGATTAACCCACTCAAATCTGTGTCATCTGGGAGGCTGGTAAGCATCTCCTTTGCCTCTTCATCCAAATCATTAATAAAAATATTGAAAAAAGAGGCCTCGGGACGGAATCCTGTGGCACCCCATGCAGAGCTTCACTTTACCCTGAGGAAAGGTGGTGGATAAGCCTGGGATGTTGATAATTATTATTTTCAAGCCAGCTCTGCTATGCTGTCTTAACCTTCTTGGGCTGCCTCAGCTGTTAATCAGAACATGCTGAGGTATTTTATTCGGTGCTTCATCGCAATCAAGATGAATTATATCCACAACATACCTTCAATCTAAAAAGGAAGCGACCCGATTAAAAAAAGAATAGTCTAAATTAGTTTAGCAACACCTGTTCTTTCACAAATCCATGTTGACTTCTGATTAATTTTTCAAGGTGGTTGCAGAGTGACCTCTTTATTACCATTTCTGGAATTTTCTTTGGGGTTGAAATCAAATTGGTTGTACTGGAGATTCTCCTTCTCCCTCTTTTTAAGGACAAGAACGCTTTTCTGGTTCGTCAAGGTTTCCTTAATTCTTTTTTAATTCTAAAACTCATCATATTTTGAGCTTTAGCTTTCTACATTTCTGAGCTGCCCCTATTTTCATCTCCTACGTCTTTTTTTTTTTTTTTCCGAACCTTTTTCTGAAGCCTTATTAGCTGATTTTTCTGCCTACAATTTTTCCCCCAACTGGAACTGTTTTTTTCAATATCATCTTATTTTAGGAACTCCTACTCCTTCTGTGATCCTTTTTTTATTTGTTTTTCCTACTGTAGAATAATTGCTCTTTTTTAACACCACCCCCACCCCCCCGTTTCTCTGAAATTCTGTTCCCTTAAAATCAAGAATTCTAGCATTAACAGAATAATAAAGTTGGAAGGGACCTTGGAGGTCTTCCAGTCCAACCCCTTGCTTGAGCAGGAGGCCCTCTACTATTTCAGATGAGTGGCCGTCCAGTCTCTTTCTTAAAACCTCCAACGTTACAGCACCCACAACTTCTGGAGGGAAGCCGTTTCACTGATTAATTGTTCTTACTCTCAGGAAGTTTCTCCTTAGTTCTAGATCAGTGGTGGCGAACCTATGGCACGCGTGCCAGAGGCGGCACTCAGAGCCCTCTCTGTGGGCACGCACACCATGCCCTGGAGATGGCAACCGTCTCTCTTCAACCAGCTGCCTGCCACTCTGAGATCCCATGTGGCCAGATGCATCCCAGCATGGCTGGTTTCCCTCCCCCCCCGTCCCATCCCTCCTGGCCTCGCATACTCTCCTTTTCCTGGGCACGACCCACTGCATCACCTCCTCAGTTGTCAGCCGGCCGTCCAGCTCAGAGGTGGCTTTTCTGAACTGTTGGGGGTGGGGTGTGGAGCTCCAGAGTGCGCCAGTTGAGGGTCCGGCAGGCTGTGGCTGCTGACAGACACTGTCGGCCCCCATGTGCTCACTGGCCTCTGTGTGCAGGGCCCAATGATGTCAGGCAGCAGCCACCCCGACCCCTGCCTCACCTTGCCCTGCGACAATGGCACCCCCGCCCTGCCTCGCCTCACCCTGCAGGACAAGCCTTCTGCCCACTGCCCTACCTGCCAGAAACCCCCTGGATCTCCCCCAACCCTGCCCGGCCCCAACAGGCATCCCTCCCACGAGCAATATCAAGGTAACCACACCCACCTTGACCATATCCACCCAGTCTGCCATGACTACAGCCACACCCATCCAATAGGCCACGCCCACCTGGCACCCAGCGATAAATAAGTGGGGTTTGGGTTGCAGTTTGGGCACTCGGTCTCTAAAAGGTTCGCCGTTTATTTTTATTTATTTTATTTTATGAGACTTATATACCGCTTTAAGTGTAAGCACTCTCTAAGCGGTGTACACCAGTAAGCAATGTATATATATATATTACATTGCCCCCAACAATCTGGGTCCTCATTTTACCTATCCCGGAAGGATGGAAGGCTGAGTCAACCTTGAGCCGGTGAGATTTGAACCGCTGACCTGCTGAACACAGTCAGCTAAAGTGGCCTGCAGTACTGCACTCTAACTGCTGCACCACCTCGGCTCATCACTGTTCTAGATTGTTTCTCTCCTTGATTAGTTTCCACCCTTTGCTTCTTGCTCCGCCTTCAGGTGCTTTGGGGAATAGGTTGACCTCTCCTCTTCTTTGTGGCAGCCCCTCAAATTCTGGAAGACCACTATCGTGTCACCCCTAGTCCTTCTCTTTGTTAGGCGAGATAGCCCCAGCTCCTGCCATTACTGGATCTTTACTTTCATTTACTTCTACTGTGTCAACTAAGTCTTCCTTGGTAGCTGATGACGTTGTTCCTTCCTCCATCCTCTGAATAAGAAAACTGTTAGTAGAAGAAGTCCTGAATTATCCTGGAAAGCCCATGCTTGGCAGACCTGAAGGTGCTTTTTTTCTCGAGGCAACTGGACTTCCTTGTTTTACTTTGAAGATGTTTCACTTCTCATCCAAGAAGCTTCTTCAGCTCTGACTGGATGGAGGGGAATGGAAGGATTGATACTCCATGCAGACAGCTGGACATTGTGGACTCTCAAAAAGAAGGCAAATGACCAGCTGTCTGCAAGGAGTATAAATCCTTCCATTCCCCTCCATCCAGTCAGAGCTGAAGAAGCTTCTTGGATAGGAAGCAAAACGTCTTCAAAAACAACAACAAGAAAGTCCAGTTGCCTCTTGAAAAAGCACCTTTGGGACAACCGTGACCTGGATGACAGAGAATCTCCATAGACATGCTTGTCCATTAATATCAGAAGGAAAACCAACTGAGATGTATCTTTAAGAGCTTGTGAATCAAAATAATATTCGATCTTAAAATTTTCTAGTTTTCCTACATGTCCATCAAAGATTAAAATATGTATCCTCAATTTAACTGCACTTCCAACAAATATTTGAAATTCCATTATATATTTTTGACAACTGATCCAGAGTTAAATATCATCAATACATAATTTTATAGCACGTGCTGGGGATAATAACTGCAGCTCTTTCAAAGAGGAATGATGGAGTGACGATGGAGGACTTTAAAGACCTGCAATTTGTTGTTGGAAACACTACCCACTTCTCCTTGATTGGGTGGGCGGGTAATAGCAGGACAGGACTGCTTGTGGACTCACCCCTACATTTATTTTAAGGCAGTTGCTTTATACCAGCGGTTCTCAACCTGTGGGTCGGGACCCCATTTGGGGTCGAACAACCATTTCACGGGGGTCGCCCAAAAATGCAGTCCACCATTTTTTCCCTCCTTTTCCTTAGCTGTGCTACTCCCTTTTATTCTATTGGCTTTTGAAAGCCAATAGAATAGACTCTCTTGAATAGAGTCTAATTCTATTGGCTTTCAAAAGCCAATAGGAATTGTCCAGGCTGTCTCTGCCCTGCTGAGCCCGTCAAAAGTCCCATTCTGCAAACGGTGCTGCAAGTTGTCTGCAGCAAAGGCGAGCTGTCTGGAAGTTTCCACCCCTCCCTGCTAAGCAACTACTAAAAATGTAAGTAAAAGAGGGCCAGGGGTGGGAGGTGGGAGGCCGGCGGGCGCAGGGAGGGTTGCTGGTGCGCGTGGGGCCCAGTGGGTGCCTTACCTCTCTTGGGCTGGGCCAGCTGGTGGCCCAGCCAGTGGTCAGCCTGCTCTGTCTCTTCCGCTTGCCAGCTACGCCTCGGCCGGCGCAGGGGGCGGCACCATGCATGTGCGGCGCTCCCGGTCAGGGAAAGTCCTCGACTTATGACCAGTTGGGTAGTCCTCGACTTATGACCGGTTGGGGGTTGCGGCATTAAAAAGGTTGAGAACCACTGCTTTATACCAAATGGCTAAGGTCGTCCCCTTAGACCAGGGGTTGCCAAACCTGGCAACTTTTAAGACCTGTGGACTTCAACTGCCCTGCTGGCTGGGGAATTCTGGGAGCTGAAACACACCAGACTTCACGTTGTCAGGTCTGGAGACCCCTGGCTTAGACTTTTGAGCAGCTGCAGGTGATTCTAACACACAAGGCACCCTCTCTTTCCCGGGAGTTCTTTTCAGGTAACTGCAACGTTACCTCCAATCATGGGAACCCCAGGCCTTTTTTTGTTATGAGATTATATTTGCCTTCCTAAACGAGGCCCTCAAATTTATATATTTCCTGACCTCGGAGACAGCAAAAGCCACTACCTCCCTATGTTCTTCCTTTTTTTCAGTGAGAGAGGTGTTATAAGTTTCGGAAATATCTCACTTCCATCAAAGGGCTTTAGATGTCCTTTGTTTGTTAAATTTATATAGCTGGCCATCTCACCTGTGGCTGAACGATGTAGAAAGTTAAAAACATAAAAAAGAGAGCAAACCCCTCTCCCTTTAACGCTGATGATGTTACCTCATTGGGTAATGAAACGTCTGCAAGAAAACCACCAAGCTCGGAGAGCACCAAGGAGCCCAGACAGAAAACAGTACAACAAAATAACCAAAAAGATATCCACAAAAATAATTAAAAAGCATTTAAAAACCACAACATAAAACACAATCTGCACTCAGTTCACCTTGTCATACCACCACTTTACAGGCAACATATCCTTGGATTGCCAGACTGAAACCAGACATTTTTTTTTTCTTATTGAGATTTATGGACAGCCAATAAGAAAAGACTTATGGAAGACTGATTTTATGTATGGTAACTGCAGCATGATTATTACCTGCACAGAGATGGAGAAATATCAGAACACCCACAGAGGAGGAAAGGACTGTGATTTTAGCAGAAATGGCAAAACTAATCTCTTTAGTCAGGGATAAAACAGTGATGTATTTGTAAAAGATTGGAAACCTCTGATGGACTTTTTGCTGAAAAGCACAAGAGTGATTTCTGCCTTCGATGACTGAAAAAGAACTGAAGGGATTACTGTAATGTTAAGGAAAGAGGAAGGATAATGAACGAGTTTCTAATTGCTTTAAAGGCCAGAAGATGCTTCTTTCTTTCTTTCTTTCCTTTCTTTCTTTTTCTCTGTATTTCTTTTCTGTTTTCTTTAAATATTTCTGCATTTGTTTTTTATTTATCTAAAAACTCTTTTAATAAAAAGCATAAACCAATAGCAACCTATTGCTCCATGCCATGGGGAGAGCCTCTACAAACAGAAAGATCTGACTGGGTCACAGGAGCTCCCAAGCCCCTCCTCCCCCCCTCCTCAGATTTATTAGAAATACCATCTGCCTCCCTTTGGCATTTTCACTCCTCCTAAACAGGAGAGGTGAAGGAGTCGTCCAGCTGCACAGAAACTGCACCGTTCTCAAGACACCACCAACATTGGGACATTTTAAATCAAGCCGGAGTCACTTTTGAAGTCTTCCTTCTAGCAGGCAAATTATAAACTAGCCAACAAAGTCTAAAGCATCTTGTAACATCTTGCCATGTAACCATCGCCTTGTTCCTCCTCTCCAGACCAGTATCGGCCCCCACCCACCCGGGGATTCCCCAGGGGAAAACTCAGGCATGGCAGAGGGCCCGGAGGAGGTGGGAGAGGGCAGTGGCTCCACCTGGCAAGATGGATGGCAGGGGGGGGGGGGACGAGGGAACTACCAGAGGTGGTTCAGGCAGTTAAAATTGGTGGTAGGACCCTGGTATTGTAGCCTTACAATAAAGTAAATTTAGCCCATCTAGTCGTGTTTCCTGTCCGGTTCACTCGGAAGGGCCAAGACTTGCATTTCTAGGAACAAAGATACCCAAGATGGTAACAGGGAGAGGCAGCTCCTCCTCTCCCCTTCCATGGGCATCCTGACCCCAGTGCGAAATTAACAAAGCCCAGATAATGAGTGCTGATCAGCTCTGGCCCCTCTTCCCCTGGTGCATGAATCTGCCACATACCCCCAGCCTGGATCCTGGGCAGCTACAGGGCCAGCAAGAGGGAGGGAGGGAGGGAGGAAAGGAAGGAAGGAAGGAAGGAAGGAAGGAAGGAAGGAAGGAAGGAAGGAAGGAAGCCGTTACATACTCTGATCTCCCCAGCTGAAATAGCTCCAGGTGCCTGCAGGCAACACAGGGAAGCAAAAACAGAAATGGGGGGGGGGGAAAGTACAGAAAAAGAAAAGCAATGAGAAGGGCACTTGATTAAATACAGTCACTGGATAAAATTAAAACAAAGAAATAAACATGTTTAATTTCATGTTTAACGGTAAGGCTTTTTTCAGCAACCTTCTTAGATAACTGAAGGCTGGCAGTAAGTCAAATGCTGACATGCCCCCAAAAGTTGTGGGTGCCCCAACAGTGGACGTTTTTAAGAAGAGACTGGACGGCCCTTTGTCTGAATCGGTATAGGGTTTCCTGCCTGAGCAGGGGGCTGGACTAGAAGACCTCCAAGGTCCCTTCCAACTCTGTTAGGTTCTCAACCTTGGCAACTTTAAGACTTGTGGACTTCAACTCCCAGAATTCCTCAGCCAGCTTTGCTGGCTGAGGAATTCTGGGAATTGAAGTCCACAAGTCTTAAAAGTTGCCAAGGTTGAGAACCCCTGCTTTAGGCACACTTTTGTCTGTTCTCCTGGTTCTCATTTGATCAGTTGGTAAGTACAAGACGTGTGAATGGGCCGTAGGTCAGGGCCAGCCTCTGGGCCAATTCTGGGTTTTGGCTTGGCAGCCGGTAAGGACCCAGCCAGCTAGGAGTGTGAAGTTTTGATACGGCAGGTCCACGGAGCCACATCCTCCTCTGGATCAGAGCAAACACCCCCACCCCCTTTCCTGGCCCAGCTTCTCTTTCATCTTCAAAGAGACGGGTGGTCCCAGAGGATACTGGGCCCCCTCCCTCCCTTTCCCCCCCCCCCTTCATCCCTGCAGTTCCTGAAAACCGCCTCGGGGCTGGAGCGCCTTCAAAAGCGGAGCCTGCCCTGCTCCAGAAATGGTCCTGCTGTGCCTTCAGATCTAATCCCCCCACCCCATCTGGTGGTGGAATTTCCCAAAGGGAGCCCCCAGGCCCCTAATTACCATCCTTGCAATTAAGCAACACTCTTACAAGCACCTTCTGAGATTTCACTTGCAACGTTTGTGCTTGGTTTTTAGTGAGTTTGTCCAAGCATTGGGGGGGGGGCAGCTGTGACTCGTTTCTAAATGATTACAAGCCAAGGAAATAGGATGGTGGGGTGGGTTTTTTTTTTTGCTTTGGGGTCCCTTTCTTGAGCCAGAAGAGGCCTGGATGCCTCTGCATCCAACTTCTGCCCAGGGCAGGAACCCCAATCAAAGCAACCCTGCCAGCGGGGCAGAAAATGTACCCCATCAATTCAAACTTCTCCTCCTCCCCCCGTTTCATGAGTGGGGATTTCATCAGCTGAGGGGCAGCCAGGCTGACCCTCGCAGCCCCCCCCCTTCTGCTTCCATGTCAGCAGCAACAAGTCCACATCTGCTTTTCCTCCCCCCCCAAATGGTTACTATTTCCTCTTCTCTGGAGTTCCCATTGCTGCTTTTCCCAAGATGAGCTTCCAGCTTACAAAACACGTATAATGGGATTTTTGAACATTTCAAAGAACAAGAAGAGTGAGACGGGAACGTGCCAAGGACGGCCAGGACAGTTTTTGAACAGCTGCAGAAGAAAAAAGGCAGATGTTTTACCCAATACACCACACCTGCTAATTGAGATGAGCAACCCTGAAAGGGGGGGGGGTGTTAAAAAAGGCTTTCTGAAAAATCAGTGGCTTAACTCCGACAAATTCAGCAGAAAGAAGCGACTGAGCAGGCAAAATAGGTCAGCGACTTTTCAGCTCACCCGGGAAATCGAAAAACGGTCTTGTGAAAGAGCCCCCTGGTTAAGGGTTGCAGTTATCTGCTTAACTTCTGTTTGCTAGATAAGTTAATGTAGGAATGGCAGGGCTGGCATCAACACAGCAAGTCAAAATGCTGATAATGGGAAATACACAGGATCCTACTTTCTCAGCTGAAAGGAAGGACGACCCAAAGAGATATATCTGGAAAATCTTGAATATTAAGATGACCAAGGCCAGGAGTAGGCAACCTTGGCTCTTTTATGACTCGTGGACTTCCCCAGAATTCCCGAGCCAGCATGCTGCCATGCTGACTCAGGAATTCTGGGAGTTGAAGTCCACAAGTCATAAAAGAGCCAAGGTTACCTACCCGACCAAGGCGATGTGAACACCATGGACAATCACTTAAGTATGAGCCTGCAGACCACTGCTGGCTAACACACTCCTAAGCTGAGTCAACAGAGGGATAGCATCAAGATGATATTAAGAACAACTGCAGAAACTGGGTATGTCTAGTTTAATAAAAAGAAGGGGTGACATCTCAGCAGGGTTCCAATATCTGAGGGGCTGTCACAGAGAAGAGGTGGTTAAGCTGTTCTCCAAAGTAGAGTTTCCCAACTTTTGGGGCACCAGGGAGCGGTTCCGCGGAGAGACGTTTTTCCGTGGACCAGAGGGTGCGTGGTTTTGTGTGCTGCCTGCATCTCGTGGACGGGATTTTGCTTGTTTGTGCGGACCGGTTGCTGGCATGCTGCAGCCCAGTTCTGGTCTACGGACCGGTGATTGGGGACCCCTGCTCCAAAGCACTTAAGGGGAGGACAATAAGCAACAGATGGAAACTAATCAAGGAGAGAAGCAACCTAGATTTAAGGAGAAATTTCCTAATCAAGAGGACAATTAACCAGTGGAATGTCTTGCCTTCAGAAGTTGTGGGTGCTCCATCTCTGGGGGTTTTCAAGAAGAGACGGGACAGCCACTTGTGAAATGGTATCGGGTCTCCTGCTTGAGTAGGGAATTGGACTAGAAAACCTCCAAGGTCCCTTCCAACTCTTTTATTTTGATATCAGCCTATAAACTTTTTGAAATTACAAAGGGTGGCAAAGAAGGGAAGGTAGCAAACAGTTCCCTTTTTTGAAAGCCAAGAACAAAGATAGATGGACAGAGAGCTAGATGGGGCAGTGATTCCTCCCCCTAGACCCTGAGGTCCACCTTAAGGCAGCCAGCAGGATGAGGTGCTGGGCTGGGATTCAGTCCACTCCACCCTCAGCCACTGGCACTCACTTGGGGGGGGGGGTCATGCCCCACTCCATGTGGGACTTATTACAGGCAAACATTGGAAGAGGGAGCCTATCCCCACGTAGTGAAAGGGGGGGGGGATTTAAGCTAATACAGAAAGAAAGAGTCATTGCTCTGCTATTATTTTTTGTTTGGTTTTTCTCTTCCTAGCTGGCAAACAAGGTTCTCTGCATTTGTTTGTTTAAAATACACTCCAGAAATAAAAAAAAAAAGAAAAAGTGAGGAGAACAGCTTGAACTGGTGGCACGATTATTATTAACTCCCCTCATCAGAGCAGTTAAGGTGCAAGAAAGGAGGCGAAGACGCATTGGGAAGAGAAGATGGATTGTCAGCCTAACAATGGTTAAGTTTCTTTTAAAAACAGAGACTCCGGCATCAAAGCGGTTTCACTGAAAGCAGTTTGTGACTTGTTTTGTCTGAACGGCATAATCCCCATCTTTGGATTCAACACTCATCAGAGGATACCAAGCTGAGCTGGAGGTGCCCTCAACCACTGTCCACATTTGAAGGATCAACTGTAATTCATTTTGAACCAGTAGGAAGGTAACCAGAAATTCAAGACGGATCTTTTATGGGCTAAGCCAGGCCATCAACTTAAAGTCTTCCTGAGGACCCACCAGAAAGCGGGGTGCTTTGAGGACTGACCAGGCCATCCCAGGGTGCTGGACCAAGACTTGGGGAACCTGGGATGGGGCAGAGAGGGAAGCTCTGCATCATTAATTTTTTGAAGGATTTTGCTCTCCCCCAACCTTCATCTAATGTGTTGATGGAAGTTGGATTAGAGGCCGGAACTCACAGAAAAAAAATAACTTCACAGATTAAATGGAAGCCGATTCGTTAGCTGTGACAGCCAGGAAAAGGGGCAGCTGGACTCAGTTCAAGCATTCTGCAGCTAAGGCAGTGTTTCTCAACCTTGACCATTTTAAGGCATGTGGACTTCAACTCCCAGAATTCCACAGCCAGCAATGCTGGCTGTGGAATTCTGGGAGTTGAAGTCCACATGCCTTAAAATGGTCAAGGTTGAGAAACACTAAGGACTTTACCTGTATGAAGTCAGAGCCAGTTTCTTTCTGTTGCACACCTGTAGCATATCTGGATCAATAGCAGCAACAGTGAGAGGGACCTTGGAGTCCTAGTGGACAATCACTTCAATATGAGCCAGCAGTGTGCGGCAGCCGCCAAAAAAAGCCAACACAGTCCTAGGCTGCATTCATAGAGGGAGAGAACCAAGGTCATGTGAGGCCACGGAGCTCATGAGGTCCTTTTGTGTCCGTTCACTGAAAATGGAGACAGGCAGAGAGGGAGGGAGGGAGGATTCCTAGTAGACCCAAACAGACTTTGCTCCATCCCCCACCATTTACCTAGCAGGGGCGCCCCAACTGCCCTTTCAACCCTGGTTCTTGTCTTTCAGGCAGAGCCATGTTGGGTGATCAACGTCTGGGCCCGTCAGCAAGAAAAGAGTCCATGTGAGGCAGACGCTGTGTGTCTTCTCCAAACGGAGCAACATCAGTGTCATACTCCAAAGATTGTCCCAGAGGGCTTCATCTCTCTGGTGGCATGCCAGGAACAATCCCCCTTATCAAGCTGGAAACCCCAATTAAAAAGACCAACACAGCTACTTCTCTTTCTGTGCTGCAGGTCTGATCTTACTGAAGGCATTTCCCGGCCAGGCTCCTGGGGTGCCCAATGTCATCTTCGCTGCCAACATAGCAGCCCATAAATCCAAACCTGCCAGGCGCTTCCTGTCCTCTCCCCCAACAGGAGCCAAGTAGAGCTTTCGCCTCAGTAGCTGCTGAAGGAATGAGGCAACCATCAACAGAAAAGGGACAGGACCCTGACTTTGGCTTCAGAGGCAGACGTTGCCACACTTGCACCCACCGTAACAGAACAAAATTGGAAGGGACCTTGGAGGTCTTCTAGCCCATCCCCCTGCCCAAGCAGCAGAGCCCATACCATTTCAGACAAATGTTGATTGTCCAAACTCTTCTTGAATACCTCCAGGGATGGAGCAACTTCTGGAGGGAAGCTGTTCCACTCATTAATTGTTCTGTCAGAAAATTTCTCAGTTTTAGGTTATTTCTCTCCTTCATGTTTCCATCCATTGCTTCCTGTCCTGCCTTCAGGTGCTCTGGAGAATAGTTTGACCCCCTCTTCCTTGTTGGAGACCCTCAAATATTGGAAGACTGCTATCATGTCTCTCCTAGTCCTTCTTTTCTCTAGAGGTACCCAAATCCTGCAACTGTTCTTCGTATATTTTAGCCTCCAGTCCCCTGATCATCTTTGTTGCTCTTCTCTGCATTGTTTCCAGAGTTTCAACATCTTTTTTGTATTGTGGCGACGAAAATTAGATGCGGTCTAAGTGTGGCATTACCAAGGCGTTATAAAGTGGTATTAACACTTCACATGACCTTGATTCTCTCCCTCTATGAATGCAGCCTAAGACTGTGTTGGCTTTTTTGGGCAGCTGCCGCACACTGCTGGCTCATATTGAAGTGATTGTCCACTAGGACTCCAAGGTCCCTCTCATAGTTGCTGCTATTGACCCAGATATGCTACAGGTGTGCAACAGAAAGAAACTGGCTCTGACTTCAAAGTCCTGGATGGCTAGAGCAAGGGCCAACGTGGTCCCTGTCCTGAAAGAGGAGAAAGGAAGATCCAGGGAGCTGCAGACCAATCAGCTGGACATCAAGACTTGAGAAAATCCTGGGGCAGAACCTGGAAATATCTGGAAAAGAACGAGGCCATTAACTGAAGTCAACATGGATTGGAGCAAGACTAACTTTAACTCCAGGGGGATCTTAGTAGATTGACCAAATGCTCAACAAGTAATGTACCTTAATTTCAGCAAAGTATTTGATAAAGTGCCTCAAGACAACCTAATTAGCAAGCTAGGTTGAGTGTGGGCTGGATGACATCACAATTAATTGGCTAGATAGCTGGAACTAAAGTTCTTCTTTAGGAGTGTCCACTGAGGGCTCCCTTCATCTGAAAGGACATCTCAAATGGACCCCCCCCCCAGCAGATCCGTCCTGGGTTCTCTTCTCTTTAACTATTAATGACCCGGAGGAAGAGATAGATAGAGTCATTATCACATTATCAGACAACAGGAATTGGGAGGAGTAACTAAAGACAAAAGAAATTCAAAATGATCTGGATAGGTTAGAGAAGTAGGATAAAAGTAATACAATGAGATTTATTTAACAGGAAAATGCAAAGTGCTTCACATAGCAGTCAAAGCTCCGCTGTGCAGATGGAGAACTGAGAATGTCTCGCATAAACTGTTGCTTAATGAACTTGGAATGAATTATGAAACCATTTGTCATTTAGCAACTGTCACATGCAGTAACCGTTTGCAGTTAGAGTGGTAATAAGCAGCTAACTTGGCGACCAATCCTCACATGTGTGGTTTTTCTCAGATCTGCAAAGCAAAGGAAGAGCTGAAGTCGGATCAGAAGCACTGTCCGGTTTCACTTAAAGATTGCTTCGGTTAACAACTAGGTTGCCGGACTCTATTATGGTTGCTAAATGAGGATTGCCTGTGTTAGTGCTGCAAATTATCAGCAAAACAGATACATTCTCCACGTTGTGGCCAACAGTTATTCCATTTTGTTCTGCTTGGAACAGATCTCCCCTGGAGTCTTCTGTTCTTCAGTAAAGCCCACTTTAAGAAGGGCTTGGACCCCTGGACAAGCTCAGAAAAGGGTCGATTATGGGGCTAGAAGCATAGACGGAGGGGCCTGGGAAGATTCAGACTTCAAAAGAGGAAACTAGAGGGTGATATAAGCCAGAAGACGGAGGCTGGCCCTCACCAGTTCCATTGTGCAGGACCCAGAACAATGGATGTTAAAGTACAGGAAGGCAGATTCAAACTGGAAAACAAAAACATCCTAAAAAGAATGGCAGCTGGACATATATGATGGCAGTGGGTGCTCTTCCCTGGGATGTCCCAAGGAGAGGCTAGGTGACCGTCAGGTCAGATGACCTGGATGGCTGCTTGAGCAAGGGAAGGGCTCCACCAAGGCTCTCCTCTTGGCCTCCTTTCTCCAAATCATTCCGGAGCCTTTAGCATCACTTCGCCAGACTGCAGGACCAGAGAGATTCATTTGGGACCCCCTCCTGCAGAGTCATTTGGGAATCTTCTACTAATGTCATATCCCAACGCGAGAGGTGGGACATTTTGCTCCTGAAAAAAATGTGGCGCTTCCTCTTCCATCTGACTGGGCCAAGAAGGCTGCGCGGAGAGCTTTGGGGATATCCCAGGAGGACACCACACCCAAGAGGTTAATGAGCGACAATTCCCCACTCCGTCTCCCTAATTTTGGCCCAACTCCTGCTGGGGTCTCAGGAGGTTCTCAACCTTTTTAATGCCGCGACCCCCCAACCGGTCATAAGTTGAGGACTACTCAACCGGTCGTAAGTCGAGGACTACTCAACTGGTGCAGCACCGTTTGCAGAATGGGACTTTTGGCGGGCTCAGCAGGGCAGAGTCAGCCTGGACAATTCCTATTGGCTTTTGAAAGCCAATAGAATTAGACTCTATTCAAGAGAGTCTATTCTATTGGTTTTCAAAAGCCAATAGAATAAAAGGGAGTAGCACAGCTAAGAAAAAGGGGGGGGGGGGAAATGGCGGACTGCGTTGTTTGGCGACCTCCGTGAAATGGTCATTCGACCCCAAATGGGGTCTCGACCCACAGGTTGAGAACCACTGTGCTAGGGCAAAGCCTCTTCCTCCTGCCTTGGGAAGAAGTAATTCAAGAAGACAGCCTTTCGTGAGGAGAATGAGTCACCAGGGATCATAACAGAAGCTGGGGAATAAGTCTGAAGAGGAAACCCCAGCCTTCCAAATGAGGAAGAGGCTTCCTTCAAAGGCGAAGCAGCAGATTTGCTCATTTGCTCAAACTGAGCGTCAAATGCAAACAGACGCCAGCCCAGCCAGTCCCCATGCGGACAACGCAGGCGGCAAGCAATCGGAGCCATTCCTCAGAACGGCTTTGACGGGAGAAGGGAAGGAGTGTGTATGTGTGTGTGTGTGGAGGGATGTTTATAAAGATCTCCTCATTGATTAGTGCTCCAACGGAGATGAAAAACAGAGCCAGAAAGGGGGAAGAGAAGGCAACTCCTTCTCCTACAAGTATCACAGCATGGAGAGCCAGGCAGAAAGGCCCCACTTCTCTGTAGCCCCTGAGGAGAATAACAGAGTTGGAAGGGACCTTGGAGATCTTCTAGTCCAGCTCAGGCAGGAAACCCTATACCAGTGGTTCTCAACCTTTTTAATGCCGCGACCCCCAACCGGTCGTAAGTCGAGGACTACTCAACCGGTCGTAAGTCGAGGACTACTCAACTGGTGCAGCACCGTTTGCAGAATGGGACTTTTGGCGGGCTCAGCAGGGCAGAGACAGCCTGGACAATTCCTATTGGCTTTTGAAAGCCAATAGAATTAGACTCTATTCAAGAGAGTCTATTCTATTGGCTTTCAAAAGCCAATAGAATAAAAGGGAGTAGCACAGCTAAGGAAAAGGGGGGGAAAATGGTGGACTGCGTTGTTTGGCGACCCCCGTGAAATGGTCATTCGACCCCAAATGAGGTCCCGCCCATAGGTTGAGAACCACTGCCCTATACCTTTCAGGACAAATGGCTGTCCAGTCTCTTCTTAAAAGCTTCCAGTGATGGAGCACCCACAGCTTCTGAGGGCAAGACTTTCCGCTGGTTAATTTTTCTAATTGTCAGGAAATTTCTCCTTAATTCCAGGTTGCGTCTCTCCTTATTAGTTTTCACCCGGCGCTTCTTGTACCTGCCTTCAGATGCTTTGGAGAACAGCAATCGCACTTAAGACTTATATACCGCTTCACAGTGCTTTCCAGCCCTTTCTAAGCAGTTTACAGAGTCACCGTCTTGCTCCCAACAATCTGGGTTCTCGTTTTAACTGACCTCAGAAGGATGGATCAAACTCCTGGTTGTGGGCAGAGATTGCCTGCCATACTGCATCTCGCGCCACCAGGATTCTTGGTTGACCCCCTCTTCTTTGGAATATTGGAAGACTGCTATCCTGTCACCCCTGGCCCTTCTTTTCATCTCACTGCCAGGCCTGGGGGTAGGGAGGGAGTAAGCATGGGGTCCCTGATGGGAGGGGGCACTTCGAGGTCTCCAAGATGGAGGCTGCCTACTGCTTAACAACTTTCAGGACATCTTGAAGAGGGAGAAGACCTACAAATTTCTTCAACCGAAGCTTGCGTAGACCAGGCCGCTGATGCGGCCACGCTGCGTGTGGAATGTGCTGTGATATGTTTCGGTACTGGCAAAGATTGAGATCTATATGCATGAGAAATACATGCCCTAATCCATCTCCCAATGGTAGAGGATGAAACCTTCTTTCCCATGGAAGAGGATTGGAAGGACACAGAGCCTCCGATTTGCGAAAGGCAGCCGTGCCTTTCTTGTTATTTTTGGGGGGGGGGGGTCTTGAAAGCCTCAGCTCAGCCTGAGCCTTGGCCTTCCTGACCCCTTCCCCCTCAATCAAGCTACCTCTTGGTACTCTGCTTCAGTTCCCTGCCTTTTCTTTTCTTTTTAACCTGTCTTTTGGTTCCTTGCACTTCAGAAAACTTCATGCATCAACAGCCCCCCCCCATTTTCTTTCTCAGTACCTACAGCCCTCCTGAACTGCTTCTTCGTTCAGCATCTCCATCTAAGGAGCCCTTCCGGCCTTTGCCCTTCGCAGATGGAGGAAATCTATGGAAGAATTGGGGGTCTTGCTGGGCCTCCCCGGGCTTGCCCGGGAGGATCTGCAGCAGCACTCGGGAGAACCTGTCTGGGGTTCTGGGTGATCAGGACCAATCCAGATTCCAGCCTGCTTCTTTCTGGGTCTTCCGCATGACCAGACGTCCGAGCGGTGCCTGGACCCGGCACTTGGCTGAATTTCTTTGCAAGAGGAGAACTGAGACTGGCCATTGGGGCTGGCTCTAAAGGGGCCACAACTGCCCAGCCCTGTCCAAGAAGGACTCAAGGAGATCAGACAGAAGAAGCTGCTTCCCTGCAGCTCTTTCGTGAGCACGGCTCACGAAGCCCCCAGGATTGACCCCCTCAGCCGGGAAGGCCTTTGGCTCCTCCACACATCCCAGCTCCCTTTCCTTCCAAGACCGGAGATGAGATTTTAAGGAGATCCTGAGAAACACTTTGGGCCTATTGAAGGGAAAGTGATTAAGCTTCTGCGTAATTGGCCTGCCTATCCCCTCTGACAGTAATTAAAAGTCCCTACTGTGAACTTCTTTGAAAAAGCCCCTAATTGGCTTAGTGGATTAGCACTAAGAGAAGAAGGAGCTGTCTAAATGGCCCAGGCTCCAGCCGTCCAGCAGAAGAGTCCAGCGTCCGTTGGTCACCTCCCTTGGCTGGGACAATTCCAGCTCTGCCCATTTTCTTTACAACCAAGGCCTGCCTGTTTTCTGTTTCAGCAGCAGGAGCTAAGCAGGAGCCCCCCCCCCAGGCTCCTCCTGCAACATACAAGCATGGCTCTCTTCAGCCCCTTGAAAGCTTTAGGATAGGGATGGCCAACCCACGGGCCGTGGATATGGCCATCCCAGCCCCAAGATGGCCAGTTTTCCATGTTGCAAATTTGAGGTATTTGCTCTCAAAGAAGAACAAAAAGGCACGGGGGAGACCTCCCAGAGGCAAAGCAACCCATTTCCACCTGCAAATATCCCCACTTTGCTACAGTGAATTTCAGGGTGCAACTTCAGGCTAATTTTCTTCAGGAGAAGAGAGGAAATGGGAGCAGCTGCTCTCCCCAAGTCTCTGTAAGATGGGTAGGCAACCTTGGCTCTTTTATGACTCGTGGACTTCAACTCCCAGAATTCCTGAGCCAGCCATGCTGAGGGGAAAGGGAGAGGTTTCCAAGCTGAGCCATGCTGGCTCAGGAATTCTGGGAGTTGAAGTCCATGAGTCATCAAAGAGCCTAAGAGAAGGGCAGACCCCCTAGGGCTGCATCTTGATTCCAGCATCCCCACCAGAGGGCGCCCTGTTCCATCTCCTGCAGGTCAACACAGCAAACCACAGCTCCACCCACCCAAAGACCACCCACTTCTCTGCTTCAGGCAATTACTGAGCATGATGCCCCCTCCCCCAAAAAAGTACCCAGCTCCAAGACTTTTTCCAGGGTTCCCAGATGCTGCAAAGTCAGCAGCATGAATCACCCACCTGCCATGAATCCGGGCATGCCCTGCTATGCCCAGGCAACCCCTTTGCTTTGCAAGCTGCACTGTGCCACTTGCTCCCGGCTGCTGGCCCCTACCTGCAGAGGCCTTCACGGGGCCCAGATATTCAAGGGAGGTCTTCCCCCCATTTGCATCGATACACCCTGTTAGATCCAGCAGGAGAGGACGGCTCCAGGTCCCCTCAATTAAACAAGGTCGTCTATTGGAACCCCGGAAGGACGCCCTCTCTGCCCTCTGGAATGGGGTTCCCTATCATTCAAAAGACGCCCCCACCCTTACCCACCCCGCCACTGCTGGTGCTTTGAAGGACCTTGAAGGCCCGTCTCTGTCCAGGCTACAGAGGAGGGTGACAGGAGCACCCTACAGATGAGGTGGCCTTATTTCTTTCTCTTTTTTTGTTCCTTCTTCTCATCTTTTATTCTTTCATTTGGCTTCTCGCTGTTTCTTGCTTTTTATGTTTTCCTTGTTAGCCCCCCCCCAAAGTCGCTGGGAGCCAAGTTAAATTACAATGTCGTAAATAATAGGAAAAAACAGGATCCTCACTTACAACACTGGGAGGCTGCAGGGGGCATCAGCTGCTTCTGGTCATCTTCGGTGGGAGACGGCTGAGAGAGAGAGGGAGAGGGAGGGAGGGAGAATGTAAGGGCAGAGGAAGCTCTTCAGGGTCCGGCTGTGGCACCTCAACCACCCGCCACAGAGCCACCTTCGGGGGCTGCCAGAGCTACAGAAGCAACAGCACCTGCCAATGCCACCTCCCGCTGGTGGGGAGAAGCACCACACTTGGCCGGCCTCCGGAGTTGGCCAGGAAGTCTCTCTCCAGCTGGCTGAGCAATGCTTTCCCTTTGCACCACGGAGCCTGCTCCCCGGCAGCCCAAAAGAGCGAAGCCAGGGTTACGTGGCATCCTCGTAAACTGTCCAGAGCTACTTTATAGAGGAGATGGGCAGCATAAAACAGAAAGAAAGAAAGAAAGAAAGAAAGAAAGAAAGAAAGAAAGAAAGAAAGAAAGAAAGAAAGAAAGAAAGAAAGACCTACGGTGGTGGTGGTGGGGGGAATGTTTTATTCTCCTCCAGGGAGCCTTGTTCTTTCCCTTATAACACTGTCCTGGGCTGCTCTTAGTACGGCAGCCACCTGTTTTTGATAAATAATATTATGGGAGACCTTCAGCCTCTCTCTCTCCAGGCACCCAAAAAGTCCTCTAACATCTTCAAAAAAAAAAAAAAAAAAAGTATCGTCCATTTTTTGGGCCTAAAGTACAGGTAGTCCTTGACTCAGGACCCAAAATTTCTGTTGCTAAGCAAGGCAATTGTTAACTGAACTTTGTCCCTTTTTATGACCTTTCTTGCCACAGTTCTTAAGTGTAGAACTGCTGCAATTGTTCCGTTAGTGATATGGTTGCTAAATGCAATCTGGCTTCCCCACTGTTGCAAAAGGGGATCACACCGCCTCAAGACCCTGCGACCCTCATAAATATGAGTCGGCCGTCAAGTGTCCGAGATTGTGATCGCGTGACTGTGGGGATGCCGCAACGGATGTGAAAAGCGGTCTTAAGTCCCTCTTTTTGGTGCTGTTGTTACTTTGAACGGTCACTAAATGAATGGTTGTAAGTGGAGGACTGCCTGTATATGTAAGGGAAAGGGCAGGATCTTCACACCTGGGCATGCCCAGCCCTGCCCATCTCACCCCTGCAGGAGCACCACAAGCAGCCCTGGCACCCCACAGGCGGCCACCCCTGCCACAGGGCCATCCACTGAGCCAGCATCTGCCACCGGCCCCCACAAACTTCCCCTGCTTGGCGACCTTCCCCCACAAAATAAGCCCCCCCCCTACCCTCACCATCACCCCCTGGCCAATCACCCAGGAGCTACACTGCAAGGTTCGGTCTCCTTGGATCGGGATTCCTTTGTATTCTTTCTGAAACAGGATGCGGTTAAACGGCCAAAATTATAGAACAGCACAACGGAGGGGAAAAAAAACCCCGCTCATCATAGAGAGAGTTTGCACTGTTATACAAAGATCAACAAGCCACAAAAGGCAAATTAACTCTATTAACTGCAATCTGTCTTGAGACTTAACTGAGTTCCATATATTTTGCTCAGCGGTTATATACCAAAACGGTTTTTCGAATTACTCATGCGATTGTTGCAGTGTAATTATGGGCTCCTGACTATGACCTACATTCTTGCAAAAAGTGCCTGGCGCATATTTTGAAAAAGGGGAGCCTCTTTTGCACCATGCGCAGATGGGCTCAGGCCTGACCTCGCGAAGGCCTGCATTCCAGCCCCACCACCAGGGCAGGGGGCTGCCTGTCAACAATGCCTTTGTCATTCTGCCCCATGCTTAGACTCTCCAACCCTGGGAGGGGGGAGCTGGCCCAGGGGGTCCACTCTGCCCCAGGGGAAAGCACACAAGGCCGAGGACTCCCACCCAACTTCCTGGGTTTAATTAACTTGGGCTATCATCACGTCAGCACCTTCCTGAGGTCTCCAGGGGAACAGCTACTGTATATCACTTAGGCCAGCGGTTCTCAACCTGTGGGTCGCAACCCCATTTGGGGTCAAATGACCATTTCACGGGGGTTGCCAAACAACGCAGTCCGCCATTTTTTCCCCCTTTTCCTTAGCTGTGCTACTCCCTTTTATTCTATTGGCTTTTGAAAGCCAATAGAATAGACTCTCTTGAATAGAGTCTAATTCTATTGGCTTTCAAAAGCCAATAGGAATTGTCCAGGCTGTCTCTGCCCTGCTGAGCCCGCCAAAAGTCCCAGTCTGCAAACGGTGCTGCAAGCTGTCTGGAAGTTTCCACCCCTTCCTGCCGAGCAACTACTAAAAATGTAAGTAAAAGAGGGCCAGGGGTGGGAGGTGGGAGGCCGGCGGGCGCAGGGAGGGTTGCTGGCGCACGTGGGGCCCGGCGGGTGCCTTACCTCCCTTGGGCTGGCCCAGCTGGTGGACGCCCTGCGCCGTCGCTGCCCCTTGCCAGCTACGCCTCGGCCGGCGCAGGGGGTGGCACCATGCATGCGCGGCGCTCCCGGGCAGGGAAAGTCCTCGACTTACAACCGGTTGGGTAGTCCTCGACTTACAACCGGTTGGGTAGTCCTCGACTTACGACTGGTTGGGTAGTCCTCGACTTACGACCGGTTGGGGGGGGGGGTCGCAGCATTAAAAAGGTTGAGAACCACTGACTTAGGCTTATATACAGCTCCACAGTGTTTTACAGCACTCCCCCCCCCAGGAAGTTTATAGAGTCAGCCTGTCACCCGCAACAATCTGGGTCCTCATTTTACTGACCTGGGAAGGATGGAAGGCTGAGTCAACCTTAAGCACCGTCAGGATTGAACTGCTGGCAGTCGGCAGAGTTTGCCTGCAACACTGCACTTTAACCACTGTGCCCCCAGGGGGGAGTGCACCCCTGGCCCAGCGGCAAGTCCTCTAATAAGAGTCTGGCTAGCCAGTTTAGCTCCCAACATTAGAGGACTTCCAGGAAGCTCAGCAAGAGACCCACCTCTTCCTCTTCCTCCAGCGAGTTCATCTGCTTCAGCTTCTTGGTCCAGTATTTGGCTTCTTCTTCGGGAATGTCTGCAGAGGAGCAAAGAGGCACCAACCTTGAATGGAGGGAAGGTCCACCAGGCCGGTGCCCAGCCCTTGCCGGAGATTCCCCTGGCTCCCTCCCACCCCACAGCCAAGCCTACATCTGATCTGCCTTGGCACCTGGGTCTTGGCATAGGCCGGTCCTCGGAAAGGATGGCCGGCGGGAGCAAATGGGTGAAGGAGTTCAAGGCCTCTTCCGAGGCCTGGTGCCTGTCCCCTCAGACGGATGGTGGGAACCTGGTCATGGGGTGGGGTGGGGGGCGGTTGGTGTCAAGGGGCTTCCATGGCAGAGAAGACGGCCTTTCATCTCCACTGAGGCTTTTCTGGCACCAGAATTCACCCCAGCCTCTTAAGGTCACATTCACCATGGCCAGTATCTTTTATTTTGGGGCTTATGGAGTTGCTTTCTTTCTGCTTTTCCGATTAAATGACTGTCTCTGGTTAGCAGGACCTTTTCCTTGAGGTTCATTCTGGCCCGTGATGGGAAACTGGGCTGCGTTGTTGCATTTTACATTTTAAGTAAAAGTCTTCCGTGTTGCCTTGGGAACCGTATTTTGAGAAGCTAACAGATGTAAATAGATAAGCAGCATAGACCATTCTCTCTCTCATACACACACACACACAGGCACAGACATGGAGTTTTGTGGCCCAAAGGGCAGATTTCTTGGCACCCCAAATGTTGGGCAGCCCCCTGCCAATCTCCCCGTTAGCAGCCGCTTCCCTTCTCCACGAGCCCTGGGCATCACACACACTAGCCTGGCCTTAACAAAGGCTCCCTTCCACCTCCCATTTAGGCCAAGGAGCCAGAAGAATGAAAGTCCCCACAAGCACAGGCTCCAGGCAGGATCAGGGGTGGCCAGGGGCTGCCTCCGGACAGAGGCGGCCGTCAGCAACAGTGGCAGCTGCAATTATTTGCTTGATGCGTTCATAACAGGAACGGACATTGGAATCGGTACAGTGAAGGTGGAACTCCAAAACCAGCAACTCCACACTTTTTACTGGGGTAAAGGACAGAAATAGAAACAGCAAGGCAAAGCACAGCACTCCAGGGCAGACAAACTCCAGATTCAGAGGCCTCTTCTTTCCTGCTAACAACTTGCCTATATAGTACGTTTCCTAGTAAAAAACTGGCAGAGCACAGAACCATAGACTGGAAACGATCCTGGAGATCATCTAGTCTAACCCCCGGCTGGTGAAGGAATCCGTTGCTGCAGCCTCCTAGCAAGTGGCCACCCGGCCTTTATTTAAACACATTTAACGAGGGAGAGTCCATTCCACTGCTGAACAACTCTTACTGCGGGGAAATTGGCATGAACACCCCACCAAAATCAGCCTTCTTGTAATTTGAACCCTGAACCCTGCCCACCCTGGACAAAACAGCCCTTTCGGATGCTCCACACCAATTATGAAGTCTTCTCCGGGCTCAACCTACCCAACAGATACAAAATGCTTTTTTAGTTTAATGATTTATTCACAATGTTTAATGGTTACTGTGGTTTGTATTGTGATTTTTGTGGCTGATTTTTAGTTTCATATATTGTAAGCCATCTACATCCACGCCAACAGATAGCCCTGACCCTTATGGACAAAAGAAAGTAAATTCATTGGTCAATCAGTCAATCTTGCTCCTCTCAAGCTTTTCCTTCCATGGACCCCCCTCTGTCTTCTCTGGGCTGCTTTTCTCTGGACAGGCCCCAATTGGCCAACGTCCTGCCCCAAAGGCAGTGCCCAAACTGGGGCAAAGATCCACACGTGGCCTCCCCAATGCAGGGTGAAGGAGTGATGGCTACTCTTGATCTCGCTATTACATAACTGTTGATGTAATATAGGGTGAGTTATGCTTTTTTTTAACAGCTGCATCAACCTCGTGGCTCCGACACAGCCTGTGATCCACTAAAACACGGATCCTGTTTGCAGGCGCTGCTGCCAGGCGCACTTTCCAACTTTTCCTGCCTAAAGGTACTGGGTATGGCCAGTCCAGAGAAAAGAAGGACCACAGGGGACATAGCAGCTTTCCAACCTCTGAAAGGCTGCCACAAAGAAGAGGGGGTCGAGTTATTCTCCAAAGCGCCTGAAGGCAAGACACGAAACAACGGATGGAAGCTAATCAAGGAGAGAAGCAACCTGGAACTAAGGAGAAACTTCCTAATGGTGAGAACAATTAACCAGTGGAACAGCTTGCCTCCGGAAATCATGGGTCCTCCATCGCTGGAGATTTTCAAGAAGAGACTGGACCGCCACCTGTCTGAAATGGTATAGGGTCCCCTGCTTGAGCCGGGGGTTGGACTAGAAGACCTCCAAGGTCCCTTCCAGCTCTATTCTGATTGATTGGTGGTAGGATTTGGCATGGCTGGTTCATCTAGGTCAGCCCGCTGACTCCCGCCCGTTTTTCCAGCTGGTCAAGATCCTCCTGAATTCTGGTACAGCCCTCAGTGAATCTGAACAGATTTATCAGCTACGCGGCCCCGATTCAAACATGCGCTGGGCAACCCAGGGTCCGGAACACACAGCCAGAGTTTACCTCCCGAGGCCTCCAGGCTGTTCAACTGGCAATGTATCCACGCAATGGCAGGGCAGCCCAGGTGGTGATCTTTTCTATCAGGATTTACTGGAAGCTTTGCCAAAGTTAAGATCCACCCTGCCCTCCGCCTTCCTGTCACCAGCTGGAGCAGGAGGCCAGCTTGGTTAACCCGTGCTGGCTTCTTCCCTGGATTCTCACAAATCAATGGCTTCATGAGCCATTCAGCAGTTTTGCCTGGCTGCTTGCTGTTGACAATAAAAACAGTCCCCCCCCCCCAACCTCCTGCATTCTACAAACGGGGAGGGGGCTCCGCGATGGCCCCCACGAGCTCCTTCAAGACCCCTGGACAACCTGGCTTGGAGGCTTCATCTCCTTCAAGCCATCCAGGGGCTCCTAACTCTCTTGTTTCCAGGTCCCTCCTGGCGATTCTGCCCAGCTCCATCTGGACTCTTGGGGGAGAAGACCCAGGGAAGCAGCAGCTCTGCTCTTTGCCCCTTCCTTGTTCACCTCCAACCAGGTCTTCCTGGCAGCAGATCCACATCCTTCCTTCCTTCCTTCCTTCCTTCCTTCCTTCCTTCCTTCCTTCCTTCCTTCCCTCCCTCCTTCCTCTTTCCTTCCTTCCTTCCTTCCCTCCCTCCTTCCTCTTTCCTTCCTTCCTTCCTTTCCTTCCTTCCCTCCCTCCTTCCTCCTTCCTTCCTTCCTTCCTTCCCTCCCTCCCTCCTTCCTCTTTCCTTCCTTCCTTTCCTTCCTTCCCTCCTTCCTCTTTCCTTCCTTCCTTCCTTCCTTCCTTCCTTCCTTCCTTCCTTCCCTCCCTTCCTCCCTCCTTCCTTCCCCCCTTCCTTCTTTATTTGTTTATTTATCGACCACCCATTTTACCAAAAGGTAACTCTGTGCGGTTTACATTAGTAAAAGATAAAATATTACAAAACCTATACACAATACAAATTTAATAAAATAACAAGAAAAACTTTTTCTACCTTGGACTACTGATCCAGCCAAAATATCCTTTTTTCCCTTGCCTTTATCTTCTCTCATGAGCATCTGCTCCAGTTGTGCCCCAGCCTCTCCCTTCTTCTTTCTACAAATATTTCCCATTTGCTGATGCACCTCCTTACCTTCAATTCCTATGCACCCTTCACCAAGATTTTATTAAGCCACCCTCCCCACTTTCTTCTCACAAGGGGGCATTTCCAGCATCTTATTCCTGAGAATTTTCCGGCTCTCTCAGACATCCTTCACCGGGAGGATTTCTACCCAAGAGATCTGGCTAAATTTGCTGAAAGTGGCTCTCCTGAAACCTAGTGTGTGTGTGTGTGTGTGTGTGTGTGTGTGTGCGCGCGCGCGCGCACGTGATTTTGGTTCAATCTCTTATTCCGTAATTTTCTGAAAATAACTGAAAGACGTTTTTTTTTTTTTTCCAAAAGGCAACTGGACTTTCTTGATTTTTTTTTTTCCTCTGAAAACCTTTCGCTTCTCATGCAAGAAGCTTCTTCAACTGACTGGTGGGGAGTGGAAGGATTTTATCAGCGGTTCTCAACCTATGGGTCGCGACCCCATTTGGGGTCGATCGACCATTTCACTGGGGTCGCCAAGCAACCCTGTCCCCTTTTCCGGTGGGTGCCTTACCTCCCTTGGGCTGGGCCAGCTGGTGGCCCAGCTGGTGGTCGGCCTGCTCTGTCTCTGCCGCTTGCCAGCTATGCCTCGGCCGGTGCAGGGGGCGGCACCACGCATGCGTGGCGCTCCCGGGCAGGGAAAGTCCTTGACTTACGACTGGTTGGGTAGTCCTCGACTTACGACCGGTTGGGGGTCACGGCATTAAAAAGGTTGAGAACCACTGATTTATATTCTTTGTAGTCATCTCGTCCTCAGCGCTCTGACCTGGGTGACTGAGAATCTGCATAGACATTTAAACCTCAACGTAATTTAGTTCTGTCTTCCCAACATTCCCGCAGCTTTTATTTTTATAACCAGCCCCTCTCACTTAAGACCAGACCAAGAAGAGCCAATTCCTCTCCTTTCTTCAACCTTTGGGAAAGTGAAACCTCTCTTGAGGATTTTTCTAGTTCTTGCCTGTTCTTGCATGAGTTGCTGAAAGCAGCAGAAGAAAAGGATCTGTAGGGCAGGGCTTTTCAACTTTTTCACCCATTGTGCCACTTTTAGGATATGGCAATATCCGAGTACCACCAGTCGCCTAGCAAGGTGTCAAAAACTTGATGACCAAAAAAAAAAAAAAGGAAAAAAGTGATGAAGTACAGATAGTCCTCAACTTACAACAGTTCGCTTAGTGACTGTTTGAAGTTACAATGGCACTGAAAAAAGTGCCCCCCAAGCCACAGCCGAGCAAGACACCTGCCTGCCCACCCGGTGGCGCTCTTCCTCCTGTCCGAGGTTTTCATTGTTCTGAGCATTTCTGTTGAGGATTGGCAGTGGGGGTAGGGTAGGGGGTGTTTGGTTTTTATTCCCCCTGTCTGCTGGGTGGTTGCAGCAGGTTTTGGTCACTTCACATGACCCTGGGACACTGTGACCGTCATAAATATGAATCAATTGCCAAGCATCTGAATGTAAATCACAAGACCCTGGAGATGCTGCAACATTCCAGCTGATCGGCGCTTCTGGGCTCAGCAGAAGTGCCAGGATCAGTGCAGAGCTCCAGCTGGAACCTGGTGCTGATCCTGGTGCTTCCTCTGAGCCCTGCAACTCTAGCCATCTCTTGGTCAGGCTTGTGCGGTGCTGCCACCAGTTCAGCTCATTCCCCTCCCCCACTACTTTTCTAGGAGGGTCGCGTACCACTTGCCAGGTGCCAATGTACCACAGGTGGTACCTGTACCACTGGTTGAAAAGCCTTGCTGTAGGGATTGGGAAGCTTCTGCTGACTCTAGAAAGAGTACAGAGAAGAGCAACAAAGATGATTAGGGGACTGGAGGCTAAAACATATAAGGAACGGTTGCTAGAATTGGGTATGTCTAGTTTAACGAAGAGAAGGATAAGGGGGGACATGATAGCAGTGTTCCAATATCTCAGGGGCTGCCACAAAGAAGAGGGTGTCAAGCTATTTTCCAAAGCGCCTGAAGGCAGGACAAGAAGCAACGGGTGGAAACTAATCAAGGAGAGAAGCAACCTAGAACTAAGGAGAAACTTCCTGACAGTTAGAACAATTAACCAGTGGAACAACCTGCCTCCAGAAGCGGTGAATGCTCCAACACTGGAAGTTTTTAAGAAGAGTCTGGACAGCCATTTTTCTGAAATGGTGTAGGGTTTCCTGCCTGAGCAGGGGGTTGGACTAGATGACCTCCAAGGTCCCTTCCAACTTTACTACTATTACTATTACCTCTGCCCTTTATGGCTCTTTCAATGGAGTTTAGTCCTAGAAAGGAACCTGCCACTAAATGCCCACCCTGATGGTGGAGGAGGACCCCAGGAAGAGGAAAAAACTCAAGCCACACTCACCAAAAGGCAACTCAAATCTTGTGTCCAGCAAAATCTGATGCTGCGTCGGGTTTTTGGTGCCACAGACCTCCTGGCCGTTCATCAGAACCTCTGCCTCCAGGGTGGACCACTCCCCAGGACCTTCCTGGAGTGAGGAAAAGGCTGGCGTGAGAGGCGCTCCTTCAGCAGACTCGGAAGGCCAGAAGCCAGCAGGCACCAAAGGCCCAGAGAAAGCTGGTCTCGTGAGAGAACGGACGGGACCAGGGAAGCCCCTCGGATTGGCCGACCGTTCGGTACCCTGCCAGCCGCTGTCCGGATGTCCTCTCCCACTCCAAGGCTGGAACGAGACATCTTCCCCAGGCCATGGAGATCTTCTCCATCCTTGGAAGGCCATTAAAATTCACTATGTTTAATCTGTGGGAAAAACTATCTGACCAACGTCTATGATCCAGATCAGTGGTTCTCAACCTTTCTAATGCCGCAACCCCATAATACAGTTCCCCATGTTGTGGTGACCCCCAACCACTTATACATCACCGGGCGCCAGGGGCGTGGCCAAAGAAAAGGGGGGAAAAATGGAGGACAGCCTCGTTTGGCGACCCCTGTGAAATGTTCGTTCGACCCCAAATGGGGTCCAGACCCACAGGTTGAGAACCACTGATCCAGGTCATGGTTGTCCCAAAGATGTGTTTTTTTTTTTTCCAAAAAGCAACTGGATTTTCTTGGGAGGGGGTTTTCTCCTTGGAAAACGTTTCACTTTTCATTTAAGAAATGAATGGAAGAACTGAACTGACTCCTTCCGTCCTCCACCAGTCAGTTAGAACTGAAGAAGCTTCTCGGATGAGAAGCGAAACGTTTCCAAAGGGGGGGAAAAAAACAAGAAAGTCCAGTTATCTTTTGGAAAAAGCACCTTTGGGACCCCTGACCAACCCATGTGAAAAAGGGTTGAGAAAGGGGTGCCCTTCCCAGCACCTCCTTCCCCTGCTCCCCTTCACTCAGGAGGGGAACCCACAAGAAAAGAGCTTGCAAGAAGTCGGAACTGCACGTATCTTAAATGACTCAGGCAGCCGGGAGAGACCAGATTTAATCGAATCTGGAGAAGGGAAGGAAGGGGGGCTGCTTCAGTCAAATACAGGTAATCCTGGCCTGTAGGCTGAGTAAGTAAACCGCTTAGAGAGGGCTGTACAGCAGTATGAAGCGGTATATAAGTCTAAGGCAGACATGTCAAACACAAGGCCCGGGGGCCGGATACGGCCCGTGAAGTGGTTTCATGTGGCCCGCGAAGCCATCCTGGAAACAGTGAGGGAACGGCCCCCGCTGCCTTGGCCCTGGCCCAGGCCAGCCGGGAGCCAATGTACAATTTTGTGGTGGCCATCTATGCTGAAACACATTCAGTCTTAGCTCCACAAGGCCGTCTGGAAACAGCGAGGAACCAGCCCCTGCCGCGTCAGCCCCACCCCCTGGGTGCATGCTGGGGAGGTGTCACCCTTTGTGAGGAATGAAGAAATGCACCATCGCCTGGAAGTGGCCAGCAAATGGCCCTCGCCTATTTCACATATCCCGCTTGATGGGCTCTGGGGGAGGGGTTTCAGCAGGTTCCTCCAGTGGACCATGTCTTGGCACTTACCCTGGTCCCACCCCCTTCTGCCAGAGACCCTCAGATCTGTCCCACTCCTGCCCAGGCCCCCACAGGCACCCTTGACGCGAACAATGTAGAGCTGGCCATGCCCACCCAGTAGGCCACACCCACTCCATCCACACCCACCCAGTAGGCCACACCCACCCTGGCCACACACCCCCGCCCACCCACCCCCGAGCACAACCGCAATGCTGATGTGGCCCTCAATGAAATTGAGTTTGACACCCCTGGTCTAAGGGCACTGGCTATAGTAGTGCTATTCCCTCCCCCCCTCCAAAAAAAAATATACAGTATATGTAGTTTTATCTTTGTCTTAGTAGCTGGGGAATAACTGCCTTATTTTTACCATCAAAATGAATTTGGATACAGAGAGTCCTCAATTTAGGGCAGCAATTGGGGCAGGAATTTCCGTTGTTCCCATGGACATTAAGCGAGGCAATTTCCTGCCGGCTCCCCACAACCAAGTCAGTGGGGGGAAAAGCTGGCAGGAAGTTGCAAATCCCAGGGCAGCAAGCAGGTAGGTGGCTCCTGCTTGGGGGGGGGTGGAGGCACAGTGCTGCAGTGGGAGAGGTGCACTGAGGGAGGCGCAGTGAGGTTGGGGGGGAGGCGATGTGCGAGGTCCATGTGAGAGGCGTGGGGAAGCTAACATGGGGAATGTGTTGGGCTGCAAAAGAGGTACAGTAAAGCTTAGGGGGAGGCTGTGAGGCTGCGTGGGGGCATGGGAGGGTGCCAGGGAGGCATGGTAAGGGGTGGAATTTTGTGCAGGAGGCAGGGGAAGGAAGCACGGGGGCACAGGGGTGTGAGGGAGGCATGGCAAAGGTCAGGGAGGGTGTGAGGGGGTGCAAGGGAGATGCAGGGTTGTGCAAGGGGTGTGCAAGGGTACAAGGGAGGTCTGGAGAGGATCAAGGAGGGTGGGGGAGAGCAGCTCACAAGCCTCATCGAGAAGTTGTGGGGCTGTGAGGGATTGCAAACCGTTGCTGGGCTACTTGTAGAAGAGAACAATTAACCCTGGACTCGGAAGAGAGGAGACTGGCTCAAAGGAATTGGGCTGGGAGAGCGACTGACCTCATCTGACTGCCGGACGGTCTCCAGGGCGATCCAAGCCGTGCCCAACATGGTGTCCCAGATCAGCCCTTTGTTCCACACTTCCACAATCAGGCCCAGGTCTAGTCGGCTGATCTCGCTGCAAAGGCCGAGAGGGGGGGAGGAAGGGAGAGAAGAGAGAGATGTCAGCAATCTGGGGGGGGGGGGAGAATGAACTCCTCACCTGGGAGTGTCCCCCAAAATGCCCATCTGGACCACGGGGCGCTCCCTGCAGGCAAAGGTCAACTCCGGACATGCCTCTTTGGGAAACCCTGGCTAGGCCCAAGGAAAGGGAAGACCCGGCCCTGCGCTGATGCTCCTTGGCCACTAGAGGCCGCTCTACATCCAGCAATCCAAGGCTTCCTAGGCAAGGCTGATGACAACCATTCTCCGTGGAAAAGTGTCAGAGTTTCTAGAAAGGCAAAAAAGCTCTTGGTTTTGACTCTCTAGCCAAAAACAATCACATCGATTTAAGGCTGTTCGTTTTAAAGCCCACACGTTTGCTCCACTAGAACTGAGTTGCAACTCAGTTAATTATATAAAATGGAACAAATTCAGATGCGGACACAAGATTTGCCTAGCCCAGGGGTAGGCAACCTTAGCTCTCTTAAGACTCGTGGACTTCAATTCCCAGAATTCCTGAGCCAGCATGGCTCAGCTTGGAAACCTCTCCCTGTCCCCTCAGCATGGCTGGCTCAGGAATTCTGGGAGTTGAAATCCACGAGTCAGAAAAGAGCTAAGGCTGCCTACCCGTGGACTAGGCCTACCAGTTTCTGATAATCTACTCCTGTCAGGCTTAATAGACTAGGCCAGGGTTAGGCAAGCTTGGCTCTTTTATGACTCGTGGACTCCAACTCCCAGAATTCCTGAGCCAGCCATGCTGAGGGGACAGGGAGGTTTCCAAGCTGAGCCATGCTGGCTCAGGAATTCTGGGAGTTGAAGTCCACGAGTCATAAGAGAGCCAAGGTTGCCTAGCCTGTTGTTGAGAGACACTCGGGGAAAGTCCGATTCTGCTTCCAAAGGTGTCCAGATCCAGGTTTCTCGGCGCAGGATGGGCAGGAATCCACCTGAACAGATCCACTGTCAGGAAAGGCCTGGGTGCATGAAAGACCCATGTATGTGGGGGGGGGGGAGGAACTGGTCCCTTGGTGCTTCACTTACAAGAGAAAGTCCTGCTCCCAACATGGCTGGGCCCCACGAACGGCAACTGTGGTGCTCTTGACATTTTGGACCTTCAGGGTTACGTAGGTGTTGAATTTATCTGGACAGAGAAAGATTATTTTTTTATGAGACCAATATCGGTTAACTCTTTGCCAACACAAAACTGACACCACCACTCCCCCCCCAAAAAAAATTGACAAATGGCCCTTCAGAAGAACAACTCTGGTTAAAATTGCCACAAGCTTTTTTCCCTTCGACCTCAATTATCAGAAAAGGGTTTGTGTGGATTAGGGAAGGCTGAGAAAGTCCTGAGAAGAGGCAACCGCCGGATCCAACAGAATTATATAAATTTAATAAATTATTAATTTAATAAATTCAAACTATATAAATTTAAGTCTCCAAGCTTGCCTTTTGGTAGGTGATCTGCAGGAAACTGATCATCTAAATCAGGGCTGTCCAACCTTGGCAACTTTAAGACCTGTGGACTTCAACTCCCAGAATTCCCCAGCCAGCTGGGAGTTGAAGTCCACAGGTCTTAAAGTTTTCAAGGTCGGACATCACTGGCCTAGACCTCTTTCAGTCAACTTTGAGGCCTGGTTACAGTATGGAGAGGAAATCAGTCACACTTCAGGGTGGTCTGTGTGCGTATGTGTGTGCACGTGTACGTGTATGTGCACATTCGCTCTGGCTCTGCTCTCCTCCGGCTCCCTCAGCAGATTCTAATACCAACAACCAGGTGACCCTTCTGGGAAGGCTTAGGGACTGGGAGCAGATGGAAAGGTTGCAGGGGCTCTGCTCCTTCCCCGGGGCTCGTCCCAGCTGCTGGTGGAGGAGGAGACAGCCAGCCGGAGACCTGTTTTGTAGGGTCTTATTCAACATCTGCAGGAAGTCCTCGCTTAATGACCACCACTGGCATCACTAAGCGGCACATCACGGGATGGTGAGACTTAGAACCTCACCCTCACCATAGTCATTAAAGTTACCTCAGAGGGAATGGGGCCACCTTAAGTAGGGCTGGCCAGCGTTCTCCGGATGCAAAGGGCAGGAAAGGCAGCCATGCTTTCTTGTCCTGATTGCTGCTGGTAGGCCTTAAGAAAAGCTCTTCCCTCCCTCTTCATTTTCCTCCAGTGGGCTTCAACTCCCAGAATTCCTGAGCCAGCATGGCTGAGCTTGGAAACCTCTCCTTTTCCCCTCAGCACGGCTGGCTCAGGAATTCTGGGAGCTGAAGTCCACGAGTCATAAAAGAGCCAAGGTTGCCCACCCCTGGTCTAAGGTGAGAACTTTCTCCTCACTGCCCAGCTAGGTTTTGAAAACACAAGCAAGGCCAGACCTCTCTTCCATGGGCTGGAGTTCTCTTGAGCCTTCTCTTTGCCCAAGAGGTTGGCACCAATACCCCCCCCCCAGGTCTCCTCGCCGAGAGGCCAGCAGACAGGCAGACGCTGAAAGACTTCAACTTCCACCGAGGGACGGCCGGAGGGCCGCTGAAAGGAGCTTGAAGAAGGCCTGAGAATTCAATCTTTGGAAGCTTTCCAGGGGCCAAGCTTAAGTTCTGCAGTTTATTTGCTAAACCTGTTTGCTGCCAGATCTTCAGACGCACAAGCGTAACAGCACAGCACGAAAAACCACACGGAGCAGTTAACCCGTAGAGTAAACAATACAGAGATCACAAATCCGATCCCTCGAAAGCCTTCTGGAAGGACCATCCCAACCAGCTTCCCGTGGGCAGCCCCACAGAGGCCGGTCCCACTTCCAGAGGGAGGCTGTTCCAGGAGGGCCCTAAAGGAGAGGCCGGAAGAGCGCCAGGCTCTACCTTGGCATCTCCTACCCCACCTATCTGAGGGTGCAGGGAGCCCATGCCAGAAGACGCCTCATCGAGACAGGGAGAGAAGGTAAACCCCACGTGAGCGCCCACCCCAAAGCCAACGTGCACCTACCTGGGGGTCCCTGGAGCTTTGCTTTCTTCACTGTGGAAAGAAAAAGAGAGCACAGGTTCCATCAGTCCATTCTAGAACACATTTCCTCTTTGGGTGTCCACCACTGGAAGGAGAAAGGAGGAAGAACATACACACACACACACACCCCTGCCCCCAAGCTGTCCTCCGGCCTCATCCCTGGCACAAAAGCGTCTGGCTGACAAGATCCTCTTTCACCTCTTCCCCGACTCCCTCCAGAAAAAGTGGGGAAATGGCAGATTTGGAGAGAAGGGAACTTTAGGGTAACCTTGGGGGGGGGGACAAAATATTGACTTATAACGGCTGTTAAGCAGATCGGAAGCCATTTCTTTATTGTTCCTTCTTTTCTATCTCTTTTTCTTTTTCACTTTTTCTATTAATTTTTCTTTCTCTTACCTTTAACTTAAAATTTGTATTGTTTTTCCTCTGTGGAAAATACAAATATATATCTCCCTCCCTCTCCCTCCCCTTCCTCACTCCCTCTCCCTTCCCCTCCCTCTCTCTCCCTCCCTCCCTCCTCCCTCCCTCTCCCTCCCCCTTCCTCTTTCCCTCTCTCCTCCCTCCCTTCCTCTCCCTTCCCTCCCTCTCTTCCTCTCCCTCCCTCCCCCTTCCTCTTTCCCTCTCTCCTCCCTCCCTCTCCCTTCCCCTCTCTTCCTCTCCCTCCCTCCCTCCCTCCCTCCTTCCTCCCTCTTCCTTTTTCCCTCTCTCCTTCCCTCCCTCCCTCTCCCTCTCCCTTCCCCTCCCTCTCTCTTCCTCTCTCCCTCCCTCTCTCCCCCTCCCTCTCTCCCTCCCTCTGTCCCTCCCCCTCCCTCTCTCTCCCTCCCTCTCTCTCTCTCTCTCACACACACAGAGTACATGACTGCCATCGCTCTGTGGTTTCTGGCATGGAGAGGTGCATCTCTCCTCCTGGTGAAGAACAGCCATTTCTACCATTATCACCAGGCAAGCCAGAGGGGCTACTCTGGTGCCCCCCCCCCAGCCCCAGAAGCCCCCAAAGGGCAATTCTGGTCCAGCGGGAGGGGTGAGGGAGGGGAAGCAATCTGCTCCCACCCCAATGCCTTCTCTAGCAGGCAGTGGGAAAGGGCAGGAGGCAGAGGGCCCACTGACCAGGGCTCCAGGGCTCGCCCTCTTCCAGGCCAGCCATCTAAGAGCCGAGGTGGCGCAGCAGTTAGAGTGCAGTACTGCAGGCCACTTTAGCTGACTGTGTTCAGCAGGTCAGCGGTTCAAATCTCACCGGCTCAAGGTTGACTCAGCCTTCCATCCTTCCAGGGTAGGTAAAATGAGGACCCAGATTGTTGGGGGCAATGTAAATATATATATATATACATTGCTTACTGGTGTACACCGCTTAGAGAGTGTGCTTGCACTTAAAGTGGTATATAAGTCTCATAAATAAATAAATAAATAAATAAATAAGTAGCTTCCTGTGAGGAACCTTCTCATTTCCTTGATTAAAAAGCCAAGTTTCTCTGGAAGGAAACAACAGGGATCACCCCTTGCACTGGGGTGGAATTGCTTTGGGGTCTGGGGGAGGCAGCGCCCCACCCCCTGCTGGTCCTGGGCACTTTCTTCACATTTAGGCCAGTGGGAGAGGCGGGGGGGGGGGGAGTCTGGAAGAGAGTCAGACTCTCAAGAGAGCACAGCTCCAGATGTGCGTGTCCCCAGCACCCTCCAGCCAGTGGCAAGGCTTTTTGATCAGCTTAACTGAGAGCAATCTAATCCCCAGCCTCCTGCCGCACACACACACACACACAAGACACACACAGAGACACAGACACAAACGGGGAGGACTTGGCAGGCTTCAGGAGGGCATCAGGTGGCGGACAAGGGCGGCGCTGCACCTGGTGTCCTTTCAGGTAGGCTGGCAGGATCAATTCCCCCTGGGGGCACGGCGGAGAGGCGGGGAGGGAGGGAAGAAGGCAGGCTGTGGCCTCCGAGGCGAGCTTGGCAGAGCCACCAGGAAGGAGGGGAGAACAGTAGCAGGCGCCCTGAGGGGGGGGAGGAAGGGCAGCGGGTGTGCCTGGCACTGTGCGCCAGGGTGCCACAAGGCTGCCGGAGGCAAGACTCTCCGGACAGAGCCTGTGAGCTGCAAAAGCACCAAGGAAGGTTTCAGGAAAAGGGCCTGCCAGGGAACCCTCGTGGCAACTGTGCGGTCTGGCATGTTCGGAGGGTACCAGCTTGGGGAAGCAGTAACAGAAGGCCTGACATCACAAGATGGCTAATGCCAGGGGTAGGCAACCTTGGCTCTTTTATGACTCGTGGACTTCAACTCCCAGAATTCCTGAGCCAGCCATGCTGAGGGGAAAGGGAGAAGTTTCCAAGCTGAGCCATGCTGGCTCAGGAATTCTGGGAATTGAAGTCCACGAGTCATAAAAGAGCCAAGGTTGCCTACCCCTGGCTTATGCCAACATTTTGTGCTGGGAGGAAAGGCACCAGGGCAGAGTGTGCTGCAGCCTGAACCCTCTGGGCCCCTCAGTGCCACCACCAGACCTGACCCGTCACATTCTCCACCCCACAGCTGCTGTTTTGTCCCATTCTCCAGGAAGCGGGAGGGGGGGAGCAAGGACAGTGAGCAGGCGAGGCTGCTGGGCATCCAGTCTGGCCCGTGTGCTGCCTCTGGCTCCTTTCCAGCTCTGCTTGACGAAAGACAGTGGATGCAACTACAAGGAAGGAAGGAAGGAAGGAAGGAAGGAAGGAAGGAAGGAAGGAAGGAAGGAAGGAAGGAAGGAAGGAAGGAAGGAAGGAAGGGAGGAAGGGTCAAGCCCCAGGGAACCGACATGTATGGGCGGATGGAAGCAGGTTACTGTACCACCACCGCCCCGTAGGCCCTCGCCATGGCCAGGACTGTCACCGAATGCCCCGCAGGGTTGACACTTGCCGGCGGGGGGGGGGCCACCTGCCCCAACGCTGCTGTTCCCGCTGACCCTCCTCTCAGCTGATAGGTGCAGGCTGGAACGATACATGGCCAATGGACACCGGGGTTCGTCGCTGCACTGTGGACCACTCTCAGCCGAGGGCTGGGGAACTTTGCCGACTGCCGGCCGCAAGGGACGTTACCGCAGCCGCCGGTAACGGGCGATGCCCACAGACCAGTGTCTTGCCGGTCCAACAGGAAAGCCCCGGTGCAGCGGGTGAGGCCCATGGACCAGCGCCTTGCCCGTCCAGACAGCCAAGCGGCCAAGACATACGGGGGGAAGGAGCGCACGACGGGAGACGGCAGCGAGGGGGAAAAGGAGCTCAACTTGCTGTGTTTTCTGGAACGCTGTAGAGGGGCTGGAGTCCACAACGGCCAGAACGGGGGGGGGGGGTGACGCCCCTGCTGATTGGTTTTGTTCCCCACAGACTGGATGCTGGCTTGTGGGTGGGAGGGTGGGACTAGGGCGCGGAGCCTATGTAAAGCAATGGGAGCAATTCACTCCCAGTGCTAACTTTATTATTGTATGGATTAAAAGGCCAACCGTTTGTCAATCGTTCCTGTTTGTCGGCTCTTTCTTGGGCACCAAAGAGGACGCCTTGACAAGAAGGAAGGAAGGAAGGAAGGAAGGAAGGAAGGAAGGAAGGAAGGAAGGAAGGAAGGAAGGAAGGAAGGAAGGAAGGAAGGAAGGAAGGAAGGAAGGAGCAGATGGTCAGCCACGGCATCCTAAACCTGGCCTTGATTTGCAGAGCCTGCTCGGGAGGTTCTGCCCATTTCCTTCTGCCTGGAGCAGGGTGGAGAAGCCCCATCACACAGCCCTGCCAGCCTCCTGCCCTAAGCCAGGGGAGGCTCCTGCAGTGGCGGGTGGGAGGGCAATCATTATGCAATTCGGCCTAGAGAACAGGGCCAAAGGAAGCCCTGCAGCCTCCTCACCCAGCACTGGCCATGTCGGCAAAATATCTGGACTGGCAGTTGACGATTCCCGGCCCAAACTTCCCTCTGGGCTACTTCTCACCCTTTCACCAATTCCAGGGAAGCTGCGCCTGGCCAAGGGCCGAGCCCAGAAACCTCAGCACCTAAACCGTGCCCTGCGGGACCCCAGAGCCCTGCCCATCGAGTCCAGCAGCCGGAGTGGCCCAAAGAAGCTCCCAGGGGATCCTGCCTGCACAGCAAGAGGCTCTCCTCCCCTCAGAAGCTCGGGTGCCATGCTGGGTGCCCACGTCTCAGGTCTGAAGTGGCAGTTAAGAGGAACATGCCAACCTATCCTTGTTTGGAGGTGACAGTTAAGTCAGGCCTCCTTCAAAGCAAGCTCGGCTCCTGGGGGCATTTTCATGGGGAGGGGGGAGAACTGGGGCAGCCATCTGGAGGTGTTCTGCCACTGCCTGTGTTTGGGATGGAGGAGGGTTCAAGGCCCCGGTCCAACCCACAGGCCTGCGATGTCCCTGATGGCCTCTGAGCCAGGTTCTCAGCAGCTCCAGCCTGGCTGCCAGATTGGGCCAGCTGCCACAACAGATGTGGGACCAGGTATTCTACCCTCAAGAGCCAATTGTGCGGCGTCCATTCCTTTGCCCGGTCTACCTACGGAGGACCGCCATCAACCTTGAAAGCCCCTCAGAGCTTCTCTGTCCCTCTGTCTCAGGCCAAACAAAATCCAGGTCTGCCATGGGGGGGGGGGGGGAACGACAGAATTTTCTCAGCTTTCAGTGTCCGACTGATTGGTCTGCAGCTCCCTTGATCTTCCTTTCTCCTCTTTCACCACGTTGGCCCTTGCTCCAACCATCCAGCCCTTTACCCATATGAAGTCAGAGCCAGTTTCTTTTTCTTGCACATCTGTGGCGTACCCGGCTCAACAGCAGTAACTGTGAGAGGGACCTTGGAGAGACCTCACTTAAATATGAGCCAGCAGCGTGCGGCAGCTGCCAAAAAAGCCAGCACGGTTCTAGACTGCGTTCACAGAGGGATAGAATCAAGATCATATGAAGTGTCAGTACCACTTTATAAGGCCTTGGTGAGATCACAAGTACGCCAGGATATAAATAAGATGTGGAGACTCTAGAACAGTGGTTCTCAACCTTTTTAATGCCGCGACCCCCCAACCGGTCGTAAGTTGAGGACTAAACTGGTCATAAGTCGAGGACTACTCAACTGGTGCAGCACCGTTTGCAGAATGGGACTTTTGGCGGGCTTAATAGGGCAGAGACAGCCTGGACAATTCCTATTGGCTTTTGAAAGCCAATAGAATTAGACTCTATTCAAGAGAGTCAAGTATTTTCAGAAAATAAAATCGTTGTTTAGAAAATTTCTATGGGGTTTCTCGATTCCAAGAATATTTCTGTAAAAATGCAATTACCAATTAATGAGGGAGGATTCTGGAGCCACATCAAGGTTATCGATTGTCAAGAATTAAATCCTAGAAGCCATCAATATACATGTAGAACACACAACATAGAATCCTAGTGCCAGAAGAGACCTGGAAGGTCTTCTAGTCCAGAAGTCCACAACCTTTTGGGCACCAGGGACCAGTAACGTGGAGAGAGGTTTTTCTGCAGACTGGAGGGGGCATGGTTTTGTGTGCTGCCTGCATCCTGCAGACGGGACTTTGCTTGTTTGTGTGGATCCGTTGCTGGCATGCCATGGCCCAGTACTGGTGCATGGACTGGGGGTTGGGGACCCCTGGACTAGTCCAGCCCTCTGACCAAGGCAGGAGACCTTGTACTATCCCGCTCCAATATTTTTGAAAGCCTCCTGTGATGGAGCACCCACAACTTCTTGGCTCCTTTTGGATTCTTGGTAAGAGAAGAACCGTTGTCTGTTACTTACATAATAATAATAATAATAATAATAATAATAATAATAATAATAATAATAATAATAATAATAATAATAATAATAAAGTTGGAAGGGACCTTGGAGGTCATCTAGTCCAACTCCCTGCTCAGGCAGGAAAGCCTACACCATTTCAGACAAATGGCTGTCCAGTCTCTTCTTAAAAACTTCCAGTGTATAGCCACAAGGCTGTTAGTAGGACAATACTGGAAGAAGGAATCTTTGCCTACATTGCAGGAATGGTTCCTTAAAGTGTCTTATCTGGCGGAAATGGCAAAGATTTCGGCTTTTTTAAAGGAACAAACGCAAGAGAAATTTCTTGCTGTTTGGGATAAATGGATAAAATTTATACAACTTAAACTGGATATAAAAAAATATTACATAGCTTTTTATAACTCTTATATATATATATTAGTGTTGTATTCTCTTTTTTCTATATAACTTTTTTAATTCTTTTTTAACTAAGCCTATATTCTGCTCTGGGAAGCTCAGGGGGGGAGGGGGGCGTTTTGGGGGGGGTTGGGGAAGGGGGGTTTTGTTTTGTCATGTTGTTTTTTGTTCTTGTATTGTTACTCTTTTGTTAAATTTATAAAAATTTTCAATAAAAAAAAAAAAAAACCTTCCAGTGTTGGAGCATTCACCGCTTCTGGAGGCAGGTTGTTCCACTGGTTAATTGTTCTGTCAGGAAGTTTCTCCTTAGTTCTAGGTTGCTTCTCTCCTTGCTTAGTTTCCACCCGTTGCTTCTTGTCCTGCCTTCAGGAGCCTTGGAAAATAGCTTGACTCCCTCTTCTTTGGGGCAGCCCCTGAGATACTGGAAGACTGCTATCATGTCCCCTCTCGTCCTTCTCTTCATTAAACTAGACATACCCAATTCCAGCAGCCTTAACAACTGCAGTGATTCACTTAAGAACTGTGGCAAGAAAGGTCATAAAATGGGACAAAACAAATGTTTCGCTTAACAACAGTGGGCTCAATTGTGGTCGTAAGTCGAGGATTACCTGTATTTTTTTTCGTGCCTTGTTTCTTATGTTTATCTTTTTTTCTTTTGTCACTATTTTAAATGCAATTTTTTAAAAAACCCATGAGATTTACTTAATAAGGGTGTTCATTTCTTAACGAGCCTGGTGAAAAAGTTTGCTAAAATCAGTTGTGACTCATTTAACAATCGCCTGTCTTAGCAACAGATATCTTAGTCTGAATTGCAGTCACGAGGACTACCTGCAGGAGGAAGTTTAACTATCAAGATTTCTAGTACTTGGTATTCCTCAAAGAAATCAGAGTTTTCTGAAGGTGGTTAAGTATTCTTTATCCTTGGGGGGGGGGGGGAGGCAAAGCTCCCTTTTGGTGCCCAGGCATTCAAAGGCGGGAGGAGAGCCCATTAATGTCACGCTCGGCCTCCCTGGATGGACGGAGGGCCATTCACGCCCAGGGAGTCCACCTGCCCACCTGGCTGGAGAGATGCCACGCAGCAAATCCAACGGCTCCCATCTGCTGCAAATCCCTGTTTGTTTGCATTCGTGCAACTGAGCCAAGGATGACGCAGGCAAAGACATTGTTTGCAAGCCCTTGAGCAAACAGCCCGCGTCTTCCTGGACAAGCACCAGGAAGACAGTGCAGACGGGACAGGGAAACTAGAAGGGGCCGCTGGGGGGGGGGTACCCCAGCAACACTGGCTGGGAATTCTGGGAGTTGAAGTCCACAAGAATTGCTAATACAATCCTTGGATAAACAGGGGCACAGAATCAAAATCACGTCAAGTATTAGTACCACTTTATTAAACCTTAGTAAGACCACACTTGGAATATTGCACGCGGTTTTGGTCACATTACAAAAAAGATGTTGAGACTTTGTACTTTAGAACATGGGATAATTTCTATCAATGGCTAGAAAAATGAGTTAGAGAGAATATGTAATTTTGAATATATATTAGCAAGAATAAGGCTATTGAGTGATTAACATATTATGATAATTAACTATTATTCTTGTTTGTTAAAGATATGAACCCAGACATTATGCTGTTTGCTAAATATCGAGAATGTTATTTGGAAAAACCCCAACCCCAACCCTAACCCTACTCCTAACCCTAGCCTAAATCCCAACCCCGACCCCACCTTATTCCCAACTCTATAAAAACTAATAAAATCTATACAAAAAAAAAAAGATGTTGAGACTTTGGAAAAAGTGCAGAGAAAAGTTCCTAAGATGATTAAAAGTCTGGAGACTAAAACATATGAAGAATGGTTGCGATTGTAATCGCAAGAGGAATTCTTTGCTGTATGGGAAAAATGGATAAATTTTATACAACATAAATTGGATATAAAAAAATATCATTTAGCTTTTTTATAACTTGTATATAATTTTTGATATTTTATAGATTGTTTTCTCTTTTTTCGTTTTTTTCTTTTTCCTATTTCTTTTCTTTTTTCTTTCTTTTTTCTTTTTTTTTCTTTTTAAGTATTTTTTCTTTTTAATGTTTATGTCATATATATTTTATTATTAACTATTTTATAAGTTGTTAAAATTTGTTTAGGTTTTTTAAAATTTTAATTAAGCCTATATTCAGCTCTGGGAAGCTCGGGGGGGGGGATGGAGGGGTGGTTTGGGAGGGGTTGGGTGAGGGTTGTTTTGTTTTTGTTTTTGTTTGTTATTGTTCTTTTTTTGTTATTTGTAAAAACTTTTAAAAATTCTCAATAAAAAAAAAAAAAGAATGGTTGCAGCAATTGGGTATGGCTAGTCTAGAGAAAAGAAGGACTAGCGGGGACATGATAGCAGTCTTCCAATATTTGAGGAGCTGCCACCAAGAGGAGGGGCTCAACCGGTTCTCCAAAGCGCCTGAAGGCAGGACAAGAAGCAACTGGATGGAAACCAATCAAGGAGAGAAACAATCTGGAATTAAGGAGAAACTTCCTGACAGCGAGGACAATTACCTGCTTCCCATCAGAAGCTGTGGGTGCTCCAACACTGGAAGTTTTTAAAAAGAGACTGGATAGCCATTTGTCTGAAATGGTATAGGGCAGGGGTAGGCACCTTGGCTCTTTTATGACTCGTGGACTTCAACTCCCAGAATTCCTGAGCCAGCTGGGAGTTGAAGTCCAAGAGTCATAAAAGAACCAAGGTTGCCTACCCCTGGTATAGGGTAATCCTGCTTGAGCAGGGAGTTGGACTAGAAGACCTCCAAGGTCCCTTCCAGCTCCATTCTGATTGAATGACTGATTAGTTCTGGCAGTTGAGGTCCACAGCTCTTGAAGTTGCCAAGTTTGGATACCCCTGCTCAAATATCTTGCTGCTCTCTGCCCCTCCTTCGGCGGCTGCTTGTCAAGAAGGTTCCTCACTCTTGGGGGGTAAAAGTCACCCACTCATTGAACTTTTTACAATTAAGTGGCTGGTCAATGAACCCATTGATTGCTACAGAGTGATTTTGCTGAAAAACAGTACATCTGGTTTTCAGCAAAACAACTACAAAATGCAGTCGTGTGGCTGCAGAAACTGAAAGTGGCTGTAAATGCACCTGACTGTGGTCAGGTGACGGAGGGGGGGGGGAACTATCAGAATTTGGAACATCTTAACTCCCTTTTTCCAGGTAAGCTGCAACAGTCACTAGGTAACCTAGTGTTTGCATCACACCTGAGATTCACCAGGTGGGCATTCCAGGCATGCTTCCCTCCCCCAAGAGCCCTTCAGGACTACTAATAGGTATGCAGCCTGCCTCAGCCTCGCCCACCTGAGCTGCTTGCAGGGGAAATTCCACTGAAGGGGGGGGGGCAGAAGAGCTGCTTTGCTCTCATGGAGAGGTCCAGCCATGGGGAGGGGGTGCGTCTGGGGGGGAACTCGGGATTCTCTCCTTCAGAACCAACTGACACACAGCAACACTCCAGCTGGCCAGGTTCCTAGACAAATGGTGCAAGCCAGAGCTAATTAGATCCAGATCTGAAGCTGACTAGATTAAAGATCAAGCGTGCTCAGCTGAAACTGATCTTACACTGATCGGGATCCAGGCTCCTTACAGGTAAGCTTGCTTCGACTCCTCTCTAGCCCCTGCGCCACAGTCTTCCCTTCCACCACCACCACCACCACCCCTGCAACTGTGCCAGCCACCATCCTGCTGCTGTCAAACAGGGACGATTATCGGTAGTCCTTGACTTACGACCACAATGGAGCCCAAAATTTCTGTGGCTAAGTGGGACAGTTGTTAAGTGAATATTGCCCCTTTCTTGCCTCAGTTGCTAAGTGAAACCACTGCAGTTGTTAACTTAATAACATGGTTGTTAAGTGAATCCGGCTTTCCCCATTGACTCTGCTTGCCAGAAGGTCGCAAAAGGGGATCATGTGACCCGGGGACACTATGACCATCTTAAATATGAACCAGTTGCCAAGCGTCTGGATTTTGATCACATGACCGAGGGGATGCTGCAATGGTCATCGGTGTGAAAACTGGTCATAAGACTCTTTTTCCAGTGCCGTTGTAACTTTGAACGGTCATTAAATGAACCGTTGTAAGTCGAGAACTCCCTATAGCCCCCAGATCCAAAAGAGCAGCTCATCTTGGAACCGGCACAGAAATGCCCAGGGCAGGGGTAGACAACCTTGGCTCTTTTATGACTCGTGGACTTCAACTCCCAGAATTCCTGAGCCACCCATGCTGAGGGGAAAGGGAGAGGTTTCCAAGCTGAGCCATGCTGGCTCAGGAATCTGGGAGTTGAAGTCCACGAGTCATAAAAGAGCCGAGGTTGCCTACCCTTGGCCCAGGGTGTCTCTCAGCTGTTTCTCACATGTCGGCATCCATGGGGACCAATATCTCTGAAGGAAAAGCGCCCAGTCCCGGTCTCCCCTGGCTGCTGTTGCACAAGGCTCCAGCCCAGATGAGGAACCAAGTCCACAGTGGGAGAGGGGCCTCGGGCCCAGGGCCTGCCCAGAACCAAGCTCAGGGATGGACCAGGCTGGCTCCGAAGCTTCTTTCTGCTATAACTAGAGGCAGTAAAGCTCCAAGCATTGAAGGACCTTCAACTTGAAAACCCCCAAAGCCGACTTCGGACGAGGGCTGTTAGTGAAGCCCCCATCTCTTCCTTTTCAGCAACTGCAGGTGGTCCTCAACGTACAACCACAATTGAGCCCAACATTCATGTTGTTAAGTAAGAAATTTGTTGAGCGAGTTTGCCCCATTTTATGACTTTTCTTGCCAAATTAGTTAATTAGTTAAATCACTGCAGTTCTTAAATTAGCAACACAGTCATTAAGTGAATCTGGCTTCCCAACAGGTCCCAAAAGGGGATCACAGCCTCGAACACTGCAACTGTCATAAATACGAGTTAGTTGGCCAGTGTCTGAATTTTGATTACGTGACCAGGGGGACGCAGCAACTAACTACGAAAACCATTCATAAGAGTCTTTTTTTCAGTCTATATATATTGGTGTTAAAGTATTTTATAATTTGTTTAATGACTATAATCAAATTTGTTTATGGTTTATTGGTGTTTAAATTTTTTCTTTTAAGTTTTAATTAAGCCTGTATTCAGCTCTGGGAAGATGGGGGGAGGGTATTGGGGTGGGTTGGGAGGGTTTGGGGAAGGGAATTTTATTGTAAAATTTTAAAAAATTTTAATTAAAAAAAAAGAGTCTTTTTTCCAGTGTCGTTGTAACTTTGAATGGTCACTAGACAAACTGTTGTATGTCAAGGACAGGGGTAGGCAACCTTGGCTCTTTTATGACTCGTGGACTTCAACTCCCAGAATCCCTGAGCCAGCATGGCTCAGCTTGGAAACCTCTCCCTTTCCCCTCAGCATGGCTGGCTCAGGAATTCTGGGAGTTGAAGTCCACGAGTCATAAAAGAGCCAAGGCTGCATACCCCTAGTCAAGGACTACCTGTAATAGCCTTAGATTCTCTTCCAGCTCTTGCTTATCCTGGCTTGTTCTTGTGTTTAATTCAGATTAAGCACAGAGGCTTTAGGAAAGGGGAGAGCATCTCCTGGACCAGCTGCCACGAAGGGTCCAGCTTACACCCCATCCTATCTGCACAATTCCATCACAGCCGTTCAGACCCTTCCTCTTCTGGGAAAAGACCCCTTTCTCTGTCACTTCACATCCTGGCAGGAGTGACCTACAGCAAGCAACTCTAAGGCAGCTGGCTAGGTTGGGGCCCAGTAGGGCCCCCCTGGAAAACCTCTGCTGCTCAGCCCTCCTGTGACCGTCCTGGGCCCCCACAGGCAGGGACCCCAGTTCCCCTGAGGCCTGCTGCTTCCTCTCTGGATTGCCCTTCAAGGGGGCAACTTGCAGGCCCCACCACAGACCACTTCAGTACCGACCCACATTTGGCTGCTGCTACAATGGACCCTGGACTAACTTGCAGCGGTATTGAGGCAGACCTGCCCCTCCATGCAGTTTGAAGTTTAAGAACTATCAACTCAGGCCTTATAAAATGTTTGGGTGTTCCTGTTTTTCTTTCCATGGTAACGCTGCTTTTATGGGTATTTTTTTACAATATCTTTATAAGCCAGGCAGAGCTCTTAAGGAAGTGGGGCCATATAATTTTCTTAAGGACTACAGTAAATGACTCCCTTACATACAGTAGCAGCCCCTCTAATATTGGAAGACTCTATCATATCCCACCTAATTCTTTTTTTTTTCCAGACTGGCAATACCCAGTTCCTGCAACCATTCTTTGTTTTAGTCACCAGGCCCTTTAATCATCTTAATTGCTCTTTGCACTTTTTCCAAAGCAGAATGAAAAGAGTAATTTCAGAAATGAACAGGGATTCAGAATGGGGATTCGATATAAAATGCTGTTAGTGGAGCAAGATTTGAAATTCTTAGCACGGCGTGTTCTGATGCTGAAGGAAAAAGCTTTTTCCTGATAATTACATGTTGCTGCAGTCTGTGATTTTTAAAATAAAAGAGAGTCTGGTATTCCTCATATTATTCCACAACTATCACAATTATGGGAAGATGGACAAACACACCTGAATTTGCAGAAATGAAACTCTCTGAGATGTAGATAGGTAATTTCTAAATATATAAAAGAAATAAACTACTGGTCAGGAGGGGGAGACTAATCTTTGCTGCTCTTCTCTGCATTCTTTCTAGAGTCTCAAAAAAAAAAAAAAATGAGTGAAACCAGGCTTAATAGCAGTAACTGTGAGAGGGATCTTGGAGTCTTAGTGGACAATCAATTAAATATGAACCAACAGCCAAAAAAGCCAATGCAATCCTAAGTTGCATTAACAGAGGGATTCAATCAAGATCACATGAGGTACTAACACTACTCTGTAAAGCCTTAGTAAGACTAAACCTAGAATGCTGCAAACAATTTTGGTCTCCACACTATAAAAAAGATGTTGAGATTCTAGAAAAAGTGCAGAGAAGAGCAACAAAGATGATTAGGGGACTGGAGGCTAAAACATATGAAGAACGGTTGCAAAAACTGGGCATGGCTAGTCTAGTGAAAAGAAGGACTTAGGAGTGACATGATAGCAGTGTTCCAATATTTGAGGGGCTGTCACAGAGAGGAGGGGGGGGGTCAACCTATTTACAAAGCACCTGAAGGCCAGACAAGGAATAATGGGTGGAAGCTGATCAAGGAGAGATTCAACCTAGAGATAAGGAGAAATTTTCTGACAGTGAGAACAATCAACCAACGGAACAGTTTGCCTTCAGAAGTTGTGGGAGCTTCATCATGGGAAGCTTTCAAGAAAAGACTGGACTGCCATCTGTCAGAAATGGTGTAGGGATTCCTGCTTGGGCAGGGGGTTGGACTATATGACCTACAAGTTCCCTTCCAACCCTGTTGTTCTATTCTGTTCTGTTCTATTCTATTCTGTTCTGTTCTGTTCTATGAACAAAGATGGTTAGAAGGCTGGAGGCTAAAACATGCAAAGAACAGCTGCAGGAATTGGGTTTGTCTCTAGTAGTTTAATGAAAAGAAGGACTGGGGTGACATGATAGCAATGTTCCAGTATTTGAGGGGCTGTCACAAAGAAGAGGGGGGTCAACCTATTCTCCAAAGCACCAAAAGGCAAGAAGAGAAACAATGGATGGAAACTAACCAAAGCAAGAAGCAACTTAGAATTTTCCTGTCAGTGAGAACAATTAACCAATGAAATGACCTGCCTCCAGAAGTTGTGGGTCTTCCATCCCTGGAGGTTTTTAAGAAGAGATTGGCTATCCATTTGCCTAAAATGGTATAGACTCTCCTGCTTGAGCAGGGGATTGGACTAGAACAGTGTTTCTCAACCTTGACAATTTTAAGGCATGTGGACTTCAAGTCCCAGAATTCCACAGCCAGCAATGCTGGCTGTGGAAATCTGAGAGTTGAAGTCCACATGCCTTAAAATTGTCAAGGTTGAGAAACACTGGACTAGAAGATTGCTGGCTGGGAGTTGAAGTCCACGTGCCTTAAAATTGTCAAGGTTGAAAAACAATGGAACTTTAGAAGGCTTGGGAGGGCTCTCCATCATTCTTGTCCAACCTCCTGCTTAGTGTGGGGATCCACGGTTGCTGCCTCCACTTAAAACTTCTCCAAGGATGACAGGCCACCCCCTTCTCAGGTAGCCTGTTCCACAGCTGAACAGCTGTTTCCATGGGGAAAAAAAGGGGGGGGAGAAGTCGGACAGAACCCTTGTTTTTTTTTCTTTGAACTTCCTCAGAAGAAGCTTCTTGGATGAGAAGCAGAACATTTTCAAAGAACAAACCAAATAAGTCCAGTTGCCTTTTAGAAAAAGCACCTTTGGGCGAACAGTGACCCTGGATGGTTGAGTCTCCATAGATAAAGTCTAAGAAAACCCGCTTTCTCCTACTCTGAGCTTCTCCCTTCTTCAGAAGGATCCTGCCCTGCCTTCTCCCCCTGGGGGTAGGAGAGCCACCCTCTCTACAAGGGATTCCTTGTTCTCCTGAGCGGGAGGGTGTCGATTTCAGGAGTGGCCTCCTGCAAAGGACAAGGATTGGTTTTTTTTTGGGGGGGGGGGTGGCGCTTCCACAGGGGCCAACTTCCTTCTATCTGAAAATTTTACTTTTACATTTAAAAAATCTCTGCCTGTCGGAATGGTACAAGGTCAGAAACCCCCCCCCCGCTTCAAAGAGGATTACCGAGAACACTTTATTAACATTTCAAAAGACACTGCCGCTCATTTCAGAGATATGATGTAATAAAGAGATCTGCTTAACTCAGCCAGTGGGAGGGAATCCTGTCTGTCAGATAGGGGCCTGGGCCATCTCCAAAGGGTCGCAGTGGGAGAGGCCTTCCCATCCCGAGGCGCTAGGGAGGGGCAGACCTTCCTACCGGCCAGTCTCCCTATCAGAAAAATCTGTCCCCCCCCCCAAGTGACCCTCTTGGATTAGAACCTCCAGTGCCAGCTTCTCCAATGAAACTTTCAAGCTGGAAAAGGTGGCAATGGGGAGAGGGGGGAGAGTTTGGGGCTGGTTCCCCAGAATCAGGCTTTTAAAAAGGTAAAAGAAATGAAACCGCCAGCCACCAGGTGTTCCGCCCTTCTTCCCCGTGACCCAAAGACAGGTCCTGGGCACGGGGCTCTCTTGGAAGACTGCTAAGCCCAAAGGCAGCCCACCAAGCTCCTAGCTGGGTCAGCGTCCCCTTGGTGCTGATCCTGAGACCCATGTCCAAGCGCCAGGAGAGCCCCAGCCTGCCGCCTCTGCAACCCGCCGTGCAGGAGAGAAGACGAGGCCAGCTGGTCCCCTCGACCCCACTGCTTAGCAAGGCCCTGTAAGTCCTTCCAGGACGGAAGGAAGTGGCCCAGGGAGCTGGGCTGGCAGCTATTTCCTTAACCAGTGTTTCCCAAACTTGACAATTTTAAGGCATGTGGAATTCTGGGAGTTGAAGTCCTCATGCCTTAAAATTGTCAAGTTTGGGAAACACTGTCCTAAACCACGTCCCTCTCCTCAAAAGACAAACCACCCTCTCTGCACCACATGAGGAGAAAAAAAAGAGAGGGAAGGACCTCACTGCTTGACCTCTACCTTAAGCACTGAGGCAGGGATAAATGAAAAATGAACACCTAAAGGCTTCCTTTCCACAGGACTCCCAAACTCCTCCCTGGGGGTCATATTAATGTTTCAAAGTTCTCCCAACGGCTGAGCTGAATTCAAAGATTCTTGGGGGGGGGGTCATTTCCAAGAGAAACCTGATAGGAGCCTGGCAGCGGGAACCCCGAAGCCCCCCACAGGCAATCAGGCCAAAGACCTCTTAGACCAAGGAGTTTTTTTTGCTAGAAAACCAAATCCCCAGAATGAGAAACGTCTCTGCTGCTTCAGAATTTCCCTTCCAGCCTTCGAAAGAAGGGCTTCAAATTCACCAGGCTTCCTTGGTCCCACGCAATGGGTTCAACTCCAGATTGTGTGACGGTTAAGGCTCCGGACCGCTTTCTGACTGACCCTCACACAAATTCCTGGCCAGAGCAACCAAGGGAAGACCCAGATGGAGAAGGAGCGGGAGCTGCTGTCAGCTCAGGCAGGCAGCAGGCATTTTCAACTGCTGCCAGTTTTAATGCAAGCAAATAATCACCAGGATATTTGACTACTGTCTAATGCAAGGGAGATTATGTTGGCTCTCACCAGCCAAAACAGCCAGTTCTTCGAGCAACCTTTTGCAGGGCAGAACCGGGACCCCCTCCCTTCTCCCTCATCCAGGATCAGCTTCTCAGTAGGGGCTTTCCCAACACTTACGATCCCCCCCACCCCACCCCCAAGGCAGCCCACCAAACTCTGGCCCAGCTGACCTGAGGCTGCCTCCCAGCAGCCGGGCATCTCCTAAGCTGCCTTTCCCTTGGTCGGGCGCTCTACGGGGCCGGTTGGAGAAGCGGAAATCGCCCATCTCAGGTGGCGATTTTGGTCTTGAGTGGGCCTTGACCCCCCTGCCCCATAACTTCCAGGGGGAGGCAATTGTTGCTCCTCTGCCCTAAGGGTTGGGGGTCCGGATAGGACGAGGAAGATTTCCCCCTCCCGCCACAAACACTCCAGGCAGGTGCCTGCCGGTTAATCCCCGGGCTCGGTTGCTGCGAATATTCCCCCCTCAGCCCCTGCAAAGGCGACGAGCACCCACCCCCCACCCCAGCTTTTCATCAGCCCCACCGAGAGCGGCTCCCATCACGCCTTCCCTACGGGAAGACAGCCCTGCGCTTCCCGGCACTTTTTCTCCTTTTAGCCACCGATAGCAGCGCTCCCTCCCTCCATCCTTCTCTCCATCTTTCCTTCCTGGATCCGTAGCCTCCCCAACTTCGCGCCATTAGGTTTAGCCATCCGCGTGTCTGCTCCAGGGGCGAACCCGGATCCCTCTACCGGCGGGAGGGTGGTCCAGGGCGGGGCCGCAGCCCCCGCCCCGACAGACGCGAAGGAAAAGCAGCCAGCGCCGCCCCCCCCCCGGTACCGCTTCACCGGCGGCGGGAGGGAAATCCCGGGGAGGCTGCCCGAGGAAAGGGGCGCCCGCGGCGGAGCTTCTCGGGCGCACCCGCAGCGCCCCCCGCCCCACCCCCGCGAGACTCACGGAACTAAGGGCCCCGTGGGACCCCACATCACGCCCGGAGGCCCCTCGCCGGCCGGCCAACTCACCTCGGACGCAGAGCAGGGACATGGTGCCGCCCGGCGGGGCGAGGAGGACCGCTGCTTCCTCCCGGCCGCGTCCGCGTTTCTCACGCCCGCCGGCCAGGCCGGGGCCGACCCCTCGGGCGCCGCGCGGGAGACCCCGTCGCTACCGGCGACGCCGCGGACACAGCGCGGGGGGGGGGGAGAGAGAGACACGGCGGCCGTCTGGGCGGGGCGTGGCCGCGGCCAATTGGCGCCCGGCAGAGAGGCCGCCGTCTCCGGACACGCCCCCAGAGGCGGGGCGGGGCTTGCCGGCCGGGGGCTCCTGGGCGGGCGGCTCTCTGTGTGTGCCCAGAGGGACTCTTTCGTGCCCGTTGGGGCTCCGGCGCCGGAGGATCCCCGCCCACAGCCGCGTGTTTCGGTTCTGGGGACCCTCCCTAGGGACCCTCTGGCGGGCCGGCTGGGTTCGTCCGCTCCGCGGCCGCCTGACGCCGCCCGCGGGGGAAGCAGCCGCTGTGGCCGCCTCTTCCCGGCCGTTGGCTGCGCCGCCCCGGTTGGGAGGAAGGCCAACGGGAAAAGCGGCTGGAATGCAATCCCTGCCTAAGAAGGGATCCCCTCCGGCAGGAGGACGGGCGGCGAGGACGGCCCAGGTAGCCAAGCAGGGGTGGGGCAGTGGAGGAAGAGGGGAGGAGCCCCGAGCGGCCCTCCCGCCACGCCCCCTGGCACCGCCCGCGCGTTGCCGGGAGGGGTTATGTGGGCCCAGGGCGGGGGGGCGGATCAGCCGGCCTTTCAAGGCTGGAGCCCCGCAACTGGCCCGCTGCCTGGAGGAAAGGAGCGAGGCCTTCGGGGGCGCCCGGTTCGCTGCCTTCACGTGGTTGCCCACAATCTCTGGAACCTCCTGTCTGGGAATTCTCGAGGGAGGGGCCTCCTGGGCTGCCCTGCCCTGATGTCTGGTTCCACTGGCACAGACTGCCAGCAAGATGACCCATGTGGTACGGCCATTGTTTAGAGCAGTGGTTCTCAACCTTTTTAATGCCGTGACCCCCCCAACAGGTTGTAAGTTGAGGACTACTCAACCGGTTGTAAGTCGAGGACTACTCAACTGGTGCAGCACCGTTTGCAGAATGGGACTTTTGGCGGGCTCAGCAGGGCAGAGACAGCCTGGACAATTCCTATTGGCTTTTGAAAGCCAATAGAATTAGACTCTATTCAAGAGACTCTATTCTATTGGCTTTCAAAAGCCAATAGAAAAAAAGGGAGTAGCACAGCTAAGGGGAAAAAAATGGCGGACTGCGTTGTTTGGCGACCCCTGTGAAATGGTCTTTCGACTCCAAATGGGGTCCCGCCCGACAGGTTGAGAACCACTGGTTTAGAGCCAGGAGGAGCTGAGCTCAGTCAGTACTGCAAGGGGGGTGCAAAACTGGCAATGGTTCCCCTCTGGAACCCCCAAGTGCCTGACTCTTTTCATTTTAGGGCAGGGTTCTCCAAACCTGGCAACTTTAGGACTTGTGGACTTCATGCTGGCTGAGGAATTCTAGGAGTTGTCCACAAGTCCTAAAGTTGACAGATTTGGAGACCCCTATTCTTGGGCTGTTTGTGTGTGTGTGGGGGGGGAGGGTGATAATAATTTCTGCAACTCCAGAGTATTTATTTGAGAACCTTTATGTAAAACCTAGCTCAGGTGGCCACAAAATCCTAAAATCAAACTACTCACGGGTTTCCTCTTATCCTCACCTGCTATTTGTCTTATGGTGGACTGTGAACGTCTTTGTGCTGAAGAACGGCCCCTCCCTCGGCTAAGGATTAAGGCAGCTTCCTTGGTGGGTCACAGCAAACAGACTCAGGTGCTGAAGCGTTGACAAGACAGCCAGCATCTGTAGGCTTTGAAGCTGTAGCCCCAATCCTACTCTCTGACCTGGCCCCTAAGAGCCTCTCAAAGAGAAGAAGATTCCAGGGAGCTGTGATCACAAATGGGATCCATTAGAGAAGATCCCTCCTAAAACTGCTCTTCACCTAGCAGTCTTTTGGGGAGAGTGGTTCCCCACCTTTTGCTGAGCCATAAACTCAGTTACAAACAGGAGGGCCACACTAAGCAGAGCCCCAAAAGACAGAGAGCAGAGGCTCGGTGCTCTTTAAGACAATCCATCCACTTCCCCTTAAATGGCACTAAAGATTTCATGGGTGTTTGGGTTGGGCAAAAAAATAAGTAAGTCCACTTTCAAGTGGTCAACTTTATCTAGACATCGCAGGCGTTTCTCAAATTTTGTGGTGCGGCAAATGCCAACTTGTAGCCCACTCAGTGCCTGGGCATCAGAAGGCAATGGTTTTGGGTACAGCGGGTTGTGAATGAAGTTATTGCAGTTCGTAAATTGGGTTTATAACCAGTAGTTTTTTTGCAAAGTCACATGAAGCATGGCACTAAGTGTCACCACGTCAGGGTAATGCTGGGCTTCCAAAGGGCTTGGAAGCATCTGAGCCAAAGGACTGCCTGACTCAACCAGGCTGAGGCACCTGCCAAAGCAGTGGGATGCTTCCTCCCTGCCCCGACTTTTCCTCTGCCTGTTTTCATCCTGAAGCATCTTCTTGGGGCTTGGAAGGGGAGCCAAGGCCCCCGGCTGTCTTTCCTGTGCCTGAATGAACAGGAAGTGCGATTTCAGGTCTCCTGCAGGAGCTGGAAGGTTGTTTGGGCTGGTCAAGTGACTGCCAGCCCCAAGAGGCTCCCAAAGAAACTAGGCAAGAGGAAGGGGAGGGGGCGCTGTCAGTTGTCACTTTGCCTTAGAGGTCAGCCTGTGAAAGGAGCTCTCCCCAAAGGTTCTTCTCTCACCCTCCGGCAAGCAAAGACACTTTGGCCCAGGAAGGAAGGCTATCCCTGGCAGAAGAGCCACTGTGTGTGTATGTATTTGTGTATGTGTGTGTGTGTGTGTTGGTGTGCGCGCCTTGCAGCAACAACATGGCTGGTTGTAGTCTGGGTTGGCCTTCCTGGTTGGAGAAGCTCTCCCGCCTTCAGCAAGGAGTCTGAAACTTTAAGCTCTGGGAAGCAAGGGGAGCCTGCCCATCACTTCGTTCTAACCCTTTTCCATCCATTTTTCCTTCCAGATCGTCTGGATTGTCCTCCTCTGGAAATGTTCCAGCTTCTCAATGTCCTTCCTAAAATGTGTGGCCCAAAACTGATTAAACGTTCTACACTTGAGTCAGTTGGTTTGGTTTGGCTTGGGCATGCTGTGCAAACTCTGCTGCGGGGATGTTGCTAAGCTGGAACTTACGGTTACAGTTTTCTGTTAACTCAGGCACTTGTGATTTATTCAGGAAATCACAAACCAGCTGAGTCACAGTTCTACTTGTTATTTATTGTATTACTCTGTTTGGAAGCTTTGTTTGAAGAAACTCTGGTGATTGGCCACAAGAGAGCAGCAGCTCCCTTCCTGAATTTTTAATGTTGATCATAGAATTCTTCCTGGTGAAGCCCAACGGTTCCACTTTGGGAAGTGCTCAGAAATTATAATTTCTTATTATGTCAGGGAGATGGATCAAATTCAGGGGTGGTTCCTTTCTTTGTCCAGCCTTATAAAACAAAGACCAACAGATTGCAGCAGAGGCCTGACGCAACTAGTCCCTTTATGGGGCTTTTATGAAAAGAGAGCAAGGACTCTTCACATGGTCTGCCAAGGTTGTAGCAGTATAGGGAAAGGAGTGGCAGAGCCTGGGGCGGAATAAAAAGAGGGATCAGTCTAGAACAGGGGCCACCAACCTGTGGTCTGGGCCCACTACCAGGCTGTGGGCTCTTGGCCACTGGCCTCGTGAGTGGCTGCTGAGTGCATGCATGGCTGCATACTTGCATACCCCCACTCACGCTAGTGTCATGGCATCACATGGCCACTAGCATCATGAGCATCACATGGGCACTAGCGTTGCCATGAGCGCACCCTCACTCGTGCTAGCATCGTGGCATCGTGCCGGTGCTTTGTTGCTGCAAGCGCAACATCCCCACTCACGCTAGCATTGCGGCACTGCGTGGGTGCTAGCATTGCCTGAGCATCACACGGGCACTTGTGGCCCCTGTTTGTGTCACATGCGCAATCACAGCCCTATGTGTGCCTGGCCCCATTCGCGTGTCTGCGTGTTTTTACACCTGTAAAAACACCTCCACCCCAGAAGATTCCTGTACATAGCCATAATTAGCAATAAATCAGTTTAACTGGACCTTCATGTGTGGACCTGGTCTTTCGTGCCTGGCAGGCCAGGAAACTGCTCACTAAAAGGTAACTTATATTTTGTCTTGTTTATTGTGCTTTTATGTCCATTGAACATTTCTCCCCATCTGAGAAAGGCATCCTTTGCAAGCTGGACTGGGGAAAACAGGCTTCTGTGCAGGGATGTCAGCAGGCACAGTCCACAACAATACAACCGAAGCTCTGCCTGTGTTTTATGGGCAAGGCATACCAGAAAACTGGTGTAGCTTTGATGGCAGTGTAGAGGCCGCCGTCTTAACTTTTTACAAAGGATGTGCCTTGGCTTGGATCCCGTGCCTGAACTGAGTCTGCTCTTCTTCCTGCCCTGAAGGTGCTTGCTGGGGGGGGGGGAATTCTTTCCCAACATATGCAGCTGGAAAAGCTTCAGCTCCAAAAGCTCTGGACAGGGCCAAGTTCACTCTGATTTAAAGGGGCTGCTTGGGACCCACACAGCTGTTGGAGAGCCCAGGAGGGAAAAGATAACTGGGAAAAGCAGGGGGGGGGGCATTCATTTGTTGGGTATGTGTGTTTGTTTGTGCTGCCTCTTGGCTACTGAGGTCATTGCCCCATCTTGCCTGGGGTGTATCCAAACCCTCTGCCAGCCACAGGGACTGGATGAAAGCAAATTCATGAAGGTGGGTTGCCTCTTTTGTTTCCAGCTTGCTATTCAGCTCTGGTTCCCCAGAAAACCTCAGCTCCCACCCCTGGGAAGCTAAGCAGAACCTGGTCCATTAATCCTTGGATGGGAGACCACCCGGAAACCCCAAGGCCCGAAGTTGGAAAGGACAGCTCTCGAGTCCCTGCAGCTTCCAGGGTCGGCGCCTCCCCGGCCCACTCGCTCTCCAAGAGCCGGGCAGGAAGAAGGGAGGCCAGCAGGCGGACGGCCTTCCCCCACCTCGCCGGTTCGGAGGGGAGGCGGGCACTACAATTCCCAGGATCCCTGGCGGAGAAGTCTGATCCCGGCCACGCCCCTCCCCCTCCCCGCTGTCACCAAGGTCCTGCACGTGGAGAAGGCGTGGCCACAGCCGCCGCGCCCGCCCATTGGCCATCGGGGGCTCCGGGGCTCGCCCTGAGAGCCAATACGCGCCGGGGAGGGCGGAGCCTCGCAGGGCCCGGAAGCTGCTTCGGGGAAAGGGGGCGCCACGCCTGCCGGACCCCTCAGTCCCCACGGGAAGCGCCCCGGAGCCTCTCCCGGCCGGCGCGGAGCAGGGCGCGGGCGGCGGCAGTGGCGGCGGAAAGCCCGGCCTGCAGGTAAGGCGCGGGCGCCGCTGCTCGCGATCTTCCCCGCGGCCCCTCCAGACGGGGAGGATCTTCTCCTGCACGGGCCGGGCGCGGTGCGGCCTCCTCCCGGGTCGCCTTTCGCCCTGCTCAGCTCCCGGCAGCAGCTGCCTCCTTCCACCGCCACTTCGGCCCCCCCCGGGGAGCTTTGAGGGTTGGGCGGAGGGGGGCGGGCTGTGTGTGTGTGTGTGTGTGTGTGTCAGTCAGTGAGGGGACAGCAAAGGAAGGGGTGGTCCCGACCCCCAGGGAAGAGGGGCTGCCCCGAGAGCAGGCAAAAGGCGGACAAGGGTCGGGGGGGGGCAAATTCAGGGAGGGAGGAGGGAATTCACCTTCTCCTGCGGGCGGGGGGGAGGGCAGCGTTACTCTCCCACCTGGGCTGATCTGAGCCTGTTGAGTGAGGCCTGATTGGAGCTCGGCCGGGCCCACGAAGAAGGCCTGAAAGAAGCCCAAGAGAATGGCTTCCGTGTTGTGCCCAGGAAACCCTGGAAGCCCCCGAGCTTCTTTCTCCATCTGACTTGGTTCCCCCGCCCCCAAGGCTAGTTGAGGAATGGGGGCTCAGTTGGCCTGGCTTTGAGAGAGCCTCTTCAGATACAAAATAAAGAAATGGTGGAAGGGCAGGGGGCAGCACAAGCTGCCAGTTGCAATGTCCTTCACCAGTAGGTCTGCTGGAGCCAGAGTGCCAAGACGCTGCCCTGCCAGAACTTGCCTGCCTTAGGTGGGGCCACGGAGCATCCCCTGACAGGCAGGGAGTGGGGGAAGCCTTGCCCACCAGCTGCTCCTTGGCCTGCCTGAGAATAGGCCCCTGAGTGAGTCAGCACCAGGGGGTAGTGTTGGTGGCCATGCGGGCACTATATTTGCTCTGCAAGGCTTTCCAGGGTGTGTCTGAGGGGCCAGAGCATTCCCCTGCTGGGCAGAGGAGATGCCAGCGGAGCTGGTGGGGGTCCGGAGGCTCAGCCAGCTTCTTTCTGCAGGGAGACATACCATCTTTGCCATGGTGGTCAGCGGGATGGTGGAATGCTAGAGCCACTCATTTTGGAACACCCGGTGCCAAGACTGTCTGTGACGCTCCTGAAAAAGGCAGAAGTGGGGGAGGGAATTTGCTTGTCCAAGGTTGTTGGGCAGCTAGCCTCTCCTCCCCCTCCCCCTCCCCCAAGCTGATCCCTGAAGCTTTGGCTTCCTCAATCAGCTGCCTTCGGGCTTCCCTCCTTGCCATCCCTTTGCTCATCCTTCCAGTTGAGCAGGATGGGGAGGGGGGCATCGGGAGGGGGAGGAACTGGCTTGAATTGGAGGCCTTTTAACAGCCTTGTGGGAGAGCCATTGGCTCTGCTGCAAAAAGTCAGCGCTGACATTGGGGGCCTCTGGGGAGGTTGTAGAAGGGCTAGGAAGCCCCTTTGCCAACCCAGTATTCCCCTGGGGGTTCTTGATGTTCCAAAGAGCCTGTGAGTTCCCATCCCCCACCCCTATATGAGTCCTCATTCCACATGGAGGAAAAGGTTGTTGCAGCTTCTTACACAAACACCCCTTGCCTGGCAGGCCCTGGCACCAGAGGCTGCTGACCATCTGGGTGAGCATATTTGCCTGCAGGGGTCTGGAGAAAGCAGCGATAGTCCTCGTCAGAGGCCTGGACTGGCCTCCCAGCCTCAACCGACAGGCTGTGGGGTGGTGGGAGCCAAAGTCCCAGGGATCCAGAAGAGGAGAAGGCCAAGTGGCAGCAGCTGCCCAGAGAAGGGGCTTCCCCAGCCTTCTGTTCTGAAATGCCAGAAACTAAAACCACTTTTGTGCAACCTTTACAGGCTTCTGTTACGGGAAGTCTGGATTTACACACAGGCGCATACACACACACACACACACACTCTTGAACTTGCGTGTTTACAGAACTTATGTGCAAATATGAAGGGGTCCAGAGGTGAGGCACACAGGCAACAGCTCTGGTATGGCTTGTCCTTCAGCCAAGTGGAGTATAATTAGCTGGGACAGGCATAGCTGTAACCTCTCTACACGTACATCTTCTTTACAAGGAAGAAAAATGGCTTGGTCACTTTATCCTCCTGGCCACGTGGCCTTAGAGCCCCACCAAAAGCTGCTGGTGAACTCTGTGCAGATAGGGAACCTGAGAGGAAACCGTGAAGAAAAATTAAATACAAGTTTATCTCCTACCCATCACGGAAAAGTTAAAGTGGCCTTGGCATCTCCTAGCCTGGCACCTTGATTGGTAAGAGTCCAGTGAGCTATGGGGGGGGGAACGACTGGTGTAGTCTTTCAGGCAATTTCCCCCCCAAGGGGTGGAAGGACCAAGATGGCCACAGCGGGCAGGGGGGTGCATGCCTTTTGGACCCTGGTGGACTTTAAGACAGGAGAGCTGAAGAGGCCCGGTAGAAGCGCAGGGTGGTTAGCTTGGCCTGTGGAGGAAATGCAAGTGACGAAACTTTATACACTCTTCCCGGCTGAATTTGCACAATCTCTCAGTCGAAAATGTGGTTGACCAGTTTGTGGCAACCAGGTAAATTCAGGGAACCCTGCATCATTAGGTGTGTAAGCAACCCCGCTCCAACGGGCAGCTGGACGCAGGGGGTCCTTTGACATTGTTCCCATTCCCAAGCTGTGGCATGAACTCCCACAAGCTGGGCTAAGTCCCATCCTGATCCTCCGCCTGGGTGAGTGGGGGGAGTGGGGTCAATTGTCCAAGGGGGTAAGAACCTGCTAGAGGCCAGCTTGCCTCTGAGGAAGGGGCATCTGATAAGGGGTTTGCTTGGTGTCCAAAGGGGTCTCCGATTCCAGGGCGCCCTTCAGCATGTGGACACTCCCACAAGTGCCCCCTCCAAGCCGCTGGATTCCCCCCCCCAGGAGCCAGCTGTGGATGGCTCCAGTCCATGGGCAGGGCGGAGAAGGGCCGAGTGGCTGCCTGCAGCTGCCAAAACAAAGGCGGGAGGGCAGTGCACTGAGGCAGGGGAGGGGGAGTCACTATGGCAACCCTGCTAGCTTGCAAGGACAAAAGCCTGGCAGGATGGCTGTGGGGAGGGGGGACAGCCCCATTCCCTGAGGTCACAGGGTTGTGACCACACAAGCAGTCCCCCCCCCCAGACGCCCCCAACTCAGTTTCCCCTTGGGCTGCCCAATTCGGGAGAGCCCCTCCTTCCTGGGTACCCAAATGGGCTTTTGCTGGGTTGATTGTCTCCTGTCCCCCCCCCCTTCCCTCAGGCTTGGCTTATGCGCAGGAGCGGGTGGGAGGAGGCAGCGCCCCTATTCTCTCCCCCCCCCCTGCGATTTTGCAGAGACGGATGGGGGGGGGTTCAGTAACATAGCCTTCAGAGTCATGTGTACAATGCTACGAAGATTTGCTCGCTCACTCTCTGGGCTGGGGAGCATGGGGTTTGTGGTGCACCCCAGTGGCTGGGCAGGGCTGTCGGGAAATCCGCTGGCCCGGCCGTCATTTCTTCCCGGCCTATAGCTCGCCCGCCAGGTGTGCTCACGCGTCGCTCGACTCGGTTCGGCTCAGTTGCGCCAACCGGGGCCAGCGGCGCCCCCAGCAGAGGGGAGGGGGGGCGAAAGAGTTGCGCGGCTCAGCGGAAGAGGACTCCAGCAGAAGCGCGCCGGGCTCTCTCAGCCGCGGCTCTGAGCAGCGACCGACCGGCGTGCGGGAACCGGGGGCGTGGCCAGGGGCGGGCCGGCTGGGCCGGCCATCGGCGGGGCGGAGACGGGTCGGGCCCGGCAGCCCGGCCCAGGCGGCCCTCCCCGATTCGGTTAGCGGGGGCGGCCGGCGGGGCGGCTGCTTCGCGATGCGACTGAGGTGAGCGGCTGGGCAGAGGAGGGGGTCTCGTTCCCGGGGGGGCGGGAGGGGCTGCTCTTCACCGCCGCCGATCGGGCAAGCAGGCAGCCAGGTTGGGGGGGGGAGGGGGCCGCAATATTTGAGCGGCCTGGCTCGGCTGAGTCCCCACCGCGACGGAGGGGGCGACCTAGCCCCCAGCAGGAGGGGGGCTTCCAATTGGACGCCAGCGAGGGGGGGGGTTCTAGGGGAGAGGCTGGGCCGCGCCAGGTGGGCTCGCGCTGATCGTCCTGCGGGCGAGGCCCCCGCTTGGCTGCTGGACCGGAGGGGGGCTTGGGGGGCAAGGGAGGGGGGCTTCCTCTGGACGGAGCCCATCCTCCCCCCCCTTCTATGGGCCTCCTGACGTGGCCGGGCTGGGGAGCTCGTGGGGACCTGGAATGCCGCCCCCCTTGCAAGGGCCGAAGTCGGCATGCAGTGCAAGGCGGGAGGGGGCTCTTGGGGGGCTTTGTAGCTGGCGTCCATTCGCCGCCTCTTCAATGGCGCGACATTATTCCCCTTCCCCCGTCGCCGGCCGCAGGAGAGCCTTTTGGACTTGGGCAGCGGCTGGAATGGCTGAAGGGAGGGGACGCGGGGGTTGCTTTCTCCTCCCTTCTCTGCAGCCTGGACTTTGTGCCCTCCTGGGGGAGAGGAAGGGCTGGCCAGGGTTGTAAGTTGCTTCCACCGGGCTGGTTGTGTAGCCATTGGCTGCCCAACTCTTGGCACCTGCTTGGGGGGGGCAGTCCCAGAGGAGCCAGAAGACCTCCCAGTGACAGACTGGCGGGGGTGGGGTGATTGGCAACTGCTTTCCCGGGCAGGGTCTGCAGAGGGCCTTCCCACTCCCCACAGAGAAGGGGTGCATGCTCTATCCCCATTGCTCCCAATTTCCATAGATGCCATGGAGGAGGAGAAAAAACTGGCTCTTACCCCTCAACACCCCCCCCCCACACACACTGAGGGATTCCTTTTAATAGCTGACCCTGAAGAGGAAGATCACAGCCAGCTGGGAGGGGAGGGGGAGTACCAGTTCTCCCCCTCCCAGCCGTTCTCCCTGCCCCTCCTTCAGAGACAGTCTGAATGCAATCCCCTCCCCCCTTCTGCCAGGCTTAGCTGAGCTGGCTGCTTCCTGTGGCTCTCCAAGGCAGTCTGACCACCACCCATGCCTGGCCAGCCTTTTTCTCTGCTGGGCTCTTTTCTTGGTTCTGTGGGATTCCCACCCTGCTGGGGACTGTGAGACCATCAGTTCTTGCGGGGTGGTAGTGTCTGAGCCACCTGCCTTTGTGCTTGTCTCCTGCTTCCCTTCTCCTCTGGGGGGGGGGGGCTTGTCACACCTCAAACCCCTCAGTCTGGCTTCCTGTAAGGGGGGGGGTCCCTTGCATCTGCTGATGCTGGGAGTCAGTGGTTGGGGCACCAGGGGCTCCCTGCTTTTTCTGCAAGCGCCTGTGGCATTCCTGGTGGCAGCCCAGCTGTAGGTGAGTCAGCTGGCAGGCAGGGAGGAGGCCCAGCTGGTACAGAAGCCTTGTGTCAGCAAGGAAGCAGGAACCGCCAGCCCTGCCCCCAGAAGCCAGTCTGGGCAGCGAGGCCCTGGGCGGAAGCCTTGCTCTTGGTTGGGAGCAGCTGCATGAAGAGAGTTCCGGCGGTGCTCCTGACCGAGCCACGCCAAGCCCAGCACTGGGATTTGGGATGTGCCCTGCTGTGTTGGGATGGGATAGGGGAGAGGGCTGTTCGCGGGCTGGAGGAGCCTCTTCCTGCCCTTCTGCCTGGGACCCTGAGCTGCTCGTGGTGATGCTGCCCAGGCAGACTCTGGCCACTTAGCCTGGCTGCTGCTTCTGGCATGGACTGGGCAGCTGGCAGACTCAGTTGCAGGGAAGGGGCTGGGGTTTGTAATTGAAAATGGTACAGAGGGTGCCTCTGCTTTCTAGGCTGGGGGTGAGCAGGAAGTGAGATGCTGGGGGTGAGCCGGAAGAGGCTGCTTCTGGTGCAGCTGCCCTTTCAGATGCTCCTTCATGTTTTTAAAGGGTTAGGCTGATCTATTTTGGGGTGTGTGGGGGTGTGTGGGAGGAGCTCATTCCCTGCCCAGTAGGGCTGCTGCTGGACTGCGGATCTTGTACATTTTCTGCCTGGGGAGCTGATACCTCACAGGCAAAGCCATTTCCTTGTTTCATTTCTTTGGCAGAAGGGAAATGAAGGGAGCTACAATTTCTTATTTTTCTGTGTTTTATTTTATCTATTTATTAAATTTGCTTGCCACAAGGTGACTCTATTTGCATACGCCCTGGAGACCTCCTTTCCTGGTTTTGGGGCTTTTGTCATTACATGGAGGTATCAGAGGATACCTGGCTCCTTGCTTGACTTCTGACTCAGGCCTGAGTATTAGGAATTTGGCTAATGTTTGTCAGGCAATCAGTTCCTCTCGGGGAACGCCAGATTGCGTTGAGTGTCCTTTGCCAGCTTGGCTCTTCCATGCCTCAGTTGCGTGCTGGGGAGCCCTCATGGAAGGGGGGGGGCTCAGAGGACAGGATCCCTCTCACCAAACACCTCTGGAGAGTTTTCTGCAGTCATGTACTGAGCCTGGGAGCGGATTCCAAATGCTTTCCTGGGCGAAGGAATTGCGTGGTTCTATAGCTTGTCTTCCTGGAGATGGGATTCCTGGCCTGGATCAGACCTGTCTGTGCCGCCAAGGCCACACAGCATGTCCTCAAAGACCTGGAGGCAGTGGTGGGATTCAGCCGGTTCGCACCACTTCGGTAGAACCGGTAGCTAATTTTTTGTTGCCTAGGCCCAGAATGGACTTCTGGAAGCAGCATCCACACAGAGAACCAGTTGTTCACATATTTGAATCCCACCACTGTCTGGAGGTCACTCTTGCCTCCTCAGAATGATGAAAGGAGAGAGAAGAACGTGGCCACCAGCATGAAGGCAGATGGACGATTACAGGGGTGATGGGGCACCCCTGCAAGACCTGAAGAACCAGGCTGGGGATCGATCACCATGAAGAAAATCTATCTGTGTGGTCACTAAGAGTGGAACCCGCCTGTTAGCACATCAGTCGGTGTGAATAATCTCCATGTACTTCTCGCCGGCAGAAGCCATTGAGGATATTTCTGCATGTATAGAGGAGAATATTCGTATCCCAGGGTTGAATTTTTGTGGTCTCTTTATTGTGTCATGAAGCCAACATTTCTGGTTCAATTTTTCCCATAAGTCAAGAACTGGAAGCTGAAAGCAAACGTGGTTTCTGACTGGCTTGTTAAAAGGAAAAAACACAGGAGTATTCCTGGTTTGGGTCACTGGTTTCTGACACAAACAAAATGTGGAAGTATCTTCCATCTTTGGCAATTTAGAATAGGAAGGCTGAGGCAGCTGATTCAGAGTTCTGGTTCCCGTGGGGTGTGACTGTGGTTGCAGATAAAAACAAGCAAGTATGGAGGCCTTGAAGAACCTGGGTGTGGCCCCCAGTGCTTCCAGAAGCCGTGCCTTTCCGGTTGTCCCATTGTTTCTGACTCCCCGTCACCTGATGGGCTTTCATTTCACTAGGCCAGAGGTAGGCAACCTTGGCTCTTTTATGACTCGTGGACTTCAACTCCCAGAATTCCTGAGCCAGCTATGCTGAGGGGAAAGGGAGAGGTTTCCAAGCTGAGCCATGCTGGCTCAGGAATTCTGGGAGCTGAAGTTCACGAGTCATAAAAGAGCCAAGGTTGCCTACCCATGGGTGGCCGTTGCTGCTGTGCGGTCTTGTAGCTCCTGCTTGGATCTTCTCATCCAAGAAGCTGAAGAAGCTTCTTGGATGAGAAGCAAAACTTCTTCAAGGAAGAACAAAGTCCAGCTGCCTTTTGAGAAAACACCTTTGGGACAGCCATGACTTGAGAATCTCCATAGAAAAACTAGACTTTAATTTTTTCCCCCTGAAGATGCTTCGCTTCTTATTTGAACCAAGATTCTTGGATGAGAAGCGAAATGTTTTCAAGGAAAAAAAAGGCAACAATTCCAGTTGTCTTTTGAGACAAGCATGACGTGGATGATTGAGAGTCTCCATCGACAAATTAAAAAGTGGGTTTTTTTCATTGTGCTGGAAGGAGGCAACCATTAAGTATAAAACTAGAGAATTATGCTACCAGCTCCATTGAGTCTGTTAAGTGTAGACTTTGGCAGAATGAAACCAAATTTTGTCCTAATCAGCATCGGAGGCAAGTATCACCCCACCAGTCACTCAGAGATAAACGGTGGTCCCAAAACGAAGCTCCTCTTTTACCTGCATCTTGTCCCCAGAGCCTCTGCTACTTCAGAAGGTGCTCCCCCCTCCCCGCAAATCTTGTGAGATGCTGACGCGGCCCTCCTGCTTGTCCTGGGCTCAGCCACTGCAGGGTCACCCAAGGACGAGGCTCCCAGCAGGGGACAATCGCCAAACAATCGCCAAGTGATGCCGCTGCAGCAGGCCTGGGTGCTCCTTGGGGGTCTCTGGGCACTTGGCCAACCATGGGGAGGGGGGGCAGGAGATGCTTTTCTGTTCCAGCATTCCTGACTCTGGACTTATGCATCTGCACACAAGCCCCTTTGATTTCTGCCTCTGCTTTTCCTTGTGCTGCCGAGGTATTTTTGAATTGGGGGTTGGGCTACGTAGCTTAGATTGCTGGTTAAGCTTTTGCTATTTGGTGTGGGGGGAGAGCTGGATGACCTGCGCACCTGGGGCTGCTGGATTCCCCCAGCGGAGCAAATGCTTCCAAGGGCTCTATGCCTCTGCTGGGGAAGGCGCTGCCTCGCATCTGGGAATCATCACTGGCATCACTCTCCCTGAGCCTGCCTGGCGGGAGGGCCCGAGTGTGGGGGCGGCTGTGGGGAGGAGAAGCGTGTTCAGCCTTCCTCTCACCCGTAATGTAATGCGCTCGGGGCCAGCTGAGCACTGCTGGGGTTAAGCCAGGACACGCACTCATCCTTGGGAGAATCAGGAGGAGTAGAAATCCCAGCATGCACTGCTCTGCATTCTGGAAGAGGAGCAGGCTGGGAGGTGTAGTTTGCTGACTCAGGTTGCAGATTAGCAGCAGAGTCCGGCTGCCATTTGGCCGGCAGTGATACTCTCCTCTGGGTTTGCAGAGGGGGCCGATCTTGGAAGGGGGGAGGGAGACGGAAAGGCTGAAGGGAGGGGAGAGCCGAACCAGCCATCGTCCTGTGCTTTTTAGGGTCCCCCAAGGAACGACGGGCTCTCGGGTGGTGCGCACCCCTGGAATGGAAACAGACAGTGCTGGAGCAGATGTTTTCTCGAAGCTGAGTAATCCATAACACATTTGTTAACTTATTAAATTGTTTAATTTACAATGATTCCTTAATGTTTGAATTGCCTAGTGGGGGATGTTAGCTCTTTGCTGGTTGTGCCTCAGCTTCCCCAGAGTGTCATCCCCACGGTGACTGGGGATTATGGGAACCATCTCTGGAGGGTACTGGGAAGAGAAGGCCCACCAGGGAGTTTAATGACTGAAGGGGAATATCAACCTGAAGAAATATCTTAAGCTACTCAGTGCTTTCTTTTTTTTTAATCCCAGTGAAAATCTTGGATTTCTTTTTCATGTTGGTAGAATAAGGCCTGAAGTTTGCAATGGCACATATACATTTCATTTCATAAACAGATCCAAAAGAAAATTGTAAATGCTGCAAAGGCATTTCCTATTGGTCCATTGGAAAATAATGTTGCATTTGATTGGTCTGTTTGCTTTGGTTTACTTGGGGCAGGAGTAGGCAACCTTGGCTCTTTTATGACTCGTAGACTTCAACTCCCAGAATTCCTGAGCCAGCATGGCTCAACTTGGAAACCCTTTCCCCTCAACATGGCTGGCTCAGGAATTCTGGGAGTTGAAGTCCACAAGTCATAAAAGAGCCAAGGTTGCCTACCCTTGACCTGGGGGAAGAATGTTTCTCTCCCCAAAACTGTATGCCAGAGATCCCCAACCTTTTGGGCACCAGGGACTGGTTCCATGGTAAAAGGTTTTTCCGTGAACCGGAGAGTGTGGTTTTGTGTGCTGCCTGCATACCATGGATGGGGCTTTGCTTTTTTGTGCAGACCAGTTGCTGGCATGCCAGGCCAGGTACTGGGGACCCTGCTCTAGGTGGTCCGTGCTGCTAACTGAGCTTTGGCAGAGCAAAGGAGGGGCCTGTACATCCCTCCTCACGTGGCCTTGACCTGCTGCCAACGGAGGGGGGGGGCGCTCTGGGTCAGGGGCCAGAAGGTTGGGCTTGGGTCCAGCAGATGTCCATTGGCAGAGGAGTTGTGCGATGGGAAGTCTGCTGTTTCTTTTGCCCTTTTAAGGAGGCCTTAAAGCCTCTCTGGGAATGCCAATCTTGCTGGTCCTTGGTGGTCTTTTTCCGGTTGCTTCCTGGGGGGGGGGGCCTTTGGAAGGGCTGGATTCAGGTCCATTTAATACCTTTCAGTTGCATGGAGCTCTTCTAGGATTGCTGTGTTCTTACTGTTTTGGGTAAGCCTGACCAGAAAAATGGCACCAAATTAATTTCTGTTAAAAAATTAAGGGTCTGTAGGGCTAATCCTCTAGGAGCGGAGATCTGGGGCTTCTGAGAACAAAATAACAGAGTTGGGAGGGATCTCGGAGGTCTTCTAGTCCAACCCTCTGCTCAAGTAGGAGACCCTTTAGCATCTCCGGACAAATGATTGTCCAGTCTCTTGAAAGTTTCCAGTGCTGGAACACCCACAACTTCTGGAGGCAAGCTGTTCCACTGGTTGATTGTCTTCACTGTCAGGAAATTTCTCCTTGGTTCTAGGTTGCTTCTCTCCTTGATTAGCTTCCATCCATTGCTTCTTGCCCTGCCTTCAGGAGAGTGGGCTGAGCCCCTCCTGTCTGTGACAACCCCCTAGTCCACAGGTCGGCAACCCGCAGCTCCGGAGCCGCATGTGGCTCTTTGAGCCTTCCCATGCGGCTCCCAGCCTCCTCTGCCATTTGCAGAGAGAGACAGAGACAAAGATAGGCACTTGCGCTTCCCTGCTTCTCTCTCTCTCTCTCTCTCTCTCTCTCTCTCTCTCTCTCTCTCTCTCTCTGTGTGTGTGTGTGTGAGTAAAAAAGAGAGTGGACTCACAGTGTTCTCTGAGGAGCTGAAAAGCTTATTGGGCAGAGCTCCTCCCTTTGCTGCGTCTCTGCAGGAAGCAGGAAGGGCAGGAGAGAGCTAGCTAGCCCAGCTATGCTGACTCAGGAATTCTGGGAGTTGAAGTCCATGAGTCATAAAAGAGCCCAGGTTGCCTACCTCTGGGCTTGTTGGAGAACAGCTTGAAGCCAGCTTGCCAGGTGAGCAGCAAATCGGAGAGAGAGGGAAAGAGAGAGACAGAGACAGATACAGAGAGAGACAGAGAGAGACACCCTTCTGACATCTAAAATGAAGATAATACTGCATAGATCCTTTTTTACCTTTATTATTTACACACACACACACACACACACACGCACGCACACTTATAATAAAGGTAAAAAAGGATATATGCAGTGTTAGTTTCATTTTAGATATCAAAAGGGTTTTGTGGCTCCCAGTGTTTTGTTTTTGGTGGGAAACGGGTCCAAATGGCTCTTTGAGTGTTTTGGGTTGCCTACCCCTGCCCTTCTCTTCATTAGAGTAGACTTACCCAGTTCCTGCAACCCAGTTTCTTGCAACAGCAAGTTTCAAGAGGCTGCAGTAGCTTCCTGGACAGCGGGAGATGCGCTGGGTCTCTTTCCTCTGGGTAGCTAAGAAGGGCGTAAAAGTGGTGGCTGTGGGGCCTCCTCCTGCCGTTATCAAAGGACAGCAGCTTGGGGAGGGCACCGCTCTGCCGGGTGGGGGGGGGGGAGATGCCAGATGTGAGCATCTCATCGTTTTGCAGTTCAGTTGCTCTCAGGTGTTTGGGACCTGAGGAGGTCAGCATTTTGCCCGGTGAGCGGCCGGCCTCTTTGGGGACAGGTCTAGCCATCGGTCTCATTTGTCTACCTCCAATCTGAGAGGCATCCGGATCTTCGCCAGGGATGCTGTTTAAAGTTTCAGCTTCGTTATTGGGGCTTTCAGGCAGCTGCCTGGACACCCCCCCCCTTTCATCTGAGATGGGTCTCTGGGTCTTTATTCCTGGCTCAACCCTTTTCCTGGGAAATTCTGGGCCTGGCATCTCCCTCACCTTTTGCATTGGGGCGGCACAGCCCACGGGCAGAAGCTTCTGTTTCTTTTTTCAGCAGCAGCTCAGCTTTTTTCCTCTCTCTCCTTCAGCCCACGGTCCCCAGGGCGATCTTGCCTCCAGCATACCCAAGAGGGCTGGTGTGTCTCCCAGCAGCAGCAGTCTAGCCCTTTTCACACCCTGCTCTGTATTAACCCCAGTTCTCTCCTCTCTCCTCTTTCTTTACTCTTAGCTGCTGCCTGGGTTCTGCTCTGGCTGGTCCTGAACGGGACAACTCATCGCGGCCATGGCCATCTTGCCACAGCCAATTCGCGTCAGGACAGTTTGCTGTGAGACAATTCCATGCGGGATAACTCAGCGTGATAAATGTTATCTGCCACTATTTCTTTGACATTATTTCCACTGACACAAATGGAACAGTGGTGGTAACATTGATTGTGTTGAGTTATCCCGCATGGAATTGTCCGGTGGTAAGTTGTCCTGTGTTGAGTTGGCCACAGTGAATTAGCCGTGGTGAGTTGGCCACGGCGAGTTCTCCTAAGCCCACTCTGGTGATGCTGGCAATCGCTTAGGTCCCCTAGTGCAGGGGTTCCGAACTCTCGGTCCGTGGACCAGTACTGGGCCGTGGCATGCCAGCAACTGGTCCACACAAATAAGCAAAAGCCCCATCCGTGGGATGCAGGCAGCACACAAAACCACGCACCCTCTGGTCCGTGGAAAAACTTCTCTCTATGGAATCAGCCTCTGGTGCCCAAAAGGTTGGAGACCTCTGCCCTAGTGCACAGCACAGCAGAGTTGAGAGATGGGCAGTTGAACACAGAACACCTTGACTGTGCTGCGGTTGCTGCATAGGAGGAGGAGGAATGAGGATGAGGAGGCGGCCATCTTCCCTGCCATCCTCCCCCAGTTCAATCAGGGTCACGCACAGGGACATTCATGTGAGTCGTGGCAGTGGCGTCCTTGGAAGAAGGCTGGAGGAGGCCCCAGGTGTCTGGAGGGCAGGGTCCCTCTTCCTGCTCTAGGGAGGCAGCTTCTCCTTGACTACCCTCCGAGGGACTTTGGAAACAAAGTCCTGTCCCCAGCTTTGGCCTCCCCTGCCTGCCCCACACCTCTGCTCCCCCCAGCCATTCTCTTATTGCCTGGTTGATTTACATACTGGGTTGCCATTGGCTGGCTCAGCCCAGGGGAGGTGCAGGGGGTGGGGTGTCATGGTGACCAGGGCTGAATGGATCTGTCCAGGGAAGGTGGAAGCTGGAGCAGCCTCTGGGTGGCCTTCTCCTCCCCTGACACTAGGCCTGCACCAGCAGATGGCCTGGGTAACTATTTGGGGGGCAGTGGGAGGGCAGGTGGGCTCCTGCCTGGGACTCCTGGAAACAAGAGCCCCTGTGCTGGAAGCCACACAGGCCTCTGTGAGGAAGATGCTCAGACCTCTGGCAGCAGCTCTTGTTGGTCTGCTCTGTGGCTGCCATTGATGGTGATTTGCTTGTGGTCCTCCAGGGTGGTGTAGACCAGGGGTCCTCAACCTTGGCAACTTTTAAGCCTTGTGGACTTCAACTCCCAGAATTCCTCAGCCAGCAAAGCTGGAATGGCTGGCTGAGGAATTCTGGGAGTTGAAGTCCACAAGGCTTAAAGTTGCCACGGTTGAGGACCCCTGGTCTAGACTCTAGAGCAGGGGTCTTCAAACTTTGAGACTTGCGGACTTCATGCCCATGTGGTTTTGAGGCTGCCGGTTCTTGATTCCAATGTTGTCTGGACACAACCTTTGTGTATCTGTAGGGAGGGTGTTTGGGGGGGGGCAATTAGAAGAGAGTCCACCCAGAGGAGAACACCCCTGCCGATCTGTGGTAGTCAGGCTCTCCTTTCTCTGGTCCTTGCAGGGATGATGAGGCCGGGTGGGTGGGTGGGTGAGTGGGAGGGAGGGATGGGTGAAAAGAGGACCTGGGAATCAGCATTTAGATCAGGGGTCTCCAAACCTGGCAACTTTAATAAGATTTGTGGACTTCCAACTCCCAGAATTCCCCAGCCAGCCATGTTGAAGTTTGGAGACTCCTGAGGCAGATCGCTGAAACGACCAATTTAGGTTTTCCACGGGCAGTTCAGATGTTTCCCAGATGAAGCACAAGCCACTCCTTTACAGAGGAAATGTGTTCCTCCTTTAAGAAATCCTTCATTCCTGAAGCCACCGGTGGATTTAGGTGGACACATTTGTGGATTGACCAGAGAATCCTTCTCTGGTTTGAAGATCCCTGGTCACCCCCTCCTTATTAAGGAGGTCCAGAGACCCCTTCTTCTCCTTCTCCCTCCCGCTCCCCCTGCCAGGAGTGTTCTCTGACCTCCCCTCTTGGACCCCTCCCTCTTGAAGAGGCTACAGGCGGACTTTCTATCCTCTCTCCCCAGGGCTGCTGCCCAGTTGCTTTGTTGGCCTGGGGGGACGTTGTGGTGCTCTGCGGACAGAACTGACCCGGAGCCCGTGATGGTGGGAACCATCCCCCGACAGCCGCGCCGCTTCTGGGGAGTGCCAGGCTGGCAGGTGTCCCCAATCAGCTTCACTAGTCACCATCGGCTGCTGCAGCAGGAGAACACGCCGGTCAGGGGACGGGACCCCGCACAGTGGGGTGAGTGAGCAGTGGTGGCACCTCTTCAAGGGGAGGAGCAAACTGTGAGTGGTGCTGTGGACCTTTGCAATAGGGCTGGAGGGTCAGGAAAGCCTTGGCCCCTCAGCTTGGAGGGTGTCCTGGTATCAAAACACCCCCTCCCCTTGGGGTTTGGCTAACTGGGGAGGGACAGGACCCCAGAATTGGCTCCCCAGAGGTGCAGCAGCCTTCAGCTGAGAAAGGCTGTCTGGAGGAAAAATCCATGGGTCTGGGGCTGCCCCTTGGAGGGCAGGGTGAGGGCTCCTGCTTCTGGCCTAGAGAAGCATCCTTGGGGGGGGGGGAATGGCAGAGAGGGGCCATCGGGGCTTTGCTTAACCCCGCCTTCTCTCCTCCTCCTTTCAGATGTGGCTGTGCAGCCCGCTTCCTAGCAGGGGACTCGGCCGGACGCCCTGACCACACGGCACTTTAGAGCCGGTCCTCCCGCTCAGCCCCATGAGGCACCTCACAGCTGAGCCTGGACCACCCCGCCAGCCAAGCACAGGCCTGAGCCAGGAGCAGGAGCAGCAGCAGCAGCAAGAGGAGGAGGAAGAGGAAGAGGAGGAGGAGCAGCAGCAGCAACAGCCCTGGAAGCATCATGGCCTCCAGATGGGCTGCAGTCCGCCAGAGCTGGGAAGCCAGAAGGTCTACCAGGTCTCCATCTTTTCTCCCCGGGGCAGCGGCCCTGCCCTACCGCAGCAGAGGGGCCCCCGACGGCAGCCGGTCAAGCGGGGCTGCCTGGAGCCCCGGTGGGTGGCCGAGAGCGCCGAGAGGGATGCCAAGAGGGCCCACTGGGGCACGGAGGAGGAGGAGGAGGAGGAGGCCATTGAGGACGGGCTCCTGGTGGATGAGCTGGCCCTGGGGGGCGCCGCCCAGCACTTCTCCCACAGCGGCCTGCGAGTGGTAGAGCACCGACAGGAGGCCAGTCCCGGCCAGCACGGAAGCTGGGGGCTGCCGGCGCCTGGCAGGCTTTGCACCACTTTGCACATGAGAGACTCGGTCCCCGTCGTGTGGGGGGAGCAGCCCGCCACGGACTCCAGGCCAGAAGAGAACGGGGGCCCCCGTTTCCCACACAGTCACGATTTGCACAGTCCTGCACCCCCATCCTCCCCGCCAGGACAGCCATCCCTGGAGGCCCAGGCACCCAATACTCCACCGGAGGCCCCCAGCTTGGGCACCAACGGGCTCTGCTCGGCCGAGAAGACGCCCTGCTCCAGCGGCCAGCTCTCGGCAGGTGGCCCTACCAGCTGCCCGGCCAAGAGGAAGCTGCTGCCCTCAGTTGAAGGAAGGGCGGCCGACGGCGTGGAGGAAGAGAGCCTCCTACCAGCACGCAAAAGGAGGGCCCTGTGTTCTCCCACAGTGCCAGCCTCCTGCCGCAGCACCGATGCCAAGGGCGCCCCTTTCTGGAACCACCTGCTTCCAGCAGCCAAGGTGAGGAACTGGGGCAGGGAGGGGGCACCATTTGTCTCCCAAAACCGACGGGGGGGGGGGGTGAGGAGCTGTAGTCTAGGGGAAGAGCTGCCTTTTTGTGGTGTCCAAGGGGTGCCATCTTGCTGGCAGGGCCCCGAGTTCGGGCACTCCCTGCAGTCCTGCAAAGGAGCCTCGCTTAGAGCTGAAAAGAGGGTTCCCAGCCCGCTAATTGGAGCCAGCCTCTGTAAGCGGCAGGAGCACCTGGGCTTTCCCAGCCTTTTGAGTAAATCCTGCTAGACAGCGGTCCCCGAACTTTCCGGCTTGGCAGAGCAGTGGGGGAGGGGGCAGGGGATGATTCCGTGCGAGTGGCAGTCACCCGCATGATCTCGCGCTCCATTAGTGCATGTGCGCCTCTTGCGCAAATGGAGCTGCGCGCATCTACGCACTCGCCTGCCTCTTGTGTGGCCCATTTCCAAACTGGCTGCAGCCCGGAGGTTGAGGACCCGTTGTGCTAGATGTCTCTCTCTCCTTTTGTCCTGGAAGCAAAGGAAGCCTCCCCCTCCTCATCCCCCAGCTCCGTTTCCCCCTGCCACTTTGCTCTTTCTCCCCCCCTCCCCACCCTTGAGTTCTGGGATCTCTCCTGAGAGGGGCAGACATTCCGTTTTCTCCCAGATGCGGGAGAATGCATGGCCTCCAGTTTACATATTTACTGCACTTCTACCCCACTGCAGTCTAATTGGCTGTTGACAGATACACTCCTATGCAATTAAAAAATCTGAATAAAAAGCAGGGACTTTAACGTATAGTAGAAAAATAATTGTAAGAGAGGGAGGGGGGAGAGAGAGGGAGGGAGAGAGGGAGAGAGAAAGGGAGGGAGAGAGAGAGAATGAGTGAGTGAATGAATGAATGAATGAAAGAAAGAATGAATGAGAATCTAATTGCAGTGGGTGATCCCGGTAAAGGGTCAAACCAACCGGAAGCTGCTTGGTAGCTGCACTCCTGTTCCTGGGTGTCACCAGTGCTCAGACTGCTGCTAGCCCAGTTTGGGTGATCGGGGCCAAGAGAGGATACCCCAAATAGCCTGCTTTCATATCGGTAGCAGTGTAGGAGAAGGAGTGGCAGAACCTGAGGGCGGAGTGAAAAGAGGAATCTACCTAGAATCCCTACTGTAGTCATAAGCAGTCCAACCCCCTTTGAATCCCATGGATCCTTATCTCACTCTTACCAGTTGCTGATTCTTAAGTTGAGGAGAGTCCTATGCATGGGCTTTAGCAATAAATCACTTTAACTGAACCTTCATGTTTGGGCCTGGCCTTTCGAGTCTGACGAGCAGCCAAGGCTGCAGAAGATGCTTTGTTACAAACAGACCCTGAGTTGAGGTTCCCACTCAGGCAGTCCTCAGCAGCCTTGTTCCCTGGCCCATCCCTCTTCTCTGCTGGAGCTTGTGGCTTTTTTGTCCTCCTGAACCAGCCCTGCTGTGGGAAGAGGAGAAGTTTCAGATGTCCCTAAGCCAGGAGTAGGCAACCTTGGCTCTTTTATGTGGACTTCAATACCCAGAATTCCTGAACCAGCCATGCTGACTCAGGAATTCTGGGAGTTGAAGTCCACAAGTCATAAAAGAGCCAAGGTTCCCTACCCCTGCCCTAAGGCTTTCTGGGGGAATGGGGATAATTCAGCGTTTCTCAACCTCAGCCGCTCAAAAATGTGTGGACTTCAGCTCCCAGAATTTCCCAACCGTCTGGGAGTCAGTCCATGAATCTTCCAAGGGGCTGAGATTGAGAAGCGCCGGTTTAACTCAACTGGTCTTTCAGCAGAGCAGCTGTCAGATGGGTCCATCAGATGGTGCTGGTTCTGGAAGACTGGCTGGCTGGCTGGGTGGGCAGGTTGAAAAGCAGCCTCCTTCCCAAGGCTAGACTGGCTTCCAAGAGGTGACCCGTGTGGGATGCCGTGTGGGCTGTCTCTCTTCCTCACCTCTCAACGGGGCGATGGAGCTGTAAGTGCCCAGCTGCTCCCAGGAAGAGCGATCTGCTCCAGAGGGGGTCCTGGATTGGAGGCAGGGGCTTTGGGTAGAGCGGCAGGATCTGACCTCCCCTTCCGGTCTCCCCGGTGCAGGGCTCAGCAAGCAGCAGGACCGGCGCTTCTCAGTTGAAAACGGGGCTGCACCTCAAACCGTGAGTCCCCCCCCTTCCCCACTTTTGAGGCAGAGAGCCCACGGCAGCCTCCAAACTCTGCAGCAAGGTGGGACGGCCCTGGGGCCTGTCCACGGAGCTCCCCAAGGCTGCCCATGTGGCCCTCCAAGCAGGGGTCAGGAGGGGCTGGAGGAGGCCCCCCTGGAGTGAAACTTCCCTTCTGCCCCAAGCAGGAGGAGGCAACTGCGCAGCAGCCCGGGAAGGGCTCTCGTGGGCCGGCGGCCCCCCACCACCTCTATCAGCCACGCCCTTCTGGGGAATTTTGAGGTAACCGAGGTCCTTGAGCAGGTCTGGGGAGGCCTCAAGTGTGGCCTGACCTACCACTCCCTGTAGGACCGTTAATGTCCCACGCGAACACGAAGCTGTGGGCTGGCTCCCTCCTTTCTGCCAAGGGGGCTGAGCTGAGAAAAGCTTGGTCCTCGTTGGGAAATTGGGGGGGGGGGATCCTGGTCAAGCTCCCCGTCTCCTGAAAACGGCGCCCCCTCCCTCCTGGCAGGAGTCGATGCTGAAGGGGCGTTTCCCACCCTCCGGCCGGATCGAAGGCTTCACCGCAGAGATCGGGGCCAGCGGATCCTATTGCCCGCAGCACGCCACCCTGCCAGTGGAGGTCACCTACTTCGACATAGCCGAGCACAACGCCCCCTCCCCATTTCTAGTGAGTGGCTGCTGGGAGGAGGGCTGGGAGGCGAGCCCCAAACCAGCCCCGCATTTGCTCTGGGAAGGGTGGAGGTGAGCAGGCAGGCAGCTGGCAGCGGTCTCTCCTGCCCTTCTTCAAGATCCCGCAGGGTCTGTGCAGACGGTTGAACAAATGCCAGAGACTTGGGGAGGGGGGGGAGGCGTGCTGGGGGCTGGCCCAGGGAAGGCAATCTGCTGTAGGAGCACCCAGCTCACGATGGGCTTCCTCCAGCCCTCCCCCCCCATTCCACCAGCAAGGGGCTCCCCAAGGGAATTTCATGTGGCAACCGGCCACATCCCGCCTTTTCTGACGATGTCCTCGTGCCTACTTTGTGCCGTAGGGAGTCATTGATTTGGAAGCCTTGGGAAAGAAGGGCTACAGCATCCCCAGGACGGGCACCATCCAAGTGGTGAGTGGCGGTGGGAGGAAAGAAGGGCACTCTGGCTTGTGGGGAATAGCCTGGAGCTGGGGCCAGCCTGGCTCTCCTCTCCCTTTGTTCTCCCCTCCTCCTCTTCCTTCCCTCTTCTCCTCCCCTCCCCTCCCCTCCTCCTCTCCTTTTCTCTACAGAGAAAAGAGAGCAGAGCAGAGAGAGTGGGGTGAGGACGGAAGGCATGGCAGGGGGAGACTGGGCGAAGAGCCCCACTCCCAACCATGTCACGGCAGCTCCTGTCTTTCTTCCTTCCTCGGTCGGCAAGACCCACGAGCCGCTGCCGGCCTCCCCTCCTTCCCTCCCCACTGACTCCTCTCCCGTTCCAGACCTTATTCAACCCCAATAAGACGGTGGTCAAGATGTTCCTGGTGACCTACGACTTCCATGACATGCCTGCCAACCACGTCACCTTCTTGCGCCATCGCATCTTCCTGGTGCCGGTGGGCAAGGGGGAGGCCTCCGCTTCGGATCTTGCAGAGCAGCCCAAGCGGGTCCTCTGCTACCTGATGCACCTGAGGTGAGGACGGGGGAGCCGAGCGGGGCTGCCTCTGGGGCTTCGCTGAGGACTGGGCAAGCAGGGCCTGAACCTCCTGTGCTCGGAGTGGTTCTCAGCTCTTTCTCATGGCCCCACGGCTGTCCGACAGCGGTCACTGCCCCCAGCTTGGGCATAAGGAGGGCAAATGCGGCCTTTTTCATTTGTGGCCCAGGGAGTGGGAGGGAGGGAGGGGATTGGTGGATTCCGCTGCATTTGTTTCACTCTTCCAGCCCACCCCGTCCCACTGTGGCTTGCCACCAAGAAAACACCCCCAAACCCTCTCCCAGATTTGGGGTTGGGGAGTGGGAAAGCAGGAGGCAGGTGTTGGCAGAGAGAGAGGCCAGATTTAGCCATATATCAGCGCCTGTTCTGGGTTCGCGCAGGTGCATTCAGAGGTGGATTCGAATACTAGCAGAGAGTCAGCCATCTTTTGCACCTAGGTTTGATTCTGGGCTCCTTTGGAGGCAGCAGTACAAACATTCTGTGCCCCACCTGAGCTGATGGTTGGGCTTATTTTGGATGTGGTTTAGCATTCATTTTAGAACAAGCTGCCCAGAGTCATCGGATACGAGATGGCCGACAAATTTCCTAAACAAAATAAACAAAACAAACAAATAAATAAAACTAACCTGAACCACACTGGTGGGCTCCGGGACCGTGGCATGGTGAAGCAGCCGAGAAAGACTGGGGGAGGGGTGTGTCTTTCCTGTGCAGCCGTTCTTCAGGCTGATTTGGGTCTCCTTGTTACGGATCAGCTCAGAGACCTGGTTGGGAAAGTGGAGAATTGGGCTCTTTGCGCTGCCCAGATGAAAGTGGGCCTGGAAAGCAGGGCATGGGATCATGCCACCCCTTGGCAGAACCTCCTCTGTCTTTTTCCTTCTGAGTTGCCTAAACCAGTCAGTTGCGCCCTTATCCAATGAACCAGGATTAACTGGTTCAGAACGACCCACAAGCATTATCTTAGGGCTGCGTCCCTTTTCATTGCTCTTTGCTCACAGACTAGATGCTGGAGGAGCTGTTATTTCCCTTGTGTCTGATTGCAAGTTTCCCTCACTGGGGGTCTCTGGGCAGCAGCTGGATAGGGATACAGCAGTTCAGCCCATTGCCTGGCCTCAGGCAGTTCTTCTAACTGGGCCCTAAGCTTATATGCAAGTAGTCCTTGACTTAACAACCACAACTGAGCCAAAAATTTCTGTTGCTCAGCGAGAAAATTGTTAAGTGAATTTTGCCCCATTTTACGACCTCTCTTTGCCCGGTTGTTAAGTGAATCACTGCCATTGTTAAGGTAGTAAGACAGTCGTTAAGTGAATCTGGCTTCCCCGTTGACTTGGCTTGTCAGAAGGCCACAAAAGAAGGGTCACATGACCCAGGGACACTGCGACCGTCATAAATATGAACCAGTTGCCAGGCATCCGGATTTTGATCACGTGACCATGGGGATACTGCAATAGTCATAAGTGTAAAAAAAATGGTTATGTCACTTTCTCAGTGCCATTGTAACGTTGAATGGTCACTAAATGAACTGTTGTTAGTTGAGGTCTGTACAGAGTATTGTGCTGGCTGCCCAGGTTCTCTCCACCCACCCCCCTTGCAGGCAAATATGCCTTGGTTCCCAAATGGACCCCCCCACCCCGGAGCAACAGCCTTGGATCTCCCCACCCCACAGGCCCATTTGAAGAGTCTCTGGTTTCCCTTCCCAGGTTCCACAGTTCCAAGTCGGGGAAGATCTACCTGCACGATAACATCCGGCTACTCTTCTCGCGCAAGTCTATCGAGATGGACTCTGGGATCCCTTACGAGCTGAAGTCTTTCACGGAACTGCCCCGCAACCCCTGCTATTCCCCCCGGGCTTGAAGGAGGGAGTCGGGAAGCAGCACTTTGCCCAAGCAGAGATGGGGCGAGGGGGGGGCGGTTGGAGACGCTTCCGTGCAACTGGAGCAGGGAGAGCCAGGCCTTTCCCAGAGCTGTGTTTCAGTCATTGGATCCAGCCCAGCCAGGATCACAAATGCAGCATATCTCAACCTCTTGTTTTGGTGGCTGGTACAATTCTGTGCAGGAGGCTGGGCAGAAAGGGAAGAAGAAGGGGGGCAGGTTGCCACAGGGAATGGGCTCCTGCTGGCTTTGGTAGGCGGGCAGGGTGCCTAGGTGTCTGGGCCACGCAAAAGCATGTGCAGAACTGGGAGGTGGTCTTTGTCTCCAGGGACTTCATGGGGGAGGTGCTGTTTTTAGGAATCGAGTTAGATCACCACGCAGGAGAGGCATTGGAGCCCCATCCAAGCTAGCTTGGAGAAGGGAGTTGAAGACAGCCGTGCAAGGGCTGCTCCCCTTTCCCAGGAAGCCATGAAAGCTGTAACACTCCAAGGAGAGGGGGTGTCTTTCCTCCTGACTGCTGCTTCAGGCGCCCTCCTCTTCCCCTGGACCAGCTGTACACCGCTAGGTCCTTGGGTCACCTACAGAGGCTCATGCTGGCCTCTCAGCCCCCAGTTCTGGTCCACACATGGTGCGTGTGTGACCCAAAGAGAATTCAGACAGAGATAAACTCTGGAGGTATGAAGTAAGGTTTGTGAATCAGTGTAAGTTTTTGCTTTGTGAACTGAACTATCACCACCCGTGTGGTGCTTCTGCCGAGGGCACCAACCAAGCTGGAGATAGTAAGGCAGGAGTTGTTTTGAGGGGTCCATGGATAGCTTTGAATCTGTCCTAGTTGGAGCTGCACCAGTTTAGAAGAAAGGAAGCCTTGCTGTGAAGCCCAGGCCTCTTTTGAGGGACAGTTCTGCTCCCTGTTGCCCCAAGCATTATGTTCTCCTGGTATTTTGGTTTGGGTTGCATCTCCTACATTGTTCTCTCAACAGGGAGCAGGTGTGATGAAAGGGGCTACAATTACAGAGACTTGAAAATATTTATATTTAAAAGGAAAGAAAGAGAGACAGGCAGAAATGTATGGCATACTTTCTCGCTTCTCTTTCCTTTTTTTTTTTTTTGAAACAGAAAAAGATCTATAAATGTGTGTTTGGAAAAAAATGTCTGCCTGCCTTGATATTTTCAAGAGGGTCTGATTCCACTGAATGGGATCGGGCTGAAATGAGACAGTTGAGCTGATTGGGACTGGTGGGTGACCTGATTTTTGGGGGGGGGAGAAATCAGCCCATTTCAATTGGAGGACAGTCGCCAGTGACACATGAGAGATTTATTGAACTCTCTTGTTGGCCAAATTCCTTAAGGAAGCCTCACTCTTTATAACAGCAGGAGTTGGGCCAGACTGGCTAGTGTGGGAAGGAAAGTGCCATGCCGTATCAGAGTGTGCAATTTTCCAGGTGAGAAGCAACTGGAGAAAGAGAGTCATTGTGGCACAGTGGTTAGAATGCAGCATTGTAGGCAAACTGCCCACAGCCAGGAGTTTGATCCTGATGGGGCTCAAAGTTGACTCAGCTGTGTTCTTCGGAGGTCGGTAAAATGAGGACCCAGGTTGTTGGGATCAACAGGCTGACTCTGTAAACAGCTTAGAAAGGGCTGCAGAGCACTGAAGCGGTATATAAGTCTTAAGTGCTGCAATTCTTTGGGCTTCACCCATCCATTCATGGGAGACTCTTCTGAGCGATCAAAGTGGGTTAAAGGGCGGCTGTGCAACTACATGGAAGCATCTGCCAAAAGGGCAAAGGGAGGAGGGTTCTTTAATGGGAAAGACGGCCAACATCACGCGTGGGCTTTCTTGGAGGAAAGCAGGCCTGGAGGGCTCCGGCCTGTAAATCCGGTGCTTGGCAGTCGCATTTCCTCCCGCTGAGAGACCCTGTGGGACAAGAGGCGTTTCTGGGGAGGCGCTAGTTTTGATTTTCGCCTGCATTGAAACCGGGAATGCGGCCCACGTTTCCGTTGGCCAGCCTGGCTGCATCCCTCCCTCTCGGACCCTTCGGTGGCTCTGCCCGCCCGGGCTTTCTTCGCTGCTGTCGGACCTCTGACGGGCGCCGCTCCGGAGAGGCTTGCGATGGCGAGCCGCGGAGGCGCTGCGTTGCGGAAGCGCCGGAAATCTCTGGGGCGCCGGAGGCTCCTGGGAGTTTCGTCCGGAGGGACGCCGGGCTCTTTTGCGGGGCGGAACCAGTGGCCACGCGGAACGGTTTCCTCTCCGGAGTGTAACGGGAGGAACCAAGCGGCCGACGTCCCATTGGTTGAGAAAACAGAAGGGGCGGTCTGGCGCCCGGGCGGGTTTCTTCCCGGAAGCGGAAGCGCGGCGGAGGCCTTGGAGCAGCGAACCGGCGCAGGGAGGGCGGGTGTCACGATGCTGGCGCTGCGGACGGCGCGCGGGTTCTCCGGCCTGCGGCTCCTGCTGCGGGAGGTGGGCGGGCGGGCAGGGGCAGGGGATGCTGGGGAGGTGAGCGCTGAGTGGGCGGGTCGGGCCCTTTCCCCCGCGCCTCCCCAGCCTCTCCCTGGTGGTCCTTGCAGGGCGCCCGTCGGGCGGGTCCTGGATCGTCGCCGCGGAGGAGCGCCTCGGGGCTGCCCATGAACACGATGGTGCTCTTCGTGCCGCAGCAGGAGGCCTGGGTGGTGGAGCGCATGGGCCGCTTCCACCGCATCCTCGAGCCGGTAAGAGCCGCGGGGCAGTGGGTGTGTGTTTGTGCTGGGGAGATCCCCGGAGGGCATCTAGTCGGGCACCATTGCCACGGCCGGCCTGGGGTCGGGAGGAGGCTCCCCAGCGAAACGGCGCTCGGCTCTGCCTGAAGATCTCTGTCTCTTGCGAGCCCCGGCCGCTTGTACAGTGTGGTCCCCAGCGGTCCTCTGCTGAGCCCCCTGGTCGCTGGGCCGGAGGATCGGGCCCTGCTGGGCGTGCTTTTCAGCTCGTAGCAACAGCAACAGCCCTCTGAGCCCCCCCCCCGCCCCGGCAATCGCGGGAAGGCCTCCCGGATGCCTTCTAGTCCAGGGAGGCTGGGCTAGGGGGGAAGGGAGCGCGAGGCTTCGTCCCACAACAATGGGTCGTTGCTATGGGCTGCCTCTGCCCTGCTGAGCCTCGCAAGCTGGTGCAGCCACATAAATAATACTCCGTCCTTCAAGCGAACAGGTCTCCCAGCCCATGAAGGGGCCTTCAGCTTTTGCCTCCCTCCAAACGTTCTTACACTTGTTAGGATCAGATGCTGCCTCAGCATGGTGGCTGTCCGGCTCTGGTCGCCTGCTCTGGGGCCTCCCCCTCCCCCTATGGGGGCAGGGAAAGCGCCATGTTGCCATTGAACACTCCAGCTGAGCCTCCAGGCAGGAGTCCAGTACAAAGAGCTGTTTAGGAGAGCTTGGGGTCCTGGCAGCCATTTTGCTTTCACGTTCCATGCTCAGAGATGGCATGCCACTTCCTCATCTGCTTGCTGTCTTCTTACAGGTAGTCCTCAACTTACGACCACAACTGAGCCCACCATTTATTAAGCAAGAAATTTGTTAAATGAGTTTTGTCATTTTATGACTTTTCTTGCCACATTTGTTAAATGAATCCCTGCAGTTGTTAAGTCAGCAACATGGTTGTTAAGTGAATCTGGCTTCCCCTTTGATTTGGCTTGTCAGAAGGTCACAAAAGGGGATCACGTGACCCTGGGACACTGCAACTATCATAAATACGAGTCAGGTGTCAAGCATCTGAATGTAAATCATGTGACCATGGTAATGCTGCAACAGTCATAAGTGTGAAAAACTTATGGTCAGTTTTTTCAGTGCCATTGTAATGTTGAACGGTCACTAAATGACTGTTGTAAGTCGAGGACTGCCTGTACTCCTTTTCCTCCCACATAGCCAGAAAAAGTTGGAGCTAGGTTTATCTTTGTCAATTGAGGGTGGTGCTGGTGGAGGTGAGCTGCCTATGGACTTGAGCATGTTCCTAACAAAATGCCAGAGTGTGGCTCAATTAGCCAGACAGTTGGATGTCACTGCAGATGCTTGTGAGTATAAATAGTGTGGGGAATAAATGAGCCCAGCTAATCTCAGCTTTCTCAGATTGTACACTTCGGGGCAAAGGACGAGGGGTGAGCCAAGCCTTGGGGAAGAGGGTGGGAAGCATTTCTGCCTGGCTGCAGCTGCTTTTCCCAAGGGCTGACAGCAGCCTGGAGGGTTTTAAGAAGAGGCCGGACAACAGGCTCTTTAAGGAGGGTCTGTTTGGTTTTGCAGCATATTACAGAGGCTTAGACTAGATCAGAGGTCCCCAACCTTTGGGACACCAGGGACTGGTTCCGTGGAGAGAGGTTTTTCAGTGGACCGGAGGGGGTGTGGTTTCATCTACTGCCTGCATCCCATGGATGGGATTTTGCTTGTTTGCACAGCCCGGTTTCTGGCATGCCGTGGCCCGGTACCAGTCCACAGCCCGGGGGGTTGGGGACCCCTGGACTAGATGACCTTGGTGGTGGCTGTTTCATCGTGAGGTTTTCTAGCAGAGTTTAGACAGGCTTTTGCCTGGCTCCCTCCAACCTTGTGATGCTGTGATTGTTGGACAGCCTGAGATGATTATAGATAGAGAAAAGGATGATTCTTGTCCTTTGCTGATCCTTGCCAGGGACTGAATTTCCTCATCCCACTCCTAGACCGCATCCGCTATGTCCAGAGCCTCAAGGAAATTGTCATCAACGTGCCAGAGCAGTCGGCTGTTACCCATGGTGAGAGGGCCCGACTGGGGGACAGTTGGAGCTGGGGGACCAGAAGCCCTGGGGAGTGGGGGGGAAGGAAGGGGCCGGTCTGCTGTGCGTTCAGAGATCAGCCCAACTGAATTGAGGCAGCCTTGATTCTTTTGGTTTGCCGGCTCCATTAGTTCCTTCAGGGAAAGGGTGCACCACGGAACGGGTCACACTCAGTGCAGGTGGTCTTCGACCTACAACGGTTCATTTGGTGACCATTCAACATTCCAACAACACTGAAAAATGTGACTTGGGACCGTTTTTCACAGTTAACAACCATTACAGGATATACGTGATCAAAATTGGGACACTTGGTGGCTGGCTTGTATTTATGACAGTTGCAGAGTCCTGGGGTCCCCTTTTGTGACCTTTCTGGTTGGCTTCCGACAACCAAAGTCGGGGGGGGGGCACGGATTCGCTTTACGACCGTGCGATTCACTTGGCAGCTGTAGTGATTGGCTTAACAATTGTGACAAGAAAGGTTGTAAAATGGGGCAAGACTCATTTAACAACTGCCCAGCTTACCAGCAGAAATGTTTGGGCTTAGTTGTGGTCGTAAGTCAAGGACTGCCTGGTACTTGTCAGTCTGGTTTCGTAGCCCCTGTTGGAGCATAAAAACACTGAAGTTTTCCAGGATGAGCTGTCCAAACTCTGACAAAAAACATTGTGGCAATGATAATAATTCGGGGCTGCCCAATTGAAATTATTCAAGGCCGCATGCAATGACTTTAAAACCCCCTTTGGAATGACAAAGCAGAAAGCTGGGGGTGTTCACAGGGCCGCTGATGTCCTTGGACTAAACATAAGAGCAGAAACGGGTCAGGGCCGTCCGCTCCACGGGCAGCTGGACTCCACTTGCCCTGGGCCTTTAGCCCAGTGCCTTGGACGTTTGATGCTTGTGGGGTCTTTTGTTCTTTGTTTAGGTTGAAAAAGCAGGAGCCTTGTGTTAGCGGTCCAAGTGCTGGATTGCTTTCTGGCATCTGGGCCTTCCCTAAAGCTTTGCTGTATAGATGATAAAAGTTGCCTTTGCTTCCGCTGAAAGAATTCCTGCGTCTTTGCAGATAACGTGACCCTCCAGATCGATGGGGTTCTCTACCTGCGCATCATGAATCCTTACAAGGTACCAAGCAGAAGCTCCACACAGAACGGGGACTGTTTTCAGTGGCTGTGTGGGGCTCTCAGAACTGCTTTTCCTCAGTGGATTTGGGAGGTTTGGCAGATGGATCTCTTTTGGGTTGATGTTCTCTAGGGCCAGGACGACATCGGGCTCAGAAAGTCAAGGCCTTTTCCCTTGATTGTGGGTCTGGCCTTTCTGCCTGGCCTGGAAGAAATTCACCTATTTCCCGGTTCCTTCCATCCGATGTCCCTCTTCCTCCTCTAGGCTAGCTATGGGGTGGAGGATCCCGAGTATGCTGTCACTCAGCTTGCCCAGACTACCATGCGATCCGAGCTGGGCAAGCTCTCCCTGGATAAAGTTTTCCGGGTAAGCAACAGAAGAGAAGGAAGACCCCCCCACACACACTCTATGTACTGTTTAATAGCGGACAAGAGAAGAGCAGAGTGTCAGGCTTGTCCCGACTTGGACATTTAGGAAAGAAAGACCCTCAACTCCATTTGTGAAGTGAAAGGTTTACTAAAGTCAAACCATTACAGCATAAGCAAAGCTGGATCTGAATATTCCCGTGCAAAGCCTGCGTTTTTCCCTCTCCCCTGGCCCTTGACCAGTCTGTCAGTGTCCAATAATGTTCGAATTAAATGTTTGGGGAACGGTTTTGAGGTTTGGCGCCTCTTTGCTGGAGTTTTGGCCGTGCTTGATCAGCCGCCAGTGTGTTCTGGATTGACACCTCTGGTTCCTGTCGCCCTGTCATTCTCCCCTTCTACCTCCCCAATCTTACCCCATCCTCCCCCATTTTATGGCAGAATGCCAGCTAAGTGAGGTATGCTGAAGATGGCAGACCTGACACAGGGGCGGCCTCCCCAGGATTTTATATAAATAATCTAGGTTAACCAGATAGCTGTCAATGCGCAGGGTGTTTGATTGAAGAGAGTTACCTGGCCTTTTCCTTTGACTAAACAAACCTATTGAGGCAAAAGCCAAAGAGGGGCAGCTCAGCAACTTCTGAAGAATGTGGAGGGTGATTGCAGAATCCACGCTGAGATGCTTCATCTGCCCAATTGCACACACTGGCTGCTTCTGGTCCATAGGTTCGGTGGGCCTGAGCTGGGCTGGGCCAAGGAACCCCATAGGTTCCAGGGTTGCCTTTCTGCTCTGCCCTTGCTGGACTCTCTGACTCCACCCTTGTTCCGTCCAGGAGCGTGAATCCCTCAATTCCAGCATTGTGGACTCCATCAACCAGGCCTCGGACTACTGGGGCATCCGGTGCCTGCGCTACGAAATCAAGGACATCCACGTGCCCCCCCGGGTGAAGGAGTCCATGCAGATGCAGGTCAGTGTGGCATTCCTGGGTAAATGAAGCCTTTCTAGGCAGCACCGTCCTTGGGCTGTGGAGCCGCTTGGTACTTGCCTTTCTTCATTCTGATGGGTCTCCTTTTATCAACTGGCTGGCTGTTGCTGAAATGAAGTCGATGCAGGTCATCTGTCCAAAAAGGAGTGGGCTCCCTGATCTGGCTTGGCCCTGTCTTTGCACAGGGTTTGGGGCTCGGGACTTTCAGAGAGGGGAGCAATGCCTTCTAAGCCCCAGGGCAGCAGCAACAGCTGAACTCCTGCAGTCCTGGCCTGGGGGTTCCTTGTGCAGCCAGCCAGGCCCTTTTGCCAAGAGGCGAGGGGATCCCTACTAAAAGGCCCCCTGTTGCTCTTAGGTGGAGGCCGAGAGGCGCAAAAGGGCCACCGTCTTGGAGTCCGAAGGGATGCGAGAATCAGCCATCAACGTGGCTGAGGGGAAGAAGCAGGCCCAGATCCTGGCTTCAGAGGCTGAGAAGACAGAGCGGATCAACCAGGCTTCTGGTACGGAGAGCTCAGAAACGGCTCGCGGCAAGGAGGCTTGGCCCAAAGCACGAGTGTTTTCCTCTGCCATGTGGGGTGCCCATATCTGGCATGGGTGGGTCAGAAGCACTGAGGGAATGGGAGCCCAGAAAGAGACGTCTTTGGGGCAAGCACAGATGCTGAAGGTCCCGGCCTTCTTCGAGGGAGGCCTGGCACTTCAACTAAAGACTCCTTCCAGGCAGCCTGGAGCAAGGGGGCTGCCCTTGGTTCATGGAAGACCCAGGCCTCCTCCCTCCCCTTCTCTGCATCCACTCTTCTCTGGGGAGGAAAGCAGCTGAGGGGGTGGGTGAGGCATCTGCTGGCAGAGCCGACCTTGAGGTGGGCCACCTCAAAACTCCATGGGCGGTCTCTCTTTCAGGGGAGGCCAGCGCCATCCTGGTGAAGGCCCAAGCCAAGGCCGAGGCCATCGGACTTCTGAGCATGGCTCTGACCCAGCAGGTGATAGTGGGGAAGAGGGAGGAAAAAGGTGTTGGCCATGTTGGGGGAGGGGCTGCCCCTCTTTGCAACTGAAGAGGGGCTCCAAGCAAGCCTTTGTGTGGGGCTGGGCTGCTTGCTGGAGGCAAGTCCGTGTTCATGAGAGGCGAAGAGAGTTGGGAGGTCTGTCTCTGTTGGAGACCCCGGGTTCTAAAGAGAGTGTTTTGGTCTAGTGGTTAAGGTACCAGACTAGAAAACCAGAGATCAAGAGTTCAAGTCCCGCCACTCTCCCTCTCTCAGCCCAACCCACTTCACAGGATTGTTGTGGTGATGTCGGCCCACTGACCATGGGGGGGGGAGGCCTGCATATTGCCCGGTTGGAGGCCCTCTTCCGTTCATCTCCGCTCACCAGGCATGCAGACCCCCTTCCTGGTGCCCAAGCAGAGCAGTCCACTGGGCAGAAATGAAAAAGTGGCTGAATGACACTGGTTGGTGGAGTCAGGAGGGGCCTGTTTATTCTGCTTTGGGCGAGGAAGGGAAAGAAAGATTCCTGTTAAGAGCCAAAGGATGGCTTTTCTCTGAAAGGCTGGGTGGGAGAAGGCCAGGAAGGCCCTCCCTCCCTCCCTCCCTCCCCCCAGAGCCCGCTCCAGCGGCCTTTGGCTCATGCTTCTTGCCCTCCTCTCAGAATGGCAACATGGCGGCTTCCCTATCGGTGGCTGAGCAGTACGTACAGGCGTTCTCCCAGCTGGCGAAAGAGTCCAACACCATCCTCCTGCCCACCAGCACTGGAGACGTGACCAGTATGGTCGCCCAGGTCAGTCTGGAGCACAAGAGCCGGGGGCCTGGGATACGCAGGCTGCAGCATGGGCGGGAACTCTGGGCAGGTGGAGGGTGGGATATGTGGGTCTGGCAGGTAGCGGGAGGGAAGCCCCAGCCATAACTGCAGAACAACAGAGCCAGCTGCCCTGGGGTGGGGAGGCACTAGAAATCAAGGCTACCTCAGCAGGGAGGCTCTTGATTTTGGGTATATCTGCTGCAGCCAGTCTTGGGAGCTCTCTTTTGGCGTGGGAGTTAGGAAGAGGGAGTAAGTTTCCCAGCCCTGGAGATGGTGTCTCAGAGGCCCTGGCAGCCTCTGTCTTGGAGATAGCAGGGGCAGCCTGGCTGGAGAAGGGATGGGGGGTGGAGAAAGGGGGAGCCGGCTGGCTGACTGCAGAGGTTGGGATGACCGCTGGATGGCAGTTGCAACACCCAGTAAGCTCTGTAATAGATGGGGGAAAGGGCCCTGTGGGGTGAGCAAGACCCCAGGATTAGGTGGGGCCAAGGCCAAGAGGCTTCTTTGGAGCCCCAAAGGACTGAGGTGGGCTTGCACGCTTTGCAGCTTTTTTAAGAGTCTGCAGACGGTCTCCAAGGCTCTTTTGGGGTGGGGAAGGAGCAGCAACTCCCCCAAGGAAGGGCCTACACCTCCTGGGGGGCTCAGCAACTGGGGTGGGACAGACACAACACACACAGACACACACACACACACACACGGCATCCTTGGTGATGGACCCCCTTCCTTTCTTCTTCCGCAGGCCCTGACCATCTACTCCTCCCTGACCAAGACTCAGGAGCCTCCCGAGAGCCTGGAGGGCCCCACTGACCCTCCCCGGTTGGCACAGAAGCCTCCCAGCACCAGCTATGAGGAATTGGAGCAGTCAAGCACCAGCTAGCCGGAGCCCCCAAGGACTGGCCCCCAAGGAGCCCCGGATGCACCCCTGTTTATTTTCTTATTGGATTGAATCATGTTGCAATAAAAAGGAGATGGCAGAGTCTGTGTCGGCAGCAGCAAAGGGGGGCGCGTCTGGGATCGCGGGGGGGGGGGGCTTTTCCTGGTGAAGCGGCGGCGCCCTTGACTCCTCCCGCCGGAAGAGGGCGCCCTCCGGCCGCTCCGCCTGCCCTCTCGCCCTCTTCCGGCCGCCGTGCCCTTTCCGGCGGGCGGGCGTGAGCCAAGGGCGCAGGATGCCGGGGAGGCGGGTGGCGGTGTCTTCGGCGGCGGCGGGGCTACTGCTGGTGGCCTGGGTCGGGTTGCTGCTTTGTTCGGCGCTGGCGCTCTTCGCCGGCGGCTTCCTCCTGGTGCGGCTGGAGCTGGGCTATCGCAGTGACTGTGCGCTACCGCCGGGCGGTCCTCCGCTGCCCGCCCGCCCGCTTCGGAGCCCCTGCTGGCTGCCGGCGCGCTTCGCCCGGGCGGCGCTGGTGCTGATTGACGCGCTGCGCTTCGACTTCGCGCGGCCCCGGCCAGACCCCTCGGCTGGCCCGCCGCGACCCTTCGAGGACCGGCTGGGAGTCCTGCACCGCCTGGCTCTCCAGCAGCCCCGCCACGGCCGCCTCTACCGCTTCCGTGCCGACCCGCCGAGCACCACGATGCAGCGGCTGAAGGCGCTGACCACCGGTTCGCTACCCACCTTCGTGGACGCCGGCAGCAACTTCGCCTCCTACGCCATCCGCGAGGACAACCTGCTCTGGCAGCTGGCCAGCAATGGTGGGAAGCCGGGGGGGGGGGAGGCGGCTCGGTGAGGCGCTAGTCCTCTTGAAGGAAGGCTGAAATCTGCCCAGGCTCCTTTGCCCTCGCTCAGCCTCGCCTGCTGCTTTCGCGAGAGTCGCAAACGCTTCTTTATGGGCGGGCGGGGATCTCCTATTCGCTGCTACTAGTTACCCTGGAAAGACCCCCCCCTCCGACTTCCCCCTCCTGAAGGTGCCCTCCTCGCCCGGCGTCCAGTCTCTGCTCTTTGAGCAGCCCCCAAGCGTTCGTTTTCCCTTCTCCAGTCCTCGCTCGTGTCTCCTTTCTGCGACGGATCTGGGCTGGTCGAGCTCTTGGTCCTAAGCTGAGCAAGAGCCCCCTCCAGGTATCAGCTAACCCCAGTGACCTCCCATCCCTTCCAGGCGACCCTTCAGGCTCTAAGGCAGAACCGGCCCAGCAACCTGAAAGACGGCCTCCCTCTGGGGCAAAGGGATTTGATTGGTGGTTGGGCTGTGCCATTCCACCTTTGGCCCATGATCTGAGGCTCTGGGATCCACCCCTGCACGTTTGACTTGAGGGGTGGTCTCCCCTTCCCCGAGATTGTTCTAGGACAGTGTTCCTCAACCTTTTCTTCACCATGGACCCCCTTTAAATACCTTTTGTGGCCATGGACCATGGCCATGGATCTCCAACACTTAAGATTTAAATCATAACATTTCTCCAAGCTTTGGTGGATCCCCCTGTGATGACATTATGCCCCCCCCCCGGGGATCCACGTGCCACAGGTTGAAAACCCCTGTGCTAGGACCTTTGAGCACTTTGATGTTGGGTAGAAAGTCAGGACGGTGTACCAGTCCCACCACCTCAAGGAGAACGGAGTGTGTTTCTAGGCTTTTTCCCCCCCTACGTATCATGACTGAAAAGATGTTATTTCCTCAGAAATCTTGGACGTTCGGCATGGCTCAGTGGTTCACACAGTCATATCAATCTAAAAAGCCTGTCAGACATAAACGGTGTTCATTTTGGCTGGGAAATCTAGCTGTTGATCCCTCAGCCCACCCACCCACCCCAAACTTTGGACTCGGGGTGTGAGTAGACCCTATACCAGGGGTAGGCAACCTCGGCTCTTTTATGATTCATGGACTTGAACTCCCAGAATTCCTGAGTCAGCATAGCTGGGTTGAAGTCCATGAGTCATAAAAGAGCCGAGGTTGCCTACCCCTGCTCTATATCGTATACCACTTCAGACAAATGGTTGTCCAATCTCTTCTTAAACACTGCAGGTTTTCAAGGAGAGACTGGACAACCATTTGTATAGGGTTTCTTGCCTGGGCAGGGGGTTGGACTAGAAGACCTCCAAGGTCCATCCCAACTCTTGTCTCTATTCTATTCTATTCTATTCTATTCTATTCTATTCTATTCTATTCTATTCTATTCCTTATTCTATTCTATTCCTTATTCTATTCTATTCCTTATTCTTTTCTACTGTACTCTATTCCATTCCATTCTATTCTATTCCTTATTCTATTCTATTCTGTTCCCCATTCCATTCCATTCCATTCTATTCCCTATCCTATCCTATCCTTCCAGATGTACTTTAATTAACCACCAAGAACTGTTGAACAAGACACACAAAAGATGCTTCAGGCCTACATTTGTTGAGGGAAAATAAAAGAAGAAAGAATTAGGAATGGTCTCACAGGTCATCTATTCCATCCCATTCCAATCCTAACCCTAACCCTGAGAAAGAGAGACCCCCTTGGACAGTGGTTCTCAACCTTTTTAATGCCGCGACCCCCAACCGGTTGTAAGTCGAGGACTACTCAACCGGTCATAAGTCGAGGACTACTCAATTGGTGCAGCACCGTTTGCAGAATGGGACTTTTGGCGGGCTCAGCAGGGCAGAGACAGCCTGGACAACTCCTATTGGCTTTTGAAAGCCAATAGAATTAGACTCAATTCAAGAGAGTCTATTCTATTGGCTTTCAAAAGCCAATAGAATAAAAGGGAGTGGCACAGCTAAGGAAAAGGGGAAAAAAATGGCGGACTGCGTTGTTTGGCAACCCCCATGAAATGGTCGTTTGACCCCAAATGGGGTCCCGACCCACAGGTTGAGAACTACTGCCCTTGGAAAAAGCAGGAATGAAGCCTCCTGGAATGGTGGTGATGCTGGAGCAGCAGCAGATTTTATGCTTAGGAGTGTATTGCCACCTGCTGGTTGCCATGCTGTGAACCCCCCTTCTCCGTACCTCTGCCAACGTCCCCCCTCCTCTTTCAGGGAAAAAAGTGGTCTTCATGGGGGACGATACCTGGGACGGCCTCTTCCCCCAGGCCTTCCACCGGGCCCACTTCTTCCCTTCTTTTAACGTGAAAGATCTGCACACAGTGGACAACGGCATTTTGCAGCATTTGTACCAGACAGGTGAGCAGGTCTGGTCCTGGGTGGGAGAATGGGGGATGAGTGAAGTTGGAGTCAGAATGGAAGGCCAACTCTGGGGAGCGGGATCTCTCCAGCTAGAAAGTGACCTGGGTTTTGTTAAGAAAATGCTTTTTAATTGCTTCCGTAACATAACCAGCGATGGTGGCCAAATGGCATATATTTTAACAATAAACCCAAAGCCGACAATCAGATTTCTGTGAGTTTCACAAATAAGAACAGGGAAAGGGAATCTCAGCCTCAACTGCCCTTGGTTCTCTTTCCATTCAGCTCAGCAGTTGCCAATCTTTCTGGCTTTGTGGACGGCGGGGAGTGGGGGGGAAGGGCAGAGGGGATGGTTCCATGCGAGCACACGCGCAACTCCATTTGAGCAAGCAGTGAGCACATGCACCCCTCGCTTGCATAAATGGAACTGTGCTGGTTCCTCTGCCCGCACAAGTGGAGTTGCCTGTGCACGCTCACCCGCCACTTCCACAGCTGGCTTCTGAACGGGCCAGAGCCTGGCATTGGGCCACTATCTGGGGATTGGGGACTGCAGATGTAGTTCTTTCCCCTCCCCTCTCGTGTTTTGCCATCCTCTTCCTGGTACCTTGCCTAGTTGAATCCATACCCTGCTATTGCACTGCAATGGAGGGAAGGCTCCAAGCGGCCTCTGTTCTTCCTTCCAGCCCTCCCTAAAATGCAGCGCTCCTTTTCACCTTTGACCTCTCTCCCCTCTTTCCTGTGGCACAGTGGATGATGGCGAGTGGGATCTACTTATTGCCCATTTTTTGGGTGTGGATCACTGCGGTCACAAACATGGACCAGATCACCCTGAAATGGCCAAGAAGCTCTCCCAGATGGATGAGATGCTCAGGTGAGTTGGAACCGGAACTGGAGGGGAAGCCCTCCCCCCTGCCACCCCCCCCCCCAGGATGGCTGTCCCTCCTGTCCTCAGCCTCACGTGGCAGAATGGCAGGCAGCTTTTCTACTGGGTGCCCTCATCTAGTGCAGGGTAGAGCAGCAGCTCAGGACACAAACCATCCAGCCCCAGCTGAAGCCCCGTTGCTTCTGGTGTGGCTTCTAAAAGTGCAAGTTGACTATTTCCACCAGTCTGTTTCATGCTGGTGCTGGCCAAGAGGGTGTAGCTTAAGTTCTATATTGTTGATGGACAGTTCACTGGTTGACCACCTGGGAAATGACACGCTCCTCCTGGTGGCAGGGGACCACGGCATGACAGCGACCGGGGACCACGGTGGAGACAGTGAGGAGGAACTCGACGCGGCTCTCTTTGTGTACAGCAAGGCTCCGCTTTTCCGGGACCTTCCCCCTGAGGTGAGCCAGAAGGGCACCTGGCCAGCATGAGCAGCCCTGCCAAAACAGACCTGGCACTCCCTGGTGTGGGACATCTGGGAGAAAGGACAACCCCTGGGCTGCGATAAGGTGTGTCCTTGGGCAAGGGCAGATTACCTGCAGTCTTCTAGGTGCTTCCAGAATTCCTTGCGTTGGTGGTGTTGATGGAATCATCAAGGTCAGCAGCCACACCTCCGGCAGGCAGCGCCAGGTGGCTGATCCCTGACAAAAGGCTGGATGAAAAACTGGGTGGTTTCCCGGGGATCTTCCATCTTTGCCCCATTGCTTGTTCCCCATTCCTCCTCAGGAGCCCCAGACGGTCCCACAGGTGAACCTGGTGCCGACCTTGGCTCTCTTGTTGGGGGTGCCAGTGCCGTATAGCAACATTGGGGAAGTGATGGCTGATCTCTTTGCAAGTGAGGGGGATGCAGCTGCCTCGCTCCGTGCCCAGCTGGCAGCCTACAACATCAATGCCAGGCAGGTAAGAGTGGATCCCCTCCCATGGGGGGGCCTTCAAAAGTGAGGTCTTGGTGCAATGGTTAGAAGGTAGCATTGCAGGCTAACTCTGCCCGCTGCCAGGAGTTTGATCCTGACCAGCTGGAGATTGACTCAGCCTTCCATCCTTCCAAGGTCAGTAAAATGAGGACCCAGATTGTTGGGGTCAATATGTTGACTCTGTAAACCTCTTAGAGAGGGCTGTGAAGCACTGTGAAGCGATGTATAAGTCTCAGTGCTATTGCTAAGTGCTATTAAGACAGCCCAAAGGACCCCACTCGGAGAGAGTTCAGCAGGGGAACCAGGGGATTCACGCTCCCCTTGTCCTGCCTCCCAGAGGCACAGTGGCATCTCCAGTTGCCCCTCACAGCACAGAAGATACAGCTGGTCTGGCAGCCACGAGGCTGAGAGGCTGAGGCTTCGGAGGCCATGCTGAGCTGCTTGGGAGGCCCTTAGTGAAGTGCCCCCCTCCCCACCTTGCTGAAGCAGCCTTCCAGTGATCTGAGTGACTGATCTTTTTGCCTGGGCAGGTGGACCGCTTTCTGCACTCCTATGCAGAGGCCGCTCAGGACCTCCCGGCGGAGAAACTGCAGCACCTTCAGCATCTCTTTCGCTCCGCCACGGAGGAGCACGAGCGCCTCTTGGCCCAGGAGGCTTCTCTGGTCCTGCCGCAGATGGAGGGGCTCCGGACACGTTTCCAGCAGTACCTGCAGGAGGCCCGGGCCGTGTGTGCCGAGTCCTGGGCCCGCTTCCATCCCGGCTGCATGGTGGCCGGCTGCGCCCTCTTGACCTCCTCCTGCCTGCTGTGCTACGTGGCCTCCCAGGTGGCCACTCGCCTGGACTTCTCCTACCGCCACTTCTTCCTCTACCCCCTGCTCTGGGGGTTGGCGGGGGTGACCCTCCTGGGGCTGGCTCACGTCTTCAGGGGGGCCAGAGCTGACCTCCTTATGCTGTCCTCCGGGGGGGCGGCGACTTCCCAACTGGGCTTCTTCTGGCATTGCTGGACCAGGCGCCCCCCAGCCCTGCATACGGCTGGCCTTTGCCCCCCGTTGGAGGGTTTCAGGCTGAAGCCGAGGCTCTGGGCGGGGCTGCCCCTGGGCATCCTGTTCCTGCGTTGCGCAGCCATGCTTTCGGACAGCTTTGTCGTGGCGGAGGGACAGGTGGTGCCCTTCCTGCTCACCTCCCTGGTGCTGCTGGAGGCTCTGAAGCTGCAGTGGAAGGGCAGGCTGGACGGCTCTCTGCTGTGCTGGCAGCTGCTGGCCACCTTGGGCGTTGTCGTGGTGTGTGCACGGCTCTCAGGGCTTTTCCAGAAGTGCCGCGAGGAGACCCCTGTTTGCCAGACTGCCTCCATTTTGGGGCCCCTCTCCAGCGTGCAGGAACCGAGGACCAAGAACCTCTATTACGGGCTGTGTGTGGGGGCGGTGGCGAGTCTGGTGTGGGGCACCCGCTGCTGGCTGCGCCATTACGGCAACCTGAACAGCTCCTGCGCCCTGGTCCTTTTTGTGCGGTGGGGATTCCCACTCCTGGCCCTGACCCTGGCCGGTTACTGGGCCATCACCTCTGGCGCCGAAGAGATGCTGATCAAACGCCACGCCTGGGCCCAGCTGGCTTTGGAGGCCTTCCCCCGCGGGATTTACGTCTTGGTGATGGCGGGGCTGCTCCTGGTTTTGTGGAAGCCCATGACCGTCTTTCTGGAAGGCAGCCAAGAGCCACCCCTCATGTCCTCCACCTCCGAGGCCTTGATCCCCCAGCTGGACCGCCGGATCCAGGAGTCTCTGAAAAGCCGGCTGGAGGAAACGCCCGGTGGTTGCAGGGCCACGGTGGTCGCCTACGGGCTGGGCAGCGTCTATTCGGCCGCCTTGCTCATCAGCCTGGCCCTGCTGGGCTTCCTTCTGATGACTCTGCACACGGAACGGCTCAGCCTGGCCTTCCTCCTGCTGTTCGTGGAGGCCTTCGCCCTGCTGTGGATGCACGCCTGTGCCAGGGCCCTCTCTGCAGACTCGGGTGAGTCAGGGAATTCTGGCTCGGCCTTGGCCGGAGGGCCTGAAAGGAATCGTCCAAAAGCAAAGCACATTCTCGAGACGCAGTTAAACTCAGTTCAGAGTAGCGGAAGCTGGGAGTCTCAGCTTAAGAGAAGCCCCGGGAAAGGAGGCCAACAGGGCTGGGGGTCCGGCCTGCAAAAAAGGGGTTGTCGTCTCTGCCTGACAGACAGACAGAGCTGGGGAAGCAAGTCCAGCTTTATCCTCGGGGCAGGTTCATAAAGAGTTAAACAGCGTCATAGCTGGTTTGTAAGCGCTGTAGGATTTTAAGGCTAAACCAGCATCTTGAATTGTACCTGAGAAATACTTGGCAACCAGTCAGGTGAGGCAGGGAAGGTGACGGTGGATATTACCTGTCGTGAGCACAATCTCCCTTGCTTGGTGCAATCCTGGAGACTTTTTAAAGGAAAAGCAGGAGAGAGTAGCTAGAGGCCCAGTAATGCCCCCCCCCCCCGAACGCTTCTAGCAAGCTAAGGGAGCCCTTTTAAAGGCAGCTAGAACTCCGGCCTACTAGAGAGGTTCTTAGCGGGGCTTTTAGGCCTGGCAGCCCTCGGATCAGCCGGATCTGCAATGCACAAAGATTTAGCAACAGCCACTGGGCTGTGAGCAGAAACCGTAGATCAGTGGTTCTCAGCCTGTGGGTCGGGACCCCATTTGGGGTTGAATGACCATTTCACGGGGGTCGCCAAACAACGCAGTCCGCCATTTTTTTCCCCTTAGCTGTGCTACTCCCTTTTATTCTATTGGCTTTTGAAAGCCAATAGAATAGACTCTCTTGAATAGAGTCTAATTCTATTGGCTTTCAAAAGCCAATAGAATATTGCCCTGCTGAGCCCGCCAAAAGTCCCATTCTGCAAACGGTGCTGCACCAGTTGAGTACTCCTCGACTTACGACCAGTTGGGGGTCGCAGCATTAAAAAGGTTGAGAACCACTGCCGTAGATGCTGCTGTGCCTCTGGGAGGCAGGAACAAGAGGGATGTGAATCTCCTACTGAACTCTCTCCGTGTGTGTGGGGGGGGGCTGTGCGCTGTGTTCCTTAGCAAGGAGAGCAGTGCTTTGGGGTGCGTGGGCTCCTGGGCTCTCGCTAGTGTTCCTCTTCCTCCTCCTCAGACCCCTTTGTGGTGCCGTGGGAAGCCCTGGTTGCTTGGGCTCTTGCTGCCGCCCAGTTTTTCTACGCCACTGGCCATCAGCCCGTCTTCCCCGCCATCCACTGGAACGCGGCCTTCGTGGGGTTCCAGCAGGGACACGCCACCAATCTGCTGCCTGCGTTCCTCGTTGGGGCCAACACTTTTGCCTCTCAGATCCTCCTGGCAGGTGAGTTCCGTGCTCGATTTTCAGATGGCCTCGGGGACCCAGCCCGGCTTCTTGCCCAGCAGAGAGAGAAATGGGCTCCCGAGTGAATGGCAGCGGCGACGGCTGGCAACCTGACAGTGGGAGTCAAAAGAGCCGAGGTGGCGCAGCAGTTAAAGTGCAGTACTGCAGGCCACTTTAGCTGACTGTGTTCAGCAGGTCAGCGGTTCAAATCTCACCGGCTCAAGGTTGACTCAGCCTTCCATCCTTCCGGGGTAGGTAAAATGAGGACCCAGATTGTTGGGGGCAATGTAAATATATATATACATTGCTTACTGGTGTACACCGCTTAGAGAGTGCTTGCACTTAAAGCGGTATATAAGTCTCATAAATAAATAAATAGACGAGCCCTGGCAGAGTGTGTGGGGGGGGGCTCGGGTCCTTTTTGGGGACAGGCCTTTTCTGCATCCATGGCGAGTCAAAGTTGCCCTTTGGCCCTCCTTCAGAAGAAAGAGGAAGGGTCTCTGCATCTGGTCTCTCGAAGCTCTTTGGCCCACATCTGAGGAGGGGGAGAGGGGCTTCCTGATTCCCTCCCTGTGTGTGTGTGTGCCAGCCTCTCTGTGTGTTTCTCTTTTACGCGCCCGTATAATCTGGCTTTTGGTCCCCGTCTCTTGGTGATCCTCTTTCTCCCGAGGTAGCTGGCTGCCCATTACTTCTGCTGTGGCCCTTTGTCTGTGAGGCCAGCACCTCCGGGGCCGGGAGGCCAAAGACGCGACTGCAGGACAGGGAGGAGCCGATGATGGAGATGAAGCTGCGGGAGGCGCCGGAGCGGTTTTCAGCAGCCCTGCTGCAGCTGGGCCTCAGATACCTGCTTATTTTGGGGCTTCAGGTCTGTGTGTATGTATGAGAGCCACCGTGAGAGAAGGCGTTGATGGGGATTCAGTGGCAACGGGTGTCCCCCCCCGGGAGCCTCACCTGGTTCATCTGCAACCGGTGGATCCACCAGGATGTCCATTTTGTGACTTAGTGGAGATCAGGAACGTTCATTATTGATTTATTAAACTTTATATAGCTTCCCAACTTACACACAGGTGGCTCTGGGCGGCTTACCAATTTTTAAAATCCGCCGTACAATAAAAACTCATAAACGGCAGCAGCCACACAATCTAATCAGCCACTTGATCGGCTCGGTCTCCATTCGGGGTCCCCAGGCCTGCCCACCAAGCCATGTTTTTAGGGCTTTTGGAAAAGCAGCAAGGTGATGGGCTAACTGTACCTGGGGGGGGGGGAATAATGTTCCTTAAAGAAAAAGGCACCACCGAGAACCCCCTTTTTCGTGCCCCACCAGATGACGGTTCCTAATTGATGGGGCTTGCAAGGTGCCCTGCCTTCCCCTCCTGGTGGGCAGAGTAGATGTAACAGGGGAGAGGCCTCCTTTTGTCCCTGCAAAGCCACACCCAGCCTCTCTGGGCAGAGGCTGCCCTTCCTTGATCTCTCTGTCTCCCAGAGGGCCCTTCTGTCCTGAACAGTCTCTAGTTCTCCCTTGCTTGAGTCCAGGGCTGCTGGCCCTGCTGAAGAGCTGCTGTGGGGGGGGGGGGGGAGATATAAGCTCTCTGTCCCTTCCGTATGTTTCCTTTGCGAGGTTGCTGGCTCAGGTGTGAGAAGGCCAGCAGGCTTCTACCCAGGGACAGGGCACCTGTTTCCTTGCTGGCTGCAGCAGCTCTTACTGAAGATCCCTCTGGAGTTCCCTCATAAAGTTGTTTCACTCAGCTAGTTTTGCCGGTAACCAAGCTCTCTCCTCTTCTGGCTGGACTGAACCACTTCCCTCTCTTCTCTTCTCCCAACAGCTTCTGGCTTCTGTTTTGGCAGCCATGATTCTCAGGAGACATCTGATGGTGTGGAAGGTCTTTGCCCCAAAGTAAGTCCCCCCACTAAGTCGGTGCCACGTGGTGAGAAGCTCTTTCTCTAACTCAGGGTTCTCAACCTGTGGGTCGGGACCCCATTTGGGGTCGAACGACCATTTCACGGGGGTCGCCAAACAACGCAGTCTGCCATTTCCCCCCCCCCTTTTCCTTAGCTGTGCTACTCCCTTTTATTCTATTGGCTTTTGAAAGCCAATCGGAATAGACTCTCTTGAATAGAGTCTAATTCGATTGGCTTTCAAAAGCCAATAGGAATTGTCCAGGCTATCTCTGCCCTGCTGAGCCCGCCAAAAGTCCCATTCTGCAAACGGTGCTGCACCAGTTGAGTAGTCCTCGACTTACGACCGGTTGAGTAGTCCTCGACTTACGACCGGTTGGGGGGTCGCGGCATTAAAAAGGTTGAGAACCACTGCTCTAACTCCTCCCAGTCCAAAAACCCACACGGGAAGAGTCAGGATAGGACTCCTGAGCTTGGGCTGGAGGCGGGGTGGATGGCTGGAAGAGTTGCAGTTGAGCTGATCAGAAGTCAGTATTGTGCTTTGCCAGATTTCTCCTTTTACTGCACACCCAACTTTGTTAGCTTCAGGCAGCTAAAAGCAGAAGAAACGGGGAATTGATAAAGAACAGGGAGGCTGTAATGTCAGCCCCAGGATGCCTGACTTAGGTTGCCTGGTTTCCTGAGACACAGGATGTAGGAGAGTACCAGACTGAGCTTGAGAGAGGGAGGGGTCAAGCATGTCATCAGTTTGGCATCCCTTCGCTAAGTCCAGCCCTCCTTGAACTCAGTTGACTCTTACCAGTTGTTCTTGTTTAGAGGCAGCATGGATTAAATGTGTACTCATTTGAACATCTTGGCTCTTGATTTCTTGCACCTGAACTTCAGGGGATACCCTGGGGCAGGGGTAGGCAACTTCGGCTCTTTTATGACTCATGGACTTCAACTCCCAGAATTCCTGAGTCAGCTGACTCAGGAATTCTGGGAGTTGAAATCCATGAGTCATAAAAGAGCCGAGGTTGCCTACCCCCTGCCCTGGGGGCTTTGGCATTTGCTTGATGAGATGAGGCCCCATTTGTCCTGAGCGCAGACCCCCCCCCCCAACCGCAGAGGAGTCCGTGTCCTTCCCCAGGTTCTGTCCTCTTCAGGGACAGACTGCTGAGCTTCCTGCAGAGAGAGCTGGTGGGGAGATCTGCCCCACTGAGCATTGGTTGCCTACTTCCCATGACCTCACCCTGTGCTTTTCTTCACCCTGGCAGGTTCCTCTTCGAAGCGGTGGGCTTTGTGGTGAGTTGCGTCTTTCTCCTCCTGGGCCTTGGCCTGGTGATGCGCGTGGATTGTGCTGTCAGCAAGTGGTTCAAGCAGGTCATCCTTGCGCAGTCCAGATAGCGCAGCAGTGCAAAGGAGTCGGTCGAGTCAGTGCTTGCAATGAGGAGATGCTCTCTGCTTCCTCTCTCTGCCAAGGACAGAGACTTTGGGAGCAGCAGAAAGGAGGGGACCTTGGTTGCACCATATGAATGGCGGGCAGATGCAGCGGAACGGCCCCCTGGCAAGACTTGCCAAGGAATGGGAAGAAGCACCAGATGAAACCAAAGAGAACTTTCGGTTCCTGCACGCCGGGTGCCTGGGGCGCACAGACATGTTGTGGGGAACGACAGGGTGGCAGTTCTTTCTTTCTTTATAATTCTGGAGGATTCAGCAACTACCTCGGAAGGAGAGTGTGCAGCAGGCTGGCTTGGCGACAGTTTGGCAGCCCTGGGCGTCCCAGGCCCGGTTGGTACTGAACAGTGTCCTGGGGAGGGAAGCTCCAGCAGGGCCAAGCGGTGGGCAAGGTGCTTCGCCTGGCTCAGGGGCTCTGAGACACAAGGCCAGGCTTGAAGGCTGAATGGCCAGGGATTTGGAGATCATTGCTGCTATCAAGTTGAGATGCTAGATTCTGGGTTCCAGGTTTTGGATTTGGCTTTTTGAAATAAAAGTACAGCTTTTCAGATTGGAGTAGTAGCTTCAATGGCTGCTCATATGGTCTTGGAGAGCTAAGAAGGAACCACTTGCCTGATCTGGGGTTCATTGAAGAAACATCAGAGGCTGCATGTGTGCCAAGTCAGTTGTCTCTCTGCCCCACGAGTGCCACTCCCTGCTGCCCTGGCTGGATGTTTCTGTGCAGCAGATGTGCTCTAGCTTCTCACTTGCTCTTCCACACGCTCTTTGATGGAGCTGAGTATCCCTGACCGATTTCAGCTTCTCCTTGCCTAGATCCACTGAGCCGGGGCTGGTAGTTAGAATACTGATTCTATTTTGGACTAGCGCAGGGAGAAAAGCGTTTAGCTACGCCTGATTTCAGTCTGGAGCACCTCCAGAGAATCTCTCCCAGGTGAGAGTATCTCATATCTCCCTCTCCCTCTCTCTCTCTCTCTCTCTCTCTCTCTCTCTCTCTCTCTCTCACACACACACACACACACACACACACACACACACACACACACATGCCCCCTGAGACACACACACACATATGCCCCCTGAGAACCTGCCCCTTTCTCACCTTTTGAGTTGGCAGGTTTTGTAACGCCTGTCCCTCCTTCCCTTCTTCTGGATTTGCTTTGTGGCAAAAAGAACCTTTTGGATTCTTCCTGCAGTCAAAATGGAAAGGAGAGGTGGCTCTATGGAAGATGTAGGATACTGATTAACTAATTCTATTATTTTTATTACATTATAAATTGAATGTAAATCTTCCTGGGAAGAGATCTGTGGAGCTCTGAACTGCAGCAGTGTCTGAAATCCCTTTGGGATTGCTGCTGCCGTGTCTTGCTGCCTCTTGCCAGTCCAAGGCAGCTCAGCAGAGGGTTTACCCAAGATTTTTATTGATGGCTGTCACGAAAAGGATGCTAGAAGTCACGAGAGGGGATTTAGAATTTTGATACTGAACTGACGAGCACAAGGAAGTAAATGGACTGCAAATTCCAGAAACTGTCTCCGCATGATATTGTGCGGCTGATATGATTTCCTTCTTAGCTTACAGAAAAGGCCAGGTATGTTCCTAGTCTAAATAATTGGGGGGGGGGGGTGATCACAGGATGTATGAGCCACAGACAAAAGCATAATGGTTCAGAAAGCAGATGTTATTTTTACAGTTAACACATTTCTCTAGAGTGGCTCATTAGATGGCTAAACACCAGCCCTGCAGTGGTCGGCATGCTTCTTGTCATTAGGGCCTCCTAATCCATGGGTGCTTTAAAGCAGGGGTCTTCGACCTTGGCAACTTGTGGACTTCAACTCCCAGAATTCCTCAGCCAGCAAGCTGAGTGAGGAATTCTGGGACTTGAAGTCCACAAGTCTTAAAATTGCCACGGTTGAAGACCCCTGCTTTAAACCACAGGCTGCTTGGGCAGAGCCTGACCCTGGGCAGCCTGACCCTGCAAAAGTGCATTTTCAGCCCCCAAATAAGGCGTTTTTACAACCCACCAGCATTTTGCTGCTACCTTCAACATTTGGATGAATTAAACCTGCTGCTCCTTAAGAGTGCAAAAGAATCGAGTTTTTCAAAGGAGGTCTCCCCTGAATTCTTGAAGGATAAACTTAGGACAGGAGCCTCCACGATTGGGAACTGTAAGACTTATGGACTTCAATGCCCAGAATTCCCCAGCCAGCTATGCAGTATGCTGGCTGGGGAATTCTGGGATTTGAAGTCCACAAGTCTTAAAGTTACCAAGTGTGGCCACCCCTGATTTAGGAGATAAACATAGTAAAGGTCGGCTTTAGGACCTGCCCGGCAACCTCGAGTAAAAGGGGAGGTGGTGGGGTCGATGCCTACTCCCCTCGAGTAAAAGGGGAGGTGGTGGGGCCGAGTCCCCTTTTTTGGCCTCTTCAGCCAAGAGGAAATGCACGTGGCCGGCGTGCGCTGCTCATTGGCTGAGGCCTCGTGAGCGGACCCGCCCATTGGCTCCCCTGCAGTACTCGAGTTTGCCGCCGGTCGGTGTTGCCTCGGCAACGAAAGCGTCCCGGCCAATCGGGCGTCGCGGTAGGAGCGTGCGCCCTAGCGTGTGTGATGGCGGGCGACGGTGACGGGTGCTGGGCCTTGTGGCGGGCTGAGAACGACCGGCTGGCCCGGCGCTGGCGGAGGGTGCGCGGCCGAGGGAGAGAGGGGGGCAGGGGGAGGGGGCGGCGTGCGCTCGGCCTAGTAGGACTAAGGCGGTCTCTGGTGCTTCCGTTGCAGGCGGCGCCCTCTCCCGGCTCGGCTCCACCTCAGCAATTCGCGGAACTGCTGAGGAAGATTCAAGGTAGCAAACAGGCGGTGGGCGGGGTCTCGACGGGGAGGCTGGGGTGTTCCCCGGCACCCCCCTCTTTCCCCTTCCCCTCAGCTTTCGGGTGTGCCCCCCCCCCGCAGGGCTCCCCGCTGTCCTCCCGAGCCTTTCCTTGGAGCTGGCCATCCTCTGCAACGCCCTGCCCTTCGAGATGCGCCCGCCCGGCGGCGGCCCCCAGCGCGCCTCGGCCTGGATCGAGCGGGGACTCCGGCGAGGTAAGAAGCGGAACGGGCCGGGCGTCTCCTGGTCTGGAAGGGAGACCTGGCCAACGCCCCCCCTCCCTCCTTCCCGCCAGTGTTGGAAGCTTTCGCTGCGCCCGAAGAGGGTCTCGATTGTGGGGAACTCTGGCCGAGGGTCCTCCAGCAGGCCGCGCCCAAGGAGCTCCGGGCCCCCTTGCAGCACCTGGCGGCTCTGCAGGCAGCGTCGTGGCTGGCCGGCCACCAGCTGGAGAGAGCCCGGGATCTCCTGCTGCTCCTTAACGGTGCCCAGGTGAGGAAGAGAAGGGGAAGGTTGTGTTGGGGCTGCGACCCTGGCTGCCTCTTCCCTAAGGAAAGCCGGGATAGGTGGGAGCTTTACACTAGAGTAGCAGCTAATCAGGACCTGGTGAATTACTGAGAAAAATGCCTTACTAGCCTTCGAATCCAGCATTAAAAGATGGCCACAGGCCAAGTCCGAATACCACAGGGCCTTCTTTGTGGTGGGGAGGGGCATGGATAACTGTGATAAACTGTTATTGTTCTGCAACCTTTATGAGTCTTGGCCTGATATTAAATCCCTTGACAAACAGTCAGCTCAAACTTCTGGTAAAAGCAGACCATTTTTTCCCTAGCAGCCTAAGTAGGAGGCGGCAGAATGGCAGACAAGTGGGTACCAAGAAGGATGACAAAAGTAATGAGGACCCCCTCTTCTCTCTCTTTGGGCTGTGCGATGCAGCCCCGTTCAGTGCTTCCCTAGATCCACCCATTAGATTCAGCGAATTGATTATATCATGATCGGCGTTGCTGTCTCTCTGACCATCTTCACAGCTTGGAATTCTTTGTTGTTTCCTTTTCAGATCCCAGACCCTTCTTGTGTTGGTTGTGACAGTGAGCTCCTTTCACTGCTGCAGATGTGGCACCCCCATGAAATGGGAGAGTCTGACCCCCTGGTGGTGCAAACCATCACAGATTTGAAAGAGACTCTGTGGACTTCAGCTGCCTTCTTGCAAGGTAAATGTGAGATCCTCCATTCTCTGCAGGCTTTATGATCCTTTGAACTTTCACCTTTGCCCTTCTGTTCCTTTTGCCAGTAACACTTTTGTAGTTTCAGAGAGAGTCCTCCGCTTACGACCACAATTGAATCCAAAATTTCTGTTGCTAAGCAAAACATTTGTTAAATGACCTTTGCCACATTTTATGACCTTGCTTGTCCCAATTGTCAAGGGAGTCTTTGCAGTTGTTAAATTAGTAACACACTTGTTAAGTGAATCTGGCTTCCTCGTGGACTTTGCTTGTCAGAAGGTCACAAATGGGGATCACGTGACTCTGGGACACTGCAACCAATCATAAATATGAGTCAGTTGCCAAGTGTCCAAATTTTGATCATGTGACCGTGGGGGTGCTGGAACTGTTGTAAGTGTGAAAAACGGTCATAACTCACTTTTTTCAGTGCTGTTGTAATTTCAAGAGGTCACAACTAAATGAAAGGTTGTAAGTCAAGGAACTATCTGTAGTTCTCTTTAGATAACTGGCACAGAGATCTCAGCATGCAGCAACACATTAAATTGAATCAAATTAGACTTTTTGATGCCTGTTTGCTTATTCCAGGTGTTCAGGAGCTGGAATCTGACAACCCCCACCATGCCCTTGTCTTACTCCAAGCGGCTGCATCTGGGCTATGTTCTAAGCGGGTCCTTGCCCAGATCTTCACCTTAATGGGAAGCTGCTACCGGAAAATAGTAAGGGAACATTATGTGGATAAAATGAAAACAAATCTAGGCCAGAGAATCATCAAATATAAGAATGGGAAGGGACTTTGGAAACCAACTAGTGCAAAAATGTATTGTACAATGTCCCTGACAGAGGCCCGTCCAAGATAACTTCCAATAAAAGAGAGCAATTTGTAATGCTGCTGAATAGCTGCTGGAGTTGGGATAGTTTCCTTGAGGGCCAATCAGATCCTCTTCCTCATAATGCAGAGCCACTGCTCTGTTGCTTGGAAACATGGGGGGAACGAGAAGCAGCACTCGGCGGAAAGCACTCAGTTACTGCAACGAAGGGGGAATTGTTGAAAGGCCAGATTGGAGGAGGCAGATTATCACGAAGAAAAACTATGTAAACATTGAGAACTGACAGTGACCTGATGGCACATAATCTGCCTGCATCACAACCTTGATTTATCCCAGGAGTAGGCAACCTTGGCTCTTTTATGACTCGTGGACTTCAGCTCCCAGAATTCCTGAGCCAGCCATGGTGGCTCAGGAATTCTGGGAGTTGAAGTCCACGAGTCATAAAAGAGCCAAGGTTGCCTACCCCTGAGTTATCCTATTGAGGTCTAGAACTTGGTCTACATTGAAGTTCATATTGCCAGTTTTTATCACTACCAGTTGAAGACCTTCGTATTTTTTCAAGTAATGCATACATATTTGGAAAAGTACAGATAGTCTTTGACTTACGATCACAGCTGAGCCCAAAATTTCTGTTGCTGAGTGAGACAGTTGCTAAGTGAATTTTGTCCCATTTTATCACTTTTCTTGCCACAGTGGTTAAGGGAATCGCTGCAATTCTTAAGTGAGTCACATGGTTGTTAAGTGAATCAGGCTCCCCCATTCTGATTTTGCTTATCAGAAGGTCGCAGAGGGGGATAACGTGACCCTGGGACACTGCAACCGTCATAAATATGAGTCAGTTGCCAAGCGTCTGAATTTTGATCATGTGACTATGGGGATGCTGCAATGGTCGTAAGTGTGAAAAACGGTCATAAGTCCCTTTTTCGGTGCCATTGTAACTTTGAACGGTCACTAGATGAACTGCTGTAAGTCTAATCCTCAACTTACGACCACAATTGAGCTCAAAATTTATCTTGCTGAGTGAGAAATTTGTTAAGTGAGTTTTGCCCCATTTTATAACTTTTCTTGCCACATTTGTTAAGTGAACGCTGCAGTTGTTAAATTAGTAACACTATTGTTAAGTGAAGCTGGCTTTTCCATTGACTGCTTGTCACAAGGTTGCAAAAAATGATTACATGACCCTGGGACACAGCAATCGTCATAAATATGAGTTAACAGCCAAGCATCTGAATTTTGATCCATGGGGATGCTGCAATCGTCATACATGTGAAAAATGGCCATAGGTCCCTTTTTTCAGGGCCATTGTAACTTTGAACAGTCACTAAATGAATTGCTGTACGCCAAGGATTACCTGTACAGGGCTTAGAATCAAACCATATAAATATAGTATTTGACTTCTCTTTCCACTTTCATAACCTTCTTCTTCTTCTTGTGCCATATCCGTTATCGGACATTGGCGATCCTGTTTTTATCAGCGGCCACACGAAAAAGTGCTGCTGAGTTTTGTCCAAACCAATCCTTTAGATTTTGAAGCCACGATGTTCTTCTTCTGCCTGGACCTCGTTTGCCTTCAGTCTTTCCCTGGAGGATTAAATGGAATATGCCCTATTTTTTGGGGTGTCGCATCACATGTCCGAAATATTCTAATTTTCGTTTTTTAATTGTTTTGATGATTTCCCTTGGCTTTCCCAGGCGTCTTATCACCTCATTTCTGATCTTGTCAACCCAGCTTATACTTAACGGCCACCTGTAAATCCACATTTCCAATGCTTCTAGTCTCTTCAGGTGGCCTTCATAACTGTTACCATTATGAAATATAACCCTTACTGGCTATAACTGTCCCATTAACTCTGCATGTAATGGGATCACATTTCACCTTTTTTCTGGTAGAATTTTGTCCAATGCATTGCTGAAGTTGCACTATGTCCACTTTGACTTTACTTGTCAGAAGGATGCAAACTGGAATCACATGTCCCTGGGACACTGTAACCGTGATAAGTATGAGTCAGTTGCCAAGTGTTGGAATTTTGCTCACATGACCAAAATTCACTTTTTAAATGACATTTTTCTTTGTAACTTCAAGCGGTCACTAAACTGTTGTAAGTCGAGGACTGCCTTTATTGGCCTCCCCTCATTAGCACTTCCAGTTCTTCCAACTTGTTCCTAGTTCTTGGAATGTTTCTACAGAGACCCAGGAATCCTTGGTTATGTAACCTGACTGACTGCTCTTTGTATTGGTCCTTCCCAGTCAGCTTATCACTCCAGTCTTTGGATTACAAAATAGGATAAGGAGGGGGAGCATCTGCTGAATATCCCATTTATGATAGGAGGGTCCCCATTGGTGGGTGTTCTTTACAGAAGTTCCCCTCCTATGGAACCCCCTGTGGACCATCCAAGCAAGGATGGCTTGACTGAGCTCAGAACAGTTTGTTGTGACTCCCAGAAATCCTTTCAGCTCCAAACAGCTCTCTGAAAACACTGAGACACAACTGCCGAGCCTTGTTTTATTCCAGTTTAATATGTTGCGTGAACCCAACTGGTGTAGACGCTCTATGGTGAGAAGCAGATCCTCAATCCTCTTACTCTTTTGAATCTCCAGGGCAAGCCACACACAGCGCTGCACCATCTGAAGCAAGCCCTGGAGATGGACTCCACCTTCCTGCCAGCCTTGTACCAAGCCGCTCTCGTATACCACCAACTGGAGCTCACAGAGGCAGAACTGGAAGCTCTGCTGCTGCTTTGTCAGGTGGGTCTCAAGAGGATGACCCAGCGGTGGCCTCTCCGCCTTCCTTCTCCAGGGAGGAGGGGAACTGATTGCACCACTCTCCTTTCTGTCAGGCTGGGAAGAGGGAAAAGGCTACAGCAAACGTTAGCAGGGTGTTTTATTATTATAATGCTGTAAGCTGCCTGGAATCTGTCAGATTCAATGATGCATGTTGCATTCTTCTAATAAAGTGTTTCCCAACCTTGGTCCCTTGAACATGCATGGACTTCAACTCCCAGAATTCCCCAGCCAGTTTTTCTGGGAGTTGAAGCCCACAGATCTTCAAGGGATCAAGATTGGGAAATAACAGATTCTAATAAATTTGATAAAATGAGAAGGGTAGCAGGAACATGCTGGGGCTCAGTAGCATAGTGCTGAACCTGAGCAAGGCCCAAGTTCATTACAGAATTCAGCGTTTTTCCTTCACCCTCTTTCTTCTCTTCCCAGGCTCTGGAGAGTCCTCCACAGGTAACCCTGGAGTCCCACAACCTCCATTTCCTTATCCGAACAGAGCTCCTCACCAGCGGATGCCATCCGGCTGCTTTCCTTGCCCCAAGCTGCCCGTCAGGAGTGAAATATATGCTGGCCAAGAGATGTTTGCAGGCAGAGAGGTGAGGGCTTCCTTCCTCCCAGACCCCTGGGGCTGGGCTGAAAATGTTGGCCCCGGTTTCTCAAGAGAGAAGCCTTTTCTTTCCAAGTCCCAGGTGCCTTGAAAAACAACAGCCCAGCGAGAGCCCAATGGAGGGAAACTGTTCCTGGCTCACAGTCCGTGCCTGAGTAGGGCAGGGGTCCCTGGGCTGATAGGACAGCAGGCCACGGAGATGATGTTTCCTGATGTGTGTGGGGGGGGTGTCTCCTGCAGGGCAACAGAGGCTGCAGAACATTACCTGGACCTTCTGGCTCTCTTTCAGGAAGGACTTCTTCCCCAGGTGAGTTGCAACTCATTTGGGTTATATTTGCTTGAATGCCTCACGGAGACAGAGTTTGAATGTGTTAACAACTCCAGTGACTATCCCCCCCCCCCTTGACCCTCAGTTTCTCTTTCAGGTGGAGGGGTTGGAGGAGGGGGAGCCGTGATAGCCTGGTGGCACCTTTTCCGACCAACTTGTTTTATGGAAAGGCACATGTTCTCACAAACTACCTGTCAACACTGCAAACATTGGATGTTTTTTGCTTTGACAATATATAGAGGCAGCCTTTTCCTTTAGTTTGCTTTGCTCTTAGAATTAGAAGATGCTGGAGGGAGGAGGAAGAATGTTTCCCCCCGTTGTTTTTAATAAGATAAGAAATGGCAGCCTTATAAAAACGGACTAGAACCTTTGCCCTTCAAACTGATTGGAGATTGTGATTTATGATAGTAAATTAAGGGAGGGAATATGCTAGCAAAATATGTGCTCAGGGGAGGAGATTTCAGATCTTGGCATCCTACATGCCATGCCAAGGCTTTGTTACATGAATAAAGACCTTTTAGGATAAACAACGCCTGGAAGTTCTTTGAAGTGTTCCATTAGTCGGAACCATGACACTACAATTGATGCCTTTTAATAAAGTATGCTACAGATAACCCTCAAGTTACGACTATAACGGAGCGTGCCCATCATGGTCATAACTCATGATGGTTGTAAAAGCAGGATGATTTTAGGCAACTGGTCAGTAAGTGAACGCCACAGTAAATAAGCAAATGAGTGGTTCGCCCTGGGCACAGTGTGCCGAAAACCAGGAGTCAATGCCTGTTTTCAGCAAACCCATCATAAAATGCAGTTACATGACCATGTGGTGCTGGAATAACCATAAAAGGGCCCTGGCTGCCGAGAAGCTGAAGTGCAGTCATGTGTCCATGTGGGTTGTGTGTGACTGTTGGAACTCTGGATCATAGCTAGCCCCAGGTAGGTCGTTCATAACTTCGAGTGGTCGCTAAGGGACCATTCGTAAGTCAAGGACTAGTTAGAAAAGGGCTACAGGACTCCTGAATTTTTTTCTTCACAAGTGCAGAGATATTTAAAATGTGGTCTCCGTGATTACTGAACTTTCCCAGGGATTCTGGTGCCCTCATGTAAGCTCTGTGTTAAAAAGAGAAGAGGCAAAGAAAAGCCACCTACGGTTGTGGGCAGAAGAATGCGGGCGCAGAAACGAATCCTGCTGTTGAGCTTTGGGTGAAAACAACTACTGGATCTTCATTTTATTTTTGGTGCAATCCCCAAAAGATCTTCCAGTCAGGGTGCTGGGCTGGATTTGTTGCACCAAGGTTGAATTCGGGAGGAGGTGATTATCTCCGCTCTCACCTGTGAATATTGCTTCCTGGAGCAGGACTCATTTGCCCTGGGTGGGATGGGGTGTGCTTTCTTTTTTCCAGGTGTCTCAGTGCAGTGAGCTGGCCATGCCCAGAATTCCAGAGGTCTTCCTGGAAGCAGCCTCGGCTCTGGAGGAGGCAGCCAGGCACCAGGAGGCCATCATGGTGTGCGAAGAGGTGGTCTCCCGCGTAAGCAGGCTCATCCCGGCCAGGCTGCGCATTGTGCTGGACCTGAGTTCTGAAGAGAAGGCCATAGGGGCGGAGAGGTCCCCCTTGGCCAAATCTCCTGCTGCTGTCCTGGAAGAGCAGAGAGAGAGCCTGCGCTGTGTCCTTTGGCAAGCAGCTGCCCACTTGATCCAGGGCTGGGCAAGAGCCCAGCTGAGAGAAACCAAGGAAGCCATAAACAGCTTTAGCAGGTAACTGAAATCTGAGTGGATCCTGATCCAAGTCAGGCTCTTTGACTGGGCTTGTCTCTCTCTTCTGCACTGTTACACTGCTGGGTATTGTTTAGAGGGGAGAGGCTGATGGGATACAGCAACCTCATTTTGTGGAGTCAGGAACAGTCCCCCGAGGAGGAATAGAGCTGTATATGATATTTTGAATATTCTCCACATTTTGAATGTGATTTCCTCCATTTGATTCTACTTGCCCTGCTTGCGCTATTTGTGACCGAGAGCCAGAGAAATAGTGAAGGTTTCCTTCCAACCTCTAGCCTCTTTTGGAATCGCTGAAAAGTAGAAACTGTTTCCAAAAGGAGAAGTAAGAAATCCATCCATCGTCTCACTGTAGCAAAAGAAAGCTCATAGCCCTCTTTCAAAATAACAGAATAGGGCTTTATCAGCAAAATAGGGTTTTCTGTCCCTATGTGGGGCTAAATTCTTCTGGCAGCACAGAAATAATGGCGCCTCAATCCTTCTCCAACAGGTGTCTTAATGATCTCCTGAGAGTCCATTTGGTCAGCACAGGTATGGACAGAGGTATTCATTGCCTGCTTCTGCCTCCTTGACTTGATTTTCTGGGTTCCAGCAGGCCCTTTCCAGGGGAAATGGTCTTCAATCCTGAATCACAGGATTGAAGGGATCAGTTTAGCTGACCCATGCCATGAGTGAACATGCGCGCACATACACAAATACCACTCAGTATAAGAGTCCAAATTTGGGTCCACCCAGTAATAGACAACCTTCCATTTCTGGTTCTATTACTGAACTGCTGTTAGGGTTTTCCCCACCAATGATTTGGAATTTGCCTTCTTGTCACTTAAATCCATCCTATGTGTTGTGCACTCTGGGAAGACCAAAGAAATGTCTCGGCCTTCGTTTCTGATACTTTTTCATGTATAAATAATTCTTAGTTTATGACAGCAATTCAGACCGGAATTGCCAGTGCGATGTTATGTGATCACACTGCTTAGCAATAACCGTTCCAGTTATCATCGTTGAATGAGAACTTCACATGGTTGACTTCTGATTTCCTGCCGGCTTCCCCAATGACTTTGTGGGAAGCCAGTGGGGAATATCAGGAATCACAATCAATGTGTGACTATGCTTCGCGGCAAAGTTGTATTCACAAACCGAGTGCCACATCACAATCACATCAACATAGCAACACTGTGGCAGCTGGAACTCCGAGGACTGGTCATAATGATGACCTAATTGTAAGTTTGAATAATCATTGAACAGGTGGTTATTAAATGAGGACCACTTGTCTTTGAAGGGTGTTGGCATTTCCCTTCTCTGTCTTGTCTTATAACAGCAACAACAACAACAATAATAATAAGTAGTAGTAGTAGTAGTTGGAAGGGACCTTGGAGGTCATCTAGTCCAACCCTCTGCTCAGGCAGGAAACCCTATACCATTTCAGACAAATGGCTATCCAATCTCTTCTTAAAGACTTCCAGTATTGGAGCATTCACAGTTTCTGGAGGCAGGTTGTTCCGCTGATTAATTGTTCTAAAAGTCTTCTCAAAGTCAAGTGTGCCTATTTCCTTCAGCCTCTCTTCATGGGTTTATTTCAGCTCCCCTAAATTTGGTTGCCTTTCTGTGAATCTGTTCCAATTCTCTGGAACCTTCTTAAATATAATTTGGGTGTGGGGTGTGACCAAAGCAGAAATCAGTTCTCTCCCTTTCCCCTTTTGGGTGGCTGGCTTTGCCTTTGGGGTGCCTGCTTCCCCAGATAATACTCCCAAACGTTTTTTAGGACAACCTTAAAACCCTTTTTATTCTGCAGAGGGTTTGGGTGCTGATAACATTGGGCTGTATTAACTAGCTAGTCAGATTGTTGGTGGTTTTTAATTGCTGTATTTGTATTTATTTATTTATTTATTTATGAGACTTATATACCGCTTTAAGTGCAAGCACTCTCTAAGCGGTGTACACCAGTAAGCAATGTATATATTTATTTACATTGCCCCCAACAATCTGGGTCCTCATTTTACCTACCTCGGAAGGATGGAAGGCTGAGTCAACCTTGAGCCGGTGAGATTTGAACCGCTGACCTGCTGAACACAGTCAGCTAAAGTGGCCTGCAGTACTGCACTCTAACTGCTGCGCCACCTCGGCTTCATTAGTATTGTACAGTGCTATACAGTATTGTACAGTGCTATAAACCCTAACCCTTTGGGAGCTGGCTGGTCTACAAATAACTGTATAAATAAAAACAAGCAAACAAAAAATCCCTACAGCCACAGTTTTGCTACCTTTCTGGTTAGAGAGGAAGAAGAAAGCTTTTCCATGGAGCCTCTAACCAAATTGCTGGAATTGGGTAGGTCTAGTTTAATGAAGAGAAGGACGAGGGGGGACATGATGGCAGTGTTCCAATATCTCAGAGATTGCCACAAAGAAGAGTGAGTCAAGCTATTTTCCAAAGCTTCTGAAGGCAGGACAAGAAGCAACGGATGGAAATTAACCAAGGAGAGAAGCAACCTAGAATTAAGGAGAAACTTCCTGACAGAACAATTAACCAGTGGAACAACTTGCCTCCAGAAACAGTGAATGCTCCAACACTGGAAGTTGTTAAGAAGACTGGACAGCCATTTGTCCGAAATGGTATAGGTTTCCTGCCTGAGCAGGGGGTTGGACTAGATGACCTCCAACATCATCATCATCATCACCACCATTATTATTATTATTATTATTATTATTATTATTATTATTTCCTTAAAAAATTTAAAAATTCATTCATCTTCTTTGTACATATGCAAACTAGCAGAGAAATAGGTCACAAAGGAGGGAGTGATAAAAAACAACCCCCGGTTTATAAAGTTTGTGGAATCTTGTTCTAATCTGGTAACCTGGTCTTGAATTTTATTTCTGCATTCCGGATATTAGCTATCCTCCCTAATTTTGTGTTAGCTGCAAATTTGTCGAACCTCTCCTCCTTCAACTAAATTATTAAACTATTGAAGCCCAGAGGAGCCAGGAGTAGTTCCTCACCTGATGAGCTGTTCCTCTCCAATTTGATGAGCTATTGATGGACAGTCTTTCCCAAACAAAAAGTCAAGCTCTGTAACACCTGTGCAATGTACCTGAGAAGTGCACAACCAAAACTGACAACCCTGCTGGCTTCTGAAAATTACCACTTTGTTTTCATGATGGCTCCCTTTGGGATCTCCCCAGGATCACTTCAGACTGCATTTACATCTCCTTTTTTATACGTCACCATTATGGCCCCGGGTGGCACAGAATCTAAAGCAAACAACTTAATTCCCTGAGTCTTCTCCTTATTTCAATGAGGGATGTCAGTTCTTCAGGTTTGGAGACCGGCCATCAGCTGGTTCCTTCAACCAAGGTGCAGGGTGCAATTTACCTAGTGCTGAACTTCCTCAAATGAAAAAAAAAGGGGGGGGGTCTGCTAGGCAGTATAGAGGTCTCTGCTTCCAGTGCTTTTCACTCGGGCAAGGAGTTCCTTTTTGCCAACTCTGCCCTGGCATGGCTTTATCTGGCAGCTGGCTGTCCCTGTTCTAACCCAGCCTACGTGAGTCTTTGTTAAGCTCACAAGGAGAAACCCCTCTTCCAACAAGCAGGCTGGAACCGCAGGAAAAAAACCAATCCCCTTTTATTATTTACAGACCCGAGTAAATGTCCAAGGCAAACAAACACAGTTCACAAAAACTCGATTCCTTAACGCAAACGGTTGCCTTCAGCAACCAGCACTTCCCACACCTTCCCTTTTATTATGCAGCCAAGGCATAGTTTCCTAATGCCTGCCTTTGGAACCGCCCCATTGCATTCCTCTGTCCGACTCTTGTTTACGTGCATCCTGGATATCTTCCAGCTGTGAGTCATCACTGTCCAACTCAGACTCCCAGCACAGCTGTGTCTCAGCCTGAGCACGAGTAGAGGGCCCAGGTTCCTTGTCAGACTGTAAGTCTTGGAGCTCCTCAGAGCCTTCCTCTGACTCTGATGTCACTCCAGGCCCCTCCTCCTCCTCCTCTGATTCCCCAGACTCAGCTGCCAGGTCCACTGGCTGGCGAGGAATCACAACAGTCCTTGAAAAATGGAAGAATTGGCTTTGTTTTGGTGGGTCATATTTGGGGGGGAGGGTTCATGGGCAAGGATTGTTGACATTCTTTCTCTGCCAGGCAACTGCAGAACTGAACCAGAAAGGGAGAAGACAGCCATCCCGGAGGTGGAGCAGCTCCCCCAAATCAGACTCCTGGCCTTGACGGGAAGAGGGATCCAATTTCTGGAGCTGGGGAAGTTTAAACAAGCCTTGATGGATTTTCAGTACAGCCTGCAGGTCTCTCCAGGTACCTTCAGCACTAAATTCCTGCTCTTAAAGGTTAGGGTCTATTTAACTGGGCTGGCAAGGAGGATGTACTACACAAAAAAAGCCATTTCTGTGTGTGCCGGGGGGTGGGGTGGACTTGGCCAAGGCCACAGAATCTGGGTTCGTGACAGGGAAAATGGCAAAGACCCTGGACAAGGTAAGCATGAGGATGAGAGGAAGCTGTTACCCAAGAGGTCGGTTGTGATCATATCTCTGTCAGGCACGAAAGACCAGGACCACACATGAAGGTCCAGTTAAGCTGATTTATTGCTATTTATGCCTATTCACAGGAATCTTCTTGGATCAGCAGAATTCAAGGGTAGCCTGCTTATGGCCATGTAGGGATTCTAGGCTGATCCCTCTTTTCACTCCATCCCCAGGTTCTGCCATCCCTTCTCCTACAATCTCTTCCTTTTTGTCTTATAGACAGCCACACGTCCACCTTGTACTTATTACATACCCTCTGGAAACTTGACCGGAAGCAGGAGGTGGTTGCACACTGGCCTAAGCTCCCATCAGAATCTGGTCCGATGGAGGAAAACACAGGAAGGTGTGTGTCCTTTGAGTTTGTCCCTCTAAGTTAACTCAATCTATGAAAGTTCCTTCAGTCTTTCTCTCTTTCTCTTTCTCTCTCTCTCTCTCTCTCTCTCTCTCTCTCTCTCTCTCTCTCTCTCCTCACCTTAACGGCATTCAGTTTGGGTCTAGTTCTGCTTCCTGGCTACAAATACGCAAAACAAACACTTCCTTTCTACTGGGGTTTTCTGCTACTCTGTCTGGTGACCCAGACAAAGAAAAAAACTTAAAACAAAAAGCATTTTATTTATTATTAGATTTATTTTTATTGTGCCTATGTATATATAGGCAACCCAGGGCAGCAAACATACATCCTACTCCTTCCTCCTATTTTCCCCATAGCAACAACCCTGTGACGTAGTTGGGCTGAGAGAGAGGGTCTGGCCCAAAGTCACCCGGTTGTCTTTCGTGCCCAAGGCAGATACTAAAACTCACCATCTCCCAGTTTCTAGGCCAGCTCCTTCCCCACTACACCAAACTCCTAACCCTTTCTGGAAATTCCGGGTGCTGCCTCCCCTGAGCTAAGTTAGAACTCCTGTAGCTAAAGGTTGAACTGTTGGGTTTTTTGAGCTTGGTTGTTTTCCTGCAGACATTTCGTGATCAGACTTGGTAACATCATTGGTGCAAGGCAGAGGAGGAATTTGCTGGCTGTTTATGTAGAGTAGCTTGCCCTGCTAGGTTTAGGGATGGTGTGGTGCCTTGATTAGGGTTTATTGCCAGTTTCCAGTTTATCTGAGTGGCAACTGTTGGAGGGCCTGTCTGCTGGGCTGTTGATTTTTTTCCTAGACTCTCGGGTATATCTTTTTAAATGGTATATAAACAAGGTTTATCCCTGGATCTCTGTCGATGGGTGATGTATTGGGAGGGCAAGCTTCAAGGAATTCCCTAGCATTGTTGAATCTGGCTTGATCTGAGATGGTAACAGTTTCCCAGTTGAAACTGTGGTTAAGCCTGCCTGTGTGTTGTGAAATGAAGGCATTTTTGTGAAGTGTTCTGGCTGTCAGCTGGTGCTTGTGTAATTCTGGGCATAAACAGCTGCAGAAGTGCAGCCTGCACCTGACAGGAAGAGCCACCTGGTGAAGAGGAAACTTTCATCTCTCTTCTCTCCGGGCTTTGGCCTTGTGGTTTGTACAGCAGAAGGCTTGGGGGGGGGGGTGAAGGGGGGCAGGCTGAGCTTCCATCTTTGCTCATCGCAAGCTCCTGCTAATTTCGTTCCTCCTCCCGCCCCTCCTTTTGTGTTCCAGATCTTTCCCACTATACCTGAGATCGTGCATGAAACAGATGGAGTTTCCTCACAAGGAATCCTTTGCCAAGGACATAAAAAGCCACCTTGGGGAAAACGGCCAGGCGCTTTAGTATTGCGGTGGCTTCTCTCCCCTTGCCAGCCTTCGTCTCAGCTGCTTCTCTCCCTTTCGAAAGAGCTTCTCCAGAGTTTGTGGGAAGAAGATGATGCTTTCTGTTTTGAGTTCTCGGGGGCAGGGGAGTGGGAGGGGTGACCTTTCTTAATGGCTCCCACATAAATATCTGCCAAGGAGCTCTGGCTCATGGAGCTGACTGGTATGACTCAGGAGGGCTTCACGCTCAATGGGAAGTGGAGAAGAGGCCCAGGCACGGAGAACGTGGCTCCCCTTCGTAATGGAGGAGAATGGGTGACCCTCAATGGGCAGCAGTTCAGAGGAACGGTTTCCAGAGCTTCTGGATCAAGACCAGGAAGAACTTCAAATAGGCATCCTGCTGGGGTGAGACCCATTGAAATATGGACATCGAGCAAAATGAGTTGTTCTAAAGCAGGCGTCTCCAAACTTGGCAACTTTTTAAGAATTGTGGACTTCAACTCCCAGAATTCCCCAGCCAGTGCATGCTGGCTGGGGAATTCTGGGAGTTGAAGTCCACAAGACTTAAAAGTTACCAAGTTTGGAGACCCTTGTTCTAAAGTAGCAGACAAAGCAAGACTTCGAGATGTACCACAAAGAAAGAAGATTCCTGAATATGGAAGTCCTCCTGAGATCTTTCTTGGTTAAGATTAAAAGGAGTTAAAAACCAAATTAGGCCATTTGGGGATCTGACTGTAGCCCCCTTCACCCAGGCAGAGGATGCAAATGCTTCCTTTCTAAGTCACCTTTCAAGATCGTTCGAGTGGTAATAGGAACCTTCAGTTGCCCCAATATTTGCTGAAAAATTAAAGAGTCAAATTCCCACAGATTTCTCCTCTCTCTTGAGAACTGAATGATGAATGGAATGTAAGTACTGTACATTTACTCCTTACATCAAGCCAAGATCTACCTGACCAGTATTGTTCTCCTAGTGCCTCTCCTCCTATATAGGGAAACGAGTGAAGTTTTCCAAATTAGTGGTCTTGATAGGCTTCCATGATTTGTTTAACCCCTTGTTACATTCATCCAAGTTAGTGGCCACCAGGTCAAAATGGGAACAATGTGTATAGAAGTGCTTTTTTTGATTTGTCCTAATTTTTTTCTTTTTCAGATCCCACCTGATTCTTCCTCCCTATCCCCTTTCCGTATACAATACATGATGTGTATTTTCAGTTTGATCATGTCTCTTCGTTCTCTTTTTTTCCTAATCAGTGACTGGCAAACAGCAGATGGCAGCAACTAACTAATCATGGAAAAGCTGAGGATTGTGCTTGCCTAATACTTCCATGAAAAATTGCCAGGAGTCCCAGGGTTACAGGGTAAACTGGAAAGTGGGGGGGGGGGAATGGGATGGCAAGGAAGGGCCAACAGCCAGGCCCACCTGGTGAAACAGAGGCCAGGGATGACGCACGTGAGCTGCAGCAAGCAGCCACAGAAGGCCCGGCGGTGATCATGCAGGCTCCTCATCTGGAGGGGATGCTGTTTTAATGAATTTGTGTACTAGATTTGACAACAAGATTTCCTTAAATTTTGTGATTCTGTAAATTGGGGGTCTTCAAACCCGGTCCTTTTATGACTTGTGGACTTCAACTCCCAGAATTCCTCAGCCAGGCACATGTGCCTGGCTGAGGAATTCTGGGAGTTGAGTCCACAAGTCATAAAAGGGCCAAGTTTGAAGATCCCTGCTGTAAATATTAGAAGGCGTTTCCTGGTAGCAAGAACTGTTCCCCTTGAATAGTGGTATAACTTTCAGGACGGTTCTGGAAGGCCACCTGATAAGGATTGCTTAGGGGAGTCTTTGCTGGAGATTTGAATTCAGAAGCAGCCCTTGTTAAAGGATCTGCTCCCCACTGTGCTAAAAGAACACCCAGTAAGTAACAGTTTCCTGTCAGAAAAGAAGAGTGCTGCTTACAGATTGTGTTGAACTTGCAGCAGTTCATTTAGTGACCATTTAAAGTTACAACAGCACTTAACGGTCATTTTTCATACTTAACCCTTGCAGCATCCCCATGGTCACATGATCAAAATTCGGCCCTTTGGCAACCGGTTCATAGTTATGCCGGTTCCACCATCCCAGGGTCACGTGATCCCCTTCTGCTACCTTCCGATATGCAAAGTCAATGGGAAAGCCAGATTCATTTAACACCCCTGTTATTAACTCACCGGCTGCAGTGATTCACTTAACAACCGTGGTGAGAAGATTGTACAATGGGGTAAATTCACTTAACAGCTGTCTTGCTTAGCAACAGAAAACGTGGGCTCAATTGTGGTCATAAGTTGAGGATTAGCCGTATTTGTTTGTTGAACAACAGTTGGTATTCTTTGTGTGCCCCCCCCTCTCGGAAAAGCTGTGTTGGATGCAAAAGCCCCCGTTCTCAGTGTTGATGTTCATCATATTCGAAGGAGATGAAGAGATACCTGAGGCTAGTCAACCCCCAGTTCTGTCTCTGCTGCTCTTCAGAAGCCCAGAGATCCATTTAACCTACAGCAGGCCAGATGAGGGGCAGGGGCTTGGGGGGACCCTTCCCCTTCTCTCTTTCTCACCACTTGCTGCCATGCTGATGAAGCTCATGGGGGCAAAGAGGTGGTGCAGCCACACCCATTCTTTCACCGGTTGGCCAAAACCAGGCTTTTAGCTTTCATTTCGTGTAGTCTTGACTTTTGCTTGAGCAAAAGCCCCACAGAAAGGAGAGAATAGAAAATGAAAGGGTTCGGTTGTCATCTTGGCTGGTGAAATTATTTGCAGGGGAATTCCAGGCAGCGGGAAAGTCAGAGACTCTTAGAGGAAAAGCAGACATCTCCTCTCTTTGCTTGCATCCAGATGCTGCCTTTCTTTCTGCCTTTCTCCTTAATCCCCGTGACTTGGCATTTAAATTAGAGGCAACAGAGAGAATTTAGAACGTGGAGTCCAAACCTGGCAACTTTAAGACCTGTGGGCTTCAACTCTTCACCACCTATGCTGGCTGGAGAATTCTGAGAATTGAAGACCATGGGTCTTAAAGGTTGCCACTGTTGGGTTACCCTGGTTAAAAAGACCCCTATAGGTCCCCCCTCAACAAACTGAAATGGTAAAAAAAAAATCAAGCAATGTTTATTTAAAAAAAGACTTAAGCCCAAGATATACAGAAAAGAAAATCTGAAGGATATAATTTGGAGGCTTCTTGTATTCCTAATGCATTTCATGGACAGGTGTGTAGCTTTCTCAGCTGCCAAATAATTATGGTGGAAATCAGTAGCCTGATGCAGCCACCCTGGAAAGAGCAAAACAAAAGTGGGCAGCTTGAACCGGGCCCAGTGAAGGTGCTGCTTGGGGAATTGACATCTGCCCATCTTTACATTGCTGAGGTTAAGAAACGCTGCAGTAGATCAAGCCCTCCGTTCAATGGAAAGAAAACAGTATCCTAGATGAAGGGCAGCAAAGTTATTCTGGAATTGCATGTAACAATTGGGGGAAAACTTGGGGATTGGCCTTAGTACAGGTAGTCCTTGACTTCATTTAGTGAAGTTGCAAAGGCATTGAAGAAAGTGACTTATGACCATTTTTCACACTTACAACCACTGAAACATTGTGATCAAAATTCACGTGTTTGGTAACCGGCATATCTTTGTGATAGTTGCAGTGTCGCAGGGCCACGTGATGGCCATTTGTAACCTGACAAGCAAAGTCAATGGGGAAGCCAGATTCACTTAACAACTGCAGTGATTCACTTAACTGCTGTAAAAAAAGGTAAAATGGGATAAAACTCAGTTAACAATTGATTTCCTTAATAACAGAAATTTTGGACTCCTTTGTGGTTATAAGTTGAGGAGCACCTGGATTTGCAAAATAGCAGGAAAAAATTCACTATAGGCACCCAGGAAAGAGGACTGACCAATTAATTTCTCCCAAATGCAAGTTTGCTAGATTTTGTTTTATTGGCCCTCCTCTCTGCACAAAAACACTTTTGTTTTGTAAAAGAACATCATTCTTTATTGATGTTTATTGTCCAATCACACTTGGCCAATAAAGAATACTGTTGTATTCTATTTTCTATTCTATATCCTATATTCTATATCAGTGGTTCTCAACCTTTTTAATGCTGCGACCCCCCCCCCAACCGGTCGTAAGTCGAGGACTACTCAACCGGTCGTAAATCGAGGACTACTCAACTGGTGCAGCACCATTTGCAGACTGGGACTTTTGGCGGGCTCAGCAGGGCAGAGACAGCCTGGACAATTCCTATTGGCTTTTGAAAGCCAATAGAATTAGACTCTATTCAAGAGAGTCTATTCTATTGGCTCTCAAAAGCCAATAGAATAAAAGGGAGTAGCACAGCTAAGGAAAAGGGAAAAAAATAGTGGACTGCATTGTTTGGCGACCCCTGTGAAATGGTCATTCGACCCCAAATGGGGTCCCGACCCACAGGTTGAGAACCATTGTTCTATATTATCCTATTCTATTCTATTCTATTCTATTCTATTCTTTCTTTAACCACCAAGAATTGTTGAACAAGGCACACAAAAGATGCTTCAGGCCTACATTTGTTAAGGGAAAATAATAGAAGAATTTGGAATGGTCTCACAGGTCATCTAGTGCAGTGATGTCGAACCTTTTAGAATGCCCAAACTGCAGCCCAAACCCACTTATGTATCATCGGGTGCCGGGTGGGTGTGGTCCATTAGGTGGGCGTGGCTGCGGTAGTAACGGCAGACTGGGACTAAAAAGTTCAATCAATTCCAACTTTGTGAGATCTTTTTTTTTTCCACTAGAAGTTGAAATTGATTGATTGAAACTTTTTTGTTGTTGCACACGGTGGAGGCCTAAAGTGAAAAGGTTTTATAAAACCCAGCTGAAGGCCTAGGACTGGGGCGACCGCACACGCGCCCACAGAGAGGGCTCTGTGTGCCATCTGTGGCACGCGTGCCATAGATTCGCCACCACGGATCTAGTGTTTCCCAGCTAAATGTTTCACAGGGACTCAAGAGTGATACAGAAACAAAGGCAGCCTGAATGTTGCTCTTTCTGGAGAATGCAAACAGGCAGAAGAATAAGTTCACTGAATTACCTTAATACAAGAAGCAAATTTGGGAGCAAAACTACAGCTCAGTTGAGCCTCTTTCCCAATAAGAATGGAGTTCATCAAACTGCCTCCCTTTCCATATTTTGCTGTCTTATTCATCACTATTATTAGTGTCCAAATAGAGATGCTGAATTAAAGGATTTTTTTTTTCTGTGCAAGCATTGTTAAGTAAAAGCCAGAATGTTTCCTTTGGGATGGACTCAATGGAAGTTTTCAAAAGCCACATATCAACCTTTATGCTGTGCAAAATCAGAAAATACTTCATTATTAGTCAGGCTAAGTATGTGGTGTGAATACAGCCAGATTGTAGTCACATGTCTGGTGATTTCACCTTCACCTATGGGAGCAATTATTTTTTTTCCAGGCAGAAATCCTGGAGGAATTGGCAGTTGTTTCACAAATGACACTCGGAAATGTTGATCGGTAGGTGGAGTGATGCTTTAGTTTCACTTGTCCTTTTGAAAAAGTTAATGGATGACTTAGAGCAGGGATTCTTCACCTTCTGCATCTTAAATCCTTCCGTTAGATACCAGAAGCCATTATTTTCTGAGAATGTGTACCTTTACAGGCATCCTCTTCTATTCAGATTTCAAGGGCTTAAAGATCTGGCTGATACCCCTTTCTTCTTTTACATTCCCCTCTGCCTCATTGTCCTTATGTCTTGTGGTTTTTTTTAAATTTTATTTTCTGCATTGATCTTGGTTTTTTTTTTTACTGTTTTTAGCAATTGTAAATTATCCAGAAACACTTGAGAGTTGGATGGCAAATAAATTTAATGAATTATTACTGTATTATTTACAGTCCAAATCCACTGGGGTTGGGTAGCCAATAAATTTAGTAACATCTGCTTATTCCAAGTCTTTGGGAAGGATTTGACACATGGGCAAAAAATGCCAAATCAAGTCAAATTTTTTGGCTAACTGGGTGACCAACCCTAATAAATAGTAATAGAGGAAAGGTTCTTTATTATTTGAAGAGGTGCAACATAAATGTGATTTGCTAAAGAGTGCAGCATGTTCCTTCAATTGAATAGTTTGCCATCATACAGGTAAAACATTCAGAATCAGCCTCAAGGTTGCTTTATGGCCTGTAAAGCATTTCCAATTGTTGTAAAATGTTGCCACCCCTTCACATGACTGCATTTTGGCTGCTTGGCAATCAGCTCATATTTACAACAGGTTGCACTGGCCTGTGGTCACATGACCTCAATTTGTGACTGAGAATGGTTTCGGATTATGACCACCATAAAAATGGCAATAAAATTGGGTCTGGTCATGTGAGTGCTTCAACTTACAACTTAAAATTCCAGTCCCAACTGCTGTCTTAAGTCAAGGACTACCTTATATATAGCTCACCATCTCCTTGTTGCGTTCCTGCAAGGATATATGAACAGGGAATCCAGGCCTGTTCCTGGGGGACAATAGTATGTTTGTTTCTAAAAACAGGCCTACATCCTTTGTGCTTCAGACGAGTGAACAAATTCCCAACAATGTAAGAAGCTGACAATGATTATAAGGTAACATTTAGCCTTGGCTGTTTGAGACCCTAAGGAGACTTGAACGCAGTGTTTCTCAACCTGGGCCATTTTAAGATGGGTGGACTTCAATTCCCAGAATTCATTGTCTAATTTGGAATAAACAATTCACCAGCCAAAACTTCCAAAAGAAAACAATGTTATTTTATTTTTTATTACTTTGAAAAGAGGGTGTATCACATACTCACAAGTACAGTAGACACCTTAAATCTGTATGCTTTCTTTATATTCCCTATCACCGCCGCAAATTTACTTACCACCTTTTCCTCATTAGCTGAGTACTCAAATCATCACAACCTATCCGAATCGCCTAGCCCTAAAGTGAACACATTATTCCCCGCCCGATTACATCTCCCATTCCTCAAATTCTATCACTCCCTACGCTTATTTACAAATTACCTTTTATAGCTATTAGTTCCTGAGGGCTAATCTCTGAAACAACCATCATGACAACTAATTATAGTTAAAACTGGCTTTGAGCATAGCAGGGGCCTCTGATCCGTAAAGTTTCCATGCTTAAATAAAATTCATGAGATTAGAAACATATACAATGTCTTCTTCCAAGGGTTAGCATGCCCTTCTACAGTTTCTGTAAAAAAAATATTCTTTTCCCCACACACTCATCTTAAAATGGCCCAGATTGAGAAATATTGAGTTAGAACAGGGATAGGCAACCTTGGCTTTTATGACTCGTGGACTTCAACTCCCAGAATTCCTGAGCCAGCAATGGAAGTTGAAGTCCACGAGTCATAAAAGAGCCAAGGTTGCCTACCCCTGAGTTAGGGGCATTGGGCGCCTATTAATGTGTCACGAGGAATTTTCATTCAGCTCAGGAACGAGCAGAAGGCGGCGCAAGAGGCTGCCCGACTCCAGGTGGGCGAAGGAGCGCCCTGCCAGCCTCCTCTCCTCTGCCCACCCGCGACAGCGATTCCCACGGCTGCCCCACTATCGGATCTGCCACCACCTGGGCAGCCTTCAGACGCGAGCGACTACAAGGCCCATCCTCCCAGCAGCAAATGCTCAGAAACAGGTTTCCAATTTCCCAACGTCATGATGCCACGCTGGCGGACTACTTCCGGGGTCGTCCACGGCCCGGTTCATCCTACTCTGGCACAGGGGCTTATTTCCATAAGAGTGCCGTCGTGCCAATCAATCTCTCCGTTTTTCAATTGGCTGCGAGTTTTTTCGACGTACCCCCCAATCAGCGTTGCGTCGCTAGCCGGAAAGGGCCTTTGAGTTGGCCTTTCGATCTGAAATCTTCCTAGCTCCGCCTCGGACGTCGGCCGATTTATCTGATTGGTCCGCCCGGTCGCCGGGCGGCTCTGCCTTCTTGGAGGAGCCCGCTTCCTTATTAGCGGAGGGTGGGAAGCCGTTTCAGCTTGGGGCTCCGATTGGTCGAGCGTGGCCGTCTCTATTTTTCGGATTGGTCGCCGCGCCACCTGTTGCTAGGCAGAGTGCGGCCTAGCGCGCCGGGCGGAGCGTCACCCCCGATGAGTCGGCGCTGATCGCTGAGGGGAAAAACCCAGCGCGGAACAGGCAGAGCCGAAGTGACCCTCGCCGCCACCGCGCCAGCCCACATCGCCGCCTGCAGCCATGGCCTCGGGACCCGAGTAAGTGCCTCGACCCGACCCCACCACCAGCCACCGTCGCTGCCCCCACCGTGTCTCTCCGGCCCGCCCGGCCTTCCCTTGTCTCCGCGCCGGCAGGAGAAGAGCTGCGGCCGGCGACGTTGGCTCCGCGGCGCTGGGCTTCTTGCCCGGCCTTATCGAGCGAAGCGCTGCTCCGCCTTTGTCTGCCAGCCGCGGCGCTTCTCCCAGCCGCGGCCGGAACGGCCTGGCGGGGCCCGGCATGCGGCGGCTGGGCCGGGTGGTCGTGGCGTCCTCGGGGCCGGCATGGAAGCTGGGAGACACGCCTCGCTGTGGGGAGCCGAGAGGGGCCGATGGGGTAGCCCCCCGGCAAGGAAGGCCCTCGGAGGGAGGGTCTGGAGGGCCCGGTCGGGGTGGGGGACGCCGGCGAGGCCTCCCTCCTCGCCTGCTCGGCCGGCGCCGGTGGCCCTCTGGAGGCCTCGCCCACCCGGCCGGGAAGCGGCGTGACTAGGCCGGTAGCCGGCCTGGGTTCAGCCGGGCTTATTTGGGGAACCCTCTAAAGCCTCCTGGAGTGGGCCGCGTGGACCCCACCCTCGCCCGGGGAGGCCATTGAATTAGGGTGGAGGGAGCTCCCGCCGCCCCCTTTTTCCCTGGGCCCCGTGGGACTTCCTGGTAGATTTGGCGAGAAGACCCGGCTTCCTGCCCCAGCCATCCATCGGGTGGGCGCCGGAGATTCACGATTGCCCTAAAGGCGCCGGAGATCCACGATTGAAGTCCCTTCTCTGGCCGGCCTCGGGGTGGGGGCAGGAAGGAACCGCACCGTCTCTGGAGTCCCGAAGGCGCTTCCCCCCCCCCCCCAAGAGACACATGGACTTTCTTGTTTTTTCTTGAAGACATTTCGCTTCTCATCCAAGGAGTTTCTTCAGTTCAAGAACTGAAGAAGGTCCTTGGATGAGAAGCGAAACGTCTTCAAGGAAAAACAAAGTCCATGTGCCTCTTGAGGGGGGGGGGGGAAGCGCCTTCGGGACTCCAGAGACGGTGCGGTTCCTTCCTGCCCCCACCCCGAGGCCGGCCAGAGAAGGGACTTCAATTCCCAGAATTCCACAACCTGCACAATCACGGCAGGGAGTTCCAGGGTTGGTTTAGGGCAGTGCTGTATCTCAGCCGATGATGAGATGAGTGAGTGAGAAGACAACAGACACCCTCTCTCTGCTTTGTCTAAAGTGCCACCCCATTGGGTGTACTTGGTTTAGGTGATTAGAAAGATAAGATGCTCTGCTCAGGCCTCAAAGCTAAAAACGGGGGCTTTTACCCCTACTGACTTGGGTCAGAAGTGTGTTTTGGAGCCCTTGGGACTCTCTGTGCTTTGGCAAGCTTATTTATATCGGTTGAGTTTAGTTTCAGGGCACCAGGATTCCACAGTTCAGCCCTGAGCTAAGTGCATTCTCTTCTATTGAGGTGTGTTTTCTTGACTTGATTGAATTAGCAGAGGGTTGGTTTTCCTCCATGAATTTGGACTTGAAAATGTGGGTAATTAGAGGAAGAAGTTGCTTTGATTCTTGTCCATCTTGGCTTGTGGAAGTTGCTAGAAAAGGACTAGCCAAGCACACAATGGAAATTGTAAATGCCTCATTTGGACAGGTTCTCTTCTTTTTAAGGTAAGTGGCATTAAGACATTTGTTAAAGAAGTTGTCTTTGCTTATCATCTGAGTAAGCCTGGATCCCTTTTAGTCATTCTTCAGTTTTTAGACAGAAATATTCCTAGTTGTTTAGGTGAATCGCTACAGTTAGGAAATAGGCAGGGGCATCTCTCCCCATTGTTTCCTTTTGATCTCTTGGCAGAAGGATTCCTTCTCTCTTGAGATCTCTGGACATTATTGAAAAAACTACTTTTTTTAAAAAGTAGCTCCAGTCATCCTTGTGTATCTTGAGTGTCTCCCAGTTTTGAGATTAAGACCATTTTTTCCCCCAACTTAGTAAGTGGTCTATGCTTGGACAGTGATTGGGGTGTATCTGTTGTGGTTCTGTTGGATGGCTCAGCAGGTTTGGATACCATTTGGCCATTATTCCTTGCAAAGGTTAGAAGCATAACAGATAGTTTTAGGCCTTTCTGAAAACAAATCTCAGTAGCTAGGACTATGGGATGTCTACATAGCCTGTGGCCAGTAGCTCGCAAAAAGCTGCAGAATTCTCTTCTGTAAGACACAGGCTGTTCAGTTTTCTTTTGAAACTGGTGGGGAAGGTGATTCAGTATTGGTGGAGTTCCATCAGTCAGCAGCCATCACCCATTTCTATAGTTCTTTTCAGTTGCATCCCATGGAAGCTGTTAAGGTTCTGAGCCATGGACCAGAGCAGTGTTTCTCAAATCCTGCAGTTCTAAAATGTGGGGACTTCAACTCCCAGAATTTGGCAGCAAGCATGCTGGGGAATGCTTAAAGTTGTCAAAGTTGAAAAACATACAGATAGCAATGAGATGGGCATCAGCTAAGATGGAATCCTGATGTGGCTTGATCAGTAGAGCTGATGAGTCAGAAGTTGAGACCTGACTGGTCTGGAGTGAGTGGCTTTCCCTTTGAAAGGCCAAGTTTGTAATTTAGGGACTCTTCATAGACTTTGACACCAAATGCTTTTGGCCATCTTTAGTGGCCCAGCTCCATCTTATTCCTTGAGAAGTGGGACCTGGCTAAAATGGCCCATCATGTCTCAATTATGGCAGTGCCTTCTTCACTGAGCTGCTGTTGAAGATTAATCAAAAACTAACGTGGAATCATACACAGTAGGTAATTTGATAACAGAAGCCAGGTATAGAGAGCATTGCATTACTTTTAGAGCGCTACATGGTATAGAATTGGGAGATGTGGAGGCCACTGTCTCCCTCACATATCAATCTAAACATGGAGGCATATTTCTCAAAATGCAGCTTGCTTTAAAAGTCACAAGAACCATCCCATGTAGAGTGAATTGCAGTAGTTGAGCCATGAAGTGATGAGGGGTTGAATGGCTGTCTACAAAAGTTTTCTGATCCACAGTTGGCACAAGATGTATTTGTGTAAAAATTGTGCTGGCCGTGACCACCAATTGCACTATGCCAGGTTCAACTCTCCTAAAGATGTCTGTGGAGACTCACTATCACCCAGGTCATGGTTGTCCCAAAGGTGCTTTTTCCAAGAACTTTTTGGATGAGAAATTAAACATTTTCAAGGAAAAAAATCAAGAAGGTCCACTCGCCTTTTTGGAAAAGCACCTTTGGGACAAGCTACCAAAATACATTGCAAGACCAAGGTGTCATATCCCTCTTATTCTCATCCCACCACAGGTTATCTCCTAGGATGCCTAGTGCATTTTGTCTCCCATGCCTGGCTCAGGAATTCTGGGAGTTGAAGTCCACGAGTCATAAAAGAGCCAAGGTGGCCTACCCCTGGCCTAGATCATGCTTTTCCTTCAGGATTCTCTATTGGCCAAACACTTTGCAAGCTAGCTTAAGTTAAGGCAAGACTGGGAGTATGCAATAATTGCCTAAAACAGATAGACTGTGTGATTACCTCTGGAGGAGGGAATACCCCTTCCTGGAACTATGCAAATCAGCTTCCTGTCACTTCCCCAGCAGCTTTCACAGACCAGGTAAGACAGGATTCAGGTTTATAGGTGGCTGCATTAATAGCTTGGACGACCCTGTCCAGTTCCTCAAGATCTATTGGCTCAAACGGATCTTAGGTAACTAAGCAAGATGACGCCCTCATCCTCTCAGCAGGGGTTGCTCAGCTGGCCTCCAGCTCTGACCAGATGCAAGCGATTTGATCCACCAGATGCTTCACAACAGCTCAGTCGCAGGGCTTTCAGTTTCAAAGCTGCCAGGCAGCCACAGAGAAGGAGAGAGAGGTGGTTTGCTTCATCATTCTTACTGCCATGGTGCAGATTCAGCTTTGAGAGTTTATCTATGTTTGTTTGCATTCATTTGCTGTTTAACTTTACGACTTGTGGACTTCAGCTCCCAAGAATCGAAGTCTGGCTGGCTGGGGAATTCTGGGAGTTGAAGTCCACAAGTTTTAAAGTTGCCAAGGTTGAAGACCACTGTTTTATAGCAATAGCACTTAGACTTACATACTGCTTCATAGTGTTTTACAGCCCTCTCTAACTGGTTTACAGAGTCAGCATGGTGCCCCCAACAATCTGGGTCCTTATTTTACCAACCTTGGAAGCATGGAAGGCTGAGTCATAATTAAGCCAGTCAGGATTGAACTCCTGGCAGTGAGCTAGCCTGCAATACTACATTCTAACCACTGTGCCCCCATGGCTTCTGGTGTCATCATCTCTAGGCATTTCGTCTGCTTCCTCTCCCAGAGCTCCTTGGGTTTGTGGGCAGGGACAGCCCACTTAATTATCTCAAGGGCTGTCCTCGGCTGTTTATGTAGTCAGAAGAATCTCACCTTTGAAATTACAGCTGAAGCAGGTGCTGCAGTGGGGGGAGAGCCCAGGCAGGTGTTAGTCTGGCAGTTGAATGCTTTTGTCTGGTTGTCTGCCCTGACTACCAGCCGGGAGTTGGCCTTCAAGCTTTCCCAGTTGTGAGTGGAGAGGGCAGGGACTGAGCCTTTCACAAGCCAACTTTATACAATATCACCTCACACCTCCATGGGGTTGAAAACCTTTCCTGATGAAAACCTACTTCTGTCTTTCATTTCTGATTTCATAGAAATCTTGCTTTCTTCTCCATGACTGCTTAAAGCCAGATCTGTTTAGAGAGGCTGCCTCGTGGGCCCAAATGGGTTTATGCCCCTGAAACTGCTTCGCTAATCTGTACTGTAAATGCCTTTGTGCTGCCAAGCACTCCAGATGGTCATTGGACAGAGAAGGTATAATCTGGCAGACTGACATCACCTAAAAAGTCAGAGGCTGCTCAACAAGTTCCATTACTACTTTAGAAATGGAATAAGTTGAAATTAGGGAAGGAAGATAGGGATGGGAGAGGATATTTGTAGCTCCGGATTGAGCCCAAGGTCAAGCCTAAGTAGCTCCAAGGATCCCATGGAAGGAAGATAGCTGTCAGCAGGTATTTAATACTATTATATAGGATGGATGGCTCATCCTTGAAAAAAGTTAGCTCTTCACTCACCTCCTGAGGTTTAGTATGCATTATGTTCTCAGAGCCTCAGAATAAATACACAAAAGTCCTTTCTGTCTATGATGTAATAGTAAGCAGACAACCCAAAGAATCAGTCTGTGTCAGCATCACCTGTCTTAGAGAAAAGCCCAGCTTGAAGGGCCAGCTTCTTTTTATTAGCAAAAGCTTTCTTGCCATGTTAGCTGAGCAAGCGTAGCCGGGCCCCTTGAATCAGGTGTTTTCTGCCCCCAGGGATTCTGCCTTCTACTTTATCCAGGTAGTAACTGCCCTGGGGGCTCCAGGAACAGCTTTCTGAGCAGCTTCAAGTCAACAAATCCTTCTAACCTGGTCATTTACTGCTGTGTCATCAGGGTTTGAATCACGGTAACAGCTTTTCTGTTGCTTGCCAGAGGCCCTTACAACGATTGGGAAATTAAAATGGCCTCGGGTTTGGGTAAGTCGGAAAAGGGTTGTATTGATTCTCACTGTGTCCTTCCTGCATCTGCTTTATTTCTGTTTTATTACCTCAATTTGGCTGATGTTTTGATGCAGTCAACATCTCTTCCATATGGCAGTCTAGTTTGGCTCAGCTGGCTGAATTTGAGGGACTTGTATCCTCAGCATTTTTACCTTCTTATCTATCACCCTGGAGACACTGAGTCAGATAATACAGAAGCTGCAAACCACGATACCTAGTCAGTTTGGATATGCTCACTTCACGAGCTGTTTGCCTGTCATCTCAGTGGACTAAAATACTGTTTTAATTACTGTTTCTTTTCCTTATGACTGGTGTCATTAGAAATCGGATCAAACACTTCAGAAGAAATATGTTAAGAGTAAAGGGGTGTACTGCAGTGTTTCAGCTTCTGCTTAAAGATAAAGTAACAAGTTTGTATAAGGAATTTAGTGGGTTTTCATACTAGTTTGTGGCTATGAAAGAGTCTTCCTTCCCTTGGGATCTTCCCTCTGTCATCTTTCTGGGATCTAGCTTGACTGGGTCTGTAGTCTTTAATCTTACTCAAATGGTTAAAGAAGACTTTACAGAAGCTGTTTGAAATTCAGCATCACGGAATCTGCAGGTGGAGTAAATGTCTATGGAGATTCTCCATCATCCAGGTCATGGTTATCCCAAAGGTGTTTCTTCCAAAAGGCAACTGGACTTGCTTGGTGATTTCCCTTTGAAAATGTTTTGCTTCTCATCCAAGAAGCTTGTAGGATGAGAAGCAAAAAGTTTTCAAAGGGGAAAAAAAACTCCAAAGAAGTCCAGTTGCCTTTTGGGAAAAGCACTTTTGGGACATGCAGGTGGAGTAATGCTTGATGGGACATGTACCAGAAAAAAAAGACACGCCCTCGGAAGAAGGCCCATCATCCTCAAGTTGTCAGCCTTAAATTGTTTCTTGAAGTTTTTGTGTCTACAATTGGAAGACACAAAACGATCACTTTTTGTGAGGGTAAAGATCGTAGTTGTATGCAAACTCATGCTCAGGAGTTGGGTTGCTAGGGAGCACTGCGCACCAGTGCACTTTCACTTCCAGAGCAAAGGTTAGGCTCTTTATTAGTCACATTCTTTAAGAAGTTTGAAAAGTGTCCACGTAGGTAAATGAAAGTGTCCTCCTTCCTTGGTCTGGTGATCCCTGAGCGCCCTCTCTGTGAGAAGTGCAAACAAGGATAGGGGTAGGAAGGGCTCTACAGAGTTCTGACATAAACTAACCTGAAATGCCTTTTGGAAATTCTAGAAATGGTTTCTTTTAATGATGTAACTTCTTCCTTAAGACTTCAGTGAAAGAAGAAGTTTTGTCCATGTTTGAAATTGGCCAGAAATTCTCATATTGGGAATTAAATAAAAGTTTACTGCCAAAGGCTGCTACAAACATTCTTTTTCTCGTAGCAAAATTGCTAGTCATTTTTGCAGTGCATATTACCGATCTCTTAAGTACTGTAGTAAGTGATTTGTGAACACTTCTGATCAATAACTGCTTAGCAGAAAGCCAATTGAAGAGCCTATTAAAATACTTTTAGTTTTTGTGTTGTATTAATAGGACATGCTTATTTAAGAATAAAAGCAATAGCACATGAATGAAAAAATAGAATGGGGTGTGGTTCTGTTTCTAAAGTTACCAGCAACTCTTTCTTCTGATTACAGTTCCAAAGCGGATGATTTATCAACTGCAATTCTGAAGCAGAAGAACCGGCCCAATCGGTTAATTGTTGATGAAGCAATCAATGAGGACAACAGTGTGGTGTCGCTGTCGCAGGTGTGTGTGTGCTACATAGTGTCATAGTATGGAGCTGGTGGCAGATGAATGGAAATTTAAACAGAAGGAAGCAAGCCTGCTTCTCCAAGCTGTTTGTGGGGGAGCTTATTGATCAGCTGCTCTGCTGTAGTCTGTTCCTTTTCTTTCTCAACAAAAATTTTGGCTCCTCACAATTGGTCTGTGCATGAGTATTTTTTCCCCCCACCCCTATTATAGCGTCACAGTTCTTCCCTGTTGCAGAGGAGCGCAGCATGCGTCTCTCAGTGATCATTAAAAAGACTAAAAATATTGAATGATCTTTGAACAGTTTCTCCTCTCCACCATGAAAAGCTAAAAGATTTCCACAAGCCTCTGTTTGTTTGGCTATGGCAGTGTTTCTCAACCTTGACAATTTTAAGGCACGTGGACTTCAACTCCCAGAATTCCACAGCCAGCATTGCTGGCTGTGGAATTCTGGGAGTTGAAGTCCACGTGCCTTAAAATTGTCAAGGTTGAGAAACACTGGGCTATGGTGTTGTTCATGGTCAAAATCCTGTTTTACCAAAATACAACATGGATGCATATTTGAAAAGTCTGTCTCTGTAGTCTGGCCTGATCAAAGTGAATTCCCATCCTATAAAGGTGCTTGTCTTTCTTGTGCTATTGAGTTAATACAACTATTCAACTCTATAGGTAGTCTTCAATCTACAACAGTTCGTTTAGTGACCGTGTGAAGTGGCAACGGCAGTGAAAAAAGTGACATGACCATTTTTCACATTTATGAGTGTTGCAGCATCCCCCTGGTCAGGTGATCAAAATTTGGACACTTGACAACTGGGTCGTAGCAGTGCCCCGGAGCCACGGTGATCCCTCTTTTGCAACCTTCTGATAAAGTCAGTGGGAAAATCAGATTCACTTGACAGCTGCATTACAAACTTAACAAGTGCAGTGGTTCACTTAACAATTGTGGCAAGGTCATAAAATGGAGCAAAACTCACTTAACAAATTTCTCTCTTAGCAACATACATTTTGGGCTCAATTGCGGTCATAAGTCGAGGACTTACCTGTATGAACCTGTTCAGGATTTCTTGGGACCACAGACCCCCTAATTGGCAGCCAGAATGCCCAAAGAAGGCGTAATCCCCACTTCTCGGGTCCCATCTATCAGGTTGACCTAGTACAGGGATAGGCCACCTTGGCTCTTTTATGACTCGTGGACTTCAACTCCCAGAATTCCTGAGCCAGCCATGCTGAGGGGAAAGGGAGAGGTTTCCAAACTGAGCCATGCTGGCTCAGGAATTCTGGGAGTTGAAGTCTACCAGTCATAAAAGAGCCAAGGTTGCCTACCCCTGACCTAGTAAGTTGAAGGATATCCAGTTTCAAGCAAGCAAAGTCCATTCCCGGATTCCCCGGTTTTGAGTAGTTGTTTTTCTCTCTCCACTCACTGTTTCCAGGCCAAGATGGATGAACTGCAGCTGTTCAGGGGAGACACGGTCCTCCTCAAAGGCAAGAAAAGGCGAGAGGCCGTCTGCATTGTGCTCTCCGATGACTCCTGCTCGGATGAGAAAATCCGCATGAACCGAGTGGTTCGCAACAACCTAAGGGTGCGTCTAGGAGACGTCATCAGGTGAGGCTGCAAGAAGGACTCGGGTATTCTAAGGGTTTAAAGCAGGGCTCTTCCAACTTGGCCCTGTTATGACTTGTGGACTTCAATTCCCAGAATTCCTCAGCCAGGTGTCCCTGACTGAGGCATTCTGGGAGTTGAAGTCCACAAGTCATAAAAGGGCCAAGTTGGAAGAGCCCTGCTTTAAAGAGTTTGTTTAATTTTTGCGTAAACTACCAATGCAGCCGGACTTTGCAAAATGTGCCCCTTCCTTGTAAATCGATCTGTTCTTAATGGCTCAGCTTTAATGGGATGTTCAAAGAACAGCTGCCCCTCCCTCTGGCAGCGTCAGATCCACTTCCACGCTGTTTTCAGGAAAAGTACATAAAGGTGTACTATGAAGTTGCCAGGAATTGATAGATTTTTTACCCTGAAAAGTTATTGAACTGAGGAGTAGCTGAAAGCCAATATTCTGCTCATAAAGGAAGACATTCTTTCCAATGGCAGAATTCTCTCTCCTCCCCCCCCCCCCCGGGCGCCTTCCTCCCCAATTTCATGCATACCCTCAAAAATCTGCTGTGGAAAAACAGTGCAGTATTTCACAAGTGTGGCCACTTTAAACGGTGTGGACTTCAACTTCCATAGCATAGCTGGCTGAGGAATTCTGGGAGTTGAAGTCCACTGTGCTTAAAATAACCAAGGTTGAGAAACCCTGGCTTAGTTGAATGATGAACTGCGTAGAAAGTGATGTGTGCCCGTAGGATGACATACATTCCTCTGTTGCAAGAGCTGCATTGGCTGCCGGTTTTGTTCTGGGTGCAATTCAAAATGCTGGTTTTAACCTTTAATGCCCCCTCCCCAAGATATGAGGCGGTCTGTCAAAGGGACCACCTCTTCCCGATCACAGCTACCCATCCCATCAGGCTGAGTAAAAGAGGCAGGCTGCTGCTTCTGCTAAGGAGTTCTGTCTGGCAGGATCCCAGGCCCATTCCCTTAGCGCAGGGGTAGGCAACCTTGGCTCTTTTATAACTTGTGGACTTCAACTCCCAGAATTCCTGAGCCAGCCATGGCTCAGCTTGGAAACCACTCCTTTTTCCTTCAGCATGGCTGGCTCAGGAATTCTGGGAGTTGAAGTCCACGAGTCATAAAAGAGCCAGGTTGCCTACCCCTGCGAATGTTCAAAGTTACGCGATAAGCGCCCCCTAGTGTTTACAAAAAAGTCCTGAAATTATGAATGTTGCCGCACCATGGTAGTTGTTCACCCTTACGAACGACCGCAGTGGCACTGCAACATTCACTCTGGCTGTTCCCTGCCTCCTTTCCTCCCCCCCCCCCCCGGGTCTCCCTAGGTTTTAGTGGATACTCACATTGCGAAGATCGAGAGATCCTTCGCTTTTGGGGCTGTTTCACTGCTTCCTTTGGTGTGTTCACAGAAAATAGAGCCCTAAAGTAAAGCAAAGTCGTGCGAGGTCAGTGGCAGGAGATCTCACACTACTGATCTCATGTTCTCTCATTGTAATTTAGGCCTCTGTTCTCTGCAACAGAGAACAGAAGCCAGGGGAGAATGGACCTCCGGAGGCACGCAGAAAGCCTCCCCTGGAGACCGCTGAAGCATTCCCCCGGCGTCCTTTCCGGCCGGCAGCAGCCCAGAAAAGGCCTTTGACACCCGTAAATGACACCAGGAGACGCTTCAGCGGGGCTCTGAAGGCCCAATCTGGGCTTCGGAGGCCTTTTCCGGACTGCTGCCACCTGGAAAGGACGCCAGGGGAGGCTTCACCGGGGCTCCAAAGGTCCATTCTGGGCCTTGGAGCCTCCTCCAGGCTTCCGAGGCCCAGAATGGAGGCTGTGGGCGGTAGCCACATACTTCTGGAAGTCTGTTCTGGGCCTCAGAGGCCAGGAGGAGGCTTCTGAGGCCCAGAACGGAGGCCGAGGAGGTGGCCACATGCTTTCGGAGATCCGTTCTGGGCCTTGGTGGCCTCCCTCTGCTCTTGCTGGGAGCAGAGAAAGAAACAGAGAGGCTGTGGATTGGGTGAGGCCTTAGTGGTCTGAAGATAGCCTGTTCCATAACTACCACCACCACCCTGCCTTCCCCACCCTGCGATACCTCGTGTTCACTTAATGAGCCACCCATTTGCTCAGGCATTAAATTAGCGAATTGTGTGGGCAAAAGCTGGGAGTAAATCACATTCAGGTTACCAGATTCACTCCTACGAATCCTCGAGTTACGAATGGAATGGGCAGGCTCCGTTACATTTGTAACTCGACTGCCTGTGTTTATTAAACAAAATGAGGCGACCTAAGGCAAGGAGAAGAGGAGTGGTTGCCCTCTTGGATCCTCAGCAGGGGTAAACATGGACCCCCAAAGGCTGGAAATGGGGGATTCTTTGAGGGCAGAAAGAAAAATTCCGCACCTGAGAATAAAGGGGGGCACTTTTGCTTTTCAGCATCCAGCCTTGTCCGGATGTGAAGTACGGCAAGCGTATCCACGTGCTGCCCATTGATGACACCGTGGAAGGGATCACAGGGAACCTCTTTGAGGTCTATCTCAAGCCCTACTTCCTGGAAGCCTACAGACCCATCAGAAAAGGTAATTGCCCAGGCCTGTGAGCCGGCTGTGGAGAAGTGACATTTGGCACTTGCCACAGGTCTTCACATGGGATATTGTGTTCTGACCTTTCTATATCCTAAAGCAGGGGTTGGCAACCTTGGCTCTTTTATGTCTCGTGGACTTCAACTCCCAGAATTCCTGAGCCAGCCATGCTGGCTCAGGAATTCTGGGAATTGAAGTCCACGAGTCATAAAAGAGCCAAGGTTGCTTACCTCTGCCCTAAAGAGAGGCCTGCAGGGTCCTGCCAGCTGACCTGAAGGGGATGTGGCTTAAAAGGAGCTGCTAGAGAAGGGTTGGGGAGCCTTTGATCCTCCAATGCGTTGAGCCACAAAACCCCTCACCCCTGGCCTTCTGTTACTCTTTTTTTTATCTATCAGATATTTTTAATAAAATAAAATAAATACATACACATAAATTTTGGTGTTGCTCGCCCATTTCCCCTTTCACTGTATCCACACTCATACTCTTTCTTCTCTACCTTCTTTCTCCCTTTCTTCTCTTTCTTCCCTACTTTCCTCTTCTCCTTTCCTTCACCACTCCCCTCCCATTTCTCCCCACTTCTCCTCCTCTTCTCCTCCAACCTTCCTACTTCCTTCCCCCCCTCCTTTACTCTTTCCTCTCCTCTCCTTCCCTCTCATCCCTCTTCAGATACAATTCGGGATAATGTCCGAGCAACTCCTCTCTCTAAATTTCCCTATCTGTATTATATATAATAAGATTGATTTTCTATTAAGTTAATACTTCTATTTATCTGAGCTTCTCGGTATATACTTCTATAAATATTTGTACGACCTCCGGTTATTCAATAGGTTATTCAATACTGTGTCGCCTGGGTCTCCCTCCTTATCTCCTCCTTTTTCTTCCATCTAAATTGGTGTTAACTATCTTTTAACCCAGGGGTAGTCAACCTTGGCTCTTTTATGACTCGTGGACTTCAACTCCCAGAATTCATATAGTCACGCTGGCCACGTGACCACGCAAATGTCTTCGGACAATGCTAGCTCCCTTGGCTAGGAAACAGGGATGAACACTGTCCCTTAGAGTCGGACACAAGTGGATATGGGAAACCTTTCTTTTTTTAACTTTAACACCATAACAAGCATGAAGATCTAGGGCAGGGGTAGGCAACCTTGGCTCTTTTATGACTCGTGCACTTCAACCCCCAGAATTCCTGAGCCAGCCATGCTGAGGAGAAAGGGAGAGGTTTCCAAGCTGAGCCATGCTGGCTCAGGAATTCTGGGAGTTGAAGTCCACGAGTCATAAAAGAGCCAAGGTTGCTACCGCTAATCTAGGGCAAGGGAGCAGGATGTGGGGAGGCAAGCTGTCTTGTCAGTCTGGCAATTTTAAGCGATGGAGATTAGAATGCATGGTCTAAAAGAGGCAGACCACTCTTCTCAACTAGCAGGCTACGTATATCTTTGCCATGCCCAACAGCTGCTGGGAGTATGGTCATGATGTCATAGACTAGGGACATTCTCCCCAGAATATTTGGAAAAGCTCAACAATTTGAGGGATTGCAAGATGAGGGCATTTTATACACAGTATCCCCAATTTGGAAAAATCTATTGTAAAAGAAAACGGTTGGATGGATTGTGCTTATGTGCACGGAGTTCTGTTTGCCTTCATCCCTGAAGCTCCAGACTTTAACACAAGCATGCAAGCTCTTTCTGCCTTCCTATTTGCAATATTGAGTAACGGCTCTTGTTCGATGCCGGATTATTCTTGTTCCGGGATTGTATTTGAAAGGCTTTAATTACTTACAAAGCACTGTGTAAATGCCAGAAAACATCAGCATGCTGGCTTCCTCAGTGATGCCAGTCTAACAGTTTATGTGCCCCTTGGATTGGGCAGTAGGAGGATATTTCTGAGCATTCTCGGGGAGAAGAACAGCTATGATAGCCACTGAGAGCGGTTCTTTTTGAAGTATTTTTATTGATTTTTTTTCATTAATAAATGAAGATAAACAATGCAAAATGTGTGAATACAGTTTAAACATTTCAAGCATGGTTCTATGTCAAAAGATTAAATAAAGCAGGCTAATGATGAAAATAAATGTGAAAAAAAGTGAACTGGAAAGAAAAGGAAAATAAAATAAAAATAGAACTAGTTTACTTTTCCATGATACAGGAATCACAGTTATACCTTTATGCAAATTACTACATCTCAAATTTCAAACATCAAATTTAATCTCGATCTCATGACATCCTGTTATCTGTTGATAAAAGATCCAGTTCACAAAGATGAAGTGGATCTTTCCACTCAGCTAACCCTGAAAGGCTGGTGTGCCAGGCTCCTCCGCCTTCAAGGAACCCATTATAATCTTTTTGTAGCAGGGAAAGTGTGGTATGTCTAAAACTTTTTACACATAGTCCAGGTTTGAGGAAATAATAACACTTTACATCCTTCCGTCAAGAACCTGATTTCCCGTAGTGCTGATGTCCCTTGAAAAGGAAGGTGAACATGAACAAATCATGGAATATCCTTCTGCTTTCTTACCTGTCTAACAGAGAGAAGATCAAAACTAAGCTTTCTTCAACTTCCATTGGGTAGTCCAGTAAACCTGAAAAAGAAATATATTTGCTGTTACTTAAACCTATTGTCATCTATGGTATTCCTCATTCCTAACTTCTTGCTTATCTTCTACACTTATTTTTATGAGCTCTGACTGTTGTTACTAATGCTGGTTTATTTTGCCTGTATAAAAACCTTTCTCCTTCTATATTCTAAGTCACCAAAAGTTCAGAGGCTGCTATGGTAATCAGACTAAACAACAGTAGATACTATTATATGTTTCAGGTAAATTATGTTGTCAGATCTTGCAAAGGCCTAAACATCAATGCTAATTCATGGATTGCTGACAGGCTTCCTTGTTTCGGAGGCGGGGGTAGCGTGAGGGCTGTCATGAATGTGGTGATGATTTCAGGGGACATCTTCCTGGTGCGCGGAGGCATGCGCGCAGTGGAATTCAAGGTGGTGGAGACAGACCCCAGCCCCTACTGCATAGTGGCTCCAGATACTGTGATTCACTGTGAGGGAGAACCGATCAAGCGAGAGGTGAGTTCAAGCAGAGAGACCTGGCAGGGCTGAGATAGAGGAACAGAAAGCACCATTTGATATTGAGAGACGGGAGAGCCTTGAGGATGGATCTTTGTAGATATTCCCTTCCCGCAGCCTTTTGGAAGAGGCTTTGGTCAAATGTTCCTATGAAGAATGAGAGAACCAACCTGGAAAGAAGAAAAAGCTTCCTAACAGTGAGAACTATTAACCAGTGGAACAACTTGCCTCCAGAAGTGGTGGGTGCTCCATTACTGGAGATTTTAAAGAAGAGATTGGATAGCCATTTGTCTGAAATGATAGAGAGTCTCTTGCTTGAGCCGGGGGGCTGGACTGGAAGACCTCCAAGGTCCCTTCCAACTCTGTTATTCTGTTAACGTGGTTGGAGCCACAGATTGAGGTGGCTGCTTTGGTGGGAGCTGTCCAAGCAGCTGCTCATCTGGAAGGAATTTAGGCATCAGAAGTATAGTTGGAAAAAGCCTGCATGAACTTTGGCACTAATCATAATGAAGATGATTTAGATTTGGATTAGTATGAATCCAATCACTGTGAGCTTGTAAACCATGTTTTTTGAACGTAAGATTGTTAAGAACAGCCCTACTAGGTCAAGCAAAGATAATTCAGCATTTATTTTTCATGTTGGACCACTGGACCCCTCAGAGGTGCCCACAAACAGGACACAGAGATGCATTTCCCTTGTCATGTTGCTCCCCTGCAATTGGGATTTGGAAACATGTCTCCAACCGGGAGATGATGCTGAGTCTTCAAAATGGAAAGCCCTGAACAGAACCATCAATTTATGATAGGCCCTGGTGGCGCAGGGCTTAGAATGCCATATTGCAGGCTGACTCTGCCCACAGCCAGGAGTTTGGTCAGCCTTCCGTTCAATTGTTGGGGGCAATAGGCTGACTCTGTAAACCGCTTAGAGAGGCATAATAATAATAATAATAATAATAATAATTATTATAATTCAAACAGACAAGCACCTGCAACATAACACCCCAGACTTAACAATTGTCGATAAGAAAGACAAAAAAGTCTGGATAGTGGACGTGGCAGTGCCTGGAGATAGCAGAATAGAAGAGAAAGAACTGGAGAAGATAACAAAATACAAAGACCTACAAATAGAAATAGAAAGACTGTGGCAAAAGCAAGCAAGGGTAGTACCAATAGTCATAGGCTCCTTGGGTGCAATCCCAAAACAACTGGAGCACCACTTGAACACCATTGGCATTGACAAATTCGCTATTAGTCAATTGCAAAAGGCGGCCTTATTAGGAACTGCTTCCATCCTGCGATGATACCTGTAATACCATCAAACATCCACATCTACCTATCCCAGGTCCTGGGTAAGGACTCGATAGGTAGACAAAATGCCAAATCCAGTCTGAACATCTGGCTGACTGTGCGATGATCCATAATAATAATAATAATAATAAAATAAATAAATAAATAAAAAACTGGAGAAGATAACAAAATACAAAGACCTACAAATAGAACTAGAAAGACTGTGGCAAGGGTAATACCAATAGTAATAGGGGCCTTAGGTGCAATCCCAAAACAATTGGAACACCACTTGAACATCATCATTGGCATTGACAAATTCGCCATTAGTCAATTGCAAATGGTGGCCTTACTAGGAACTGCTTCCATCCTGCGATGATATCTGTAATACCATCAAACATCCACATCTGCCTATCCCAGGTCCTTGATAAGGACTCGATAGGTAGACAAAAATGCCAAATCCAGTCTGAAGATCTGGCTGACTGTGCGATGATTAATAATAATAATAACAACAACAACCTTGGAGGTCATCTAGTCCAACTCCCTGCTCAGGCAGAAAACCCTATACCATTTCAGACAAATGGCTGTCCAGTCTCTTCTTAAAAACTTCCAGTGTTGGAACATTCACAGCTTCTGGAGGCAGGTTGTTCCACTGATTAATTGTTCTAACTGTCAGAAAATTTCTCCTTAGTTCTAGGTTGCTTCTCTCTTTGGTTAGTTTCCATCCGTTGCTTCTTGATGGCTAATAGCCCTCAGTAGATGTGTCTTCCATGAATGTAACCAACCCCTTTCAAAACTGTTAAAATGAATGACCAAGCCCACAGCTAACCTCTTCATGGAACCACCTGTTATAAATTTCATGTTCTTTATTGCTGTGTGAAGACTCGGTCACATTGTATGTGAAACTGTTCAGTACATCACAGGGCCTGGAATTGTATTGCATTTTCCATTGGGCTATTGACCCAATTTAAAAGAGGTCCTTCCAACTCTCTTCACAATCACGCTTAGTTTTGTCACCCTGACTAGTTTAAATTGTCTTTTCTGAACCTTCCGTGTTTTTAAACAGATGGTCCATAAAACATAGATATGCTAATCCCAAGATTGTTAAGCTTTCCCAACAACGTTTGATGGGGAAGTTTGCCAGAGCCATTGTAGAAAAATGTGCCCTTAAATTAGGAAGCAAACAATTGGCAGTAACACAACAAAGGATCTTTTATTGGCATAAACACTGCCGGTAGTCTTTGACTTATGACACGGATGTGTACTGGAATTTCTGTTGTGAGTCACTGTGCCTGTAACCTTATTTTATGACATTTTGATGACACATTAAGTGAATCATAAATTCATCAAGTAAATCCAGCTTCCCCAATGGGTACTTTTTGCCATAAATGGGCAGAAAAGATTGCAAATCATGTGACTGCAGGATGCTGCAATCATTTGTTAGCCGGTGGTCAAGCACTTGAGGTCATGGGCTACCTCAGTGTCCTGTTCTAAAGAGATTCCAAGCTCACCCTTCTAGGGCAAGGCTGGGCAACTATGACCTCCTTACGACCTGTGGCCTTCAGCATGGCTGGCTCAGGAATTCTGGGAGTTGAAGTCCACAGGTCGTACAGGGGCCATAGTTGCTCACCCCTGTTCTAGGAGGACTATCTGTATCTAAAGCAGACATCTTTGGGTTTGTGGACTAAATTCTTCCAAGCCGATGCAACGTGAACATCGCCTTGTTTTTCCTGACATTTCTTTTCGTATTTATCGCCTCCAGGACGAAGAGGAATCTCTGAACGAGGTGGGCTATGATGACATTGGAGGCTGCCGAAAGCAGCTGGCTCAGATCAAGGAAATGGTGGAGCTGCCTCTTCGACACCCTGCTCTCTTCAAGGCAATCGGGGTGAAGGTGAGGCACTTCTCTCTCTGACCTTGAAGCTTGAGCTGCACTGACTAAAGGCAGACCCTCTACCCTACAGCTGCTCCTTGTGTTGATCCACGGGGTGGGGTGGGGGAACTGAGTGAGGCCCCCCTTTACCCCGTGCAATATCTATGCTGGTGCTTAAACTTGAAGCCAGGGGTGTCCAACTGTGGCCGCTTTAAAGACCTGTGGACTTCAACTCGCAGGATTCTGGGAGTCTTTAAGTCTTTGGCCATAACCTGCCAAGGCTAAATGTGTGTCTGTCTCTCCAGCCTCCCCGTGGAATCCTCTTGTATGGTCCGCCTGGTACCGGGAAGACCTTGATTGCTAGAGCCGTGGCTAACGAGACTGGAGCGTTTTTCTTTCTAATTAATGGTGAGTAGCTTTGTGTTGACCGTTTCAACTGTATGCATTGCATAGCTGAAACGAAAGACTACCAGCAGGTACAGAGCCTTCAACATCTTGTTCTTGTGCCATATCTGTTATCGGACGTTGGCGATCCTGTTTTTATCAGCAGCCACACGAAAAAGTGCTGCTGAGTTTTATCCAAACCAGTCTCTTTTAGATTTTGAAGCCACGATGTTCTTCTTCTGCCTGGACCTCATTTGCCTTCAATCTTTCCCTGGAGGATTAAATGGAGTATGCCCTATTTTTCTGTGTGTCACATCACATGTCTGAAATATTCTAACTTTCGTTTTTTTAATTGTTTTGGTGATTTCCCTTGGCTTTCCCAGGCGGCTTATCACCGTCTCATTTCTGATCTTGTCAACCCAGCTTATACGTAAATCCACATTTCAAATGCTTCTAGTTTCTTCAGGTGGCCTTTTGTCAGAGACCAACTCTCTGCTTCATAAAGCAGGATAGAAAAAATATAGCATCTGACAAGCCTGATTTTTAGTCTTAGGCTTACGTCGTGACTGCAGAGGACCTTTTTCATTTTGAAGAATGCTGTTTGAGCTTTCTCTGTCCTTGTCTTTACTTCAGTGGTCATGTCCCAGCTTTCACGTAAATAATCTTCAACATGCAGTTCCTTAATTCTTCCGATTGTGATTACAAAGATTCTCTCATTCGTTAATAACCCAAAGCAAAATTAAAGCTAATAATGCAATAAAAATAAGCAAGACGGCAATAGATCAAAAGCAATCGTTTAAAAACACCACAGGGGAAAGGCAGCAGAGTCACAGTGTAAAACAGAGTTTCCTTTTTAGTGACACAGTCTGATTTGTTCTGAGTCCTCCTGGGCATTTTCATACTTGAGTTTGAAAGATGCTCTCCCTTTCAGTTGCCTTTGAAGCCAGCCGGTATCCTTGGAAACCTCCAGGTGCCTTTAAGCAAACTTAAAAGAGGTGCACAGGTTTCACAGTGCAGTTAATGCCGGTCAAAAAGAAGCAGACTCCTTTTTTTTTTTTTTTTTTAGGCTGTGTGTGTGTAAAGTTATATCTTTGTCCAGACTTAACTGAAGTAATGCTAAGTTGGAAAGGCTTTGCAGCCCCTAGCACTGCTTGTTTGCTAGAATAGTACAGGTAGTACTCGAGTTACAACAGTCCATCTAGTGAGCATTCAAAATTAACAACGTCACTGATAGCAGTAACTTATGACCAGTTTTCATACTTAACGACCGTTGCAGCATCCCCACAGCCATGTGATCAAAATCCAGACATTTGGCAACTGACTGATATTTATGACCATTACACTGTCCCAGGGTCACCCGATTCCCTTTTGCCAACCTTCTCACAAGCAAACTAAACGAGGGAGCCCGATTTCACTTAACAAACAGGTTACTAACGTAACTGCACCGATTTGCTTAACAACTGAGGCAAGAAAGGTCGTAAAATGGGGCAAAACTCAACTGTCTCTCTCTTAGCAACAGAAATTTGGGGCTCGACTGTGGTTATAAGTCTGTAGCGGCGTTAAGCTCTCCAAAGTAGTGGTGAGGACTTGAACCAGAATGAAGCTAAATTTCACTTTGGAGGTCATCTAGTCCAACCCCCTGCTCAGGCAGGAAACCCTATACCATTTCAGACAAATGGCTGTCCAGTCTCTTCATAAAAACTTCCAGTGTTGGAGCATTCACCATTTCTGGAGGCAGGTTGCTCCACTGGTTAATTGTTCTAACTGTCAGGAAGTTTCTCCTCTAGTTCTAGGTTGCTTCTCTCCTTGTTTAGTTTCCATCTGTTGCTTCTTGTCCTGCCTTCAGGCGCTTTGGAGAACAGCTTGACTCCCTCTTTTTTGGGGCAGCCACTGAGATATTGGAACACTGCTATCATGTCCCCCCCTCATCCTTCTCTTCATTAAACTAGACATACCCAATTCCAGCAGCCTTTCCTTATATGCTTTAGCACGTCCATTTCTGTTGAATTAGCATGAAACATCCATGGGATGGGATGAGGAGGCTCAATTTCAATTTCAGCCAGAGATAGTGGAGGTCTCTGGGGCCAGGTGCACTCTGGGACCCCAGGCTGTGCCCCTCTGAAGCAGAGTGGGGAACTGCGTGTTCTTTTGGGCTGCCTCCCGAGGCAAATGCCTTCTCCCTGCTTCTCCACAGGTCCTGAGATCATGAGCAAGCTAGCAGGGGAGTCGGAGAGCAACCTGCGCAAGGCCTTTGAGGAAGCTGAGAAGAATGCGCCCGCCATCATCTTCATTGACGAGCTGGATGCCATTGCTCCAAAGAGAGAGAAGGTGGGTGTGTGGCAGCCTTCCACGGAGAGCAGACCTTGGGGACACGGAGGGGAGGGGAAATAGCCCTGAGCCCCCAAGGTTGGGGGGAACGCAAGAAAGAGATTCAGAGTGACTCGTCCTTAACTGGAAGTCGAGCTGAAGAATTGTGTTGACGGGCTTTCCATATACTCCCAGGTAACCCAATGGCAGATCATTCCAGAAACCCAAGTGGTTTTTATTTCCTGAGCTTGCTTGATGTCGGTCTGGGAAACCTGTCAAAAAAATTGCCCAGCTCATCTTACGCCTATCGTAATAGAATTCCTCAAACTCTCAGCTATCCCCAATGATCATGTGGTCGCCATCTGGGCACGTGACAGCAAGCTCACGTGACAGTTGCAGCTGTCACGTGTCTGATTAACGAAACACTTCAAAGAACTTTTAGGCATTTTTTTTAACCTAAAAAGCCTTTATTAGTGTTACAGAGTGTCAGCACGGCATGGTGGATGCTAAGATCTGAATTTCCCTTCCTTTGCACATAACATTCCAAGCATTTCCCCTCCCCTATTTTGGGATCATGATTCACATCTTCCAATTAACTTGGAGGGCAAAGATTCACTTCTGGTTTTTTTTCCTGGGCTTTCCTTATATTCTCCTCCCCTTTCGCTGTCACCTGATTTAACTCTAAAAATACTAGACAGTTCTACATATATTGTCAAAGCAAGAATATTTAATATTAGCAGCGAAGAATATTCAATATTAGCAGCGTTGACAGCAGCATTCTGTAGTCACACGATCGACATTTGTAATAGCCCCTGCATGTAGACTTACACACCGCCTCATAGTGCTTTACGGCCCTCTGAGTGGTTTACAGAGTCAGCCTGGGTTTGGGGGGGGGGCTCCTAGGGCAGGGCAAGCTGAAGCTGGAGGGGAGCAACAGCGCTGACCTGCCTCGGGCTTTCCAGGTTAAAGCTGCCCCTATGGCTTTTCTCTGCTGAAGGAAGAATCCCTGCCGGAATAAGGGAGAGATGAACCTGGCGGAATAGGGGAACTGTTTCCCCTCTCTGTGAAGGAAATGTGGGGAAGCCAACCAGGGTTTTCCCTCCCAAGATTGCCCGAAGGGAGAGTTTTGTTTGAAAGTGGGATTTTCCTGGAATTCTTGTCTTGTAACTTCCTGATCAGTGTTAATATTCAGAGTCTTTAGATGTTTCTTCTTTGTTCTTGGGAGTAGCCGTTTCTAGTCTAGGCTGCCAAAGGAGGAACTCTCTTACTTGAGGCATGGACTAAGATTGCATTTGATCCCGTGTCTGTCTCACTGTAATCTTAGGGGCCGGTTTCTTGGTTTTTATTTATTTATTATTTCTTCTTACAAAGTATTTTGTTTTGCTTTTAAGCTTTCCTTCTTTGAGCTGTTCTCTTTGGGGTGGGGCCAAGCCCTTTCCTTCCAAGCCTGACTCACTCTGTCTTAACCGGTTTCTCTCTAGACCCATGGGGAAGTCGAACGGCGCATTGTGTCCCAGTTGCTGACCCTCATGGACGGCCTAAAGCAGCGAGCTCACGTCATTGTCATGGCTGCCACCAACAGACCCAACAGCATCGATCCAGCCCTCCGGCGGTTTGGTAACTCAGCTTGCTCCATTCTGGGGGGGGAGGGAGGGCTGCGTATTGGGAGATGTGGGCTAGCAATGTGTGTGTTGCTGATTGTCAGTGGACTGTCCTTTTGCAACAGTCAGACTGTCTAGCACAGCCGTATCCAGGTGTGCCAGTAGTCAAAAACTCCTGTGGAATTTTCAAACTTTCATTGCTTATGAACTTGCGAACTCTGGGGTTGAACATTCTCTTAAAATGAAATAATACTCAGCAGATACAAATTGCTTTTCTGCTCCTCTCATGTACTTTTCCATGCGTGAGGAGACAGATTTGGGATTTGGTAGATTTAAAAGTTCTTTCTTGCTGGCAATATGCACTATAGAAAGCTGAGCCTTAATTTGTACCTGAAGCCCAATTTACACATGCAGAAAGGAATAAGTAGCAAACTTCGACCTGGATTACAGACTTCAAGCTATAATTGGTAATGTGCAGGGAGGAGTACATTCTGGAAAAAAGGGAATGCTACTTTGGTTCATGCTGTTCATCTAACTTCAAATACCGTGCTTGCTGGGGCTTCGTGTTTCCATGTGTCTATCAGCAAAACCAAAGCAAGATGATATTTCTTCCAATAAATGTGACTATTCCCAGGCCTGGATTTCATTTAATCTTAAAACATACGCGGCTCTCAGTGGCAAAAGGCAGGGCTTTAGGATCAATAACAGCTGAAAAGCAAAATCTGCTTGCATGAATAAGCATGTCTGAATCACGAACCTCCTATTATACGGTGTTGAATCTTTGGCTAAATGCAGATGGATCAGGAGAAAAATTGTGGTTTTGAACACTTTTTGTGTCCTTGAAATTCTTTTTTCTTTTTGTAAAAAAATTTTTATTTTCAATTTTTCATTACATTCATAAAAAAATGCTTCAGATAAAGAATAAAATAAATTTATACACACAACTTTCGGTATTGCTCACCCATTTCCCTCCAAACCGCATCCACCCTCTAACCTCTTCCCTCACTTCCCTCTTCCTCCCTCTTCTTCCTCGCTCTCCTCCCCTCCTCCTTCTCCTCAACCTTCCTACTTACTTCTCCCCTTCCTACTATCTTCTCATCCCACCCTGGATGCAGTCCAGGGGAAATGCCCGAGCAATTCCTCTCTCCAAATTAAAACATTAATATTATATACAATAAGACTATTTCTACTTTATCTGAACTACTTAAACTTCAACCCATCCACCCCCCTCCCCTCCCCCCGACTTCCCAGAGCAAAATACAGGATTATGCAAACATATTAAACATAATCTATTTAAGTTTACTAATTAAACAATGAACAAAATCATAAAAAACCTTAACTCTCTTCAGACTTTAACATCATAATTTTATAAACAAATCCCTTACTCGTAAAATAAATGAAACTTTGTAGTTCCATATTTCTTCTGAACATATTCTATCCATCTTCTCCGTGTCCTTGAAATTCTTGTTTCAACTGCAATCTCTCCCCCTCCAGAATGCTTACTGGTTGCCGGCTGTGCTTGAGAAAAAGCCTTGGCTGGTTCCCACTGCCACCCTCTGCCTTCCATTTCAGAATGGACCATTGCTTAATACTACCCTGTTTTTCCAAAAATAAGACCTAATCAGAAAATAAGCCCTAGCATCATTTTTTTCAGGATGCTCATAATATAAGCCTCCCCCCAAAAAATAAGCCCCAGTTAAGATCGTCAGCCAGACAGACGCATTTAGTACCATATTTCCTCGAGAATAAGACTTAACCAGAAAATAAGCCCTAAATGCATCTTTTAGAGGAAAAATTAACATAAGACCCGGTCTTGTTTTTGGGAAAATATGGTACGTGGCTCTTCTGAGCTGGAAGGAGGATAATTGGAAGTCTCCCTGATGGACCCTTTTCCGTGGGTTCCATGGGAAAAGATGGCCGTCTTTAGTCAGTTTAGTCGGGGCTTTTTTTACTCTTCACCCAGGAGGTCTCCCTTCAGCCCAGCCCTGGGGAGAAAAAGGCAGGCAGCTGCTTGGGATTGTCCTGCCAGAGGCCCAGAAATGCAGGATGTGACCTGCCTTGCTTAAGATTTTAAAGAGAAATCCCGTTATAAAATCAGGGAAGCCAAATTTCTAGGTATAAAAAGAAGTTTATTAGAAAAGGAGGACGTAAAAGGAAAAAAAACGATAAAGCAACAACTGCACATAAAGAGAATTTTAATTCAGTTTAGCTACACTAATTTTATTACTTCCTTGAAGAGGCTGTTTGGGGTGTCGGATGAAGAGGGAGAGAGATCCTACTCCAGTGTCCGTAGGCAGCCCTTCCTTCTTGTCCCTCATCCTCCCCCTGCTCTTCAAGTTTCTAGAACCCGGGAATCTGTCCCATTGGGGAGGGTCCATCTAGTGAGGCCTCTCATACTGAGGTCAATGGGTCAGGTGCTTCAGGGGCCCTAATTGCCCTATACCAGGGGTAGGCAACCTTGGCTCTTTTATGACTTGTGGACTTCAACTCCCAGAATTCCTGAGCCAGCCATGCTGAGGGGAAAGGGAGAGGTTTCCAAGCTGAGCCGTGCTGGCTCAGGAATTCTGGGAGTTGAAGTCCACGAGTCATAAAAGAGCCACGGTTGCCTACCCCTGACCTATACCAAAATGGGTGGTGCTGGTGTCACCATTTCTGAACTCTTATATCACTTTAAACCTATCCACAGTGTATTTAGCAACCAGAATTTGTTGATCTCATCGTATTTATACCTCATTCCTCGCAGAACTTGGGCAGGTGGAGCATCAGAGCAGATTAAATTTTTAAAAAATAGAGAATGACAATGATGTCATCCAAAAAAGTGGACAATGCATTGCAATGCTCCACGGCTGCCATGAGCTGCCTTTTGACAAGGAAGTGATCCAATCAAGGCCAAGAAAAACAGGCATCCAGATCATGTCTCACCTTCACTCAAAAGGGAAGACCAGATAAAGTGTATGCACCCTCCCCCTCACCCGTTGTGCCAGGGCATCAGTTTGGCAGGGACCAGACCACAAACTCCCCAACTACAGTGTGACTGCCCTGCAGGGTGTGGAGTCCACAAGTGGCATAAGACTCACAGCTTTGCCTGTTTCCACCCCCAGCCTTGAGAAGAAGTCCAGGAGCATCAGCTGCTAGTCGGTAGTCACACCAGCAGCAAACCTGGATTGCCAGTAGCGGCAAACGGGCAAAGAGAGGTGCTTGGGAAACTTTTTGTCATGGCATGCACAAAATGAGGCTCATAGCTGGCCACTATCCAGCTGCAAGAGGCCCTCCTGAGGGGGGGATCTGGAGCTATCCCCAAAGACTGTAAAGCTTCAGTCCCCCTCCCCCCCGTGCGTGTGTCAAGACGGCGGTGTGGATTCTCAGCTGACCCTGGTCTGAGCCCTGCTGGTTTATCAGCTCTTGGGTGCTACAGAGGGCGGGTCTGTCCAGGGAGACGGAAAGGTGACGGTCGCTCTTGGTCCACTGCAGGTCGTTTTGACAGGGAGGTGGACATTGGCATTCCGGACGCTACTGGCCGCCTGGAGATCTTGCAGATCCACACCAAGAATATGAAGTTGGCTGATGATGTGGATCTGGAGCAGGTGGGTTTGTTTGTTTTTCTTCAAAATCGTAATCAGAGCATTGTAACACAAACCTAGTAGCAGGTCATGATAATAGCGATGAAACAATCATACCAAAATGTGAGGTGGGTTCATTTAAAATTATTATTTTCCTCCCTCCTTTCCTTCCTTCCTCCCTCCCTCCCTCCCTCAAGGCAGCAAACATACCTGCCACTTATCTAATACTCCTTCCTCATATTTTTTTCCTGTGAGAGAAAACAACCCTGTGAGGTGGGTTATGCAAGAGTGCCTGGCCAAAGTCACCCAGCTGGCTAAAACCATTGCTCAGGCTCAGGTTCTCTCAGAACCATGTGAAATGAGAATACTGTCCCATGCATGGCAACTATGCTAACGATGCTAAAAGCTATTATTGCTTACCTAAATTCCCTCCCCTTGGGAGCTTCAGCGCTGATCTTGTGTTGGAACCATTGCGATGTTAGTCGTGAACCTCCACAGGAGTAGAAGAACGAAGGGGAAGACAGCCTTTCATTTAGCCTGGGAATAGTTTTGGGCTGTGCATTGCGGTTCTTAAAGGGAGCGGTCGTCTCCACCAGAAAGCGTCCACACCACACTACTGTTGAGAATGGTCAGTTTCCCAGATGGATGGGCCCCTATTTTTCTAAGTTGCATTCAGCTCCTTTTCCCTCTCCTGCCTCAAGACCCACAGACCTGCCCCTTACCTAGATCTGTAGATGGTGGGTTACGAATGTGGCAGCAGGCGTGAGACAACGAAGCAGGAACTGACTTAGATTCGAAGGAAACCGCCAGAAGAGGGAGCACAAGACCAGAAAAATTTGAGAGTTCTCAAACTGGGTCAAGCCTGACATGTTACACGGTGTTCTCAGAAATACTTCGCCGAACAGGGCTAAATCTAGATGAATGGCATTGTCCAAAGCCAGAGAGTGATTCAAGCAGCATATGTGGTTACCTCGGTGTCAGCGAGGTCTGAGTGGGCCTAGACATTGTTGTGGATCTCTTCCTTCTGGTGGAAGAAGCTGTATTCCACTTTCTCAAAGCAGGAGCAGATGCTTACCTGTGTCCCTCCTCTGCTTCAGGTGGCCAATGAGACCCACGGCCATGTGGGAGCTGACTTGGCCGCGCTGTGTTCAGAGGCGGCCCTGCAAGCCATCCGGAAGAAGATGGACCTGATTGACCTTGAAGATGAGACTATTGATGCTGAAGTGATGAACTCCCTGGCAGTTACCATGGATGACTTCCGGGTAAGACAGTCATGGGGTAGGGGTGGGGTGTATGTTCTCTTTCTCAGTCCGGAGCAATTGCCCTGATCAAACATAGCCATACATTCTCTCCCTTCTCGTCTCTTTGCAAATACCAGTGGGCTCTAAGCCAGAGCAATCCTTCAGCACTGCGCGAGACCGTAGTGGAAGTCCCACAGGTGACCTGGCAAGACATTGGAGGCTTGGAAGACGTCAAGCGGGAACTGCAGGAGCTGGTTCAGGTAAGGTTGTTTGGGCCATTTCCTCAGCTGCTTGCTAGCTGGAGGTTGCAGCAGAGACCGTGGGGGCAGAGTCTGCTTTCTCTCTCTGAGCTGTTAAAAGCATATGTTCTTAAAAATTAGTCTTCAGTTTTAAAAGAGTTTGTTAAGTCTTATGTTTTCCATCATTCTGTTTCCAGGGCCCATGAAATCATTATACAAATTTAAGACTCCCCCGTTCGTTGATTTATGTTGATTGCATAAGACCACCCAACTCTATAACAAGACTTTGTGATATACATAAAAAACAGTTAAAAACCCAAATGGCATGAAGAAAAGCACAGGACCCCCCCCCACACACACACACACTTTCATCCAGAGCCTGGGGGGAAAGCTAGGATTTCGGAGCCCTTTGGAACACAGCCAGGCCCTATGATATGAGCTTTCAGTTGGGTATACTCCCACCTTAGCCAAAGAAATAGCTATTGAGCTGTTTTAAAAGCATTTGTCAAAGTCAGATTGGGGGCTGTAGTAACTAAATTCCAGAAGAGTAAATTAATGGGTTCAGCTGCAGAATTATTTTGATGCTTGTTACATTCATCATAACATGGTTTATCTTCTGCTTCATCTTTAAATCACCTACCTCTAGAGTGCGTTTGTTATAAACATGAGTTCAATAGCTAGTGATTTTTGCTGATAATGGCTGCAATCATTAGTAGAAGTGAGATCTACACACTGATGGGAGGGAGGATAAAGGTTGCATGCCATCCAGAGCAGCTTTCCATGAGATGAACAGCCCTATAAATAAACAGTAATTTTGAACTAGTTGCAGCCCTCTTACTGTCCTCGGTTTGATCTGATTTATCCTGTCTGAAGCCACGGGCAGGTGATTTTGGTGTCCAAATTGTTCTCTTTCCCTGTTTTCTCTACTGTCTCCTCTTGGAGCTGACATTGAATCCCTTCCTTCTCCAGTACCCAGTGGAGCATCCTGACAAATTCCTTAAGTTTGGCATGACCCCATCTAAAGGGGTTCTCTTTTATGGCCCCCCTGGCTGTGGGAAGACCCTGCTAGCCAAAGCCATTGCCAACGAATGCCAGGCCAATTTCATCTCCATCAAGGGCCCAGAGTTGCTCACCATGTGGTTTGGAGAGTCCGAGGCCAACGTGCGTGAGATCTTTGACAAGGTGAGTCTCTGCTTTCTCTCCCCCCCCCCCTTTCACCTGGAGGTCTCAGTGTAGGGCTTGGTAATATGACCCAGGTCACCTAGACCAGGGGTTCTCAACCCCCGGTCTGTGGACCGGTACCGCATGCCAGAGCATGCCAGCAACCGGTCTGCACAAACAAGCAAAGCTCCATTCGTGAGATGCAGGCCGCACAGAAAACCATGCCCCCTCTGGTCCGCGGAAAAAAACCCTCTCCACGGAACCAGTCCCTAGTGCCCAAAAGGTTGGGGACCTCTGGCCTAGGAGAAGCAGGCATCAATAGAGTCCTTCATTGCCTTGTTAGCTGCCCCAACAAACGGTTGGTGTCCAATGGCCGGTAAAGCTCCATCCCACCCTTCCCTGAAGGCAGCCACCCTCAGTCCCACAAACACAAGCCAGTAAACAACCAAGCCCAATTTGCAAAGGCAGGGAGGGAGTCCAAAGAGAAAGTGCACACTCAAGGGGCAAGGTCCAGCACCAAGGTCCACATGACAAAGACAAGGCTCAGGCAGAAACAAGAGTCACGGCTAAGTTTTTCTAAAGCTTTTTTAAAGCCGTGGTAGTGCAGGCCAAAGCAAACAATTGTTCCTGACAAAGACAGATTCCCCACAGCTTCTCCTTAAGTCAACCCACACCAGGTGTTCCTTGTGAGGAGGGGTGGGGTGACCTTTATCTGGAGTAGCCTTGCAGCCCTCCTTTGAGCTTTGCCTCTGCTCTGCTCTCCGTGTCTTTGGATTGAGTGGGGGAGGCAGCTGCCTCTGAACACTGCCTGTCAGCAGCCCATCCTCCCCCATGTCTGTGAGGGCAGACAGCTCTCCCTCCAGTCAGATGCCTCGCCCAGTGTCTGAATGGCCTGGGACACCATCATCCTCAGCCCCTGGCCTCTCCAAGCATGCCGAGAGAGATATGCCATCCCTGTGAAAAGGTCCCAGTTCCTCCTCCTCCTCTGAACCAGTATTCATTGCCTCATTGCTGATTACTCTCCTACCCCTCCCAAATCTTTGGGAGCTCTGTGCAACATTTAAATAATTGTAAAGAGTTCTAGCTTTGCTTTTGTTTTGGTTTTTTTGGTAAGTGAAAAGTCCAACATGCCCTCTTTGTACCTGCAGTATTGCCTACCTAAGGCTTCTCTAAGGTGGGGGCATCACAGTTACTCTGATGACTGTGGGAATGTATCCAACATTTGCAGGGAATCTGGAAATTATGAAACTGGCCAGCATTTTCTAAGTCCTGGAGGTTTCAGGGATAAGTGAGAGAACAAACCAAATAGCAGGGCTTTTGAGGCAGGGGCCAGTCCAGGGACCTTAAGGTTGTGGCCCCTGAACACCAACAATGATAACAGTTGCCAGGAAGTCTGAGCCCTTTGGTGTCTGGAGCAATCTGCAACCAGCCCATTACAACACCCAGCTGACCTCTTGTGCATTGCCAACCGATGCGTTGTCCTTTCCTTGGCAGGCCCGCCAAGCCGCTCCCTGCGTGCTGTTCTTCGATGAGCTGGATTCCATTGCCAAGGCCCGCGGTGGGAACATTGGTGATGGCGGCGGTGCCGCTGACCGAGTGATCAACCAGATCCTCACAGAGATGGATGGCATGTCCACCAAGAAGAACGTGTTCATCATTGGTGCGACCAACCGGCCAGACATCATTGATCCGGCTATCCTGCGCCCTGGGCGCCTGGACCAGCTCATCTACATTCCTCTGCCAGATGAGAAGTCTCGTGTGGCCATCCTCAAAGCCAACCTGCGGAAATCGCCTGTTGCCAAGGCAAGTGTGTGTGTGTGTGAGAGGGGGGGGGGGAGGGAGGAGAGGAGAAGAGAAGAGAAAACTGCCATTCCTGTCTGTGTTGTTTAATTTCAGATCCTGATTTGGTTTTAATACCTATTCAGGGGAGTAGAACAATTCTTTGAGAAACCTTGAGAAGGCAACGATTCCTCTTTTTTCCCCTTCACTAAGCTTAGGCCAGTGGTTCTCAACCTGTGGGTCGGGACCCCATTTGGGGTCGAACGACCATTTCACGGGGGTCGCCAAACAACGCAATCCGCCATTTTTTCCCCCCTTAGCTGTGCTACTCCCTTTTATTCTATTGGCTTTTGAAAGCCAATAGAATAGAGTCTGTTGAATAGGAATTGTCCAAGCTGTCTGTGCCCTGCTGAGCCCGCCAAAAGTCCCATTCTGCAAACGGTGCTGCACCAGTTGAGTAGTCCTCGACTTACGACCGGTTGAGTAGTCCTCGACTTACGACCGGTTGGGGGTCGCGACATTAAAAAGGTTGAGAACCACTGGCTTAGGCCCAACATGAATCTTGGTTGTAACTCAGTAGTAGCAGTCAGCAAATAGGAATCCTGAAGCCCTTTTAAAGGCAATCTGTGGAGAGACTTCTGAGCTGCAGCCAGCTGGCCGGCTGGCTGGCCAGCCTCTGTGCAGGGGAACAAGGCACCTTCCTTGTTTTCCAAGGTCTGGTTTTCTTCTGAGGCCCTGGCAACCCTCTCCTGTCTTTTACTCCGTTGGTAGAATCTAAGAGTTGAGCCATGCCCAGCACTCCTGGAAGAGTTTCAGTTCCCCACTGCTCACATCTTTAGAAAAGAGATGGTTAAAATGTGTTCTGTATCTCCTACAGTTGCAGCTATTATTACTTAAATTTCTCTATTTTCCCCCTGGAGTTCTGTTCCTTGCTCATGATGAATAAAAGCCAGCCTTCGGCAGGGAACTGATGGGCATAGGCGAGACGTGGAATTGTCCTTGTTTTCCAGGATGTGGATCTGGAGTTCCTGGCAAAAATGACCAATGGCTTCTCGGGAGCTGACCTCACAGAGATTTGCCAGCGAGCTTGCAAGCTGGCCATCCGCGAGTCGATTGAAAGCGAGATCAGGCGGGAACGAGAGAGGCAGACCAATCCCTCGGCCATGGTGAGCGGCTGCCCTTGGGCGAGGCCTTGCGGCCGGGGGGAGGTTCGCTCTCTGGTAGTCAAGGATTGGCCTTCCCCAGTCCCTGATGCTAACAGCCAAGCTTTCTCTGCTTTAGGAGGTCGAAGAGGACGACCCGGTTCCCGAGATCCGTCGGGACCACTTTGAGGAAGCCATGCGCTTTGCCCGCCGGTCAGTCAGCGACAACGACATCCGCAAATACGAGATGTTTGCACAGACTTTGCAGCAGAGCCGTGGCTTTGGCAGCTTCAGGTACGCCGAGGCGTGTTTTGGGAACCTGCCTTTGGCCCTGTGGTCTGCCGAACAGCCAGTGCCCTCTCCTCTCCTGCCCCTCCTCCTTTTGAACACCCTCAGTCAGCAGGGGATAATGGGGAGGGATTCTCTTTGTGGGTGGCGAAGCCAGGTGCCTGCTGATCTTGGCATCCATGACTTTGACAGCCAGATGAGGTTCTCCTCTGCTTTCTGCTCACCTGCTTCCTAGATTTCTGTCTTGCGTATTCTCCAGGTAGTGTACCTGGTGCTCCCTCTTCCAGTTTTTACTAAAAGAGTGGGAGTGAAATAAGTTGGTTTCCTGGCCCGAACCCTCCTGGTGACCCCTTCCCCCCATGACCAAGGGGGCCCCTGAACCAGGCTCATCCTAGTTCCAGTCTCACTGCTTGATCAACACAAGCAACTGGTTCTCTCGGCCTCCTATCATCTCCCAGTTCAGTGCTCCCAGTTTCTTTCCATATCTCTTAATTGCATCCGGAGATGTCCCCCCCCCCAGGTTCCTTGTTGTCTACACCAGGGGTGTCAAACTCAATTTCATTGAGGGCCGCATCAGCATTGCGTTTGCCCTTGGGGGGGGGCAGGTGGGCGTGGATGGGGTGGGTGTGGCCTACTGGGTGGGCGTGGATGGGGTGGGTGTGGCCAGCTCTACATCGTTCGCGTCAAGTGTGCCTGTGGGGGCCTGGGCAGGAGTGGGACAGATCTGAGGGTCTCTGGCAGAAGGGGGTGGGACCAGAGCAAGTCCCAAAGCATGGTCCACTTGAGGAGCCTCACTGTTCCTCTCAGGCCATGCGGGGGTGGGGGGGGGGCTTATGGAGCTAAGACTGAATGCGTTTCAGCATAGAGGGCCACCACAAAATTGTACATTGGCTCCCGGCTGGCCAGGGCCAGGGCCAAGGCAGCGGGGGCCGTTCCCTCACTGTTTCCAGGATGGCTTTGCAGGCCACATGAAACCACTTTGTGGGCCGCATCCGGCCCCCGGGCCTTGTGTTTGACATGTCTGGTCTACACAGAACAAGGGGTTGCATGAAAACACCTAAGTTGGAAGGAAGAGATCTAATAAACAAACCAGAAAGAAAGACCATTCCTGCATTGTTTTGCCTCCCCTATGTGGGGCTCTCTGAACCTACTCTGAGGCAGGAGAGTCTGCCTCGTAGTGGGGGATCCCCTTTTGGCTTTCCAGATGTTGGTGTCTGGCTTCTGTTCTCTCCAAGCCCCAGCTCAGAAGTCATGGCTCCTCACCTCTGGCCTGAAATCCAGTTGTTCTTATGACTACTCACCTGCTTTCCTCCCTGCTCTGCTTCTCCTGGCAGATTCCCATCAGGTAACCAAGGTGGTGCTGGACCCAGCCAGGGCACCGGAGGCAGCGGCGGCGGCAACGTTTACAGTGAAGACAACGATGACGATCTCTATGGTTAAGGTGCAGTCAGAGTGGACCAAATTCCAGAACAGGCCACGTTGTACAGGGCGGTCCTAATGACGAGTGGACTCCTGGCTTCTTCATTCCTTGGTCAGACTCATGTAGCTGCGTCTCAGGCTCTCTAAGCTGAGCCTGCTGTAAATGTAAGGCGGTCGGTTGGCTGGTTTGGTTGGGAGGTAGGCAGGCAGTTGAGGAGGAGGAGGAGGGGAATTGACTTCTGGGAAATTTTCTGTTCTAGTTTTATGGCAGAATCAGCAGCTTTAGCAACGGGTACAACCATAGCCTGTAAAAAAAAAAAATTGATAAAAACCCACAAAAATAAAAAAGTCCATAACTTCAAGCTGGCCTAGATGTTGTTCCTTTGTTCCTGGTTAAACTCATCCAACATTTCTCATCCCCCTGGGGAAGATGGAAATAGACTTTGGAGCTTTTCCTCAAAGGCCACCCAGTTCCTCTAGTGACGCCTTCAACAGATGAAACGGGAGGTACTTTTCCGTGGGCAGGACGTGGCTGTGTGGTTTTTGCTTCAAGTACTTCCTTTGCTGTGCCAGCCTCTTCCTCCTGCCAGGCTTTGCTGCTTTTCTCCTACCTGCATTGGGGGGGGGGGTCCCTGCTGCTTGTCTAGGAAGAGTCTCCATCCTCCATACCAGGGTTGTCCCTGGGGTGCCTTTCCAGAAGGCAACTGGACTTCCTTGGGTTTTTTTTTTTTTCCTTGAGAACATTTCGCTTCTCAACCAAGAAGCTTTTTCAGAGGTAGAACTGAAGAAACCTCTTGGATGAGAAGTGAAACATCTTCAAAGAAAAAAACAAAAACAACATCCAAGGTCCAGCATGGGATGTCCCTGCTGCTTGGGCTGTATGTGAAGCTCACTGGCCTCATCAGGTCTTCTTCTTTTGCTTTGGATGAAGGTCTGATGTGAGAGCTTTGTCTGAGCAGCTCACCTCCTTTTTCCACACCGAAGGCCTCTGAATGGGAGCTCAGTCAACTAACTTTAGTTAATCTTCCTCACAATGCTGGCCTATTACTGACTTGAAGCATGATTCACAAAGCCCCTTGTGGAGAAATTAAATGTTTTCTGGGAGAGCTTGAATAGAAGACGCTCCCAGTGGTTGTGTACCCTCCAAAGCCCAGAATCACAAAACATTAAATGTAGGATGTGACTAAGTGAGCTTAATAGTCTTCACAAAAAACCCTTTTTAATGTTGGAGTTCTTAGAAAAGATTGGAAATCCACGGAACACAGCTCCGGAGCAGGAGCTGGGTGCAATTAACAAGAGGCTGTCCCTCTCATTATCTCCTGATTTAAATTCTTTTTGTGTTCACCCTTTTGTCAGTCAATGGATGCATTCTACCCACAGGCCAATTATCCTAATTTCAGTAACTGTTAATGGTGCTCCGTGTTTTTATTTGTATTTATAATTTATTTTTCTGAAGAAATCTAAAGCTGATGTGAGCTTCAGAGCCTTGTACTATACAGAGGAAGATGGCTGCAGAGCAGAAAGTTTGCACTACAGCTTTCTAATCCTGCAGGAGGGCTGAAGCTGGCCTGTTTTTTCCTTTTGTAACAAACACTCTCTGGCTGTCAAGTGGCTAAACATCTTCAGTAAATGCAAGTCAGACGCTTATCCGATTTGATGTTTGTTGCAATCAGCCTTCTGTCTGGATTGAAATAAGTTCAGGAATAGGGACCCTTGTTCCTACCCAGCCCCTCCCCCCGTTCCTTTAAGTGCTGATTGGCTGCCTGGGTCTCTGGGAAGGAGGGCCTCTTGGCCAAAGGCTAGGTCACAGGTTGGCAACCCACAGCTCTGGAGCCGTATGTGGCTCTTTGAGCCTTCTCCTGCGGTTCCCAGCCTCCTCTGCCATTTGCAGAGAGAGACAGAGACAGAGAGAGGCGCTTGCGCTTGCGCTTCCCTTCTCTCTCTCTCTCTCTCTCTCTCTCTCTCTCTCTCTCTCTCTCTCTCTCTCTCTCTCTCTCTCTCTCTCTCTCTCTCTCTGTGTGTGTGTGTGTGTGTGTGTGTGTGTGTGTGTGTGTGTGTAAAAAAGAGCTGCCTCACGCTGTTGTTTTCCGACGAGCTGACAAGCTTATTGGACGGGACTCCTCCCTTTGCTGTGTCTCTGCAGGAAGCAGGAAGAGCAGGAGAGAGCCAGCCCAATAATATGTGTCAGCTTGTTGGAGAAGAGCCTGAAGCCAGCTTGCCAGGTGAGCAGATCGGAGAGAGGGGGAGAGGGAGAGAAAGAGAGAGGGAGACGAAAGAGAGAGAGTGAGAGGAGAGAGAGAGAACTCATGCACAGCAGCCTCTATTTCTTTTTAATTAAACTCTTCAATCAAGGTCCGCACCCCTTGTGAGCGCACGTGCGTTCACAAGTTTTGCGGCTTCCAGGGTTTTCTCTGGGAAATGGGTCCAAGTGGCTCTTTGAGTGTTTAAGGTTGCAGACCCCTGGGCTAGGTAATCTTCCTGAGGCAGCTGCTGTTTAACCTCAGATTTACAGGGTGGAAACCTCCGGGAAAACTGGTGTAGAAAATGGGTTAGGGGTCCAAGGAAGTTCTAGGCATCGACCAGTGGAACTGTATTATCTATACCACACAGGCTGACTTCACACTGAAACTAAGCCCACCCATGATCTATCTATGCTGGCTGAACTCAGATGTCTTTCCAAACCAAGCAGCGATGTGAGATCCGGATTGCTGAAGTTATGACAATAACATGACTGCACACCCCTGCTTGTTCCCGACATGAGGGGTTGCTCTTGCTACAAGCTCTGTAGCTGTCGGTGTCTTATGTGGACACACGTGGTTTTGGCAGATAGTTAACAGCTGAGTTCACACCACATGCTGGGACATCATACGGTTTGTTCTGGGCTCTGCCCATTGTAATTTGTATTTTTGCTGTACAGCCATCCTTAAAACAGTAGCCTGACCTGGTGAATGAAAAGAGCTAGCTGTTCCCTCTGGAAAACTCCCAGAAAACGGGATGGGATGGGGGATCCTTTAGAGTAGAATGTCATGATTTCTGCAATTTAGCCGCTGATGTGAGCCTCTAGCATTTTGGATAGCAGCTCCACTTAGTGCACCGTCTTCCATCAGTTTGCCAAAGCTGTGTATGTTTTCTTTTGTCGTGCAGTGTTTTTGCTCGCAGGATCTATGTGTAGGCTTCCAGGAATAGGAGCCCTTTTGAAATAACGAAGCTTGCCAAAATTCAAATGAAGTGCAAAGATTTTGCCGAAATATGCTGTCAGTTTTTCCTGGTTTTTTATTCAGTTCACTTAGAAAATATTTATAGCGCAGAGGTACATCAAAGTACCTCTCTGCACAATGTATGTGCGTTCAGCATTTCTTTAACATTATTATTTAATGGCTTTTAAAGATCACGATCCTTCCTTTTGAACCTAAAATTGACAGCGCTAGTATGTTTTCTTCTTTTACCCAGGGGAAAAGCTACACTAGATAAAGAGAATGGTGGTATTAATTTAACCAACCTATTGGGGAGAACCCCACACTAAAACATAAATTTGACAGATAGTTCAAGAAATTAGGAAGTTCAGGTCACTCTCTCCTACCTTCTGAACCTACTTCAACTCCCAGAATTCCTCAGCCAGGCACAGAAAAGGGCCAAGTTTGAAGACCCCTGCTCTGAACAACGCTGGATTCTCGTATTGCAAGTTTCATTCTTGCAAACTATTGCATTCTCCACCTTAACGCATCAACCTTTGTTATAACATGGCTGTTTTGTAGCCATTGTGTCTTGCGCACACCCGGGAAGACCACAGACACAGAGGTTACATCAGCTTAGCCTCTGCTTTCATATGTTTAAAAAGAAACCAAATGGAAGAGAAACAGTTCAGTATCTTTAATAAACACAGTATAAAATCAGCATCATGTGCTGCATCTGGGTTTGTGTCCCACCAGCTCTCTCTCTTTGCATCCCTTGCTTGGGTTTGTGCTGATGTGCAGAATAATGAGCACCTGTGGGGTTGGCCTGTGTCTCTTTCCGCATGCATCCGTCCCCAGTGGGGTGTTCATCACTTTGGGTTATTGAGATTAGATTGATGGCGTTCTTGCTACGTTATTTTTGTTCAGTGCTACCTAGCCGAATGTCAGTGTGGGCCTTGTACTTGAAAGGACTGTGAAAACGGACTGTGATGAATGGACAGCCACACACACGGGTTGCTGAAAGTGTCCATATTTAGGCACAGAATTACTGTATAAAGCGGGGGGGGGGTTGGTGGTATCCAACCCTGTCCACATTAAGACTTCAACTCCAAGAATTCCCCAACCAGTGCATGCTGGGTGAGGAATTCTAGGAGTTGAAGTCCACAAGTCTTAACAGTGGCCAAAGATGGACACCCCAGGTATAAAGGGTGCAGATAGGTGTACATGAAGCTTTTTGTGCTGTGAAAATATTCCCTTGGACAGACATTCAACCGATGCAGGAATTCTCTCCCAATAAGCAGAGTGCAAGCCAGAGAGAGAGAGAGAGACACACACACAACTAAAATCAATCATTACAATAAATCCCAACAAGCCATCTCTCTTCCACACATACACATATACAAAGCCCGGTAAAGACAACTTGTGGACTCTCCTGGGTTACAGCCAGTACTGCTTGCTGCAAATGGGAGGCAGGGAGCGATGGAGCTGAGCTCTCCTCTTGTAACTGGGGTCATAGTAGTCCCACTCAAAGAGCTCTGCTTGCTGGGGATGCACAAGGGGTGTGTTGGGGCTCCCTTCGCTGTCGGTTGACAAGATCCGGACAGAGATGCCTGCAAAGAGAGAGAAGCTGCCTCGTCATCCAGCGATTCTGCCAGCAGCCTCGTTATTTATCAACCTACAACCTACGTGGTTCTATGTTATCCTCCAAATGGGAAGCCTTTATGTGGGCAAAACGTGCTTAGCGATGCGCGGGGGTGGTTTGCAGAATTACAAGGAGGAAGGAAAGAAATACAAAAAAGACCCTGAGGGAGACCTCTCAGCAGGAGCCGGGCATCCCATGTGCGAAGAGAAAAGGGGGCAAACAAGGCTGGTTGCCCCTTCGGATCTGTTTTATTTTAGTTTTCCCTCTTCCACTCGGCTGTCTGTCTGGAAGGATTCAAGGGTGTCCAAGAAGCCTTTTCTATACACGGCTTCTCGTATCCAGATTACGTATTTGTTGGCAGAGTTGAGTACTACAGAGATGTTAAAAAAAAAACCACGCCACCCTCCTTATGTCTCATCTCTCTTCATTAATCGCCCTCTCTAGCGGAAGACAATCTGGTTCAGTGTTGGTAGATCTGTCATGAGCTTAAGGAGGTTTGGTGTCAGAAGCAATCACGTCCTTCAGCTGAAGCCGAGGAAGGCGGCCTTCTTCGAAATGTCAGAAGAATTACTAGCTTGGAAGACCAGGTTGTGGTCACCGCAACTCAAACGGCCTTGGGTGAGCTGTCCTAGGGAAGGAGGTCCAACTACGGCTGTTCAGTTGAGTTGGGCTAGTGGTCCCATCAAAGCCATCAGCCAATCTTCTAAGCCAGAATTTCTCAACCTCGTCAACTTTTAAGACGTGTGGACATCAACTCCCAAAATTCTCTAGCCAGCATTCTGGGAGTTGACATCCACACAACTTAAAAGTTGAACGAGGCTGAAAAATTGGTCTTCACAATGTGCTCAACGTAGTTCAAAAAGGGTTGTGTTTGTATAATACCTAAACCTAATCAGGGGTCCATTTTACCTTGTAACCAACAAGACAAGCCATGGCCAATCCCGACAGCTCAGGACCCTTTTCCAAACACCAGTGGCATGGTCAAGCTGTGCCATGCCTCTTGTGGAGCTCTCTGACCTGGCAGAGGCCTATGAGGTCAGGGAGCCTTGTGGGTGCTCCCCAGACGATATGTTGGGACAAGGGTTTCATGAGAAGAAGCACTCAGTTCCTTTTAGATCCCTGAAGATTCTGACTTAAGAATTCTGACTTGAAATATGGTGGCAATTTTGTCTGCGTGGGTCACATGACACCTTAGGCCAGGGGTAGGCAGCCTTGGCTCTTTTATGACTCGTGGACTTCAACTCCCAGAATTCCTGAGCCAGCCATGCTGAGGGAAAAGGGAGAGTTTCCAAGCTGAGCCACACTGGCTCAGAAATTCTGGGAGTTGAAGTCCACGAGTCATAAAAGAGCCAAGGTTGCCTACCCCTCCCTTAGGCCATACCTAGACATGGTGATCGTCATGCACACTGGCCACTCAGCTGACCCTAGGTGCATACGAATGAAGGCAAATATGTTTGTCCCAGGATGAAGTTGCAGGATCCCATCTGGGACAGTTACCGGGACCAGAGATTTTGTCTTCCGAGTTTTTGGACTCCTGCTGCAGTCCATCCTCAGGGAACTCCTCTCTAGCAGAGCGTGTACTGTTCTGTGTGTGGCATTTATAGTGCCTGTCGTAAGTGGCTTTTTAGCTGTTGATTAGAGAGTGTTGATGGCTGGCTTTTAAATCATTAGCTGTCCTTTGCTTGTGCTGCCCAACACTGGCATTCTAAGCACTTGATAGGCTGGTAGTCAATCAGCACTCCTGCTGACTGAGCCTATTTCCCAGACTTCAATCACTTCCCTGGCTGTTTTTGTGCCTGCTCATCCAACAATCTTAATAGCTGCAAAACTAAATGTGTGTCCTTCTTCAGTGGGGCCACCTGATCCTTTTTCCCACCCCTGACTGGGGAATGACCTGCAGGTGCCAGCATGCCAAGCTAAGCTGCGGCCAACTAATTCAGGAGTCAGAGTGTTGTGCGAACCCAGGCATCGTGCACCTGTGAGGGACAACCTGTTTGAAGATCTCCATCCAGGGATCAGCACACCATCCAAGGGATGGTTGGGGAATGAACTGCAGGGTGGGACAGGGCCTCTGGTTGCTCAGGCACTTGCTGTTGAAGGGTAGCAAAGCCCTGCTGGTATACTGTATATATTATTATTCCTGGGCACAGAAAACCAAGGCCGAGAGGGCTTCTGCCTTATGGCCCCCTCTTCCCAGCCCTTGGATCAGTCTGTTCTGTGGCTGTGCTGTTCTGAAGCTCAGCAAGTCCTCTCTTTTCCCTCTGCCTTCCCTTCAGAGTCTATTAATTGCTGGCCTCTGGCAAAGGGGACACTGCCAGTCTGGATGAACCCAGCCATATCCTCTAGGAGGACCCTCTTCTGGGCATGACCCATGGCTTTGCAACCCCCCTTCTCAGATTCCTTTCCAACTCTCATCTACTGCCTTTAAGGCACTTGAGTGCCAAGAACTCGGACCCACCAGAAGCAGCTCTTCGTCTCGTCCCCTCTTGGCCCCCACTCACCCGCACTGGCGCCAAAGTACGAGTCGAGGCCAGGCCCTTGGGAGGCTGTGTAGTTGGCAGAGTTGAGATGGGCCCTCCTGTCCCCAGGCCGGATGCTGCTGCCAAACTCAAAAGGCCCAGTGCTGGAATGGGTACCTGATGCCAACTGGCTGCAGCTACGGGGCTTCCTCTGGGTGCTGGTGTGGCAGCTGGAGAAGACCCTCTCCAGGACACCCTACGGAGAAGGGAGCAAGTTGCCAGGGATCTCCCGGGATCTGTTCCCACTCTCACCAAGATCCCTTTGTTCACCCTGTTTTGGCCAGGAACAAGTGGACGAAAGGGAAAATTGACCAAGTCGCCCCCCCCCCTCCATCCAGTCAAGGGACTCTTTCAGTATTTTCCTTCCTGCTGACCATCCCAAGCCTGGCTGTCCTGCCTTGAAGGGGGGGGGGAAGTGGAGCAGCATTTAGGGGTTAGGGCTCTTAGAGGAGGTCCCACCAGTGGCCCCCTGATCATGGCAGGCTCCGTTCCACAGCAAGGCCCTCAAAAGTCTTGCTGAGAGGTTGGAGGGGAAGCAAAGTCACCATTTAAGTGGGAGGTTCAACCCCCAAGCATTGCTGGCTGAAGCTTGGCTGGGAAGTAGTAATAGTAATAGTAATAAAAATAATAAAGTGGGAAGGGACTTTGGAGGTCATCTAATCCAACCCCCTGCTCAGGCAGCCCAATAAATCTGAAAGGGTCCTGATTACAGGAAGAGGCAAGAGGGATCCCTGGAAAATGCCCCCTACTTACCCCAGTGCCCGAGGAGGTGACAGGAGAGTTGGGGGGCACCAAGACGGGGTGCTTTTCCAAGTCGTTGAAGGACGGCGGCGCCCCTCTCTCCAACCGGAGCAAACGAGGGCTGGATCCGGGCAGGTAGGACAAGGCCGCCTTTCTCCCGCAACAGGGCGCCCGCGGGCCAGCAGGGCCCGTCGGAGCTGCACCCCGGGTCTGGGCGAGCTGCCGCCGGGCCGTCCCGTCGCCCGGATCGTGCCTGACCACGGCAGCCTTGGGGGCTCCCGGGAGGAGGCGTGGGGGCGTGGAGGGGCCCCGGGCGGCGCTGGGGGCCCCCACCCTCCGGCACAGGCGCCAACGCAAGAGGAGTAACGCGCTGAGCAGGAGCAGGAGGAGCAGGCAGGGCAGCAGCAACCCCAGCAGCAGGCGGAGGGAGCGCTCTAGGGCCGATATCTGGCCCGCCAGACCCCGCAGGGGCTCCATCGCGGCGGAGGTGAAACGGGCAGGGCCGGACGGCGGGCCTTAAGGAGCCGCAGCTGCTGCGGCCGGAGATGGGATTCAGGTGCCGCTCGGGGCAGCTTAAAGGCGGACTGCTGCGCTCCCGGGAGAGCTTGACCGGCCCTGCCTGGGGGGGGCAGCACCCGCGGACCCCCAGTTGGGCAGGCAGGCAGGCAGGCAGGCAGGCAGGCAGGCCAGGCCGGCCGGCCGGCCTGCCTGCCGGCCGGCTTCGCCCGACCCCCCCCGACCCCCATTGCAGCTGATGGAAGCACCTAAGCCGGGCAACGGCCCTGTTGGGATAGAAGGGGGAAGAATTTCCCACCGGCTGCCTGCAAAAGACAACCGGAGGGAGCAACTGCCTCCCCCGCTGCCAAGACCAAATAAAGTCCTCCCGGACCCTGCAAAATAAGGTCCCTCCAGCAGCCCCCGCCCTGCCCAGGAGCCCTTGCGGCTTCTTCACACTTTCTGGGGCCATTCGAGAAGGGGCGGGAGGGGGAAGCCCCTCCCCGTTGTGTTTGGCCTGACTACTACTGTAATTAAGGATGGGTACGATGGACTTCTTTGCTTGGGGGGGAGAAGGACGAGAGAGGCTCCTTGGTAGCTGACCCCTATGCTCCAGGGCTGGGGGCAAGTGGTGCCTGGGTGGAGGAGTCCATGGACCAGGAAGAGCATGGCTGATCAGATGTGATCCAGGAGAACAAGGCAGGCTCTGAGCGGTCACACGTGGTCTAGCCAGGATAACTTGTTTGCTAAGAGTCTATATGGAGATGCTCCGTCTTCCAGATCACGGTTGTCCCAAAGGTGCTTTTTCCAAAAGGCAACTGGACTTTCTTGGGTTTTTCCTTTGAAAACGTTTCACTTCACATCCAAGAAGCTTCTTCGGTTCTCTTTTAAGTATTTTTGAAGAAAAAAACCAAGAAAGTCCAGTTGCCTTTTGGAAAAAGCACTTTCGGGTGTTTGCTAAGAGCAGACGCCAAAACTGGGTGCCTCACACATGCTTCTACTCCGGATTTTTTAAGATTGGGGATGCTTTTTTGGGATGCACATGAATTGGACGAGCCCGAGCTCCTTGAAGGGTTCGACAGGTTGTGTGAACTCAGAAAATGTATTAGTTTAGCTAGGAATGTTCGAGTGAGAGGCCATCAAACCATTCATTAAAAGATTCAGCATTTTAAAATGAAATGGTGATTAAAAGCCCATGTGAAATGGTGCGTTTGAAGTCTTTCAAAGCAAGCAAAGTTCATCAAGAAATGTCTTCCAAAGTACAGGGTACCTGCACTGAAGGCTAAACCCCAAGTTTCCCCCAAACAATGTAATATTGTTGTTGTTAACTGCGAAGTCGTGTCCGACCCATCGCGACCCCATGGACAATGTTCCTCCAGGTCTTCCTGTCCTCTACCATCTTCTGGAGTACCATTTAAGTTCACACCTATTGCTTCAGTGACTCCATCCAGCCATCTCATTCTCTGTCATCCCCTTCGTCTATTGCCCTCAATCTTTCCCAGCATTAGGCCCTTCTCCAGTGAGTCCTTCCTTCTCATTAGGTGGCCAAAGGACTTGAGTTTCAACTTCAGGATCTGGCCTTCTAAAGAGCAGTCGGGGTTGATCTCCTCTAGGACTGACCGGTTTGATCGCCTTGCAGTCCAGGGGAGTCACAGGAATCTTCTCCAGCACCATAGTTCAAAGGCCTCAATTCTTTGGCGCTCAGCCTTTCTTATGGTCCAACTTTCACAGCCATACATTGCAACTGGGAAAACCATGGCCTGGACTATACCCACTTTTGTTGGCAGGGTGATGTCTCTGCTTTTTAGTATGCTGTCTAGATTTGCCATAGCTTTCCTCCCCAGGAGCAAGCGTCTTTTAATTTCTTGGCTGCAGTCCCCACCTGAGGTGATCTTGGAGCCCAGAAAAATAAAATCTGTCACTACCTCCATTTCCTCCCCATCTATTTGCCAGGAATTGAGAGGGCCGGATGCCATGATTTTGGTTTTCTTAATGTTGAGTTTCAAGCCAACTTTTGCACTCTCCTTCTTCACCCGCATCAAGAGGCTCTTTAGTTTCTCTTCACTTTCTGCCATTAGAGTGGTATCATCTGCATATCTTAGGTCGTTGATATTTCTCCTGGCAATCTTAATTCCAACTTTTGATTCATCTAGCCCTGCCTTTCTCATGATGTGCTCTGCATATACGTTAAATAGGCAGGGCGACAGTATACAGCCTTGCCGGACTCCTTTCCCAATTTTGAACCAATCAGTGGTTCCGTGTCCAGTTCTCACTGTTGCTTCTTGACCCGCATATAGGTTTCTCAAGAGACAAATAAGATGGTCTGGTATTCCCATCTCTTTAAGAACTTGCCACAATTCCCCCCCCCCAAAAAGAGCCCTCTCCAGATCAGCCGGAGCACAAGCTGCCTGGGGATTGTGCCAGCTGGAAGACGGCTTGAAGCCATAATCCAGCACCCCAGGCTGGTCCTCTCATGGTGGGTGGGGGAGCCACATCTGCCCCCCTGCCAACCCAGGGTGCCTTCTGCTGACTCCCTCTCCTCCTGCAACATCAGCTGCCAGCCTGGCTGGCCTCTGAAGACTGCAGGCAAGGTGCAACTTTTCCAGGGTGGCCTTCACATCTCCTTAATGCAGAACATCTTCCTCGTGTGTTTGGAGTTGTGGTCGGATGGCGACTGTAGGACGCCAAACTTGAGTGCAGCGAGGGGGCCTCCATGCAGGCTTTAAGAGGACTGAGTCAAGGGGGACTCAGATCAACCATGTGGGGGGCTGGGGAGCTTTTCCCGTAGGTTTTGAAGGGGGTGGAAATGTCCAGAATTGTAATATCTACAGAGTATATAAACGACAGACCCTACTTGACCCTATCATGAGCAATTATCAGATAAGGTGGTCCAGTCACACTGACCGCTGAAGCCGAGTTTGGCTTCTCTTGAAAAATACAGGTAGTCCTTGAATTACAACAGTTCACTTAATGACCATTTGAAGTTATAATGGCACTGAAAAAAAATGACATGACCGTTTTTCACACACATGACTGTTCCAGCATCAGCACGGTCACAGGATCAAAACTTAAAGACGCTTGGCAGCTGACTCAAATTTATGACAATTGCTGTATCCCGGGGTCACGTGATCCCCTTTTGTGACCTTTTGACAAGCAATGGGGAAGCCAGATTCACTTAACAACCATGTTACTAAACAACTGCACTGGTTTATTTAAGTGTGGCAAGAAAGGTAAAATGGGGTAAAAATCACAACAAATGTCTTACGTAGCCACAGAAATTTTGAGCTCAATTGTGGTTGTAAGTCAAGGATTACCCGCAGTGACGTCTTTCCAGAATCTCCACGGCGTGGCTCATTTTTGAAGTGTCTGTGGAGTAAGTCACGGGTGTCCCCGTTTTATATAAAGCTTCACAGTTGTGCCTTTGCTTTATTTCATTTATGCATTTATTTTTAATTTGTGATGTATTTATTTCTTGCCTAGGCCTAATCCCAGTGAAAACACATTCATTTGGGGGATCATGGAATCCCATTGGTGGAGAAACCCTGCTGCATATTAACCCCCCCCCCCCACACTCCCCTTTTTATGCAGGGGAGATCCTTGGTGGTGGAATCTCCAGCCAGACTGGAGGGAGATGTTGGGGGGGGGGGACGACAAGCTTAGAGTTCTTGCATTACAGAAAGTGGCAGCCTTCCTTCCTTCCTTCCTTCCTTCCTTCCTTCCTTCCTTCCTTCCCTCCCTTCCTCCCTCCCTTGTGATGGAATCTCCTCTTAAATCCCTCTAGGAGGGGTGGGGCGGGGCAAGGGTAGAGTCCTTGCACTGCTGGAAAGCAGTATATGCCTGACCTTCTCCAGAAGGGCTGAAGCCTTCCAGATTCAGCCATAATTTCATTCCATACAGCATTAACCTTGTGAACTCTCAAGCTTCCTCCTTCCGTTATATTTTCAAGATGGACAGTGTTTAATATTTTTTTGCTGCGTATATGTAGGGATGTGGGTCTATACATGTTGTTCATAGTATGTTTAGGAGTGTGTCATGTATGTTTCACTTTGAGAGCGGGCAACTAAATTTCATTTTTGATGTGTGCCGTTGTGCCCACAGTAAAAAAAATGACAATAAAGGTTATCTTATCTTATCTTATCTTCCCAGGGAAACGCTGCCAGTCTGGCGAGATCCTTCTAAGGGAGCTGACTAGCAATAAAAGGGTCTCGTGTTGAGATGCTTCCTGGGTGCTTCTGGCATCTTGTGCCTGACAGAACCTCTCAGTGCCCCAGAAGCATCTGGTCCCCCAGCTGCCTTGACTGGGGAGGTGAATTCCTGGCTGGCCGGCCAGCTCTGCCTGGTGCCCTCCGGAGAACCTTTCTTGCTACAATCACAGCATGCCAAGGAAGCCCCTCGTCCAGGAGCTACGGAGCATCCCCTTTCCTGGGGTCTGCAAGGAGGGCATTGGCACCTCATTTCATCCCCTTGGTGCCCACATTTTGGATTGGCACAGACTCCTGCCCCCCCTCCCTCTGCTCTTCCAGTCTGGGTCATTGGGCTTATATTGCTCCCCCACTACTCGGAGCCCTCTCTGACACCCCCCCTTTCCTTCTAGCACCACCAGCAGCTTCTTTGGCACCCACCCCCGCCAGGGCTTGGTCTGGAGTTGTGACTGTGCGCCTGTGCCTTCCGTTGCCACCTCCTCTGCACCTCCCACAGCCTCAACCAGGTCAACCCAGAAGAGGCTGAGTCACAGCGGCTTCTGCTTTGCCTCTCCCTGCACAGACCCCCAGGACCCTCTTTGGCTTGTCTCAAGGCTGCGTCTCTGGGGCTTGCCTGTGTCTCCCCCTCCCCACATTTCCTCACTGGCAAATATGAGCAGCCCCAGCAACTCTTGTTTCCCCCCCCCCCAGTGCAGGAAAGACGCTTCCTCCCTCCCCCTCCCCAAATTGGAAGTTGCTTTCTGGGCAGGGGATAAGGCGGCTTCTCTTCCACCCCCATCCCCGCTCCTGTGTGGGCTCTGTTGCTTCCTTCATCAGCCCCTCTCCCTGGGATGCTGGCTCCAGGCAAGAGGTCCTTTGAGCATGAGCAGAATGCCTTCCTCTACCGCGTAATCCATTCTTTTTTTGGGGAAGGGAGAAACCTTCCTAGTGGCACCACGGAATGATGAAAGCCTTCCGGGACGTCACGCCGGCTCGCAGGCAGCTGCTCCGCCATCTGGCACCCAGACAGGCGGGGAGCTGCCTTCCTGGAGGAAGCTGCGTTCCCACGCAGCAACCCAGCCTTGGCTCCCACTCAGCTCCCGTCGCTCAAGCCCCCGGCTTCCGCTGCCTTCCTGGAGGAGCTGCATTCCCACGCAGCAGCCCAGCCTTGGCTCCCAAGCCCCGGCTTCCGCCGCCCACCCTGCAGGGAGCGCGATCCCGCCAGACGCCTCTGCTGTACGCCGCAAGAGCAAGGCAGGCTCGCAGGCAGCTCGGCGACGCGCTTCCCCCGCGCGGCTCTGCCCACGGCTTACGAAAGCCGTGCGTGGCTGGGACCCAAGCACGGAGGGGGGGGCGGGGGGAGGCAAGCTGGTGGCTCTGCCTGTGGAGAGACGCAGGCTGGAGACCAAAGCCAGCGCCCTCCCCCCCTCCTCCGAAGCCGCTTCCTTCCCTCGGGGGGGGGGTCTGACCTGGGTTAAAGCAGAAGGGGAGCAAAGCTACCCCCCCATCCCCTCACCTCCCCAGCTGGTTCCTGAAGAAGCTCAGGGGGGCCACGGGCACCCCAGTTTACTGAGTGGCAACGCAGACCCTTCCTCCTTTAAACCCCGAGCCTTTCCTAACGTTGTCCGCTTCCTCTGGTGCCCAAGTTGATCAGAAGTGAGAGAGGCCCCTTCCAAGCCCCCTTTGCCATTCCAGGTTCCTAGCTTTCTGCTTCTCTTCGTTTTGACCCAGAGCCCCACTTGGGCACCTTTGCTTGTCAGGGGGAGGAGGAAAAGCCCCCCCCCATCTTTGGAGCTTGGCAGAGAATTGAAAACCATCCACATTGGCGGATGGACTGGGTTCGCACAGCAAGTGGAACAAGCCAAAAGGCCACAAGCTTATAAAGAAATTCCAGGGCTCACACGCATCACGCACAACTGGGCTCAGATGGGCTGGAGAAGTTTCTGGTTCAGCCTATTGTCTTGGCATGTTGTGCAAATCGAGGCAATGCATTCAACCATCACTGCCTTGTAAACTCAGGCTTGTTATAGGGACCATCATTTATTAATTAATATATTTATATGGGCACCCCTGGGGTGGGGGTGGTTGCTTTTTATTGTTTTATATTAGGTTTTTATCTTTGTTAAAAGCCAACCAGAGTCACTGAGTTAGGTGACCATGTAAATTTCCTTGAATAAATAAATAAAATAAACCCCATTGATGACTCCGCTCAAGTTTCTAATATTGTAAAATGCCTCTTCCACACAGTCCTTCACGACTGGAAGCCAGACTGACCATCCAGATCTTGAATCCTTTGTCTAGCACAGGGGTCTCCAACCTTGGCAATTTTAAGACTTGTGGACTTCAACTCCCAAAATTCCCCAGCCAGGTTTTCAGATCTCCTATCAAGGTTTACACCAGTGGTTCTTAACCTGGACGATATCACCCCCCAGGGGGCAATTTCATTTTTCAGGAACGAAAAGGGGGTGATATGTGGGCGATGGAGCGAGAGGTTTTGGGGACACTTTTGAGACTTTTTCAAACAGTGAATCGCTGTAAATCTGTCGTACAAAAACATCAGATCGCTCGCTATTAGTGGATTGAATTGTGTTTTCAAATGTTCCTCCAGCTAGCTTCAGTACAGAACGCCGTACATATGTGAATACGCATCGCTTATCTTCATACGCGTTGCGCAGCAGCCTCTACCCATATTTCTTTTTGTGTCTCAAATTTCACTCATAATTCAATCATTAAATGTTACTGTTTTTCTTTTTGGGCATTTCACTTTCTTGCAATTGTATTTTGTTTTCAGCGGTCATTACATTTAAGTGTCTTGAATAAATAACATAATAATGAAATACACGTATCACAAAGTTTGGGAATAAAGTGACAGGTGGCACCAAAATTTTTCACACAGTTGAGATATGGGAAAAAGACTGGAAATAAATTATTTGCATCGATATGTCCTGATGACAATTTTAAAGAAAACAAAAAAAGTGTTTGCATAAATTGAAGAATTATTTCCTATGTTGTAATTGAGAGGTTATGTTGGGGGAGGGGGGCGATGACAACTTCCTCATTGGCTCAAGGGGGCGATTCGTTCAAAAAGGTTAAGAACCACTGGTTTACACCACCCACTTATACACCTCTAGTAGTTTTCAACTTTGGTTGTCCAGCAGCAACGTCCACTTCTTGAGATAGGGTTGATGGTAGCTCTTTCAGACATCTTTTGGCCTTGAAAAATGTATACCGCTACAGTATCAAAATGGAGATTTCAGAGCATCATCAGTCATATTAGACATTTGATATGAAACTTCTCTGAACCCCTCTGGCTGTCATTTATTTGCTCTCACTAACATTAAACCTTCCTTGTAACAAGGACCTCTCTGCAGACGCCAGCTGAACCCCACAAAGGTTTTCCTGCTGGCAGGTCAGTGCAAGCTAGCAGGGACCCACCTTTCTTTTCTTCTGATGCTGCTCTCAGATTTACATTATGTCAGTCCTGCCTCCTTTTCCCTTCCCCAATTTAATTTATAATTTCTATTTATATAATATATATAAATTTATAAATTATAATTCAGTTATTTGTATCCTGCCTTTATTCTTTTTATAGATACCTCAAAGCGATGAACATTCCCCCCCCCCCGTGACAACGATCCCGTGGGATGGGGTGGGCTGAGAGAGGGTGAATTTGCCCAAAGACCCCAGCCAGCTTTGATGCCTGTGGTAGAACTAGAACTGTGGTAGAAAGCCTGTCTAGCCTGCTGCCTTCACTGCTAAACCAAATTGGCTCTGCCTGATGCTGCTTGATGTCCAGCGGCCCACAACTAGGCCTTCCGGAATGTAGCCTATCTAGAGAGGGGCAGGAGACATCCTGGCTAAGGCTGTAGAAAAGAGCTGCCTCCATTCTCTGCCTTGAGAGGGTCCCTGGGCTGCCCCAGAAGGAGGCTCAGGGGAGGCCACTCCAGGGCTCCTTTCTGGAGGGTCAGCCCCAGAAGGCTCTGATGGGGGGCAAAACCACTGCCCGTACCTGCAGGGCGAGGCCAGCTGAGTGAGAATCTCTTGGTGGGTGGTGATGGTGTGGGGGCTGGCGGGCCCTTAATCTGTGTCAAGCAAGCGTGGGACTAAGGTGCGAAGTGAGACGTGGCAGCAGCGTGGGGGAGATGCTGAGTGGCATCACAGCACCTCCCACTCACCTGGCAGCGGCTGCTCAGGTAGGAGAGCCACGTCGGAATCACTGCCTGCTGTGGGGCTCCTGCAAAGAGCGGGTTGCCTGCCAGCCCGAAGGCTGGGGTGGGGAGGACCATCTGCCCAGGTGCTCTTCCTCTCCCCCCCTTGCAGCCACACTCGCAACACTTGCTCATGCTTCAGCCCCAGTATCCCACCCTGCAGCTTCATCCGTGGGTTTCCTTGGGAGGGGGAGGGAATCCAGCAGAGCCACCTCTCCACAGGTGGCTTCCAAGCAGCATCCTTGGAAGAACTGGGGGGGGGGCGAAGGGCCCCGACCCTCTCCCAGTCCTGGGGGAAGCTCGCCTTGGCCCTCCCCTGGAGAGCATCCGTTCCCCACTCCAGTGCAGGGTGGAAAGACCCCCTCTTTCCGGGGCCCTCCCTGGAGCGCCACCTCCCACCAGCGCTCAACCGATTTCGAGGGGGGGGGGAAGCGGCTACTCTAGAAGAAACGCCGCTGGGAATCGGGCTCCTAGTCAGGGGCGGGAAGGACGGAGCCCCCTCCCCGGCTACTGCAAGTGCCGCCTGCTCCTCCCGCCGAGTGGGAAGACGGCACGTTCGCCGGGAAAGGGGGGGGGTGCAATGCCATCCTAGATACCGTAACCTTAGTAACCAATGGCGCTTGGCAACCAGGGCTGGGGAGCCCCCCCCCATTTGTGAGGATCCGCCGGCCTCCCCTTCCCCAGGGAGCCTGGCGCTGGCCCCTCCCCACCCGCTCAGCCGCGGCAGCATCTCCGCGGGAGCTGGAAGTTACACAACTCCGGGCGGCGCACCTCCCCCCCCCCGTCGCCACAACGCCCCAGCAGTGAACATCGCCACGGGGGAAACGGCTTCCGGCAACCACCCACTTCCCAAGCCCGCCAGCCGCCCCCCGCTAGGCTCCACACTGGGAATCCGGTGCTCCACTGGCTCCGCCGGCGTCTCAGGATGGTGGGGCAACAGCTCCGCAGCTCTCCCTTGGCCGGCCACCTTCGCCCAGGTCAGGGGTAGGCAACCTGGGCTCTTTTATGACTTGTGGACTTCAACTCCCAGAATTCCTGAGCCAGCATGGCTCAGCATGGAAACCTTTCCCTTTCCCCTCAGCATGGCTGGCTCAGGAATTCTGGGAGTTGAAGTCCACGAGTCATAAAAGGGCCAAGATTGCCTACCCCTGGCCCAGGTGCTCCCCGCAGGTGGCTTCCAAGCGCAGCCCCCACGGCTGGGAGACCTCTCCCCAGCCCGAAGAGTCCCCTGTGCCTTTTGGCTTCTCCCTCCGAAGGGACCCCGGGACAGGGGCAGCCCTGCCAGTCTCAGGGTGTCCTTTCTTTAGAGTTCAGGAAGTCCCCGGACCCCGCCCTAGTCTTCCCTCACCTGGCTGTTCTTCTCCATCCACCCATTGGGGCTGGGCATGTTTGTTCCTCTGCAGAGGTGCCCAAGGCTTGCCAGATGCCTGGCATTGGAGCCCTTGGTCTCTTTGTGGGGTCAGCCAAGCCTGGGCGTGCTTTGTGGGGTCAGCCAAGCCTGGGCCTCGCCAAACTCAGCCACTTGAAGACTTGTGGACTTCAACTCTCAGAATTCCCCAGCCAGCGCATGCTGGCTGGGGAATTCTGGGAGTTGAAGTTCACGAGTCTTAAAAGTTGCTGAGTTTGCAGAGCCCTGGCATAAGAGGGACTTCCTGGCATTACTGGTGACCACTAATAATAAGGGCAGGATGACCCAGTATCCCAATGGCTCTCCTTCCTGAGGGGAAGGGGCAGAGGCCTTGGGGCTCTCCCCACCCCTGGCTAACATCCCCATGAAAGTGCTGGGCAAGGCAATCCGTTGGCGGAAAGCCAGAGACCATCCATCTTCTGAGGAGACCCAACTGGTCATGAGGCATTTGCAGTCTGGGTGATGTCAAGGTCTGGCTGGGAAGGGTCAAGCTTAGGCGTCTTAACAGCTGGACAGGATGGCTTTGGGATAGGAAGGCGTCTCGCTCCAGGGAGGTTCCCCACTCTTGACTCCCAGCTCCTGTTGTGGTCGTGGGGCATCTTATGGAAGGTAAGGAGGACCTTTGCCCATCTCAGAGAAGGAAATATTAAAAAGGGCAGAAAAATACATTTTTCCTCAAAAGGATTTTTTAAACCAAACCTGGCCCCAAATCTATCTCTCTGCCCCAAGCAAGAGCTAGCCCCATACAAAGGCAGATGTAAAACCATTAGAAAGTTGAAGCCGGAGCACTCAAGAAGACAAAGAGGAAATCTGCATGCCCCACCCAAACTCTAGGAGTCATTAGCCCCATCACCTGGGAAGCAGGATATGATAATAGGATTAAACCACAGATATCAAGGCCTAGACAAAAAGAATTGAGGCCTTTGAACTATGGTGCTGGAGAAGACTCCTGCGAGTCCCTTGGACTGCAAGGCGTTCAAACCGGTCAGTCCTAGAAGAGATCAACCCCGACTGCTCTTTAGAAGGCCAGATCCTGAAGTTGAAACTCAACTACTTTGGCCACCTAATGAGAAGGAAGGACTCACTGGAGAAGAGCCTAATGCTGGGAAAGATTGAGTGCAATAGAAGAAGGGGACGACAGAGAATGAGATGGCTGGATGGAGTCACTGAAGCAGTAGGTGTGAACTTAAATGGACTCCAGAAGATGGTAGAGGACAGGAAGACCTGGAGGAACGTTGTCCATGGGGTCACGATGGGTCGGACATGACTTCGCAGTTAACAACAACAACAACAGACAAACACTCCGAAATAGCCTCAAAGTTCATGCCACAGGAACAGGAAACTATTCCAAACAAGGCTAGAGGGGGTATAAAAACCTACTGCCCATGTGCTCAACTCCTCTTTCCTCTCCTCTGCTGTTTCTTGTAAGGACCATCTTTCTGTTTCTTCAATAAACTATAACCTTCTTCCCAAAGCAGTCGCCATGTTGCTTATTTATTCCCGGCTTGTTACTTCTGACACTGGCGCATCAGGCAAACTCAGTAGCTTCTGTCTTGGTGACTCCCGTGGGGATTATTGAGGGCGGTTTTAGCCTGGGCTGCATCTGTGCCCTTGGAAGCTCAGCAATGCAGGTGGTCAAGCGCCTGCCACCCCGGGCTCTGGCATTGGTGTAAAGTTTGTATCCATAGGTGCAATTGTAGATGAGCAGGGGGTTGCTTGAGCAGGAGGTTGGACTAGACGACCTCAAAGGTCCCTACCAACCTCTCCTCCCGTTCCCTGCCCTGCCCTTATTCTTTCCTCCCTTCTTCTTTTTCCCTTTCTCTCTTTCCCATACAACCCTTTCCTCTCCTGTCTTCTCCACCCTTCTCCCCTGCCCTCCCCTCCCCTCTCCTTCTCCTCCCTCCCTCCTTCTCTCTTTCCCACACAACTCCTTCTCTCTCTCTTCTCCTATCTTCCCCCCTTCCCTCCCCTGTCCTCCCCCTTTCTCCATTCCATCTTGCCTGTTTCTGCCCAGTGATCCTGCTTGCCAACGTCCTCTTGAGTTTTGACATTATCCTCTTAAAGAGCTTGCTATGCCTCAGTCTTGAGGAGCTCTGCAGACCTTTCACCTGCAAATCCGACGGCAGCATTTCCTCTTGGAGACTGCTAGTGTGCACGCTGCATGGCACGGGGCCTCGGGCACAGCCGGGCTTTCTTCCATCTACCTGCAGAGCCATCGATAGGCAGTCACAGGGTGCGATTGTTCAACAGCTCCATCTTCTTCTGCTGGCAGGGCAGACCGGCCTGGCTTCTGCCACTTTCTCTGCGGGGATCTTCTAAGAGATGCGGTCAGTTGCTTTGCTGAAAACAAAGCAGGCTTTGTCCACTCGCTTTCCTGACCAATTAAACTGGTCACTCTGTCAGGAAATGAAGATCAGGCCGGCCTGGTTGATATATTCCTGGGAATTTCTGCCAGGCAGCCTTTCTTTTCAAAATGTGCACACGCCGACTCCTAATTAATCTCCTGCAGAGTCTTGACCAGCGTTGATGTCAAGCTGGTCAGCTTGAGGTTACTCTGGCACTCTGTTCCCTGTTGAGATGACCAGCGCTGGCTCTGCTCCACTCCTCTGGCATTTTGCCTATCCTTCTTAATTTCTCACCAGAGAAGATAGACGGACAAGAAGGCACAAATCTGTGCCCACTCCCCATCTTCTCTTCTCTTGGTTGCTCTGCTTGTAGCCATTTGAATTGTTTCCTTTTGGCAAGAAGCCTCTGTCTTCCCTTGCCACCTCTGCTATCTTGCTCTCTTCTCCTCTACCCCAGTAATGTGGAATAATGAACAGTGTCTGCATAATTACTGGAATAGTGCTGTGTTAGTAGTATATGACTAACCTAATGTGCATTGCACTTGGATACAATGTATGTAGCACATTGTATACCCGTGAGAAACGAACCTAATGTATTACAATGTGTATTTCAATGTGTATTCCTTTGTTCCTGAGAAAAAAGGAAAGTATAAAACTGAAGTCTGAACCCACCCTCGGGGTTCAGAATTGCTTGTTGCTATTGCTTCTGAACCTGCACAATAAATCTCTCTGCTAAAACCCTCTGGAATTCGTAAGAGTCCTTTCGTTTTCCACAAGACCAGTAGTGGCGAACCTATGGCACGCGTGCCAGAGGCGGCACTCAGAGCCCTCTCTGTTGGCACACGCACCACCACCACCACCAGCAGGTCCATCAGGCCGCCACTGCCACCCGGAGCAGGAGCCCCACTCAGCACAAAGGAGGTGAAGCAGACAACTAGCATTTTACATGCGTCCATGTGCACATGGGGCCACGAGCACACACATACTGCAAATGGGGCAGAGCTAGTGCCTGTGTGATACTCACTAGCCCTGCCCCATTCTTGTGTAGTGCAGCGCCTTGTATCTGTACTGTGTGGTGCAGCGGCAGCAGTTTTTGCGCCTTGCAACATGGTGGTCCATTTTTGCGGCCTCAGTTTTTGCATGCCAGAGGCGGCACTCAGGCGCCTCCTTGCCTCCCCCCTCCCCCAAGGGCATCACAATGCTGATGCAGCCCTGGCACTTTGCAATAAATAAGTGGGTTTTGGGTTGCGGTTTGTGCACTCGGTCTCTAAAAGGTTCGCCATCACTGCTCTACTCGTTCCTTCTATAGCCCCAAAGACCCCTTGGCTGCTGCTAGTTTCCCTTGCAGGTTTCAGCCTAACTTCCCTTCTGCACTTCGTTGGCTACTCGTCAGTAAGTCTCCTTGACAATTTCTCGCTCTTACCTTCCCTCTGCTTCTTCCTTTTAACCAGTCAAAGATTCTTCAGGAGCTTCCCTCCCCCATTTGGTTCCTCACTGGGGTGGTGTGCCGTTGCATTTCCAATATATTTTTGTTTTTATGTTCCCAGCCCTCCTGAACTCCCTTTCTTCTGAGGATTTTGATATTTTGAGGAGTATTTTGAGCAGGCTGTTCTCCAGATAACAGAATAATAGAGTTGGAAGGGACCTTGGAGGTCTTCTAGTCCAGCTCCCCATCCATGGCAGAAGATCTATAATATTCTGGACAAATGGCTGTCCAATCTCTTCTGAAAGACTTCCAGTGATGGAGCAGCCACAACTTCTGGGGGAAAGCCGTTCCACTGATTAATTGTCCTCACTGTCAGGAAGTTTCTCCTTAGTTCCAGGTTGCTCCTCTCCATGACTAGTTTCCATCCGTTGCTTCTTGTCCTGCCTTCCGGCGCTTTGGAGAATAAGTTGAGCTCACCTGTTCTTGGTGGCAGCCCTTCAAATACTGGAAGACTGCTATCATGTCAGTCACTCCTAGTCTTTCTATCCTCTGCTTATCGTGGTGTTTAGTATTTGTATACTTGTCCCCCCCCCCAAAAAAAACAGTCTTCTTTGGTCCCTGGTGCTGATCCTTGTTCTCTGTCTCGCAATGTGACTCCTTCCGCTCCTTGCCTGGGCTCTTCCTTTTGAATTTAGTTATTTATCCCCCTTTGTTCTCAACAGACTCCTGGTGACGTGAGTCACCGGGGAGGGGGGGGGTACATCGCCACAGAAGCCTTTAGTCCTCCACTTTGGGCCAGGCCTACCAGCAGCATTTGCAGGCGAATGCCTGCCTTGAAAGGGAAAGGGGTGGGTGTGGGGCGGATGGTGCCCGAGGACACTCCGTGGGGGAGTCTTTCAGCGAGGAGGAGGGCAAACTGTGGGGCTTTTCAGAGAAACGTGCCTGGCTGCCAGGCCTCCAAAGGGCTTTTGTGCTGCGGAAGGGAACAGATACAGGAAAGAACGGGAGGGGGGGAAGGAGGGTCATTTGGATTGCAGCCGCTGTGGTGCCAGGCAGAGAAGCATCAAGATGGTCAAGATGGTTCCTCGTTGATTTTGGCATGCAGGGTGGCAACTGGGGTGGGCGGTGGGGTCATCCTCACTGTCCTGACAGCGAGAACAATTAACCAGTGGAAGGGCTTCCCTCCAGAAGTCGTGGGTGCTCCAACACTGGAGGTTTTCAAGAAGAGATTGGACAACCACTTGTGTAAAATGGTCTAGGGGGTCTCCTGCTTGAGAAGGGGGCTGGACTAGAAGACCTCCAAGGTCCCTTCCAACTCTTTCTTAAGAGAGAGTTAACAGCTTCTTCACTCTCTTTCCTTTCCACCAAAGAGATGGATTCTGTAAGAGCAATGTAATCTGACAGTCTCTCTCCATCCCTCTCTACTTCCCCCCCACACATATGTGTGTGTGTCTTTATGCCTTTCCATGGGAAGGATCTAAGCACCCCAATGGCCATTTCTTATGGGGGAGCATGGGAGCATCTCCCTCTTATTAGACTCAAAGAGTGGATTTGAACTTGAGGGCAAGATGCTACCGCCCCCTCCAGCCCCACCTGTCTCCCTGGGCTTAAGCATCCCTTGAGAGGTTACCATGGGAACCAGGCAGTGGACACCAGTCCTGAAGCTCTCTAGAGGGGGTGCAGCAGCAAGGATTGGTGGGATCCCAATTCATGGCCAAGTGGCTCCCTTTGCAGAGCCTCTGCAGCCTTGGCCAGGGAAGTGGGCGGCCGCCCACCTGGCAAATTCCTCGCCCAGGAAGGCTATCATTTGCTCCAGTGTAGAGGAAGAGGCTCTCCCGTGGAATGCCTGCCTGATTAATAACACGTCTATCACACTGATGGTGCAGGACTCACAGCTAAGGAGAGAGGACAACGCTGGAAGTGATCTGACTCTTTCGCTTGCATTTGTGGTGCCTTCTGAGGAAAAGCTGGGATTAAACCCTGCAGAGTAGCCTCAAGAGGACCAGCATTCAGGTTGTGGGCAAACCACATTCTCACAAGGGATAAAAGGCTGATGGGCAAGGAATCCCAGCCGGGCACAGCTTAATGCCCCTTACCCCTCCCCCCCACACCAGCCTAATGGTAGACATGAAAACCTCCCTTGCTCACCCTGTTTTCAAAGGTCTCCGTGGTTCCGGTTAGTGCTTAAACCTTACAACAACCTGCCGTGTGGGTCAGCATAGGTCGTCCTTGACTTACAACTATTCATTTAGTGACCAAATTTGCAACAACATGGAAAAAAGTGACTTACGAGCAATCCTTGCAACTTACAAGCAGGGCAGCCTCCCCAGAGCCACTGGATCCAAATTCAGGAGCATGGCAACCGGTGGGAAGATTGCCCTGCCTTGGGGTCCGTGTGATCTCCCATTTGTGACCTTCCCAGCCAGCTTCTGGCAAGCTGTGCCAAGGGTGGGTGGGTGGGGGGCATCCAGGTTTTCTTAATCATTGCAGGATTCCCTTAACAACTACGATTTGCTTAACAAGTGAGGGAGGAAAAGGTTGTAAAATCAAGCATGGCTCTCTTAACAAGCCCTTTGCTTAACAATGTCCCACTTGTGGTGGTTAAGTTGGGAACAATCTGCATTTTCTCCATGTTGAATTGCCCTCTTACTGCATCCGAGAACAGCTGCCCAGGGTCCCTGGGAGTTGGGCAGCCTGTTAACAATAGACGCAGTTGTCAACGCTGCTAACCTCTGGTGCTTTTGCATTGACAACAGATGGAAATGTAGCCATTTTTTGCTTTTAGAGTTAGATGATGCTGGGAGGGGGGATGTGAACGAGAGTCCAGCTAGACATAGCAACACTAAACCTAGTGTGAGAATCAAGGTTATTGTAACCAGATCTGATAAGGAATTGGCAGGCTGGAGAACTGGAGAGGAGGCCTGTGCTTCAAGCTAATTGGGGAATGTAATTTATGATTGTCAATTGGAGGAGGGAATTGTGCTTTGATACTATGTGCTCAGGGGAGGGGAATTCAGTTTTTGGCTTCGATTAGACAGTGCCGATATTATGCTACTCAAAACAAAGTTTCTTTAAGGTAAACAATGCCTCTAAGTTCTTTTGAAGAGTTTCATCTGTCGGAACCATGACAGCAGTCTTGACTTACAATCATTTGTTTAGTGACCATTCAAAGTTACAATGGCGCTGAAAAAAGGGATTGATAACTGGTTCTCATACTTAGGACTGTTGCAGCGTTCCCCCCAGTCACACCATCAAAATCTGGGGACTCGGCAACTGGCATGTGTATTCGTGATGGTTGCAGCGTTCCAGGACCATGTGGTTGTCATTTGTGACCTTCCCAGACGGCTTCCAACAAGCAGGGTCCTTCATGGGGAGAGGCATATATGCAGAACCAGGGCATAACCAGCCATACAATCGGGCACACCTCATTTCACAACCACCTTGCTTAGCGAGGGAAATCCTGGTCCCAATCTTCATCATAAGTTGACCTGTAATGGACCATGTTGGCTGGGGAACTCTGGGGCTTGAAGTTCACAGGTTTTAAAGTTGTGAAGAAACACTGTTCAGACATTAACATTTAACAAGGAACCTGATACTATACTTTGATTTTGATGCGTCTGTGCTAATAAAGACCTTTATGTATACTTATTTTCCGAGTGTAAATTGTTGATTGACTGCTGTAGGTAACAGTCAGATTGCCATGGCTCTATTTCTACAGGAGATCCCCTGGCGATCCGCAATTGGAACAAAACAACAGAGATAGAAGGGAACTTGGAGGTCTTCTAGACCAACCCCCTGCTCAGGCAGGAAACTCTATACCAGTGGTTCTCAACCTTTTTAATGCCACGACCCCCAACCGGTCGTAAGTCGAGGACTACTCAACCGGTCGTAAGTCGAGGACTACTCAATGTGGACTTTGCTGTCTTCAAAAGAGTGATCGTTTTTTCAGATGCAGGTGGACTGATGAAGCTTGTCCTGATGGGTTTCTTCACCTGTATTGTGCTATGTGGTTGTGAAGTGGTTGTTTTGTTTCCCCAATGAACAGGTCTGCACATGTCTCGCTGCGCTGCGCTGCACTGCATATACCAGTGGTTCTCACCCTTTTTAATGCCGCAATCCCCAACCGGTCGTAAGTCGAGGACTACTCAACCGGTCGTAAGTCGAGGACTACTCAACTGGTGCAGCACTGTTGGCAGAATGGGACTTTTGGTGGGCTCAGAGACAGCCTGGACAATTCCTATTGGCTTTCGAAAGCCAATAGAATAAAAGGGAGTAGTACAGCTAAGGAAAAGGGGAAAAAAAATGGCGGACTGCGTTGTTTGGCGAACCCCGTGAAATGGTCGTTCGACCCCAAATGGGGTCCCGACCCACAGGTTGAGAACCACTGCCCTATACCTTTCAGGACAAATGGCTGTCCAGTCTCTTCTTGAAACCCACAACTCCTGGAGGGAAGCCATTCCACCTGTTGATGGAAATTCCTCCTCAGTTTCAAGTTGCTTCTCTCCTTGATTAATTTCCATCCGTTGCTTCTTGTTTTGCCCTCGGGTGCTTTGGAGAATAGCTTGACTCCCTCTTCTCTGTGGCAGCCCCTCAGATATTGGAACCCTGATATCACGTCCCCCCCTCGTCCTTCTCTTCATTAAACTAGACATATCCAATTCCTGCAACCATTCTGTATTTTTCATCTGCTTTGTCGATGAACATGTCACACGTGTCCTTTGCGCTCCCTACCCTACAGACTTACCTAATAAAAACTGGAGAGGAGGTGGTGGAATATGGGCTGCCCTTGGTTCAGGGGCTGGGGGGAGGAACGGGGAGTGGTTAGAGGCCTTGCCTTTGCTGTTGGTTCTCCTCTCCGCAAGGAGAGTCAGAAGAGTTGGCATGCCCAAGTCTCTTCCTGCTGGATTTGCTCCCAAGTAGGAATTCTCCAAGACATCCCACTCGTTCAGAACAAAAACATCTCTGGAACCCCAAGCATTTCTCTAGACACCACACACACAAACACACATCCTTCTCAGTCACAGGTTGTGGCAGCTGCCCAAGAGATGAGTGAATTGGAAGCGGCTGCACTAAAGCATCTCGGCTGAGAGCTGGGTCCCCTTCTCCAAGGCAGCCCTGCGCCTTGAGGCCTCTGCCCTCCGTCCCGCATGGACTACAACTCCCATGGCTGCAGAGGCAGGGAATCCGGAGAGCCATGTGATATTCCGCTATACAGGTAGTCCTTGACCTACAACCATAACTGAGCCCAAGGCTTCCGCTGCTAAATGAGACAGCTGCTAAGTGGGCTTTGCCTCATTTTACAACCTTTCCTTGCCATAAGGGCTAAATGAATCACTGCAGTTGTTAAGCTAGGAACACGGTTGTTAAGTGAATCAGGCTTCCCCATTGACTTGGCTTGTCAGGAGGTCGCAAAAGGGGACCACATCATGACCCCAGGACGCTGCGACCGTCATAAATACGAGTCAGTTGCCAAGGGTCTGAATTTTGATCATGTGACCACGGGGATGCTGCAACGGTGAAAAACGGTCATAGTAAGGTGACCAACTTTTTTACAATGAAAAGGAGGACACAAATAAATTGAAGAAAAATATATCATAAACAAAAGAAACATTTTATTCATTGCAACAATAATACAGACAACTTGCATGTGCAAAGTTTGCCAGCCGGGTGTTTTGGCGCGTTCAGCAGCAATTCCTATTGGCTTTTGAAAGCCAATAGTGGGAGTAGCACAGCTCATGCAAAAGTTGAAAAAAAAAAACATCAACAAAAGGTGCCAGAACACCATTCTGAGCGTTCTATGAGGGAAAAAAAAGCCCTGCAGATTAGTCTTCAAATATCGAAAAGGAGGACATGAAGGAGGACTTTTTGAGGGAGGACAGAACTTACAAAAGGAGGACTGTCCTCCCTAAAGGAGGACGGTTGGTCACCTTAGTCATAGGCCACTTTTTTCAGGGCCGTTTAACTTCAGACAGACACTAAATGAATTGCTGTAAGTCCAGGACTTTCTGTCGTTGGAGGGAGCTGTTGTTGTGGGTGAAAAGGAGGGTCTCCCTAGAGGTCATCTGCTCAGGCTTGCAAAAGGCCCGGTGTGAACTTTGCAACTCAGGGGCCAGTCGGTTCTTGGCCCGAGAAGACTTTCTCCCAGGACTCTGCTTTGCTCAGGGGTGTGTATGTGTGTGGAGGGGGGCAGGCTTCACCTTATGACTATTCACTTATGGCCACTGCAGCATCCCCGTGATCCCGTGATCCAAATTCAGATGCACAGCAACCGACTCAAATTTACGCTTTGGCTGCAGGCGGAGAAGGCCCCAATATGGGCACTGCCCAGAAGGCTTTCAAAACCTGCCATCAAACTGCAAATTTTTAATTTGGCAGAATTATTTTAAAAATGCAGGATAGCCCCATCAATTATATTAATTATAGCCATTAACTTAATTATGTTTTAATTAAGATACAATCATGAGAAACGTAACTAAAATTAATTCACACTAATTTGGCACTAATTTCCTTCCCTGCCTCTTTGCAAAACCTGCTTATTGCCTCAAGGTCCACGGAGAGTTTTCCTTCCAGAGTTTCTCTCCTTTCCCTTTCTCAGGATTTCATCGCCTCTGACCGGCCATCGCTGCTGCCTCCTTAGCCTGTTCGCCCTTCCTCTTGGTGCTTCATCCTCTCCTTCTCTTTTTTTTATGGAAGAACAATTTGAAAACCATAAAATGAAAGTTGCCATTATGTTGTAAGTCGAGGTAGTTCTTGACTTACAACAGTTGGTTTAGTGACCATTCAAAGTTACAATGGCACTGGAAAAAATGATTTATGACCATTGTTTGCACAGTCTCCTCACGGTCACATGATCAAAACTCAGATGCTCAGCAACTGATTCATATTTATGACGGCGGCAGTGTCTTGGAGTCACTTGATCCCCTTTTTCAACCTTCTGACAAACAAAGTCAATGGGGAAAGCCTGATTCACTTAACAATCATGTTACTAACTTAACAACTGCAATGTTTCACTTAACAACTGTGGCAGGAAAGGTTGTAAAATGGGGCAAAATTCACTTCAAGAATATCTCACTTAGCAACAGTAAGTTTGAGGTCAATTGTGGTCTTAAGTCAAGGACTATCTGTACCCACAACGTATTTTTTTTTCCTTTCTGTACTCTCTTCTGTTCAATCCACATTCATGCGCCCCTCATTAATTCTTGACTCTTTTTGTTTCATCACGCAACACACACATATGCACATTCTTAGAAACCTTTTCCCACAATCATTCCTTCCTTGCAATTGAGCACATATTATCTTTCTACTATCACCCATTAGTGTTTTTGTATGTCAACAGTATATATCATTCCAGCCCATTAGAGGTGTTAAATCAATGAGACCACACATTATTCTTTTTGCTGAGGTATTTTCAGATGTCATGCTTGTTCCATAGCAAGATAGTAAGGAGGTAGTCTCTGATTTAGCAAATAAATAAATAAATTGTTGTTGTTGTTAGTTGCGAAGTCATATCCGACCCATCACAACCCCATGGACAACATTCTTCCAGGACTTCCTCTCTTCTACCATCTTCTGGAGTCCATTTAAGCTCATGCCTACTGCTTCAGGGACTCCATTCTCTGTCATCCCCTTCTTCTCTTGCCCTCCATCTTTCCCAGCATCAGGCTCTTCTCCAGGGAGTCCTTCCTTCTCATTAGGTGGCCAAAGTACTTGAGTTTCAACTTCAGGATCTGGCCTTCTAAAGAGCAGTCAGGGTTGATCTCCTCTAGGACTGACCGGTTTGATCGCCTTGCAGTCCAAGGGACTCGCAGGAGTCTTCTCCAGCACCAGAGTTCAAAGGCCTCCATTCTTTGGCGCTCAGCCTTTCTTAAGGTCCAACTTTCACAGCCATACATTGCAACTGGGAAAACCATGGCCTTGACTATACGCACTTTTGTTGGCACGGTGATCTCTGCGTCTATTGGCATAGTAAAATTCTACTTCTTTTGAATACCAAAGTAGGCAAATTAATCTATTTCCTACAAATAAACCCCGTTCCAGTCTGTTTTTCCTATAGATGGGCGTTTTGAAAACTGGGCAGCGTACAAACCTGTTTAGTAAATATTATACTTAGCTCTTTGATACTTTCATTTTCAGATCCATCCTGTCTTGTACATGTGTCTTCCTTCTCATCCCCAAATGCCACAACTTACTTTTTTTCTTAGGAAACTGGGCCTTTCTCCTCTCTGCTTGATTTCCCAGCCTGTCAAGACTCTCCTGCCATGCTGGGCGTTGTCCGGATGGCCCAATTTTGAGCCATCCTCAGGCTTGATCAGCAGCCCCATCAGCCCTGTTTCAGCAAACACATCCTTGGCTGTTGTCGCCTTTTCCTCCGATGAGGGGAGCGATGCTGGCATTTTTCCAGGTGTGCACAGATGTGTCTTACCCATGTTAAACAAGTTGCACAACTGCTCCTCAGGCAAACCACATCCATATATTAACATTTTTTGCATTACGCGAGCAACACCTGCAGCCTTACTTTTTTCAGCAGTCTCTCAATTTTTTTTCCCTACTCCTGCTTGTAATACTGGTTTCCGTTGTTCCACATTGTACGGTGGTTGTTATATACTTTAAATCTCTTTTCCTCTTTACAACTCTTCCTTCCTCCTTATACAATGAATTTCTCTCATCTGGGGCTGCAATTTTTTTTAACTGGGATTTTTTTTTCCTCATCCATTTTTAGGGCACCCTGAACATCTATCTCTCTTTTCCCCAATAACGTACTTTCCATTTATTCTATCAGGGGATTATCTTTTTATGCTTTTTCAGGCCACCTTCTTTTTGATTGATAGCCTCCTTCCTCTCCTAAGTACAGGTAGTCCTTGACTTACAACAGGTCATTTACTGACCAAGTTACAACAGTTCTGAAAAATGTGACTTATGATTGTTTTTCAGTTACGATCTTTGCAGCCTGTCAGAATCCAATTATATTTCATCTTTAATTATCAAACATGAAACTCCCAATTCTGCCTTCTCTGGATTCTGCCATAAGAGGGAGAAAAGGGGGAGAGCAAGGGGCTTTATGGCCCTCACTTCCTTCAGCACACTTCAAAGGACTGAATGTGTGTTTATTGTGGCCTCTAAGCGTTAACATATCAAAAAGAAGAGTAATTGCCTTTCATGTAGTTATCTGAAGTCTCCATCCAGACGGAAGAAGAAAGGGGATGGAATTGTGATACTTGAAACTATCACTGGAAGGGGGGTTGATTGGGTGGGACTACTGGTACCCCTTAAAACCTTGAATGGAGAGCTTGAACCCAGTCCTGTCTAGCATGCCTGCAACCATTTTTCTCTTAATAAAGGATGCCTGTTGGAAGAGCTATTCCAAGTTCTGTCTTCTTAAGATGCAAAGGGGGGTGGGTCCTTACATTAGACAGGACTTGCAAAATTAATCCACCTGGAAGGGAGACCCTTGCCGGGGGATTTTGCAAAAAATTTACCATGTCAGACAATGGAGAAAGAGAGGGGGAAAACTCCCTGGAAAGAGAGCCGCTGACCCAGTTGGAACTTGCCAGATGTTGGGATCTGAGAGGTCAGAGTCCTCGGGAGAAGAAGTGGTGGAGACACAGGACCACAAGCCTCGCTGGTCGATGAACGTTTGAAAGAAAAGTGAGTGGAGAAAGGAATCAAGAAGTGATCCTGAGACGGGGGACCCAGGGCAACCGAAGGAGCAGGATGTTAAAATCCCTGCACGCAATGAAGAGGGAGGAACGCTGTATAGCCGTAACTCAGACTGATCTAGAGAGAGCTATTGACCCTGATGAAGAAACTCTCAGCTCCCTATGAGAGGAGAATACTGAACCCTACGGCCGCCCCAGTTCCTGGAGCCGCAAAGGGAGAGACACCGAGGGGGACATGGAACCTGCAACCCCAGGGACATCTACTGATCCAGGAGCTCCACCCCCTACCGGACCACAGATGGCAATCTGGACGGAAGGCACTACCACCCACAACAGAGGCACCGATCCATTCCAAGACGTCCACCGTTGGAAGTGAAATTCAAAGGGGAGCCAACACGCTTGGGGTTTTTTCTAACCCAAGTCCTCAGCTACATGTAGGAATATGGGCAGGATATTCCCAGCGACAAAGCCCGCATCCGGATCGTGCAATCTGCCCTGGATGGACCAGCTGCGGATTGGGTAGTGAACTTGCTGACTCCAATGCCCCCAGAAACTCAGTAACTTTCAACCCCGTTTCATGTCCTCGTTGAGAAGACGATTTGAAGACCCCTGGCTGATCGCCAAGCCCGGAAAGAATAACAACGATGAGGCAGGGGCAAAAAACGCCCAGTGGCTGAGTATACACAAGAATTCCGGGCCATTGCCAGCAAACTGAATTGGCCAGAAGACATCCTCCTTGGCCGTTTCAAAGACGGACTAAACTATGATCTATAGGATGCTTGCCTGCCCCGAGGGGACCCACATCGACTTGAGGAATGGTACGTCTTGGCAGAGGAAGCAGAGATCGACATATTGAAGAGGCACCGCCGAGGAAAACAATGGAGCCGCCCCCCGCCTGAGCTGACACACCAACCGGTGCAATCATCGGATACAGCCAAGAAGCAGATGGGGTGTTCAAGTGCGGAGAGAAGGGCATCGACTGTAGAATGCGCTCAAAGCCCCCAGCACAAACCGACAGTTCCCCAATCACAAACCCAGAGTGATTCAGCTAAGCCAAAGAACAGCCCTGAAATGATGAATTGCAGAAAACCCCACTCTGCTCAGCCAAGGGAAAGAACTCCAGCCTACACCACAGGGCCGGTGGATGCCTCAGAGACAGCTCGGAGGCGCACCCCTGGTAAGGGCGCATCCACCATCTTCAAACAGTGACTATATTAATCCCCCCCATGCCCGAAGCTGTGAAGGTGAAAGCCTTAATAGACTCTGGCTGCACCCGCTGCCTCATTAGCCCAACACTATTGGGGAATCTGGGCATCCCATCCAGGAGACTGGAACAACCAATCTCATTTGGCCAGCTAGATGGATCCATAGCAGGGGGGTGCCAGCTACCCTAGCCACTCTGCCAATACACCTCTCCCTGGGCAACCATGAAGAGGACTTAACGTTTGTGGTGACCCCAGGTATGGAATGCCCAATGATTCTAGTGATGGAATGGTTGAAAAAATGGAACCCCTGGGTAAATTGGAGGACGACAGAAATCAAATTCCCGAAGGGGGACCCTATGGACTTAAACCCCCAAGAGAGGCTACCAGAATCAAGAATAGAAAAAGCATCCATAGGAGAGGAAAAAAGATTAACAGAAATACCAGAGGAATATAGGGACCTTGCTGAAGTCTTCAGTGAGGAGAGGGCGAATGAGCTTCCCCCCCACCGACCCACAGACTGTACCATGAATTCAGCTGGGGCAAAACTCCCCGAAGCCCAGATTATACTCCATGAGCCCAAAGGGAGAAGAGATGGAAGATTTAAAAAAAACACTGGAGAGAGTTTCAATTGAACAGCTAAAGCCTAAAGTGGGTGCCCGGTCCTTTTTAGAGAGCGAAGGATGCTCTTTAAACGTTTTGTATGCGTGATTATAGGGCCGCTGACACAATCAGTGAAGCACCTTGCCCCTGCCCCTCTTAAAGACAATGCTGTCACACCTATCGAAAGGGAAAATTTTTTCTAAACTAGACTTAAGGGAAGCTTACTATCGCGTGAGAATCAAGGAAGGGGACGAATGGAAGACGGCATTTAACTGCCCCATGGGGTGCTATCAATTCAAAGTCTTGCCATTTGGATTACAAGGGGGCCCTGCAGTCTTTATGCAATTAATCAATGACGTTCTAAGGGAGCACCTGTTTAAGGGGTCCTTGTTTACTTGGACGACATTCTTATCTTTACTGAAACAAAAGAAGAACACGTCAAACTTGTCAGAGCGGTTTTAAAGAAGCTGCGAGCCGCTCCCTTATATGCCAACTTCTCAAATGCGAATATCCACCCGGAAAGGATAGAGATACCTAGGCTATCGCATATCCCCACAGGCTATTGAATGGACCCAGAGAAGGTCAGAGCATTAGAATGGGCCAACCACCCCCGCCACAGAAAGCAACTACAAGTTTCCTGGGGCTTTGCAAATTTTTTACCGCCATTCATCCCTCATTTGAACAGATAGCCTGCCCCTCACCACTTACGAAAAACGAAGTGAACATCCTCAGTAAAACCTAGCCAGCCCTAACATGGACAAGGGAGTGCCAAGCAGCGTTTGAGAGACTAACGAGACTTTTTTCTGCCGAACCAGTACTAAGGCACCCAGACATGGACAAACCCTTCATAAGACAGGCAGATGCAAGTGATGTGGCAGTGGGGGCTGTGCTATTACAAGAAAATGATGATGCAGTATTGCAACCCTGTGCATATACATCCAAGAAACTCACGGAAACAGAACAGCGCTGGCCCGTAGGGGAGAAGGAGGCTTATGGGATACGTTGGGCATTACTCACATGGCGACAGTTCCTGGAAGGCAACAAAATCCCCTTCCAGGTGTGGACTGATCACAAAAATTTGGAAGCCCTGAAAACTTCCAGGAAACTCAATCCCAACCAAGCCCGCTGGTCCCAGCATTTTCACCAATTCCAATTTAAGCTCAAACATTTACCAGGAAGAAAGAACTTCCTGGCAGATGCACTATCTCGCCTGCCCCAATAATATAACAGCGCACGAACCACAGACCAATAATGGCAGAGTCACAACTGGCAGCACCAGTAACCACAAGAACCCAAGCCAAATTAAAACCACAACTGGACAGCCAAACTGGAATTGAATTCAGAAAAAGTTTGGAAACAGATGAGTGGTTCCAGAAAAACAAAAATGTGTGCACAATGAAAGACGGGTTGCCTTGGATAGGGGAAAAGTTATATATACCAACAACTCAAAGAGTAACTTTCATGCACCTTTGCCATGACACAAAATCAGCAGGGCATTTTGGATTTGTAAAAACTTTACATTTAATTAAACGGCAATTTTGGTGGCCATCCATGAAAAAGGACATTGAAAGTTATATAGCCAGTTGTCCAAAATGTGCCACGGCAAAGAGGTTGCAAGGAAAAGTGCCAGGACTATTGCAAACAGTGGCAAGTCCCTCAGCCCCCTGGAGAGAAATAGCCATGGATTTTATAGTGGAATTGCCAGAAAGCAATGGGACTACTGTGGTCTGGACGGTCACGGACTTGTTTTCCAAACAGGTGCACTTTATCCCTTGCCAAAAGATTCCCACTGCAAAAGCCTTAGCAAAACTTTTCATCCAACACATTTACAGATTGAATGGGGCACCCCAACGCATCATCTCTGACAGGGGGGTGCAATTTACGTCTGCATTTTGGAAGGAATTTTTATCCCTCTTAGGAGCCACTCAGGGACTGACATCTAGCCACCACCCTCAAGGAAATGGGGGGGCTGAAAAAATGAACTCAGTACTTAAGCAATATTTAAGATGTTTTCTTAGTTTCCAGCAGACCGAGTGGGCGGACTTACTCCCCTTTGCAGAAGTTGCCTACAATAATGCAGTCCACTCCAGCACAGGTTACACTCCTTTTCAAATAGCCACCGGTCAAAGTTTAAACCCCATGCCAGAATTAACCCCAAACGAACCAACGATCCCCTCGCTGAAAGAATGGATGGAAAAATTACAAAACACCTGGCCAATAGTCAGAAAAGCACTAGATGAAGCTAGGAAGGCTTACAAAACACAAGCCGATAAAAAAAGGGTTGAGCCTACACCATTCATTATAGGAGAGATGGTGTACTTATCTACAAAATACCTAAAGTCCCTACAGACCTGTAAAAAACTTGGACCAAAATACATAGGACCTTTTCCAATTAAAAGAATCATAAATCCAGTAACAGTAGAATTAGAATTACCCAAAAATCTCAGGCAAATACACCAAATTTTTCATTGCAGCTTGCTGAAAAGAGAGCATCAGTCACCTCTACGGCCAAAAATCCCCCCACCACCACCTCCAATCATGGTGGAGGGTGAACAACACTTCGAAATAAAAGAGATCCTTGACTCTAGGAGATATCATGGAACAACTCAGTACCTAGTTGCCTGGAAACACCTCCCTGCCTCACAAAATGAGTGGGTTCATAATCGTCATGTCAGAGCCCCGAAGCTATGAAGAAGATTTCACACAGTGTATCTAACAAGCCTGAACTAATTTTATTATGTGTTTTCTTTCAGGTGGATCTCTCTTGATTGTTAAGAGGGCCGGATGTCAGAATCCAATTATATTTCATCTTTAATTACAATATAGAAACTAACAATTCTGCCTTCTCTGGATTCTGCCTAAGAGGGAGAGAAGGGGGAGAAAACAAAGGGGCTTTATGGCCCTCACTTCCTTCTTTACACTTCAAAGAGCTGAATGCTGAATGTGTGTTTATTGTAACCTAGAAGCGTTAACATACCAAAGGAGGGAAGTTGCCTTTCATGTAGTTATCTGAAGTCTCCATCCAGACGGAAGAAAGAAGAAAGGGAGTGGAATTGTGATACTTGAAACTATCACTGGAAGGGGGGTTGATTGGGTGGGACTACTGGGGAACCCCTTAAAACCTTGAATGGGAGAGTTCGCCCTCTCCTCACTGAAGACTTCAGCAAGGTCCCTATATTCCTCTGGTATTTCTGTTAATCTTTTTTCCTCTCCTATGGATGCTTTTTCTATTCTTGATTCTGGTAGCCTCCCTTGGGGTTTTAAGTCCATAGGGTCCCCCTTCGGGAATTTGATTTCTGTCGTCCTCCAATTTACCCAGGGGTTCCATTTTTTCAACCATTCCATCCCTAGAATCATTGGGCATTCCATACCTGGGGTCACCACAAACGTTAAGTCCTCTTCATGGTTGCCCAGGGAGAGGTGTATTGGCAGAGTGGCTAGGGTAGCTGGCACCCCCCCTGCTATGGATCCATCTAGCTGGCCAAATGAGATTGGTTGTTCCAGTCTCCTGGATGGGATGCCCAGATTCCCCACTAGTGTTGGGCTAATGAGGCAGCGGGTACAGCCAGAGTCTATTAAGGCTTTCACCTTCACAGCTTCGGGCATGGGGGGGATTAATATAGTCACTGTTTTGAAGATGGGTGTGATGCATCCACTTACCAGGGGTTCGCCCTCCGAGCTGTCATCTGAGGCATCCACCGGCCCTGTGGTGTAGGCTGGAGTCCTTTCCCCTTGGTGAGCAGAGGTGGGGGTTTCTGCAATTTCCATCATTCTCATGGCTGTTTCTTTTGGCTTAGCTGAATACTTTCCGGGTTTGTTGATTGGGGATCTGTCTGGGTTGTGCTGGGGGGCCTTTGAGCGGCATTCTACAGCTCGATGCCCTTCTCTTCCGCACTTGAAACATCCCATTTGCTTCTTGGCTGTATCCGATGATTTCACCGGTTGGTGTGTCAGCTCAGGCGGGGGGCGGCTCCATTGTTTTCCTCGGCGGTGCCTCTTCAATATGTCGATCTCTGCTTCCTCTGCCAAGACGTACCATTCCTCAAGTCGATGTGGGTCCCCTCGGGGCAGGCAAGCATCATATAGATCATAGTTTAGTCCGTCTTTGAAATGGCCAAGGAGGATGTCTTCTGGCCAATTCAGTTTGCTGGCAATGGCCCGGAATTCTTGTGTATACTCGGCCACTGGGCGTTTGCCTTGCCTCATCGTTGTTATTCTTTCACGGGCTTTGCGATCAGCCAGGGGGTCTTCAAATCGTCTTCTCAAAGAGGACATGAAACGGTTGAAGTTACTGAGTTCTGGGGCATTGGAGTCATGCAAGTTCACTACTCAATCCGCAGCTGGTCCATCCAGGGCAGATTGCACGATCCGGATGCGGGCTTTGTCGCTGGGAATATCCTGCCCATATTCCTCCATGTAGCTGAGGACTTGGGTTAGGAAAAACCCCAAGCGTGTTGGCTCCCCTTTGAATTTCACTTCCAACGGTGGACGTCTTGGAATGGATCGGTGCCTCTGTTGTGGGTGGTAGTGCCTTCTGTCCAGATTGACATCTGTGGTCCGGTAGGGGGTGGGAGCTCCTGGATCAATAGATGTCCCTGGGGTTGCAGGTTCCATGTCCCCCTCGGTGTCTCTCCCTTTCCGGCTCCAGGAACTGGGGTGGCCGTAGGGCTCAGTATTCTCCTCTCCTAGGGAGCTGAGAGTTCTTTTCATCAGGTCAATAGCTTTCTCTATGATCCAGTCTGAGTACGGTGCCCAGCTTCCTCCCTCTTCACTTGCGTGCAGGGATTTCTCCATCTCCTGCTTCCATTCTGGTTGCTTGGTCCCCCGTCTCAGGGTCACCTTTCTTGATTCCTTTCCCCACTCACTTTTCTTTCCAACGCCCATCGACCAGCGAGGCTTGTGGTCCTATGTTTCCACCACTTCTTCTCCTGAGGAATCTGGCCTCTCGGATCCCAACATCTGGCAAGGTTCCAACTGGGTCAGCGGCTCTCTTTCCAGGGAGTTTTCCCCCTCTCTTGCTCCATTGTCTGACATGGTAAATTTTTGCAAAATCCCCCGGCAAGGGTCTTCCTTCCAGGTGGATTAATTTTGCAAGTCCTGTCTAATGTAAGGACCCACCCCACTTTGCATCTTAAGAAGACAGAACTCTTGGAATAATTCTTCCAACAGGAATCCTTTATTAAGAGAAAATGGTTGCAGGCATGCTAGACAGGACTTGGGGTTCAAGCTCTTCCATTCAAGGTTTTAAGGGGTTCCCCAGTAGTCCCACCCAATCAACCCCCCTTCCAGTGATAGTTTCAAGTATCACAATTCCACCCCCTTTCTTCTTTCTTCCGTCTGAATGGAGACTTCAGGTAACTACATGAAAGGCAAGTATCCTGCTTTGTTATGATAAGGTTCTCTAGTGCTAACGCTTTGATGTTACAATAAACACACATTCAGCATTCAGCTCTTTGAAGTGTACTGAAGGAAGTGAGGGCCATAAAGCCCCTTTGTTCTCCCCCTTCTCTCCCTCTTATGGCAGAATCCAAAGAAGGCAGAATTGGGAGTTTCTATATTTGATAATTAAAGATGAAATATGATTGGATTCTGACATCTGTACTGACTCATGTACTGAGTCTGAGTGTGCCCTTTTGATATTGGTGAGTTAATCCTATTATGTCTCTTGTCCTTAGAATTTGGGTGGGGATATGTAGATTTTAGATGTCTTTGGAGCTTCCTGGCTCCAACCTTCCTGAATGGATTATTGAATTTGCATTTCTAAAAGCTGGCTTCTACTTAGGGGCTGGGGCAGATTTCTGGGGGCTGGTTTCTGTCTTTTTAAAGATCTTCTCCATTATTCCTTTGGGGAAATATATTCTGCCTTTTTAATATTCCCCAAAACATTTCTTTCTCTGGATTCTTCCCACACTGGCAACTTTATATGTTGTAGCAGGGTTGGTATCTGCAAGTAGCATGGAGTTAAAAACAACAGCCCAATCAAGGAACCACCAAGACCACTCCTACCAAGACCACTGAGAGGGCAAGCCACTACCAGTAGTATAGTGTTGAGTCCTTGAGTCAACAGCGAAAGAAGAGCACACATTCTGATGGTTATAACAGCTTTTATTCTCTCTCCGACACAACTCAGAGGCTCGCAGGCGTCTCTGCCTTTAAATAGAATCCCCGGGCAAAAAGGTAACAAACAGTGGCGCGCTTTCGTGCCTTGCACATGCGCGCAGGCTGGCGCCACTCAGTCTGATCCCGGGCAGCTTGCAACAGCTCGGAACCATTGCAACGTCCTGAGCCTGCTTTTGCAGGCTCAGGACACAATACCCCTTCCCCCTGGATGAAACTTAATTAACCTATATAGATAGGTATACGCAATCTTCAAATGGACGTGGTGTGCTATCCCTTATGGAACTGCACAACTGTTGCAGCTACTTACTAGCCATTCTATAACATGGTACCATGCTATTATTTTGGAATTAAGTGCCCAAGACTGACAATTCCACCCAATAGCAGGCACCCTCTTCATCTCCCTTGCTTTGACAGCAATGTCACAAAATCTGCCAGGTATTTGGGAGATCTTTTAACCCTCTGTGACCTCCTCAGATTTTGAGAACTCCCTTGACCATCCTGTGCAGTGATTGTAGTGGAGTTGCCCCCTCTTTTAAGCCCTGGTGGTCCCCGTGACCTGGGTTCCTGTTGCCTGGTCTGCTTGCTTGTCCACCGGGCTCGTCAGACCAGGACTTTGCTCCCTACTGTACCTGGTTGATCTGCCTAACTGTAGGCTATCGGGCCCCTCTATGTTCCCACTCAGTATTTGGCGATTCTGTGGTACTCTCCAAGTCCACAATGGACCTATCAAGGGAACGCATCCCTTCACTCCCAAGCCCTGTAACTGGGTTGTCTAGGGTTTCTTCGGTGCCCCAGTACTCGGTTGCCCCCCATTCCATGCCGGAGGTACCAGAATCAGGATTTGCCTCTCTGATTTGCCTCTCTGACTACCTCCCTGTATGCAGACTTCCTTTTGGGAGCAGTTGCAGCATTGGGCCAGCTGGTTTGTTTGGATGCCAGTTCTCTTGTGTTATTTGGGTTGTTTGGATGCTCCCGGTTATTCTCCCTGCTTGGAGTGCTGTAATGGGGTTGTGAATAATGAGTATGCCCACTGGGTGACTCCCTGGCTGGAGTAAGTACCGTAAATGCCGGCGTACAAGGCGACCCGGCGTATAAGACGACCCCCGTCTTTATAGCCGGGCTGCATTCCTAGAACGTCGCCTTATACGCCGGAAACTACCAGTATTTCCGGCATATAAGACGACTCGGCATATAAGACGACCCCCGTCTTTGGCGCTGATTTCAGCACTCACGGAAGTCGCCTTATACACCGGCATTTACGGTACTGGTGCCTGTATTGTTCCCCTGAATTCGTGTTAGGGACACTTGCAGAACCTTGGGAGAGGCCTTCCTCCATCTCTCCATTTGCCCCTGATTGCTGCCAACACCCTTCCCTTTGCCCACAGTGGTCAACCTCCCCCCCGGAGAAAACCCGGGAGTTGAAGAGGAAGAGTCCAGTCTTGTACGCAGCTGATCGATATGCCGCCGAAGGACATGATCATTGTCCAGGGAAACCTCGTAGGACAATGGACCAGTGACCTTGCATACTACCGCTGGAACCCACAGGTGACCAGGCCCATAGTTCCGGGTCCATACCGGGGCACCCACTTGCAGACACCTTGGTGCCCTTGGTTGGGAGACCCGAGGAGCCACCCTGTCCGGATGCAGCCTATCAAGTTTGGTGATCAGTCTGCGCCCCCAGCGAAGTTCTCTTCCCAGTGAAAGTAGAAGGTGTGGTGCGGTAAGCAAGAAGAAAATTTGCCAACCTGTGATACCAGTCCCCGTAAGTCAGTTTCTTGAGAGCATCCTTGGTGATGTGAGCCATCCGTTCAGCCATACCGTTGGTGGAAGGGTGGAAGGGCACCGAAGTCGCATGTCGAATCATGTTGGCCTGCAGAAAAGCCTGAAACTCGGAAGAAGTGAATTGAGGACCATTGTCTGAAACCAGAACATCTGGAAGGCCATGAGCAGCAAAAGTCCCTCTTAGTACTTGAATGGTCTTGGCAGCAGTAGTGGAAGAGACAGGAACAAGCTCAAGCCACTTTGAATGGCTGTCAACAAGGACCAAGAAGAATTGTCCCTGAAAGGGCCCAGCGTAATCCACATGCACCCTAGACCAAGGTGACTGTGTCTCCTCCCATCTATGCACAGGAGCCTGAGGCATGTCAGGGCGTGAACGCTGGCACAAGTGGCATCCAGGCACTTGGGCCTCTATTTCCCTGTCTAATCCTGGCCACCATAAATAGCTGCGCGCAAGTGCTTTCATCCTGACAATGCCAGAATGACCCTCATGGAGAGAGGCCAAGACTCTAGGTCTCAATGAGGTAGGAATAACTACTCTGCTGCCCCACAACAGGCAACCCTGAAAAGTGGATAACTCATGCTTTTTGAGCCAGAAGCTTTGGAATTCTAAGGTGACCAACTTTTTTACAATGAAAAGGAGGACACAAATAAACTGAAGAAAAAAAATATCGTAAATAAAAGAAACATTTTATTCATTGCAGCAATAATACAGAATACACTATAATATTATAAATGCATAATAAAAACATTTGTAACAATAACATTTTATATTGTAATTATGCTTACATACTACGCCCCCGCCCGCAGCCGCCCCGCCAGCACTGTAGAGCGGGCCCCACAACTCCCAAAGCACCAGCTTTGCCGGGTCCGGCCCTGGGGGGCAGCCTGCCGTTGACACACCCTGCCTGCAGCTGCCCCACCAGCACCACCACCCACCCTGCGCAGCTCTGTGTAGAGCAGGCCCTGCAACTCCCACAGCACAGGGGGTAGTCGGCCACTGCCGCCCCTCATACCCCCGCCCGCAGCAGCCCCGCCACCCCTGCCTCTTGTGCCCACAGTCATTATTGCCCTAGCAGGGCCGAAGATCAAGAGAAAGTTACCGTGGCATCGCCGCTCCAGTCTCCTCCAGGTATCTTCGGGACTAAGTAGGAGATGGTGTAGTTGGGTAGCAGGGAGGGGTGCAAAGTTTCTGCCAATTCACCTTCACTGCAGACAACTTACATGTGCAAAGTTTGCTGGCCGGGTGTTTTGGTGTGCTCAGCAGCAATTCCTATTGGTTTTCGAAAGCCAATAGGGGAAGTAGCACAGCTCATGCAAAAGTTGAAAAAAAAACATCAAAAAAAGGTGCCAGAACGCCGTTCTGAGTGTTCTGTGAAGGAAAAAAAGCCCTGCAGATTAGTCTTCAAATATCAAAAAGGAGGACATGTAGGAGGACACTTTTCAAGGGAGGACAGAACTCACAAAAGGAGGATTATCCTCCCTAAAGGAGGACAGTTGGTCACCTTAGGAATTCAGTACCTGGACAACTTTCAGGCCATCCAGACAAAACCCATGAAAGCACACGAGTAAGCATGAGATCAGTGGCTGATTCAGCAGCCACATCCCTGGCATTTAGGGAAGACTCAGGCAATGCCTGAATGGAGAGAATATTGATGGCAGGAGCAGAGTCAGCTGACAAAAAAATAGACCATCTCAGCATTCTAGGAGAGATAATGTGGGGAGTTTGTTTGTTAGTGGTAAACAACCCCAACAGAGGCTTATGGTCAGTATAGACCGTGAAATGTCTGCCATATAAAAAATCATGGAATTTTTTAATTCCAGCTACACTGGCCAAGGCTTCTCTGTCTATCTGAGCGTAATTTCGCTCAGCAGAGGATAAAGTTCTGGAGTAATATGCAACAGGAACCTGAGTCCCATCAGCTCTTAAGTGGTTAAGCCCCCACTGCATAAGGGGAAGCATCACAAGCGATGCAGACTGGTAGGTTTTCATTGAAATGTGCAAGCACATCATTTGATGTAAGCAAGGCCTTGACCTCATTGAAACTTTTTTCATGTACTTGGGACCATTGCCAAACTGCCTGCTTGTCTAAAAGCCTATGGAGTGGTTCTGCTACATTAGCCTTGTTAGGTAGGAAAGCGTTGTAAAAATTCAAGAGGCCTAGGAATGCTTGTAACTCAGCTTTAAACTTAGGCCTAGGAGCCTGCTGTATGGCTTTTAATTTAGAATCAGCAGGGTGAATACCCCTGGCATCTATTCTGCATCCCAGAAAATCTGTAGATGTAACTCCTATTAAGTTTTAGGCCTGTTTTTCTGAAATGAAGCAAAACAGCTGTTAATTTCTCAGCTGAATTCTAAGTGGATTCTCCAGCAATAAGGACATCATCAAAATAGGGGCAAACCCCGGGGATACCTCTCAGGGTGTTCTCCATAACACTTTGGAAAATTCCAGGAGCTACATTTACTCCAAATTGTAGTCTTTTGACTTTGGGTCACTATGGGTCACAATAGTCTGTGCTTCAGCAGCAGCTTCATCAACAGGTAACTGTTGATATGCCTGTGCCAGACCTAACTTTGCAAAAACACGCCCCCCTTTGAGGGAAGCCAAAATATGGCTGACTATAGGTTCAGGATATGCATGCTGTCGCAATGCCTTGTTTAATGTGCATTTGTAGTCTGCACAGATGCGAATGTCCCCATTAGCCTTGAGAGGTGTAACTATGGGGGTTTCCCATGGACTTGAATCAACAGGTTCTAAAATACCTTGCTGGATCAATTTATCCAGTTCAGCATCAATTTTCCCCTTAAGAGCAAAGGATACTCTCCTTGCTTTCACCCTAATGGGAGTGACAGTAGGGTCAAGTTTCAAAGAAACTGGAGGCCCTTTGTAAGATCCTAGCTGTGGACTGAATACATCTGCAAACTCCTTGCAGTCCTCTGCTAGGCCTAACGTTTGCAAATTGTGTAGCCCTGTAACTTGGATTCCCAAGGCCTCAAACCAATCAAGTCCAATAAGACTCGTTCATTCACCCCCAACTACCAATACATCCAATGGACCTTCAAAATCCTTGTGCTGTACTATAAGGGTGGCCTCCCCCTTTACACACACCTTGGAATTTTGAAAATCTGTTAAGATTATATTGGATGGCCTAAGTTTGGCCTGAAACTCACTGCTATTACAAATCTTCCTGAAAGTGTGAATAGAAATGATTAAAAGAGCAGACCCAGCGTCCAGTTCCTTAACCAATGGAACTCCTTGTAACCTCACCTTAAGTGACAGTTTCTTCTTAAGTGGTTTGTGTGTGCCTATTCTACAAATACTTCTGTGTGATGCACAGAAACCCACCCTGTTTTGGCTGCGGACCCTGGTACCTTTCAGACACAATTCTTCTCGAGGTTGTGCCTTCTGACAGCCAGACAAACAGATGCTATGTGGCCTTGCCTGTCACACGCTCTACAGATTGCAGAACGGAACCTGCAGTCGGCCCTCTTGTGGCGACCTGCACACCCGAAGCACTTGGACATAGCTGGAGCCTTTTCTTTGCCTTCCCTCTGCTTCCTTTCTTTGGATGGGTAGAAATGATCCACCTCATCTTCAGGATCTTCCTCCAAACTCTCTTGGACTCCCTCATGGTGCACAGAGACTGCTTCTGGGTTGTTCCTGATGGGCCTCATGTTCTTGACCGCCCCACCTGCTGCCTCTTCTGCAGTGACCTCTCTCAAGGCATCTTGGAAAGAAATTTCTTCTTTTAAAAGAGTCTCTGTTGCAAGTCTCTGTTGCTTAACCCGCATACAAAATGGTCTCTCAGCCTTTCTTCTAAATCTTTAAAATCGCAGGGCTTAGCTGCTCTTCTCAAGGCTGCAATATATTCTTTGGCTGATTCACCAACTCTTTGATCCCTCTGTTCAAACGTGTGCCTCCATGCAATGATAGACAACTTGGGCTGAAAATGTTCCTTCAATAATTTCTTTAAGTCTGTATAAGTGACAGACTCAAGAGGAGCAGGGGCTGCCAAATTTTCAGCAATTTCAAATGCATCTTGACCACAGACATACAGCAAATTAGCGGCCTTCAAGCCATCTTCTCTAACTTGATTCACTCTAAAGTAGTTTTCTACACTAGCGACATAAGACTCCCATTTTTCTGGGTGAGTAACGTCAAATTCAGACAATCTCCCTATCTTTGCCATCCTTGCTTCTTATTCTAGGAAGGAGTCTATCAGCCAGCTTACCTCCAGCCACGCTGTACTGGCAGGCCAGATGCTGAGTTTAACGCTGTCTTCCTTTTCTCCAGGATTCCTTGGGTAAGCCTTACAAGTCTTCTTTCTTCATCTTTAAGTTATCCCACCCTTGTCGCCGGTGTTGAGTCCTCGAGTCAATGGCCAAAGAAGGGCACACATTCTGATGTTTATAACAGCTTTTATTCTCTTCAGCTCTCTCCGACACAACTCAGAGGCTTGCAGGCCTCTCTGCCTCTAAATAGAATCCCCGGGCAAAAAGGTAACATGAGATGGCGTGCTTTCGCGCCTTGTGCATGCGCGCTGACTGGCGCCACTCAGTCTGGTCCCGGGCAGCTTGCAACAGCCCGGGACCATTGCAACGTCCCGAGCCTGCTTTTGCAGGCTCAGGACACAACAGTAACCCTGTTGTTTCTGAGATGCTTCAAGGAGAGATAACCTTTGGCAGCTATTGTTACTCTGCATCTAGTTGCCAGGAGACACTCTGCTCCCAACTCAGAGGCTAAGCTATGTCTTCAAGATGTATAGCCTTAATAGTTTTATTATTTATGAATTTATCCAACTCTCTTAAGGCCATCCTGGTTAATGATCATCACTACATCTTGTGAGTAATGGATTCCAGTTTTTGTGTATGGTGTGAAGAAATACTTTGTACTTTGAGACTCACTTTGGTGTAGTGGTTAAGATGCTCACCTAAAAACCAGGAGACTGAATTCTTGTCCTGCCTCAGGCATGAAAGTTGGTTGGGTGACTTTGAGCCAGTTCCTCACTCTCAGGCCAATTTGTCTCACACGGTTGTTGTTGTGGGGAATATAGGAGGAAGAAGAAATATTAGGTATGTTTACTGCCTTGAGTTGTTAATAAAGTAATAAAAGCAAGATAAAAATCTAATAAATAAATAAATTGACTCCTGGATGATGAAATGTGGCCAAGGAAACATCTCTCCTAAGGAGAATAGAATAGAATAGAATAGAATAGAATAGAATAGAATAGAATAGAATAGAATAGAATAGAATAGAATAGAATAGAATAGAATAGAATAGAGCTGGAAGGGACCTTGGAGCCCCCCGCTTAAGCAGGAGAACCTATACCATCTCAGACAGATGATTGTCTAATCTTTTCTTAAAGATCTCCAGTGATGGAGTGCCCACGATTTCTGGGGGTAACCTGTTCCACTGGTTGATTGTCCTCACTGATAGGAAGTTTCTCCTTAATTCCAGGTTGCTTCTCTCCTTCATCCAACCATTGTTTCTTGTCCTTCCCTCAGGTGCTCTGGTGAATAACCTGATCCCCTCTGCCTTGTGGCAGCCTCTCAAATACTGAAACACTGCTATCATGTCTCCCCTATTTCTTCTTGTCTTTAGATTAGCCAAACCCAATTCCCGCAGCCGTTCTTTTTATGTTTTAGCCTCCAGGCCTTTGATCATCTTAGTTGCTCTTCTCTGATTTTTTTCTAAACTCTCAACATCTTTTTTTGTGGTATGGAGACCAAAATTGGCTGCGGTATTCCAGGTGTGGTCTTACTAGGGCTTTGTAAAGCAGTACTAGTACTTTGCATGATCTTGATTCTATGCCTCTGTTTATACAACCCAGGATTGTATTAGCTTTTATGGTGGCTATAATTAACCATACAGGGATTCTTGCCTAAAGGTCACTTATTCGGCAACCTTTCAGACTTGTGACAGTGCTGAATGAGTGGAATGGTACTTACAACCGGTCTTTGGAGTTCTAGCTAGTGCAGTATCCCCCAACTACATGATCACAACTGAGGCGCTTGGCTCATGGCTTGTGAGCACAGCATTGCAATGTCCCAGGATCAAATTATTACCATTTGTGATCTTTTTTGTTGGCTTTTGATCAGCAAAGTCAATGAAAGCCAGCAGGAGTTTTCAAACTGTGATCATGTGATGTCACACTTAGTGACCCACAGAGATTCTCTTAACAGCAGCAACCGAGAGTGTCAGACTTGTCATTGCTAAGCAGCGTGGTCATGTGATGCCACCCTTTATGACTGTGTCAATTCTGATCCCAATTGCCGTCATTAACAGAGGATTCTTTGTACTTTTAGTTATTGGGGTTTTTTAGACCTTTTGCCACTTAATCCTAAATAAAGGCTGATTACTGCTAAGGAATTAATCTAAACTTAGATGAAATCCCCAGTAAAGATTGTGAATTCTCTTGCTTCTTTAAATACTACTTAACACTTTCTCTTCATATAGTATCTTAGCACAAGATTGAATCACTCCCTCTTTGACCTCTTTCTCACCCTATGGAGAAGAATGATGGAAACCTCTTATATTTTTTCCATCATGGCAGGAAAATCATTAGGAGGATCTCTCTTAAGAGAAAATAGTTTTTAACAGCTTGGCATTTCAACATAAAATGTTCCGATAGACCAGTGGTTCTCAACCTTTCTAATGCCGTGACCCCATAATACAGTTCCCCATGTTGTGGTGACCCCCAACCACTTATACATCATCGGGTGCCAGGGACATGGCCAAAGAAGGGGGAAAAAATGGCTGACAGCCTTGTTTGGCGACCCCCGTCAAATGGTCGTTCGACCCCAAATGGGGTCCCGACCCACAGGTTGAGAACCACTGCGATAGACAAAAAAAAAGTACAGCTACTGTTCTGTTTCTTGTGTTGGTAGGCATTGAAGAGGCAGGAGTAACAAACAGGTACTTCTTTATTTCAGGCTGAACAGAACTCAAAACAAGATGGCTCTGCCTCTTTTTATACATTCACCCTGGGGCATTGTCAGCCAAAGAATGCAATGTATTTTCCCACTCAATTGCATCCTAGTCAGCCTTTGCAGACATCAAGTCTGGCCCAGCAGGCCACATGGTCAGCTAATTGTTTCAGGGCAGCTCCCTGCTCCTTTTCCCAATTAAGCTCAGTACATAACACCCCTCCCCACCTGGTTCTTTGACACCTACACAGTATTTCTTGTTGTTCAAGACAACACACAATAACATCCAATAATACAAAATCTTACAATTTCACTATCACAATACGAACATTTTAGTTCATACAAAACACAACATTATAATACAAAATCAATTGTCCAAAGACTTACACAAGCATTTCAGTTGCAATAAAATACATAAGCATTTTAAGGTTGCAATGACAGAAACCTCACAAAGTCCTTTAAGAACTTCGGTGGGCCTTTGGCCCGCTCCGATCATCTCAGAACTGCTGCTAGCACCCAATCTGCAAGCTCGCCTGCCAGGCTCGGCAGACTGGGACTTTGGGACCTGTTCAATATGGGTGAAACCAGATCGTGAAGGCTGGCCTGTTCCAGTAGACCCGAGCCTTTGTCCATTTGACTTTGGCTGGCCTGTTCCAGTAGGCCCAAACCAGAGTTCCATGGTGGGGTGGAATTGCCCTGATCGGTGTCAGAAGCCGGTTGGGAGCACTGCCCCATTGGCATAAGGTCTGGAGAAGGAGCAGCATGGAAAGCCAGTTGAGCGCAATGTCCCATGGATGTAGTGCCAGAGTCAGGAGCCACCTCATTGGAAAAACCCCATTTGGTGAATGCAATGTCCTGCTTTCACTGATCGGCTGAGATTCACGATCGGGATTGTGGTGCTCCTCCCCCCCAAGAGCAGAGTAAGGAGCAGAAGGGTGGCTAGGTAACTGTTGTGATTCCGTGCCAGCCTGTGCTCACAACAGCTGAGTCTGAGGAATCTGAGGAGGAGGTGGAGGAGGCATTTGAAGGGCCATCAGGGGCAGAGGGAGGCTCTGATGAATTACAGGACTCATAGTTTGATACAGAGCCTGGGCCCTCCAGTCGTGTTTCTGATGAAGCTCAGCTGTGTGAGGAGAATGAGTCAGACTCGGAAGAATCACATCTGATGGACTTGCTAATTGATGCACGCTCCCGTCATCAATTAGCAAGAGTAAATCAGCAGCAGTCAATGCGACTACTCCAGGGAAAAAGGAGAAGGCACTGAGAGGCAATGTCTTGGGACTGCTGTATAAAGAGAGGAGGTGTGGGCAGTGCTGGTTGCTGAAGGTAACCGTTTGCAAAGTGCTTCTTGGAATCCTGGTCTGCTTCGTGACTTCTCATCTGTTTGCATCGTGTTTCTTTTGGACTTGAGTTTTGCTGTTTGTGTTTTGGACTATTTGACAGGTTTGTCAACCATATTAGAAGAGTTTTGTTTTGTTGCCAAGTCTCCAGCCTATTGCATCAGCAGGGGTTTGGTCCTGCCAAGTCTCCAGCCTATTGCATCAGCAGGGGTTTAACAAGGACGGCAATAGGCTGGGATAGAACAGTAACCTCCATCGCAGCTGGTCAATGTGCCTACATAGCACACGACCATCCTCCAATGTCACTTCGTAGGAAAGTGGCCCAGTAACCTTACAAACCACAGCTACCACCCACAGTTGCCCATGTCTATAATTGCGTGCCCAAACTGGATCACCCACTTTCAATTGCCTCGGTGCCTTTGGTTGTGACATCTGCGATGCAACCTGATCTGGGTGTAATCTATCCAACTTGGTGATAAGACGGCGACCCCAGTGGAGCTCAGCTGGGCTCTTGCACGGTGTTGTGCAGTGGCAGAGGAGAAAGTCTGCCAACCTGTGGTGCCAGTTTCCCTTGGTTATTCTTTTCAAGGCTTCTTTTGTGGTACGAACCATGCATTCCACTTGACCATTTGAGGCCAGGTGAAATGGTGCCGAAGTTGCATGCCTAATCATATTTGCCCTTTAAAAGGACTGGAACTCTGATGAAGTAAACTGAGGCCCGTTATCGGAGACAATAACGTCTGGAAGCCCATGAGAGGCGAAAATGCCCCTCAAAACCTGGATGGTCCTGGCAGTCATCGTAGTGGACACTGGAATGATCTCCAGCCACTTAGAGTGACTGTCCACAACAATGAGGAAGAGCTGCCCCTGAAAGGGGCCAGCGTAGTCAATATGAACCCTCGACCAAGGAGCATGTGTGGTCTCCCATCTATGTACAGGAGCCTGTGGCATTTCTGGCCAGGACTGCTGGCAAATATGACACCCTTGGACCTGGGCCTCAATCTCTTTATCGAGCCCAGGCCACCAAAGGTAGCTGCACACAAGCGCCTTCATCCGGACTATTCCCGGATGTCCCTCATGCAGAGAAACAACTCAGTGAGGTCGGGATTACTACCCTGCTTCCCCACAGTATACAACCCTTAAAGATGGATAACTCATGCTTCCTTTTCCAGAAACTCTGGAAGTTAGTGACAGGACACATGTTAGGCCATCCTGTGAATACCCAGTTCAACACGCATGTTAGCGTGTTGTCCGTAGCTGTTTCTGCAGCAACATCGCTTGCATGGAGGGGAGACTCCAGCAAATCCTGGATGACAGGATGTGGTTGGCCGGTGCAGGATCTGGCTCTACCTGCTTTAGAGGCAACCTACTAAGGCCGTCTGCGTGGCCCATTTCTTGACCTGGTTTCGACCTGCGTGGCCCATTTCTTGACCAGGCAATAGTCATATGCAGAAAGGAATATTGATCATCTCAACATTCTAGGAGAGATGATTTGGGGTGTCTGTTTATTTGTTGTGAACAACCCCAGAAGTGGCTTGTGGTCAGTGAAGACTGTGAAATGGCCATACAAAAAGTCGTGAAACTTCTTGATGCCAGCCACAATGGCCAATGCCTCCCTATCTATTTGTGCATAATTCCACTTAGCAGCAGAAAGAGTCCTGGAGTAATAGGCTATAGGGACTTGTGTCCCATCAGCCTTGAGGTGGCTTAAGAGAGTCCCAATCCTGTAAGGGGATGCATCGCAAGCTATGCTAACTGGCAACTGCTCATTGAAATGAGCCAACACCGCATTAGAGGACAACAATGCTTTGACCTCAGCAAAACTCCTCTCATGGACACTTGTCTACTTCCATGGGACCTGTTTGTCCAAGAGCTGGAGTAACAGCTCTGCCACTGTGGCTTTGTGGGGGAGGAAGGCATGGTAGAAATTTAGAAGTCCCATGAAGGCTTGAAGCTCTCCCTTCGACTTGGGACTGGGCGCCTGCTGAATCACTTTGAGTTTGGCTTCAGCAGGATGGATGTTTTCGGCATCTATACGAAACCCCAGGAATTCTGTGGAAATGACTCCTATTTTGCATTTCTCCTGTTTGAGCTTCAGCCCCACTTCATGAAAACGCTGCAAAATGGCCCAGAGCCTGTCAGACAGGTTTTCGACTGATTCCCCAGCAATGAGGACATCATCAAAATATGGGCATACACCCAGAATGTTACGGAGCGTTTGCTCCATCACGCTTTGGAAGATGCCAGGGGCTACGTTTATCCTGAACTGTAGCCTTCAAACCTTGAAGGCCCCCTGGTGAGTCACAATCATTTGGGCCTCTGTCATGGCATCGTCCACCGGCAGCTGCTGATAGGCCTGAGCCAAATCTAATTTGGCGAAAATGCGGCCTCCTTGTAGAGACACCAGAATATGGCTCACTACAGGCACCAGATAGGAGTGCTGCTGTAATGCTTTGTTTAGCGTGCATTTATAGTCAGCACGCTAACTTCTCCATTAGCCTTAAGTGGTGTAACAATGGGGGTTTCCCATGGATTACTATCCACAGGTTCCAAAATGCCCTGCTGTAACAGTTTGTCCAACTTAGCATTGATCCTCTGCTTGAGAGCAAAAGGTACCCAATGAGGCTTAATCCTGATCGGTGCAATAGAGGGGTCTAACCTAAGAGCAATTGGAGGCCCTTTGTATGTCCCAAGCTCAGAGCTAAAAACATCAGCAAATTCTTTGCATACCTCCAAAAGCCTCACTGTTTGCAAACTGTTTAACCCACTCACCTGAATTCCTAGTGCATCGAACCAATCGAGTCCAATCAGACTCGTGCGGTTGCCCTCAACAGCTACAATGTCCAAGGGGCCCTCATAATCACTGAACTACACCCCGAGTGTGGCCTCCCCTTGACACTGACTCGGGAATTCTGGAAGTCTGTCAAAATGAGATTAGACGGCCTGAGTTTAACTCTTTGGCCGCTTCTGCAGCAAATCTGCTTCAAGGTTCTCTGGGAGATTATAGACAGAGCTGAACCCGTGTATAGCTCCATGTCTGAAGGGACCCCTTGCAGCTTGATTTTGAGGTGAAGCTTTTTCTTGAGTGGACAGTGAGCACCTGTCCTAAGTACGCTCCTCCTAGTCGCACAAAAACCCACCCTGTTCTGACTGGGGATCCCGGTACCTTTCCGAGGCAATTCTTCCGATGGACTATCTTTCCTGTGATCCAAGCAGATGGCGGCAATGTGGCCTTGCTGGCCACACCCCTGGCAAGTGGCGAAACAAAAATGATGGTACGTTTGTGGCGGCCTCCACACCCAAAATACCGAGAGAAGGGAACTACCTTGTCAAAGCTTTTGTCCATTTGCCTTTGAGGCCTTCTTTCTGGTGGTTGTTGCAACCGATCGACCTCGTTGTCCAACTTGGATTCTTCAACCCTCTTGGCATCCTCTAGATGGAGTGCGTCCGAGGAAGGAGGGTTCTTGGAGAGCCACAAGGCCTTAACAGCTCCATCTGCTACTGCTTTGGCCATTATCTCCCTCAGCGCACCTTAGAAGGAGACAGTTTCTTTAGCAAAAAGCTTTTGCTGAAGTTCTCAGCTCCTCAGACCACAAACTAGCCAGTCACACAGCCATTCTTCCAGGTCCTTAAATTCGCAATGCCTTGTAGCTTTGCACAGGGCAGCAATGAAATCTGAAGCGGACTCCCCAGGATGCTGGTCCTACTGTTCAAAAGCATGTCACCCCGTGACAACTGACAGTTTCAGCTCAAAATGTTCTTTGAGCATTCTTTTCAGTTCTTCGTAAACAATGGACTCCAAGGGTGCTGGAGCAACCAAGTTTTCTGCAATGTCAAAGGTTTCTTGACCACAAACACACAGCAGCATTGGGGCCTTCAGTCCATCCTCCCGAACTTGGTTGACTCTCAGATAATTCTCCACCCTAGCGATGTAGGAGCTCCATTGTTCTAGATGTGTGACGTTGAATTCTGAAAGACGACCAATCTTCACCATGGTGGATCTTTGGCGGCCTTTTCAACGCCTCGTGCTATGCAGACTTTCGAAGGGGTTCCAGGATGATTCCTTGCAGCACTCTCCTCCAGTGTTTTCATACTGGCAGGCAGAGCAAAGGAGGTTGGAACGCCGTACTTCTCAGTGCTTGCTAGGCTTTCCATGGTGAGTCAGCCTTTGAATTTGCGGCAGCACAATCCCACCTTCGTCGCCAATGTTCTGTTTCTTGCATTGGTAGGCATTGAAAAGGCAGGAGTAACAAACAGATACTTCTTTATTTCAGGCTGAACAGAATTCAAAACAAGATGGCTCTGCCCCTTTTTATACATTCACCCTGGGGCATTGTCAGCCAATGAATGCAATGTATTTTCCCATTCAATTGCATCCTAGTCAGCCCTTGCAGACAGCAAGTCTGGCCCAGCAGGCCACATGGTCTGCTAACTGTTTCAGGGCAGCTCCCTGCACCTTTTCCCAATTAAGCTCAGTACATAACAGGTATTTTTTGCCATGTATATTTTCTCTCACAATAAGCCTCTTAAAATGAATTACAAATTGTAATGGAGCTTTAGGGAAATATGAGAGCTGTTGTGTTTTTTTAAAAAAAATAGGCATGGGACTGACACTTAAAGATCATCTGGAAAGTACGATTGGCTCAGAATGCAGCAGGGTAGGTAGGCATAAGTGTGAGAACTGGTCACAAGTCAGTGTCACTGTAACTTTGAACAGTCATTAGTGTAAGTCAAAGACTGGCTATACCTTGCAAGCAGCAATTACTTCCTGTAGGTTTCTGTGTTCAAGTCAAAGTTCTGGTTATCACCTATAAAGCCATTCATAACACTTGGCCAGGTTATTAGAAGGCTACCTAGTTCCAGTTAAGTCTTCCCATTTTGTGAGGTCCATCTGAGTGTGTATCATTAAGGGCCCTCCATGAAACAGTATATCAGATCTGACATCTGGCATCCTGCCTGAAACTGCAAGTGGGGAGGAGGCACAAAAGAAAGTAGAGTAGTAAAGATGGGCATGGGAATGTAAAGACAAATGGTGGGAGGGGGGAGATAGCCTTGATGGAAATTAGAGGTGCCAGGACCCAATTAAACTAGCCTTCAAGGACACTTGACCTGGGACCAGAATGCGAAACTACATCAAGTGGCACCAAACATCCAAGCCATTCCAAAACATCTAGATGACGTGCTATTGGACACTGATGGATGGGTCAAGGGGTGGAGGGCCATGGAAAAAGGAAAAGTGTAAGCTTTGGGTGGGAAATATTCAGATCTAGCCTTTCTGTCAATGCAACTACTTAACTTTTAGTAAAAGAACCTATCACTTCAACCAAATGGAGTCAAGAGTCTTTCCTAAAGATTTGAGTTGGAGCAAGCCTGACACAGTAACACCTAATGGAACCCAAGAGACATGCCTTCTGCGTAGTGGTACCTGCCCTTTGGATTCCATTTTCCGCAAACCTGTTGGCCTTCCATAAGACTTTAAAAGTTGAATTTTTGCCCCTGAACACTAGGTTAGAGAATGTTGGATGAGTGTGTCTGAAAAACTGATTTAGGATTTTGCCCTGATGGCACAGTGGTTGGAATGCAGTATTGCAGGCTAACTCTGCTGGCTGCCAGCAGTTCGATCCTGACCAGCTCAAGGTTGACTCAGTCTTCCATCCTTCCAAGGATGGTAAAATTAAGACCCAGATTGTTGGGGGCAATATATTGACTCTAAATGCTGAGAGAGTGCTGTAAAACACTATGAAGTGGTATATAAATCTAAGTACTTTTGCTATTGCTATTTTGAATAGACTGTGGTTTGGCCTCTGTTTTTTGTTGTTTCCAGTTGTGTGTTGTGATTCTTTTATATGTATTTGTGTGGGTGTGCTTGGGTTTTGGGGTTGGGGTTGTTGTTTGTTTGTTTGTTTTTTTGTTTTGTTTTGGGGTTTTTTTGATAACCTTATGTCAGCTCCCAGGATCGCATTTTGCAAATTAGGCAGCCATGCAAAAATGAAAAACGAAAGCCAAAGATAATCAGGCATTCAAAAGAGAAGTCAGTCTGACACACACACAGAGAGAGAGAGATGCAGTTAAGCAGTGCAGAGAAATACAATTAGTCAATCATTTCCTTGAATTTCCCTCAAAACATCACCTTTTCAACAACTCACAGGTAAAGTGCTGATGTAAGTAAGATATTAAGTCTGTTAGAAGATAAGAGTGTACATTAATGTAGCTAAACAGAAAGATGCATTCTTGTAGATAATTCACGGTTTCACATTTATATTTCCACTTATCACCTTAAATGCATTATTCATGACTTTTACAAGTACCTGCTTTTTGCCATAGTAAACTTTACAAAAAATCTGAGAGTGTAAGCATTTACATCTCAGCTGCTAAGTCACTTTTAATAAGGTACATACCTAAAATAATGTAACATGGATTAACTACTCTTTAGCAACTTTTTTATACACAACTATGATCTACTTCTTAAGCAATATTGGGGAATGCATACAAAATTCTTCACTGGCATCAAATCATCTGTAGTTCTAGATAACACTTTACTTTTTATAGCAGCCAGTCAAATGATTCTTGGAAGTTCATAGGGATGGAAAGGTTTCAATTCTTGTTGCTACTATCTAGTGGTTGTCCAGATTTTTGCAGCCCATATCTGAAAACTTTAGATAAATACACACTGAAATTCAATGACATTGTAAGGACCCACCCCACTTTGCATCTGAAGAAGACAGAACTCTTGGAATAATTCTTCCAACGGGCATCCTTTATTAAGAGAAAATGGTTGCAGGCGTTCTAGACAGGACTTGGGGTCCAAGCACTCCCATTCAAGGTTTTAAGGGGTTCCCCAGTAGCCCCACCCAATCACCCCCCTCTTCCAGTGACAGTCTCAGGCATTACATTCCCACCCCCTTTTTCTTACTGCCTGTTGGATGGAGACTTCAAAGAAAACTACATGAAAGGTAATAGCCCCATTCTTATGGTTAGCTCTTTTGGCAATACACACAACCAGTTCCTTTGAAGTGTACCGAAGGAAGTGAGGGCCATAAAGCCCCTTTGTTCACCCCCTTCCCTTCATCGTATGGCAGAATCCATAGAAGGCAGAAATGGGGTTTTTTATAATTGATAACTAAAGATGAAATATAATTGGATTCTGACAGACATATTGGTTGGCTTCACACATGTCATTAAAGCAAAACAAAAACCAAATAAAAAGTTGGATGAAACCAGCCATTAAGCTTCCTAAAATATAATTTATGATGTAGCATTTTGCATAAATCAAAACAATAAGTATTTAGCAAATATTCCTTAATCTGTAGCTTAGCAGGATATGTGACCTTTGACAATCCCTCAACCTATTGGTTATGGTTAGTTTAGATAAAATATAGGAAACAGCAACCAACACGAGCAAAGGAGAATCTCCATTAATGATATTATATTGTTTGGTAATGAAACATCTGCAAGAAAACCACCCTGCTCAGACAACAGCAAGGACTCCACAGTTCAACCCTTGAGCTACAAATATTCTCTTCCATTGGTATCAGAAATCTTCCTAATAAATAATAATTATTTTGGTCACCAGAAATAAAACTGTCATTCTGATTTGACAGAGTTGTGCTAAATAATAGTTTGTTTTATCACTATTTGTTGAATAAGGCATAATGGTTGAACTTTGGCCAAGTCAAAGTGAGTGCACAGATTCTTTCAAAACACTGCACACAGTGTTTTAAATGAAACAGATGCATTTAATTGTTGTTGCATCTCACTTTCGCTTGAAAAACTAAAGGTTTCCATCATCAGAGATGGAAACACAACCATGTCTTTATCTTATTTCAAAATACATGTCCAAGCTAAGAATACTTGACAATATTGTCTTTGGTCTAATCCGGTAGTCATGTGACAGAAAGCAGGAATGACCTATCTGTAATGTATTGGCCACAACTATTTTAAATCACTTGCTTAATATCTGACCTACATTGCTGTATTGTTTAACAGTTGCTGTTACTGAAAGCCAGATTGGCTGTCTCCAAGCTGATAATGAGGTTTGGGGTGGGAAACTGTTACTTTAAACCTATTGGTTGCCACTTAGAGGCTAACTGTATAAATAGCTGTGCAGCAGCCTTTAGGACTGCTTCTATTCTGAGTTAATAAACTTGTTTGCTGTTTCAACACTCTGCCTCATTCAATGCCTCAAGAACCGAAGATATAACAGTAGTGATGAAGGTGGGATGTGCTGCTTCATTGAGAGAGCTTGAAGTCACTAGGGGGTGAGGTCAGCACAGAGCCTGACAGGAACTATGTTTCCCCCCCCCCCTCGGTCTGCCAGCAAGCCATGCTGGAGACCACCACGCCCTAAGGATCCATCCTAGGGCCTACACAGAAGCCAGCAGTGCAAGGCATTGATCTAAGAAAGAAACCACCATGGCAAAGGTCGGGAAACTTGAAGAATTCAACATAACTCACCTGGAGAAATGGGCATCCTACATCTCCCGCATCGAAAATTACCTCCGTGCCAACCAGATCGCCGAAGATAGATTGAAGGCCACGACACTCCTCTGTGTGTGCGGCCCCACCACCTTCAACATTGCAGAAAGCCTGGTTGCCCCGGTGCCGCTCGAGTCAGTCACCTACACAGACTTGAAAAGAAAGCTCCGAGACCGAGCCCAATTTATCCACTATAGCGTGGAGGCATGCTTTTGAGTAGCGGGAGCAACAACCTGGTGAATCTGCAACAGAATTCATTGCCGCTCTTCATCAAGCATCCCAACTCTGAAATTTTGCAGATTTGGAGGAGAGACTATGAGACCACTTAGTCTGCGGACTCCGGAATCGAGAGCTCCAACAAAAACTGTTCGCTAAGGAGACTTTCTCGCTACAGGAGGCCTTGAAGAAGGTCATGGTGGACAAAGTATTTAAAATGGGCATGTGGTCCCAAGTCACCAATGAGAGTTAGAAAAAGGAAAGGAAATACTTCATAATGGTGCTCCAATGATCTTTCTGAAAGTTAAAGGATGATTCTGAAGGGTAGCAATAGCATTGATCAGAAAGAAATGAGCCAATTAATATTTTTGTGGAGCTGAATTTGTCTAGAAAGCTTTCTGACATACTTGGGTCCCTGAGGCAAGTCAAAGAGAAATATTGGTCAGCAATAAATGTCTACTTGATGGAAGGTTAGAACACAGGTTACATGAAAGGGGCATCCTTTTTATAAGGTTATAAAGGCTTTTATTATGGATCTACATTAGAAAATGACAGGGCAATAAGAGTCACTGCTGTCACAAAACAACAGCAAAACAGGGAGGTAATAGTTCAGTTCATATTCTGCCATCAAGGCACGTTGGCAGTTAGTTGGGGCACAGAAATGGAGTGTTCATTAATGTGAGATGCTCGTGCTTGAATTGCAAGATTTTGAGTGATAAGATTGCATCTCCCAATGCAAGCAAATCATTATCTCCCATGAGGCTGTTTTTTTTTTTATGGTGCACGGATTTTTATTTTTTTAAAAAAATGGAACCTTTCCAATTCAGTGAGCCCTGTTTATTTCATTATGGAAAGCAAGTCTGTGTAAGTTTTAAAAAAACCTAAGCAAATCATGGAAACAGCTGGTTTAAAAATCTTTCTTGAAGTTTCTTTAGGTGCCAACTTGCCTTTGGACACAATATCTGACAAACTCCCTGCCCTTCTGCCTTTTATTTGATTTTGAAAAAGTCACTCAATTCTCAAAAAAATAGATACATTTTTTAAAAATGGAGGAGCATAGCAATTGATATGAAAGGCTTGCAATCTCTCTTTAAAAGGGATCGAATGGAGCTGGGGAGGTACAACCATCCTAAAGGATTACAGGAGACAGTAAGGAGTAACTACATAAATTTGCTTTCTGATATAAAAGTGTCTTCATGCACAACATAATAGTAATTTTGTAAATGAGTAAACTACATTGTGGAAAACATGTGAAAGTTTTTGGAATTTGTAATGTGACAGTTGGTCCCATAAGATCTATCACAGCCCTAGTCTGTGTCCTACTCTATCCTACTTTTTATAAAGTTGCAAGTTCTATCTATCATTTCCATTTAATAGACAAGCTATTGCAATTTTATGTACAGTATGATTCGATTTCCATGAACTGGCCAGATTTTGTTACACTGTCTATAAAACCAGGCACAGATTGATTGCATCAATAATGTAATCATAAACTACTGCTGATCGGTAAAATATTTGGGGGTTATTTTATCTGTTTCTAATGCAAAATTGTATAAAAATAATTATGAAAGGCTGTGGGTCAAAATACAAAGAGATTTGGAAAATTGGAAGAAGCTGCAATTATCTCTTTTGGGAAGAATTGTGGCGATTAAAATGAATGTTCTGCCAAAGTTTCTTTTTTTATTTCAAATGATACCTATTTTAAAGAATGAGGTTAATTTAAATGAATGGCAGAAAGCTATCAATAAATTTATCTGGGCAGGGAAAAAACCAAGAGTAAAACTTAAAATTATACAAGATATTCATGAGAGAGGTGGACTCAAGGTACCGAATTTGAAATTGTATTATGATGCTGTGGCTTTAACATTAATTAGTGATTGGGTTAATTTAACAAATGTAGAAATACTCCTCTTGGAGGGTTGGGATTTACTTTTTGGATGGCATGCCTATTTAATTTTTAATAAAAAGGTTGATAGGGTTTTTAAATCTCATATTATAAGGATTTCTTTACTTTGGGTTTGGAAGAAATATTATAGAAGTGATTTTAAAATTCCACTATGGGCCATACCGTGGCATGCGATAGAAGGGACAAGGAGAGGAGTCAAGATGGATAGCGTTTCTTATGCACAGTTACTTAGATGGGATGGTAAAAACTGGCAATTAAAATCTTTGGAAGATTTAACACAAGAAAATATTATTTACTCATGGTTTCATTATAGACAAATAGTGGAGAGGTGGAAGATAGATCGTAATGTGGGTTTGCTTAGAGAAGATGAGAATTTGCTAAAACAAATAAAAGATCAAAGACGAACTCATATTAAGAGAATTTATGGGGTGTTAGTAGAACTGGATTCAGAAGCAGAATTAGTTAAAGAATGTATGGTTAAATGGGCACAAAATTTTGATGAACCCGGTTCTATTAGATACCTGGGAAATTATTTGGGTGAGGAAAGTTAAATTTACACAAGCCCAAAATTTAAGGGAAAATTTTTATAAAATGTTTTATAGATGGCACCTTGATCCACAAAAAATGTCTCGTATGTATCCTGACTTGCAGCCTAAATGTTGGAGATGTGGATGTTTGGATGCTACTTATTATCATATCTGGTGGTCATGTAAAAATATAAAAGCTTTTTGGATTAAGATATGGTGGAATATCCAAAGAATTTTTAGAAGAAGGGTAAAATTTACCCCACAATTGTTTTTGTTAGGTATTGTTTCTGATTGTGATAGTAAAGAGACTATATTGATGTTAAATTTAATTACAGTGGCCAGGTTGTTAGTAGGGCAATGTTGGAAGAAGGAATCTTTGCCTACTTTGCAAGAGTGGTTTCTTAAAGTTTCTTATTTGGCGGAAATGGCAAAGATTTCGGCTTTTTTGAAAGATCAATCGCAAGAGAAGTATTTTCTGGTATGGAAAAAATGGATAGATTTCATACAATATAAGTTGGATATAAAAAAATACTACTTAGTTTTTGAATAACTTATATTTAAAATTTAAGATATTTTATAGACATTTCTTTTTAATTTTCTTTTTATTTTTCTTCTTATTTGATTTCTTCTTTTTCTGTTTCTTTTTTCCTTCCTTCTGGTATTTTTTTATTTATATATTGTTGTTAACTATTTTATAATTTGTTTAATTAATGTATTTAGATTTGCTTATGGTTTATATGTGTCTTAAGATTTTTTAAAATTTTTTTTAATTAAGCCTGTATTCAGCTCTGGGAAGATCGGGGGAGGGTAGGGGAGGGTTGGGAGGATTCGGGGAAGGGAATTGTTTTGTAAAACTTAAAAATTTTCAATTAAAAAAAAACTACTGCTGATCATCATCTGATGATGATTGTTGCATTCTGGTCAGTGATCATAATAAAGATATGTATAAAAGTTGGAAACTTCTGATTGTTATACAGGGATTTCATGCCCCCTCCCATTCCTTTTATTTATTTGTTTGAATTGAATTGAATTGAATTGAATTGAATTCTTTATTTGGCCAAATGTATCCTGCCTTTAATATGTTTACAAATAACTCAAGGCAGTGAACATATATAGCACAATTAAGGAGAGTTATAATCATAAGGAGAGAAGCAACCAAGAACAAAGGACCAATTTCATAATGATGAGAAAAAATAACCAGTGGAATAGCTCGCGTTCAGATGTTGTGGATGCTCCATCACTGAGGGCTTTCAAACAGAGACTGGACAACCATTTGTCTGAAATAATATAGGGTCTCCTGCTCAAGCAGGGGGTTGGACTAGAAGACCCCTGAGGTCCATTCCAACTCTATTATTCTATGTTCTATTGCAGACATGTCAAACACAAAGCTTAGGGGCTGGATGCAGCCCGTGAACTGGTTTCATGTGGCCCACAAAGCCATCCTGGAAACAGTGAGGGAACGGCCCCCGCTGCCTTGGCCTTGGCCCAGGCTGGAATGTACAATTTTCTGGTGGCCATCTATGGTCAAACACAAACGGTTACAAATGTCATTTATTTGGATCATCTGCTCTGAGGAGAAATTCATCATTGTCCTACCACCTGATAATAACCATTCATTTTTTCTGGGTTGTTTGCAGAATAATTTTATTACACAGAATCCTAAAAAGTTGCTAGTAGCATCTAATCTTTTGTCAGTAAATAGATGGATCTGAGAACCATCTCCTCACTACCATAACAATTTACTTTGTATTCTTCATTATGTTCCTCAGGTGTAAGACCAGGTAAAATTTTGGAACTTTGGTGGTCTCTGAGCTTGTCATCTGCACCTCCAATGGTGTCTTGGACTAATACAATTTGACCACACCATGAACAATGCTATCTGACATTGACTGGGAGCTGCACCAATCATAACAAAATTGTGGGAAGGAAGACATAGATGATATGGACATGTTATATGTGGTAAAGAAGACTTGATGGTGAGGACAGCTATGGGCCTGGACCCTGATGGCCAGCAACCCCATGGTAAACCAAGAAATAAATGAAAATAATGAAAAAACGAAAAAACAAAAAGAAGGATTTGAAGTGCTATGATAATAGTGTTCTAATATCTCAGGGGCTGCCACAAAGAAGAGGAGGTCAATCTATTCTCCAAAGCACCTGAAGGCAGGCCAAGAAGCAATGGATGGAAACTCATCAAGGAAAGAAGCAACCTAGAACTAAGAAGAAATTTCCTGACTATTAGAACAATTAACCAGTGGAAAGACTTGCCTCTAGAAGTTGTGAATGCTCCAACACTGAAAGTTTTCAAAAAAGATATCATTAGACAACCATTTGTCTGAAATGGTATAGTTGAGTAGAGGATTGGACTAGAAAACCTCCAAGGTCCCTTCCAACTCTGTTATTCTATTCTATTCTATTCTATTCTATTCTATTCTATTCTATTCTATTCTATTCTATTCTATTCTATTCTGTTCTGTTCTGTTCTGTTCTGTTCTGTTCTATTCTATTCCATTCCATATGGTGGATTGCATCAAGAAGGACATGAAATGTGTGGGCGTCATCCCTGAAGATATCCTAGGCCAAGCCAAATAGATATGGCTATGCCCACAAGTGGACCTATAGTGCAGAAATAGCATGAAGAAGAAGGAGATTGTTGCAGATGTTTGATCGCCCAACTAGGTAATGCCATCAGTGATGGTGAGTGTGGAGTTTGTTCCCTGTTTATATATAGTAGTTTGCCTTATCAGCATTGCACACTAACAATGATGATGAAGTTACCTTGTTGTGTAATAAAACATCTGCAAACAAAGAACCAAGCTCAGAGAACACCAAGGATGCCACAGTACAACTCCAAGCTACATACTGTATATTCTTTTTTATTGGCAGATAAAATTAAATAACATGAATGTAGGCATAATCCAAATGAAAGTTTCAAAATGACTGACAGATCATTTTAAACTAAAAATTAAAAAGCTTATGAAGGAGATGAGCAGAGGAATAGATAGTATACATCATGTTCTGGGTGAAAGGAGGCTGAAAGCTACTCAACACTGTATAGCTGCATCTTTCAAGTGTGTGACATAAATGCAGACCCTCCAAAAACCACTTGGTTTTATTGAAAATTTGGGTAGGTTTTTTTCTTCGACTGCTGACATTTCAAAATCTGTTCAAATATTGAGCAGACTGAACCCTTATTTTGCTTGGAGTGGCCAAGAGGTATTTTCAGACATTCTTTGACTCTTAAAAAGCTGTGTAAACTGACAATACTGAGAACTTTTTTGAACAGATGTTCCTCATTCTCGTGAACTTCCTGAATGATCATTTATTACCTTCTAAATTGCTTCTTATTAAAAAAAAATAAACTCAACATTCCAGCCTATCTATGGATTTTTAAAAAGAAAAAAAGCATATGCTAACCAGTTTATGTTGCCAGTGATTGATTTATCTTTGAATGAATCCCTTGCATTTGTTTCATAGAACAGAATTTCTCGATCTTGGCAACTTCAAGGTATGTGGACTTCAACTCCCAGAATTCCCCAGCCAGCATGCTGACTAGAGAATTCTGGGAGTTGAAGTCTACTTCATGCTTCCGACTAATGAAACAATTCAAAGAACTTTCAAGCATTGTTTATCCTAGAAAGCCTTTATTACAGTGTAACAGAGTGTCGGCACTACATGGATAGATGCCAAGATCTGAATTTCCCTTCCTTTGCACATAACATTCCAAGCTATTCCCCACCCCTATTTTGCTGTCATCATTCTCATTTTCCAATCAAGCTGGAGGGCAAAGATTTACTTCCGTTTCCTTCCCGCGCGCAGTCCTTATCTTTCTCCTCCCCCCTATCATCTGAATTAACTCTAAAAATACCAGACAGTTCTGCATATCTTGTCAAACCAATAATATCCAATATTAGCACGGTTTACATCCGCCCCCCCCCCCCTTACAAAAAGGAATGTGAACAAAAGCATATGTCACGGATTATCCCTTGGTTTGTTGGGGGGTTTCTGTATGTGAACAAAAGCATATGTCACGGATTATCTCTTGGTTTGTTGGGGGTTTTCTCATGAAACTTTTTGATGAGTCGGTCAGCCCTCACATTGTTAAATTTCACCCAAGTAGTCTCGGACAGTGAGTACCCCTTCCATTGTACTAGGTACTGCAATTTCCCTTTAAAAATTCTAGAGTCAAGAATAAGTTTCACTTCATAGTGGGTCTGTCCCACAATTACAAGGGGCCCGGGTGACTTCTTAGGGGGCGGTCTTAAAGTAGAGTTCTGACAAGGTTTCAACAAGCTGCAATGGAAGACAGGGTGAATCCTCCCTAAAAGCCTAGGGAGTTTCAATTCCACTGTGATGTGGTTGATGATCCTTACTATGGGGAAAGGCCCCAAGAATTTTGGGCCCAATTTCTTGCTGGGCAATTTGAGGCGTAAATATTTAGTTGACAGATAAACCTTTTCCCCAATTTGGAATGTTCTTTGGGGAGCCCTCTTTTTATCAGCCTGCTTTTTGTAGGTCTCGGAAGACATTTTTAACGCAGTTTTTGTGTTTCTCCAAACTTCTTCCCACCCCCTCACCCATTGATCAAGTGTCTGGGAGTCAGAGGGCACCTGTGGATATTCAGGTATTGGGCTGAACTCTTTTCCCGTGGCTATTCTGAAAGGCATGTAGCCAGTACTGCTGTGAACAGAATTATTGTACGCTACCTCTGCAAAGAGGAGGAGGTCAGTCCAGTTTGTCTGTTGGTAGGAAACGTAGCATCTGAGGTATTGCTCCACCATTTTGTTAGCGGATTCTGCAGCACCATTGGTGGCTGGATGAAAAGCAGATGATAAGCCTTGAGATGATCCAATTAATTTAACAAAACTCCTCCAAAATTTAGCTGTGAACTGCATCCCCCTGTCCAAAATTATTCACTTAGTGGCACCATGCAGTTGGTAGATATGTTTCAGGAAAAATTTAGTCAGTCTTTGGGCAGATGGGAGTCCTTTGCAGGTGATGAAATGAGCCTGTTTCGAGAACAGGTCTATTACAGTCCAGATGACAGTATTTCCACTACTTTTAGGTAGGATTACTATAAAGTCCATAGCTATTTCTTCCTATGGTTGAGAAGGGTCTGCCACTTGTTGCAGTAACCCAGGGGTTTTCCCTGGGATTCTTTTCATCGTGGCACATACAGTATAACTTTGTACATAGTTTTCCACATCCCATTTCAGCCCTGGCCACCAAAATTGCCAGCGGGTGAGGTGGAGATTTTTTAAATATCCAAAGTGTCCAGCCTGTTTTACATCATGGCTGTGTTTGAGAGCATTAAGACGGACAGCTTCAGGCAAATATAGTTTCCCCCCTTTGTAGGCCAAGCCATCCTGCACGTTAGGGAGGTTTGATTATCTTTGAACCATTGATCGGTGAGGAGCTCTTTACCCCAGGGTCGTCAGGATTAGGGACTCTGCAAAGTGTGAGTTGAGCAGCAGTTTGTGGACTGGAGATAATTGACCTATCTGTGTTCGCTTTTGTACTGGGGAAATCTCGATATTCATCAGCTAGGATGTTTTTCCCTCCCAGTATGTACTTTAGAGTGAAGTTGAAACAGTTAAAGTACTGTGCCCACCGTACTTGCTTTTGGGACAATAAGCAGGGAGTTTTCAGTGCCTCTAGGTTTTTGTGATCTGTCCATACTTCAAATGGCATCTTGCTCCCTTCTAGATAGTGTCGCCAGTTTAACAGCCCCCACCTAATTACGAAGGCCTCTTTCTCCCATATTGCCCATCTCCACTCACTTTCAGTAAATTTTTTAGAGGTGTAGGCGCAAGGTTGCAGGACCCCACTTTTGTTCTTTTGCAGTAATACAGCTCCAACTACCATATCGCTGGCGTCGGCTTGAATTACAAAGGGCTCCCCTGGGCAGGGGTGCTTTAGGACCGGTTCAGCAGCAAATAGTCTCTTTAAATTCTCAAAAGCTGTTTGACTGCCCATCATCCATGCTAGTGGTTGGCCCGGTCACAGCTTCCCTCCTCTTTTACCTTTTTTGAGTAGTTCTGTAAGGGGTAGGGGATGAATTGACAATAGAAGTTGGCAAAACCTAGAAAGCTCTGGAGCTGTTTCCGGGTTTTTGGGGGCTGCCATTCGATTATAGCTTTCACTTTGGCTGGATCCATTTCAATTCCCTTGTTGGAAATTTTGTAGCCAAGATAATCTAATTGGGTCTGGTGAAATTCATATTTTGACAATTTGACATAAAGTTTGGCACTCAATAGTTTCTTTAACACCTCTCTCACCAGCTTTATGTGATCAGTCATGTTTGTGCTGTATATGAGGATATCATCAAGATACACCAGAAAGTGATCATGTAGGACTTCATTAATCAACTGCATGAATATGGCTGGGGCCCCCTGTAGTCCCAATGGCATGACTTTGAATTGATAGCTCCCTATGGGGCAGTTGAAGGCAGTTTTCCACTTGTCCCCCTCCTTTATTCTCACCTGGTAATATGCCTCTCTCAGGTCTAATTTAGTGAACACACTCCCCTTAGCCATGTGGGTTAATAAGTCCTTTAGGAGGGAGAGGGGGTATTTGTTTTCCACACTCACAGCATTGAGACCCTTATAGTCTACGCAGAGATGAAGAGACCCATCTTTTTTCTCTTTGAACAACACAGGGGCTCCCACAGTAGATTTGAACTCCCTTGCTAGGTTTTTGTTCACATATCACTGCATCTCTTCCATTTCGAGGGGGGACATAGCACACATTCTTGGGCGTGAGAGTTTGGCTCCTGGCACCAGTTTGATAGAGCAGTCATTGGGTCTGTGAGGGGGCAGGACATTGCATTCTTTTTCACTAAATGCCTCCGCTAGGTCCCGGTATTCATTGGGGATGAGTGGTTCACCTGGTGACGGTGAGGCAGCCATGTGCGCTCGCTCATTGGGTGGCCTAAGGTGTCCCACAATGTTGGTTGAATCAGTGGGAGGTTTAGGCCCTATAGGTAGTCTCACAGTTCTCATTCCTTTCTCCCACCAGATAAATGGCTTCCATTTGTCCAATCAGGCTAGCCCTAGGATCACAGCCTCAGTCATTTTTGGAGCCACCAGGAAGCGAATAAACTCCCAGTACCCACCTATTTCTAGGCATAGGGGCTCAGTTAATTCCATGACAAGAGTCCCTCCCATTAGGGAGCCATTGACTTGCTCAAACCTCACAGGCTTGGAGAGCAGTTTTGCCCATATATCTAATTTCATGGCAAACGGCAAGCTAATGATGCAACAGGAGCATCCAGAATCAGTTAGCACATTTAAGTCCATTTGTGCCCCTGACTTAGGGATTATAAGTTTGGCAGCCAGTGAAAAAGGTGGGACATGTTGACTCACCATCGGGTCATTCTCTCCTTCATCATCACTGTTAAAGGAGGGTAAAGCAGGGGCAGGTCCACTGGAGTCTTGGTATCCTCCTGTGTGGGGGGTGTAATCTGGTCAACAGGTTCCTGTGTGACCCGGTTGGATCTCTCTCTCATCAGCTGCTGGGCAGGTTTCCTTCTCACCATTGGTTCCAGTCTGCTCTGTAGTCGGGTAGGAGACTGGACAGTTTGCTGCTCAATGTCCCTCCTGTCTGCACCGCGAACACTTAATTGATGGGCCTGCAGGTGGCTTGGGTCTCTTAGCCATCGCAGTAGTTGGAGGTTTTGTGGGGGTGATGGCTGTTCGGGTTCAGGTGGGGGAGGCTTCTTATAGTGGGCGAGCTGAACGTCTAGCTTCACCGCTGCCTGGTACCATTCTTGCAGCTGGTCAGGTACTGCTCTATAGATGCAAGCCTGAGAGAGGTGGTCATCTAAACCCTCTATGAAGTGATGGATTAGGGATTGCTCTGGCCACCCCTCTATTCGATCTGCTAACTTGTGAAATTCTCACACGTACTCCAGGGCAGGCCTGCCAGCTTGTTTTATTTTGTGGATTTGTTCTCTTGCCTTGAGGTCAAGAGATGGGTCCTCAAATCTTTCTCTCAGCTCTAGGAGGAAGAGGTGGGGGTCCTCCAATTCTTGGGCTTGCTCATTATATAAATTGTTCAGCCATTCGGATGCTTCTCCCTTAGGCTGGACGCAATCACATCGACTATGGCCTCTGGATCCGGGTAGAGATAGGCCCAGCAATTCAAATGAGAGTGTACTTGGTTGAGGAAAAAAATCAGCTTTTCTGGGTCCCCATCAAAGGTTGCTCTGAAAAGTGGTGCAATTATAGGCTGTTGGGGGCCCCACTGTAGCTGTTGCTGCTGGCCCCATCCTAGCTGCAGATTTATGCGCGGGGTTGCACTTTCGGGGGCTGTGGCCAATCTCCTTGCTGTGGTTGTTCTCCCACCAGCTGCTGATCTTCTGGCTTCTGCACCACCCCAAGCTGTTGCAAGGCCTCTATTAGCTGTGGCAAGCTCAAAGGTCGCTGATCATCTACCTGCTGGGGAAGCCAATCTCCCCATTGCTGCAGAGACCTCAGACTGGGATTCCCTCTCTCTTCAGGGCTGGAGTCTCTGGCAGGGGAAGACAGGATCTGAAAGGCTGTCTGACCTGCAAAGGTAGGGGTGCAGGGTCTTCTCTGCAGGAATTGATTTCTGCTTCTCACTTCTGGGTTTTGAAGTCTTTCCAGTGACTCACCCAACACTTGAGTGGCAGGCGATTTGTTAGCTCTCCACCATTCTGCTTTTGAAGTCTTTGAAGGTGGCAAGGCTGTTTCTAAGTCTCCGCTGGGCTTATCCCAGTCTGGTGACCAAATCAGCTCTCCTAATTGCTTTGGTCTTGCTCCCAGCTGGGAGATCTGCCAGAGTTCCTTCTCCCCCGACTTGCTGGCTGTCACTCCCCCCCTGGGGAATCTGCTGCTGCCAGGGTGCTGGGCTTAGGCAATATTTCTTCTTCCATAATGAGATCTTCCCCAAATCTTCATCAGCTTATTCCTTTTTTTTAGGAACAGCAACTGGGGCTCGGGACCCCTAAACGGTTTGAGAAGTTTGTTATCTTGGCATGATGTCATGTTTCTGACTAATGAAACACTTCAAAGAACTTCCAGGCATTGTTTATCCTAGAAAGCCTTTATTACAGTGTAACAGAGTGTCCGTACTACATGGATAGATGCCAAGATCTGAATTTCCCTTCCTTTGCACATAACATTCCAGGCTATTCCCCACCCCTATTTTGCTGTCATGATTCCCATTTTCCAATCAAGCTGGAGGGCAAAGATTCACATCTGTTCCCTTCCCGCTCGCAGTCCTTATCTTTCTCCTCCCCCCCCCCACCAACATCTGAATTAACTACAAAAATACCAGACAGTTCTGCATATCTTGTCAAAGCAATAATATCCAATATTAGCAGTGTTGACATCACATCTTGCACTGATTAAGATTTAGTCTTGAGGTGCAAGATCCAAGATGGTAACCATGCCAAAGTATATGCCAGTCAGGTAGAGATGAAGAAACTTTGCTATTGTACTCAGCTTTTTAATCAAAGTGGGACCTGCTCAGAGTTTTATCCTGTCTCAGTCCAAGAGCCATAGATCAATGGGTGGGGGTGAGATTATAGGTATTCAGTTGCCTGGAGGCTTGAAATAACCAGATGACTACCAAAGTAGCAAAAAGTTACTGTTTTATGTATTCCTGCCTTAGTTTTTGAAAGAATGAAGTAGTTACATTGCAAGAATGAACTAGCTGTGTTGCATGAGTTTTGTCAAGGGGAGAGGAGAAACAGTAATAGCTTTCCTCTCCTTAGGCCACCTAGTTTAAAGTAAATAAGGACTACGGGTGATATGATAGCAGTTTTTTAATATCTCAGGAGCTGCCACAAAGAAAAGGGGATCAATATATTCTCTGAAGCACCTGAAAGCAAGACAAGAAGCAATGGATGGAAACTAATCAAGGAGAGAAGCAACCTAGAAATTTCCTTACAGTGAGAACAATTAACTGGTGGAAGGGCTTGCCTTCAGAAGTTGTGAGTGCTTCATCACTGGAGGCTTTTAAGAAGAGATTGGGCAGCCACTTGTCTGGAATGGTATAGGGTCTCCTGCATGAGCAGAGGGTTGGACTAGAACAGGGCTTTTCAACCAGTGTTACGGGTATCACCTATGGTACATTGGCACCTGGCAGGTGGTATGTGACCATCCTAGAAAAGTGGTAGCGGGGGAGGGGAATGAGCTGAACCAGTGGCAGCACCACACAAGCCTGAGCGAGAGATGGCTGGAGCTGCAGGGCTGTCAGGGCTCAGCGGAAGCACCAGGATCAGTGCTGCTTTCCAGCTGATCAGTGCTTCTTGGGGCTGTAGGCTCAGTGGAAGTGCCAGGATCAGTGCCAGGCTCCAGCTGGAGCTTGGTGCTGATCCTGGCATTTCTGCTGAGCCCAGAAGAAGCGCCGATCAGCTGGAATGTTGCAGCATCTCCAGGGTCTTGTGATTTACATTCAGATGCTTGGCAACTGATTCATATTTATGACGGTCACAGTGTCCCAGGGTCATGTGAAGTGACCAAAACCTGCTGTAACCACCCAGCAGATGGGGGGGAATAAAAACCAAAAACTCCCCCACCCCCACTTCCACTGCCAATCCTCAATAGAAATGCTCACAATAATGAAAACCTCAGACAGGAGGAAGAGCGCCGCCAGACAGGCAGGCAGGTGTCTTGCTCGGCTGTGGCTTGGGGGCACTTCTTTTAGTGCCATTGTAACTTCAAACAGTCATTAAACAAACTGTTGTAAGTCGAGGACTTTATCACTTTTTTTTTTTGGTCATCAAGTTTTTGACACCTTGCTAGGTGACTGGTGGTACTCGGATATTGCCATATCCTAAAAGTGGTACAGTGGGTGAAAAGGTTGAAAAGCCCTGGACTAGAAGACCTCCAAGATCCCTTCCAACTCTGTTATTCTGTTACTACCTCTGTATTTTAAGATCAATCATAGCCAAGCCACAGCTTCCTCTAAACATACTATTTCTGACTAGTTAAAAAACACTGCTTTCAATAAAGCTCTTGTGGGAGAAGATGAATACTTATTGCAGAAGTTAATTATATTTAATATCTCAAGTAGTGTATGAAACCATTGCACAGACTTCTATCCAATCAAATCCCTTAGTAAGTCCTAACTGAGCAGGTTCACTGCCTCAGGAACTTCATGGTGGAAGAATGGCAACTTTCTGACCTTCCCTGTGATGAAAAGATGTAAGCAAAACAAGGGGTAACTTCCTAGCTCTGTCCTCTATGTTGCTGTTGCCCTCAGTGTCTCCACTCTTTCTCTGTGATAACAGAACTGCACCAGTTCTTGCAATGAAATTTAGTGAGCCCCAGTCCCAAAATATACTGAACGGGACTAAAATGAGCTTTAGATTTGAATTCCATTGACCTCAAAGAACTGTAAACTTAAATATTATTAACAGAGCCAAGTGTCAAGAAGTCAAATCTTTACATGATTATTCTCTAGTCATTTCCCCTTTCTGGTCTTATTACAATTTCAGATTTCTTTGGAGGTCTCAAGGGCCACACTCAAGGTGTCAATGCTGTTAACATCGGATGTCCTTTCTTGACAAAATATGAAGATGCAGACATTTTCTATTTAACCTGTGTATTACTTTTAGAGTTAAAATTAGATAGTTGATGGAAGGGAGGGGGGAAGAATGTACTTGCGGACTAATTAGCCATAACAGTATCTCAGTAGAGTATTTTCAGGTTAGTTGTAATGAGAGAAGATAACGGGAGAGAAAGTTCACACTTCAAACTAATTGGAGAATGTGATTAATGACTGTTAAATGAAGGAGTGAGTTATGCTTTGTTATGGGTGTGTTGGGGGAGGAGAATTCAGATTTTGACTTCACTATGTACGTCTGAAGCTGTGTAGCAATTAAAAAGATTCTTTAAGGTAAACAATGCCTCAAAGTTCTTTGAAGAGCTTCTTCTTTCAGAACCATGACATCAAGCCAAAACCTGCAAATTTTTAAACCATTAAGGGGCCCCGGGTCACTATTCCTAAACTAAAGGGATAGGCTGACAAAGATTCGGGGATGATTTAATCATGGAAGAAGAAAAATTGCCTGAGGCCAGCACCCCGGCAGCCACAGCTTCCCCAGTGGGGGAGTGACAGCAGCAGCAGCTTCTCCGGGGGGGGGGGAACGACAGCAAGCAAGCCGATGGAGAAGGGATTCTTGCATGTCTCCCAGCTGGGAGCAAGACCAAAGCAATTAGGAGAGCTAATTTGGTCATCAGACTGGGATGAGCCGAGTGAAAACTCCAGAGACCTCGGAACAGCCCTGCTGCCCTCAAAGACTTTGAAAGCAGATGAGTTGGAGCCACAGCAAAGGGATTCTTACATATTGCATTTCCCACACCGGTGGAGAGCTGCCAGGCCGTCTGTCACCAAAAACTTGGGTGAGTGGAAATACCCATCTGCAGCTCGTGGTGGGTCAGTAGAATATTTGGCAGAAAGATTTGAAGAACTAGAAGTGAGAAGCGGAGAGCAGCTCATGTTGAGAGAGGCCTCCAGCCCCACCCTCGCAGATCAAGCAGCCTTCCAGACCCTGGGGTTCCCTGCCAGGGCCTCCAGCCCCACAAAGAGAGAGAATCCCAGCCTGGGCCCCTTACAGCAAAGGGGAATTTGGCAGTCCCCACAGATAAGTGGTCAGCCACCTCTGAGCTTACATCAACTAATAGAGACCTTGCAACAGCTTGGGGTAGTGCAAAAGCCAGGAGAGCAACGGCTGGTGGGCCCGCAAATGAGGAAGGTCCAGCAACCATTGAGAGGCCTACAGCAGAGAAGATAGCAGCAGCCCCCGCCCAGACAGCAACCTTTGGAAGACCTCCAGCAACTCGAGAGGCCAGTACTACCAGTATTGCAACCACAGCAGGATGGATGGCCGCAGCCCCCGAATGTGCAACCCCTGGGCATGCAGCAACAGCCAGGGTGGGGCCAGCTGCAACTGGGGGTGCCACATTGACAGTGGAGGGCTCAGCAGCTGTTGGATCAGCAGCCAGGGTGGGGCCAGCAGCAACAGCCACAGTGGGAGCCGCATCAGTCTGTAATTGCACCACCCTTCAGAGCAACTTTCGATGGGGACCCAGAAAAGCTGATTTTTTTCCTCAGCCAAGTGCGTTCTCACTTGAATCGCTGGGCTTATCTCTACCCGGACCCAGGCGCCAAAGTGGATATGATTGTATCCAGCCTAGAGGGAGAAGCATCTGAATGGCTGAACAAATTACATAATGAGCAAGGCCCGAAATGGAGGACCCCCACCTTTCCTCCTAGGGCTGAGAGAAAGATTTGAGGACCCTTCCATTGGACTCAAAGCAGGGGAACAAATCCACAAAATAAACCAAGCCGGCAGGCCTGCCCTGGAGTACGTGCAAGATAGCAGGTTGAATAGAGGGGTGGCCTGAGCAATCCCTAATCCATCACTTCATTGAGGGATTAGACGATCACCTCTCTCAGGCCTGCATCTATCGAGCAGTACCTGATCAGCTGCAAGAATGGTACCAGGCAGCGGTGAAGCTAGAAGTTCAGCTCGCCCGCTATAAGAAGCCTCCCCCACCTGAATCCGAGCAGCCACCAGAGCAACCCAGATAGCAATCACCCCCACGAAAACTTCCAACTACTGCGATGGCTAAGAGACCCAGGCCACCTGCAGGCCCGTCAATTAAGTGTTTTCAGTGTGGACAAGAGGGACATCGAGCAGCAACCTGTCCAGTCCCCTACCCCAGACTGCAGAGCAGACCAGAACCAGCGGCGAGAAGGAAATCTGCCCAGCGGCTAACAAGAGAAAAATCTAACCGGGTCACGCAAGAACCTGTTGCCCAGATTACACCCCCCACACAGGAGGACACTGGGACTCCGGGTGGACCTGCCCCTGCTCTACCCTCCTTTGACAGCGATGATGAAGGAGAGAACGACCCGATGGTGAGTCAACAAATCCCGCCTTTTTCACTGGCCACCAAACTTATAATCCCTAAATCTGGGGCACAAATGGACTTAAACGTACTAATTGATTCTGGATGCACCCACTGCATTATTAGTCTGCCGTTTGCCATGAAAATGGGCATACAGGCAAAACAACTTTCCAAACCTGTGAGGTTTGAGCAAGCTGATGGCTCCCTGATGGGAGGGATTCTTGTCACGCAATTAACTGAGCCACCTACGCCTAGAAATAGGTGGGCACTGGGAGCTTATTCGCTTCCTAGTGGCTCCAAAAATGACTGAGACTGTGATCCTAGGGCTAGCCTGGTTGGACAAATGGAAGCTGTTTATCTGGTGGGAGAAAGGAAGGAGAACTATAAGACTACCTATAGGGCCTAATCCTCCCATTGATTTGACCGACATTGCAGGACACCTTAGGCCACCCAATGAGCGAGTGCACATGGCTGCCTCACTGCTGCCAGGCGAACCACTCATCCCCAATAAATACCGGGACCTGGCAGAGGCATTTAGTGAAAAATAATGTGATGCTCTGCCCCCTCACAGACCCAATGACTGCTCTATCGAACTGGTGCCAGGAGCCAAACTCCCATGCCCGAGAATGTATGCTATGTCCCCCCTCGAAATGGAGGAGATGCAGTGATACATGAACAAAAACTTAGCAAGGGGGTTAATTGAATGAACCAAATCTACTGTGGGAGCCCCTGTGTTGTTCAAAGAAAAAAAAAGATGGGACTCTTCATCTCTGCATAGACTATAGGGTCTCAGTGCTGTGAGTGTGGAAAACAACTACCCTCTTCCCCTCCTAAAGGACTTATTAACTCATCTGGCTAAGGGGAGTGTCTTTACTAAATTAGACCTGAGAGAGGCATATTACCGGGTGAGAATAAAGGAGGGGGATGAGTGGAAAACTGCCTTTAACTGCCCCATAGGGAGCTATCAATTCAAAGTCATGCCATTGGGACTACAGGGGGCCCCAGCCGTATTCATGCAGTTGATTAATGAGGTCCTACATGATTACTTGTACAAAGGGTTTCTGGTGTATCTTGATGATATCCTCATATACAACACAAACAGACTGATCACATAAAGCTGGTGAGAGAGGTGTTAAAGAAACTATTGAATGCCAAGCTTTATGCCAAATTGTCGAAATGTGAATTTCACCAGACCCAATTAGATTATCTTGGCTACAGAATTTCCAATGAGGGCATTGAAATGGATCCAGCCAAGGTGAAAGCTATAATCGAATGGCAGCCCCAAAAAACTCGCAAACACCTCCAGAGCTTTCTAGGTTTTGCCAACTTCTATCGTCAATTCATCCCCTCTTTTGCCCAGATTGCCCTACCCCTTACAGAATTACTCAAAACAGGGAAAAGAGAAGGGAAGCTGTGACTGGACCAGCCACTAGCATGGACAATGAGCTGTCAAACAGCTTTTGAGAATTTAAAGAGACTATTTGCTGCTGAACCGGTCCTAAAGCACCCCTGCCCAGGGGAGCCCTTTGTAATTCAAGCCAATGCCAGCGATGTGGCAGTTGGAGCTGTATTACTGTAAAAGAACAAAAGTGTGGTCCCTTTCTCTTTTCTTTTCTTTTTAATGATTGGAATGGATTTTAGAAACATTATTAACTTTTTTGTTTGTTTTTTGTATTTTTAAAAGGCAGGCTTTCTGGTGCTTAAGCATTATTGTTTTTGTTTGACTTTTTTGCTTTGTCTTTTGTACTTTTAAAAGGTAGGCTTTTTGGTGTTTTTTCTTCCCCTTCTTTTTCTTTTCAATGATTGGAATGGATGTTTTATTTAATCTTTTTTTTTCTTTTGTTTAATTTTTGATAATGATCCCCTCTTGAATTTATGGAGCTAATTTTTTATTTTTTTTGCTTAATTCTTGCAATTTTTAAGAAGGAGTAAAGTTTTTTTTTTAAGATGGCTCCAAAGCGTCCAGTAATCTCTACAGCTTCCAAGGTGACTTCTTCTTCGGTGTTATCATCAGGGCAACAATCTAAATTAATAGTTTCACCTTCCTCCTTGCCACAATCAACAATGGTGAAGGACTTGCAAGATATGATGGGAGATGTTATACTTCAAATTAGGGGAGAAATGAAAGAGATTCTAGAGGAAAATAATAAGACTTTGAAGCAAGAGATAGTTTTGACCTTAAAAGGAGTTGCCTCTGTTCTTGAAAAGTTGAATTCTCGCGTAGAAGAGGTAGTGGAAAAATTGGAATTGATGGAGGAAAAATTTGAAAGTATGGAAAAAGAGATGAAAAACTTTCAAGATGAGATTCTTATGCTTCAATATAAACAAATGGAATATGCCTTAAGAATCAGAGGTTTACATGAGTCTGTGCAAGGAGATTTGAGAGAGATGGTGGCAAAGGACTTTGCTGTGATTCTGAATAGAGAAGAAGAGGAAATACTTAGTGGAATTGATCAGACATTTAGAGTTAACTCTGTGGTGGCAGAGCAAAAGAATTTGCCAAGAGACGTGGTAATTTATTTTGGGAAAAGATCCCTGCGCAATGAAATTATACAAGCCTTTTATAAGAAGAGGTTTCAAATTGCTTCACAAGATGTTATAATTTTAAAGGAGATCCCACCAAAAATTTTAAGAAGAAGAAAGGAGTTTGCTTTTTTAGCAGACAAACTTAAAAAGAGACAAATTTTGTTTAGATGGGATGCTCCGACTGGAATGGTGGTGAGCTACCTGGGGATACGTTATAGTCTTAATACTGTTTCTAAAACAAAAGATTTTTATACTTCGGTCCTGGGGGTATGCTCATCGTCACCTACTATGCTTAAAGCTTTGGAAGAAAAAAAAAGGCAGAACTGCAGTTTGAGGGGTCCCAACAAGTAGAGATGGAGGAGCAGAAGACAACCTGTGCAATATATAATTGTAAAGAAAAGGATCAACAGAAGAAGTTTAAGGAAGTTCCACAAGTATTGGTTCCTGAATCTGAGGGAGAAGTAGGATTTATAAATTCTTTGGAGCAAACTTTAATGCCAGAATTGCAGTCTGAAGAGTCTATATTAATTAAAAATGGGAGGCCTCAACAGGTAGAGATGGATGAGCAGAAGATAACCTATGCAATATATAACTGTAAAGAAAAGGATCAACAGAAGAAGCTCAAGGAAGTTTCACAAGAGATGAAAGACCAGAAGACAACTTGTCCAACATATAAACGTAAAGAAAAGGAGGTTAAGGAAGCTTCACAGGTATTGGTTCCTGAGACTTGTGTAACGTATAAATGTAAAGAAAAAGTAACATATAAATCTAAAGAGAAAGACCAACAGAAGAAGGAGGTTGAGCAAGCTTCACAGGTATTGGTTCCTGAATTTGTGGGAGAACCAGGACTTACAAATTTTTTGGAGCGATCTTCAAGGGCAGATTTTAACGCATTTTTTTCGATGCTTATGGGCAAGAGAGACTGATAAGGATTGTGTTTATAGTGGATGTAACCGGTTATTGGACAGAAGATTATGGAGATTGAATGAAAATTTTAGATAAGAAGTTTAAGTATTTTGTTTAGGTATTTATTTGATATAAGTATGTTATGAATAGGTTCGGAGTATATTATGCAATTTGTTATTGGTAAAGATGTATATTATAATGTGTTTAAGATGGTATTTGTTATTGGTAAAGATTTAAATGCGTATAAGGGGATTTTAATGTTTTAAGTTTTAAGTAAGGTTTAAATTTCTGTCTTGGAGGGAGTTTATAAAGAATGATGGAATATAAGTATGATATGAAAAGGTTTATAATTCGTTTAAAGTTTAAGTTTAAGTATTTAGCTTAAGTATTTAAAGAGTGTTTTGTTTTAATGGTATAATGAAGGTTTATATGTTTATTTTTTTTTTGTTTTATAAAGAAAGAGGGAGAGATTAGATTTATATTGTACGTATAGACGTTCAAAGAAAGTAATGTTTAAATTTGTGTCTTGGAGGGAGTTTATACAGAATGATGAATAATATTACAAGTATGATGTTAGAAAATGTTTAGAGTATATTATAATGTGTTTAAGGACTGTAATTATTTTTTTAGAGAAGATAACTTATTTAATTTAAGGTATTTATATTTGTTTAGGATTTATATGTGTTTTAAGTTTTTCTTTTCTTTTTTTTGAAAAATTTTAATTAAGCCTGTACTCAACTCTGGGAAGGTTGGGGGAGGGTTTGGGGAGGGGGGGAGGGTATGGGAGGGGGGGTTTCGGGGAGGGGATTTGTTTTGTAAAATTTAAAAAATTTTCAATAATAAAAAAAAAAGTGGGGTCCTGCAACCCTGCACCTACACCTCTAAAAAATTTACTGAAAGTGAGCGGAGATGGGCAATCTGGGAGAAAGAGGCCTTCGTAATTAGATAGGGGCTGTTAAACTGGCAACACTATCTAGAACAGTGGTTCTCAACCTGTGGGTCAGGACCCCATTTGGGGTCGAACGACCATTTCACGGGGGTCGCCAAACAACACAGTCCGCCATTTTTTCCCCCTTTTCCTTAGCTGTGCTACTCCCTTTTATTCTATTGGCTTTTGAAAGCCAATAGAATAGACTCTCTTGAATAGAGTTTAATTCTATTGGCTTTCAAAAGCCAATAGGAATTGTCCAGGCTGTCTCTGCCCTGCTGAGCCCGCCAAAAGTCCCATTCTGCAAACAGTGCTGCAAGTTGTCTGCAGCGAAGGCGAGCTGTCTGGAAGTTTCCACCCCTCCCTGCTGAGCAACTACTACAAATGTAAGTAAAAGAGGGCCAGGGATGGGAGGTGGGAGGCCAGCGGGTGCAGGGAGGGTTGCTGGCGCATGTGGGGCCCAGCAGGTGCCTTACCTTTCTTGGGTTGGGCCAGCTGGTGGCCCAGCCAGTGGTCGCCCTGCGCCATCTCTGCCGCTTGCCAGCTGGAACAGGGGGCAGCACCACGCATGCGCAGCGCTCCCGGGCAGGGAAAGTCCTCGACTTATGACCGGTTATTTAGTCCTCGACTTATGACTGGTTTAGTCCTCGACTTATGACTGGTTGTTTAGTCCTCGACTTACGACCGGTTGGGGGGTCGCGGCATTAAAAAGGTTGAGAACCACTGATCTAGAAGGGAGCAAGGTACCATTTGAAGTATGGACAGTTCACAAAAACCTAGAGGCACTGAAAACTCCCCGCAAATTGTCCCCAAAGCAAGTACGGTGGGCACAGTACTTTAACTGTTTCAACTTCACTCTAAAGTACATACCGGGAGGAAAAAACTTTCTAGCTGATGTGCTATTGAGATTGCCCCAGTACAAAAGTGAACGCATAGAGGTTAATGAGGCAATGATCTCCAGTCCACAAACTGCCACTCAACTAACGCCTCGCAGAGTCCCTAATCCTGACGGCCCTGGGGTAAAAAAAATAAAACAAGAGCTCCTCACCGATCAACAGTTCAAAGATAATAAAACCTCCCTAACATGCAGGGATGGCTTGGCCTACAAAAGGGGGAAACTATATTTGCCCGAAGCCCTCCGTCTTAATGCTCTCAAACACAGCCATGATGTAAAACAGGCTGGACACTTTGGATATTTAAAAACTCTACACCTCACCCGCCAGCAATTTTGGTGGCCGGGGCTGAAACAGGATGTGGTAAACTATGTAAAAAGTTGTACTATGTGACACAATGAAAAGAATCCCAGGGAAAACCCCTGGGTTACTGCAACAAGTGGCAGACCCTTCTCAACTATGGGAAGAAAAAGCTATGGATGTCATGGTTCTGAAAAGAAGCAGCTTTTCAAAGAACTTTGAGGCTTATTCACCTAAAAGAATCTTTTATTTTCTGCATTGCTTCGGCACTAACAAAGTTAAGCCAAAAACTGAATCTTCCCTCCCCCAAACTCCCGTAACAAAGAATAACTCACTCCTTCATTTTACAGTCATCAATCACATTCTCCAATTAATGTGAAGTGTGAAGTGCCCCTCCCATTAAAACTGACCTTGGCAACACTGTGCTCAGACATTGTTATGATTAACTAGCATATTTTCCCATCCACTAAGCTAGTATTATCTGCTTTAACTCTAGAAATGCTACACAGGCTAAATAAGACAGGTTTGCTTCTTCATATATGGCAAGCAAGAACATCCGATGTTAGCAGTCTTGACATCTGACTTTATAGTAGATCTACCTGAAAGTATAGGAAATACTGTCATCTGGACTGTGATAGACCCGTTTTCGAAGCAGGCTCATTTCATTGCCTGCAAAGGACTCCCATCTGCCCAACGACTGACTAAATTGTTCCTGAAACATATCTACCGGCTGCATGGCACCCCTAAGTGGATAATTTTGGACAGGGGGGTGCAGTTCACAGTGAAAATTTGGAGTTTTCTTAAATTAATTGGATCATCCCAAGGCTTATCATCTGCTTTTCATCCAGCCACCAATGGGGCTGCAGAATCCACTAACAAAATGCAATATCTCAGATGCTATGTCTCCTACCAACAGACAAACTGGACTGACCTCCTGTCTTTTGCTGAAGTGGCTTACAATAATTCTGTGCACAGCAGCACTGGTCACACACCTTTCAGAGTGGCCACAGGAAAAGAGTTCAACCCAATACCTGAATACCCTCAGGTGCCCTCCACTTCCCGGACACTTGACCAATGGGTGAGGGGGTGGGAAGAAGTTTGTAGTAACACGAAAACTGCTTTAAACAAGACTTTTGAACCTGGCTGATAAAAAGAGGGCTCCCCAAAGAACATTCCAAACTGGGGAAAAGGTTTATCTGTCAACTAAATATTTACGCCTCAAGTTGCCCAGCAAGAAATTGGGTCCAAAATTCTTGGGACCTTTCCCCATTATAAGGAACATCAATCCCGTCACAGCAAAATTGAAACTCCCTAGGCTTTTAGGGAGGATTCACTCTGTCTTCCATTGCAGCTTGTTGAAACCTTGTCAAGGCTCCATCTTAAGATCTCCTTCTAAGGAGGCACCCAGGCCCCTCGTAGTTGCGGGACAGACCCACTATGAAGAGAAACATATTCTTGACTCTAGAATTTTTAAAGGGAAATTGCAGTACCTAGTACAATGGAAGGGATACCCATTGTCTGAAGCCATCTGGGTGAAATCCAGTGAGGTGAAAGCTGACAGACTCGTCAAAGGTTTCATGCGGAACACCCCAACAAACTGAAAAATAATCCTTAATCTTTTTGTTTACATTGCAGGATCTGTCCTTTTTATAAGGGGGGGCCAGATGTCAGTGCTGCTAACATTGGATGTTCTTGCTTGACAAAATATGAAGATGCAGACATTTTCTATTTAACCCGTGTATTACTTTTAGAGTTAAAATTAGATAGTTGATGGAAGGGAGAGGGGAAGAATGTACTTGCGGACTAGTTAGCCATAACAATATCTCAGTAGAGTATTTTCAAGGTTAGTTGTAATGAGAGAAGATAACGGGAGAGAAAGTTCACACTTCAAACTAACTGGAGAATGTGATTAATGACTGTTAAATGGAGTGAGTTATGCTTTGTTATGGGTGTGTTGGGGGAGGAGAATTCAGATTTTGGCTTCACTATGTATGTGCCAAAGCTATGTAGCAATTAAAAAGATTCTTTAAGGTAAACAATGCCTCAAAGTTCTTTGAAGAGCTTCTTCTTTTGGAACCATGATACAAGGTCTTCCTAGGACTAAATGAGATCCTGTTACTGGCACCTCTGCCCTTTTGTTTGGAGACCAGGGTAATCTTGACTTGCATGATTTAGAAATTGGATCTTCCAAGTTTCTGAATTAAATATGGAGCCTATAGCCCTCCACTGTGGATTGTTGCCTTCTAATCAAAGGATGCATGAAAATACTGGGAGAAATGTAGTATAACTACATAAAAAGGATATATTAGAAGAAAAACATCCTAAATGCCCATTTTCATGCTGCTTTTTAAAAAATAAAAATGAGTTAATACTTGAGAAGGGAGGGAGGGAGGGGGGAGGAGGGAGGGAGGGAGGGAGGAAGGGAGGGAGGGAGGAAGGAAGGAAGGAAGGAAGGAAGGAAGGAAGGAAGGAAGGAAGGAAATTTGATTCTGTTTATCCTGCTACCAGTAATAACTGATCATTATTCAATCCAACTTAAGTAATAAATTACTCACTTTTTATACTATTTAATTTTGGGGAACTGGGAATAGGGAACGATTTGAAGTAAACACAAGTACATCAATTTTAACTAGTATCCAGAAACAATCATTTCTAATTTTTATTTTTATTACTATCCCAAACCTTTAGAAACCATTTTTCTAACGTAACTTCTTTAAAAAGAATAAAGACCAATATCACTGAGTAAAGGTTGCCAAAATTATTTTGTAAGGTTTATTTTTCTTGGCATTAAGAATTGACAGAATAGGCTGTTCCTCCTTCCTTCCTTCCTAATTTAGTTACAGATAGCTATATTTGTATCTTCACTTACACAAGCATATTGTGTACAGCCTTATTAGGATGACAATTTTTATTCCCACTTTGTGGACAAGGCTTTCAGTTACTTGTCAAGACAAGTGTTTGGCTCCAATCTTCTCTATTCAAAAAACCATCCATTTCTGAGTGACATTTTACTGATGGGTACCCCTGCTTTTGACAGCCAAGTCTAGTTGGCAGTCAAACCAATGTTTTTGATTCACAATCCCTGACACAATATTTTGAAAGCCTCATCCTATAAAAGAGTGACAAGACAGTTCAGATGACAACACAGCACTTACTTTTTAAATTGAAGGGCAGAAAAATAAACTTTTCACAAACTGGAAAACCTGGTCTAGTTATGAAAGGGGCTCTTTTACGTCAACAAAGGAAATTAGAGCAAAGTTGCCATTATTTCTGAATTCCATTATTTTCTAATCATTATGATGATGAGATCATAAGGGCAATATTCAAATTAGCACCTGGCAAACAAATTCTCCTGCATTTTTCCAGCAGATTTTCTTCCATTTGATAAAAGAGAATTTTAGATAAATTCTCCAAGACAGAATGATGTGCTGTTACCATTATTTAGCAATGAGATGGCCAGATGTGCTTAGGGGAGAGAGAGAAAAAGAGAATGAATGTTCTGCCTTTTATTGTTAAAATAATCTTCCTGTAAGGACCCACCCCACTTTGCATCTTAAGAAGACAGAACTCTTGGAATAATTCTTCCAACAGGAATCCTTTATTAAGAAGAAGTGGCTGCAGGCATGCTAGACAGGACTTGGGGTCCAAGCTCTCCCATTCAAGGTTTTAAGGGGTTCCCCAGCAGTCCCACCCAATCACCCCCCTTTCCAGTGATAGTTTCAGGCATCACAATTCCACCCCTTTGATGCTTTCTTCCGTCCTTCTGGATGGAGACTTCAAATAAACTACATGAAAGGTAAATAGCCCCTTTGTCATGGTAAGGTTCTTTGGTGCTATTTACATTCAAACTCTTTGAGGTTGCAATAAACACATTCCTTCATACTGAAGGAAGTGAGGGCCATAAAGCCCCTTTGTTCTCCCCCTTCTCTCCCTCTTATGGCAGAATCCAGAGAAGGCAGAATTGGGGTTTTCTATATTGATGATTAAAGATGAAATATAATTGGATTCTGACATCCGACCCCCCTTAAAAATAAGAGAGATCCACCTGAAAGAAAACAAAACAGGTATAAAACTTAGTCAGGCTTGTTAGGATACTCTGTGTGAAACTTCTTCAATAGCTTCGGAGGCTCTGACATGACGTTTATGGACCCACTCGTTTTGTGAGGGAGGGAGGTGTTTCCAGGCAACTAGGTACTGAGTTGCTCCATGATATCTCCTAGAATCAAGGATTTCTTTTATTTCGAAGTGTTGTTCACCCTCCACCATGACTGGAGGTGGTGGGGGGGGATTTTTGGCCGTAGAGGTGACTGATGCTCTCTTTTCAGCAAGCTGCAATGAAAAATTGGGTGTATTTGCCTGAGATTTTTGGGTAATTCTAATTCTACTGTTACTGGATTTATGATTCTTTTAATTGGAAAAGGTCCTATATATTTTGGTCCAAGTTTTTTACAGGGCTGTAGGGACTTTAGGTATTTTGTAGATAAGTACACCATTTCTCCTATAATGAATGGTGTAGGCTCAACCCTTTTTTTATCGGCTTGTGCTTTGTATGCCTGCCTAGCTTCATCTAGTGCTTTTCTAACTATTGGCCAGGTGTTTTGTAGTTTTTCCATCCATTCTTTCAGCGAAGGGATCGTTGGTTCGTTTGGGGTTAATTCTGGCATGGGGTTGAAACTTTGACCGGTGGCTATTTGAAAAGGAGTGTAACCTGTGCTGGAGTGGACTGCATTATTGTAGGCAACTTCTGCAAAAGGGAGTAAGTCCGCCCACTCGGTCTGCTGGAAACTAAGAAAACATCTTAAATATTGCTTAAGTACGGAGTTCATTTTTTCAGCCGATCCATTTCCTTGAGGGTGGTGGCTAGATGTCAGTCCCTGAGTGGTTCCTAAGAGGGATAAAAATTCCTTCCAAAATGCAGACGTAAATTGCACCCCCCTGTCAGAGATGATGCGTTGGGGTGCCCCATGCAATCTGTAAATGTGTTGGATGAAAAGTTTTGCTAAGGCTTTTGCAGTGGGAATCTTTTGGCAAGGGATAAAGTGCACCTGTTTGGAAAACAAGTCCGTGACCGTCCAGACCACAGTATTCCCATTGCTTTCTGGCAATTCCACTATAAAATCCATGGCTATTTCTCTCCAGGGGGCTGAGGGACTTGCCACTGTTTGCAATAGTCTTGGCACTTTCCCTTGCAACCTCTTTGCCGTGGCACATTTTGGACAACTGGCTATATAACTTTCAATGTCCTTTTTCATGGATGGCCACCAAAATTGCCGTTTAATTAAATGTAAAGTTTTTACAAATCCAAAATGCCCTGCTGATTTTGTGTCATGGCAAAGGTGCATGAAAGTTACTCTTTGAGTTGTTGGTATATATAACTTTTCCCCTACCCAAGGCAACCCATCTCTCATTGTGCACACATTTTTGTTTTTCTGGAACCATTCATCTGTTTCCAAACTTTTTCTGAATTCAATCCCAGTTTGGCTGTCCAGTTGTGGTTTTATTTTGGCTTGGGTTCTTGTGGTTACTGGTGCTGCCAGTTGTGACTCTGCCATTATTGGTCTAGAGTCTGTGGTTCGTGCGCTGTTATATTGGGGCATGCGAGATAGTGCATCTGCCAGGAAGTTCTTTCTTCCTGGTAAAAGTTTGAGCTTAAATTGGAACTAGTGAAAATGCTGGGACCAGCGGGCTTGTTTGGGATTGAGTTTCCTGGGCCTTTTAGGGCTTCCAAATTTTTGTGATCAGTCCACACCTGGAAGGGGATTTTGTTGCCTTCCAGGAACTGTTGCCACGTGAGTAATGCCCAACGTATCCCATAAGCCTCCTTCTCCCATATGGGCCAGCGCTGTTCTGTTTCCGTGAGTTTCTTGGATGTATATGCACAGGGTTGCAATACTGCATCATCATTTTCTTGTAATAGCACAGCCCCCACTGCCACATCACTTGCATCTGCCTGTATTACGAAGGGCTTGTCCATGTCTGGGTGCCTTAGTACTGGTTCGGCAGAAAAAAGTCTCTTTAGTCTCTCAAATGCTGCTTGGCACTCCATTGTCCATGTTAGTGGCTGGCTAGGTTTTACTGAGGATGCTCCCTTCATTTTTAGTAAGTTAGTGAGGGGCAAGGCTATCTGGGCAAATGAGGGGATGAATTGGCGGTAAAAGTTTGCAAAGCCCAGGAAACTTTGTAGTTGCTTTCTTGTGCGGGGTGGTGCCCAATCTAATACTGCTTTGACCTTCTCTGGGTCCATTTCAATGCCCTGTGGGGATATGCGATAGCCTAGGTAGTCTATCCTTTCCTGGTGGAATTCGCATTTTGAGAGTTTGGCATATAGGTGGGCGGCTCGCAGCTTCTTTAAAACCGCCCTGACAAGGTTGACGTGTTCCTCTTTTGTTTCAGTAAAGATAAGAATGTCGTCCAAGTAAACAAGGACCCCCTTAAACAGGTGCTCCCTTAGAACGTCATTGATTAATTGCATAAAGACTGCAGGGCCCCCTTGTAATCCAAATGGCAAGACTTTGAATTGATAGCACCCCATGGGGCAGTTAAATGCAGTCTTCCATTCGTCCCCTTCCTTAATTCTCACACGATAGTAAGCTTCCCTTAGGTCTAGTTTAGAAAAATTTTTCCCTTTCGATAGGTGTGACAGCATGTCTTTCATGAGGGGCAGAGGGTATAGGTTGCTTTCACTGATTGTATTCAGGGCCCTATAATCCACGCATACACGTAAGGAGCCATCCTTCTTCTCTCTAAAAAGGACCGGGGCAGCCACTTTAGGCTTGGCTGGCTCAATGAAACCTCTCTCTAGGTTTTTTTTTATAAATCTTTCCATTTCCTCCTTCTCCTTTGGGCTCATGGAGTATAATCTGGGCTTCGGGAGTTTTGCCCCAGGCTTGAATTCAATGGTACAGTCTGTGGGTCGGTGAGGGGGAAGCTCATTCGCCCTCTCCTCACTGAAGACTTCAGCAAGGTCCCTATATTCCTCTGGTATTTCTGTTAATCTTTTTCCTCTCCTATGGATGCTTTTTCTATTCTTGATTCTGGTAGCCTCCCTTGGGGTTTTAAGTCCATAGGGTCCCCCTTCAGGAATTTGATTTCTGTCGTCCTCCAATTTACCCAGGGGTTCCATTTTTTCAACCATTCCATCCCTAGAATCATTGGGCATTCCATACCTGGGGTCACCACAAACGTTATGTCCTCTTCATGGTTGCCCAGGGAGAGGTGTATTGGCAGAGTGGCTAGGGTAGCTGGCACCCCCCCTGCTATGGATCCATCTAGCTGGCCAAATGAGATTGGTTGTTCCAGTCTCCTGGATGGGATGCCCAGATTCCCCACTAGTGTTGGGCTAATGAGGCAGCGGGTGCAGCCAGAGTCTATTAAGGCTTTCACCTTCACAGCTTCGGGCATGGGGGGGATTAATATAGTCACTGTTTTGAAGATGGGTGTGATGCATCCACTTACCAGGGGTTCGCCCTCCGAGCTGTCATCTGAGGCATCCACCGGCCCTGTGGTGTAGGCTGGAGTTCTTTCCCCTTGGTGAGCAGAAGTGGGGGGTTCTGCAATTTCCATCATTCTCATGGCCGTTTCTTTTGGCTTAGCTGAAGACTTTCCGGGTTTGTTGATTGGGGATCTGTCTGGGTTGTGCTGGGGGGCCTTTGAGCAGCATTCTACAGCTCGATGCCCTTCTCTTCCGCACTTGAAACACCCCATTTGCTTCTTGGCTGTATCCGATGATTTCACCGGTTGGTGTGTCAGCTCAGGCGGGGGGCGGCTCCATTGTTTTCCTTGGCGGTGCCTCTTCAATATGTCGATCTCTGCTTCCTCTGCCAAGACGTACCATTCCTCAAGTCGATGTGGGTCCCCTCGGGGCAGGCAAGCATCATATAGATCATAGTTTAGTCCGTCTTTGAAATGGCCAAGGAGGATGTCTTCTGGCCAATTCAGTTTGCTGGCAATGGCCCGGAATTCTTGTGTATACTCAGCCACTGGGCGTTTGCCTTGCCTCATCGTTGTTATTCTTTCACGGGCTTTGCGATCAGCCAGGGGGTCTTCAAATCATCTTCTCAAAGAGGACATGAAACGGTTGAAGTTACTGAGTTCTGGGGCATTGGAGTCATGCAAGTTCACCACCCAATCTGCAGCTGGTCCATCTAGGGCAGATTGCACGATCCGGATGCGGGCTTTGTCGCTGGGAATGTCCTGTCCATATTCCTCCATGTAGCTGAGGACTTGGGTTAGGAAAAACCCCAAGCGTGTTGGCTCCCCTTTGAATTTCACCTCCAACGGTGGCCGTCTTGGAATGGATCGGTGCCTCCGTTGTGGGTGGTAGTGTCTTCCATCCAGATTGCCATCTGTGGTCCGGTAGGGGGCGGGGGCTCCTGGATCAGTAGATGTCCCTGGGGTTGCAGGTTCCACGTCCCCCTCGGTGTCTCTCCCTTTGCGGCTCCAGGAGCTGGGGCAGCCGTAGGGCTCAGTATTCTCCTCTCCTAGGAAGCTGAGAGTTCTCTTCATCAGGTCAATAGCTTTCTCTAGGATCCAGTCTGAGTACGGTGCCCAGCTTCCTCCCTCTTCACTTGCGTGCAGGGATTTCTCCATCTCCTGCTTCCATTCTGGTTGCTTGGTCCCCCGTCTCAGGGTCACCTTTCTTGATTCCTTTCCCCACTCACTTTTCTTTCCAACGCCCATTGACCAGTGAGGCTTGTGGTCCCGTGTCTCCACCACTTCTTCTCCCAAGGAATCTGACCTCTCGGATCCCAACATCTGGCAAGGTTCCAACTGGGTCAGCGGCTCTCTGTCCAGGGAGTTTTCCCCCTCTCTTGCTCCATTGTCTGACATGGTAAATTTTTGCAAAATCCCCCGGCAAGGGTCTCCCTTCCAGGTGGATTAATTTTGCAAGTCCTGTCTAATGTAAGGACCCACCCCACTTTGCATCTTAAGAAGACAGAACTCTTGGAATAATTCTTCCAACAGGAATCCTTTATTAAGAAGAAGTGGTTGCAGGCATGCTAGACAGGACTTGGGGTCCAAGCTCTCCCATTCAAGGTTTTAAGGGGTTCCCCAGCAGTCCCACCCAATCACCCCCCCTTCCAGTGATAGTTTCAGGCATCACAATTCCACCCCTTTGATGCTTTCTTCCGTCCTTCTGGATGGAGACTTCAAATAAACTACATGAAAGGTAAATAGCCCCTTTGTCATGGTAAGGTTCTTTGGTGCTATTTACATTCAAACTCTTTGAGGTTGCAATAAACACATTCCTTCATACTGAAGGAAGTGAGGGCCATAAAGCCCCTTTGTTCTCCCCCTTCTCTCCCTCTTATGGCAGAATCCAGAGAAGGCAGAATTGGGGTTTTCTATATTTGATGATTAAAGATGAAATATAATTGGATTCTGACACTTCCCAATAGTTTGCAGCATCCTGTTTCTCAATGTTAATTAAATCACAATCCACGAGTTGCATTCTTTCTGTCACTTATTTCCAAGGTCAGTTCATCCCTTGAGGAAAGATTGGAGAACTTCTCTTTCATTTGGCAAAATTTCCCATCCAGTTTCTACCTTAGAGCAGACTTAGTGAAGAATTCAAAGGGCCATGTTCCCCTTCTCTCGTTTACATCAGAGGAAATGTGAGGGAAGTACTTTTTTTATGGCTTGCTCCCACAAGCATCAGCCAGACCAGCAAAAATGAAGATTGTCATTATTTTTACTTTGCCAGATGGTCGCAGTGGGAAGCTAGGAAACAGAGGGGTGAGAGTGGAGAAGCAAGAACACTAGTGGGAGAGACACCAAATGTCTATGGAGATTCTCAGTCATCCATGCCCTAGATATCCCAAAGATGCTTTTTCATGAGGCAATTGGACTTTCTTTTTTTTTCTTTGAAGACATTTCACTTCTTATCCAAGAAGCTTCTTCAGCTCTGACTGGATGGTGGGGAAAAGAAGGATTTGTACTCCTTGCAGACAGCTGGGCATTTGCATGTTTTTTAGAGAGTCGTTGAAGTCACCTGGAGGCTTATCTGTGTCTTCAGGGTCACCTGAGTAGTGCAAATGGGTGTGGAGCCTTCTTGAAACTGTTGAAAGGGCTGTGTTGTAGACTGAAGCTAGATGATGTTGTATCTCTCCCCCCTCCCCTCTGTTCAGAGAGGGCTGTTCAATTTTGACATAGATAGCCTATTTGACCCCTCTTTCAAAGAAAAAAACAAGAAAGTCCAGTTGCCTCATGAAAAAGCATCTTTGGGAAGAGACAGCAAAGTGATAAGTTGACTTACAACCATACAAAGCCCAGTTATAGGTAGACATATACATGACCCACAAAAAAGGTGCCAGGCTTTGAACTACCTCATCAGCAATGGACAATCCTGAATAGGATTCGCACCTCACACCTCTGTATGAATGGATGTGACTCTGGGGTCCCACGTCAAACTGTGGATCACACCATGACTGGCTGTAAGCTGTGAGCATACACTGGTCCAGCATCAGTTGTTGTTTGTTCTGTCCCAGCCTACGTACGTCCTTGTTACTGCACAAAGACAAGCCCTCTTTTAACAGTAGACTGGAAAATAAACCCTTTTTATTTGAATTACAGACCTGATAATTGTCCCAGAAAAACAAAAGCAACAGTACACTTTTCCAATGGAGCAGAGTCAAACAGGAAATAACTCACAGACAAAATAAACAGACCATGATTTCTTAAAGTTCTTTGCAAATGGTTGCCTCCAGCAACCAGCCCTGCCCACATGTTCCCTTTTTGTTATGCAGCCCCCAAGGCATGGCTTCTTACTGCTTTCTCCTCTTCCCTGGATTCGCCCCATTGCCTCCCTCTGTCTTACTCGTGTGAACTGCCTATGTCTATGAGCATCTCTGAGGTCTTCCAGCTGTGCTTCCTTCCTGAGTCTGACTCAGCTTCCCAGCACAGCTGGCTCTCAGCTTGATCACGAGTGGAAGGACCAGCCTCCGCATCAGTCTGTAAGTCCTGCAGCTCATCAGAGCCTCCCTCCAACTCTGATGGCTCTCCAGGCCCCTCCTCCTCCTCCTCCTCTGATTCCCCAGACTCAACTATCGGGATCACAGGCTGGCATGTAATCACAACATTGTTTTTTAATATAAACAATGCTGCCCTTCAATGGTTAGATGGTCTAGATGATATTTGAACATAGAACTTTTTGACATTTATATTTTATTGGGTTCTACTCATCTAGTTGAAATGTTAATTTATTTTGCTTGTCCATGTATGATACGCCATATGCTAAATAAATAACTATTCAAAGTTACAATGATACTATAAAAGGATTTAGGATTGGTTTCTGCACTTAGAACTGTTGTAACATGCCTGCTGTCACGTGGTCAAAATTTGAATGCTTGTCAACTGGCATGTACCATAAAATTAGACATAACTCACTTAGCAGTTGCATTGCTTAGCAACTTAAGTTCACGTTCCAATTGTGGTCATAAATTGAGACTACCTGTAGTTGAAACTACATTTCCCTTATGGTGCCCTTAAACGCAAACAGATTCAGCTCTGCAGTGAGATCATAGGAGGCAACTGACTCTTACATCAAAGGCTGGGTATGACAACAAAAGGAATCCCATCACCAGGCCTGAAATACAAACTTTCTGATATAGTCAACATCTATAGCAGAGGTTTTGTATTCTCCTTTAATGCACAGCCTGGTTTTAATCTGGCAGTTCCACAATCCATTCTGACATCTCCTTTCTCCAAAAAGTATGATTTCCAGTTGCAGTTTCCTTCCTCCCATATTCATTAGCAAGTCCCTTTTGCTCTTTCAACCAGCACTAACTACTTTTCAGTTAAGGGCTACAGTAAAAATCCAGAAGGTCAGAAAATGTCCAAGAAGTATTTTCCTTAGGTAGAGTTAGCAGACAGTTTTTAACCTTGCAGCTGACATTGTTTCCCAAGGCAAAGAGGCATTTATCATTGGAGCAACAACTGCCCCATAATTGAGAGCCTGATTCTGGATCCGTTAAACTTTGGGGTCATCTAGGTTTTCTTCAGACAGTCAATCCAGTTTCTCAGAATTGCAAGGCGAGTGTCCACAATTTATACCTCTGCAACAGCATCACATCCTGCTTTGTTTAAGACAAGGTCATTCCCCCTTAGGATTTCTTATGATTAGAAAACTGAACTCATTTCAACTGGAATGATACATCTTCATATAGCAATGAGTGGGAAGTGTTTGAATCATATATATGACTCCCTCTCCCCTTTGGCTATTCATTCTTTTCAGATAATTTTTTAAAAAGAAATTACTCCATCAAGAAGTTGACTGGAACCTATTACCAAAACCTATTACCAGAGTCTGTTCCATAAATTTAGAGAAATAATTAGATTTAAAGTTGTTGTTATTGTTAATTGTGAAGTCGTGTCCGACCCATCGCAACCCCATGGACAATGTTCCTCCAGGCCTTCCTGGAGGAGGAACCTTGGAGGTCATCTAGTCCAACTCCCTGCTCAGGCAGGAAACCCTATAACATTTCAGACAAATGGCTGTCCAGTCTCTTCTTAAAAACTTCCAGTGTTGGAGCATTCACCACTTCTGGAGGCAGGTTGTTCCACTGGTTAATTGTTCTAACTGTCAGGTAGTTTCTCCTTAGTTCTAGGTTGCTTCTCTCCTTGATTAGTTTCCATGACGTGCTCTGCATATAAGTTAAATAGGCAGGGCGACAGAATACAGCCTTCCGGACTCCTTTCCCAATTTTGAACCAATCAGTGGTTCCATGTCCAGTTCTCACTGTTGCTTCTTGACCCGCATATAGGTTTCTCAAGAGACAAATAAGATGGTCTGGTACTCCCATCTCTTTAAGAACTTGCCACAATTTGTTGTGATCCACACACTCAAAGGCTTTAGCATAGTCAATGAAGCAGAAGTAGATGTTTTTCTGGAACTCCCTAGCTTTCTCCATGATCTAGCGTATGTTGGTAATTTGATCTCTAGTTCCTCTGCCTCTTCAAAATCCTGCCTCTACTTCTGGAAGTTCTCAATCCACATACTACTGGAGTCTAGCTTGTAGGATTTTAAGCATAAATTACTTGCATGTGAAATGAGTGCAATGGTGCGATAGTTTGAACGTTCTTTGGCATTGTCTTTCTTTAGAATTAGAATGTAAACTGACCTTTTCCAATCCTGTGGCCACTGTTGAGTTTTCCAAATTTGCTGGCAAATTGAGTGTAGCACTTTTACTGCATCGTCTTTTAAGATTTTGAATAGCTCAACTGGAATATTGTCACCTCCACTAGCTTTGTTGTTGCTCAGCTTTCCTAAGGCCCATTTCACTTCACATTCTAGGATGTTTGGCTCGTGGTTATCAGCTCGTTCTTGTATAGTTCTTCTGTGTAATTTTGCCACCTCTTCTTAATCTCTTCTGCCTCTGTTAGGTCCCTGCCATTTTGGTCCTTTATCATGCCCATCTTTGCATGAAACGTTCCCTTCATATCTCCAATTTTCTTGAAGAGATCTCTGGTCCTCCCTATTCTGTTGTTTTCTTCTATTTCTTTGCACTGTTCATTTAAGAGGGCATTCTTATCTTTTCTAGCTATTTTCTGGAATTCTGCATTCAGCTGGGTGTATCTTTCTCTTTCTCCCTTGCCTTTCGTTTCCCTTCTTTCTGCAGCTATTTGCAAAGCTTCCCCAGACAGCCATTTTGCTTTCTTGCATTTCTTTTTCTTTGGGATGATTTTAGTTGCTATCTCTTGTACAATGTTGCAAACCTCCGTCCATAGTTCTTCAGGCACTCTGTCTATCAGATCTAATTCCTTAAATCTATTTGTCACCTCTACTGTATATTCCTCAGGAATATGATTTAGTTCATATCTGAGTGGCCTGCTTTCTTCAATTTAAGCCTAAATTTTGCAATGAGAAGCTCATGATCTGAGCCACAGTCAGCTCCTGGTCTTGTTTTTACTCACTGTATAGACTTCTCCATCTTTGGCTGATTTCTGTGTTGACCGTCTGGTGATGTCCATGTGTAGAGCCGTCTCTTGGATTGTTGGAAAAGAGTGTTTGTTATGACTATCGTATTCTTTTGACAAAATTCTAACAGCCTGTGCCCTGCTTCATTTTGTACTTCAAGGCCAAACTTGCCGGTTATTCCAGTTATCTTTTGGCTTCCTATTTTAACTTTCCAATCCCCCATGATGATAAGGACATCATTTTTTAGTGTTGATTCTATAAGGTGCTGTAGGGCTTCATAGAACTGGTCAGTTTCATCCTCTTCAGAACCAGTGGTTGGGGCATAGACCTGGACTACTGTGATATTGGATTCGCACTGAGATCATTCTGTTATTTTGAGGATTGTATCCCAGTATTGCTTTTCCTACTCTTTTATTGACTATAAAGGCTACTCCATTTCTACTAAGGGATTCTTGCCAGCAATAGTATACCTGATGGTCCTCTGAATTAAATCCACCCATTCCTGTCCATTTTAGTTCACTGATTCCTAAGATGTCAATATTCAGTCTTGTCATCTCCTGTTTGACCACGTCCAGTTTGCCTGATTCATGGATCTTACATTCCAGGTTCCTATGGAGAAAAGATCTTTACAGCATCGGACTTTCCTTTCACCACTAGATGCATCCATAGCTGAGCGTCCTTTCTGCTTTGGCCCAGTCGCTTCACTCTTTCTGGCGCTACTAGTACTAGCCCTCTGTTCTTCCCTAGTAGCATATTGGACACCTTCCGACCTGAGGGGCTCATCTTCCAGCATCATATCTTTTTGCCTTTTGGTACTGTCCATGGGGTTTTCATGGCAAAGATACTGGAGTGGGTTGCCATTTCCTTCTCCAGTGGATCACATTTTGTCAGAACTCTCTGTTATGACCTGTCCATCTTGGGTGGCCCTGCACAGCATAACTCATAGCTTTATTGAGATACACAAGCCCCTTCACCACGACAAGGCAGTAATCCATGAAGGAGAGATTTAAGTAGGGCTGAAATAAATAAGAATTAATTTTTAATTTGAAGTTCATCAATTTGTAATGGTTGATTCCCATTTGATTGATTCCCCAGTTTGTAAAGGGTCACTTTGTAAAGTATTCCTACATACCAGTTATTAATATTAGTCTGATTATTTTAAGATAAGCATTGGAAAATCTATAAACACCTAAAGGAGAAATACAACAGGTCTGAAGACACCAAGTATATAATACAACCTTCTCCAACATTGTATCCTCCTGATTGCTAGATTTCTAGCAATGGTATTATCTGATGGTATTATCTAGTTGGATAATAAAATGTCTGCAAAGCCAAACTCAGAGAGCATCAAAGACTCCACAGTTCTGCCACTGTACTCACTATCATGAAAAGTAAAGGGTTTTTTTAACTTGGTATCTCTCAAAAGGTTGATAACAACATCCTTAAAGACATGGCTGGGGACCAATGGCACAGTGAATAACGAAGTATCCAGGTTCATTTTAACATACTGTTGTATGAAACCCAGAGCTGATATTTGAAAAAAAGAGATGGTTGCAGAATACGGCATTTGCCGTAGTGGAAGGACCAAGCTTTGGTTTCATATAAATGGGTTAAATAAATAATGAAGTCCACTGTTTACTGACAGGGCATCCGTTTTGCACCTAGAAGGTCTCAAAATGAACCTCTGGCACCTCCAGGAAGTGCTGGAGAAATTCTCAATTTATGAGCTAGATGAAAGTGTGACTATGACTATTGCAAAGAGGTTTCTTATGCTATTTTGATTCCTGGGAAACACAAAGAGAAAAAAAGGGAAATTCTGCATCTGAACATAAGCATTTAGAGCAGGAGTCTCCAAACTTGGCAACTTTAAGACTCGTGGACTTCAACTCCCAGAATTCCCCAGCCTGCATGTTTGGAGACCCCTGGTTTTTTTTATGAGTTCTTGTGTTCATGCTGGTTGACAAGAATTAGCTATGCAAGAAGAACAAAGTGTCTTAACTGATAATCCTAGCAAAGCAGACCCGCTAAGAAACAGACAGAGGCAAGACGCCATGACCCAACAGGAGCGATACAGCGTGATGATTCTGCGAGGTAAAGGTGGCAGCAGGCCTGGTTCACCTCGCCGGCAAGAACAAGACGCAGCAGTGGCACAAGTTTCCCCTGCAGCCTCCCACAGAAGCACTACCAGCATCAAAGGTAACAGCGGCCTGAATGCTCCTGGGCCAATCTCCTCGGCTCGCCGCATTCTCTTTTTTGTCTTGCCCAGCATCTGCCGCCCCGGAGATGTAGTCTGGCCACGCAGCTGTGAACTGTCCTTCACACACCTTGCCTGCCTTCAACACTCACGCACCAAACACTAAAGGAGGGGGAGGAGAGGGGCCCAAGGAGAGTGGGCAGGGCTTTGTCATTGACAGTTGGAAAGGTGGAAATGTTTATCTTAAAGGCATGTTTATCTTAAAGTCTTTATTAACAGTGTAACAAATCGACACACATCATAGATGTTTATGCCAGAATCTGAATTTCTCTTGCTTGCGTCTAACTTTTCTTTCTAAACCTCTCCCTTATTTTGCAGTCATAAGTCACATCTTCCAATTAGCCCAGAGAAAGATTCACTTCCGTTCCTTTTTCCCAGGCTTTCCTTATGAATCTCCTCCCTCACTCTGTCATCTGAATTAACTCTAAAAATACCATACACTTCTGTATATCTTGTCAAAGCAATAATATCATATATTAACAGCGTTGACAGCAGCTTTCACACTCACCAGCTGCCCAGCCTCGTGGCAGCAGTGAGGGGTGGGCGTGCATGCGCCAGAGTGTGAAAAATGGTCTTAAGTCACTTTTTAAAGTGCCATTGTCACTTCAAACCATCACTAAATGAACTGTTGTAAGGTAAGGACTACTGTACTTTATCATTTTTTTCCTTTTTTTGGGGTCATCAAGTTTACATCAAGTTTTTGGCACCTTTCTAGGTGACTGGAAAAGCCTGTTACACTACCCGGATTGCAGCTGCTTTCTTGCAGGTATGTGGAACAGCGTGGGACCCACAGGGTTTGCAAAATTAGGTGAGGAAGTTGGTTACAGCTTTTTAGGAAAGATAAAATAGACAACCAAGAATGCTTTATTGACCATTCTTTGTCCAGATTTTATATCAGTTGCATCTGCTAATACAGGCATTCTGCTTCAGATTTCTCTGCTATTTTCAGCATCTGGTAAAATGAATGAGTACTTTTCCAACAACCTGTAAAATCCAAGACACTGTGTAAGGACCCACCCCACTTTGCATCTTAAGAAGACAGAACTCTTGGAATAATTCTTCCAACATGAATCCTTTATTAAGAAGTGGTTGCAGGCGTGCTAGACAGGACTTGGGGTCCAAGCTCTCCCATTCAAGGTTTTAAGGGGTTCCCCAGTAGTCCCACCCAATCACCCCCCCTTCCAGTGATAGTTTCAGGCATCACAATTCCACCCCTTTATTCCTTTCTTCCGTCTGGATGGAGACTTCAGATAAACTACATGAAAGGTAAATAGCCCCCTTTGTTATGGTAAGGTTCTTTGGTGCTAACTACATTCAAACTCTTTGAGGTTGCAATAAACACATTCAGTTCCTTAGAAGTATACTGAAGGAAGTGAGGGCCATAAAGCCCCTTTGTTCTCCCCCTTCTCTCCCTCTTATGGCAGAATCCAGAGAAGGCAGAATTGGGGTTTTCTATGTTTGATAATTAAAGATGAAACATAATTGGATTCTGACACACTGCTTTCATTATTTAATTCCCCCCTCCTAGATTGTTGATTCAGGGAATATCCATTTCTTTAGTGTTAACTAATAATGTTAGTTATTTAGAGATAGATTTGTATTGGTTGCTTCATTTTTTTAAAAAATTTGTGTTTTTTAGGCTCCAAGCCTTGTACACCCACCCAAAAATGGCTAGAGCCAAAAAAACAAAAACAGATAACCATGCAAGCCTGGCAGTAATTTTGCGTTATGCTGTTGGTGACATCATGAGAGAGGAGCTGCTGAAACTGATGTCTTTGCCTGAAACAACACAAGGTGTAGATATCTACAATGCTGTGAAGGAAGCTTTTTTGTCACAAAACGTAAGACCAGAAAAGGTGGTTTCAATTACAAGTGATGGAGCACCTTCTATGGTGGGGGCAACATCTGGCTTCATACAGTTGTTTCTTCAAGAAACAAAACAAAGTAATTCAATTCCACTGCATCATTCACCAGGAAGCTCTTTGTGCCAAGGAAAGCAACAAAAAAATTGACAATGTCCTCAAAGACGTCACAAAAATAGTGAATTACATCATGGTTTGTGCTCTGAATTGTTGGCAGTTTCAAGTACTACTTGAGGAGGTTCAGGCACAATATGATTGTTTGTTTATGTATAACAATGTCCGATGCCTGAGCAGAGGACAAGTCCTGGAGAAATTTGTGGCCTGCTTGGATGAAATTCGGCTGTTTATGGATGAAAAAGGGCAAGAATATCCACAGCTCACTGATATGACCTGGCTTACCAACCTCATGTTTTTTACAGACTTTACACACCACTTCAGTCTGCTCAACAAACAATTACAAGGTGCAGGGAAAACAGCAGAAAGGATGTTTTGTGACATCAAAACTTTTGAGAGAATTCCCTCCACCGGTAGACCCTTATGCAGGTCGAAAGTCGCCCTGGAGGGTGAAACTTCTGTCGTGGAGGCTTTGCTCGGCTGCGGAGGAGCGGTGGCTCCTCTAGCTGTCTGAGCTATCTCTGAGGGCCGACGGGGAAGATCGGCCAGTAAAATGGCCGATCACCCTGCCGCTTCAAACTGCAAGTCAAAGAACATCTAAGCTGTAAGAACCAACCATGGTGAATCCGAGTGAGGCTTTTTTTCTTTTTCCTGCTCCTCTCTTCATTTTATCTTGCTTTTTTTTTTTTTTTGCCTGTAAGAGCCTTATTGGAATTATTTCCCTGGCTTGAAAAAGCAGCTTCTACATGCTTGGGAAGAAAGGCGTTAGAGAAGAATACAATAAAATGTTAAAGACTATACTTTATTTTCATATGTTTTGGGGTACAGGAAAAAAATTATTTTCTAAGAGCTGTACTATCATTTTATGCTGGACGATTTCTTCTTTTTTCACATTATATTTCAAAAGAAAGAAAAAGGGGGGGAAATGGTGTCTGGAAAAGTTTTTTTTCAACTTACTGAGGACATCTAGTGGCGAAAATCTAATATGGCAACTTTTGGCTATTTTTTGGAGATGGAATAGATGGACCTTCAAATTATCTTTGAAGAGAAAAGATAAGCTGATGCAGCTGTGAGAGTTGTGGGGGTGGACACTGCTTAACTTTTATTAAACACAGCCTCCACAAGAAGAAAAAAAGAGACTCTTTTTAATTACTATCAAAATGGAGAAAGCTCATTTACAATTAAACTGCAATATTGGAAAAGATTTATGAAGCCACTGCAGAAATATGTGCTACAATGAAAGAGTTTACTACAGAATTAAGATCCAGAAGTTGTACTTCAAATCTTCAAACTGATCTCCAGACTATATCTGACTATTCTATAAATCAAAACATACTAGAAGAGGAAACAACTGAGATAAATGAGGAAGTTACTTTATCTTATAAATATTCCATCTGCAGCTTTGAGCACCAGAAGAATCAAAGACTGAGACTGGAAACTTTAAAGCAACAAAACTTTAAGGATGAGAGAAATAGATGCCTAATGCAGAGGATGGGATTCCTATTGTTTCAAAGGGCACTACAGCAATAAAGAGAGATCTATTGGCTAAAAGGGAAGCTTCGTTATGGAAACCTGCCTGGCACAGAAAAAAAGCCAGAATAAGTCTGAAAAGAGGAATTTAAAATTGTGTAATGGATTTAAAGGCAATGTTGATTTATGGACAGTTATAAGGATTAAGATTCAGAGTTAGAAGTAAGAAAAAAGGTTGATTATTAGAACAGATGTTTTAATTAGATTAAGAATGTACTTTTTGGAATAATAGGTTTGTTTTCATGAAAATTATTATGTATTGGAATGGAAAAAATGCTGGCTTTTTAGAGTTGGATTGATTTAATAATTAATTGTTTTAAATTAGAAGGATGATGTTTCTGTATGATAATATAGATGTGATAAGGCATGATAATCAATTGGATGAAATTTGAATTTTATTTAATGAATTGAAATGAGTTAAGACACACTATTTTGTTATTTTAAAGAGATTGATCGATTGATGGAGGATATATGTATAGGGTAGATTAATATTTTATCTTAATTAGGATATGTATTGTGTAGTGGAAGAAGAAATAAATGAGACTTGTGATAAAATGAGGAATATAAGAGATTAAGAATTAGAATATAGCTGGAAGGAATACCTGAACTGATAACTTGCTGACAAAGTTAAATTTGATTATGGAAATTGTAAACTTACAAAGTTTTAAAACAGGTTTAGCAGTTATAGAAATTTAAATTAGAAATGGAATATTTTAAACATATTATGCTAGTTGAGGGAAATAGAGAGGGGACATTGAATGTATTGAGTTGAGTTATTTATATATGGTTCTATTGTTGAATGTTTGATTACCCAAACACTTTTTTTAAGATTTAAAAAACCAATAAAATGTCTTTCAAAAAAAACATTTGAGAGAAAACTGGAGGTTTTTGAAAGAGACCTTGAAAGTGGGCAGCTGAAATATTTTCCTACTCTAAAAGTTCATTTAGAAAATTCTACATCATTTGCAGATGATCCTACAAGCCATCAGGAAATTTACATAGAATTTTCTAGCATTGTAGCAGCTGCAAAGGTAAATTTTAGTAACAGATTTTCACAGTTCCGTAAGATGGAGACAACCCTGTGTTTTCTTACTTCTCCAGGTAAAGCCAAATTTCAAGAACTTGATCTTTCCTGCTTAGAGTGGTTCGGAACCCCTTCACAAGACTGAGCAGCATGTGGCATTGGAAGAGGCTGCCAAGAAGAAATCATGGCAAAGATAGGACGCCTGTCTGAATTTGATGTAACACATCCTGAACGTTGGAGCTCCTACATTGCAAGGGTGGAGAACTACTTTCAAGTAAACCAAGTTCGGGAGGATGGACTCAAAGCCGCAACGTTACTTTGTGTCTGTGGGAAGGAGACTTTTTTAAAAAAAACAAGTTTTATTAGTTTTTTCATTTTACAAACAAGTGCTTACGAATCAACGTGGTGGCAGGGTAATCAATTGTCCAAAAACAAAGTCATACTCATATAGTTCAGATTAAATCATTAAAAAACCCCTTTCTATTCCCTCTAATAATATATTATATTCAAATTAATGTATTTCAATATAACGTCAATCCAAACAATCATCAATAACATTTCATCTAAATAAGTCCAAATCCTGTATTAAGCTTTACTATTTCAATTGCTATATTCCATATTGCTAATATAAATACAGTACATAATTAACACTTCAGGTGTCTCTCCATTCCCTTTTTCCTTAACATAATCAATAATCATTTATTAATATCATTTCTTCTTTTTTCTTATTCTTCTTCCATAACAAAATAACTATCATTTCTTTTTTTTTAATTTTTATTTTTAACCAACAAGACAAAACAAAACAAAGCAAAACATAATACACATACACACAATATATATACTCCTCCTTTTTTTTACAGCAATTGCGTAACGGTATTTACATTTCCCCCTTATTCTTCTTTAGAATATTTGTCCTTATAGCCCGTTATTTCTTATTTACATTTTTCTTCCTTCATATTCTACTTCTTACTAAGAATAATTCATATTATTATTATTATTATTATACATATTTTCACCTGACCTTTCCATATTTATTCTCCTCTATTATTTCTAGTCTCCAACCAGACATACCACTTGTTCCATATTATATAATATTCTGTGTCTTCCTTTTCTTTTATCTCTTTTGTTAATTTGTCCATCTCAGCACAGTCCAGGACTTTTCTTATTACTTCTTCCTCTGATGGTATATTCTCATTTTTCCAGCACTGTGCATATGCTATTCTTGCCACCGTTATTATATGTAAAATTAAGTACCATATTTCTTTACTATGTTTTCTGTTTAAAATACCCAACAAAAAGATCTCTGGTTTCCAGTCTACTGGTTGGTCTATTATTTCTTGGATCCATTTTCTTATTGTAGACCAGTATTTTTTTTGCAACTGGGCATGTCCACCATAAATGATAATATGTTCCCAAAATAACTATCATTTCTAATAGTAAAAATATTAGTTCAAAAAAGAAAAGAGAAAGAAAACAAAAAACAAAAACAAAACAAAAAAGAAAAAAACTACATTTCTACTCTATTATACTTTATAATCTATCAATCCCTCAATATCTGTGTCAAACTCCTTTAACCCCCTCACAAAATTACTATATCCACAACAAACATGTTAATACATGAACGAACATCTTCTTATTAAATTCAAATCTTTAATTAATTTTTATTCAATCTAACATCTTATTTAACTGTCTTAAGCCATAAATCAATCCATATCTAATAAACCTTTTAAACCCGTTATATAAAGCCTTGAGTCACACTCTTAAACCTTATTCTAGCTTTCTTTTTATGCCAGGCAGGCTTTCATAGCAACGCCTCTATATCAATAAACAAGTCACTTTTTGTGCCTTGTAGTATCCTTTGGGTCAAACAAAAGTGTCGCCTTTTTGTTTTAGAGACCTAGCTCCTTTGTAAATAATCCCATGTTGTTTTAAAGTCAAGTCTCCACATTTGAAACTGCTGAATAACAGACTCAGTTATGTCCAACTTTGTAGTTAATAGTTGCTTATCCAAGCTATCATGGTTCTCGGTAAGTTGATCTTGTCTATCCATTTCTGTTGGTTTTGGAATTGTAAGTGATTTAATTACAGTCCTTTTTGGTTCCTCGGAGATCTCATCAGAATGCATATGAAGTAAAGTGGAATCTTCTTTAATCTTGGTTCCGCTTCTGTTGTTTTTTGGTCTATAGAATGCTCAGATAGTGTCTGGGGGTCAATTTGTAGATTCAAAGCAGAATTTCTGTTTCTTATTGCTATAGTGCACTCTTTTATTTGCAAACGTATTTGGTCAGTAGCTTCATAAAGTTTTTCCAGTATGAGTTTATAGTCAAGTTGAACATAGGGTTTCTCCATTTCAAAAATAATTAGAAACAGTCTGTATCTTTTAGTAGAGGCTGTATTCAAGGAACATTTAATCAGTATCCACTCCCACAAATACAGCTGTTAAGTCTCTTTGTCTTTTTCCTTTTATGGTAATCTGAAGGTCAAAGTCAGTCTCACCATAAGAAAAAGAAACTGTTGGAATTTTGACTTTTTCCACAAGGTGTCCTCAGTAAAATATAAAATCTCCTCCCAGACACCAGGGATAACATTAACAAGATCAGAAAACACACAAAAAAAGATAATTCTTCAAATGTAGACTAAGTCCAGTAGTAAATTCAATATTAAAAAAAAAATTTCCAAGACCCCAAAGTGAATAAAAAAATAAAAATAGAAAAAAAGTCACTTTAAATTAATTCAGTCCATTTAAGCTTCTTTTCCCATACTCACAAACGCCGCCTTCTTAGAGTAGGGAAATAATTTCAAAAGTGCTCTTTACAGGCACAAAAGAAAAAGGAGAACCAAGAGAGAGAGAAAAAAGTCTCACCAGGCTCAGCCACAGGGGTTCCTGCGCTTAGATGTTCTTCTGACTTCTGGTTAAAGCGGCAAGGTGAACGGACATTTTACTGGCCGGTCTTTCAACCGTCAGCCCAAAGGAGCAATCTCGGCTGTGGAAGAAGCTGCCACTCTCCCATGGACGACGAGGACCTCCTCAATGGTAGCCACCCCTTCAGGGCAGCTTTTCGACCCGATTAAGGGTCTACCAGCAGCGGAGAATCTGCAGCTGCAAGCACCGCGATCCGGAACCGGAAGTCTGGGCGGGAAACTTTTGATATTGCTGAAAATTTGGTTGCCCCAGCACCTTTGGAATCTATCGCTTATGCAGAGCTGAAGAAAATGTTAAAGGAACATTTTGAACTGAAACTATCGGTAATTGCATGGCATCATGCATTTGAACAGCGGGACCAACATCCCGGAGAGTCTGCTGAGGACTTTATTGCTGCTCTGCGTCAAGCTGCAAGACCCTGTGAGTTCAAAGACTTGGAGGAATGGCTACGAGATTGGCTAGTTTGTGATTTGAGAAGCCAAGAACTGCAGCAAAAGATTTTTGCAAAAAAAGCCATTTCCTTCCAAGATGCGCTAAGGCAGATCACAGCTGAAGAAGCAGTGGGAGGAGCTGTTAAGGCCTTGCGGCTTTCCAAGAATCCTATGTGTTCGGGCTCAGTCCATCAAGAGGTTGCTCGAGAGGTATCCGAACTGGATTCCAAAAATGAGGTCGATCGTCTGCAGCAGCCATCAGAGAGAAGGCCCCAAAAGCACGCTGAAAAAGGGTCTGACAAGGCAGTTCCATTCCCTCGGTATTTCAGATGTGAAGGCCGCCACAAGCATTCCGACTGCTGTTTTCACTCTGCTACTTGCCAGGCATGTGGCCGGGAAGGCCACATAGCTGCTGTCTGTTTGGGTCGCAAGAAAGACTGTCCATCGGAAGAATTGCCTCGGAAAGGTATCAGGGTACCCAGCCAGAATAAGGTGGGATTTTGTGCCTCCCGATGGAGTGTCTTGAGAACAGGGGCCCACCGGCTATTGAAGAAAAAACTACGTATTGATGTCAAATTGCAGGGGGTCACCTTAATAATGGATCTGGACATGGATTCAGCTCTATCAATCATTTCCCAGCACACGCTCAAGCAGATCTGCTGTAGAAGCGACCAGAGAGTTAAACTCAGGCTGTTGAATCTTATCCTAACTGACTTCCAGAATTCCCAAGTCAGTGTGAAAGAGGAGGCCACACTCAGAGTGCAGCGTAGAAACTTTGAAGGGTTTTTGGACGTTGTCATGGTTGGGGTGACCGCATGAGTGTATGAACTTGATTGGTTCAAGGCACTTGGAATTTAGGTGACTGGGCTACACAGTTTGCAAACTGCAGGTCTTGCAGAAGTTTGCAAGGAGTTTGCTGACGTGTTCAGCCCAGAATTAGGGTCGTACAAGGGGCCTCCAATTGCTTTACGGTTAGACCCCTCCATTGCATCGATTAGGATTAAGCCTCGTTGGGTGCCTTTTGCACTTAAGCAAAAGATTAATGCTGAGCTGGATAAACTGCTACAGCAAGGGATTTTGGAACCTGTGGATAGCAGTCCATGGGAAACACCCATAATCACGTCACACAAGGCCAACGGGGAAGTCCACATTTGTGCTGACTATAAATGCATGCTAAAGAAAGCGTTACAACAGCACTCTTATCTGGTGCCTGTGGTGAGCCACATTTTGGCCTCACTTAAAGGAGGCCAAGTTTCCACCAAACTCAATTTGGCCCAGGCCTATCAACAGCTACTGGTTGATGATGCAACGGCTGAGGCCCAGACGATCGTAACGCACCGGGAAGCTTTCAAAGTCAGAAGACTGCAGTTCGGAATTAATGTAGCTCCTGGCATTTTCCAAAGCGTGATGGAGCAAACACTCCATAACATTCTGGGAGTTTGCCCATATTTCGATGATGTCCTCATCGCAGGGGAATCAATCGAAAACCTGTCTGAAAGGCTTTGGTCCATTTTGCTGCATTTCCGCGAAGCAGGGCTAAAGCTTAAGCAGGAAAAATGTAAGATTGGAGTAACTTCCACTGAATTCCTGGGGTTTCGTATAGATGCCGAAAGCATCCACCTTGCTGAGTCTAAGCTCAAAGCGATTCAGCAAGCCCCAAGTCCCAAGTCAAAGAGCGAGCTTCAAGCCTTCCTTGGGCTTATAAACTTTTACCATTCCTTCCTTCCCCACAAGGCTGCAGTGGCAGAGCCATTACACCGGCTCTTGGATAAACAGGCTCCATGAAAGTGGACAAAGGTTCATGAAAGGAGTTTTGCTGAGGTCAAAGCATTATTGACTTCAAATGCTGTTTTAGCTCATTTCATAACTTGCGATTCATCCCCTTATGGGATCGGGGCTGTCCTAAGCCACCTCAAGGCTGATGGGACACAAGTTCCTGTAGCCTACTATTCAAGGATCTGACTTCTGCTGAACGTAATTATGCGCAGATAGACAGAGAAGCCTTGGCCTTTGTGGCTGGCATAAAAAAGTTCCATGACTTTTTGTATGGTCACCACTTCACGGTCTTTACAGACCACAAGCCATTTCTGGGGTTGTTCACAACGAACAAACAAACCCCACACATAATTTCTCCTAGACTGTTGAGGTGGTCAATTATCCTTTCTGCGTATGACTATTCCCTGGTTCACAAACCAGGCAAAGAAATGGGCCATGCAGCTCTTAGAATCTGATCCTGCTCCATATCCTGGCTATCCAGGATTTGCCTGAGTCTCCCCTCAATGCAGGGGATGTGGCTGCAGAAACAACCACTGATAACATGCTAACACGTGTGTTGAACTGGATGCTGTCAGGATGGCCTGACACGTGTCCTGGCACCAATTTCCAGAGTTTCTGGAAAAGAAAGTATGAGCTATCCACCTTTAAGGGTTGTGTCCTGTGGGGTAGCAGGGTAGTTATCCCAACCTCATTGAGGACTAGAGTATTGCAGTCTCTGCATGAGGGACATCCGGGAATAGTCCGGATGAAGGCGCTTGCGTGCAGCTATCTCTGGTGGCCTGGGCTTGATAAAGAGATTGAGACCCAGGTCCAGGGGTGCCATATTTGCCAACAGTCCAGGCCTGAAATTCCACAAGCTCCCGTGCATAGATGGGAGGATACACATGCTCCTTGGTCGAGAGCTCATATCGAAACTTTCAGGGGCAATTCTTCCTCATTGTTGTGGACAGTCACTCTAAATGGCTAGAGGTCGTTCCAGTGTCCACCACGACTACTGCCACGTTCATCCAGGTGTTGAGGGGGATCTTCGCCTCTCATGGGCTCCCAGATGTTCTTGTCTCCAACAACAGACCTCAGTTCACTTTTTTGGAGTTCCAGTCTTTCCTGAAAGCCATGATCCGTCATGCTACTTTCATCCGGCTTCCAACAGCCAAACTGAGTGAATGATGTGCACCACCAAAGACGCCTTGAAGAGACTCACTCATGGGAGCTGGCACCACAGGTTAGCTGATTTTCTCCTTTGCCTCCACACCACAGCTTTCACAGCTACAGGCAAAAGCCCAGCTGAACACTGCTGGGGTCGCCATCTTATTACCAAATTAGACAGATTGCACCCAGACCAGGTGGCTCCACAGGTGTCACAGCTGTGGGCACTGAGGAGACTACAAGTGGGTGATCCAGTTTGGGCAAGGAACTATGGACCTGGACATCTTTGGGTGACAGCAGTGGTCTGCAAAATTACTGGGCCACTGTCATACGAAGTGGCCTTGGAAGATGGTCGCGTGCTGCGTCAGCACATTGACCAGCTGCGATGGAGGCTACCTGCTCACCCTTCTGCTCTTGACTCTGCTCTCAGGGGGAAGGAGGACCACGATCACGATCGTGGATCTCAGTCTCACTGTGAAAGTGGGGGTTTGCACTCTCCAAATAGGGGTTTTGTCAATGAGGCGGCTCCTGACTCTGGCACTGGGTCCATGGGACATTACACGCAATCGGCTTCTCATGCCACACCTACCTCAGGCCTTGTGCCTACAGGACAGTGTTCCCAACTGGGATCTCTCGCTGATCTGGGGAATTCCACCCCACCAAGGAACTCTGGGTTGAGCCTACCGGACTAGGCCAGCCAGCAAGATCTGGGTTCGCCCGCATCAAACGGGCCTCAAAGTCCCAGTCTGCTGAGTCTGGCAGGTGAGCTTGCAGACCGGGCACTTGCAGCAGCTCCGAGATGATCGGAGCAGTGCAGAGGCCCTCCAAAGTTCTTACAAGATTATGTAAGGTTCATGTCAGTAAGCGGGCAGGCCTAGTGTTCCCTAGAAATAAGAACACACTCAAAAGAGTACTGTGATATTATAAAGTATGATATGGAGATTGACTTGTAGTAGTTGAAATAGTAGTATCTATTTTTTAAACCAAGAGGGGAGGGGCGTTATGTCCTGGGCCTATGATTGACAGAGCAAATGCAGGATGCTGCAGAGAGATTCGGGCAGACCACGTGGCCTGCCCGGGCCAGACAGGCTGTCTCCAGCCTATTGCGCTTGCGCAGAGCAGGAAAATACGTTGCATTTATTGGCTGACGCTGTTCCCTGCAAAAGGTATAACAGGGATCAGCGCCATTTGTGTTGTTCTGTTGAAGCTTAAATAAAGAAGCATCTGTTGTTACTCCTGCCTTGTTTCAATGCCTTACCAACGCACAGAACAGAACAATGGCCATAATAAAAAAGAAAAAGAAATGAAGGAGAAATAAAAACAAGGGAATAAAACAAGAGCATCACAAGCACCAAAGTCTAAATAGAGTTCAACTTAATTTGATTTTTTTTAATGTTATGAGTGTTTATACTGCTTCCATCTGGGCTGAATCTAAGTGGAAGCAAGCAATCTAAGTAAGCAAAGATGGCTTCAAGTCAAGGTGACATGGAGAAGTCCATTCTGCATTTTGTTTTCATTTCCTATTTAGCTATCCCAACTTTCACCCACCCATTCCTTTTGGGGGGGGTTACCTTGGAATCCATCTTGATTCTTGGGGACTTCATGAACAGGTCCATGCAGTTTTCTTGGCAATGATTTTTGGATGTAATTTACCATTACCATCTTCCTAAGGGAGGGAAGGAGAGAGGGGGGGGGAGACTGGCCCCAAGTCACCCAGTTGGGTTCTTGACTAAGGCAGTTCTAGAATTCTGAGTGGCTTTCTTGCAGATGTTTCATTACCAAACTGGATAATGTCATCAGTGTTAGCAGTTCAACCCTGAACTATAAATATTCTCTTCTATTGATAGAACTTCTGTAAAAATCTTATAGCTTCTAGCTTACCTTCAGTCACTATCTCACATTTGTTCTCAATAGCCCTAATTACTGAGTATCTGAATCTGAGATGCCCTTTGAAGTTGAGGACCAGGTTTTCTATCTATCCACTTCTTTGTCCCATTCTACATCTGCCAAGAATAGAATAGAATAGAATAGAATAGAATAGAATAGAATAGAATAGAATAGAATAGAATAGACCTTGGAGGTCATCTAGTCCAACCCTCTGCTCAGGCAGGAAACCCTATACCATTTCAGACAAATGGCTGTCCAGTCTCTTCTTAAAAACTTCGAGTGTTGGAGCATTCATAGCTTCTGGAGGCAGGTTGTTCCACTGGTTAATTGTTCTAACTGTCAGGAAGTTTCTCCTTAGTTCTAGGTTGCTTCTCTCTTTGGTTAGTTTCCATCTGTTGCTTCTTGTCCTGCTTTCAGGTGCTTTGGAGAATAGCTTGACTCCCTCTTCTTTGTGGCAGTCCTTCAAATATTGGAAGACTTCTATTGTGTCACCCCTAGTCCTTCTTTTCATTAAACTAAACATACCCAATTCCAGTAACCGTTCCTTATATGTTTTAGCCTCCAATCCCCTGATCATCTTTGTTGCTCTTCTCTGCACTCTTTCTAAAGTCCCAACATCTTTTTTCCATCATGGTGACCAAAACTGGATGCAATATTCCAAATGTGGCAATAGATGGAAAACAATAGATGGCTTTGCAGAGCATACTATACAAAGCTAAATGGGATTTGAGCCATTTGGGGAATCACATTATAAGCATAAGGCCATCACATTAAACTGTACTATGATTTATTGGCATGGTCTTCTGAGAATGTATCAATTGTGATTGGTAAATCTGGGTTTGTGCAAACCTAGTCATGTACTTGGCAAGACCTGAGGCATAAGCAGCTGAATTGCAGACTAACCCCAGGCAAAATAATTTGTATCTCACAAAGGTAGCATACCAAACATATGTATAAATACATGCATGGGTGTCTCAGGGCATCTTGCTTGTATTGAGCTACTTTTTTCCCTAAGAGAGAAGCAAACCACAGTATTTACATTGCTAAAGTGCAGGCAGTGCAAAGCACTCTGCTGTGAAATAAATAACAGGGGATATTAAAATTCAATATGTAAAAGTAATGGAGTAATGAAAGATGTACAGCACTATGTACAGCATGTATAACAAGGACATGAATATTCCAACTGATAAATAACATGCTTAGCAGGCTGGTTTCTGGGCAGAGAATTAGGGGCTAAGATGACTAATCTCAACAGAAACTGGAGATAGGAGGATAAAATCCAATCCATTTTTCTTGGAAACACTATTATTCAGTATTTCTCAAATCTGGCAACTTTAAGATATGTGGACTGCAGTCCCCAGATGACTGGTTTGGAGATATATGCCCAGAGATATGGGCTTTGGAGATATATGCCCAGACATATGCAGCTATGAACAAAGTTACAGTTAGCCCTTGATTGACAACAGTTCATTTACAACAGCACTGAAAAAAGTGACTTATGACTCTTTTTCACATTTATGACAGCATCCCCATGGCCACATGATCAAAATTCAGATGCTTGGCAACTGAGTCATATTTATGATGGGTACAATGTCCCAGGGACCATTGTGGCCTTCTGACAAGGAAAATCAATGGGGAAGCCAGACTGACTTAACAACCGTGTAACTAACTTAACAATGCAGTGATGCATTTAACAATTGTTGTAAGAAAGGTCGTAAAATGGGCAAAATTCATTTAATGACTGTCTTCTTAGCAATCATGATCGTAAGTTGAGGATTGCCTGTATTCCCAGGATGCAAATGCTGGTAATCAAGATCAACAAAAGTTCCCATTCTCCAACATGAAAACTTTTACCATTAAGAGCACATTTATAGAACAACTGACTGGTAGATGTAGGAAATTTCTGAAGTGCAGGATTTTAAATTAAAATCAATACCTTCACAATATAGAAGTTTTAGTTCCACCATAATAGTGGTAGATTTCAGGTTGAAATTTCCTTCTGCATTGTTTGCATGGTTCTGGGGAGTTGAGTAGATCAATGCTAATGACATAGTTAAACTGATACCAAAAAGGAGTGCGGATCTTCTCCTATTCAGCATTTAAAAGTCATCAGTAAGGAAACATTTATAATGTTAGTGGTTTCTGTTTTCTTGAGGAAATTCTACCCTCTGTGTTAATCAGATAAATCAAAGGCAAACAATACAACAGAGAATGTTATTATTTCATGGAAGATTTCCAAGGCTGACTTCTAACTCTTGGATTTTAATAATGGGACTGTGTGTGTTCAGTATTTGCTCTACTCTATGGCGGTGTAGAGAAGTATGTGAAAATTCTGACTGACATATTTGACAGCTTGCAGCAATAAATCCAGGTCAGAAGAGGTCTTATGGGAAAGAGATGTTCCTTTGGATTGCTCTTTTTCATCCCATGGAGTAACATTTCCTGCTTCATGATTTCAGAATAATAGAACAACAGAGTTGGAAATGACCTTGGAGGTCTTCTAGACTAACCCCCTGTTTAAGCATGAGACTCTGTCAGACAAGTGGTCGTCCAATCTCTTTTTAAAAACCTCCAGTGTTGGAGCAACCACAACTTCTGAAGGCAAGCCATTCCATTGATTACTTCTAACTGTTAGGAAATCTCTCCTTATTTCTAGATTGGTTCTCTCCTTGATTAGTCTCCATCCATTGCTTCTTGTCCTGCCTTCAGGTGTTTTGGAAAAAAAAGATGACCCCCTCTTCTTTGTGGCAGCCCCTTAGATATTGGAACACTATTGTGTCATCCCTAGTCCCTTTTTTCATTAAATTAGACATCCAATTCTTGCAACCATTTTTCGTATGTTTTATCCTCCAGCCTAATCATCCTTGTTGCTTTTCTCTGCACTCTTTCTAGAGTCTCAACATCTTTTTTACATAATTGTGACCAAAACTGGATGTAGTAGTCCAAGTGTGGTCTTACCAAGGCATTCACATTATGGTCTCAGATCTTAAACAATAGAGAGAGAGTTTGTAACCAAACCACCATATACCTGGGGTTAGGAATAAATCAAGATGGTTTATTATTTCATTAAGATAAGATGATCAGATCAGATCAGATAAGATAAGGTAACCTTTATTGTCATTTTTTTATTGTGGGCACAACGGCACACATCAAAAATGAAATTTAGTTGCCCGCTCTCAAAGTGAAACACATACATGACACACACCTAAATATACTATGAACAAAATATGTATAGACCCACACCCCTACATATACGTAGCAAATAAATATTAAATGCTGTCCATCTTGAATATATAACGGAAGGAGGAAGCTTGAGAGTTCACAAGGTTAATGCTGTATGGAATGAAACTATGGCTGAATCTGGATGTTCTGCTACGGATACCACGAAGCCTCCTCCCAGAAGATAACAAGGAAAACAGGTCGTGAAGAGGATGTGTAGTGTCCCAGATAATCTTACGGACCCTGCTCAAGCAACGCTTCTGTGCTATGTCCTGGATGGGAGGGAGGGAACTGCCAATGATCTTTTTGGCCATTCTCACTACTCTCTGCACCGCCTTCCTGTCTGAAGTCGTGATGCTTCCAAACCAGACTGTGATGCTGTATGACAGGATGCTCTCAATCGTCCCCCTGTAGAAAGTGGTCAGGACAGGAGAAGGAAGATGTGCTTTTCTCATGCGACACAGAAAATGCAGGCTCTGCTGTGCCCACTTCACCAGTTTCTCATTGTTGAGTGACCAAGTCAACCTATTCGTTAGCTGCACACCCAGGAATTTGATGCTGGTAACCATCTCTACAGGTGAATCATTAATGCAGAGAGAAGTTTGGCTGTGCCTGCCTTTTCTGAAATCAATGATCTCTTTGGTTTTTACAGTATTTATTCATGTGAGGAAGAATATTAATTGGTTATCTCTTTAAAAAAATACAGAGCAACTAATAGGAGAAATTGGCATACAAATTAACCTGTAGTTCTCATAATTTGATATAATTTTCAGGTCATATCCATGCAAAAGTGTGGAACTAAACTGTGCTCATTTCAGATCATTTTATGTTAAAATGGGGACAAAATGCTCCTTTACCATAAAATGCTTACCGGATGCATAAAAAGGAATCAATTTTGTTGGGAAAAATGGTGTTTGGAAATAATGTAAATTGTCATGCATTTTATCTTTTAAATTTTAAATACCTATGGAAAAAGATTACAATGGACATGCATTAACATTCACACTTGACTTGGTCCAGAAGTAGATAAAAGCTTCATCCTTCAGAAGCTTCTAAAAATGATTTCAGAGTCTCTCTGATTTGGGCTGGAAATCAGATGAGACAAATTCATGAGGACACAGTGGGGAAAAATGAGATTTTGGGATATATTTATGCTGTACTTAGATGCCAATTAGACGTATGTCCCAAACAGAGAAGAATATTTGGCCTAGTGGGGAAAATCAGAATATAGGATCCAGTTCTGGTTGCCACAATATAAAAAAGATGTTGAGACTCTAGAAAGTGCAGAGAAGAGCAAGTCCCTTTCAACTCTATTATTCTGTTATTCTGGATGCATTGTATGAGAAATAATTAAGTAAATTATCATACATGGGATTGCAGATTACTAGTTTTCAGAATAGAATAGAATAGAATAGAACAGAACAGAATAGAATAGAATAGAATCTTTATTGTCACTTTAAATGTATACTAATCAGCAAACATTAAAATGAAATTGTTACATTCAACTCTCAAAAAAATATCATTATGCAAATACCCACATACATGACAGAGAAATATCACAGTCTACCAGTAATTTGAATGCATACATATACATGGCATAAAGATATACAATAGTTAGATCCTATTGGTTATTTAAATAAAGTATCTTATCTTGAGTAAGACTATTAACTATGCCAGCTAAGCTTTATTTTTCTCTCTCTCTTATAAATACTGTTCCATTTGATATTTGCTCATAGCTTATAATAGTCATCCAGTTGTTTATTTCTCCAAAGTCTTCCCCAATGCACCCATTCTCCAGTAAACCTCCATAGGAGGAGGCTTTTCTTTCTTGCCATTGTCTTTGTGGTTATTTCTTCAGCAAGTCAAATTAGTGAAATTAGAGATCAACCCATTTCTGTGATGCATGGCTCAGTAATTCTTCATCTGAAATTCACAGATTAAATACTTTGTGCCAGAGTACATTTTGGTTCTGCGTGTTCCAAGACACATTGATCAAACAGAGGGTAATGGTGAATTAGTCTTAGCAGAGCAGAGCAGAGCAGAACAGAATAGAACTGGAAGGGACCTTGAAGTTCTTCTAGTCCAGCCCCCTGCTCAAGCAGGAGAACCTATACCATCTCAGACAGGTGATTGTCCAGTCTCTTCTTAAAATCTCCAGTGATGGAGTGCTCATGATTTCTGAAGGCAAGCTGTTCCACTGGTTAATTGTCCTCTGTCAGAATCCAATTATACTTCATCTCCAGTTATCAATTATAGAAAACCCCATTTCTGCCCTCTCTGGATTCTGTCATACAAGAAAGGGAAGGGGGTGAACAAGGGGGCTTTGTAGCCCTCACTTCCTTCGGTACAACTTCAAAGGGATTGAATGTGGATAGCACCAAAAGGCCTTATCATAACAAAGGAGGCTATTTACCTTTCATGTAGTTTTCTCTGAAGTCTCCATCCAGCCGGCAGAAAGGAAAAGTCCTGTCTAGAATGCCTGCAGCCATTTTCTCTTAATAAAGGATTCCTGTTGGAAGAATTATTCCAAGAGTTCTGTCTTCTTAAGATGCGAAGTGGGGTGGGTCCTTACATCCTCACTGTCAGGAAGTTTCTCCTTAAATCCATGTTGCTTCTCTCCTTGATCAGTTTCCAACCATTGTTTCTCATCCTTCCCTCTGGTGCTCTGGTGAATAACCTGACCCCCTCTGCCTTATGGAAGTCCCTTAGATACTGGAATACTGCTATTATGTTTCCCCTATTTCTTCTTTTCGTTAGACTAGCCAAACCCAGGTTCCGCAGCCGTTCTTCATATGTTTTGGTCTCCAGGCCTTTAATCATCTTAATTGTTCTTCTCTGATTTTTTTCCAGACTCTCAACTTCTTTTTTGTGATATGGTGAGCAAAATTGGCTGCAGTATTCGAGGTATGGTTTTACTAGGGCTTTATAAAGCGGTACTAATACTTCGCATGATCTGATTCTATGCCTCTGTTGAAGGCTGTGGTGCTACTTTCCAGTAATTGATTTAAGGAATGTTATTGAAGTAATATTTGGATCGGACAAACTGCTGATTGACAAATGAGATTGAGGTTTATTTCTCAGATAACAAAGGATTGCACTCCCTTGAATGACTAATAAGGAGTAAACCATGAGTTATTTTCTTTTCCATATCAGATTGGAAAAGGCAAACTGGTTTGGAATAATCCAAGTAATCTCTGAAATTCTTCATGTAGATTTATTTATTTACTTATTTATTAGATTTATGTTCTGCCCATCCCATGTAGAGGCAACCATGCGTGGCTTACATATATTAAAAACCAGTAAATATTAGAATGATAAAATAATGGGCTTCCAGTTTGCGATCGTGGCTCTGGTGGACGTGCGGGGCAATCTCTCCCTCCACTGTCCAGGTTTCTCCTGCCTGGGGACCCTGAAAAGGGTCGGAAGTCACCCTGGAGAGGCGACGAGCATGAAGAGGACTACCAAGCAATCACAGAAGGGTGGCAGCCCTCCTCTTTGATCCTGGGCAACTCTTTGAACTGACGGGGAAAAGATCGGCCATTAACATGGCCCATCACCAAGCCACTACCAGCCGAGGCCAAAATTACTAACAAGCACTTTGAAAGCACCATGGAGGAATTGGGTAAGATCTTACCTTCTTTCTACCCCAAGTATTTTACTTGTAAAAAGCCTCTGGAAATTTCTTCCCCCTGTGAGGAGAGAGGGAAGCGTTTGACTACCTAGGGGACATAAAGCCTTGAAAAGAACTATTAAATAATTAGATTTGCTTCTTTTTGATACTTTGGGACCCAAAAAGTTCCTACTTTCATGGGGATCTGCTACACTATCTACTCTTTTAAAAGATGAAAGAAAACTTAAACTGGATAAAAACCTAGCCTAGGATTTGAAAAAGATTTTAAATGCTATCGAGGACATCTTGTGGCAAAACTTGGTACAGCAAGTGAATATTCTTGACAAAAAGACCTGCTCATAGCCTAGATCTGTCCTTGGTATTATCTAAAAGAGATTAAAAGCTGAGAGAAAGCTGGGCAGTGAAATTGCTTTTTAGGATTGTGGAGGTGAATACTTACTGACTCTCGTTTAATAGATAGCCTTCACTAAAGGACTACCTATAACCCACTTCAGAAATGGAGGAGGACCAGCAACAAATTTCACTTAATTACAAACATACTTGAAATTTTTTTTGAAGCTACTGAGATAATTAAAGCTAGACTGAAAGACTGTAGAGATAGAGGTCATGTAGAGGTCGTGTGCAGCACACTGCCATGATTCAAATACCTACATGATCTCACCTACATGATCTCACCTAGTTCACAGCACCAGGATGTTGCAGAATACTGCTCCTGGCTGGTGCCCCTGGCTGGTATATTCTTAAGGATTGGTGAGGAGAATCCACCAATAAAAATGCTGTTGCTATTTTATCTTATGCTGCTTGGAAAAACTATAAAAGCAATAAACACTGCGAAGGCAGTCAGACATCTTTGCACCTGTAATGACTGGTCTCTGATTCCATCATCTGGTGCCTGAACCGGGACCCCCCCCCTGTGGGTAGCAACAGACAACATACTTACCAGCGTCTGGAACAGACTCCTAGGTGCACCTTCATCCTCTGGGACCCTCAGTGGTAAGTATGGGTTGCAACATGTACAGGAACTCTGATTCCTGTTACACAAGTCAGGCATGATGGCGCCTGAGGCAGACATAAGGAAGCTGGTTGAGGAGGTAGGGAAACACTGCCCCTGGTATCCAGAGCATGGGACGCTCTGTTTATGGGATTGGATAAAGATAGGGCATACTTTACATCTTGAACCCTGGGCTCCAGTATTACATCGATGGTATCAATGCCGTCAAGCAGTGGAAAAATTTGGCTCCAATGCTTCAGCAGGACAACAATTGACTACAAGCCCCCCACCTGATTATGACCAAGTAAAACTTGCACCCCCTGAAAGCATCTCAAATTGGACCTTCAGCTTGTTCTGAAGAGGCTAATTCTTTTGCTTCTTTATGGCCATCGTACACCCCCATAAGGAAAATATTACAGGAACAATTAGAAAAGGGGGGGGAATATAGAAGAAATTGCCAATATGCTTTCTGTTTGTCCAGTACACGCCACAGGACAAGTAAATCAGAGTGGAGCTCAAATAGTGGAATATCGCCCTTTGTCATATGCAATTTTAACAGAACTGACAAAAGGAATTAGAGATACGAGGTTGGGAAGTACCTATGTGCAGGGAATGCTGGAAGCCACTATGAGAAATCATATCTTAGTACCTGAAGATTGGAAAACTACCTTTCGCATGTTGCTTACTCCAGCGCAATATGTAGATTGAGACAGCGAATTTAAACACCAATGTGCTGTGCATGCTCTTCACTTGGGGGGGGGGTCTTTATTCCTGACCAATTGCACAGTTCTGGCCCCTTTGCCCCAGTTGATGACCAGATTGTTCTACCGGCTGCCACTTTACAGGTTTCTTCTGAATGCGCTTATTGAGCCTTCAGAAAAGTGCCTGTTTCTGGCAAGGCTCATCAAGCCTTCTCTAATATCAGGCAGAAGGCTATTGAGCCATATCCTGATTTTATTAATAGATTACAGGATGCCTTACAGTGGCAGATAGACAATCCTGAAGCTCAGCAGGAATTGTTGATGAGGCTGGCAAAGGACAAGACCACTTCTGAATGTTGAAGGACAATTATCAATCGGGGACAAAATCCAGAATTGGCAGATATGATTAGAGCACGTCAAGATATAGGAACAGCCTCTTACCAAACCAATTTATTGGCGGCTGCTTTATCACAAGGCAGCAAACCTCAAGGAAAGTGTTACAACTGTGGCAAACCCGGTCATTTTAAAAGGGAATATAGAAATCCAGGGGGAGGTATGATTGCAGCATCTCGCTCTCCTTTCCATCTGGGATCGAAACCAAAAACAAAATGCCCAAAGTGTCAGAAGGGTTATCATTGGGCAAGTGAATGTCAGTCAGGAAACAGCCGACCGGGCCAGTCTCTGGCTCCAGTCCAAACAGAGACAACAGACCAACAATAGAAAATACTCCTGCAGACTTCCGGTGGTGATGTCGAGGTGGTGAAGGGGAAAGAGGACAGTCTCCGTCCTCTAACTGATTTTTTCACATTTGGAGACCCTTCGGGGGCACAGAAAGCCTGGAGGGCTACGCGTGAAAAGGGTGAAGCCTTGGGGAGTAGTGAGATGAGAGGCAATCATCCACTACAACGAAGGAAACCCCTTAAATTCAACGTGAAAACATCTATTGTCAGACGGTGGATTTGAGACCATGACAAGCCACCGTGGATGCAGAAGCAAAGATATACTTAATAGACTGTGTCATTGAGTGAGTTAAAAAATTACAAAAATACTCTAAAGTAATAGAAAATCTAAAGATTTACTTGTCTGTTAGTTTTGGTGTTGGAAGGAAGCTCAGCTGGAGAGGGAATCCTCAACGCAAGCGGCGACCCAGCGGGAAGAGCTGTGAGTCAGCAAATTAAAAACAGCCAGAGGATTATTAGGAGGGAGACAAAAAAAAGTCTTGTGGTGAACATTTTAGTGCAGAACGAAGAAGAAGGTGGAAGATTGAGGGAGGAGAGGTTGAGAGACAGGAGACAGAGACGGAGGAGACGGTGGAGTGACTAGGATGAGAGAAGTGAAAGGAGACAATCGGTAAGCAGATAGCCAGAACTGCAGAGAAAATGGCGATTTAAGAAAGACAGAGAAGTAGCGCATTGTAAAAGATTGGAGAAAGTGAGGTCAGAGGAGAAAGGAAGAGATAGTTTTGGACAAGCAGAAAATCTGGAAAAGTAAAGGAAACAGGTAGAGGATGAGACACAGGGGTGAAAGTGATAGGAACGGATGGATGGACAGATGGTTGATGAAGAAATCTGGAATCCTAGAGAGACCGTCTGTCAAACTCGGTGAAGTAGCACGTCATAGAAGATTGGAGATTGGAGAAAGTGAGGTCGGAGGAGAATGGAGGAGATAGATTTGGGAAGTGTGGAAAGTTTGGAAAGTGAAGGAGACGGCTAGAGGACGTGATACAGTGGTGAGTCCTAGAAAGACTGTGTGTCAAGTAAGAAAGAGAAAAGAAAGTGCAGAGGGTTGGAGAAGGAGAAGAGAGGTCTGGGGATATAGTGAAAGTAGATATAGAGTTAGAAAAGGAGAGAAAGAAGAATTATAAGTCTAGAATAAAAGTTAGATAGGTTGTTGGCTAAATAAAGTTAGATAGGTTGTTGGCTAAATAAAGAGATATTAAGAACAGAATATTTGAGAAATAGGATATTAAAATGACAACATTGAGAACAGGGAAAAAAAAACAATATCAAGTCTAGCATTGACACCTTCGTCCCCACCAGGGCAGAGAACAATAGAAGTAATGTTGGGGACCGAAAAACAAAGTGTAATGTCAAATATGCAAACCATGCAGTCCACACTACTAACTTCAGGAAACGATGCTAAAAATGCAGGAGACAATGATAAGAATCACATAGAAATGAGAGGGGATGTGAATAAATTAGATAATAAGATCAAAATGATACAACAAACAATTGAGAAAAATGAAGAAAGAATTCAGACAGTAGAAGTAGGATTGGATAAAATAGGGAAAAAAGTTGATACAGTAGATAAAAAATTGATGGGAATCAACAAAAAAATGGAAGAATCGATCATACATTTGGAAATGGACAGGGCAGCATTCTATCTAAGATTCCAAAACGTGGTGGAAGATAAGGAAGAGGATTTGGGTACTATTATGGTAGAGCTGATAGCCGAAGCTCTACAAAGGGACAAGCAAGAGGTATTTTAGAGATAGATGAGGTGTACCGAATCCATATGAACTATGCTTGATGTAATAGACTCCCAGGAGAAGTACATACAAGATTCGCCAGAAAAAAAGTTAGAGACATAATATACAAGATTACAAGAGAAGATCCAATGATCTACAAAGGCATAGAAATACAAACATTAAAACAAGTCACAAAGAAAGTGAGAGAACAGAGAAGGGATTATAGATTTCTCAGTGCATATCTAATTAAAAGAAGCATACCATTTAGATGGTTAGTCCCAGAGGGGATGTTGATAACATGGCAGGAGAGAAGGATTAAAATAGATAGCTTAGACAAGGCAAGAGAATTCTATGAACAGTTAGAAGGGGAGGAAGAAGAGGAATAGTAGCAAAGAAGAATCAGAATTAGAATCTAGAAGTCAGGAAGACCAGCAACAGGAGTTAAAAGAAAGAGAAAGAGAGATAGAAAGTAAGGAGGTAAAAAACAAAGGAAAGAAAGAGGAGTAGGTTTGAGAACAAGACAAACACACATAAAATAATGAAAGAGGAGATTAGATTAATATCAATCAATGTCAATGGATTAAATGCACCAGCTAAAAGAAAACAAATACTAACAAAATTAGTAAAACAAGGTGTAGATATTGCCTGTCTACAAGAAGTACACATAAAAGAGCAGCACAGAAAATATTTGGAATTTCCAAAATTAGGAGTACTATACACGGCACTAATGGAACAAAAACAGAGAGGAATAGCAGTTTATATTAGGAAATGAATTAAAGCCAAATTAAAATATCAAGATACAGAGGGAAGGGTGCTAATAATAGAATTACAAACTGAACAGAAATCATGGCTGTTGGTGACAATTTACACTCCAAATGAAAATCAAAAACAATTCTATAAAAACCTACATGAAAAACTTATAGAAATTGGACAAGGAAATATCTGTATAATAGGAGATTACTGTTGAGTCCTTGGCGCAAAGCAGACACGAGAAGCAATTGGAGTTCTCAATTTTCTTTATTCTGCGTTCAGCTTACAAGTAGATGGCTTTCCTTAACTTCCCAAATGCTCGCAGCCTCTTATATAGGCAACTCCCAGGTAAATGTGTTACTTTTCCCGCGCCAGCACCCGCACATGCGCACGGCGCTGGCGACAGCCTGTCTGGTCCCGGGCAGCCTTGCACCTGCCCGGGACTGCCTGCAAACGCCCGAGCCGTTTGCAAGGCTCGGGACATAACACCCCTTTCCCCCGGGCTGAAACTACTACCAACATATAATCATTTGTTCTATACAGCGTTCCGCTCCCCAGTGCTTCCACTGTTTGCTGGCTTTTGCCTTGCCAGCAATGTTATATAATCCTCTAGGTACTTAGGAGATTTCTTTGCTCTCTGTGACCTTCTCAGCTCTGGGTTACTAGCAGGAGTTCCCTGACTGGAGGGAGATGTGAGCCTGTTCTCCTTATTTTGTCTTGGTGCCTTCCAAGGGCTGTGCCCTGATGCCTGGCCTGCTTGCTCGCCCACCGGGCTCGTCAGGCCAGGGCTTCTGTCACTTTGTGACCTGGTTGACCTGCCTAGCTGTAGACCCTCGGGCCCCCTGAAGTGATAGCCACTGCTGGGCGTCTCTGTTGAACCTCCTAGGTCCGTCCAAGACCTGTCAGGAGGCTGTCCATTCCCTGAACCCCGTTCTGTGTCCGGGCTTGTGTGGGTTTCTGTACCTTCCCAAAACTCAGTTATTCCCTGATTTGGGCTAGAGGTGTTGTAGTCGGGACTTGGTTCCTCGACCACCTCCCTGTATGTTTGACCCCCTGTAGGATTTGGGGTAAGGTCAGGCCAACCTTGGGGATTGTGTGCCAGCTCTCTTGCGGGGAATGATTTGTTGGGATGCCCCCGGGTATCCTCCGTGACTGGAGTGCTGTGTGATATGTGTGGAAAGTGAGTATGCCCCCGGGGTGACTCCCTGGCTGGAGTAGGCGTGGATGCCTGGTAGTTGGGTAGGCTCATAGAATTCTTGTTCGGAGCTCTCGCGGAACCCTGGAATGGGCCGTTTGTGGCTCCATCAGTGGAGATGGGCAGCAGCTCGTGCCCTTCCCTTTGCTCCAAAGGGTCCCCCTCCCCCCCTGGAAAAGACCCAGGAGTCTCAGCTGGAAGATGCCGCCTAGGGCGGAGTTGGTCGATGTGCCTGCGCAGGACACGACCGTTGTCCAGAGCTACCTCGTAGGATAGAGGACCCGTGACCCTGGAGACAGAAGCGGGGACCCATGTATGACCAGGCCCGTAATTGCGAGTCCAGACCGGGGCACCCTCAAGTAGTTGTCTAGGTGCCCTAGGATGTGAGGTAGATGAAGGCAATCTGTCCGGATGCAACCGGTCAAGTTTAGTAGTAAGTTGACGCCCCCAACGAAGTTCAGCTGGGCTTCTCCCTGTAGAAGTGGATGGTGTGGTGCGATAAGAAAGGAGAAAGTCAGCCAACCTGTGATGCCAGTCCCCGTAGGTGAGTCTTTTCAAGGCGTCCTTTGTGATGCGCACCATGCGTTCAGCCATACCGTTGGTGGACGGGTGGAAAGGCGCAGACGTGGCATGACGAATCATGTTAGCCTGTAAAAAAGCTTGGAATTCGGAGGAAGTGAATTGAGGGCCATTGTCGGACACAATGACATCTGGCAGCCCGTGTGCAGCAAAAATCCCCCTCAGTACCTGAATAGTCTTTGCAGTGGTGGTGGATGAGACAGGTACAACCTCAAGCCATTTCAAGTGGCTGTCAACAAGGACCAAGAAGAACTGGCCCTGAAAGGGCCCAGCGTAGTCAATGTGCACCCTAGACCATGGGGATTGTGTTTCCTCCCATCTATGCACGGGAGCTTGGGGCATCTCTGGGCAAGATCGTTGGCACAGGTGGCATGCATGCACCTTAGCCTCAATATTTTTATCTAAACCAGACCACCATAAGTGGCTGCGTGCAAGAGCCTTCATACGAACAATGCCAGGATGACCCTCGTGGAGGGATTCCAAGACCCTAGTCCTCATTGAGGTGGGAATGACAACTCTGTTTCCCCAAAGCAAACAACCCTGAGAAAGGGACAGCTCGTTCCTTTTGGACCAGAAACTCTGAAACTCAGGACTAGGGCAGTCCTCAGGCCAACCAGACAAAACCCAGGAATGGACACGTGAAAGTGTGTGATCTGTACCTGTTTCAGCAGCAACATCCCTGGCACTAAGAGGGAGCTCGGGCAAGGCTTGGATTGATAGAATGTTGACAGCTGGCGCAGGGTCAGCTTCCACTGTTGGCAGAGGCAGTCTACTGAGGCCATCAGCATGGCCCATATCTTTCCCAGGCTTGTGGAGTAAAGAAAAATCATATGCAGACAGAAAAATAGACCACCTAAGCATTCTAGGGGAAATGATTTGGGGAGTCTGCTTACGTGTGGTAAACAGTCCCAGCAGAGGCTTATGGTCAGTGAAGACCGTGAACTGCCTGCCATATAGAAAATCATGGAATTTTTTAATTCCCGCAACAACAGCCAGAGCCTCCCTGTCTATCTGAGCGTAGTTGCGCTCGGCAGAAGACAATGTTCTTGAATAATATGCAACAGGAACCTGAGTTCCATCAGACCTGAGGTGGCTCAGGACAGCCCCAACCCCGTAAGGGGACGCATCACACGCGATGCACACAGGAAGAGACTCGTTGAAATGTGCAAGTACACTGTTAGAAGTGAGCAAGGCCTTGACTTCGTTAAAGCAGGCCTCATGCGTCTGTGACCACCGCCACACTGCTTGCTTGTCTAGTAGCCTGTGAAGAGGCTCAGCTACACTAGCTTTATGTGGAAGAAAAGAATTGTAGAAATTCAGGAGACCCAGGAAGGCCTGAAGTTCGGCCTTGGACTTTGGCCTAGGTGCTTCTAAAATGGCAGTTAGTTTGGATTCAGCAGGGTGAATCCCAGCAGCATCAATTTTGAATCCCAGAAATTCAGTAGAAGGCACCCCAATTTTGCATTTGTCTTTTTTGAGCTTGAGGCCTGTTTTCCTGAATCTTAACAGAACAGCCCTTAGCCTTTCAGCTAGAATGTGTGTGGAGTCTCCTGCAATTAAGACATCATCAAAGTAGGGGCAAACCCCCGGTATGCCCCGCAGTGTGTTTTCCATTACGCTTTGGAAAATCCCAGGAGCGACATTCACTCCAAACTGCAGCCTTTTTACCTTAAAGGCTCCCCTGTGGGTCACAATAGTCTGAGCTATAGCAGCATCATCATCAACAGGCAGCTGTTGATACGCTTGAGCTAGGTCAAGCTTTGCAAAAACGCGCCCCCCCTTGAGGGAGGCCAGAATATGACTGACCACAGGAACAGGATAGGCATGTTGCTGCAATGCCTTATTCAGAGTGCATTTGTAGTCAGCACAAATGCGAATGTCCCCATTTGCCTTTAGAGGCGTGACAATGGGGGTCTCCCAAGGACTGGAATCAACAGGTTCTAGGATTCCCTGTTGAATCAGTTTGTCTAACTCAGTGTCAATTTTACTCTTTAAAGCAAAAGGGACCCTTCTTGCTTTAATTCTAATGGGAGTGACAGTGGGGTCTAGCTTTAAGGACACAGGGGGTCCTTTGAATGTGCCCAGCTGGGGGCTGAAAACATCTGCAAATTCTTTGCAGACTTCCTGTAGGTCGAGTGTTTGTAAACTGTTGAGTCCTGTGACGTGTATCCCCAGGGCCTCAAACCAATCGAGTCCTATGAGACTCGTTCGTTCACCCCCTACTACTAATACGTCTAGTGGACCTTCAAAACTCTTGTATTGCACGTTAAGGGTGGCCTCCCCCTTAACACACACTCTTGAATTTTGAAAATCTGTTAACACAATGTCAGAAGGCCTTAACTTGGCCTGAGTTCCACTACCGGAACAAATCTTCCTAAATGTATGCAATGAGATGATTGAAAGGGCAGACCCTGTGTCCAGTTCCATAGACAATGGAACCCCTTGTAGCTTCACCTTGAGTGACAGCTTTTTCTTAATGGGCTTGTGTGTGCCTGTCCTAAGGATGCTTCTTCGCAAAGTGCAAAACCCTACCCTATTCTGGCTGGGGAATCTGGTACCTTTCAGGCGCAGTTCTTCCTGAGGTTGTACCTTTCGTCGGCCCAGACACACAGCTGCAATGTGTCCTTGTTTGCCGCATGCCCGGCAGGTAGCGGAGTGGAACTTGCAGTCGGTTCTCCTGTGGCGACCTCCACAGCCGATGCACTTGAGTGGAGCTGAAGAGCTTCCCTTCTGATTTTCTTCCTTCGTGGGGTGGAGACGGTCGACTTCCTCGTCCGGATCCTCCTCGGAGTTTCTTTGGACGTCTTCCTGGTGCACGGATGCAACCTCTGGACTGTTTCTGATCGGCCGCATGTTCTTGACAGCGCCGCCTGCTGCTTCTTCTGCGGTGACTTCCCTTAAGGCATCTTGGTAGGACAATTCTTCTTTAGCGAAAAGTCTCTGTTGTAGATCTCGATGCCTTAACCCGCACACGAATCGGTCCCTCAGTCGTTCTTCGAGGTCTTTGAACTCGCAGTGCTTGGCGGCCTTCCGTAATGCGGCGATGAATTCTTTGGCCGACTCACCGGGCCGTTGATCCCTCTGCTCGAAGGTGTGGCGCCATGCGATGACGGACATCTTGGGGTGGAAGTGCTCCTTCAATAGCTTCTTCATATCTGCGTAGCTGACAGACTCTACTGGAACAGGTGCTGCAAGGTTTTCTGCGATGTCGAAGGCGTCTTGACCGCAAACACAAAGCAGGGTGGCAGCCTTCAAGCTCTCTTCCCTCACTTGGTTTGCCTTGAAGTAGTTCTCCACCCTGGCTACGTATGACTCCCACCGCTCTGGATGTGAGACGTCGAACTCCGAAAGCCTTCCGATTTTCGCCATCTTCAGGAGACGGGTCTATCAGCCAGCCTACCCCCGAATGCGCACTGGATTGGCGGGTAGCTGCCGAGTCGACGCCGTTCTGCCGCTCAGGACTCACTTGGGTAAGCTTATACTTCTTCCTTTCCAGGCGGTGTAAGGCAATCCCACCTTCGTTGCCAGTGTTGAGTCCTTGGCGCAAAGCAGACACGAGAAGCAGTTGGAGTTCTCAATTTTCTTTATTCTGCGTTCAGCTTACAAGTAGATGGCTTTCCTTAACTTCCCAAACGCTCGCAGCCTCTTATATAGGCAACTCCCAGGTAAATGTGTTACTTTTCCCGCGCCAGCACCTGCGCATGCGCACGGCGCTGGCGACAGCCTGTCTGGTCCCGGGCAGCCTTGCACCTGCCCAGGACTGCCTGCAAACGCCCGAGCCGTTTGCAAGGCTCGGGACATAACAATTACAATGCGGTAGTGAATGTAAAAAAGGATTATATTAGCACCACGAAAAATAAAAAGAAACGGAAAATATTACCAAAGACATTTTTTGAGATGGCACACAAATTCAATTTATCCGATCAATGGAGAAAACGGAATCCCATAAAAAAGGAATACACTTTTTTCTTGAATCCACATAAATCGTGGTCTCAGTTGGATATGGCATGGATGAATGGGGTGGTAGGACAAGATTTGGAAACAATAGAAATAATGCCAAATACATGGGCTGACCATAATCCTTTGAAAATAGTCTGGACAGGTCAGAAAAAAGTAAGAAGGTGGACACTAAACGCTCAAATTTTAAAGGAAAAAGAATTTATTGTAAGCATTAGAAAAAAAATGGAATTATTCTTTAAAAAAAACACAAAACAACAAACATCACTACAAATTATATGGGATACTGCCAAAGCATGTTTAAGAGGCATAGCAATAGCTTATATAGCTAGAAAGAATAAGGTGAAAAGGCAAACACAAAACATACTTCAGGAAGAGATTAAAAAATTAGAATCTAAATTACAAAGGGAGCCCCAGGACAAAATGATTAAAGCAGAAATGCTTTTGACTAAACATAAATTGAATATGGTAGAACAAGAGGAAATGGCAAGAGAATTGAAAGTAGCTAAACAAAATCTTTTTGAACATGCAAATAAGCCTGGGAGGTGGCTCGCTTATAAATTTAAAAAAGAGAAGGAAAAAAGATTTATTCAGGAACTACAAGACGAAAATGGAGAGTTGCAAAATAAAATGGATAAAAAGAAAAAAATAATTGGGAACTATTTTGAGTTACTATACAAAAAAGAGAAAATAGAGGAGGAGAATATAAAACAATACTTAAAGGTTAATGGTCTGCCGGAATTAAAAGAGGGACAGAGAGAAATATTGAATAAGGAAATTACAGCTATGCAATTAAGAAATGCAGTGCAAAAACAAAAAAATAATAAAGCCCCGGGGCCAGATGGTCTACCAGGGGAGGTGAATAAAACTCTCTATGAAAATCTGGAAACGACATTATTAGATATATACAATGATGTGCTGGAGAAAACCAAATTACCAGACTCCTGGATTGAGGCAAATATAACTCTTATTCCAAAAGAAGGTACCGACCCCAAACAGATAAAAAATTATAGGCCAATCTCGTTGAATTCAGATTATAAAATTTTTACAACTATAATTGCGGAACGATTGAAACCAATATTAAATCAAATAATACAAAATGTTTTTTTTACCCACAAGACAAATTAGGAATAACACGAGAACGGTGTTAAATGTCCTAGAACACTCAGAAAAACAGGTAGCATTAATATTTTTAGACACCCAGAAAGCATTTGATAACCTTAATTGGCAGTTTATGGTCCAACAGATAGAAATTTGGAGGGAATTTCGAGAAAATGACAAGGGCAATATATAAGATACAAAAGGCTAGAGTGACAATTAATGGGGATAATACAGAGAAATTTGAAATAAATAAAGGAGTAAGACAAGGATGCCCAATGTCACCTCTACTTTTTATTTTAACGTTAGAAGTGCTACTAACCCAAATTAGAACCAATAGAGAGAAAAGGATTAAAGGTCAAAATGGAAGAATATAAGACACAGGCATTTGCAGATATTTGGTGTTTTTTATAGAGGAACCACTAAAGCAGGGCTTTTCAACCAGTGGTACGGGTACCACCTGTGATACATTGGCACCTGGCAGGTGATACGTGACCATCCTAGAAAAGTAGCGGGGGAGGGAAATGAGCTGAACCGGTGGCATTACCACACAAGCCTGAGCGAGAGATGGCTGGAGTTGCAGGGCTGTCAGGGCTCAGCGGAAGTTCCAGGATCAGCACCAGGCTCCATCTGGAGCTCGGTGCTGATCCTGGTGCTTCTGCTGAGCCCAGAAGCACCGATCAGCTGGAATGTTGCAGCATCTCCAGGGTCTTGTGATTTACATTCAGATGCTTGGCAACTGATTCATATTTATGATGGTCACAGTGTCCCAGGGTCATGTGAAGTGACCAAAACCTGCTGCAACCATCCAGCAGATGGGGGGAATAAAAACCAAACACCCCCCACGCCACCCCTGCTGCCAATCCTCAACAGAAATGCTCACAACAATGAAAACCTCGGACAGGAGGAAGAATGCGGCCGGGTGGGCAGGTAGGTGTCTTGCTCGGCTGTGGTTTGGGGGGGCACTTTTTCAGTGCCATTGTAACTTCAAACAGTCACTAAGCGAACTGTTGTAAGTCAAGGACTACCTGTACTTTATCACTTTTTTCCTTTTTTTTTTTTGATCAAGGTTTTAACACCTTGCTAGGCAACTGGTGGTACTTGGATATTGCCATATCCTAAAAATGGTACAATGGGTGAATTAATTAGAAAAATATGGGAAACTGGCAGGATTAAAAATGAATAAAGAAAAGACTAAAATATTAGTAAAAAATTAACTGAAAAACAAAAAAGGAAATTAGAAGAAAATTTGAGATTGGAAATTGTAAAAAAGATTAAATATTTAGGAATTTGGCTTACTATAAGATGTTCTTCAATAAAAGAAGATAATTATAAAAAATTGATATTACAAATGAAAAAAGACCTAGAGATTTGGGGGAAATTACAACTATCACAGTTAGGAAGGATTTCTGTTATTAAAATGAATATTCTAACAAAATTATTATATTTCTTTCAGACAGTCCCAATAAAATTAGAGAATTTTTTTTTGAGGAATTAAACAAAATGATTAATAAATTTATAAGGTCAGGTAAAAAAGCAAGAATAAATGTTAAAGCATTACAGGATAGTAGAAATAGAGGTGGCCTGGGGCTTCCAAAATGGGAAATCTACTACCAAGCAGCGGAGTTACTTTGGATTAGAGATTGGATAAATTTAGATAATAAAAGGGTTTTAACGATCGAAGGACATGATTTACAGGCTGGTTGGCATGGCTTTTTATGGGGAAAATATAAGAAGTCACAAACATATTTTTACGGGCACCAGATAAGAGATGCGCTGATTTGGATGTAGGAAAAGATTAAAAAGAAATATACGAAAATACCAAATTGGGCCTCACCGATGGAGGCAATGATCCATCCCAACCACTAGACAAAAAAAATGACAAGATACAAAGAAGTATTAGATAATCAACGAAATCTGTAAGGACCCACCTCACTTTACCTCTTAAGAATACAGAACTCTTGGAATATCTTTTCCAACAGGCATATTTATTAAGAGAAAATGATTGTATGCATGCTAGACAGGATCTGAGGAATTCTCTCCCACCCTTCAATGTTTTGTGTTTTCAAGCAGCCCCCCACCCCACAGTTCTTCCAGGCGATGATTCTCCTCTATTTTCCCAGACTACAGGGGCTGCATTATTCCCTCCCTTTTCCCTTACTTCCGGCAAAAGGAAGACTTCAGAGAGGAAGTTATGGCCATATTGTTATGGTCAGTCCTTTTGGTGAGAATCCACACTCAGTCCCTTTGAAGTTTACTGAAGGAAGTGAGAGCCATATAACCCCTTTACTCATACCCCTTCCCCTTCGTAGTATGACAGAATCCAGAGAGAGCAAAAATGGGATTTTCCATAGTAGAGAACTATAAATGAAATATAATTGGATTCTGACATCCTGCCCCCTTAACAATAAGAGAGAGCCACCTGTAAAGAAAACAAAACAGATATAAAAGTTAGTCTGGCTTGTTAGGATACTCTGTATGAAACTTCTTTTAATAGCTTTGGGGCTCTGACATGACATTTATGGACCCACTCGTTTTCTGAGGCAGGGAGGTGTTTCCATGCTACTAGGTATTGATTTCTCCCTTGATATCTCCTAGAATCTAGGATTTCCTTTATCTTGTTGTTCACCTTCCACCATGATTGGGGGGGGGGGGATTTTGGGCCGTAAAGGTGACTGATGCTGTCTTTTCAGCAAATGCAATTAAAAATTGGTTTTATTTGCCTGAGATTTTGGGATAATTTTAATTCTACTGTTACTGGTCACTGATTCTTTTAATTGAAAAAGGCCCTATATCTTTCAGTCCAAGTTTTTAACATGGTTGTAGGGATTTTAGGTATTTTGTAGATAAGTACACCATTTCTCCTATAATGGTGTAGGCTCAATCCTTTTTTTAATCGGCTTGTGCTTTTTATGCCTGCCTAGCTTCATCTAGTGCTTTTCTAACTATTGGCCAGGTGTTTTGTAATTGTTCTATCCATTGTTTCAGTGATGGGATCACCGGTTCGTTTGGGTTAGTTCTGGCATGGGGTTGAAACTTTGACCCCAAAGTTTGAAAAGGAGTGGACTGTGCTGGAGTGGACTGCATTATTGTAGGCCATGTTTGTGAAGGGGAGTAGGTCCGTCCAATCAGGCTGTTGGAAATTAATAAAGCATCTTAAATATTGCTCAAGTACTGAGTTCAATTTTTCCAATTGACCGTTCCCTTGCGGGTGGTGGCTAGATGTCAGTCCCTGAGTGGTCCCTAAGAGGGATAAAAATTCCTTCCAAAATGCAGATGTAAATTGCACTCCCCTATCAGATATGATGCATTGGGGTGCCCCATGCAATCTGCAAATATGCTGGACAAAAAGTTTCACTAATGCTTTTACAGTGGGAATCTTTTGGCAAGGGATAAAGTGCACCTGTTTGTTAAACAAGTCCATGACCATCCAGACAACAGTATTCCCATTGCTTTCTGGTAATTCCACTATAAAATCCATGGCTATTTCCCTCCAGGGGGCTGAGGGATTTGCCACTGTTTGTAACTGTCCGGGCGATTTCCCTTGCAACCTCTTGGCAGGTGCACACTTTGGGCAGCTGGCCATGTAACTTTCTATGTCCTTTTTCATGGATGGTCCACCAAAATTGCCGTTTAATTAAGTGTAATGTTTTTACAAATCCAAAATGTCCTGCTGATTTTCTGTCATGTTAAAGCTGCATGAATGTGACTTTTTGGGTTGTTGGTATATATAACTTTTTCCCCACCCAAGGCAGCCCGTCTTTCATTGTGCACACATGTTTATTTTTCTGGAATTCAATTCTGGTTTGGCTGCCCAGCTGTGGTTTTAATTTAGCTTGGGTTCTGGTGGTTACTGGCGCTGCCAGTTGTGATTCTACCATCATCAGTTTAGAGTCGGTGGCTTGCATATTGGGGTGCATCTGCCAGGAAGTTCTTTCCCCCCGGCAAATGCTTGAATGTACAGTGGAATTGGTGAAAATGCTGGGACCAGAGGGCTTGCTTGGGTTGAGCTTTCTGGGCATTTTCAAGGCTTCCAAATGTTTGTGGTCTGTCCATACCTGGAAAGGGATTTTATTGCCTTCAAGGAACTGCCACCACATGAGTAAGGACCACCGAATCCCATATGCCTCTTTCTCCAACACAGGCCAGCACTGTTCCATTTCGGTGAGTTTCTTGGATGTATATGCACAGGGTTCAATAGCCCTTCATCGTTTGCTTGTAATAGTACAGCTCCCACTGCCACATCACTTGCATCCACCTGTATTACGAAGGGCTTGTCCATGTCTGGGTGCCTCAGTACTGGTTCGGCAGAAAAAAGTCTCTTTAATCTCTCAAACACTGCTTGGCATTCCATTGTCCATCTTAGTGGCTGGCTAGGTTTTATTGAGGATGCTCCCTTCGTTTTTAGTAAGTTCATGAGGAGCAGGACTATCTGGGCAAATGAGAGGATGAATTGACAGTAAAAGTTTGTGAAGCCCAGGAAACTTTGCAGTTGCTTTCTTGTGTGAGGTGGTGCCCATTCTAATACTGCTCTGACCTTTTCTGGGTCTATTTCAATGCCCTGTGGGGATATGCGATAACCTAAGTAGTCTATCCTTTCTTGGTGGAATTCGCATTTCGATAGTTTGGCATATAGGTGGGCAGCTCATAGTTTCTTTAAAACTGCTCTGACTAGGTTGACATGTTCCTCTTTTCATTTGGTGAAGATAAGAATGTCGTCTAAGTAAACCAGGACCCCCTTAAATAGGTGCTCCCTTAGTACGTCATTGATTAATTGCATAAATACTGCGGCGGCCCCTTGTAATACAAATGGCAAGACTTTGAATTGGTAGCACCCCTTTGGGCAGTTAAATGCGGTCTTCCATTCATTCCCTTCCTTAATTCTCCTGCGATAGTACGCTTCCCTTAGATCTAGTTTAGTAAAAAAAAAAAATCCTTTCAAGAGGTGTGATAACATGTCCTTCATGAGGGGTAGGGGGTAAAGGTTGGTTTCACTGATTGTATTCAGGGACCTATAATCCATGCATAAGCATAAAGAGCCATCCTTCTTCTCTCTAAAGAGGACTGGAGTGACCACTTTTGGCTTGGCAGGTTCGATGAACCCCCTTTCTAGGTTTTTCTTTATGAATCTTTCCATTTCCTCCTTCTCCTTTGCGCTCATGGAGTATAATCAGGATTTTGGGAGTTTTGCTCCGGGCTTGAATTCTATGGCACAGTCCATGGGTTGGGGGGGGGAATTTCTTTAACCATTCCATCCCTAGGACCATCAGGCATTCCATGCTGGGGTCGCTACAAACATTATGTCTTTCTCATGTTTGCCCAGGCAGAGGTAGTTTGGTAAAGTGGCTAGGTTAGCTGGCACCCACCCGGATATGGACCCATCTAACTGGCCAAATGAGATTGGTTGTTCCAGTCTCCTTGATGGAATGCTCAGGTTTCCCACTAGCATTGGGCTAATGAGGCAGTGGGTGCCGCCAGAGTCTATTAAGGCTTTCACCTTCAGCTTCAGGCATGGGGGGAATTAATATAGTCACTGTCTTGAGGATGGGTGCGATGGGTCCACTTACCAGGGGTTCACCCTCTGAGCTGTTGTCTGAGGCGTCCACCAGCCCTGCAGTGTAGGCTGGAGTTTTTCCCCCCTGATGAGCAGAGGTAGGGGATTCCACAGCCTCCATCATTCTCATGGCAGGTTCTTTTGGCTTAGCTGGAGACTTCCCAGATTTGCTGGCCGGTGATCTGTCTGGGTTGTGCTGGGGGGCTTTTGAGCGGCATTCTACAACCCGACGCCCCTCTCTCCTGCACTTGAAACACCCCACTCCTGCACTTGAAACACCCCATGTGCTTCTTGGCCGTAGCCGATTGCTTCACTGGTTCACGTGTTGACTCAGGCGGTGAGCAGCTCCATTGTTTTCCTCGGCAATGCCTCTCCAGTAGGTCAATCTCTGCTTCCTCTGCCAGGACGTACCATTCATCAAGTTGGTGTGGGTCCTCTTGGGGCAGGCAAGCGTCATGTAGATCGTAATTTAGTCCATCTTTGAAATGGCTAAGGAGGATATCTTCCGGCCAGTTCAGTTTGCTGGCAATGGCCTGGGATTCTTATGTATATTCGGCTACTGGGCGTTTGCCTTTCCTCATTGTTTTGATCCTTTCACAGACTTTGCGATCATCCAGGGGGGTCCTCAAATCGCCTTCTCAGAGAGGACATGAAATGGTTGAAGTCACTGAGCTCTGGGGCATTGGAGTCATGCAAGTTCACCACCCAATGTGCGGCCGGCCCATCCAGAGCAGATTGCACGATCTTGATACCAGCTTTGTCGCTGGGGATGTGTCACCCATATTCCTTGTTGGAATATTCATGAGCAGGAAGAGTCATGTGGTAACTCAGTCAGCCAATGTGAAGAAAGTGCTACTGAGTCTGTGCAAAACAGTATTGAGTTAGGAGCTGGATTTCCAGTCTCAGGTTTGTCTCTGTATCTCTCTGTAAGAAGTCTTCAACTGAGCTATATTGCTGTAAAGAAGAATGTATGGTATAGTAAATATTTTTATATGAATATAAAGAAGTTATTTTGAATCAGCTAAATGCAGTGAACTGTGAGAGCTTCTGATTTATTTTTTCACCAATAGAGAAATTAAAATTCTCTAACAGGTTATGGGCCCAGAGCTTACTAAGGACTGCATTGTAATTTAAAACTGGAAGAAATTGCCTGTATTTAGAAAGTATAAGAACAACGCAGAATTAGCAGAATGGCTGCAATGGAATTTAACGAAAGCTCTGTGCCTTGTTTAGGCCAGAAGAATTACATTATATGGGATGCTAAAATGGAATGTTTGCTGAAAGCTAAAGAGCTGTGGTATATTGTAGAAAATCCACCACAAGTATTTGCAGCTGCTGATCAGAAGAGTCATGATCAAGCAATGGCTTATCTCATCTTGAATTTAGATGATGAACAATTTCTAAATGTTGCAAATTTAAAGACTGCAAAGGAGATTTGGTTGAAGTTGAGAGCTGTGCACATGAATGTTTCTGCTTGCAATATAGTGCAATTGTCAAGAAAACTTTACAGGGCCTGTTTGTAACCAGGTGAATCTGTGGAACAGCATTTAAATAAAATGCAAAGTTTATTTTTGGACTTAGAACAATGTGGGATTAAATTCCCTGAGTCCCAGAAGGTTTTATTGGTGTTGAACAGTTTAGATAAATCCTGGGACACAGTTTCTGCAATATTTGAGTGTAAAGAAGAGCAAGATTTAAATTTTGAGGCTTTAAAGGTATGTTTGCTTAATGAAGAAAAAAAAGCACTAATTTAGAAGCAGCCAGGAGGAGGTGAAATTTCTGAGGAAGGGGTCCAGACTGCAAGTCTCCAAAGAAGAAACATTTTGCAAGCAGAGAGCTAAGCGAGAAAAGAATGGCTACATTTGTGGAGCAAACACACATCTGAAAAAGAACTGTTTGCAAAGGAACAATTTGCAGCAAAGGACATTTGTGCAACCAAAAAGGACTGATTTGCAAAACGAACATTTTGGTGTTGCAAAAGTTTGCTATAGCAACAATAGAGACAAGTGGCTAATAGATAGTGGGGCAAGTCAAACAATTGTTAATGACTCTGAATTATTTTGCAGGTTTGTTCCAGTAGCACAAGAAACTGTGGCTTTGGCAAATGACCAGAAAGCAAAAGTTGTCAGAAGAGGTGATGTAAAAATTCCATATTTGGAATAAAAGTTTACCAATGTGCTTTGTGTACCTGAGATGGAACATAATTTCTTAAGTGTGTCTAATTTAAACAAACAAGGTTTTGAGATCATTTTTGTAAATGGGAAGTGGGAATATTTGTGCAGAAGGCATAAAGGAAGATAATCTATATGTATTGCAGGGACAAAAGGTTCAATGTTCCCATATATTTAAGAATGTTGCAGAGCATGATTCATGTTCATCTTCTACACAGAAGACTTGGCCATGCAAGCTTTAAAGTTTTGCAGCAAATGCAAGACTTTGCAGAACGGCTAAATTTGAAGGGATGCAAAACATATTTGGACTGGGCAGAAGTCAAAGGCATTCCCAGTTAGGAAATGTAGCACAAGACAAACAAAAAGAGTTCTAGAGCTGATCCATGCAGATCTGGTGGGACTTATGCAAGCCAGTTTGGGAGGAGCAAAATATGCACTGGTAATTGTTGATGATTATAGCAGGTATAGTTTTTGCTATTTGCTTAGAGCAAAGACAGAGGTGCTACAACAATTCAAACAGTGGGTAAGTTTTGTAGAGAGAAGGTACAGACAACAAGTGTGTCAGTTGCAAACTGACAGAGGTACTGAATTTATGTTAACTAAATTCCAACAATGATTGGGGCAGTTGGGGATAAGACACAGATGTACAAATCCTTACACAGCAGCAGAGAACGGTGTAGCTGAAAGAAGGAGTGGTGTTTTGCAAACAATGAAAGATTCTTTATTAGAGGATTCTGGTATGAGCAGGTCATATTGGGGAGAAGCCATATTGACTGCAAATTATATAGTTAACAGGCTGTGGAGTTCCTCCATTAATAATACTCCATATGCCATTCTATATGGGAGAAAGCCATCACTGGCACATTTGAGAATTTTTGGAAGTACTGCATGGGCACATATGCCAAAAGCAATCAGAAGAAAGATACAGCAAAAGATAAGAAAGCTCAGGTTTGTGGGCTATGAGCCAGGGTCAAAAGGATATTGCTTTAGCAATGGAAGTAAAAGAATTATAATTTCAAGGTCTGCTAATTTTGCAGAACAAAATTGGGACAGAATTAATGCAAATTCTGGGTATGTCTCACTTAATGACGGTGATCTATTTAATGACAATAACTCATCTAATGATAAAAAATAATTATTGAAGATGTCAATGTTCAGGGAGGAGAGGCTGAACAAGACATGAATCCAGGAAGACTTGAGACACAGGAGCAGTTAATACCACGTAGGTCAGAGCGATGTAACAAAGGAATTCTGCCTGACAGGTATTCTGCCAGCAAGGTAAAGGTTTGCAATATGTGGTATGAGCCAAGAAGTTATAAAGAAGTGTTGGTATTACCAAAAGCTGAATAAGAAAGATGAAAGGAGGCCATTGATAAAGAGATGAAATCCATGGGAGACCATGAAGTATTTAAATCAGTGACTTTGCCACAGGGAACCAAAGCTGTGGGTTGTAAGTGGGTATATAAGAAAAAGGTATTGCCAAATAATGATATACAGTATAAGGCCAGGTTAGTGGCACAAGGTTTTTCATGATTAAAGAATGTATTGTTAAAAGGTCTGATGTTTCTTCCTGTCATGAAGGGAGGAGTGTTGGAATATTCATGAGCAGGAAGCGTCATGTGGTAACTCAGTCAGCCAATGTGAAGAAAGTGCTACTGAGTCTGTGCAAAACAGTATTGAGTTAGGAGCTGGAGTTCCAGTCTCAGGTTTGTTTCTATCTCTCTGTAAGAAGTCTTCGATTGAGCTATATTGCTGTAAAGAAGAATGTATGGTATTGCAAATATTTTATATGAATATAAAGAAGTTATTTTGAATCAGCTAAATGCAGTCAACTGTGAGAGCTTCTGATTTATTTTTTCACCAATAGAGAAATTAAAATTCTCTAACATACCTCCATGTAGCTAAGGACTTTGGTCAGGAAAATTCCCAAGCATGTTGGCTCCCCCTTGAATCTCATGTCCAGTGGCGGGAGTCTTTGAATCGATCAGTGCCTTCGCTGTCGGTAGTATTGCAGGTCAGCAGGGAGTGGGGACTACTGGATCAGCGTACTTCCCCAGGGCTGCAGTTTCCACTTCCCCCTCGGTGTCTCTCCAGTTGTGGCTCCAGGAGCTGGTGTGACCATAGGGGTCAGAATTCTCCTCTTCTAGGTTCTCTCCATCAAGTCGATAGCTTTCTCTAGGATCCAGCTCAAGTGCAGTGCCTAGCTTCCTTCCTCTTCACTTGCGTACAGGGATTTCCCCATCTCCTGCTTCCTTTCTGGTTGGGTGGGCTCAGGGTCACCTTTCTTGATTTCTTTTCCCATTCGCCTTTCTTTCCAATGCCCATTGACCACCAAGGTTTGTGGTTGCGCATCTTCACCACCTATTCTCCTGAGGAATCTGACTTCCCAGATCCTGACATCTGGCAGGTTTTCAGTCGGGGCAGTGGCTTCCTCTCCAGGGGGCTTTCTCCTTTCCCTGCTCCGTTGTCTGATATGGTATTTTTTTCCAAAGTCCCCCGGCAAGGTTCTCCCTTCCAGGTTGACTAATTTTGGTTATTTTTTTCCAAAGTCCCCCGGCAAGATTCTCCCTTCCAGGTTGACTAATTTTGAAGATCCTGTCTAATGTAAGGACCCACCTCACTTTACATCTTAAGAATACAGAATACAGAACTCTTGGAATATCTTTTCCAACAGGCATTTTTATTAAGAGAAAATGATTGTAGGCGTGCTAGACAGGATCTGAGGAACTCTCCCACCCTTCAGTGTTTTGAGTGTTTTCAAGCAGCCCCCCCCCACCCCACAGTTCTTCCGGGCGACGGTCCTCCTCCTCTATTTTCCCAGACTACAGGCGCAGCATTGTTCCCCCCCTTTTCCCTTACTGCCAGCCAAAGGGAGACTTCAGAGAGGAGTAGATGAAAGGTTATGGCCATATTGTTATGGTCAGTCCTCTTGGTGAGAATCCATATTCAGTCCCTTTGAAGTTTAATGAAGGAAGTGAGAGCCATAAAACCCCTGTATTCATACCCCTTCCCCTTCGTAGTATGACAGAATCCAGAGAGAGCAGAAATGGGTTTTTCCATAGTAGATAACTAAAAATGAAATATAATTGGATTCTGACAAAATCTCAGATGAAGGGAGAAATTTAAAAAACAGGGAATAATTATTGATTGGTGGCCATATTTACAGATACAATCAAAATATAGCAAAGATATAGAAGAATATGGAATAAATTGGGTACCACAGCAATTGGATAAAATATTGATAGGCAAGGAAATTTTTTTTAACAAAAACATACAAACATTTACTAGAAGTAGAATTGGAAGAAGAAATAGTAAAAGGTCCAATGATAGCGTGGGCACGAAATATAGGCTGAAATATAGAATTAGAAGAATGGGAAAGAATATGGAACAAAAATTGCAGATTAACACTGTCAACTGCATATAAAGAAAACCAATATAAAATGTTCTATAGATGGCTTTTAACACTGGCGAGATTGGCTAAGATATACAAAAACATGAATCCGGACTGTTGGAAGTGCAAAGACAAAGAAGGAACATTTTATCACATGTGGTGGCAATGCCCCAAAGCAAAGATTTATTGGGAGCAGATAAGGAGATGGATACAGGAAATAACAAAAGAACAAATTGAACTTAAACCCGAATTATTCTTAGGTATAATTAATCCAAAAATGAAAAAATAACTCCTATACATCATCGTACACATAATAACAGCTGCACGCATTGCATATGTGCAAATATACCAACAAATGACATGATTATTTACAAGATATTAGAATGCACTGAGATGTATAAACTTACTTTAGAAATAAAAGGCAAGGAAGCAACAGAATTTTATGAGATATGGGACAAATGTTACAATTGGTTAGAACTGAGGAATAAAAAAGTATGAGAAGTAATGTAAATAATTGTAAATATATGTAAAAGATATAGGACACAGTACTGTTAAGGAAAAAAATGTATTTTGTATTTTGTTTTTTGTAAAGTGAAAAAGGAAAAATAACAAAAAATTTAAAAAAGAAAGAAAATACTCCTGCAGCTACAATAGCTAGTGCCGATATTGATTTGATACTGCAGGAGGAAGTGAATTTTAAATTTCCTGAGGAGGTTCAAGTAGTTCCATCTCAATTATCAGGCCCCCTACCACAAAATTATGTAGGGCTTGTCCTTCCGTGGTCAAGCAGGGTAAAAAAAGGCATTTTTGTTATCCCTGGGGTGATAGATTCGGACTATTTATGTTCTATTATTTATGTTCAATTGTGGACCAACTTGCCTCAAATTTTGCCCATTTACACTAGCCCTGCTCAGCTCTTGCATTTGTCTTATTTTGTCCCAGCAGGGGAAGAGTTAAAGGAGAGAGGAGAAGGAGGCTTCAGTTCTACTAACCCAGCCACTTCCGTTATAGCTGCCATCACTACCCCGATCACATTTCAACGGCCCTGTCAGATCATTGTACTGCAGGGTAAGCCATTTGAGGGAATTTTGGACACTGGAGGAGATGTTTCAGTGATCTCTACTAAGCAGTGGCCTGCCACCTGGCCAACTGAGCAGTCAACACTGCAAATACTGTATATTCTTGCTTTGACAATATGCAGAAATGTCTGGTATTTTTAGAGTTAATGCAGAGCATAAGAGAGAAAGGGGAAGGAAACCTTTGATCTTCACACTAATTGGATAATGTGATATATGACAACTAATTTAGGGAGGGAACATACTAATAAATTAACTGCTCAGAGGAAGAGAACTTAAATCTTAGCATAAAAGCCTCCATTATGCCTGTGCCAACATTTTGTAAATAAAAGACTTTTAGGAAAATAAATGCCTGGAAGTTCTTTGAAGTGTTTCATTAGCCGGAACCATAACACAAGCCCTGTCCATGTGTGTGGGGTGTGGAGGGTCGTCAAAGTACACGTCAAAGTGCACAATTTCTTTCAGCCCATTTGCCTAATTCAGATTTGGTCATTTAGGTCCACCCCTTTATATTAGATATTCATGTCAGCCTTTAGGGATGTGACCTATTCAGCAAATTGGGTGCCACCCTCACTTTGGAAGACTGAGACTACTGCCCTCCTGTTGACTTGGCTGGTTAAAGAGCCAGTGTGGATTGATCAATGGCCCATGTCACATGAAAAATTGACAGCTCTCCACCAGTTGGTTAACGATCAGCTGCTTGCTGGTCATGTTGTGCCTTCCACTAGTCCATGGAACACCCTGTTTTTGTCATAAAAAAGAAAAGTGGCAGGTAGTGCTTCTTGCACGACTTTAGGGCCGTTAATGCCTGTATTCAACTTGTGGGCCCTTTGCAGTGTGGAATGCCTAACCCTAATTTGATTCCTCAAGATCATGAAGTAATGGTAATTGACTTAAAGGATTGTTTTTTCTCTATTCCTCTATGCTCCCCTGATCAGGAAAAGTTTGCATTTACTGTGCCTACAGTGAACCATTCAGAACCTAATAAACATTATCACTGGACAGTTTTGCCACAGGGAATGCTGAACAGTCCCATATTATGTCAGCTTTTTGTCGCTGCAACATTAGGCCCTTTTCGCAAACGTCATCCATTGGCTTTGATATATCATTATATGGATGATATTTTAATTGGAGCCCCAAAGATACAACCTAATTGGCTTTTCAAAATACAAAATGATTTAGGTATCTATGGATTGCAGGTTGCCCCGGAAAAAATACAGCTGCACTCTCCCTATCTTTATTTAGGGCATAAAATGTTGCAATCTTATTCTGCTCCAGCTTTTCCTCACTTGAGCTTATCCAAAGTTATTTCGTTGGTCAATTTGCAGCAATTGCTGGGCACCCTCAATTGGGTTTGCCCATATTTTTCTTTACCTACACATTTACTTAGTCCATTATTTGACTTATTGACCAAAGGAAAACAACCTGGAGATCTCATTATAATTCCACCTGCAGCACTTGCCACAGTTGAACAAATTAATGGCATCTTGAGTACTCAATTTGTGGACCGTATTCCATATAAAGATTGTCAGTTAACTCTTTTGATATTCCCTACAGGAGTATTAGCTGTATTAGAAGCACAAAAAGTATATTGTATTGAATGGCTTTATTTACCCCATACCCCATCCCAAAATGTTTTGCCATTTATCCAGGCTGTTGTTGAAATAATAACTGTAGGACGCACTCGAGTTTGCCGTCGAAATGGGACCGATTTAATTAATATTGTTTTTCCTATCCCAAAATCTGATTTTCAATTTTATTTTCAGAATAACTTATCTCTTCAGTGCTCTTTAACTGATTATATAGGCTGTATTTCATATCATTTGCCTAAAGATCCTCAGCTTGCTTGTTTAATGACTTCTTCCTTTCCTGTCTGCCCACTGCTTTCTCCTTCTCCATTGCTGCAAGCTCCTACTGTTTTTTCCAATGGAGGGCAAACGAAACGTTCCCTTCATATCTCCAATTTTCTTGAAGAAATCTCTGGTTCTCCCTATTCTATTGTTTTCTTCTATTTCTTTGCACTGTTCATTTAAGAGGGCATTCTTATCTCTTCTAGCTATTTTCTGGAATTCTGCATTCAGTTGGGTGTATCTTTCTCTTTCTCCCTTGCCTTTCGTTTCCCTTCTTTCTGCAGCTATTTGCAAAGCTTCCTCAGACAGCCATTTTGCTTTCTTTCATTTCTTTTTCTTTGGGATGGTTTTAGTTGCTACTCTTGTACAATGTTGCAAACCTCCATCCATAGTTCTTCAGGCACTCTGTCTATCAGATCTAATTCCTTAAATCTATTTGTCACATCTACTGTATATTCATCAGGGATATGATTTAGTTCATACCTAGTGTTTTTCCCTACTTTCTTCAATTTAAGCCCAAATTTTGTAACAAGAAGCTCATGATCTGAGCCACAGTCAGCCCCTGGGCTTGTTTTTACTCACTATATAGAGCTTCTCCATCTTTGGCTGCAGAGCACATGGTCAATCTGATTTCTGTGTTGACCATCTGGTGATGTCCATGTGTAGAGCCGTCTCTTGGGTTGTTGGAAAAGAGTGTTTGCTATGACCATCGTATTCTCTTGACAAAATTCTAACAGCCTGTGCCCTGCTTCATTTTGTACTTCAAGGCCAAACTTGCTGGTTATTCCAGTTATCTTTTGGCTTCCTACTTTAGCATTCCAATCCCCCATGATGATGACATCATTTTTTAGTGTTGATTCTATAAAGTGCTGTAGGGCTTAATAGAACTGGTCAATTTCTTCAGCACCAGTGGTTGGGGCATAGACTTGAACTACTGTAATATTGAATGGTTTGCCTTGGATTTGCACTGAGATCATTCTGTCATTTTGGGGATTGTATCCCAGTATTGCTTTTCCTGCTCTTTTATTGACTATGAAGGCTGCTCCATTTCTTCTGAGGGATTCTTGACCGCAGTAGTATACCTGATAGTCCTCTGAATTAAATTCACCCATTTCTGTCCATTTTAGTTCACTGATTCCTTAGATGTCAATGTTCAGTCTTGTCATCTCTTGTTTGACCACATCCAGTTTGCCTTGATTCATGGATCTTACATTCCACGTTCCTATGGAGAAAAGATCTTACTGCATCAGACTTTCCTTTCACCACCAGATGCATCCATAGCTGAGCATCCTTTCAGCTTTGGCCCAGTCGCTTCACTCTTTCTGGCACTACTAGTACTAGCCCTCTGCTCTTTCCCAGTAGCATATTGGACACCTTCCAACTTGAGGGGCACATCTTCCAGCGTCATATCTTTTTGCCTTTTGGTACTGTCCATGGGGTTTTCATGGCAAAGATACTGGAGTGGGTTGCCATTTCCTTCTCCAGTGGATCACAGAACTCTCTGCTATGACCTGTCCATCTTGGGTGGCCCTGCACGGCATAGCTCATAGCTTCATTGAGTTACGCAAGCCCCTTTGCCACAACAAGGCAGTAATCCATAAAGGAAACTAGCTTAAATATGATATAGGAAATGTTAAGGGAAATAATTTTTTGATGATGTTACCTGAGATATGTACTAAAGATTTTGTTATTGTACTATTGACTACCCAGTCACCACGGTGCTTTCCAAATACTCAAATATAAAACTGGAAAACCAATAAAAACTTGTTGTAAAAAAAGAATGATAAAATAATAAATAATAATAAAGGCAAAAAGTCTGGATAATGGTCATGGTAGTACCTGGAGACAACAGAAGAGAAAGGTCTGGAGAAGATAATAAAATACAAAACCTGCAAATAGAAATAGAACGGCCGTGGCAAAAGAAAGCAAAGTGGTACCAATAGTCATAGGCACCTTGGGGGCAATGCCAAAACAATTGGAGCACCACTTGAAGACCATCGGCATTGGGAATTGCAAAAGGCAGCTTTACTTGGAACAGCTTACATCCAACAACAAAATCTGTAACATTCACATCTGCCTATCCCAGTTCCTAGGAAGGACTCAATAGGCAGGCAAATGTGCCAAATCCGATGTGAACATCTGGCTGACTGTGCGACAAAATAATAATTTATCCTTAAAGATGGGGGGGTAGGGTGGAGAAGGGAACATGAAGTACATGGTGAGGAGATCTTCTCTTAATTTGACAGTCATCTCCAGAGTGGAGTTCCCCTTTGGAGGCCCAGACCAAGGACCCATCTTCAGGTCCTTATGGAAGGTCAAGAGGTTGGATGTAGATCTCACTTGGGGAGGTATGATATTCCAAAGGGCGGGAGCCATTGCAGAAAAGGTTCTTCTCCTGGACCTTGCCAGCTGAGAACCCTTGACCAATAAGGCAGCATGTCCTTTTTGCCAGCATGGGTGGGCCATGCTGGTTTCTCAGATAGCCTGGACCCATGCCATGAAGGGCTTTAAAGGTGATAACCAACAGCTTGAACTGCATCCAGTAGCAAACTGGCAGCCAATGCAGGACGTGGAACAGCAGTGTAACGTGTCCAACCTAGGAGTCCCAAGAATTGCACACATTGGTTGTAGCTTCCTAATAGTCTTCAAGGGTAGGCCCACATAGAGTCCAGGCATGTTTAGAACTTCTTTCAATCTAGCTCTCTGATATGCCTGCTCCAAAATTAATTGGCCAAAATTAAAACTTGAATTGCATTTCAAGGTAAAATTAAATTAAATATATTTAGATGTAGTTACCTATTCCCATATAGTTAATTATTTCCCCTTCTGTCTTCTTCAAAGATTTGCCTTCTCTAAACTGTGTCCCTGTGATGTTCACTTTCATGGGTTTTAACCACTTAGTTATAGAATTGAAGTTCTTTGTGCAAAGGATTCCATAATTTGTTTTCAATCTGGTTGAATTGTGTGGGGGTAAAAGGAGACTTAATGTGTCCCCTTTGAAATCTAGGACGGTATTTCATTCTATGTACACTATGGGAGGAATTCAATTATAAATGTGAAACACTGCAATTAGGCATTATTGAGTAAAACAAATTTGATTTGAATTCCCATGTAAAATTGACAATCTGGAACACATCTTTTTTAAAAATGATGAGTTTTTTCCTGAAAAGCCTGGGTGGAAAATGGGGTAACCTTTAATTGGTTAATTATTAATGGTAGTTTAAAGACCTTTGAAAGATTGCAGGAAGAATATTATGTAAATTATATTTACATAACAGCTGCATACACAACTAAAATATCTCCTAAGTTCTTCTTTTAGCAGTCACTGCACCATTGACTGCATGGGAAAAAATTTAAAAGTTAAATCCCTATTAAATATTACTTGCAATTGGAAAAGCTTTCAAACTTTAAGGTGAGGGGGAAGAGGTATAAAACACTTGAAAATGGAGAATTCTGAATTTATAGATTGCACCAGTGGTTTTCAACCAGTGGTCCACAGACTCTCGGTGGGCCATGATGTCATCACAGGAGGTCCACAAAGGAAGAAATGTTATATTTAAATCTTGATTAAACCTTGGGGGTCTGTAGCCAAGGTCCATGACCAAAGTTATTTAAAGGGAGTCCATGGTGAAGAAAAGGTTGAGAACCACACAATCAATGGTCCAATACTTTGCTAAATTTATTTAATTAATTATTTGCTAAACATATTAAATATGTTGTGTATGATTTCAAAACTAGGTTAATTTAACAAAAGAGCCTTCAGGGAGGGGGAAATTATTGGATTCCTCAACAGATGGTTGACTGTTTCTATCTTATGTTGAAGATATAGTAAATTTGAAGGAATATGATCAGATGGTCTTCTTTAGTCATTCATTTCTCTATTGGTCCATGAGCTTGGAGGAAGATCTGTTCAAAGATGTTAATGTACTGTTAAGTTATATCTCTAAAACATGGAGTTTTAAATGAATCACACCTGGATTGTTGGATAAAAAAATAATATGTATTCCTGGAAGGAGCTTTGTATGTCTGATTCTTAAGTTTCGCTTAAATCAGGGGTGGGGAACTATGGCCCTTTTATAACTTTGGACTTCAATTGCAGAATTTTTGAGCCAGCCAAAGTCCAAAGTTATAAAAGGGCCATAGTTCCCCACCTCTGACGTAAATCTACATTCTGACGGAGGCATTCTGGGTGTTGAAATCCATACATCTTAAAGTTCCTGATTTGAAAAATATCCATTTAAATGAAAGACTCCCTCCTCTTTTTTTCCAATGAGCATGAGGTTATGAATGCCTCGATCCAGTGGTTCCGTGTTCGGTTCTCACTGTTGCTTCTTGACCCGCATATAGGTTTCTCAAGAGACAAATGAGATGGTCTGGTACTCCCATCTCTTTAAGAACTTGCCACAATTTGTTGTGATCCACACAATCAGCCTTTTGCATAGTCAATGAAGCAGAAGTAGATGTTTTTCTGGAACTCCCTAGCTTTCTCCATGATCTAGCGTATGTTGGCAATTTGATCTCTAGTTCCTCTGCCTCTTCGAAATCCTGCCTGTACTTCTGGTAGTTCTCGATCCACATACTCCTGGAGTCTAGCTTGTAGGATTTTAAGCATAACTTTACTAGCATCTGAAATGAGTGCAATGGTGTGATAGTTTGAACATTCTTTGGCATTGCCTTTCTTTGGAATTGGAATGTAAACTGACCTTTTCCAATCCTGTTGAGTTTTCCAAATTTGCTGGCAAATTGAGTGTAGCACTTTTACTGCATCGTCTTTTAAAAAAAAATTTTTTCCCTTTTGGCAAAACCATATTTATTTATTTTTTAAAAAAAAAATATTATTTTTCATTACAATCATAAGCTTAATTGGCCATTTCCCAACAATTTCCCAGGCCTCACTATTGAAGGAAAGGTCGGATCCAGAAAATACATGTTTTTTAGGGTTCCCCAACCTGTGGGGAACCTGAATATATGCATACATTTCAAATTTGAGGTCAGTTTCACATTTGAACTTTACAAGCTTAATTGGCTATTTGGCAAGAAATGCGATATAGGCCCAGGCCTCACTACTGATGTAAAGGTCGGATCCGGAAAATACATGTTTTTTCGGGTTCCTCAGCCTGTAGGGAACCTGAATATATGCATACATTTCAAATTTTTGGTCAGTTTCACATTTGGACTTTTCATGCTTAATTGGCTATTTGCCAACAAATGTGATATATGCCCAGGCCTAACTTTTGAAGGAAAGGTCGGATCCGGAAAATACATGTTTTTTCGAGTTCCCAAACCTGTGGGGAACCTGAATATATGCATACATTTCAAATTTGAGGTCAGTTTCACATTCGGACTTTTCATAATTAATGACATTTTGCCAACAAATGCAATATATGCCCAGGCCTAACTTTTGAAGGAAAGGTCGGATCCGGAAAATACATGTTTTTTCGAGTTCCCAAACCTGTGGGGAACCTGAATATATGCATACATTTCAAATTTGAGGTCAGTTTCACATTCGGACTTTTCATAATTAATGACATTTTGCCAACAAATGCAATATATGCCCAGGCCTAACTTTTGAAGGAAAGGTCGGATCCGGAAAATACATGTTTTTTTGAGTTCCCAAAACTGTGGGGAACCTGAATATATGCATACATTTCAAATTTGAGGTCAGTTTCACATTCGGACTTTTCATAATTAATTGGCATTTTGCCAACAAATGCGATATATGCCCAGGCCTAACAAGAAGGAAAGGTCGGATCCGGAAAACACATGTTTTTTTGGGTTCCCTCAACCTTTAAGGAATCTGAATATATGCATAGTTTTCGAATTTGAGGTCAGTTTCACAGTTGGACTTTTCTTGCTTAATTAGCTATTTGCCAACAGTGGCGATATAGGCCCAGGCCTAACTTACGAAGGAAAGGTCGGGTCCGGAAAACACAAGTTTTTGGGGGTTCCCTAACGTGTAGGTAACCTGAATATATGCATAGATTTCATATTTGATGTCATTTTCACATTTGGACTTCATTGCTTAATTGGCTATTAGCCAACAAATGCGATATAGGCCCAGGATTAACTTTTGAAGGAAAGTTTTGATCCGGAAAACATATGTACCTTCGGGTTCCCCATCCTGTGGGGAATGTGAATATATGTGTTGAACAGTTTAGATAAAACCTGGGACACAGTTTCTACGATATTTGTGTGTAAAGAAGAGCAAGACTTAAAATTTGAGGTTTTAAAGGCATGTTTGCTTAATGAAGTAGAAAAACGCCATTTTAGAAGCAGCCATGAGGAGGAGAAAATCCTGAGGAGGGGGTCCAGACTGCAAGTCTCCGGAGGAGAAAAAACAAGGAGAAAAAACAAGCAGATGGACCCGGACCAAGTTGCAACAAAGGAGAGATTTTGCAGGCAGAGAGCTAAGCTAGAAAAGAATTGCTACATTTGTGGAGAAAAGACACATTTGCAAAGGAACTGTTTGCAGAGGAAATGTTTGCAGCAAAGGACATTTGTGCAACCAAAAAGGACTGCTTTGAAAAAGGAACATTTTGGAAAAGTTTGCTATAGCAACAACAGAGACAAGTGGCTAATAGATAGTGGTGCAAGTCAAACAATTTTTAATGACTCTGAATTATTTTGCAGGTTTGTTCCAGTAGCACAAGAAGCTGTGGCTTGGCAAATGGCCAGAAAGCAAAAGTCATTGGAAAAGGCGATGTAAAAATTCCATATTTGGAATCAAAGTTTACCAATGTGCTTTGTGTACCTGAGATGGAACATAATTTGTTAAGTGTGTCTAATTTAGATAAACAAGGTTTTGAGGTCATTTTTGTAAATGGGAAGTGTCTCATCAAAAGGAATGGGAATATTTGTGCAGAAGACATAAAGGAAGATAATCTATATGTATTGCAGGGACAAAAGGTTCAATGTTCCCATATATTTAAGAATGTTGCAGAGCATGATTCATGTGTTCATCTTCCGCATAGAAGACTTGGCCATGCAAGCTTTAAAGTTTTGCAGCAAATGCAAGATTTTGCAGAAGGGCTAATTTTCAAGGGATGCAAAACATATTTGGATTGTGCAGTATGCAAAGCATTGAAGTTAAAAGCATTCCCAGTTAGTAAATGTAGCACAAGACAAACAAAAAGAGTTCTAGAGCTGGTCCATGCAGATCTGGTGGGACCTATGCAAGCCAGTTTGGGAGGAGCAAAATATGCACTGGTAATTGTTGATGATTATAGCAGGTATTCATTTTGCTATTTGCTTAGAGCAAAGACAGAGGTGCTACAACAATTCAAACAGTGGGTAAGTTTTGTAGAGAGAAGGTACAGACAACAAATGTGTCAGTTGCAAACTGATAGAGGTACTGAATTTATGTCAACTAAATTCCAACAATGGTTGGGGCAGTTGGGGATAAGACACAGACATACAAATCCTTACACAGCAGCAGAAAACGGTGTAGCTGAAAGAAGGAATGGTGTTTTGCAAACAATGAAAGATTCATTATTGGAGAATTCTGGTATGAGCAGGTCATATTGGGGAGAAGCCATATTGATTGCCAATTATATAGGCTGTGGAGTTCCTCCATTAATTATACTCCATATGCCATTCTATATGGGAGAAAGCCATCACTGGCATATTTGAGAATTTTTGGAAGTACTGCATGGGTACATATTCCTAAAGAAAGGGACAGCAAAAGGCAAGAAAGCTCAGGTTTGTGCACTATCAGCCAGGGTCAAAAGGATATCGCTTTAGCAATGGAAGTAAAAGAATTATAATTTCAAGGTCTGCTAATTTTGCAGAACAAAATTGGGACAGAATTAATGCAAATTCTGGGTATGTCTCACTTAATGACAGTGATCTGTTTAGTGACAATAACATCTAATGATAAAAAAATGATGATTGAAGATGTCCATGTTCAGGGAGGAGAGGCTGAACAAGACATGAAGCCAGAAGGACTTGAGACATGTAGGTCAGAGTGATGTAATAAAGGAATTCCACCTGACAGGTATTCTGCCAGCAAGGTAAAAGTTTGCAATGTGTGGTATGAGCCAAGAAGTTATAAAGAGGTGTTGGCATTACCAAAAGCTGAACAAGAAAGATGGAAGGAGGCCACGGATAAAGAGATGAAATCCATGGGAGACCATGAAATATTTAATTGTGACTTTGCCACAGGGAACCAAAGCTGTGGGTTGTAAGTGGGTATATAAGAAAAAGGTATTGCCAAATAATGATATACAGTATAAGGCCAGGTTAGTGGCACAAGGTTTTTCATGATTAAAGAATGTATTAAGTCAATAGGTCTGATGTCTCTTCCTGTCATGAAGGGAGGAGTGTTGGAATATTCATGAGCAGGAAGCGTCATGTGGTAACTCAGTCAGCCAATGTGAAGAAAGTGCTAATGAGTCTGTGCAAAAAGAGTATTGAGTTAGGAGCTGGATTTCCAGTCTCAGTTTTATCTCTGGTTTAGTCTCTGGTCTGTCTCTCTAAGAAGTCTTCATTAAGCTATGTTGTTGTAAAGAAGAATGGTATTGTAAATATTTTTATATAAATATAAAGATTTGAATCAGCTAAATGCAGTCAACTGTGAGAGCTTCTGATTTATTTTTCACCAATAGAGAAATTAAAATTCTCTAACACATTATAAATAAATGCAAAATATATTCCAGCAGTAGAGATGACTACTAACTGGCACTGGAAAATAGTTCACTACTTAACTGTACTTAAATGTGAAAGGCAATTGTTAATTACTCCCAGTAAAGAATTTAATCGGCTTAGTCAGCCTCTGCTAATGATAATTGGAAATCTGCATTTGCACAGCTTTTAGGAATGCCTGAGAAATCCAATCTTTGTGAATTCCAGGACAAATTGACCTAATCTACACCATCCAGGTTTATGTGCAAATAAGATCTTAGCTAGCCAACCAACATTCTTCCGCTTCCAGAATGTTCTGCTTCAGATCTTAACTGATATAATTTATAAAAAGAGATTCCAAAGCTGCTTTTTCAAAAGGCAACTGGACCTTGTTTTTCCTTGAAGATGTTTCGCTTCTTCAGTTCTGACTGAATGCTGGAAGGGGAAGGATTTATATTCTTGCAGTCATCTGGTCATTAGCACTCTTTCTGAGAGTTATTGAGGCTACTTGGAGGTTTATCTGTGCCCTCAGCATCACCTGAATTATGCAAATGGGCGTGGAACCTTCTTGGAACTGCTGAAAGGACTGTGTTGTAAACAGTCTTTTTACAAAGTCCAGTTGTCTTTTGAAAAAGCAAAAGAGATGTTAAATGGGGAAATAACATTTCTTTAGAGATGTGTATTATGAGAAGAATATATTTGGCAATTCATTTCTCAATATGGGTTATGTATCAACCAGTAGAGTCAGTTCAAACTTGGATTTGGCAGTTCAAATTCAGCTTGGTTTGGCTCAGGCAATTTAGGACCTCCCTCATTTGAATGTAAAGTTAGTTCTGGAAATCCAGAACTTTAGCCTCCAACACACCCTTAGGGGAAAACCACCTTAGTGTTATTTGGAAAAGCAATCATAATGTCTTTTTTTGGTTGAGATAATTGCTTGGTCAGAAATCATTGCATATTTGATTAATTCTACTTGCATTAATAAAGAGATATTTAAGAAAAACCCATAAATACATATAGCAAATTAAAATGTTCACATTTAGCATCATTAAAATTAAAATGGCCATGAATAAATAATAATAAAAGTGATCAAACAAGTAACTGAACCAAAATGAATCAAGTAAACTGAAATTTAAAAACTACAACAATTAACTAGTAACTAGATATTATATGGAAAAGTCCTGCCTCAAGTTATATTTTATGGTGGAATATAATCTGGATTCCCAGGAGGGAGGGGCTACATTCAAGAGAGTCAAGAGAAACCAAAGTTTAGATAGTTTAGTTGGAGAAAGATAGTCAAGACAGATCCTCCCTAGAACTTCTCAGAGTATACCTTTAATGATGCAAGTAGCTGCTTTAGTTTGGCAAGCTTTCTATCCAAAGGTGAGGAACAATAAAGGAGATGGCTCAGAAGTAATTCTACTTGTCTTACACTTAGATCTTGTGTATTGACACATCTGGAACATTAAGAGGAATGGTATGAATTCCAAGATGATACTATTCAGTAAGGCCAACGAAGAGGCTGAGAAATAGGATCTTCTACTTCCCTTATGTTATTCATTACTAGATGATGAACAGAATGTATAGAGTATCTTATGCAAGATCAAACATCTGTCCCTTGAGTTCAGTGGCTATATGTACACAACATGCTTCATCTGGTTACTGAAACTATTTTAATTGTTTTGTACTATGCATTGCATTCTAAACTAACAAGCTGCATTGTACATTATGCCAGAAAAAAAAACTGGCAGCTGCCAAGTCCCATTGACCTGCTTACATTTATTGTTCTGTTGTACATATCCAATATTGTTTATTCTGAATGACAGCAGCTCTCCAGAGGCTTCATCAGATGAGAGGAATCTAAGGCCACAATGAATATTTAATATTTTTCTCAAAAGAATTAAATTATTGAGAGAAGGTCCCCCAGGCCATGTCAGGACTATGATATCACTGGGCTGCTATGACCCAAATAATAGGTCCTCCAAGAGATGAATTGTAGATCTTCTGAAGTCATATAGACTCCACTAGATTTGCCCCACTATTCCTAGCTGTTAATGGAAAATTAAACCTGTATGTGCAAGACACAAACACATTGGTGTCAAGGTACTTGTCATTAATTGAGTCCAGGAGGTATGATGAGGACCAAAAATGATGAGTACCAAACAAATTTTTCCCATAAGAAATAATGTTTATGAATTTAAGGCATTCCCAAACCAAAGATAATACACATTTTTAAGGCAACATGTAAAAAGGTAGGGTTGTATATCGTGACTTTACGTAAGAAATAAACCTAAAAATTAATATAGATTAAATAAAATAAAAAACTTCACTTTACCTGTACTGATGAGAGAAAAAATGCAAAAATACACAAAATGACCACAGAAGCTAAGACAAGACTAAGTTGTCACCCTTTGTTTCAGCTGGAAACGGTAGCGAGCCATGAGGCAACTGACAACAAGTTCTAGCTTGTACGTTGATTACCAAACAAACAACAAGTACTGGGACAAAATTTTCTTATCAAAATGTCTATGGAGATTCTCAGTCATCCAGGTCAGGGTTGTCCCAAAGGTGGTTTTTCAGAAGGCAACTGGACTTTCTTGTTTTTCTTTGAAGATGTTCATTTCTCATCCAAGAAGTTTCTTCAGCTCTGACTGGATGGTGGGGAAGGGAAGGATTTATACTCCTTGTAGACAGCTGGTCATTTGCATTCTTTTAGAAGTACTGTCTGCAAGGAATGTCAATTTCAAAAGTCCAGTTGCCTTATGAAAAAGCTCCTTTGGGATTATTATTTTCATGTATGTCTCTTAAATGGTTATCGGATGGCTGTCTCCAACATCCCTTCGGTAACCCCTAAGACCTTCTGTTGCCTATTGTCTAATGGGTCGTTGCATTATATTTTGAAATCAAATGATAATGTATATGGTTGAAGATTCTTGAAACACAATTGGCTTGGTGGTGTGACAGCTTAGAAGAAAACAATTGCTAAACTGATCTGCAGCTATTTTATGGTGGTCTTTTGGAGCTTATTACTATGTGTCTTCCTCTGCACAGACATTTTCAAATGGCGAGAACAATAACATAGCTTAGCATCAATTTAGCATGATGACAAGTGTTGCAAATGTCTGCTGGTAATCTTGGACTATCTCCTGATGTAATCTGGGTGGCAGCCTGAGTGACTTTAATTCTGTTGTTTTTTGTGGAATTTGGAAATAAAAGTGGTTGATTATGCATTCAAGACACTGGAAGGGAAACTAGACCATGTGCTCCTCATGCAGCCCATTTCAACTGGAATTGAAGAAGTTGAAAGACCAATTATTTTCCTCGCCCTTTTATTTTTTATTTTTTAATCCCATGAACAGCTACATGAATTTAATATGTATTGGCATCAATGACAAGAGAACAATAGACTTCCTGAGGTAGTCACTCATCAAAGCAGTGCAGCATTAAGATACATTATATGTCAACATAAATAAATAAATATGGAGGGCAGCTGGGTTGGGCAAAGATGCAGTTGCTGAAGGAATTGCAAAAGGGTCATAATTTGCATCATAACTATATAGTCTGAATGGACTTCTTGGAATTGAATCCAAACCACTGTACAATTTAGCTTGCATGTGAATGTCCATCTATTTCAAAACATCTCCATAAATCTTTGGAGTGCATCCTTCAACACGTTGCACTTTGTGGGACACCCAGCTTAAATTCATGTCCCTCAGGATCAGATCCTAAATCTGAGATGTAGCTTCAAAAGTTGCTGTAATGCTCATTTATAACAATATGAGCAGGGTGAAATGATTAAATTCATGGAGACTGAACATATTATCAGTATTAATTAAATTTAATGTTAACTACATTTAGATGTAAGTTGAATGCAGTCAAATTTAGTTGCTATCCTAGCCCTGGCTTTCTTTGGGAAGTCATCCTAGACATTCCCTTTGAAGAGTAAGCGTGACTCTTTGCTTGATAATTGTGTCTCCTCTGACTTGGAACAAAGCCATATTGTGTCTGATTTTATCAAGCAGGAGGTTCTTCCTTAATTTCTCCACCCAACCCACTGCCCAACTGGTAGATAATTCATTAGTAGAAGTAGTGTATTCCTTTTTTTAATGAAAATTATCAGCACTTTTGATCAGTGATATCAAAGTAAACAAACCCACGTGCTGATTACGTCAGCGTGTCATGGCCCTAAACGGAAGTGAAGTGCTCAGCCCCCACCCTCCGGATGTGACGTTTTGGCCTAATCCCATCAAGATTGACAGTCAATCCTCTGGGTACATGATTAGGTTAACCCTAGACTAATTCTATGTACATTCAAAACGAAAAAGAGCTAAGTAAAGTGAATAATTAGCAGAGGCCTGTGTTTTTGGGAAACGCCCTACTTTGGGGAGCTGTGAAATAAAAAATAAAAAAGGCTTTTTATTTCTAATCATTCTAGTCTAACGATGCTTTTAATTTTTGTGGAGTTTTAAAAATCAGTGCCTCAAAAGCTGGGGAAAAAGAAGCCCCTGAAAGGCAGCCAGAGCCTGCATTTAACCCCTTTTTTCTAAAAGGTATTTATTTCTAGGTGGCTTTAAAATCATTTCCTTGAATGCAGGGGAAAAAACAAACAAACCGCAGCCCCTTTTAAAACCCACAGCTGGTTTTTACCTTTGTAAAAAATCTAAAGACACATATTTTGCCATTTGCACCCTGAATAAAATTTATTCTGCCCCGCTCCCCACTATAGCAAAAGACAAGGAATATTAACAGGAATTAAAATGCTCACAAGAGGCAAGCAGCCAACCAGGCTCACAAGAGACAAGCAGCCTTGCAGTAGGGTTTTAAAACTTGTTCAGGCATCAGGACCGTGATTCCGGGCATGCGTGTTTCTGTCTGTCTGCTAGTAAAAAGGGGGGGGGGGTTAGGCCTTGTTTGGTACATGCCTGGGCATGTCATGCTCCCCGTGATCTGGGCATGCACAATGCTCAAGGGTGTGTCATTGCAAGAGGCAGGGGAGTTTACGCGGGCAGGCCTGAACAGCTAGCGATTTAAAACCAGCAGTCTTTTGAAAAATGTCAACCTCTGATTCCAAAGCTGTTTTTACACCAATAGCAAAAGCTAGCATCGGACACTCTGATACAAGGCCCCAGCCAGCAGAATGCAACAAAATGATAAAGACAAATTTTTATTCAGACCTGTGTTGCATGGCTGTAGCATGGTGTGTTGTAACTTTAACGATGAGATGCAGAGTACTTACCAGACAGCCTGTGAAATGGTGAATGATACTACATTATCTCCCAGGAATGGTAAGTAAATATGTATTTATTTATGATAATGTAAATGATGCTGGAGCGGATATCCGACTAACAGGATGTGCTTTATATTTTGCAGACTCTGAATTAGTAACACCTAGACAGCAAACAGTTCAAGACACCCCGCTTTTATATTCCTGTGGTAATCGCCGTGGTCACAAAGCTTTTGCAGATTTTTCTGATCTAGTCTATAACAGGGATTATGAGCTATCCCAGAGACCACGCTATCTATCCTGTGAGTTAAAGAGCTGCAATTTGTGTAAAGACTGGTTTGCTTGTGACTGCGGATATGATTTGTGGGGCACAGGCAGGTCAAACTATTATAAAATAGCGTGTTATAGTCCTTTATCTTCTGATTCTGATAGTGGTGATGAGGGATATTTTTCTGATGGCAGAGCCGTGCACCCTCTGAATTCTGTATAACCAATAAAAGACTGTATTAGTCAACACTTGAACATTTGTCAGTGGTCTTTCAGTATAACAATGCATGAAAAGCTTTTAAGCCGTATTTATTATACACTGGGATGTGTAGGGAGTTATGGAGGTGTGAATACCCTTTTTCAGGAAGCTAGAAAACATGATAAAAACCTGACCATGAAGCAAGTCAAGACGTGGCTGTCAGGGGAAGATGCTTATACATAAGCCTGAAAGAATTAATTTTCCTAGAAATAAAACAGTAGTGTCTGGCTTAGATCATCAATGGCAGGCTGACTTCATAGATGTCTCCAAATTTTCTAAGGAGAACCATGGAAAAAAGTACATCTTAGCAGTTATCGATGTGTTATCTAAATATGCCTGGGCCTCCCCTTTATCTGATAAATCAGGGAGGGAAGTTACATCTGCCTTCCAGAATATCTTTCAAACAGGACGTGCACCCCAAAAATTACAGACAGATGCAGGTAAAGAGTTCTTGAATATTCCACTGAAGAAACTTTTAGCACATTACGGCATTCATCATTTTGTCACTCATAGTGAAACTAAAGCAGCCGTTATAGAGAGGTTTAATAGAACCCTAAAAAACAAACTCTGGAGATATTTCACAGCTAGAAATACCCATTGGTATGTGGACATTTTAGCAGATACTATTCAGGGGTACAATACAATAACACTTACCATCGTAGCATCGGGGCTGCTCCTAACACCGTAAATTTGTCTAACGAAAGGGATGTGTGGATGAGGCTTTATGGGGTAGCTTTAAAAAGGAAAAGAAAGGAAAAATGTCTTATGATGGGAGATCATGTCAGGGGATCCAGACTGAAGGGTAAGTTTGAAAAGGGCTATCAGCAAACCTATACGGATGAGATATTCATCGTCAAAGAACTGCAGACAAGGGGGAAAAGAGTGGTATATAGATTAAATGATTACAGTGGTGACCCTGTAAAGGGGGCTTTTTACTTTGAGGAGCTCCAAAAGGTCCCTGCTGACCAACAGCGCATATACAGAATAGAGAAAATTATCCAAAAAAGAGGGCAGGGGAGACACAGAGAATTTCTAGTCAAATGGACTGGATGGCCAGAGAAGTTCAACAGTTGGGTTAAGGAGACTGAAGTACAACATCTTTGATATGGCAGTTTTACATCACCCTTCCCAGCAATGCGTCAGCAGCAATTTTCCCCCCAAAACAGAAATTCTAATTTTACTATACAATTAGCAAGATCATTGGATCTTCCAGGGTCATGGGAAGTAGGGCTAGCAGAAATACAGTATCCGCATAGTTGGCACACATTAACTTCTCCTGGATATTTTGAAATTGCTAATGAAAGAGATGGCATTTTTCTTTGAGAAGTGGATACTATAGCAGCATCCGACAACTGTTAGAAAATATGAACAAGCTTATATCAAATGCCAAGGATGGCCCTAAGACAAGCCTACAGTATGATGCAGTGGGTCGAAAAAATAACCTTAAAGGTGATGAACCACATACCATTCTAGTTAGCGGAGAACTTGGACATCTGTTAAGTACATTCCCTGTATTCAGCACCTTATATGTTTACACAGACATTGTAGAGCTCCAGATAGTGAGTGACTACTATGTGCCATTACTGCGCTGTGTGCCTGTGCAAGGGCAAGACAATGATTTCAGCACAATAACCTATGACCGTCCACATTATGTACCAGTCAGCAAACATCACATCGATACTGTTACTATAGAAATCAAAACTGACCAGGACAAAAACGTGCATTTTTATAACGGGAAGGTGATTGTCAAGCTTCATTTTAGGCCTCGGAAAAGTGAAGGATGGTTGTAATCAAGGAGCACGGGAACCCTCAAGACTACGTGACTTACTACAGGGCACAAGCCAGTGGAGGACTTCCAGGCTTCCGAGGAGCCCCCATTATGTACGGGACAGGGTCTGTTCCATGGACTTTTTCGAAAAGCATTGCCTTTTTTGAGGCGTGGATTAGAAATCATTGCCGCATGTGAAATCTGCTGCCAAAAACATTGTCAGAGATGTTGCGGGGAATCTTGTATCCCAAGTTGTTGAAAGGGGGCAGGATGGATCAGGGTTGTTCATAGCCAGGAAGAATTATGCATCGGGCCTGCCTATTCCGTTTAAAAAGACTTGTGAAAAAGGCCCGTCATACCAAGAGGAGACGTGTGCAGAAGAGGAAGCCCTGTGACAAGGAAGACATATTCTAATACAATATCTTATTTATTCATTATGCTTCAGAAGAATGTGTTAAATCAGAACTGGATCTTTTTCAACTGGCGCCTACACAGACCAGTATTGAAAACAGTACCTATGTCGAGATCCCTCCTTTATCAGTGCTAATACCCAACAATCCCCTGGAATTTTTTATCAGGGGGCATGGTGAGCATTAAACGGATTTAAACAACACCCTGCTGTATGTGAGTTGCAAGATTGTAAAGGCGGATGGGACGTATATTGATGATGGGGCAAGGATGGGCCTGAACAACTACCCTAGAGCATCACTGTTTAACCAGCTGGATGTTACTTTAGGAAATTGGCTCATTACACAGACTCATCATTGCTATTCTTATCAGGCAATGATTGAACTGATTCTGAACTTTGGTAGTGATGCACTGGGTACCCAATTTACAGCTGGGGTTTTTTACAAAGATGACTCAGAACTCATGGAGAGTACTCTACTGACTGGGAACTCTGGTTTCAAAGCGAGAGCAACACACGGCCGGTAGTCGTAAATGGGATTTGCTAGGGCCTCTGCATAGCAATCTGTTTTTTCAAGACTGCTGATTAATGGCGTTGATGTGAAAGTCAAACTCACAAGAAGCAGAAATGAATTTTGTGTGATGAAGGACGGCAATGAGAATTATAAAGTGCAACTCCTGGTGGCTTCTCTCTTTTAAAATGTGTAAAAGTAGCCCCGGGAGTGCGCCTTGGCCATGCAGAAGCTTTGCTCACCTCCAATGCCAAATACCCCATTGATCGAGTGGGGATGAAGGTTCCTGCAGGGAGCCTTGTGTGTAATCAGGAAAATCTATTTCTGGGGCAGCTACCTAAACAATTAGTGATTGGGTTTGTGGACAATGCATCTTTTAGTGGGGATTATGAAAGAAACCAGTTCAATTTTCAACACTGCAATGTCAATTTTTGCGCCCTGTTATTGTGATGGTGAGCAGATCCCCGCAAAGCCTCTTCAGCCTGATTTTTGTGAGAGAGTACATGCAGATGGCGCAAGCCACAGGCAAAGGCATGAAAGACAGGCCACTGATAATCAGCCGGGAAGAGTTTAACCGAGGGTATACTTTGTATTGTTTTGACTTGAGTCCTGATCAGGGATGCTCTGAGCACTATTCTTTGATCAGGAATGGTAAACTCAGAGCCGAAATTAGATTTGCACAACCCCTCCCCAACACCGTCAACTATGCAATCTTTGAAAACCTTATTGAAATAAGTCACACAAGTAATGTGCTTTTTGATTATATGTGAGTATGGACACACTGCAGCTCCTCCAATTGTTCTCTGGAAATACTGCCTTTCTAGGGGTCCCTTGTGACCTGCTACCCCAGAGACATATCTCCAAAAGACCTTTTGGATTAATTTGTAAATACTCACCCTCACACTCTGCCTGGTGAACACTGGCTGGCCCTCTACTTCCCATCTCCTGGATATGGTGAATTTTTTGATTCTTATGGAAGACCACCAGATAGCCCTGACTTTCCTGGCTCTATAGTGATGTTTTTAGAGCATCAAGCTGAGAAGTACACATTTCACCAACGTCAACTGCAACACCCCAGCGCTGTGACCTGCGGGCAACACTGTGTGTTTTTTCTACTGAACTATGAAAATATTTTAAAGATGTACTCCAATGCCGATATTAAAAAATGATCAAATGGTAAAGATGTTTGTAAAAACTATAAAGGTGGGAAGGGGGCTTGGAATCTGTAACCATCACCAATGCATGCAGATATGCATCCCTTATTGTAAAATAAAGAAAAAGACTTAAACGTTTTTACTTGTTTCACTGTGTTTTTATTCATTTTATCAATTGAGCCAGTCACCATACTGGAGCCTACTTCTAGGATTTAATGTCCAAGGGCTAGAGGGGGTACCGGTAATCAGAGGCTCCTGAGTCCCAAAAGGGGGTGTCTATATTCAGGTACCCTACAGCTTGGGGAACCCGAAAAAACAGGTGTTTTCCGCATCTGACCTTTCCTTCAAAAGTGAGGCCTGGGCCTATATCGCATTGGTTGGAAAATAGCAAGAAAAGTCCAAATGTGAAACTGACCTCAAATTCGAAATGTATGCATATATTCAGGCTCCCTACATGTTGGGAAATCCAAAAAAACATGTATTTTCCAAATCCAACCTTTCCTTCAAAAGTTAGGCCTAGACCAATATCACATTGGTTGGAAAATAGCCGATTAAGCAAGAAAAGTCCAAATGTGAAACTGACTTCAAATTCGAAATGTATGCATATATTCACGTTCCCCACAGGTTGGGGAACCCGAAAAAACATGTGTTTTCCGGATCTGACCTTTCCTTCAAAAGTTAAGCCTGGGCATATATGGCATTTGCTGGCAAACAGCCAATTAAGCAAGAAAAGTCCAAAGGTGAAACTGACCTCAAATTCGAAATGTATGCATATATTCAGGTTCCCTACAGATTTGGAAACCCAAAAAAACATGTATTTTCCAAATCCAACCTTTCCTTCAAAGTTAGGCCTGGGCCTAGATCGCATTGGTTGGCAAATAGCCAACCAAGGAAAAAACCTTTACCTTTATGTTTAGAGAAACTCATAGGATATCTCCTTCAAGGCAAGGGAATATCCTTTAAACACAAGAGCCACTATAAAGTGACAATCATGTAAGTGAGCATGTCAAGAAATTAAATTAAGAAGGCATCTCAGACAAGCCCTTCCCTAGTTCACACACTGTCCATTCCTACGGACATGTAACCAGATGTTGAGTAAGTCAGCTTTACAACCTGCCATGGCATTCTGCAGTCACCCAATCATGATTTGTGATATTTTTTTTTGCCAGTTTCTGGCATTTTTTGGTAGTTTCCAGGAAAAAACACCAAATCAAATACATGGGTTCAGTTGCCAACTGGCAAAAGTTCTATCCATTAAACAGTCAGAATTAATTTATTGAAATTCAGGAAGCGAGTAATCCAGAAATAATGGAGACAGAGGTTATATATTTTTCAGGATCTCTGAAAATGTGGGTAAAAACACTTACCTTGGAATATCATGTTAGGTTTAAACTTTGTTTTATGGTGCTGTGGTCTCTTGTTTTTTTTTTAAAAAAAATATCTGGATAACTCAGTAATTGTCTGTTTTTCAGAAAATGCTTGTATTCCTTTTAGAATCTTTTTTGATCTGAAATAACTGAAGCTTTCTCCTGTATCCTTCTAAAATTCAGGCAGAACAGCCGTTTGTAGCAAAACAGCAGCATCTTATGATCTGCTAGGAGCATAATATCTTACATCAGCTGCACTTTCTGAACAGATCTTTAATTAACTTCTTTCATTGTTAAATGTTGGTATTAAGACTCCCCCTTTTTTATGTATATAAAGTATATAAAGTTTTATTTTGTTTATCTTGGCAGAGATTGTTCTGTCTCTCATAAAGGGAAAAAAGCATGAAAGCTCTAGTCATCTGCCTCTAAATTGCATGTATAGGTTGCAATATAGAAATCCTTTCAGCTTCTGTAGTTTTCCCTTTGGTCTGAAGGCAGCACAGATTGTGACAGTAAAGTTTCTCATGTGTTGGAATAAGAGTGAGGAAGCATGGTGATGCCCCCTTTTGGACGACAAGTGGTGACATTGAAAACTACCAAAATGCTACCCAAAGCCGGAGGTAACAACAGAGTGTGAGGACCTTGAAGATTTTGGGAGAGCGGGTTTTCTAAATTTCAAATTTACAGGCTGAGCCATTTTGCTGCATCATCAAATAACAATTTGGTTATACCTTTCTTCCATCTTTGTTTCCATTCTCATTCTTAGTTAACATTATTAAATCACCCACATATTATAAATAATGTAGAAGTGACATTGATCTGACATTGACTTGCACATATTATTACATTATAGAATCCATTTTTGGGTATTATTTTTAAAATTGATACCCTCTCATAACTGTTTTATGCAGGTGTCCATTGTCCTAATCAAATAACAATGGTTTGTCTGATACAAAACATGGTAATGATTACTTGAGTAGAAGAAGATATGTTATTCATTTCACGACTAATAAATCCGTTAGCATATATGAATGATGAACATTTTCACTATCTCACTAGTCTCTGAACATGATGGAGCACTAACCATCTATGTTGGCATGAACTTTTTAATTGATCCCTTATTAGCTAACTCCTTGTATCAACATATGTTGGCCAGTGACCATTACAATAACTGGAATGGAATGGAATAATATGCAAGTGTGATGGGCAGCATAGAAATTTGATTAAATAAATAAATAAAATGTTAATTGGCAGTGAGGACTATTGTGAATTGGAGACATCAGGTGCCTCCAGAAGAAAGAAACTTGGATTAAATATATCAAATTTCTGCACAGCATGGTTAATTTGGAGTATCTATCTTCCCATCCACCTTCTCTGGTTACCTTCCTTACTCATAGATGGAGATAGATGAAAACAATATTGTTTTTCTGTGAACATTCTTGTCAACCAGACCTTGATTGCCTCTCTGTATCTGGTTATAGAACCTGATATCATATTTCATAAAAACGCTCAGGTTGATTTCTTCCTTTTGCTGACAAATTATTTTAGCAGCTAACATCCTTCAATGTTTCCCTGCCTTAGAAATGTCTGTCTAGGTTATACTAATAGCTGTGGCTGCTATCAATCAATCAGTTGAGTCAAATATGCAGAAAAAACATCCCCTTCTCCTACCACTTGTGGCAAGCTCCATCACAAGACAGAGAATGGGATACTTTGGTTTAATAACTTCATATTGTCTCTTTAGTGGGAAGAGAATGCTGAAGGGATGAATCTGGTGATTTCATTGCTTTTTCTTTTCTGGCAGCTTTTATGGAGTGTATTATTCATATAATATTTTACCATGAAATTAAAAGAGAGGAAACATAAGTCTTTCACACCTCAGTGATCACCGGAGCCATTTCCTCTCAAGAATGTCAAGAGACCAATAGCTTTTAGTAGTATTTTCTTTTGTTGTGAACAGTAGATACTTAATAGCATTTCCAATTCATGTGGAAGAATCTTTGCCCCCCAAGCTGGTTTTGTCTTTGTATTCTGGATATTCTCCAGTAAAATTAAGGCAGTCTCTCTTTTCAGATACAGAACACTCCTATAGGAAGTTTATATCTGAAAATATACAAAGGCTGAAGGGAATATACAGATCCATCTCTCTGACACTGGGGTTTATGAAAGCAGCTATTCTCAAACAAATGGACAATCCACTGAGTCAAATATAACTAGATATGGCCACTCAAACAAAGAAAAGGATTAGGGGTGATGTGATAGCACCCCTCCAGTACTTGAGAAGCTGTCACAGAGAAGAGGGGTTGAGCTATTCTCCAAAGCAGGAGAGGACTGGACAAGAAGTAGGGGATGGAGGTTTACCAAAGAGAAATCCAATCTAGAACTAAGGAGAAATTTCCTGACAGTGAGAACAATTAATCAAGTGAAACGGCTTGCCTCCAGAAGTTATTGGTGCTCCACCACTGGAATTTTCAAGAAGAGACTGGACAGTCATTTGTCTGGAATTGTATAAGCAATTCTGCCATGAGCGAAAAGGAGGGGTTGGACTAGAAGACCCCCAAGGTCCTTTCCAATCCTATTATTCAATGTTCTATTTTCTGGACCAATTCCATTTGTGCATATCCATGGGCCTGTCTATGAATGCATAGAGCAAAATGTTTCAAGAAACAGAAACCCAAATAGGGGAGGATTTTAGTTGTTTTCAAATCAGGAGGGAACAATAAGTTAAAGCAAGCATATTAAGCTTATAATATAATATAATATACTGTAATATACTTATTGTGATGGAATGTGGGTTTACTCAGACAAGGGGAGCTGTTGCATCTGAACCCTGAGAAAGTAGAAAGTCCAGGAAAGTGTAAAGGTGTGTGGGAATGACCTTGAAAGATTGGGGTGGCGGGGAAAAGAGATTCAGAGGAATTTTGGGAATTGGAGTCACGCATCTGGACAGCATCCAGGTTGCTCTAGGACAACTTTAAGACCCATGGACCTCAACTTCCAGAGCTGGCTGGGGAATTCTGGGAGCTGAAGTCAACGGGTCTTAAAGTTGCCAAGGTTGAACACCCCTGCTCTAACACATGCAATAACAAATATCAACAAATACCTTGGCAAATCATTTCTGCCATTTTTACGCCATGGACAGAGATTTGTTTATCATTTCATTGAATCTATTTCTATGCCACTTCTCACATCAAGGAAAGATCAAGCAGTTGAATTCTATTCAGCTGTCTTGCTGGTTGCACAGTATGCTGCTCTCTTTTCAGCCGAGTAGCTGTCTTCCACAGGCTGAGAGCCAAATTACAGTCCATTACTCAACAGAGACATGTGCCCTTAAGACCTTCAGAAATGATGTCACTTCTAGGAACCCAGGTGAGGTAACCTGACAGCTGACAGTTTTCTGTCAAAGAAAAATTACAGACCAACAATTTTGGCAATTTTGTAATAGGTGGTGTTAAGTCCTTCGTTCGCGTGCAAATGATGAAGGCCTTTTTATATGGCCAGAAGCCCAGAAAGTGTCAACCAGTAGACAGAGCATTTTCGCGCCTTGCGCATGTGCACAAGGCTGGCGCTGCTCTGTCTGGTCCCAGGCAGCTTTTGGAATGCCCGGTACCAATGCAACATCCCGAGCCTGCTTTTGCAGGCTCAGGACACAACAGGTGGGCTTGGAGAGTTTGGGCCCCACATCTGAAAATGGAAACAGTGTGTTTACCCTGGGGGTGAAGAGAAGCCAAAGGGCAAGGATGCTTTGATGACAGGCTGTTCTTTTGGCAATAGAGGTGAAAGTGTGTTCTCAGAATTTGTCCTTTCTTTCTTCCCTTATTTCATGTTTAGTTACTAAAGGCAAAGTGAAAGTCAATTTACTGTACATATAGATTACCTGCCATCTCAGCTTTGCCAGATACCTGATAGAAAGTTCCTCAAGAACTGGAGCTGAGGGCTTTGAGCCAGACTGGGAGGTTCAAACAGCAGGTGCACAGAGGTGTAAGATTCCAACAGAAGAGAATATATATATAGCTCAGGGTTGAATGGTGAAGTCCTTTGTGCTCTCTGATCTTGGTTATTTACTTGCAGACATTTCATTTCATGTATGGTGATATTACCTAGTTGGGTAATGAAACATCTGCAAGTACAGGTAGTCCTCGAATTACACCAGTTCATTTAGTGACCATTCAAAGTTACAACGGCACTGAAAAAAGTGAGTTATGACGGTTTTTCACACAACCATTTCAGCATCCCCATGATCAAGATTCAGACTCTTGGCAACTGATTTATACTTATGACAGTTGTGGGGTTCTAGGGTTATGTGATTCTCTTTTGCGACCTTCTGAGAAGCAAAGTCATTAGAGAAGCCATATTCACTTAACAACCATATTAGTAACCTAAAAATTGCAGTCATTCACTTAATAACTATGGCAAGCAAGGTCATGAAATGGAGGAAAACTCACTTAACAACTGTCTTAGCCAAAGAAATTTTGAACTCAGTGGTAGTAGACTACTTGTAGACAATCAAGCTCAGAAAGCATCATTGACATTTCATTACCCAACTAGGTAACATAATCATGCACAACAACAATGCTACCTAGCTGGGTAACAAAATGTCTGCAAGTAAACAACCAAGCTCCGAGATCACCAAGGACTCCACATAAGATTATTGAGACAAAGCCTGAATATTACATAGTTTTTAAGCCAGGCTGGAGCAGATGTCTTGCTCATGAGATCAACTTTACTTTTGTAGCACTGGCCAATTGGATCAAGGCTGAAGGCAGAGACCAGAGTTAAATACAATGCTTCTGGCAATAAGAGCAATAAGCACAATCTATTTAAATTTGTATATGTATACACCTATTAAAGTTATGTGGACCATAGCAACAGTTAATGGAATTTGCTAGCAGTTGACATTCTCTATCCAAACATACATCTTTAGGAAAGAACAAATATTGTTTTAGCAAGCAAAAACCTGACAGTGAAAGTTTTAAAATCTAAACTTAGTTCCATCCCAGGCTTAGGTTCAGCTCTAATGTTCCCTGGAGATCTCCACCCAAGTATTAACCAGGCCTTTGTTAACTTCCAAGCCCAAATAAGAGTTCAATAAGTCTTCTCCTTAGAGAAGTAGAGCTTGCTAACTTTCCCAAAATATGTTGCTACTGTAACTCCAGGAACTTTAGAATATCTTCTGAAGAAGTTCCTCTAGGAAAGATCTAGCCTAGTTCTGTCTCTGCACTGGGTAGCAGTGGGTCCTCTTTCATAAATCTTTCAGAAGGGAAATGTCTGAGTCTTATTGTAAGTGGAGATACAAAGAACTGTGGAATCTTTCTATATGCAATAAATATATTACCACTGAGATTTTGCCATAATGCCCGATGTACCGGCCTATATATAATCACATATTTTAGGAAAATGATATGCAGAATTTATTCAAATCAGTGGCCTAATTCACATTACTTTATCATAATGTATATCAATAAAGGAGACTATTTGTAGCTCAAGGTTGACATGAGGGATCCTTGGTTCTCTCTGAGCTTGCTTGTTTTCTTGCAGACGTTTAATTACCCAAAGACACATCTTTCAAGTAACAACTCTTTATTTCATTTCCAGTCCAAACTCCAACAAACGAGCAAAGGCACACAGGCCTCCAGATCTCTGGACAAAATGGCAACATCAACAGGTGCTTTTTGTGCCTTGAACAAGCGCGCAAAGCTGGCGCCACTCAGTCTGGTCCCGGGCAACCTGCGATGCCCGGGACTGTTGCAACGTCCCGAGCCTGAATTTGCAGGCTCAGGACACAACACCTCTCCCCCCTAGATTGAATCATTCCTGACATTATCAACTTTCTTCTTTGGGAAGAGTGTCATGCTACTTCACAGTCACACATGGAAGGGAATGCCTGTGGTTGACTCCACCCACAAGCTCCTCCCCATTGTTTTGGTGAATAGATATACCCAAAATCAAAAATAAAACAAAATAACATTGTTAGTCACTGACTTCAAGAGCATTACCCCTGGAACTGGACATCAACTTCACAAAATCTGAAAGATATTTGGGCGGGCACTTGGCCCTTTGCGACCTCCTCAGACCGGGAGAGTTTGCTTGGTCACCTTTCTCACCCACCAGAATGAGTGAGTCAAGACGTTGCTGTCCGCTTGCCCCCGGTGACCCTGGTGCTGTTGCCTGACCTCCCTGCTCGCCTGTCTGGCTCAGCAGGTCAGGACTTTGTTGCCCCACATACCTGGTTGTCCTGCTGGCTGACTGGACCCTCTGAGCCCATGGCAGCATCCCTTGGAGGGGTGGTATTCCCCAGGTCCACAATGGACCTTTCTTGGGAGCACTGTCCCTCGACCCCAAGGCCAGCAGATGGAGATTCCGGGGTAGTCATAGGGCCCCAGTACCCAGTGGACCCCAAGGTCATGTCTGAGGTGCCAGAGTCAGGAGTTGCCTCTCTGTTTGTCCCCCTTCCAGAGGACTTCCTTCTGGGAGTAATTGCACAATTTGGCCAGCTCCCATGTGGTGTTGCCAGTTCTCTTGTAGGATGTGAGTTGTTAGGATACCCCCGGTCAGTCTCTCTGTCTGGAGCATTATCTGTTATGTATGAAGAATGTGGATACCCACGGTGTGACTCCCTGGCTGGAGTAAATATGGGTGTGTGGGATGACCCCCTTCCCCATGAATTCCTGTTCTGAGCACTTGCGGAAATTGTGATGGGGGACCCCTGGTCTCATCAGCAGCCAGTGAAAGTTGCTGATCTTGATCCCCAGAATGCACATTATAACCTTCCTCCCCCCCCCAGAGCAGAGCCAGGAGTGGAAGGGTGAAAAACCAGCCTCACATGCAGCTGATCTATGTGCCATCGAAGAATGCGGCCATCTTCCAAGGTCACCTCATAGGACAAAGGTCCTGTAAGGACCCACCCCACTTTGCATCTTAAGAAGATAGAACTCTTTTTAAAAGAAGGGTAAAATTTACTCCGCAATTATTTTTACTAGGTATTGTTATTGACTGTGATGCTAAGGAGGTTATATTGATGTTAAATTTGATTACAGCCGCTAGGTTGTTAATAGGACAATATTGGAAGAAGGAATCTTTGCCTACTTTACAAGAATGGTTTCATAAAGTTTCGTATTTGGCAGAAATGGCAAAGATTTCGTCTTTCTTAAAGGAGCAATCTCAAGAAAAATTTTTTGCGGTATGGGAAAAATGGATAAATTTTATACAACATAATGTGGATATGGAAAAATATTATTTAGCCTTTTTATAATTTGTAATGATTGTTTTTTCTTTCTTTCTTTCTTCTTTTTCTTTTTTATATATATACATTTTTTACGTATTATTATTTATATATATATATATATATATATTTTATATATATATATATATGCTTTATTCTTCGTCTACTTTCTTCTTTCTTCTTTCTCTCTCTCTCTTCTCTTTTTATTTATTTTTTTTTCTTTTTTAGTATATATTATTCATTTTAAAGTTTATGTTATGTATATTATTATTATATATATTATTATTGTGATTTTATTATTATTATTAATTATTTTATAAATTGCAAATGTTATTTTTAAAATATTTGTTAAATAATCCTATATTCAGTTCTGGGAAGTCGGGGGGGGGGTGGGGTGGTTGGGGAGGGGGGGTGGATTTTTATTTGTAAAACTTTTGAAAAATTTCAATAAAAAAAAAAAAAAAAAGAAGATAGAACTCTTGGAATAATTCTTCCAACAGGAATCCTTTATTAAGAAAAAGTGGTTGCAGGCATGCTAGACAGGACTTGGGGTCCAAGCTCTCCAATTCAAGGTTTTAAGGGTTTCCCCAGTAGCCCCACCCAATCAACCCCCTCTTTCAGCGACAGTCTCAGGCATTACACTTCCACCCCCCTTTTCATTACTGCTCGGCTGGATGGAGACTTCGAAGAAACTACATGAAAGGAAAACAGCCCCATTCAGTAAAAAACTTGGACCAAAATATATAGGGCCTTTTCCAATTAAAAGAATCATAAACCCAGTAACAGTAGAATTAGAATTACCCAAAAATCTCAGGCAAATACACCCAATTTTTCATTGCAGCTTGCTGAAAAGAGAGCATCAGTCACCTCTACGGCCAAAAATCCCCCCACCACCACCTCCAATCATGGTGGAGGGCGAACAACACTTCGAAATAAAGGAAATCCTTGACTCTAGGAAATATCATGGAGCAACTCAGTACCTAGTTGCCTGGAAACACCTCCCTCCCTCACAAAACGAGTGGGTCCATAAACGTCATGTCAGAGCCCCGAAGCTATTGAAGAAGTTTCACCAGAGTATCCTAACAAGCCTGACTAACTTTTATACCTGTTTTGTTTTCTTTCAGGTGGATCTCTCTTATTTTTAAGGGGGGGCGTTTAATTAAGTGTAAAGTTTTTACAAATCCAAAATGCCCTGCTGATTTTGTGTCATGGCAAAGGTGCATGAAAGTCACTCTTTGAGTTGTTGGTATATATAACTTTTCCCCTACCCAAGGCAACCCGTCTCTCATTGTGCACACATTTTTGTTTTTCTGGAACCATTCATCTGTTTCCAAACTTTTTCTGAATTCAATTCCAGTTTGGCTGTCCAGTTGTGGTTTTAATTTGGCTTGGGTTCTTGTGGTTACTGGTGCTGCCAGTTGTGACTCTGCCATTATTGGTCTAGAGTCTGTGGTGCGTGCGCTTATTGGTCTGCTTATTGGTGCGCTGTGGTGCGTGCCATTATTGGTCTAGAGTCTGTGGTGCGTGCGCTGTTATATTGAGGCATGCGAGATAGTGACTCTGCCAGGAAGTTCTTTCTTCCTGGTAAATGTTTGAGCTTAAATTGAAACTGGTGAAAATGCTGGGACCAGCAGGCTTGTTTGGGATTGAGTTTCCTGGACGTTTTCAGGGCTTCCAAATTTTTGTGATCAGTCCACACCTGGAAGGGGATTTTGTTGCCTTCCAGGAACTGTCGCCACGTGAGTAATGCCCAACGTATCCCATAAGCCTCCTTCTCCCATACGGGCAAGCGCTGTTCTGTTTCCGTAAGTTTCTCGGATGTATATGCACAGGGTTGCAATACCCCTTCATTTTTTTCTTGTAATAGAACAGCCCCCACTGCCACATCACTTGCATCTGCCTGTATTACGAAGGGCTTGTCCATGTCTGGGTACCTTGGTACTGGTTCAGCAGAAAAAAGTCACTTTAGTCTCTCAAACACTGCTTGGCACTCCATTGTCCATGTTAGTGGCTGGCTAGGTTTTACTGAGGATGCTCCCTTCATTTTTAGTAAGTTAGTGAGGGGCAAGGCTATCTGGGCAAATGAGGGGATGAATTGGCGGTAAACGTTTGCAAAGCCCAGGAAACTTTGTAGTTGCTTTCTTGTGCGGGGTGGTGCCCAATCTAATACTGCTTTGACCTTCTCTGGGTCCATTTCAATGCCCTGGAGGGATATGCGATAACCTAGGTAGTCTATCCTTTCCTGGTGGAATTCGCATTTTGAGAGTTTGGCATATAGGTGGGCGGCTTGCAGTTTCTTTAAAACCGCTCTGACAAGGTTGACATGTTCCTCTTTTGTTTCAGTGAAGATAAGAATGTTGTCCAAGTAAACAAGGACCCCCTTAAACAGGTGCTTCCTTAGAACGTCATTGATTAATTGCATAAAGACTGCAGGGCCCCCTTGTAATCCAAATGGCAAGACTTTGAATTGATAGCACCCCATGGGGCAGTTAAATGCAGTCTTCCATTCATCCCCTTCCTTAATTCTCACATAATAGTAAGCTTCCCTTAGGTCTAGTTTAGAAAATTTCCCTTTCGATAGGTATGACAGCATGTCTTTCATGAGAGGCAGAGGGTATAGGTTGCTTTCACTGACTGTATTCAGGGCCCTATAATCCACGCATAAACGTAAAGAGCCATCCTTCTTCTCTCTAAAAAGGACTGGGGCAGCCACTTTAGGCTTGGCTGGCTCAATGAAACCTCTCTCTAGGTTTTTTTAAATGAATCTTTCCATTTCCTCCTTCTCCTTTGGGCTCATGGAGTATAATCTGGGCTTCGGGAGTTTTGCCCCAGGCTTGAATTCAATGGCACAGTCTGTGGGTCGGTGGGGGGGGAGCTCATTCGCCCTCTCCTCACTGAAAACTTCAGCAAGGTCTCTATATTCCTCTGGTATTTCTGTTAATCTTTTTTCCTCTCCTATGGATGCTTTTTCTATTCTTGATTCTGGTAGCCTCCCTTGGGGTTTTAAGTCCATAGGGTCCCCCTTTGGGAATTTGATTTCTGTCGTCCTCCAATTTACCCAGGGGTTCCATTTTTTCAACCATTCCATCCCTAGAATCATTGGGCATTCCATGCCTGGGATCACCACAAACGTTATGTCCTCTTCATGTTTGCCCAGGGAGAGGTGTATTGGTAGAGTGGCTAGGGTAGCTGGCACTCCCCCTGCTATGGATCCATCTAACTGGCCAAATGAGATTGGTTGTTCCAGTCTCCTCGATGGGATGCCCAGATTCCCCACTAGTGTTGGGCTAATGAGGCAGCGGGTGCAGCCAGAGTCTATTAAGACTTTCACCTTCACGGTTTCAGGCATGGGGGGAATTAATATAGTCACTGTCTTGAGGATGGGTGTGATGTGTCCACTTACCAGGGGTTCGCCCTCCGAGCTGTCATCTGAGGCATCCACCGGCCCTGTGGTGTAGACTGGAGTTCTTTCCCCTTGGTGAGCAGAAGTGGGGGGTTCCACAATTTCCATCATTCTCATGGCAGTTTCTTTTGGCTTAGCTGAAGACTTTCTGGATTTGTTGATTGGGGATCTGTCTGGGTTGTGCTAGGGGGCCTTTGAGCGGCATTCTACAGCTCGATGCCCTTCTCTTCCGCACTTGAAACACCCCATTTGCTTCTTGGCTATAGCCGATGATTTCACCGGTTCGTGTGTCAGCTCAGGCGGGGGGCGGCTCCATTGTTTTCCTCGGTGGTGTCTCTTCAATATGTCGATCTCTGCTTCCTTTGCCAAGACATACCATTCCTCAAGTTGGTGTGGGTCCCCTCAGGGCAGGCAAGCGTCATATAGATCATAATTTAGTCTGTCTTTGAAATGGCTAAGGAGGATGTCTTCTGGCCAATTCAGTTTGCTGGCAATGGCCCGGAATTCTTGTGTATATTCAGCCACCGGGCGTTTGCCTTGCCTCATCAGTTTTATCCTTTCATGGGCTTTGCGATCAGCCAGGGGGTCTTCAAATCGTCTTCTCAGAGAGGACATGAAACGGTTGAAGTTACTGAGTTCTGGGGCATTGGAGTCATGCAAGTTCACCACCCAATCTGCAGCTGGTCCATCCAGGGCAGATTGCACGATCTGGATGCGGGCTTTGTCGCTGGGAACGTCCTGCCCGTATTCCTCCATGTAGCTGAGGACTTGGGTTAGGAAAAACCCTTTGAATTTCACCTCCAACAGTGGACATCTTGGAATGGATCGGTGCCTCCGTTGTTGGTGGTAGTGTCTTCTGTCCAGATTGCCATCTGTGGTCCGGTAGGGGGTCAGCAGATGTCCCCGGGGTTGCAGGTTCCACGTCCCCCTCGGTGTCTCTCCCTTTGTGGCTCCAGGAGCTGGGGCGGCCGTAGGGCTCAGGATTCTCCTCTCCTAGGGAGCTGAGAGTTCTCTTCATCAGGTCAATAGCTTTCTCTAGGATCCAGTCTGAGTACGGTGCCCAGCTTTCTCCCTCTTCACTTGCATGCAGGGATTTCTCCATCTCCTGCTTCCATTCTGGTTGCTTGGTCCCCCGTCTCAGGGTCACCTTTTTTTTTTTTTTTTTTTTTTTTATAATTTTTATTCATTAATACAATTAAAACAACAATGGACAAACATGACATTCCAGAGTGAATTTTTCTATCAGTTCCTATCATAGTACAAAAATTTTATAATTTTATAATTTTTTGTTCTTAACCTCTATATAAACCTCATCTTTTATACAATACAATTATATATACAATTATATGTACAGTTATGTATATCTTTTAGTTCTACCATTAGTTTGAAGTCCGAGCAGTTCTTAATTCATACCAGCGGTAAAATTTGCCCCAGATTTCGAAGTATTCGTGTTCCGTTTTGTCTTTCATAATCATTGTAAGCCTGTCCATCTCAGCACATATTAAAATTTTATGCAGGATCTCTTCTTCCGTTGGGGTTTCCTTGTTCCTCCAATTTTGAGCAAAAACCAGCCTGGAGGCCGTTAAAATGTGTAGCATTAAATAAAATACGCCTTTGTCATGTTTTTGCGTAGTTAAACCTAATAGAAAGAGTTCTGGTTTTGGTTCTACCGCTTGCTCTAATATTTCTTCCAACCAAATTTTAATCCTGTTCCAAAAATCACGAGCTCGCGTGCATTCCCACCACATATGATAGTAAGTTCCACTTTTCAAATTGCATTTCCAACATTTAGGGGAGACATTGGTATACATTTTAGACAATCTTGTGGGTGGGAGATGCCATCTATAAAACATTTTGTAAAGGTTCTCTTTGTAAGAGGTGGCCAAAGTAAGCTTCTTGTTTCTTGCCCATAGTTCTTGCCATATATGCAGATCAAAATTAAGACCAAAATCCTTACTCCAATTCAACATAGTCACTTTTACTTGTTCCTCGTACGTTGCCTGATCTAGCAAATAATAGTATAGTTTTTTAATCATTTTATCCTCCGACCCCAAAATTATTTTATCCAATTCTATTGGTTCTAATTTAATACCTAACTCTTTTTTGTCTTTCCGATATCTTGCCTGCAGTTGCAGGTATGCCCACCATTCTAATTCTATCCCTTCATCGTGGATGGTTTTCCTGGATTTCAATTCCCCTCTTTCATCTAAAATATTTTTATATGTTATGATCTTGTCTAATTGAGTAAATTTTGGGTGTACATATATTTCTAACGGTGAGATCCAACTAGGTACTTGGGTATAATTTGGTTGCCAAATTTTTGTCCATACATCAATAAGAGCTTGCCTAATATAGTGACTTCGAAAATATTTATGTACTTTATATTTATGATCCCATAATATGGCATGCCATCCTATTTGTAGGTCATGGCCCTCCAGACACAATAGTCTCCTATTTTTTAGTAATATCCAATCTCTTACCCATACTAATGCTGCGGCCTGGTAATATTTCTCCAAGTCCGGAAGACCAAATCCCCCCCTTTCCTTTGAGTCCTGTAGTAATTTTAATTTAATCCTTGCTCTTTTTCCTTGCCAGATGAATTTACACATCATTTTGTTCAAATTTTGAAAAAGTTTCTTGTCTAATTTTATAGGTATACATTGGAACAAAAATAAAATTTTTGGCAACACATTCATTTTAATCACCGCGATTCTGCCCGTAAGAGAGAGCTGTAGGTTAGTCCAAATATTAAAGTCTTTTTGAATCTGTTCTATTAACTTATCATAGTTATCCCTTTTAAGCGTAGCGCATTTGGCAGTCAGTTGTATCCCTAAATGTCTAATTTTATTTGTAATTTGAACACCAATTCTATCAACCAATTCACTTTTCTGTATTTTAGTCATATTTTTGACAAGCATTTTAGTTTTTTCTTTATTTATTTTTAAACCTGCTATTTCCCCGTATCTATTCAATGTTTCCATCAGCCTAATCCCTGATTGTAGTGGTTCTTCAATAATAAAAACTAAATCATCTGCAAAGGCTTGTATTTTAAATGTCTCTTTCTTGATTTCTAGACCTTGGATCTGTTCATCTTGCCGGATTGCTCTAGTTAATACCTCGAGAGATAATATAAATAACAATGGTGATAGTGGGCAGCCTTGCCTTGTGCCTTTTTGCATTTGGAAACTCTCAGTCAGTTCTCCATTGATTATTACTTTGGCCACCTGCTTAGAGTAAACTGATTTAAACATATTTAAGAAATTTTCCCCAAAGTCCATATACAATAATTGATTAAACATAAAATCCCATTTTACATTGTCGAATGCTTTTTGGGCATCAAGAAAAATTAAACACATTTGCTTTTCATTATGTACTTCATAATATTCCAATATGTCCAAAACAGTCCTAATATTGTTTCTTATATATCTTTTAGATAGAAAGCCGTTTTGATCAATATGTATAAAATCCACTAAGAACCTTTCCAATCTTTGTGCCATTATTGCCATGAAGATTTTGTAATCTGAATTCAAAAGAGAAATGGGTCTATAGTTCTTAATTTGTGTCAGGTTGGTGTTTTCTTTAGGAATCAACGTGAGGAAGGCTTCTTCCCATGAAGCTGGTATTTTAGCTTGGGTTAAAACCTCGTTAAATAAGTCCAACAGCATTGGGCTTAAAGATTCTTGTGCAATTTTATACATTTCTGCAGGTATACCATCTGGTCCAGGTGTTTTATTATTTTTCTGTTTCTTAATTGCAACCGAGAGCTCTAAATGTGTTATCTCTTTATTTAGGAGAGTTTTAAATTCTTCTGGCACCTTGGGTAAATCGACTAGTTGTAAATACTGTACTATGTCATGGTTATTTCTCTTTTCGTCGTCCTTATATAAATTCTTGTAAAACTCATATGCCACTAGCTTTTTTCCTTCGTTCTGGCACACCATATCACCTTTGGCGTTATAAAGGTTGGTAACTCTCTGCTTATTATTGTGTTTTTTGATTTTATAAGCCAACCATCTCCCTGGTTTATTAGCATTTTCAAAGAAATTTTGTTTAGTACGTTTTATCTGCTGTCCTAGATCTTCCTTCGTAATAATATCCATCTTATGTTTAATTAAATCAATCTGTTGTTTCAAATCACATCTTTGTGGTTCATTTTGCAGGTTATCCTCAACTTTACGTAGTTCTTCTTCCAGTTGTCTTTGGCGTTGTGTTTTGATTTTGTGTTGCCTAGCCATATAAGAAATTACAACGCCTCTCATGTAGGCTTTGGTTGTATCCCATAAATTTTGGCAGTTTGTATCCTCCTTTTTGTTTGACTTAAAAAACAGATCCAATTGTTCTTCTAATTTTGATTTGAATTCTTTATGATTTAAGATTGCCCTTTTTAGAGTCCATCGGGGCATAAATTCCAACCAAAAGAATTTTGGTTTTATTCAAAATTACTTCCACAATTAGAATTCTGCCATCTTCGTCCTTATAAATTTGCTTAGCCACAATTTCTTGTTTAATATATACTACCACACCTCCTTTCTTATATTGCGAAAGTGCTGCGAACATATTCCCCAATTTGGGACAATTTAATAAGTATTGATGTTGTTTTTTAATGTGGACTTCTTGTAACATTATTATATCTAAATTCATCTTATTGAGCCTATTGAAAAACTTCTTCCTTTTTGTTGGAGAGTTGAGGCCATTAACGTTGATAGATATAGATTCAACACATTTCTTCCCCTCCTTATCTATGTTTAGATCTAGTTACTATTGCTGGTCTAGACTCTTGAGTTTGTAAATCCTTCCCTCTTTCCACTGTTGATCTTATCGGTCTAGCCTCTTTAATTTCCTTAAACCTACTCTCCTCCTGCTTTTCTTCATTTTTCCCTTCATCAGTGTCCTCTCGAAGCTCAACTCTTTTACCTCTAGCTTCAATGGCTTGCACCAGTGTCTCTCCTTCCTCTCTTGCTTCTCTTTCAACTAAATCTTCCTTACTACCAAAGTTTTCCCTGTAGAATTCCTCTGCTTTTTCTATTGAGTCTAGGCGAAACTTTTTCTCCTGCCATGTTACCAGAATTCCTTCCGGAGTTAGCCATCTAAAATTGATATTTTTCCTTATCAGTTTGGAAGTTATGTATTGGTAAGGCCTTCGCAGGTCTCTCACTCTTTTGGGCACTTGTTTAAGTACAATCAGCTGTTTACCTCGATATTCCAGTGTATCATCTCTGAATCTGAAAAGAATTTCATCCCTAACAGATTTCTTAATAAACCTAATGTGCACTTCTCTGGGAAGATTGTGTCGTCTTGCGTAATTTGTGTGTATTCTATAGGTTTCATCTATCTCATTGGCCATCTCCTCTCTTGTAGACCCCAACGCTCCTGCTAGAATATCTGACATTATTACTGGGAGATCTTCACCTTTCATCTCTCCTACATTTTGAAACCGTAGATAATGTGCAGCCTTCTCAAGTTCCAAAGAAATAACTGTGGTTTCTAATTCTTTATTGGCTTGAACTAGCCTTTCATTCATTTCATCCACTCTCTGCTCTTCTTTATCAATCCTTTCCTCCATTTCTACTAGTTTTTGTTCATTTTTCATAAGTTGGTGGTGGAAGGATTCAAATTTCCCATCCATAGATTTAATTTTATCTTTAAGTTCACCTGTATCATTCCTTATTTCACCTATTTCTTTTTTCAGATCTTCATGGTTTTTACACATTAACTCTTGCATTGATTGCAGCATTTGTTGCAAGTCTTTAAGTGGGTTTGCCCTATCTTTTTGAGCCATTTCTTCTAGTGATCTTTGCCTAACAGAACCTGGTTCCAGCAATGTAGTTTGAAGTGTCTGCTTTCTCCCTATTCCAGCCCTTGTAAGATTTGGAGTGCTAGACATTTTTTTCAATTTTCCAAACCAACCTCCCCACTTATTTACAATTGTTAAGATGTTTTCCAGAGTATCAAAGTTGTTACTAAGAATCAAGAAGTTCTTAACATTACAAGGAAAGGGCAAATTTGCTACACAGTCTCTTTCCCTAGTAGTTTTTCCCTTCCCACTCTTACAGCAATTCTCGATTTAACCAGCAGGTGTCACTCTAATATTGTCTCTGGTATTAAACTTGTCTATTCATTCCAAAATGTCTACCTCCGTTTTTTTCCTTCCAGACGATCTCTCTTGTGCCTTAGAGTAGCTAGCCTTCCAGGGCTAAATTTCAGTCTCTGGAGTAAGGGAAGAAGGAGGACGCCCCCTTTCTCTTCTCTACAAATCCAGCCAACGTAGCAAGTAAGCAGGCAAGCCTTTTTAGCCAAACCTTCCTTTTCGCCGCTTTTCCAGGAGTGAGGGAAATCCCTCCTCCCCTCTTGTAGGCTACTAAAGTCGGTAAGTTTCAAGTGAAATCCTCCAGTACGATCTCACACCGGATCCCTTCTAGCCAGAATCTCTGCTCAGATGAATTTGACTGGAACTGTCATGTCACCGTCCAGCTTTTCCACCGCTAAACTTCGGCCAGCTGACTGCTGTCATTTCTTCACTGCCGCCATTGTCGGCCGTTTCCCCTTCTCCGCTTGACTTGTCAAAGCTTCTCCTGGGTTCGTGGTTCCTGGCTGCCGCCTGAATCCACTCCCCAGGGCGCCTTGTTGTTCCCAGTCCCCCTCCAGGGAACTAGGGATCACAAAGGATCTGTCAAACAGTCGGGAACGGGGTTAGATGCTTCAGAGTATCATCCAACACACCCGTTCTTCCTGGCAGCTGGCCCCGCCCCCCTCAGGGTCACCTTTCTTGATTCCTTTCCCCACTCACTTTTCTTTCCAACGCCCATTAACCAGCGAGGCTTGTGGTCCCGTGTCTCCACCACTTCTTCTCCTGAGGAATCTGACCTCTCGGATCCCAACATCTGGCAAGGTTCCAATTTGGTCAGCGGCTCTCTTTCCAGGGAGTTTTCCCCCTCTCTTGCTCCATTGTCTGACATGGTAAATTTTTGCAAAATCCCCCGGCAAGGTGGATTAATTTTGCAAGTCCTGTCTAATGTAAGGACCCACCCCACTTTGCATCTTAAGAAGACAGAACTCTTGGAATAATTCTTCCAACAGGAATCCTTTATTAAGAAAAAGTGGTTGCAGGTGTGCTAGACAGGACTTGGGGTCCAAGCTCTCCAATTCAAGGTTTTAAGGGTTTCCCCAGTAGCCCCACCCAATCAACCCCCTCTTTCAGCGACAGTCTCAGGCATTACACTTCCACCCCCTTTTCATTACTGCCCGGCTGGATGGAGACTTCAAAGAAACTACATGAAAGGAAAACGGCCCCATTCTTATGGTTAGTTCTTTTGCAATACACACATTCAGTTCCTTAGAAGTATACTGAAGGAAGTGAGGGCCATAAAGCCCCTTTGTTCTCCCCCTTCTCTCCCTCTTATGGCAGAATCCAGAGAAGGCAGAATTGGGGTTTTCTATATTTGATAACTGGAGATGAAGTATAATTGGATTCTGACAGGTCCAGAGACCTTGCAGACCACAGCTGATACCAGAGATGACCAGGCCCATAGTTCCGAGTCCAGACCGGAGCACCCACTTGCAGACTCCTCGGTGCCCATGGTTGTGACACCTGAGACGCCACCTAATCAGGGTGCAGTCTGTCTAACTTAGTGATGAGCCGGCGACCCCAGCGAAGTTCAGCAGGGCTCTTCCCTGTGGCTTTGCAAGGTGTGGTGCAATGTGCAAGAAGAAAGTCTGCTAACCTGTGATGCCAGTTACCGTAAGTCAGTTTCTTAAGGGCATCCTTGGTGGTGCGCACCATACGCTCAGCCATTCCGTTGGTGGATGGGTGTTAAGGAGCCAAAGTTGCATGGCGGATCAGGTTGGCCTGAAGAAAAGCCTGGAACTCAGAAGAGATAAATTGAGGACCATTATCTGAAACCAGAACATCTGGAAGGCCATGAGCTGCAAAAATTCCTCTCAACACCTGGATAGTCTTGGCAGTAGTAGTGGAGGACACAGGAACAACCTCTAGCCACTTGGAATGGCTATCAACAACAACCAGGAAGAATTGCTCCTGAAAGGGCCCAGCGTAATCTATATGTACCCTAGACTACGGGGTTTGAGTTTCCTCCCACCTATGAACTGGGGCCTGAGGCATTTCAGGCCAGGACTGTTGGCACACATGGCACCTATGCACCTGGGCCTCGATGGCTTTATCAAGGCCAGGCCACCACAAATGGCTGCGCACAAGCCCTTTCATCCTGACTTTCCCAGGGTGTCCCTCATGCAGAGATTAACATTCTAGACCTCAATGAGGCTGGGATTACTACCCTACTACCCCATAACAGGCATCCCTTGAAAGTGGACAACTTATGCCTCTTTTGCCAGAACTTTTGGAACTCAATATCAAGGCACTTGTCAGGCCACCCTGACAACACCCATGTCAGCACACATGTAAGCATTTTTGCAGTTTCTGCAGCCACATCCCTAGCATTGAGGGGAGACTCAGGCAGCTCTTGAATGGACAGAATATTAACAGCTGGAGCAGGATCAGGCTCCAAGTTTGGCAGGGGTAATCTATTCAGGCCATCAGCATGACCCATTTCCTTTCCAGGTTTGTGAATCAACGTGTAGTCATATGCTGACAGGAAAATGGACCAACACAGCATACGAAGAGGCAGGATATGTGGAGTTTGTTTGGTGGTGGAAACAACCCTAACAAGGGCTTATGGTCAGTGTAGACCGTGAAGTGGTGGCCATATATGAAATCATGAAACTTTTTAATGCCCACAATAGCCAATGCTTCCCTGTCAATTTGAGCGTAATTACACTCTGCAGAAGACAGGGTCCTGGAATAATAGGCCACAGGGACCTGCATCCCATCAGCCTTCAGGTGGCTGAGTACAGCTCCCACCCCATATTTGGAGATGCATCGCAGGCAATGCAAACAGGTATCTGCTCATTGAAGTGAGCTAGCACTGCGTTAGAAGTAAGCAAGGCTTTAACCTCATTGAAACTTGTTTCATGGACTTTGGTCCACTGCCAACAGGCTTGTTTGTCTAAGAGCCTGTGCAAGGGCTCAGCTATTGCTGCTTTATGTGGCAGAAATGCACGGTAAAAGTTTAAAAGCCCCAAAAAGGCTTGCAACTCACCCTTAGACTTAGGGCTTGGGGCCTGCTGAATAGCTTTCAATTTAGCTTCAGAAGAATGAATGCCTTGAGCATCTATCCTGAATCCCAAGAAGTCAGTAGAATTGACTCCTATCTTACACTTGTCCTTCTTTAACTTAAGGCCTGCTCTTCTAAAACGAAGCAAGACAGCCCTTAATCTCTCTGCCAGTGATTGAGATGATTCCCCAGCAATGAGGACATCATCAAAATATGGACAGACTCCAGGAATGCCCCGCAGTGTGTTCTCCATGACACTTTGGAATATGCCAGGGGCTACATTCACCCCAAATTGCAGTCTCTTTACTTTAAAAGCTCCTCTATGGGTCACAATTGTCTGAGCCTCAGCATCTGCCTCATCAACAGGCAACTGTTGATAGGCCTGTGCCAGGTCAAGCTTCGTAAAGATGCGCCCCCCCTTGAGGGAAGCCAGGATGTGGCTTACTACAGGTACTGGATAAGTGTGCTGCTGCAGTGCCTTGTTTAGTGTGCACTTGTAGTCTGCACATATATGTATGTCCCCATTAGCCTTTAGAGGAGTTACTATGGGGGTTTCCCATGGACTAGAATCTACAGGCTCTAAGATGCCCTGCTGGAGCAATTTGTCCAGTTCAGCATCAATCTTGCTCTTGATGGCAAAAGGTACCCTCCTAGGCTTAACCCTAATGGGCGTTATGTTTGGGTCTAATCGTAATGAAACTGGATGCCCCTTGTAGGATCCAAGCTCAGAGCTAAACACATCTGCAAATTCCTTGCAGACTTCCACAAGGCTCCACATTTGCAAATTGTGCAGCCCTGTAACCTGGATTTCCAGAGCCTCGAATCAATCAAGTCCTATAAGACTCGTGCATTCAACCCCAACAACCAACACATCTAAGGGACCTTCAAAATCCTTGAACTGTACCTTCAGGGTGGCCTCCCCCTTAATATACACCTTAGAATTTTGAAAGTCTATGAGTGGAAGGCCTGAGTTTAACTCGAAGGGACAATTTCTTCTTTAGGGGTTTATGTGTGCCTGTCCTTAAAATACTTCTGCGCGTTGCGCAGAAACCCACCCTATTTTGGCTGGGGACCCTGGTACCTTTCAGATGCAATTCTTCACGAGGTTGCACCTTATGATGACCCAAACAGATGGATGTGATGTGGCCTTGCCTGCTGCATGCTCTGCAAATGGCGGAACGGAACCTGCAGTCAGCTCGTTTGTGGCGTCCTCCGCACCTGAAGCATTGAAGAGCTGTTGGAGCCTTTTCTGTGCATTCCTTCAGTCTCCTTCTGGCTGCCTAGTAAAACTTATTCACCTCTTCTTCAGGATTTTCCTCCGAATCTCCCCGCACGTTCTCCTGGTGGATGGTGACTGTCTCTGGCGAGCTTCTGGTGGGCCGCAGATTCTTGACCACCCCGCCTGCTGCTTCCTCTGCTGTAACCACTCACAGAGCATCTTGGAAAGAGACATCTTCTTTAGCGAAGATCTTCTGCTGCAAGTCTCTGTTCCTTAAACTGTATACAAAACGATTGCGCAGCCTTTCTTCCAAGTCTTTAAACTCACACGGTCTGGCTGCTCGCCTCAAGGCCACAATAAAGTCCTTAGCAGATTCACCTGACTTCTGGTCCCTTTGTTCAAACGTGTGCCTCCAAGCAATGACAGACAGCTTAGGCTGAAAGTGCTCTTTCAGAAGTTTCTTTAAGTCAGTATACGTTACTGACTCCAGGGAAGCATGGGGCCACCAGATTTTCTGCAATCTCAAAAGCTTCCTGTCCACAGACACACAACAGGTTTGCAGCCTTCCAGCCATCTTCTCTGATTTGGTTTACCCTGAAATAATTCTCCACCCTCGCAACGTAGGATTCCCATCTCTCCGGGTGTGAGACGTCGAACTCAGATAAACGGCCGATCCTCGCCATCTGCACTTCACCACTCGCTTCTCTTAAGGGAAGGTGTCTTTCAACCAAACTCACCCTCCAGCGACGCTGTACTGGCAGGCTGGGACGTTGACTTTAACGCCGTCTTCCCTCTTCAGGACTTCTTTGGGTGAGTCTTTAAAGCTTCCTCCTGTTTAGCTTGTAAGATATCCCATCCTCGTCACCAGTGTTAAGTCCTCTCAGTATTGGTGAATGATGAAGATACATCTTTCAAGTAACAACTCGTTATTTCGTTTCCAGTCCAAACTCCAACAACAAGCAAAGGCATACAGGCCCAGATGCTCAGACACAATGGCAACATCGACAGGCGCTTTTCGCGCCTTGCACATGCGCGCAAAGCCGGCGCCACTGAGTCTGGTCCTGGGCAATTTCTGCGATGCCCGGGACTGTTGCAATGTCCTGAGCCTGCATTTGCAGGCTCAGGACACAACACAAACTATGTAACATCATCAGTGCAGTGACTAAGGACCCCTCATGTATATTATAATTGACCAGTCAGGTTAATCTATCATGTAGGCAACTTGATTTTGACTTTGTGTACAATGTAAACAGGATATTGTAATTTGTATGTGAGCTGAAGTTTATGATAAAGAGGGCAGAACATGTGGTGCCAAAGCTAAACATGAACCAAAATGTTACAGCTCTTTTGCATTATTTAGAATTTGGAGGAGTAGGATTATGACACAAAATGGATGTTTGAGAACCTGAAGAGATTAAGCCCCCCCCCTTAACTTTAAAAAGCCTCAATCCTGACCCAAAATACCAAGTTTTGGTCCCACACACTTTTAGAAATAAGCCAGTGGTATACTATGCAAAACTTGCTGGTTGGTCCTTGAGTATTGTAAGTAATAAACTCCTCATTTATTGCTCTGCCATCTTATAAAAATCCAAAACTTTGTTTCCTTCAATAAATCATGGTGGTCTGGATTTTTCCACATAGATATGATAACCTTAAGAAAAGTGAGATATGAACACAGTTTTCTTCTTCTTTGTTCTCAAGAAAGGGATAAGAGAACAGTCAAATCAGATTCCCCTCCCCCACACAAATACTAGATTTCTGTTTGAGTCAGCTATCTTAGGGAGAAATGCCAAAAATCTTTGAAGAGTTGGAATACCTTATTTTAGTAAACATATCATTAATATACATTAAAACCCTTGATTATATTTCTTTTGATCTTAAAAAAATTAATGTGACAAAAGATTATTTTCATGTTTACTAGGCAGCTTGGAAAATATTTAAAAAGCTGGCTGTCAATTTCTATATGCTGGAAGTGTCAAATTATGGAAAGAACACCTACGTGTATGATATATAGTTGACCTCTTATAGCGCCCAGTCTTTTAAAGCAGTTTTTAAAAGAGTGATACAGTTTAAAGCAGCGGTTCTCAACCTGTGGGTCGGGACCCCATTTGGGGTTGAATGATCATTTCACGGGGGTCACTAAACAATGCAGTCCACCATTTTCTCCCCTTTTCCTTAGCTGTGCTACTCCCTTTTATTCTATTGGCTTTTGAAAGCCAATAGAATAGACTCTCTTGAATAGAGTCTAATTCTATTGGCTTTCAAAAGCCAATAGGAATTGTCCAGGCTGTCTCTGCCCTGCTGAGCCCGCCAAAAGTCCCATTCTGCAAACGGTGCTGCAAGTTGTCTGCAGCGAAGGAGAGCTGTCTGGAAGTTTCCACCCCTCCCTGCTGAGCAACTACTAAAAATGTAAGTAAAAGAGGGCCAGGGGTGGGAGGTGGGAGGCCGGCGGGCGCAGGGAGGGTTGCTGGCGTGCGTGGGGCCTGGTGGGTGCCTTACCTCTCTTGGGCTGGGCCAGCTGGTGGTCCAGCCAGTGGTCGGCCTGCGCCATCTCTGCCGCTTGCCAGCTATGCCTCGGCCGATGCAGGGGGCCTCGGCCAGCGCAGGGGGCGGCGCATGCGTGGCGCTCCCGGGCAGGGAAAGTCCTCAACTTACGACCGGTTGGGTAGTTCTCGACTTATGACCGGTTGGGGGTCGCAGCATTAAAAAGGCTGAGAACCACTGATTTAAAGAGTTGAATGTGATTCAATTTTATATGAAACATTTGGAATTTAGCAACATACGAAGAACTATGGATGTGACCGGCATGATGTCTAGCAAACAAATATATCTCTGTTTCAATAGAAAAAGGAGTTACTGGATTAATTATATGTAATTTTTTAAATAATTTTTTATTTTCCCAAACTCTCCCTCATACATATACTGTGATATTTATCAGATGTTAACATACATTCTTTTTACATTCATATATAAGATACTTTTAATAAAATGAAATAAATACATACACATGACTTTTGGTGTTGCTCACCCATTTCCCCTTTCACTGTATCCACACTCCTTCTTCTCTACCTTCTTTCTCCCTTTCTTCTCTTCCCTACTTCCCTCTTCTTCCTCTCCTCTTCTCTTTCCTTCACCACTCTTCTTTCTCCTCACTTCTCCTCTTCTCCTCCAACCTTCCTACTTCCTTCTCCTCTCCTTTACTCTTTTACTTCTCCTCTCCTTTCTTCCCTCTCATCCCTCTTCAGATACAATTCAGGGGTAATGTCCGAGCAACTCCTCTCTCCAAATTTCCCTATCTGTATTATATAAAATGATTAATTTTCTCTTACATTAATACTTCTATTTATCTAACCTTCTCAGTATATACTTCTATAAATATTTATACAACCTCCAGATATTCAACACTGTGTCACCTAGGTCTCCCTCCTTATCTGCTTCTTCCATCTAAATTGATGTTAACTATCTTTTAACCATATTCTCTTTTCAGCTAATCATAAAAAGTTCCCCAGATTTCATAGTAGTCTGACTCTGACTTATCTTTCATTGTCATTGTTAGTCTATTCATTTCTGCACATTCCAGTATTTTCCCAATCATCTCTCCCTCTGGAGGGGCTTTCAGTGCTTTCCAATTTTGTGCAAACACAATCCTGGCTGCCATAATGATATGAATAATTAAATATGTTTTCTCTTTATTGTATTTCGCAGGTAGAATACCCAACAGGAATATTTCTGGTCTTAGTTCTATACGCTGTTGTATCATCTTTTCTATTCATGTTCTAATTATATTCCAATAAGTTTTAGCTTCTACATACGTCCACCACATATGGTAGAAGGAACTTGGTATCTGATGACATTTCCAACATTTCATAGACCTGTCCTTAAACATTTTAGCTAATCTTTCTGGAGACATGTGCCATCTGTAAAACATTTTGTACATATTTTCTTTATACGCAGCCACCATTGTCAATTTATAGTTTCTTTCCCATAGTTGCTGCCATCTATCTAATTCAATTGTGTATCTAAAATTCCTTGTCCATTTTATCATTGTCTCTTTCACTTGTTCCTCCTCTAACTCCATATGTAGTAGATAACTGTACACTTTTTAAATCCATTTTTCTTCCTTTCCTGTGAGTATTTCATCTCTGTTGTCCCCAAATTAACACCATCTATTTTAACATCTTTTTCATATCTAGATTGTATTTGTGTACTTGTGTACCAATCCATCTTTATTCCTTGTTCCTCTAATTGTTGTTTGGTTTTTAATTCCCCCATATCTGTTAGTAAGACTTTATATCTTATAATGTTTCCCATGTTAAACATATTGGGGTGTATTAGCACCTCCATAGTTGAGAGCCAATTTGGAATCTTCAAATAATGCTTTCTCTTTACTTTCTCCCAGACCACAAATAAAGAATTCCTTATATGGCATCTCTGGAAATAGCTATGTATTCTGTTTTTTCCATACTATGTGAAAGCATGCCATCCCAACTGTAAATCATGTCCTTCTAATGTCAATAATTTTGTATTCCTCAGTAAGATCCATTCTCTCATCCATGATAATGCTGCAGCCTAATAGTACAATTCCCAAGTAGGTAGACCAAACCCACCTCTCAATCTTGTAACATTTTTAGATTAATCCTTGCCTTTTTTCCCTGCCAAATATATTTCAAGATTATTTTATTAAGCCCCTCAAAATATTTCTTATCTAATCTAAAAACAATAATCGTGGTAATATATTCATTTTGATTATCACAATCCTTCCCATTAACGATAGTTGTACATTTTTCCATTTATCCAAATCTACTTCAATTTATCTTTTCAATTTATGATAATTATCCTCTTTAATTGTTGTGCATCTTGCTGTCAGGTGGATTCCTAAATATTTTACCTTCTTTACAATCTGTATATCTAATTTTCCCACCAGTTCTTTTTTTTTTTGTTTTTCACTAACATTTTGGTTTTATCTTTATTAATTTTCAACCCAGCTACCTCACCATATTTTTCTATTAGTTCTATTAATACAGGTCCTGTCTCTAATGGTTCCTCCAAAATAAATACTAAATCGTCTGAGAATGCTTGTAGCTTATATTCTTCCCTCTTAATTTTCATCCCTTTTATGTCATTATTCTGTTTTATATGTCTATTTAATACTTCTAATGTCAGAACAAACAACAAATAGGGGACAGCCCTATCTTGTTCCCTTCATAATGTTAATCTTCTCAGTCATATCTCCTTTTATCATTACTTTGGCTGATTGCTTATTATAAATTGTTCTGATTACATTTATAAATTTCTCCCCACAATCCATAGTCTGTAATTGGCTCATCATGAATTGCCAGTTCACATTGTCGAATACCTTCTTTGCATCCAGGAACACCAATGCCATCTGTTTCTCGGGGTATGTTTCATAATATTCTAGTGTTCAATATAATTCGCATATTGTCTCCAATCTGTCTTTTGGACAAGAAGCCATTTTGATCTGATTGTATAAATTCATTTAAAAACTTTTTAAAAGTTTAAAACTAAAAGTTTTAGTCTACATTCAGTAGGGAAATCAGCCTGTAGTTCTTTATTTTCTGTGTTTCTGTTTCTTCCTTTGGTATGAGAGTAAAAAGAGCTTCGGACCACGAATCTGGTAGCTTCAGAAAGAAGTTCATTATAAAATTCCAACATTACATTACCTAGTACTTCCTGCAATGTCTTATACAGCTCTGCTGGTAGTCCATCCGGTCCTGGTGTTTTACCATTTTTTTGTCTGTTGATTGCTTCTATTGTTATTTCCCCTTCTAATAGCTTTTTAAATTTCTCCAGCATTTTAGATATCTCTGTTTCTTCCAAAAAATGTTTTATCCTATCATCTGAAACTGTTTGTTGCTTGTATAAATTCTCATAATATTCCCAGATTATTTTTTTCTTTTCTTCATTTCAATGTTGTAAAATCCCCTCAGCATCTTCCAATTGTTTAATCCATCTCTTCTCTTTCTCCTTTTTAATTTTACATGTCAACCATCTCCCTGGTTTGTTTGCATGTTCAAAAAAGGTTTGCTTAGCTGCCTTTATTTTCATTGCCACTTCTTCATTTTCTAGTAAGTTCATTTTATGTTTGTTCAGTTCCATTAAATTTTTAATCTTTTTGTTTTGTATTATCTTTCTGTAATTCTTTCTCAAGTGTCTTATATTCTTCCTCCAGTTTTCCCTTATTTTGTCTTTTTTGTTTGTTCTTTTTCCCCAAATAAGTCATAGCAAGTCCTCTCATGTATGCTTTCACTGTATCCCAAACATTTTGAAGTGAAGTATCTTCTTTTTTGTTTTCCTTAAAGAAGAAAAGTACTTCTTTTTTCATATATTGCTGAAAATCCTTTTCAGTCAATATAGTTTGGTTTAATGTCCATCTTGTTCTCTTTTTTTGTCCTTTCCATATGATTGTCACTGGGTTGTGATCCGCCCATGTGCTTGTTTCTATGGCTATATTTTGTATATTTGTAAATAAATCTGTTGACATCCATGTCATATCAATTCTCGACCAGGACAGGTGTCTGTTAGAATAGAACGTATATTGCTTCTTTTCCGGATATTCCTCTCTCCAAGCATCAAGTATATTTAATTCATCCACCATATTATAGAAGGATTTAGGAAGTGTTCTTAGAGTCTTATTTTTTTGTTGTTGTATTATAATTCAGCTCAGGCTTTACAATAGCATTAAAATCTCCAATCATACATATGCTTTCATATTCCAGTTCTATTATTTTCTTATGTAATTTTAGATAAAAATTCTCTTGATTTTCATTTGGAGCATAAATCGCTACCAATAATGATTTTTTACAGTTCATAATTACTTCCACCATTAAGATTCGTCCTTCTTTGTCAGAATATATCAATTTAGTTTGTATTGCTTTCTGAATATATAATGCCACACCTCTTTTACTCTGGTCTACAAGTGAGGTGTATAATTCTCCCAATTTTGGATATTCTAATAAATTTTTATGTTGTTTCCTAATATGAACTTCTTGTAAACAAATTATGTCCATTTTTAGTTTCCCCAGTTTATTTAGTGTTCTTTTCCTTTTTATGGTCGAGTTTAATCCATTTATATTTATCGAGATTATTTTTATCTCTTCTTCCATGATTATTTATTTGTTTTAGCTGATCTCGTCATTCTCATCTCTCTTTGCTCTTTTGCCTCTTTTGCCCTTACTCCTTCTACCAATGCCCTTTCCTCCTGTTCTTTGCTATACTCACCCCGTTGTTTCTCTATCTGATCTCCTTGATGTCTAATTCCTCTTTCCCTTCTCAGCCTTTCTTCTTCTTGCTGTCCAAAGTAGTAATCATAAAAAAGCTCTGCTTTCTCTAATGTGTCTAGTCTGTGTCTCTGTTTTTGCCAGTTTACCATTACTCCTTCTGGTATTAACCATCTAAAATTTATCCCTTTTTCAATTAAGACTTTTGTCAAAAAATGATACTCCTTTCTTAAGTCTCTCACTCTTCTTGGAATCTGCTTTAATATCACTATCTTTCTTCCTTTATATTTTATTGTGACATTTCTCAGTTTCTGTAATATATCTGCCCTTAATGCTTTTTTAGTAAACCTTATATAGACCTCTCTAGGAAGCTTATTTCTCATTGCATATCTAGTATGTATTCTAAATATCTCATCTATATCATTAATTATTTTTTCCTTGCTTTCCTCCAGTGCTTCTGCTAATATTTCGGCCATCACATCTGCTAAATTCTCTTCCTTTTCTTCTTCAACATTTTGGAATCTTAAGTAATAATCAGTTCTATCCATCTCTAGAGAGATAATTGTTTTTTCCTGGTTACTATCTGTTGATGTCAGTTGATTGTCCATCTCCTCTACTCTTATCCATTAATTCAATTTTCCCTTCCACTTGTTGCAGTCTTTGTTCACTTTTCCCCATCAATTCTTTGACCTCTTTTAATTCCTCTTCTAATCTACCTAACCCTTCCTTGAAGTCTGTATGTAATACCTGTATCATATTTTTCAATTCCATATTAAATTTATCTTGTTGTATTGTAGTGTCCAGTGTTTTCTGCACCACTGGACTCTGTAGTGTTGAGGGGGCTGTTAGGTGTGTTGTGATCTTCTTCATCTTATCCAATGATTTATAATCCAAATGTCAGTGTGCTATTATAATCCCAATATGTTCCAAGAAGAGGAGGAAAGAAACAAAAATAGGAGAAAAATCCCACCTCAAAAGTCCAAGGGCAGGAAAAAGTACAATTTACACTTCTTTATTTCAGGCTCTTCGTGCCTTAATCCGGAAAAAAAAGGAGGAGATCGAAAATAAAACCTCCATAAGGCAGTCCACCGTTCTCCAAAACAAGAAACAGTTTCTGTGTTAAATGCAATCAATGTCTCACTTCTTATCACTGAGCCCAGCAGATGTTGTTCAAGGTCACTTAGTCTTCTGCTTTAGAAGAAGGAAGCTGAAGAAAAAGAAGCAACCCACTTAAAGGAAAAAGCAAACAATCTAGACCTCCAACAGTTATTTACTCTCAATGTAAATAAATTTGGACTAATAGAACTATTAGTTCTATTAGTCCAATTGTTTTCAGTAGGCTTTTAAAATTCCACAGTCTTTACATTGATTTATTGATTTATTGACTTCCGCTTTTTTCGCTGCTGAAATTCCAGAGGAGGAACAGGAGCAGCTTAAGGGACTGCTCCCCCCCTCTTTTCTACATGGCTTCAAATTCTTTTTATTCCACCCCTCAGCATTTCCAGCATTTAAGAGAGAAAGTTTTCCTCCTTTTAACAATCTCTTGATCAGCTCACCCAGGCGATCCTCCAATTTTCTTTTTGATTCTTGGAAGCAGACACCCAGCTTGTGACAGCTCGCAATGGCTGTCTGACAGCTGCTGGTCTGGGAAGCTTCCGTTCGACTCTCCCTCCTGTGCTGCCAAACTATCCTTCCCTTCTTCACTGTCCCTACAGGACAACTCTGGTCTGTCTAGGACTAGGCAGACCTCCCCCAAAAGCTGGAAAGCGACGATTCTTAGGGAGCTCCCAAGAAATTAATGATATATTTGATCTCTTCTTATGAGCTGGCTCTTTATTTACATAATGCAAACAATGATCAAAGTTTAATATTATTCCCGTTTCCTCCCTCCATCTTTCTTCTTTCTTTTTGTATATATTAAAGCAAGAACATTCTTTAAAGGAAGGAACAGCCATACACCATTATTCAATTACTATTATTACTTAAGTCTTTGTTATAACTCAGCCATGTAATACAAACCCACTATCTGTTTACACCTCAGGAGAAAAAAACCCCTCCCCATTTGAAGTGGGACATAATCCTATGAGTGACGTTTAAAATTCTTGCGCTGATTTCCAGGTTAAAATAGGATTTTCATTCAATTCAGCTCTGCCTGTCAGAACCCATATCTATCTGATTTCATACTTCCCTTGCTCATCTTCCATTTTCTTCTCTCCCTGGATTCTGCCATACTCCTAGATGAGAGGAGGAAAGGATCGCGGGTTTATTGCCTTAGTTTCCTCTATCGCTACAATGTAACACTTTGCTTTCCTGCACTATTTCTCTCTGTACTTTCTTCTCCCTAAATCAGGGGTAGGCAACCTTGGCTCTTTTATGACTCGTGGACTTCAACTCCCAGAATTCCTGAGCCAGCTGGCTCAGGAATTCTGGGAGTTGAAGTCCACGAGTCATAAAAGAGCCAAGGTTGCCCACCCCTGCCCTAAACTGTCAGCTAGCAAAGGAGGAGGAAGAAAGAAATACAACCTCTGGAAACTGGCTTATCTCTCCGCTCTCAAGGAGAAGGTGCGAAGAATCATCTAAACATCGCTGCTATGACCAGAGCCAGCCTGATGTTATCTCCCCTTTCCCATGATGGACTTAAAACCTGGGGATTGGCCAGTTTGAACTGTCTGGATGAACTATGGGGTGGGGTTTGCTTGGATACACTTTAACCTATCGATCTATATGGGAGCCCCCTCAGATCCTGTCTAGTATGCCTGCTATCAGTTTCTCCTAATAAAAGTTCCTTTTGGAAGAGCTTGCTTCCATGAGTTCTGCTTTCTTGGGATGAGGTATTGAAGTGGGTCCTGATATTAGACAGGATCTGCAATAGTGGTTAATCCGGAAGGACGGACCTTGCCAGGGGACTTTGCAAAATCTACCATGTCGGACACCGGTGCAGAGAAGGAGGAAGCCACCATGAAAGGGGAGCCCTCCCTCCGGTTGGAACCCCATCAGCTGTCTGGCTCTGAGACATCCTACACCTCAGAGGAAGAGGTGGTGGAGATGCCCATCTGTAAGCCTCGCTGGTCCATGGGCGTAGGAAAGAAGGACGAGTGGGAGAAAAAAAAATCAAGAAAAGTGACACTGAGGCGAGGCAGCCACCAACCAGATGGAAGCAAGAGATGGAGAGATCACTGCACCTCAGCAAAGATGAGGAAGATTGTGGGGAGCAGTCGAATTGGATCCCGGGGAAGGTGATCGACCTGATGAAATCAACCCTCGTCTCCCTCAAAGATGAAAAGCCTGAACCCCGCAGCTGCACTGTTATCTTGGACTGCAGCAAAAGAGACACTGAGGGGGAGTCCGAAGCCGAAGCCCCAGGAATGTCAGGCGGAGTAGCCGAGATTGCAGCCGTCGCAGCGGCAGCTCCCCTCCATGCCATGTTGTAGCTGCTGATCAGGATGGACGACACCACAGACAACATAGGCATCAATCCATCCAGAAGTTTTCACCACTGGACGTGACGTTTCAGGCGGAGCTGCGGTGCCTGGGGTTCTTCTTAACCCAAGTTCTCAACTACATGGAAGAATATGACTGAGACATCCCAACCGACAAGGCTCAGATCCGCATCATACAGGTGGCTCTGGACGGCATGGCAGCTGACTGGGTGGTAGACCTACATGACTCTGATGCCCCTGAGCTCCAGAACTTCAACCAATTCATGTTCTCCCTTAGACAATTCGAGGACCCATTGGCAGATTGGAAGGCCCGTGAGATTAAAATAGTGAAGCAAGGCAGGCGCCCAGTGGCTGAGTATACCCAGGAGTTCCGAGGCATTGCTAGCAAGCTGAATTGGCTGGAAGATATCCTGCTTAGCCATTTCAAGGATGGGCTGAATTATGACCTCTACGATGCCTGCCTTCCCCAGGGACACCCACACCAATTGCACGACTGGTACATCCTGGCAGAGGCAGCTGAGATTGACCTGCTCAAGAGACATCGCAGAGGGAAGCCGTGGAACCGATCATCCCCTGAGCTGTCATGTGAGCCTGCAAAGTCTCAGCCCACAGCCAAGTGGGGGAAAGAGGGACATCATGCTGCAGAATGCCACTCAAGGAACCCCCAGCAGAAGGCCGACTGGACACCAGCTGGGAAGCTGGGGAGGTCACCTCCCAAGCCGTGAGAACCATCCATGAGGGGCACCAAGGCTGTCAAGCCCCCCCTCCACCCAACGAGGGAAAGGAACCCTGGCCTACACCATGGGAGTGTCCAACTTGTCAGATGACAACTCCGAAGATGAACTCCTGGTAAGTGGACCCATTGCACTCCTCATCTGGACAGTGACTATCCTAGCCCCCCTCCATGCCCTACTAGACTCTGGCTGCACATGTTGCCTTATTAGCCCAATGCTGGTGGGAACCCTGGGCATTCCGGTGAGGAGGATGAAGAAACTGATATCCTTCAGATGGGTCCATAGCAGGGGGAATGCCAGCCACTCTAGCCACACTACCAATCCACCTTACCCTGGGAGACCATGAGAAGACTATAACATTTGTGGTGACCCCAGGCCTGGAGTGCCCAATAATACTGGGGTTGGAGTGGCTAACGAAATGGAACCCCCAAGTGGACTGGAGGACAGCGGAACTCAGGTTCCCAAAAGGGGATCGAATAAGATCGCCACCCCAGGGAGTTCCCGAGAGTCCCCCTCTAGAAAAGGCAGCAGTGGGGGAGGAAAAAGCATTGCTTGAAATACCCAAGGAGTACAAGGACCTCTCTGAAGTCTTCAGTGAGGAGTCGGTAGATGAGTTACCATCCCCTGACCCACAGACTGCGTAATAGAAATCAAGACAAGAGCAAAGCTCCCGAAGCCTAGAATGTACTCCATGAGCCCCGAGAAGCTACGAGAGATGAAAAAATTTGTAGATAAGAATTTGGAGAGGAGCTTCATTGAGCCAGCTTCCCCAAAGAAGTTAGTGGCCCCAGTCCTGTTCAAAGAGAAGAAAGATGGCACATTGCATATGTGCATGGATTATTGTGCTTTGAATGCCATAAGCGAAAGCAACCTGTACCCTCTCCCCCTCATGAAAGACATGCTGTCCCACCTATCGAAGGGTAAAATCTTCACAAAACTGGACCTAAGGGAAGCCTACTATCGCGTTAGAATTAAAGAGGGGGATGAGTGGAAAACCATGTTCAACTGCCCTATGGGATGCTACCAATTAAAGGTCTTACAGTTTGGGCTGCAGCGAGCCCTCGCGGTCTTCACGCAGCTGATAATGAGGTACTGAGGGATCACCTATACAAAGGAATCCTCGTCTACCTGGTGACATCCTTATATTTACAGAGACTAAAGAGGAGCACATAAAATTAGTCAGAGCAGTTTTGAAAAAAGTGAGAGCAGCCAACCTGTATGCAAAATTGTCAAAGTGCAAGTTTCACAAACAGAGAATTGACTATCTGGGCTACTGCATATCAACCAAAGGCATAGAGATGGACCCCGAGAAGGTCCAGGTGGTGCTGGAGTGGGTGCCACCCCGCACGAGAAAGCAACTAGAAAGCTTCCTGGGGTTTGCTAACTTCTACTGTCAGTTCATCCCAGATAGCCCTGCCTATCACAAACTTATTAAAGATGAAAGGGGGAGGCTCGGTAAAACCTAGTCAGTCACTAACCTGGATGATGGAATGTCAAGCCGCATTCGCAAGACTAAAAAGACTTTTTTCAGCTAAACCAGTCCTAAAACACCCCGACCCAGATAAGCCGTTCGTAATCCAAGCTGATGAAAGTGATGTAGCAGTAGGAGCAGTATTGCTACAGGCAAATGACAAGGGGCAGCTGCAACCCTGTGCCTACATGTCCAGAAAACTCTCTGACATGGAGCAATCGCTGTGAAGTGGACACTCCTCACCTGGTGGCACTTCCTGGAAGGGAATAAAATCCCATTCCAGGTCTGGACAGACCATAAGAACCTGGAAGCCCTAAAAATGCCCAGAAAACTCACCCCCAAACAAGCCCAGTGGTCACAACACTTCCGCCGGTTTTCATTCAAAATCAAACACTTACCAGGGGGGAGGAATTTCCTGACAGACGCCCAGTACAATAGCTCCCGGCCAACCATCTCCAAGCTGCTCATGCCGGGAGCACAGCTGGCAGCACAAGTAACCACAAGAGCTCAGGGAAAACTAAAGCAGCCGATAGCCAGACAGGCAGGGATAGAATTCAGGAAGGCTCTAGAAACTGATGAATGGTTCCAGAGCCACAAAAACTTATGCACTATCACTGATGGCTTGCCATGGGTGAGGGAGAAGCTGTACATCCCAAAACCCCAGAGGATTACGTTTATGCAACTCTGCCATGACACGAAACCAGCGGGTCACTTTGGGTTTGTGAAAATGCTGCATCTACTAAAGAGACAGTTTTTGTGGCCATCTATGAAAAAGGACATTGAGAGCTATGTGGCCAGCTGTCCAACCTGTGCAGCTGCTAAGAGACTGCAAGGGAAAGCCCCCAGACTGTTACAGCCGATGGCAAGCCACTCAGCCCCCTGGAGGGAAATCTCCATGGATTTCATAGTAGAACTACCAGAAAGTAATGGAAACACAGCGATCTGGGTGGTCAGGACCTATTCTCAAAACAAGTACACTTCATCCCTTGTCCAAAAATCTCCACCACTAAAGCCTTAGCAAAACTGTTTGTCCAGCACATATATAGACTGCATGGGGCACCCCAGTGCATAATATCGAACAGGGGGGTGCAATTCACACCAGACTTTTGAAAAGAGTTCTTATCCCTTCTGGGGACCACCCAGGGGCTGTCATCTAGTCATCATCCTCAGACGAATGGGGGGACGGAACGTTCAAACTCAGTACTTGAACAATATCTAAGATGCTTTATTAACTTCCAACAAACGAACAGGACCAACTTTCTCCCCTTCACAGAAGTGGCATACGACAACGTGGTCCATTCCAGCATGAGCTACACCCCATTCCAAGTAGCTACGGGCCAAAGTTTCAACCCCATGCCGAAACTAAGCGCTACCGAGGCAGCCATTCCTTCCTTGAAGGAGTGGATCGTACAATTAAAAAACACCTGGCCAGTAGTTAGAAAAGTACTAGATGAAGCTAGACAGGCCTATAAAGCACAAGCAGATAAGAAAAGAGTCGAACCAAAACCATTCATCGTAGGGGAAATGGTTTACTTATCCACAAAATACCTAAAATCCCTGCAACCATCCAAGAAACTGGGGCTGAAATACATGGGACCATTCCCTGTCAAAAGGATCATAAACCCAGTAACAGTAGAGTTAGAATTACCAAAAACCCTCAGGCAGATTCACCCTATCTTCCACTGCAGTTGCTAAAATGAGAGCAGCAATCGCCGTTACGATCAGCCATCGTCCCATCGCCTCCCCCCATTATGTTTAAGGGGGAGCAGCATTTTGAAATAAAAAAAAACCTTGACTCCCGAAAATACCACGGAGTGATTCAATGCCTAGTAGCGTGGAAGCACTTTCCCTCTTCCCAAAACGAATGGCTGCACAAACGTCACATTAGAGCCCCCAAACTATTAAGAAAGTTTCACATGGACTACCCGAACAAACCAGACTAACCTCTCACTATTTGTTTTGTCTCTCAACAGATTGATCTCTCATATTTTTAAGGGGGGCAGGATGTCAGAACCCATATCTATCTGATTTCATACTTCCCTTGCTCTTCTCTCATATTTCATACTTCCCTTGTTTTCCTTCTTTCTCTCAAATTCCATTCTCTTCTCTCCCTGCATTCTGTCATACTCCTAGAGGGGAGGGGGGGGAGAAAGATTGCGAGTTTATTGCCTTAGCTTCCTCTATTGCTACAATGTAACCCTTTGCTTTCCTGCATTCTTTCTTTATTGCTACAATGTAACACTTCGCTTTCCTGCACTATTTCTCTCTGCACTTTCTTCTCCCTAAACTGTCAGCTAGGAAAGGGGGAGGAAGAAACAAATACCACCTCCGGAAACTGGCTTATCTCTCCGCTCTCAAGAGAAGATGCGAACAGTCATCTAAACATCACTGCTATGACCAGGGCTGGCCCAATGTTATCTCTCCTTTCCCACGATGGACTTAAAACCTGGGGATTGGCCGGTTTGAACCATTCCAGTGAACTATGGGGTAGGGTTTGCTTGGGGACACTTTAAGCCATCAATCTGTATGGAAGCCCCTCAGATCCTGTCTAGTATGCCTGCTGTCAGCTTCTCCTAATAAAAGTTCCTTTTGGAAGAGTTTGCTTCCATGAGTTCTGCTTTCTTGGGATGAGGTATTGAAGTGGGTCCTGACACTGCCCTTCCTAGAGATTTCCCTCTGTGAATTGTTCCAAGGATGGAGAGGGAGAGAATTTGGGGGGACTCAGAAGAACCACAGAGAAAGTTGTTTCAGATAGATCTGAATCTGAATTTAAAAAAGGATCACACAGAAGGGAGGGCAGGGCAGGGCAGGGCAGGGCAGGAGGGAGGGAGGGAGGAAAGAAAGAAAGAAGGAAGGAAGGAAGGAAGGAAGGAAGGAAGGAAGGAAGGAAGGAAGGAAGGAAGGAAGGAAGGAAGGAAGCTTTGAATGAATTTTAATAATAGAGATTTTCCCCATTTATTTCCCTGGAAAATTCTGTACTGAACAGATTGATAAATCCATATTCTCAGTTCTGCTACTGAAGCTGAATTCAAACATGTGAGTGACTCCAGTGCCATCTTCAGGCAGGAGAGTAGTAGGTGATACTTTTAAAATATATATATATATTTTTAATGGTAAAGATGCAGCCTGGTATTTTTGTGGAAGAAATGTACATTCCACGAGTTAAAATAAGTATTTGTAGCAAGAGTGACAGCTTTGATAATATTTAGCTCATCCCTAGCCTCTGAGGACCTCAAGTCATCTCACAAATAATAATTGGTTAAGCCTTATAGCTTACCGTTGAACAATGTGCTGAGATGTTTCTTCTGCAGTAAATCATGTCCATCAGACAGAATTCATAGCTTTTTTCTTTTTTTTAAATCCCCATAGTCACCATCGTCGCTGATAAGAGTTAGTTCTTTTTAACAGGAGGTGGAGATTTGATGGATTTTTCATTCATGGTTTTAGAGGGGATAAAACAGGTGCTCCGTTTTGTGCCATTTTACATTATAAAGGAAAGGAATATGAAACTGATTTGTTTGTTTAAGGTTGAAGTGTAAATATGGTTATTTCTGATCAATCTTGATAGACTTGCTGATTAAGACTGAAGGATCCAACTTTATTATTTGTTCATAGATAAAATATAAGCTCTAGGATGAAGAGATGTTTGATTGAGATGTTAGGGAAGATGATAAGTTACTGAAATTAATTGTATTTGTCTTGATGAAGGGGAGAACATTTCTTTATATATATATATTCCTTATGTATCTTTTCTTTTCTCTTTCCCTTCCCTTTTTTTCTATGCACTTTTTTCTTTTTTAAAAATGTTTTTCTTAGTTTGTATTAGCTTTTTAATCTTTGTATTTTAAAGCTTTAATACTGTATTTTGTGACATTGATGCACCAGCAAATACTGATCTTGACAGCATTGATGTCACTGTATTACAGAATATAGATCTGGCGAACAGGGCCAGTTCTTCTGTGGCACAAGGGGATGAAACATTTTTATAAATATGTGTACCATGGAAAGCCAGCTTTGTAATGGTTCATAGTTGTAAGAGAAGAAATAGCATAATCTGGGGGTGGAGTCAAAAGAGGAACAAGCCTAGAATCTCTACATAACCACAAACAGACTAAATCCAACCCCTCTTGAATTCTGTTGACCCTTATCCAATGCCAAAATAATGCTAACCATTAGTTGAGTAGTTTCCTGTGCATAGACATGATTGGTAATACATCAGTTTAATTGGAACTTCACACGTGGTCCTGATCTTTTGCACTTGACATTAATCTACAATGTCAGCCACAAATGATCCAAATCACAACTGAAGTTCAAGTTAAATTGATTTATTAGTAATCATGCCTATGTATAAGAATCTACTCAACTAATAGCACTATCTTGGCATTAGATAAGGGTCAACAGAATTCAAGAGGTGTTTGTGGCTATGCTGTGACTCTAGGCTGATTCCTCTTTTGACTCCACCCCCAAATTCTGCCATTCCTTCTCCTACAACACTGCTCTTGTTATTTGTTGCTAAAGAAGCGGGAAAGTGTCAGGTAGATTTCCCGCCTCAGTTTGGTTTTCTATAGATATTAACATCTTGATTTGGGGATAAAGGTTGCTTCAATTCAAGGCACCAACTGTTCTGAGCCAGCCCTTAAAGACAAGATGTCATTTAATATTTAGAAAGCATTTTTAAATAGGTGTTCAAAATTATCCATGTTTTTTTTATATCAAGATGTGATATTTATTTGGCTTCTGCTTTAATTAACAATGTATTCCTGGAAAGCCAGATCAGTGATGGCTAAATTAACTTTTTTGATTAGAGAAAAAACAGTGTCTACATTTATGGTTGACTGGAAGCCTCTTATAGATTTTTTGCATAAAATGGGGAAAAAATCACTTATGTATATTTTCAATGATTAGAAAAAAACTTGCATAATAAAAAAACAGTGAGCTTTCTTTTGTAATCAGAGTAAGGTAATTTTGTAATTGTTCTTTTATTTGCTATAAAGGAAATCAGAAACTTCTATTTCTTTTTATGCTTTCTTTCTGAATTTTTGTTTTTGTCTTTTCTCTTTTTTGCTTTTAGTTTTTATTAGTTTGTGTTAGTTTTTTTTTTTTTTTTGCTGTTTGTAAAACTTTTTATAAAAAAATTATTTTTAAAAAGCCGGGCCAAATTTTAACCATGAAAAATTCACCAAATGATCTTAGTCAGTCATTATGCCTCAACTTGGCCTTCCTCACATAATTGTTGTGTGTGGGAAAATTGGAGAGGAAATACTCTGTATGCCATCCTGGGTTCCAGGATGTAGGAGGACTTAAATCTAATGAATAAATAAGTAAATTCAGGAGATTAAATTGGAGACAGAAAAAGTTTGAGGCATACTACTATCCTGGGCTCCTTGAATGAAGAGTAGAATACAAAAACGTCTCCCTCAGCTTCATTTTTTCAATACTCAACCCAAAACCACTTACAGAAGAAAGACTTTCTTATAGGCAGGTGAATTTTGGCCATCCAACTAACAGGAAAATAGCAGGAATAGATGTTGCCCTGAGGCTATCATGACAAATGGTAATAATAGTTGTTCATGGGAACTAATATTTCAACCACACTTCTCTTCATGCACAGAACCAAATTCCAGAATGAGAAAATGAAATGCTAACAAACAGGATATAGACGACCTTCTCCAGCCTTTCTTAATTTTTTACAAATACACAAAAAGGCTACAGTGGAAGAGGGAAGGGAAGGAAAGAAGAAACATAAACTTAATAATAGTCTTGGTGGATTCCTACTCAGCCTGGAGAAGTTGGTAAGCTATCTTTATCTCCCGGTAAGTCTGCCTACAGTATTATAATGTAAGAAAAGTCATTCTTAATCAGGCAAAGGCTCATTTTATTTTTTCAGTGCTATTTGGAGGGGGGACACATCAGAAATCATTTGAAGGTTCACACATATCTTGATCCCTGTAAGGGCCTAGTTGGTAAGCCTTACACCCCAACTCGAATGAATGCCACTAGAGAGCTGCGCTAGAGAATTTCAATACCTGTGCATCAAAAAGCAATTTTTTAAAAATTATCCTCACAAAGCATAGTTCCATCATAGAAAGGATTCCATCAGATACCTTAGAAAGGAAAAAAGCAAACAGGATCAGGATACCTTTTAAATAACCTTACAACATAAACAAGCAGACAAATGCATGATCAATCAATGTGAGTCGTAGAATACAATAGGTAGATTACTGCTAGAAAATTTATCTCCTTTAGATGCTCTGACAGAATAGAACATTCAAAGGCCCTCTAGTGCAGTGTTTTTCAACCTTGACGATTTTAAGGCATGTGGACTTCAACTCCCAGAATTCCACAGTCAGCATTGCTGGCTGTGGAATTCTGGGAGTTGAAGTCCACATGTCTTAAAAGGTTGAGAAACACTGCTCTAGTGCAAATAATAATAAAGAGAGATATAGAAGCCATTTCTGAGTGAGGATATATCTGATCCATCCATTCAAAACAAAGAAAAGAGAAACAAAGGCATCTAAGATAGGCCTGCACTTATTTATTTATGAGACTTATATACCGCTTTAAGTGCAAGCACTCTCTAAGCGGTGTACACCAGTAAGCAATGTATGTATATATATATATATATATATATATATATATATATATATATATATATATATATATATATATATATATATATATATATATATTTTACATTGCCCCGAACAATCTGGGTCCTCATTTTACCTACCGCGGAAGGATGGAAGGCTGAGTCAACCTTGAGCCGGTGAGATTTGAACCGCTAACCTGCTGAACACAGTCAGCTAAAGTGACTGCCTTTGTGCCTATAAGTTGCCTCAAGCTTTTTAAGGTTCTCTCTCTGTGCTTTTGATGAGCAGATACCAGTATATTCCTTTTCTCCAGCATGTTTGTCACTGTGATACCGGAGAGATAGAAATGATAGATTCTATCTTTCCATATTTATTTATTTATTGCTTGCTTTATATTAAGGTGACCAACCGTCCTCCTTTAGGGAGGACAGTCCTCCTTTTGTGAGTTCTGTCCTCCTTCGAAAAGTATCCTCCTACATGTCCTCCTTTTCGATATTTGAAGACTAATCTGCAGGGCTTTTTTTTTCTCATAGAACGCTCAGAATGGTGTTCTGGCACCTTTTTTTGATGGCTTTTTTTTCAACTTTTGCATGAGCTGTGCTACTCCCCCTGTTATGTCCCGAGCCTTGCAAACGGCTCGGGCGTTTGCAGGCAGTCCCGGGCAGGTGCAAAGCTGCCCGGGACCAGACAGGCTGTCGCCAGCGCCGTGCGCATGCGCGGGTGCTGGCGCGGGAAAAGTAACCCATTTACCCGGGAGTTGCCTATATAAGAGGCTGCGAGGCGTTTGGGCGAGGCTGAAGCCATCTTCCTGTAAGCTGAACGCTGAATAAATGAAACTGAGAACTCCAGCTGCTTCTCGTGTCTGTTTTCCCGCCACGGACTCAACACTGGCGACGAGGATGGGATGCCTTGCACTACCTGGAAAGGAAGAAGTGTAAGCTTACCCAAGGAGTCCTGAGCGGCGAAAGAGGAACGGCGTCGACTCGGCAGCTGCCCGCCAATCCGGTGCGCATTCGGGGGTAGGCTGGCTGATAGACCCGTCTCCTGAAGATCCGAAGATGGCGAAAATCGGAAGGCTTTCGGAATTCGACGTCTCACATCCAGAGCGGTGGGAGTCCTACGTATCCAGAATGGAGAACTACTTCAAGGCAAACCAAGTGAGGGAAGATAGCTTGAAGGCCGCCACCCTGCTTTGCGTTTGCGGCCAAGACGCCTTCGAAATCGCAGAAAACCTTGCAGCACCTGTCCCAGTAGCGTCTGTAAGCTACGCAGACCTGAAGAAGCTGCTGAAGGAGCATTTCCATCCCAAGGTGTCCGTTATCTCATGGCGCCACACCTTCGAACAAAGGGATCAACGGTCCGGGGAGTCAGCCAAGGAATACATCGCCGCGTTACGGAAGGCCGCCAAGCCCTGCGAGTTCAAGGACCTCGAGGAACGACTGAGGGACCGATTCGTGTGAGGGTTAAGGCATCGCGAGCTACAACAGAGACTTTTCGCAAAGGAAGAATTATCCTTCCAAGACGCCTTAAGGGAAGTCACCGCAGAAGAAGCAGCAGGCGGCGCCGTCAAAAACACGCGGCCGATCAGAAACAGTGCAGAGGGTGCGTCCGTGCACCAGGAAGACGTCCGACGAAACTCCGAGGAGGATCCGGACGAGGAAGTCGACCGTCTACACCCCGCGAAGGAAGAGAACCAGAAGGGAAGCTCTTCGGCTCCGCTCAAGTGCATCGGCTGTGGAGGTCGCCACAGGAGAACCGACTGCAATTTCCGCTCCGCTACCTGCCGGGCATGCGGCAAACAAGGGCATATTGCAGCTGTGTGTCTGAGCCGACGAAAGGCACAACCCCAAGAAGAACGCCTGAAGGGTACCAGATTCCCCAGCCAGAATAGGGTAGGTTTTTGCGCTTCGCGAAGAAGCATCTGTAGAACAGGCACACACAAGCCCATGAAGAAAAAGCTGTCACTCAACGTGAAGCTACAAGGGGTTCCATTATCTATGGAACTAGACACAGGTCTGCCCTGTCCATCATTTCATTGCATACATTTAGGAAGATTTGTTCCAGAAATGGGTCTAATGCCAAGTTAAGGCCTTCTGATAGTGTATTAACAGATTTTCAGAACTCAAGAGTGTGTGTTAAGGGGGAGGCCACCCTTAACGTGCAAGACAAGAGTTTTGAAGGTCCACTAGACTTATTAGTAGTAGGGGGTGAACGAACGAGTCTCATAGGACTCGATTGGTTTGAGGCCCTGGGGATACATGTCACAGGACTCAATAGCTTACAAACACTCGACCTACAGGAAGTCTGCAAAGAATTTGCAGATGTTTTCAGCCCCCAGCTGGGCACATTCAAAGGACCACATGTGTCCTTAAAGCTAGACCCCACTGTCACTCCCATTAGGATTAAAGCAAGAAGGGTCCCTTTTGCTTTAAAAAGTAAGATTGACACTGAACTAGACAAACTAATCCAACAGGGAATCCTAGAACCTGTTGATTCCAGCCCGTGGGAGACCCCCATTGTCACGCCTCTAAAGGCAAATGGGGACATTCGCATTTGTGCTGATTACAAATGCACACTCAATAAGGCATTGCAGCAACATGCCTATCCTGTTCCTGTGGTCAGTCACATCCTGGCCTCTCTCAAGGGGGGGCGTGTTTTTGCAAAGCTTGACCTAGCTCAAGCATATCAACAGCTGCCTGTTGATGATGATGCTGCCATAGCTCAGACCATTGTGACCCACAGGGGAGCCTTTAAAGTAAAAAGGCTACAGTTTGGAGTGAATGTCGCTCCTGGGATTTTCCAAAGCGTTATGGAAAACACACTACGAGGTATACCAGGGTCTGCCCCTACTTTGACGATGTCTTGATTGCAGGAGACTCCACACACATTCTAGCTGAAAGGCTTAGGGCTGTCCTGTTAAGATTCAGGAAATCAGGCCTCAAGCTCAGAAAAGACAAATGCCAGATTGGGGTGCCTTCTACTGAATTTCTGGGATTCAAAATTGATGCTGCTGGGATTCATCCTGCTGAATCCAAACTAACTGCTATTTTAGAAGCACCCAGGCCAAAGTCTAAGGCCGAACTTCAGGCCTTCTAGGCCTCCTGAATTTCTACAATTCTTTTCTTCCACATAAAGCTAGTGTAGCTGAGCCTCTTCACAGGCTACTAGACAAACAGGCTGTGTGGCTGTGGTCACAAGCGCATGAGGCTTGCTTTAAAGAAGTCAAGGCCTTGCTCACTTCTAACAGTGTTCTTGCACATTTTCAACGAGTCTCTTCCTGTGTGCATCGCTTGTGATGCGTCCCCTTACGGGGTTGGAGCTGTCCTGAGCCACCTCAGGTCTGATGGAACTCAGGTTCCTGTTGCATATTATTCAAGAACATTGTCTTCTGCCGAGCGCAACTACACTCAGATAGACAGGGAGGCTCTGGCTGTTGTTGCGGGAATTAAAAAATTCTATGATTTTCTATATGGCAGGCAGTTCACGGTCTTCACTGACCATAAGCCTCTGCTGGGACTGTTTACCACACGTAAGCAGACTCCCCAAATCATTTCCCCTAGAATGCTTAGGTGGTCTATTTTTTTGTCTGCATATGATTTTTCATTAATCCACAAGCCTGGGAAAGAAATGGGCCATGCTGATGGCCTCAGTAGGTTGCCTCTGCCAGTAGTAGAATCTGACCCCGCGCCAGCTGTCAACATTCTATCAATCCAAGCCTTGCCCGAGCTCCCTCTTAGTGCCAGGGATGTTACCGCTGAAACGGGTACAGATCACACACTTTCACGTGTCCGCTCCTGGGTCCTGTCCGTGTGGCCTGAGCACTGCCCTAGTCCTGAGTTTCAGAGTTTCTGGTCCAAAAGAAACGAACTGTCCCTTTCTCAGGGTTGTCTGCTTTGTTGGCAACATAGTTTTCATTCCCACCTCAATGAGGACTAGGGTCTAGGAATCCCTCCACGAGGTCAATCCTGGCATTTTTTTCTGATGAAGGCTCTTGCACGAAGCCACTTGTGGTGGCCTGGTTTAGATAAAGATATTGAGGCTAAGGTGCACGCATGCCACCTTTGCCAACGATCTCGCCCAGAGATGCCCCAAGCTCCTGTGCATAGATGGGAGGAAACACAGTCCCCATGGTCTAGGGTGCACATTGACTACGCTGGGCCCTTTCAGGGCCAGTTCTTCTTGGTCCTTGTTGACAGCCATTCAAAATGGCTTGAGGTTGTGCCTGTCTCATCCACCACCACTGCAAAGACTATTCAGGTACTGAGGGGGATTTTTGCCGCACACGGGCTGCCAGATGTCATTGTGTCCGACAACGGCCCCTCAATTTCACCTCCTCCGAATTCCAAGCTTTCTTACAGGCAAACCTGATTCGTCATGCCACGTCTGCGCCTTTTCACCCTGTCCACCAACGGTATGGCTGAACGCATGGTGCGCATCGCAAAGGACGCCTTGAAGAGACTCACCTACGGGGACTGGCATCACAGGTTGGCTGACTTTCTCCTTTCTTATAGCACCACACCGTCCACTTCTACAGGGAGAAGTCCAGCTGAACTTCGTTGGGGGCGCCAACTTACTACTAGACTTGACCGGTTGCATCCGGACAGACTGCCTTCATCTACCTCACATCCTAGGGCACCTAGACAACTACTTGTGGGTGCCCCGGTTTGGGCTCGCAATTACGGGCCTGGTCATACATGGGTCCCCGCTTCTGTGTCCAGGATCACAGGTCCTCTCTCCTACGAGGTTGCCCTGGACAACGGTCGTGTCCTGCGTCGGCACATCGACCAACTTCGCTCTAGGCGAGACTTTTCTGCTGAGACTCCTGGGTCTTTTCCAGGGGGGGAGGGGGACCCTTTGGAGCAAAGGGAAGGGCAAGAGCTACTGCCCATCTCCACTGAGGGAGCCACAAACGGCTCGTCCCAAGGTTCTGCAATTGCTCCGAAAAGAAAGTCATGGAGCTTACCCACACAACAGGCACTCACGCCTACTCCAGCCAGGGAGTCACCCCGGGGGCATACTCACTTTCCACACACATCACACAGCACTCCAGCAACGGAGGATACCCGGGGGCATCCCAACAAATCATTCCCCGCAAGAGAGCTGGCACACAATTCCCAAGGTTGGCCTGACCTTACCCCAAATCCTACAGGGGGTCAAACATACACAGAGCTAGTCGAGGAACCAAGTCCCGACTACAACAACCCTAGCACAAATCAGGGAACACCTGAGTTTTGGGAAAGTACAGAAACCCACACGAGCCCGAACACAGAATGGGGTTCAGGGAATGGACAGCCTCCTGACAGGTCTTGGACTGACCTAGGAGGTTCTACAGAGACGCCCAGCAGCGGCTATCACTTCAAGGGGCCTGAGGGTCTACAGCTAGGTAGGTCAACCAGGTCACAAAGTAACAGAAGCCCTGGCCTGACGAGCCCGGTGGGCAAGCAAGCAGGCCAGGCATCGGGGCACAGTCCTTGGAAGACACCAGGGCACAATAGAGAGAACAGGCTCACGCCTCCCTCCAGTCAGGGGACTTATGCCAGTAACCCAGAGCTAAGAAGGTCACAGAGAGCAAAGAAATCTCCTAAGTATCTAGAAGATTACATAACATTGCTGGCAAGGCAAAAGCCAGTAATCAGTGGGAGCACTGGGGAGCAAAATGTCATATAAAATAAATGTTGTATGTTGGTAGTAGTTTTAGCCCGGGGGAAAGGGGTGTTATGTCCCGAGCCTTGCAAACGGCTCGGGCGTTTGCAGGCAGTCCCGGGCAGGTGCAAAGCTGCCCGGGACCAGACAGGCTGTCGCCAGCGCCGTGCGCATGCGCGGGTGCTGGCGCGGGAAAAGTAACCCATTTACCCGGGAGTTGCCTATATAAGAGGCTGCAAGGCGTTTGGGCGAGGCTGAAGCCATCTTCCTGTAAGCTGAACGCTGAATAAATGAAACTGAGAACTCCAGCTGCTTCTCGTGTCTGTTTTCCCGCCACGGACTCAACACCCCCTATTGGCTTTCGAAAGCCAATAGGAATTGCTGCTGAGCGCACCAAATTGCTGCTGAGCGTGGCCGGCAAACTTTGCACATGCAAGTTGTCTGCAGCGAACATGAATTGGCAAGAACTTTGCACCCCTCCCTGCTACCCAACTACACCATCTCCTAGTTAGTCCCGAAGATACCTGGAGGAGACTGGAGTGGCAACGCCACGGTAACTTTCTCTTGATCTTCGGCCTTGCTAGGGCAATAATGGCTGTGGGCGCAAGAGGCAGGGGCAGTGGGGCTGCTGCGGGCAGGGGTGCGGCGGTGGCTGGCTGCCCCCCATGCTATGGGAGCCCCGGGGCCCGCTCTACACGGGGCTGCGCAGGGTGGGTGGTGGTGCTGGCGGGGTAGCTGCAGGCAGAGTGTGTCAACAGCAGGCTGCCCCCTGGGGCCAGAGCTGGCGTGGCTGGTGCTTTGGGAGCCGCGGGGCCCACTCTGCATTTATCATATTATAATGTATTCTGTATTATTGTTGCAATGAATAAAATGTTTCTTTTATGTGTGATATTTTTTTTCTTCAATTTATTTGTGTCCTTCTTTTCATTGTAAAAAAGTTGGTCACCTTATTTATATTCATTCCTCTCTCTCTCTGCTTTCTTGAACATGTCAAACATGGCAGTTGAATGTTACTTCTTGTCACACAAGCACCCAGGTACTTAGAGTAGAGAAGCCATATTTTGCACCATTACCAACACTATAAGACAGCAGCTGCTGAATATTAAGGTACTTTTGGTAAACACTAAGTAAATAAAACAATAATAGCAAATCTGAAGATATAATCAACTAACTTTAGTTAAGGCTTTTTTTTCATTCCGTTTTTTCTTTGGCTTGCTATTTCCTGCTCCATTTTGGCCATTGTACAATATTGCTAACCTCAACAGTTAATGATGCAATGGGTATGCATGTATATTAAAGATATAATTAATCAAAGAGTGTAAAACTTTCAATGTGCACCTTTTTGCAAAGCATTAAAAGAGCTGCCTCTTTTCAAAGGCTTGGGTGGCTGTTTGACATTTGCCCATTAACTGCAAATACAGACAAAGGCTTTGCCAGAACTATTACAAAGGAAAGTGGTTATGCTTTTCCATACATGTGCAAAAAACTGAGAAAGTCTTTGAAGCAGCTCTGCCTGGAGGACATGACTACTTTAACACTTTAAGGAGAGCTGTTTGGAGGACCTGGCTGCTTTAATGCTTTAAAGAAGGGGTGCCTGGAGAATATGGCTGTTTTACTGCTTTAAGGAAGGATGCTTGGAGGACGTGGCTGCTTTAAGGAGCAATGCTTTGCATACCCACAATAGCTGTGAGGTTGAGATCCTTGGGTATAAAGCATTTTTTTGCAGGAAATTTTAAAAACTTGATATTTCTTTGTAATTGTTGTTCTCCATTTTTTTTTTTTTGCCTTATGTTTGAGTTGATTGAATAAACTGATGACTAATGTTTTCCCTCTGCTATTATTAGTTAACATTAATTACTTCTTAATAGTCATTTGTCATTTTATCACCTAAGAACACCAATAGAATTTATACAAGGCTTAGGGGCATTTTGGAGAATAAGTCATTACTGACTAGTTGCTTGCTTTGCAGTACGCCAAGCTCCCTCTGAAATTGTTTTAATTAAAAGAATTTACCCCCAAATTTAATGCTGGGGAGGTCAAGGACCTTATGGATCTCAACGGAGGTGTCTGCAGGCATATTGGTCCACCGTGGGCACCATAATTTGCTAATGCATAGTGACAATTCAGACATAAGAATTCTATTTTCCTCCCCGATTGTCAGGCATTGAAGTGAACCCACGTGAACTACTGCATTACAAATCTACTTTATCCTTTTTTAAAAGAGAAAAAGGGGCAAGATGCAATATTTGTGCTCTTATAACCATTTGAGATTTTCTCTGTTCTCCATGATTTCTCTTTGATGATTGCCAAAGCACTGGGATAATTTCAGACAATTCTTTGGCTGTTCAGAAGGGTCAGCCATCTCCTGCAATTGGTTTCAAAATGTCTATTTTTTTTTTCAGTATTCCTTGCATGCATGCACCAACACGATCCAAAGAATAACAAGCAGTAGCTAAAAAGTAGATTTTAAATGAGTATTTTATGGTTGCAGGTCCTTAATGTTGTTGATTTAATTCTTCACCACATGTGCAGTTTCAATTCTCTATTTTTACAATGAATCATTATCAATTTATGCAGTTTTTTTATTGATTTTTGAAATGGGCATGCTGCTTTTCAGAACAGAGCTTGGTTAAAAGGTTTATGAAGATACACTCTGCCCAAAATCCTGTGTTTTTGAACATGCCTGGGTTAAGTCCAAAAAACTCAAATACTGTTGCATTTGCAAAACCTGCTAAGCCTAGTTATTTTGTATGTGTTTGTGTTTGTGTGCAAGAATTTATTCATTTATTTATTATTTCAGTTTGCACAGTCACCTAACCACCATGCAACTAGAGGCCTCTCAATGATACAAAATTTGCAATGCAAACCATTTGAAGAGGTTCTGAAGGATACTAACATTCAAAAGATTGAAAGCAGGCCCATATAACATTCTGGCTCAGGAAGAACCAGAATAAGCCTGTTCTGTCAGCCTAACCTATTTGGATAATCTACATTGCAAACTCAGACAATGAAAACCCAGTCAAGAAAAATAGGTTGTCTGAATGGAATAACAGACAATGGATGATTCATACGGTGTTATGTAGATTTACAGTAATCCGTTAGTATAGAATATAGCTAGGGCAAAAATATCAGCTGCCATATCCAATATCACCCTGGGATACAGCATCAGAAAATTAAGAAGAAAATTCTTGCCATACTTATTGGTGCAGTTGGCCAGCCATTTTCACCCGAAAATAAATCTATACAGCTAAAAACATAGCTTTCAAAACTTAATGTTTTCATTGCTATGATGATGTTTCAACAAGCTATCAATGTTATCTTCTTCCTCAATAACATGTTTACCTGATCTACTCACATCTTCCTTGTTTTCTTGTTTACCTGATCTAATTAGTGGTGCAGAGAATCAAAACTCAGTCTTGGAAGACAATGCATTCCCTTAGAGAGTACTTCAGTTGCAATGCTACTTAAGTATAAAACCACACCTCTTCACAGAGGAGGCATAAAGCAAAGAAAGTTGTAATTAGAAGTAATTAAGGATTTCTGGTTGCTGTTGGATTATCAGAGCATTTCTGAGCTCTGCAGAGACATTTAAAAAAAGAACAGTAATGGGTTTTTTCTCCAGATCTGGATAAATTGTTTACCTGTCCTTCAGATTTATTTATTCATGCACTGCATTCATACCTTACTTTTCTTCTGAGAGCTCAGATGATGCACCTTGGAGGATCTTCCTCCCATGTTATTCTTATTTCATGTTATTCTATTTCACAACCATGTGAAATAGGCTGGGCTAGGAGAAAATGGCTGGTCTAAAAATTCCCCTAATGAGCTGTGGTAACCATAGACTAGAGCAAGAGGTAAATTTACAATTGTACTTATATGCTGTAGAGAAGATCATAAACTACTTCTCTGTGGGGGGTTTTCTTTCTTTTGTATTTGACTTTTATCCTGTCTTGTCTTGCACTTCTAGTTTTGGGAACTAGCGCTCTGAGCTTGGTTGTTTTCTGCAAACACCATCAAGGACTCCACAGTTCAACCCTTCCAGTTCTAGCTTTCTCTTTGATTTTTTTTTCTTATATTAGCATGCACTGGTTTTTATCTTCCTTTTTTTAAAAAAAATCCTTAATAAAGAAAATTATATTAACATTCCCCCGGTAAGTTCTGTGACTGTGTTAAGATGTGAACTTGAGTCTTCCTGTTTAGCCTTACCAGACATCCACCAAGTCATATCTTCATGTCTTCCATCTAGCAGGCATACCCTTAAAATCAAATATTGTCTGGCTTTTTGAGTATCTAACAAGGTATCTCTTCTGGAGCACTTTCCCTAACTAGTGTTATCTGCAAGTTAACAATCTCCACTCAGTGACCTTGATTAATACCTTCTGAAAGTTTATGCTGCTGCACATCCTAACTAGCTCTCTAACACATTCCTGTGATTGAAAAACCACTCTTTCTGATGCTGGAAAAAGTTGTTTCATATGCATGCAGAACTAAGTGTTCATTTTATTTATTGTGTTTTTTGTTTGATTGTTTTTTGAAGTTTTTCACTGCAGTTTTTTCTCATCAAGAAAATTAATCAATTAGTGCATCCTCCTTAGAGGGCAGCAAACTTAAGAGATTTAGTTTGGGGTTTTTTGTTTCCTAAATCTGAAGAGGTTTGTTGGGGAGGGGGGAGGTTGCCTTTGAGTTTTTTGACTCTTGGACAAGTGCCTCCAGTTTTTGTGGCAAAATTTTTCGGAAGTGGTCTGCCATTGCTCCTTCTTAGGGCTAAAAGAGAATGACTGGTCACCCAGCTGGGTTTGTACCTAATGTAGGACTGGAACTCATGGTCTTGCATTTTTTTGCCTTAACTATTCTATCAAACGGGCTCTCCATAGGAAGTTCCAAATTCAAAATTCAAACAAGAATTTTACTTTACATGTGTTGGAACTGGCTTTCATTGCCTGCATTTCACTGAGATATTTGGACTGTCTCTTTTGATTACATCCACCTGACCCACCAGTGCAGGGTAGTAGGGAATGTTATGGGTCCCCTCTCCTAAGGAAGTACATCTGGTGAGACCCAGAAGAAGGGCCTTCTCCGTGGTGGCTCCCTTTGCACAGAGATTCAACTGGCCCCCACTTTGACACTTTGCAAGGCCCTGAAGACCTGGTTTTGCCAAAGGACCTGATGGGAGTGGAACCTATCAAGTGGTTTATTTGATTGACTGTTTTCACCAGGGGACTGGGGGGATTATTATCTTTATTGTTTTTACCCTTTTTTATACTGGGTTTTTTACTGTTTGTAAGCCTCCCAGAGTCACTGAGATTGAATGGGTGGCCATATAAATCCTCTAAATAAATAAAAATAAATATTCATGGTTCAATGAGCATAAGAGACTCTACTTGCTGAATTCCTCTTAAAATCGTCACTGTCTCTCCTTCATGGGCCATAGAATCATTTGGTTGGAAGGTCTCTTTAAGGTCTTCTACTGTAGTCCAACTCTTTCCCAGAGTTAGAATCCTGAATCACCTAGACATCTCAGAGGTGACTTTGAAGACCTTCAGCAAATCAGTTAGATTGGAGTATCATAAGTCCTTGGATTCTGTAGATACTGTGAGTGGAGATATTACTGGATGATTGGATTTTTTTCCATAATTTGCTACCTTCCACTGGAGATACTTGGATCTCATAGTTGCTGGATTAGCAATAAACTCCAAATACCAGAGGGGGGGGAGTCATAAGCAATGGGAAAAGCAAAGAACTGTATCTGACATGGTTTATCTTCAAGGGATTCATGCTTTACAGTGTATCAGCACCTAGCATTTTTCTTATACTGTATGAATGGGTTTAAAGATTAAACTGGCATTAGAGCTTCAGATGAAAGTATGGTTAAAAAGAATGCAATTAAAATATAGTTGCCTGTTAAGGAATGAAGAACTGCATTGTGGATTGCATACCAAACTATCAAGATACATCATCAGTATTCAAGGCAGTGGATTAAGTCCTTCTGGCCCTTTTTAATGAGCAAGCATTTAGGCTCCAGTAAGAGAGAATTATATTACATTTCACAGATTCAATGAACTCCCTTTTAAGCATAATGCAAATGGGGCAAAGAAACCATTCCAGTGTTTAATTAATTAATTATTAAACAGTCCTTTATTAAAGTTTGGGCATGAACTGCTATTGAGTTTGACCTGGTACCTAAGTGGAAGATGTTTGATGTAAGTTTGAAATGCAAAAATAGGTATAACAGAATAACAGAGCTGGAAGGGACTTGGAGGTCTTTTAGTCCAACCCCCTTCTTAAGTAGGAGATCCTATACCAGATATGTCAAACACAAGGCCTGCAGGCCAGAAGTGGCCTGCAAAGTGGTTTTATGTGGCCCGCGAAGCCATCCTGGAAATAGTGAGGGAACGGCTCCCGCTGCCTTGGCCCCAGCCCAGGCCAGCCAGGAGCCAATGTACAGTTTTGTGGTGGCCATCTATGCTGAAACACATTCAGTCTTTGTTATGTATTAAGCAATTCAAAGGGTCTGTTATAGAGAACGGTTAACTGATTGCTTTATTTAAATCATAGACTCTCTGTCTGTATAACTTTAAGCCTTGTGTTTTAGGCGGGAATGAGTACTTTAAACTGATTGGCCACTGCCTAGTGGCAGTACGTATAAATATAAGTCAAGCAGCTGCTAGAGTTTGCTTCTGTCAGAACCTAATAAAGACTGTTAATTCAACTCCACGTCTTCAATGTCTCGCTGTTCTCACTACACAACAGTCTTAGCTCCACAAGGCCGTCTGGAAACAACAAGGAACCATCCCCTGCCACATCAGCCCCACCCCCTGGGTGCATGCTGGGCAGGTGTCACCCTTTGTGAGGAATGAAGAAATGTACCATCACCTGGAAGTAGCCAGAAAATGGCCCTTGTTGCATCCTTCGTGAAATGGCAAGACACGAGAAGCAGTTGTAGTTCTCAGGAAACTTTTTTATTCTTTAGTTCAGCTTACAATTAGAAGATGCCGACAACGCCCAAACTCCTGGCCTCTTATATAGGCCATCCCCGGGTCAATCTGCAACTTTTGGCGCGCCAGCACTTGCGCATGCGCACAAGTACTGGCGACAGCCTGTCTGGTCCCGGGCAACTTGCACCTGCCCGGGACCGTTTGCAATGTCCCGAGCCTGCTTGCACAGGCTCAGGACATAACACCCCTTCCCCCCGGGCTAAAACTATTCCTTATACCATAATAACACATAACTCATTTCTTTAGTGTAGTGCCATGTTCCCCCAATACCAGGTATTCCCTGTTTTCCATCAGTCTCAGTGCTTTATTTTTCTACTAGCTCTGTTTTGCCAAGAGGGTTACAAAATCCTCCAAATACTTAGGAGATTTCCTTGCTCTCTGTGACCTCCTAAGCTCTGGGTGCTTACCAAGTACCCTTTGACTGAGGGGTGATGCATGCCTGTCCCCCCTATTTTGCCTTGGGGGTTCCCAAGGGCTGTGCTCCACTGCCTGGCCTGCTTACTTGCCCACCGGGCTCGTCAGGCCAGGACTTTTTTCTCTGTGTGACCTGGTTGTCCCGCCTAGCTGTAGGCTCTCTGGCCCTTCTAAGTGACTGTCACTGTTGGGCGTTTCTGTAGAACCTCCTAGGTCTGTCCAAGACCTGTCAGGAGGCTGTCTGTCCCCTGAATCCCGTTCTGTGTCTGGGCTTGTGTGGGTTTCAGTACTGTCCCAAAACTCAGCTGTCCCCTGAGTGTAGTCAGAGGTGTTGTAGTCGGGATTTGGTTCCTCGACCACCTCCCTGTCTGTTTGCCCCCTTCTGGGGACAAGGGTAGTGTCGGGCCAACTAGAAGGAGTGTGTGCCAGCTCTCTTGCGGGGAATGGTTTATTGGGATGCTCCCGGGTATCCTCTCTGACTGGAGTACTGTGTGATGCGGGTGAGTAGTGATTATGCCCCCGGGGTGACTCCCTGGCTGGAGTAGGCGTTGAAGCCTGGTATCTAGTTGGGCTCCTTGAATTCCTGTTTGGAGCACTCGCGGAATCTTGAGATGGGCTGTTTGTAGCTTCCCCATTGATAATGGGCATCATTCCATGCCCCTCCCTTTGCCCAAAGGGCTCCCCCTCCCCCCCTGGAAAAGACCCAGGAGTCTCAGCGGGAAGGTCCCAACGAGAGCGAAGTTGGTCAATGTGCCGCCGCAGGACACGACCGTTGTCCAGGGACACCTCGTAAGACAGAGGACCTGTGACCCTGGATATAGAAGCGGGGACCCATGTATGACCAGGCCCGTAATTATGAGTCCAAACCGGGGCACCCACAAGTAGTTGCCTAGGTGCCCTGGGGTGAGAGACAGAAGGAGGCAGTCTGTCCGGATGCAACCGGTCAAGCTTGGTAGTCAGTTTGCGCCCCCAACGAAGTTCAGCTGGGCTTCTCCCTGTAGAAGTGGATGGTGTGGTGCGATAAGAAAGGAGGAAGTCAGCCAACCTGTGATGCCAGTCTCCGTAGGTGAGTTTCTTCAAGGCGTCCTTTGTGATGCGCACCATGCGTTCAGCCATACCGTTGGTAGACGGGTGGAATGGTGCAGAGGTGGCATGACGAATCATGTTAGCCTGCAAGAAAGCTTGGAATTCGGAGGAAGTGAATTGAGGGCCGTTGTCAGACACAATGACATCTGGGAGCCTGTGTGTAGCAAAAATCCCCCTCAGTACCTGAATAGTCTTTGCAGTGGTGGTGGATGAGACAGGTACAATCTCATGCCATTTTGAATGGCTGTCAACGAGGACCAAGAAGAATTGACCCTGAAAGGGCCCAGCGTAGTCAATGTGCGCACCCTAGACCATGGAGACTGTGTTTCCTCCCATCTATGCACAGGAGCTTGGGGCATTTCAGGGCGCGAGCGTTGACAAAGGTGGCATGCATGCACCTTAGCTTCAATGTCTTTGTCTAGGCCAGGCCACCACAAGTGGCTGCGCGCAAGAGCCTTCATTCGTACAATGCCAGGATGACCCTCGTGGAGGGAACCTAAGACCCTAGTCCTCATTGAGGTGGGAATGACAACTCTGCTTCCCCAAAGCAGACAACCCTGAGAGGTGGACAACTCGTTCCTTTTAGACCAGAAACTCTGAAACTCAGGACTAGGACAGTGCTCAGGCCATCCAGACAAAACCCAAGAAAGGACACGTGAAAGTGTGTGATCTGTGCCCGATTCAGCAGCTACATCCCTGGCATTCAGAGGGGACTCGGGCAAGGCTTGGATAGAAAGAAGATTGATAGCTGGTGCGGGGTCAGCTTCTATTACCGGCAGGGGTAATCTACTGAGGCCATCAGCATGGCCCATTTCCTTCCCAGGCTTGTGAAGTAGGGAAAAATCATATGCAGACAAAAAGATAGACCACCTGAGCATCCTGGGGGAGATGATTTGGGGGGGTTGCTTACGTGTGGTAAACAGTCCCAGCAAAGGCTTATGGTCAGTGAAGACTGTGAAATGCCTACTATATAAAAAATCATGGAATTTTTTAATCCCAGCAACAACAGCTAAGGCCTCCCTGTCTATTTGAGCATAATTACACTCAGCAGAAGATAATATTCTGGAATAATATGCAACAGGAATCTGAGTTCCATCAGACCTGAGGTGGCTCAGTACAGCTCCTACCCCATAAGGGGAAGCATCACAAGCGATGCACACAGGAAGGGATTCATTGAAATGTGCAAGTACACTGTTAGAAGTGAGTAAGGCCTTGATCTCATTGAAACTTGCCTCATGTGTTTGTGACCACTGCCACACTGCCTGTTTATCTAATAGCCTGTGAAGAGGCTCAGCTACACTAGCCTTATGTGGAAGAAAAGAATTGTAGAAATTCAGAAGGCCCAGAAAGGCCTGTAGTTCGACCTTAGACTTTGGCCTAGGGACATGCATAATAGCTTTTAGTTTGGATTCAGCAGGGTGAATCCCAGCAGCATCAATTTTGAACCCCAGGAAATCAGTAGAAGGTACCCCAATTTTGCATTTGTCCTTTTTAAGTTTGAGGCCTGTTTTCCTGAACCTTGACAGGACAGCCCTCAGCCTTTCAGCTAAATTGTGTGTGGAGTCTCCTGCAATTAAGACATCATCAAAGTAGGGGCAAACCCCTGGTATACCCTGTAGTGTGTTTTCCATTACGCTTTGGAAAATCCCAGGAGTGACATTTACTCCAAATTGTAGCCTCTTTACCTTGAAGGCTCCTCTGTGGGTCACAATGGTCTGAACTATAGCAGCAGCAGCATCAACAGGCAGCTGTTGATATGCTTGAGCTAGGTCAAGCTTTGCAAAAACACGCCCCCCCTTGAGGGAGGCCAGAATATGGCTGACCACAGGAACAGGGTAGGCATGTTGCTGCAATGCCTTATTCAGAGTGCATTTGTAATCAGCACAGATGCGAATGTCCCCATTTGCCTTGAGAGGCGTGACAATGGGGGTCTCCCAGGGACTGGAGTCAACAGGTTCTAGAATCCCTTGTTGGATCAGTTTATCCAGCTCAGTGTCAATTTTACTCTTTAAAGCAAAAGGGACCCTTCTTGCTTTAATTCTAATGGGAGTGACAGTGGGGTCTAGCTTTAGTGACACAGGGAGTCCTTTGAATGTGCCCAGCTGGGGGCTGAAAACATCTGCAAATTCTTTGCAGACTTCCTGTAGGTCGAGTGTTTGTAGACTGTTGAGCCCTGTGACGTGTATCCCCAAGGCCTCAAACCACTTGAGTCCTATGAGACTCGTTCGTTCACCTCCTACTACTAATAGGTCTAGTGGACCCTCAAAATCCTTATATTGCACGTTAAGGGTGGCCTCCCCCTTAACACACACTCTGGAGTTTTGAAAGTCTGTTAGCACGTCAGAAGGCCTCAACTTGGCCTGGATTCCGCTGCCGGAACAAATCTTCCTAAATGTATGCATAGAAATGATTGAAAATGCAGACCCCGTGTCCAGTTCCATAGTTAATGGAACCCCTTGTAGCTTTACCTTAAGTGATAGCTTTTTCTTAATAGGCTTCTGTGTGCCTGTCCTATAGATGCTTCTTCGCAAAGAACAAAACCCACCCTATTCTGGCTGGGACCCCTGGTACCTTTCAGGCACAATTCTTCCTGAGATTGTACCTTCTGACGGCCCAGGCACACAGCTGCAATGTGTCCTTGTTTTCCGCACGCCCTGCAGATAGCGGAGCGGAACTTGCAGTCGGTTCTCTTGTGGCAACCTCCACAGCCGATGCACTTGGGGAGAGCTGAAGAGCTTCCTTTTTGTTTCCCTTCCTTTGTGGGGTGGAGACAGTCAACTTCCTCGTCCGGATCCTCCTCAGAGTTTCTTTGGACTTCTTCCTGGTGCACGGATGCAGCATCTGGACTGTTCCTGATCGGCTGCATGTTCTTGATGGCGCCGCCCACTGCTTCTTCTGCGGTGACCTCTCTCAAGGCATCTTGGAAAGACAAGTCCTCCTTAGCAAAAAGTCTCTGTTGTAACTCTCGATGCCTTAGCCTACATACGAATCTGTCCCTCAGTCGTTCTTCGAGGTCCTTGAACTTGCAATGTTTGGCGGCTTTCCTTAATGCGGCGATGTACTCCTTGGCCGATTCTCCGGGTCATTGATCCCTCTGCTCGAAGGTGTGGCGCCACGCGATGACGGACATCTTAGGCTGGAAGTGCTCCTTCAGTAGCTTTTTTAGATCTGCGTAGCTGACAGAATCTAAAGGAACAGGTGCTGCAAGGTTCTCGGCGATTTCGAATGCGTCTTGACCGCAAACGCACAGCAGGGTGGCAGCCTTCAAACTATCTTCCCTCACTTGGTTCACTTTGAGGTAGTTTTCCACCCTGGCTACGTAGGACTCCCACCTCTCTGGATGTGAGATGTCGAATTCCGAAAGCCTTCCAATTTTTGCCATTTTTGTAGAAGGAAGGGTCTATCAGCCAGCCTACCCCCGAATGCACGCTGGATTGGCGGGTAGCTGCCGAGTCAACGCCGTTCCTGCCGCTCAGGACTCCTCGGGTAAGCTTACACCTTTTTGTTGATGTAAGGCAATCCCATCCTCATTGCCAGTGTTGCGTCCTTCGCGAAATGGCAAGACACGAGAAGCAGTTGTAGTTCTCAGGAAACTTCTTTATTCTTTAGTTCAGCTTACAGTTAGAAGACGCCGACAATGCCCAAACTCCTGGCCTCTTATATAGGCCATCCCCGGGTCAATCTGCAACTTTTGGCGCGCCAGCACTTGCGCATGCGCACAAGTACTGGCGACAGCCTGTCTGGTCCCGGGCAACTTGCACCTGCCCGGGACCGTTTGCAATGCCCCGAGCCTGCTTGCACAGGCTCAGGACATAACAGCCCTCACCTACTTCAAATATCCGGCTTGATGGGCTCCGGGGGAGGGGTTTCGGCAGGCAGCAGGACACTCTCCTTACAGCGCTGAGAGGCTGAGCTGAGCGGCGTGAATCTGAAAAGAAGCACGATGCTGCCCAGCCCCCAGCCTGCCCGGTTTTGGTAGGCAGTGGGGCGCTCTCCTCACAGCACCAAGAGCTGAGCTGGGTGACGCGAATCTGATGAGAAGTGCAATGCTGCCTAGCCCCCAGCCTGCCCGATTTCAGCAGGCAGCAAGGTGCAAAGCTGACAAGCTTCACACTGCCCGGCTCAACCTCTTGGTGCTATGAGGAGAGTGCTCCGCTGCCTGCCGAAACCAGGCAGGCTAGGGGCTGGGTGGCATTGTGCTTCTTTTTGGATTCATGACACCCGGTTCAGCCTCTTGGTGCTGTGGGAAGATTTTCTTTGGTTCAGATCTCCAGCTGGGAAGCAGACCTTCAGCTTAGGCAAAAGAACTGACACAGAACGAAGCAAGCTGACAGAAAGTAGGTTTATTTACAGAAACCAGATGAAGTAATGATAAAGCAATGGTTTCGGGACTAGCTAGTATCTTCCCAAGGTGAGGGGTCCTGTTCTTATACCCCTCAAGTTATTGAGATTATGATTTAACTTTTGAAAGGATTTTTGTTAATTTATTTCCATCTAGTTTGTGTCTGCTTTGGCCGGTAGCGATTAATACTGTCTTCAGGAAGTATTCCTTTGTTTATGCAAATATGTTCCTATATGGTTCATGTCTGTCTTGTTAGTGTTACAAAAGTTCTACCTAGTGAGATTGATGGGTCTAATTGTTTTCCTAAGGCACGAGTCTGTGGTTTTCCTGTCTTCCAAATGTTTCTTTTTTGTTTGGCAGTTTGCCCAGAATGGCTCAGGGGAGGGGGAGTGAGAATGAGAGACAGGAAAAACTTTTCTCTTTGGTCCTTTTAAATTCGGTTTGGCTTATCCTTTAATGGTTCTTTTCCTGAGGTGAACCCCCTCCTTCCTGGGTTCATCTACATCCGAGATGGCAGTTTTATGGGTCTGGGTTTCCTTTGTGATATTTGATTGTAAGATTTCTTTTCTTTTAAAGGAAATTGCCCACTTGTTTTGGGGTTTGGACGAATTCTAAAGTGTTCTCTTTTGGTGCTAATGGCTAGTCATCTCTCAGTGCTGTGAGGAAAGTGCCCTGTTGCCTGCCGAAACTGCGCAGGCTGGGGGCTGGGTGGCATCGTGCTTCTTTTTGGATTTGTGCCGCCCAGTTCAGCCTCTTGGTGCTGTAAGGAAAGCGCCTGGTTGCCTGCCAAAACCGGGCAGGCTGGGGGCTGGGCGGTGTTGCGCTTCTTTTCAGATTCGCACCGCCTGGCTCAGTCTCTCGGCACTGTGAGAAGAGCGCCTTGCTGCCTGCCAAGGCTGGGGGTTGGGCAGCATCATGCTTCTTTTCAGATTTGCGCCGCCTGGCTCAGCTTCTCGGCACTGTGAGGAGAGCACCTTGCTGCCTGCCGAGACCAGGCAGGCTGGGGGCTGGGCAGCGTCGTGCAGGTAATGTTGACTCTCCCACTGCTCATGGCATCCCCTTCCCCAGAGCCCACCAAGCCAGATATGTGAAGTAGGTGAGGGCCATGTGCTGGCAATTTCCAGGCGATGGTGCATTTCTTCGTTCCTCACGAAAGGTGACACCTCCCCAGCTGCGTTTCTTGTCTGTTTTTCTCCCTCCCTCATCTCAAATATTTTCCCACCACTCTGTATTTAGGAAGGAAGAAAGGAAAGAAGGAGAGGGAGGGTCTGAAGGAAGTCCTGCCTTAGTCCTGCCCTGCTGCCCTTTCTCCATCCCCTTGCCCCCTCCTCCTGACCTATCCTGGGGGTCTCCCATCCTATTGCTAAGGAAGCTTTGGATACAAAGCCGGGTCTCCTCCCATGGAGAGGGAATGGGCCTCCCTCTGACTTTGCGCTCATACCCATCATAAGCAACCTGGCTAAGGAGAGCAAGTACAGCAGCAGCAGCAGCCTTGAGGAGGAGGCAAGTGCAGCTGGGTGCCCCCTTGGGGAAGTGGGGCTGGGCTTGGTGCCGCAGGTGCTCAAGGGCCAGGATGGGCATTTGACCTCTGCTACCCAGGGCTCTGGGCAGCCTGCACCACATTTCAACCCCTCCGCATGGCCTCAGAGGAACAGTGAAGCTCCTCCAGTGGACCATGCCTTGGTACTTGCCCTGGTCCCACCCTCTTCTGCCAGAGACCCTCAGATTTGTCCCACTCCTGCCCAGGCCCCTACAGGCCCCCTTGATGTGAACAATGTAGAGCTGGCCATGCCCACCCAGTAGGCCACACCCACTCCACCCACGCCAACCCAGTAGGCCACACCCACCCTGGCCACCCCCCCCCTAAGGGAAACCGCAATGCTGATGTGGCCCTCAATGAAATTGAGCTTGACACCCCTGCCCTATACCATTCCAGACAAGTGGTTGTCCAATCTCTTCTTAAAAGCCTCCAGTGCTGGAGCACCCACAACTTCTGGAGGCAAGTTGCCTTTAAATAAATAAGTATATTGCTTAGCAGACTTGGCATTTGACATTTGCAAATCATCTTCTGGGGAAGGGAAGGAGGAAGGAAGAAACTGTTGTAAGAACAAACAACAGCCATTGATCTATGGGAATACAGATATTGTTGCTTCTCATAATTGTTAGCTTAATTAGAGAGCAAACAGTGGAAGATAATTCTTCATCTTTTTTCATATTTGTCCATAGAAAAAATGCAAAGACAACAGCAAATGGACAATTCTCACTCCGAGATTAAACTCCAACAGGTTCTTTAGAGGCTACATATCAAGGATCAGGCTCTCAGTCAGGGTAAAGTCCAAAATCTCTTAGGATACTACAATATGCTGTAAAAAGCTTGTTTCCCTAAAGCACTCTGTGATCTTTAACTTAATAGTGTTGCTTAGCAACACTGGAGCATTTCTCTAAATAATTGCTGGTATATCAAAGGTAGCATTAGGAGTTTAGAGAAAGGGGGCACCTGATCCTGACAAGGTGGATGCATCAAAAAGAATGTGTGTTATCATATATTAGACATGTTCTCCAAATTTCTAAGGTTGTACAGAAGATGAGACACCATAATGAGGAAGCACAGTGAAGAATTCATTAACAGCAAGAGGAGCTCAAGAAATATTCAGGAATTCTGCAGCTTATAATCACGGGGAGGTATAAAATGAGCTTGTAGCCACAATTCTGCTTTCTTGCATTCTTACAAAGATACACATACACACTTATACTCATGTGAAGAATGCTGCTCGTAGGGCAGGCCACTGAAGTAGAAGCTTAGAATGATACTCAACAGAAAGAGCAAGAAGGCCCTATAAAATAGATCTAACTTTCCACATTTAGAAATAATTGAAATAATTCTATTACCCTGGAAATCTCCATGAAATCCATAGTCTAACATTATCTAGCCACATATAGTTTAGGCAAGATGCAGAAGTAGAGTATTTTGGAAGTCCTTAATAATTTTTAATTAAGTAAGAAGTCATGCTAAGTGAAAATGGTTATGTAAAAAGAGGGCCACATGATTTTTGCCAAGGATTTGATCATGAAGTGCCAATGAAAGCACTTTATGGAATAGAGATAACATGAGATCATTTTAGTGGATGATCTTTGTTGGGACGCACATGGGGAGAATACATGCCTTTTGCTCCTACTTGACTTCTCACATCTTTACATACTATTAACCATTGTATCCTTCTGGATCACTCATGAGAGTTGGAGATTAGAGGTCTTATTTATAGTGGCTTCACTTCTTCTTTATCAGGCTGTTCCTGTCAGTTGTAATAAGGGAGGAGATGTTGACTTTGAATATTCCTTGTTGGGTGTCTCAAGAACTTCAGGGAGATGCCATATTTCAAGGTGGTGTGAAGCTTCAGCAGTATGCTGATGACATCCAGTTCAGTTATACTTTGTCACCCAGGACTAAGCCAGAGATTTTGCTTTAAAGATTTTGTCTCAGGATACTGAGAATGTCTGGATAGGGCAAAATAAACGGTGGTTGAACCTGAACAAGAAGGAATGACTATTTGTTCAGAGATCTGCTGGTTCTCTGTCTGCTCTGGTGATTACTCTGCACCTGCTGTTAAGGAGAAGGCATGTGAATTGAGTTTCCAACCTACTGCTTAAGGAGAGTTATGGTTAAGAGGACCTCACTCAGCTCCACCTCTATCTGAAGCTGGAAGACTTTGCAATGAGAAGTCATGCCCTCATTAACATACATGTAGACAACAAATACAAAAAAACAAGTGATAGGTTGGATAGGAAATTCATATGAAGATTGGAAAGGTTCATATAAGAAACATTCACATGGGAAAAAATTGTAAGGGAAGTTTGAAAACAAAAAAAAAAATATGGGTCTTGATTAACCTCTCTTCAGAAGCCATGCCACAGTTCAGGCATCAACCTTTGTATGAACAAAACTGAGAAATCAGTTTCAGTTTCAAAGGAGTGATTCTAAATGAGAGGAAAGAAACATTTTACCCTCTTGTCTTCCTCCTTAAAAAAGTTTAAGTGTTATACCTAAATTGCATAATTTTGATTGCCCATTATCTTTAAACTCTGCAATTTTGTCGCTTACCATCTCCTCAGCTCTTTGCAGAACTATAAAAATATCTGTGTGCATATATATGGGATATAATATTTTCACTACATTCAGACAATAAACAAATATATTTAATACAGCATAAAAATAGGAACATATGCTTTAGAATTGTGCTTGGAAACTTTTATGTTTTGGGGTTCGGGGCATTGAAGCAAGACACAGGTTGTAATCAAGTACTTCTTTATTCGTTCCTCAACTCAACTCCCCACCAAGCAGGCGCGCAGGCCTTTTATAGTCTCCCCAAACCCAGGCAGTCCAGCCAATAGGGAAGAATCTTTTTTCGCGCCTTGCACATGCGCACAAGTCTGGCGCCAGCCAGTCTGGTCTCGGGAAGCTTTTCGGTTGCCTGGGACCGTTTGCAACATTTCTGGGCCTGCTGAAATGCTTCGGCAGGCCCAGGACACAACAACCCTCCCCACAGAACTCTTGGAATATTTCTTCCAACAGGCATCTTTATTAAGAGGAAATGGTTGCAGGTGTTCTAGACAGGACTTGGGGGCCAAGCTCTATGGTTCAAGGTTTTAAGGGGTTTCCAGCAACCCCACCCCACCCCACCATCCTTCCAGTGACAATCCCAGGTGTGACATTTCCACCCCCTTTTTCCTCACTGCTGGCGGAAGGGAGACTTCAGAGGGGAGTAGATGAAAGCTGATGGCCCCATTGTTATGGTTAGTCCTTTTGGTGGTATCCACATTCAGTCCCTTTTGTACCAAAAGAAGTGAGGGCCATAAAACCCCTTTGTTCACCCCCTTCCCCTTCATCGTACGACAGAATCCAGAGAAGGCAGAAATGGGGTTTTCCATAGTCGATAACTAGAGAAGAAATATAATTGGATTCTGACATCCTGCCCCCTTAAAAATAAGAGAGATCCACCTGTAAAGACAAAACATGTATAAAAGTTAGGCTGGCTTGTTAGGGTACTCTGTGTGAAATTTCTTTAATAGCTTCAGGGCTCTGACATGATGTTTATGGACCCACTCTGAGGCTGGGAGGTGTTTCCATGCAACTAGGTACTGAGTCGCTCCATGATATCTCCTAGAATCTAGGATTTCCTTTATTTCAAAATGTTGTTCGCCCTCCACCATGAATGGAGGTGGTGGTGGGGGGATTTTTGGCCGTAACAATGACTGATGCTCTCTTTTCAGCAAGCTGCAATGAAAAATTGGGTATATATGCCTGAGATTTTTGGGTAATTCTAATTCTACTGTTACTGGGTTTATGATTCTTTTAATTGGAAAAGGCCCTATATATTTTGGTCCAGGTTTTTTACAGGGTTGTAGGGACTTTAGGTATTTTGCAGATAAGTACACCATTTCTCCTATAATGAATGGTGTAGGCTCAACCCTTTTTTTATCGGCTTGTGCTTTGTATGCCTGCCTAGCTTCATCTAATGCTTTTCTAACTATTGGCCAGGTGTTTTGTAATTGTTCCATCCATTCTTTCAGTGATGGGATCGTTGGTTCATTTGGGGTTAATTCTGGCATGGGGTTGAAACTTTGACCTATTTGAAAAGGAGTGTAACCTGTGCTTGAGTGGACTGCATTATTGTAAGCAACTTCTGCGAAAGGGAGTAGGTCTGTCTAATTTGTTTGCTGAAAATTAATAAAGCATCTTAAATATTGTTCAAGTACAGAGTGACAGCGTTCTGTTTGTCCATCCCCTTGTGGATGATGGCTAGAAGTCAGTCCCTGAGTGGTCCCTAAGAGGGATAAAAATTCCTTCCAAAATGCAGACGTAAATTGCACTCCCCTATCAGAGATGATGCGTTGGGGTGCCCCATGCAATCTGTAAATGTGCTGGATGAAAAGTTTCGCTAAGGCTTTTGCGGTGGGAATCTTTTGGCAAGGGATAAAGTGCATTTGTTTGGAAAACAAGTCTGTGACCGTCCAGACAACAGTATTCCCATTGCTTTCTGGTAATTCCACTATAAAATCCATGGCTATTTCCCTCCAGGGGGCTGAGGGATTTGCTACTGTTTGTAACAGTCCGGGTGATTTCCTTTGCAACCTCTTTGCAGTTGTACACTTTGGGCAGCTGGCCACGTAACTTTCTATGTTCTTTTTTATGGATGGCCACCAAAATTGCTGTTTAATTAAGTGTAATGTTTTTACAAATCCAAAATGCCCTGCTGATCTTGTGTCATGGCAAAGCTGCATGAATGTGACTCTTTGGGTTGTTGGTATATATAACTTTTCCCCCACCCAAGGCAGCCCGTCTCTCATTGTGCACACATTTTTGTTTTTCTGGAACCATTCATCTGTTTCCAAACTTTTCCGGAATTCAATTCCGGTTTGGCTGCCCAGCTGTGGTTTTAATTTAGCTTGGGCTCTGGTGGTTACTGGCGCTGCCAGTTGTGATTCTACCATCATCGGTTTAGAGTCAGTGGCTCGCGTGCTGTTATATTGGGGCCAGGAAGTTCTTTCCCCCCGGCAAATGCTTGAGCGTAAATTGGAACTGGTGAAAATGCTGGGACCAGCGGGCTTGCTTGGGATTGAGCTTCCTGGGTGTTTTCAGGGCTTCCAAATTTTTCTGGTCAGTCCACACCTGGAAGGGGATTTTGTTGCCTTCCAGGAATTGTCGCCACGTGAGTAATGCCCAACGTATCCCGTAAGCCTCCTTCTCCCATACGGGCCAGCACTGTTCCGGTTCCGTTAGTTTCTTGGATGTATATGCACAGGGTTGCAATACCCCTTCATCGTTTTCTTGTAATAGTAGAGCCCCCACTGCCTCATCACTTGCATCTGCCTGTATTACAAAGGGCTTATCCATGTTTGAGTGCCTCAGTACTGGTTCGGCAGAAAAAAGTCTCTTTAATCTCTCAAACACTGCTTGGCACTCCATTGTCCATGTTAATGGCTGGCTAGGTTTTACTGAGGATGCTCCCTTCGTTTTTAGTAAGTTCGTGAGGGGCAGGGCTATTTGGGCAAATGAGGGGATGAATTGGTGGTAAAAGTTTGCAAAGCCCAGGAAACTTTGCAGTTGCTTTCTTGTGCGGGGTGGTGCCCATTCTAATACTGCTCTGACCTTCTCAGGATCCATTTCAATACCCTGTGGGGATATGCGATAACCTAGGTAGTCTATCCTTTCCTGGTGGAATTTGCATTTTGAGAGTTTGGCATATAGGTGGGTGGCTCGCAGTTTCTTTAAAACTGCTCTGACTAGGTTGACATGTTCCTCTTTTGATTCGGTGAAGATAAGAATGTCGTCTAAGTAAACCAGGAGCCCCTTAAATAGGTGCTCCCTTAGAACATCATTGATTAATTGCATAAATACTGCGGGGCCCCCTTGTAATCCAAATGGCAAGACTTTGAATTGGTAGCACCTCATAGGACTGTTAAATGCAGTCTTCCATTCATCCCCTTCCTTAATTCTCATGCGATAGTAAGCTTCCCTTAGGTCTAGTTTAGAAAAAAATTTCCCTTTCGGGAGGTGTGACAACATGTCTTTCATGAGGAGCAGAGGGTATAGGTTGCTTTCACTGATTGTATTCAGGGCCCTATAATCCACACATAAGCGTAAAGAGCCATCCTTCTTCTTTCTAAAGAGGACTGGGGCAGCCACTTTAGGCTTGGCTGGTTCAATGAACCCCCTTTCTAGGTTTTTCTTTATGAATCTTTCCATTTCCTTCTCCTCCTTTGGGTTCATGGAGTATAATCTGGGCTTCGGGAGTTTTGCCCCAGGCTTGAATTCTATGGCACAGTCAGTGGGTCGGTGGGGGGGGGGAAGCTCATCCACCCTCTTCTCGCTGAAAACTTCAGCAAAATATCTGTATTCCTCTGGTATTTCTGGTAGTCCCTTTTCCTCTCCCATGGATGCTTTTTCTGTTCTTGATTCTGGTAGCCCCCCTTGGGATTTTAAGTCCATAGGGTCCCCCTTTGGGAATTTGATTTCTGCTGTCCTCCAATTCACCCAGGAGTTCCATTTTTTAACCATTCCATCCCTAGGATCATTGGGCATTCCATGCCTAGGGTCACTACAAACGTTATGTCTTCTTCATGTTTGCCCAGGGAGAGGTATATTGGTAAAGTGGCTAGGGTAGCTGGCACCCCCCCTGCTATGGACCCATCTAACTGGCCAAATGAGATTAGTTGTTCCAGTCTCCTTGACAGAATGCCCAGATTCCCCACTAGTGTTGGGCTAATGAGGCAGCGGGTGCAGCCAGAGTCTATTAAGGCTTTCACCTTCACGGCTTCGGGCATGGGGGGAATTAATATAGTCACTGTCTTGAGGATGGGTGCAATGCGTCCACTTACCAGGGGTTCACCTTCCGAGCTGTCATCTGAGGCATCCACCAGCCCTGCAGTGTAGGCTGGAGTTCTTTCCCCCGATGAGCAGAGGTGGGGGATTCCACAGCCTCCATCATTCTCATGGCAGGTTCTTTTAGCTTAGCCGGAGACTTCCCAGATTTGCTGGCTGGTGATGTTTCTGGGTTGTGCTGGGGGGCTTTTGAGGGCATTCTACAGCCCGATGCCCTTCTCTCCCGTACTTGAAACACCCCATTTGCTTCTTGGCTGTAGCCGATGGTTTCACTGGTTCATATGTCAACTCAGACGATGAGCGGCTCCCTTGTTTTCCTTGGCGGTGCCTCTTCAGTATGTCGATTTCTGCTTCCTCTGCCAAGACGTACCATTCCTCAAGTTGGTGTGGGTCCCTCAGGGCAGGCATCATATTGGTCATAATTTAGTCCATCTTTGAAATGGCTAAGGAGGATGTCTTCTGGCCAGTTCAGTTTGCTGGGAATGACTCGGAATTCTTGCATATATTCAGCTACCGGGCGTTTGCCTTGCCTCATTATTTTTATCCTTTTGCGGGCTTTGCGATCAGCCAGGGGGTCCTCAAATCGCCTTCTCAGAGAGGACATGAAATGGTTGAAGTTGTTGAGCTCTGGGGCACTGGAGTTGTGCAAGTTCACCACCCAATCTGCGGCCCGCCCGTCCAGGGCAGATTGCATGATGCGGATACGGGCTTTGTCACTGGGGATGTGCCACCCGTATTCCTCCATGTAGCTGAGGACTTGGGTTAGGAAAAATCCCAAGCATGTTGGCTCCCCCTTGAATCTCACATCCAGTGGCGGGAGTCTTTGAATGGATCTGTGCCTTCGTTGTTGGTGGTAGTGTCTTCCATCCAGATCGCCATCTGCGGGTCAGCAGGGAGTGGAGGCTACTGGATCAGCAGATGTCCCCGGGGCTGCAGGTTTCACTTCCCCCTCAGTGTCTCTCCCTTTGCGACTCCAGGAGCTGGGGCGGCCGTAGGGCTCAGAATTCTCCTCTCCTAGGGAGCTGAGCGTTCTCTTCATCAGGTCGATAGCTTTCTCTAGGATCCAGTCTGAGTACGGTACCCAGTTCCCTTCCTCTTCACTTGCTTGCAGGGATTTCTCCATCTCCTGCTTCATTTCTGGTTGCTTGGCCCCCCCATCTCAGGGTCACCTTTCTTGATTTCTTTTCCCATTCGCCTTTCTTTCCAACGCCCATTGACCACTGAGGGTTATGGTCCCGTGTCTCCACCACCTCTTCTCCTGAGGAATCTGACCTCTCAGATCCCAACATCTGGCAGGGTTTCAGTCAGGGCAGCGGCTCCCTTCCTGGGGAGTTTTCTCCCTTCCCTGCTCTGTCATCTGACATGGTAATTTTTGCAAAATCCCCTGGCAAGGTTCTCCCTTCCAGGTGGACTAATTCTGCAAGTCCTGTCTAATATAAGGACCCATCCCACTTTGCATCTTAAGAAGACAGAACTCTTGGAATATTTCTTCCAACAGACATCTTTATTAAGAGGAAATGGTTGCATGTGTTTTAGACAAGACTTGGGGGCCAAGCCCTATGGTTCAAGGTTTTAAGGGTTTCCCAGCAACCCCACCCACCCCACCATCCTTCCAGTGACAATCCCAGGCGTTACATTTCCACCCCCCTTTTCCTCACTGCCAGCGGAAGGGAGACTTCAGAGAGGAGTAGATGAAAGCTGATGGCCCCATTGTTATGGTTAGTCCTTTTGGTGGTATCCACATTCAGTCCCTTTTGAAGTTGTACCGAAAGAAGTGAGGGCCATAAAACCCCTTTGTTCACCCCCCTTCCCCTTCATCGTATGACAGAATCCAGAGAGGGCAGAAATGGGGTTTTCCATAGTCGATAACTAGAGATGAAATATAATTGGATTCTGACACCACAGCAGGCACAATAGCCCAATCCAGGTGTCTAGGACAGGATAAGTGTTAAACACAAGTTTCTTTTACTGTGCATAGACAGAGCATTTATACTAAATCATAATAATAACAAATAAACTTTTAACAAAATAATTACAACAACCACTGTGTGAAACATATATTTCTTTGACTAGTAAGGTGGCCTTTGG